>NC_045426.1:191655812-193002062 GCF_902635505.1 Sarcophilus harrisii
AAGCTATGGTTTCTTCAATAGCAATGTGTGTTTATGAGAAAAGAATTATAAGGAAAGCTGAGTGCTGCAGAATTGACATTTTCAAACTGGTGCCAGAGAAGACTTTTACCAGTTCTTTGGACAGTTAGAAGGTCACATCAGTCAATACTTAAAGAATTAATTCAGGCTGCTCACTGAAAGATTAAATACTAAAGAGGAAGCTTAAGTACTGTGGCCACATAATGAGAAGGCAGGACTCATTGGAAAAGACCTTGATAATTGGAAAATTTTGAAGACAAAAGGAAAGGGGGATAACACAGAAGGATATGGATAATGTCATGGAAACAACAAAGAAGAAGTTGAACAGATTGTGAAGGATAGTAAAGGACAGGAGGGCCTGGTGTGCTGTGGTCCATGGGGTCTTGAAGAGTTGGATGTGACCGAAAGACTGAACAACAATTATTTCTTTCTCCCTGTATCTCTCCTCCAGATATCACGGTTAACTAACTGTTCAGACCCACAGTTAAACTCAGGCTCTCAAAATATCTTTCTTTTTATTGATACAGTCATAGCATCAATGGAAAAAGTTATTGAAGCTGGTGATAACATAATCATCTATTTAATGAATATAAAGTTATTATAAGCCTTCACACACAGAAGGCTACTTTTGAGCTGAATTCTGAAGGAAACTAGGGATTTAGGGGAAAAGGTGAAGAAGTGGCAAGTAGGCCATTATGGATGATTAGAACATATATATAGGAGAATGTATATATACATTTATATATGTGAATATGTATATATACATGGATATATGTATATAATTTATGTATATATGTATGCATATTCTGAATACCCATCAATCTCTCAGGTCAGTGATGTCAAAATTAAATAGAACCCCTGCAGGGCACATATTGACTTAGAAAAGCACATATTAATATTACATTGTAATTTTATTCATTTTGTATTTTATTATATTTATTCATATATGCACATACATATTCATACAAATATATAATATGTATATGTATGCATATGTACATGTTTGTGTATGTGTATATATATCTATATATCTATACATGACATTTAAATTTTCTCACAGTCTAGCCACTTTCTATCATACATTATAAAATAATGTGATATATATTATGAAATAATATGAAAGATATGGAAGATAGAAAGTTTCCAGATGATGAAGAATTTTAAATGTCACAATTGAAATTTCCTTCTAGAAATAAGCAGGAGATTACTGGAGATTATCAGATAGGAGATGACACCATTCAATCTATGCTTGAGGAAAATCACTTTATTAGCAAGGCAGAGAATCATTTGAAATGGTGGGTGAGTGAAGGGCATGAGGAAGGAGAACAAATAAGTCTTTTTAGAGTCATGGGGAGAGATCTGGAGGACCCAAATCAAGATGGCAGTTACGTTAATGGAGAGGAAAATATGTGGTGGCTGTTATAGCCATATCTTTGGCTACCCGTTGACTGAAAATGCTTTTCATATGCTGATAATGAGTAGGAAAACAAAACAAATTTTTTTTTTTTTTTTAAGACAGAAGTGTCAAATGATACAACTTCCAAGTGCAGTAGAATCAAATTAAAATTTAATCGGAAAATGTTGAACAAAATAAATAAAAATACAACATAGATAATGTTATTTGTGGTTTTCTAAGTCAGTATGTAGCTTGCAGGGATCTGTTTCTATTTGAGTTCGATACCATTGATCTGAGAGATCTATGAGCATTAAGGAAAAATCCCAACAGAAAGATCTTACCTCTCTCCTTCCTTCCCCTCTGACTCTAGCCCTGCTCCTCTTGGGCTCCAACTGCAAATCAAACTACCCGGGCCTGGAAAATGCAATAGGGAGGGGTGTGTATGGCACTATTATGCCCATCTAAATGAATGAGAATATTTTCATTCCATTCATTGTGTTCATTCATTCCCTGTGGAGGGGCTTAAGTAACACACTTCCACAAGGACATATTCAGGAGAAAAGAACTTTGGAGATGGTACCCCTTTAAACAGGATTACAAAAGGAATAAAGTGAGCAAGGAGTTCTCTGTGTTTTCTTTTCTTTTGTCACTAAAATTATAAATCTATTTGCCAGGAATGATAGGCATCAGGATGCCTTCTTAGATTTCCTTTTACTCTCTATCTACTTCTGCAAATTTACTGTTTTATTTATTTTTTTTAAAGAAATGTTAACTTCTTTGTTTTTGAGGTGAGGGGTTGAGGGGCAAGGAAAGGCTTTCTTCTAACTATGTTGCGTTTAAACCATTTAATGAGTGGTGGAGGATTATGTGTGAAGAGAGGAAAAACAGACAGTTTAGTGACCTACTTGGCTTATGGTCTGAGTCTGGGCAGTCAGTGTGGCTCAAGTGAAACCCAATGTGTCTGTGTCCATGGTGAGAGACAAAGAATGTGCCCTCAGTCCTTTGTGGCTGAGGGACATGGCAACACTCTCACTATACGCTCAAAGATTTCTAAAGTCAGTGATCTTCCACAGTGCTTGTTTTGAGATGACCAATGAAAATCACTTTGCAATTAAGTAATAGCTTTTTATTATCAAAATATATGCAAAGATAGTAGTTTTCAATATTCACCCTTGCAAAACCTTGTGTCCCAGATTTTTCTCCCTCCCTTCCCCCATCCCTTCTCTTAGACAGCAAGCAATCCAATATATGTTAAACATGTACAATTAACTTTATAATTAAGAAAATGAGGAAATAACAAATTTTGCTGAAGCCAAATATTTTTAAAGGATTCTGATTTTTTTTTCCATCTAAGAAATGGCTCTGTGACTACCTAATTCAGAATATAGAATATGTAGAAGCTAGTAAAAGATTTCGTTGAATTCACTGTTATTGTCCTGTTAAAAATGAAAATTGAAGGCAAATGAAGTTTTTTTAAAAGGCCTAAAAATAGAAATTGATAAGAATCAAAAGAGAATTAGCAAATAAGAACAATTATTTGACTCTAGTAGTTATAATGTCAGTTTTGACATTTTTGGGGTAATTTTTGTAATTAAATAATTATTTCAATTTTAAGTGATCCATTTTCAATTTTAATAGTGCAATAACAGTGAAATCAACATCTTCCACTAATCTTTATAAATTCTATATTCTGAATCCTATAACCAGAGCCATTTCTTAGATGAAAAAAAACAACAACAACAAAAACCCAGAAATCCTTTTTAAAATATTGGCTTTCCAGAGTTGATAAAAGTGATTCAAAATAAGATTCTCCCTAATTTTTGTTGAAAGGAAAAAGTTATTGTTTATTTTTAATTTGTGATAGAAGAAAAAAATTTTTAAAACTCCAAGTTCAATATATTAATCAGTTGAGCTGATTTTTTTCCTCTTCACTAAAAATACCATTTATTACATACATTACATATAGAGGAAGAGGGTTATTGGGGAGAACTACATTATTAAAAATAAATTACATCAAATAAAACATATTTCAAAAAATTCTCTAAGTTAAACAAAATGATTCACATTAACTCTGATCATGTGCCTATTTGCAAATGAACCAGTGAATCCTGGCCAGTGAGTCAGTGAAACTGCAGGGGGCAGGGGCAAAGGAGGCTAGGCTGGGGAGCAGCAGATCCCCTGGGGATGTTAAGGAAGCCTTGCCATCTGGTGGCATCCTGTTTTAACTGATCTTTCCAGTTAGGTGCTAAATTAATTTTTTTTTTTTTTGCTGAAGAAGAACCAATGCCCTGAATGCCCTTTTAATTTTGGCACACTGGCGTAAAGCTAAGGTTACCCTGCCCTTCTCATCGCTTGGCTACTTATTAGTTTGTGACTGGGTAAGTCACTTCATCAGAGCCCTTCCTTTTTCCCCATCCCCTCTCTAAAAAGAGAGGGTGGATCTAGATTGATCTACAGGATTACCAAGACTTGTTCCTGGGGGTAGTCAGGTGGCACAGTGGAGAGAGTACCAGATTTGGCATCTGTAAGACTCCTCTTCCTAAGTTCAGATCTGTCATCGGACACTTAACAAGCTGTGTGATGCTCTTTGCCTCAGTTTCCTCATCTGTAAAATGAGCTAGAGAAGAAAATGGAAAACCACTCCAGTATCTTTGATGAGAAAACCCCAAGTAGGGTCAGAAAAAGTTGGACACCACTGAACAACCACCACCAACACAAGGCTTATTCCAGCATTATCTAATTAGCTTTCTTGGGATAGGGAGGAAAAAAACTATGTAATGCATAAAGAATGGATTGAACCTTTAGAACCTTTGAAGAGAAGCCTTTCAACTTTATAATAAACACAATAAGCAAAACAATGCTCCCATTAGAAAGTGGCATTTAGGCTGTGAAAACTTGACAGTGATGAGTTAGGAAAGTATCAAGACAAGTGAGGTCCTAGTGCCTTCCTTCTGTGATCACATCCAGTTTATCCTATACATCTCTTTTATGTTCATGTTATTTGCACTTTGTCTTTTCTGTTAGAATATGAGCTCTAGGGGGCACAGGCCCTGGGGACCAGAGGACCTGCATCTTTAGAATCTGTGTACTGGGCAAGTCACTTAACCCCAATTGCCTCCCCTCCACTCCCCACCCTCAAAAAGAATGCCCTAGAAAAGACAGTGTTTCTAGCATTTCTCTGTATTCTCAAAAGTTCAGCACAGTGCACAGCACATATAATAATAGCTAATATTTATGTAGCATTTACTTTGTTCCAGGTATTATGCTAAATATTTTACGATTGTTATCTCATTTGACCCTCACAACAATAATTTTATTGTCTCCCCCCACCTCCCCCATTTTATGGATGAAGAAACTAAGATTAAATATCTGAGCCTGGAATTGAATTCAGATCTTCCTGATTTGAGAACATTGAACTGTGCAGCCACTCAATTGCTTGTTGACTTGACTGGGTGACTTTCTTGTGCAGATATTTATTTATCTTATCTGAAATCAGAATTCCTTGAGAGCTGGAAGGCTTTATCTATCTCCCAAGTAGAAGCTTACTCTGACTTCATCTATAGGGACCAGTTTTTCTAAGTGGACCACAACATCAGCAATGCATGCCAGCAAAATGTCTTTTTTTTTTCTTTTGACCTTAATAATGTACTTCCAAGGTCAGGTAAACACAAATTCAGTGAATAGTTAATAATTGTGAGTTTTAGTGGTATTGTCCATTTCTTTTGTAATGGTTTGATGTTAGGATAAAATGAGTCACAAGTCATTGAACAGCTAACAAAAGGTAACAGCAAAGATATATAACGAGGAAACAACAGTGTGATTTCTCTGGATGCCCTACATATCTCCATATAGAAATTCACTAGGTCATCAGAACAGGATATAGTGAAAGATATAAAGATATTGTTTGTCAAAAATCTTCCAGGTCAGAGGACTGTAAGTGGGGCTTTTTCTGCCATTAGGTTACCAGGAAGCTGCTTCTGGGAATCAAGGCTAGTCAGGTCTCCTTGTGGGGACTTCTGTTAAAGGAGGGAAGGAAGAGGAGTTTACAGCTCCTATTGTGGGGAAATGGTGGTAAATTTTAGTGCAATCACAATGGTAATTTTCCATTTTTTCTTTTCGGAGTCTTCCATAAGTAGACTATTCTCAAGACTCTTCCTTTTTTTTTTGGTTGTCGTTGTTTTTTAAACCTAAGTATTTTGTCACTCCTTGGAAGGAGGGAAAAGAAAACAAAAAATGGCATAAATGAGGCTCATATTATGTCTCATATATAATTCTGTCTAAAACCAGATAAACCAGTTCTCTGCCTTAGAATTCCAGGAAAATGGGAGTGACCTCTTAAATGAGCTAAGATGAAATAGGTTGTGCTTCCCAACCTTCAGGCTTCTGTTAATTTACCATGTTTTATGCCCTGTGGGACAGAGTTAATTCAACCCAATTATCATTAGGCCAAGGATCACTAGTATAAGGATAGTCAAGGACCTTCCTGAATCATCAGTAATAGTTACTTTACAATTCATTCACCAGTACAGGACATAAACAGTGGAGAAGGGTCTCCTTCAGCTGACTCTCTGTGCTCTTTTGATAAGACACTTTGTCATACCACATATACTAATCACAAATATCACACCCTGGGCCAAATTAAAAAACGATAATTTTTTTTCTGTTTTATCTCTCCATGTTCTTGTGATAGGGGATTTCTATGAAAGCTCTATGCCACCTGGCTTGCTAAATGGTTTCTGAATTTGATACACTTTTATTACTTAGACATGTAAGAAATCTCATATCTTTATTATCATTTTACTCTCAAAACGACTTCAACCTATAAGTACTCAATTTTCCTTTAACAATTTCTCCATTAGTCTCTTTCTGTACCTATTTAAAGGATTTCAAATTGAGAAAGCATGATTTTGTGGGGAAAATGCTAGATTTGGAATTAAAGGATCTCATTTTAAATCCCAGCTCTACTAATTATTGATTGATCTTGCTTCTAACTGAATGACCTTGGAAAAGTCACCTAAATTCTGGAAAATGAAGGGGGTTAGGCTCCATGATCTCTAAGGGCCTTTCTAGTTGTAAATTTAAACCTGTAATATAAAAGAAGAAAAAGGATTCATGCATCTCTGTCATACTGCCTTGACCCAAAGAGGGGAAGTGATTCTCTGTTTTTGAAGGAAAAAAGTTCTGAAAAAACATTTTAGCTTCCTCACAAACATAAAGCCAGTTTTCTTTGAAAGTACCACCAGCTCCAATTCAAAAATCTTTACAATTTAGAAAGCACTGGTTTTACCATGTTATTCTACTCAAAAAGCCCCAGTAATTTCTCTATAACCTTGAAGATAAGAAACACAACCCTAATTGGCATTGAAACCCACTCTTCATCTGGTCTGCCTTTCCATATTCATTCCCATAACACTCCTTTTCACACATTGTTTAGTGCAGGAAAACTGTTTTCTTTGCTGCTGCTGCTGCTGAAATGTGAAAAAAATTTTTCTCTTTTTTGCGCAGGCTGTCCCCCACACCTGGGATGTGCTCCTTCCTTGTCAGTAAAATGAACCTCTTTGAATCTCTAGCTTCTTTCAAAACTTGGCTCAAGTGGTCATTTCCTGCTTGAGGACTTTCATCATTTTCCTAGGTGCTACTGCTTCACAATCCTGAAAATATCTTGTATTTTCCTTGTATATACCCTGTATTTACTTAAATGTACATGCTATTTCCCCTAATGCAATATAAATTTTTTTTTTTGCTTTTGTCTTTGAATCTTCCAGTGCCTAGCACAGTGCCAGACAATAGTAGGTGCTTCATAATACTTACCAATTAAATCAAATATTGGTTCTTGATTCATTTTCACATTTAATTCATTGTGCTGGTTGTTTATGAAGCTTGGCTCCTGCAGACACTTTTTGATTGCATGCATTAAATGTCCAGTTCTATTTCCATTACTATTAAAATAACTGCCTCTAATAATTTTTGTAATAAAATCCAATCATGCCTAAAAGGATGAAAAAGAATATTTAATTCGGGTTGACTTAGGTGAGAAAGCACATCTGATGGTCCAGAAATTGATAGGACAGGATAGAAATGAAAAGAGATGAATTTGTTGATTGTTAGACTTGCTGTGCGGTTTGAAACTCCATTGGGGTCAGAGCAGTTTTAGTTTGAACAGCTGCAGATTGGTTCTTATCATATGCCAGCTGTTGTGTACTTGATAAAGACATATGGGTTATTAGAAGGCATGAATTTCAAAGCAGAGAACTAGAGGATTTTTATTCTGAGAATTTTCCTAAATGAAATTGTATCTCCTATGTCCTAAAGAAGTCTTAAGATACAATTGTTTGCTTTTTTGAAAGTACAAAGCAGCTTTTTTTTCCTTTTTTGAACTTCCTTATTTCCCTGTTAACATTTATTTCTTATTTCAAAGCAGGTATCTTATTACTCTAAACAGACTGTTGCTACAGTACCTGAGCTCCCCAAATTTCAGATACAGTTAAAATGGAAATTATTTCATGAACATTTCATTTGTTTCTACTCAAAAGGTACAGATAGATTAATTTTAAGGATTAGGCAGAACATGAGCAAAACTGCTAAGTAGACCAGATTTGTATTTGTACTTCTATCATTTTTCTTTCTCTTTTTTGTTTTATCCCCTAGCATCTCCTCTTCCTTAGATTCCTGCAGTTTTCTCCTGACTGTAATCTTATTTCTACCCCTACCAATATCTTTTAAGATAAATTTACCACAATTTATTACCTATTTACAGAGATCCTATCCACATTTTGCGTTTGTTTCGTCAGTATAAGTGCTTAATAAATGCTTATTGATCAACTCACCCTCATCACTTCACCTGGACTACTGCAATGACTTCCTAACTTCCTAACCACCTTTAGTCTTTAAACTTTGCAATCAATGCTCTACAATGCTGTCACAGTGATTTTTTAAAAAGTGGAGCTCTCTGTCACTCCCTGATCAATAATTTGAGTGACTCCCTATTGCTTTTAAAACCAAATATAAAATCCTTTGTATAATATTGAAAGTCCCTCACAAGCTGGCTTCAAACTAACCTTTCTAGACTGATTATACACTATTCCCTCTCCTAGAGTCTACCTTTCTTCCTTTCATATTGTTCAATCACAGTGGGCTTTTTTTTTTTTTAGTTGTTTCTCCTCCATAACATCATCTCCTATTTCTAATCTTTTGTATTGATTATGCCTATGCCCAGAATGTACTTCTCACCTTTATCTCCTAGCATCCCTTATTTGGGTCAATTTAAATACTTTCTCACAGAGTGTAGAATATGAATTCTACATTTGATTTATCGTGTCCTATTTCTAGAGACCTTGACATTTTTGCAAAGGTTTATGAGTGGGAGAAATTTCTTTTCCCTGGGAAACCTTGAACTATGGAACTACATCTGGTCAACTTGCTCTTTCAAAATTACCCTCTAACATTTTACCTTTCTCAGAATATTCCAAATATTTGCATATCCACCAAGCCTTTCTGGTTTTGTTTCAGTATGTTTGACTCATTGTGACCTCCTTTAGGATTTTCTATTTGCCATGTCCTTTTCCAATTCATTTTACATACGAGGACACTGAGGTATACAGAGTAAAAGTGACTTGTCCAGGGTCACATAGCTTAGTAAGTATGTGATGCCCCATTTGAACTCAGGAACATGAGTTTTTTTTATTATAGCTTTTTATTTACAAAATATATACATGGGTAATTTTTCAGCATTGACCCTTATAAAACTTTCTATTCTCACTTTTTTCCTCCTTCTCCCCATCCCCTCCCCTAGATGGCAGGTAGATCCATACATGTTAAATATGTTAAAGTATAGAACATGAGTCTTCTTGACTTCACCTCTGGTCTCTCTTTACTGCACCACCTAAATACTTATTGATTTTATATTGATTCTGACATTGCATAAACCAAATGGAAAAAAAAATGTGTTAGGTGCTTATTAGGTACAAAAGACTATGCTAAGTTCTTGTGTCATTGCAGATAGAACACTGGGCTTGGAATCAAGAAGACTTGATGGATGTGGCTCTTTCCAACAGTGAAATGATTCAGACCAATTCCAATAATCTTGTGATGAAGAGAGCCATCTACACCCAGAGAGAGGATTGTGGGAACCAAGTCTGGATCACAACATAGCATTTTCATTCTTTCAGTTTGCTTGCATTTTGTTTTCCTTCCTGATCTGATTTTTCTTGTGAAGCAAGATAACTATAAATATGTATACATATATTGGATTTGATATATATATTTTAACATATTTAACACATATTGGATTACCTACCCTCTAAGGAGCAGGTGGGGGGAAGGAGGGGAAAATTTGGAACACAAGGTTTTGTAAGGGTCAATGTTGAAAAATTATCCATGTATATGTTTTGTAAACAGAAAGCCTTAATTAATAAAAAATCAAGAAGACTCATTTTTCTGACATTTACTAAAGGAGTGACCCTGACCAACTGACTTAACCCTGTTTGCCTCAGTTCTTTATCTGTAAGATGATCTGGAAAAAGAAATGGTAACCGTCTTAAGTATCTTTGCTAAGAAAATCCCATAAGGGGCCACAAAGAGTTGGATATAATCAAACAAAACCCAAGTTCCGGTGATATAAAGAGAAAAATAATACCATTTCTTCTCCTAAAGAGTTTACCTTTTAGCGGAGGATGCAACACATATGGAAGTTTTCAGCATTAGGTAAAATGAAAATATCCCATGGATCTTAAGATGCAGCAACAAAACAGATGGTAATGTCTTCTTTAATGCCATTTCCACTGATAAAAACATATTAGTATCTGATGTTGAACTGTTTGACAATGTCGAGGACCTTGACCATGAACTTCATGAAATTTATTTGTAAAATATTTTCCATTTTCTGTTTGAATGTCAAGATAGTGATCATAACAGTATGAAACGGAAACACTCGGGAACAATGAGTAATAAAAAAGTGGTTAGCTTTTAGTTACTTAATAGAATATTCATGTGTTTATGTTTTCCATTTAGTAAGGAAATATTTATTGAGTACCTCCAATAGGAGACACAAGCAAACACTAATAAGATCGACTCTGTCCTCACTTACCTTTCCTATTTTAGCTTTCTCCTCACTATCCTTCATTACTAATTCTCATCTTCTTTAGTGTCTTTCAGGAGTTATAAATGGAATGAACTGGAATAATTCATTCATTGGAGAAAACAAAATGAAGAGGAAACAAATCATAATTGCTTCACCGGAATATGGAAACTATCCAAAGAGACCAAAGCAAAAGTTTTATTTTCCACATTTGTTTTGTTAAAGTGGATTTCCCCCCCACTGTATCCTGACAGCCAATTATGCTTTTCTCCCACTAAGGCTAAAACAATTTATTTAATTTTGTCATATATATCTTCAATGTTCTTCCCAACTCTGTCCTATTCCACCTAACTTCTAAATTTTAAGTAACTGACTCTATATAAGAAAACTGTTTTCTCCAAATCTTTAAGGAGAAAACTTACCTACCATCCCTTTCCATTGCATTTCTTTTATATTATGCTCTTGAGATAGTGACTTAGTATATCATGTCCAAAATAACCAAAGTTTTAGTTAGTTTTAAAAAGTAGATATGGATTAATATATTGTAAAAGAAAAGTTTCTTATCCAGGGTATGTATAGGTAGATATAGATATATAGTATTATATATATATATATATGTTACGTATATGTATAATACATATATTAATAAATATATATTAGCAAAATATGTGTATATATATACATACATATACACACATATATACATGTAGATAGATAGATAAATATTTCCTAAGTGAAGAAAATTCGTGTTATTTGCTTTAAACTCCCCAGAAAAGCAATAATTTTTCACTAATTTTTTAATTTAATATTTTATTTTTCCCAATTACATACAAAAAAATTTTAACATTCTTTTTTTCAAATTTTGAGTTCCAAATTCTCCCTCTCTCCTCCCCCACTGTGAAGACAAGCAATTTGACATAGATTATACATGTGTAGTCATGCAAAACACATTTCCAATGTAAGTCATGCTGTGAAAGAAAACATTGACCAAAAAACTCTCCAAGAAAAATATAGAAAAAGTATCTTTTTATCTGCATTCAGGCTCCACCCTGAATTTACCCCCCTCTTTCAGTGGGTGAAGTCCTGCCAATACAGACTGCATCTGCTCTGTAACTTACAATTTACAGATTTGACTAGGATACCAAGAAGGTTATTTGGCTTTCTCTGGTTCCATAGCCAAAATGTATCACAGATAAGACTTGAACACACAAGTTCACAAGGAGCTCTTTGTAAGCTCCTATAAATTTGTAATTTTATTTAATTTTAAGACTCTTATCTTTCCCTTTCATGTGGCATAGTTTAGACCATTTTTGCCTATATTTAGTTACATTCTTCATATCCTTCAAGCATGGTGCTAAGTGTCTATGTTTATACAATAGGAAACCAAAGTTATAAGATGGAATTAAGGGGTATATCAATCAGGTTTTAATGGCAGCAAAAAGATTATTTTTTCTGCCTGGGAATATTCTAACTAGATATATTTGTTAAATGATGTTTCTGTGGTTTCAAATTGTTTCCCCAACTATTAAATAGCCAGATGGTGTAATGGATAGAGAGCTAACCTTGAAACCAAGAAGGCTTTTATTAATCCTGCTTCATATCTCCTATTTGAGTGATACTGAGTAAACCCTCTCAGTGCTCTAGTCAACTCCCTGAAACACTCAATTACAGAGAAAGTGCTCACCAGCAGTGCTAGAACTTTTACAGCTGCATTTTTTATATCGAGGAAATCACAAGTCTAGTCCCCATCCCCAAATGATGTGCTTTGTGAAATTTATCCTACCTGGCCTGGGCTAGAAGAATTAAAAAATACTATAGCTTCTAGCTTCTTACATTGTGGGTTTCAATTCCATATGGAGTCTCCTAACTGACTATGGGGGTTGTGAAATTATGATTTATTATCAGTAAATGTTTGATTTGTATGTCTATTTTATATGTCTATATACTTAGGGTCACTTAAAAATTTCTTGAGTGAAAAGAGGTCATGAGTGAAAATAGTTTAAGAAGCCCTGCTATATCTGAACTCTGTATCCTTTTTATATACCATATATTTATATACCATAGTTATTATATGAGATGATCAAGCAGATCTGAGATAAGGGC
Source organism: Sarcophilus harrisii (assembly GCF_902635505.1). Classification (NCBI taxonomy): domain Eukaryota; kingdom Metazoa; phylum Chordata; class Mammalia; order Dasyuromorphia; family Dasyuridae; genus Sarcophilus; species Sarcophilus harrisii. Next base: position 191,668,406 of record NC_045426.1, read on the forward strand.
TTAGAATATCACCTCCTTGAGAAGTGGTAGAGGATATGGTGATTTTGAATGAAAGTCTGGTCCAAAATTGATGACTTTGAGATGGGATGGAAATATATAGAAGAGATTTTTTTTTTTTTTTTTTTTTTTTTTTTTGCTGAGGCAATTGGGATTAAGTGACTTGCCCAGGGTCACACAGCCAGGAAATGTTAAATGTCTGAGGTCAGATTTGAACTCAGGTTCTTCTGACTTCAGGGCTGGTGCTCTATTCATTACACCAACTAGTTGCCCTGAGATTTTTTTTAAGAGAAGAAAGAAAAACCAAAGAATCTCAGAGATTGTCCAGTTAAATCTGTATCCAACTGTAAAATATCAACAACTGTTGGTTATCTGGTCTTTGCTAAAAGGACACAAGTAAAAGAGAAGACACTTTCTTTAGAAGTAGTCCATTGTTCCACTTCTGGATAGTTCTCTTAAGCCTAAATCTGTTTCTCTGAAATTTCTATTGTTTCTGCTCTTCCTAATGAGAAAAGATAAAATTTCCTTTGTTAGATGGCAACCCTGTAAATACCTGAACTTAGATCTCATGTTCCTATATGAAGTAGGAGAGGAAGTAAATTGTTTAGTATTTCAATTCAACTCTTACACATATATTTGTTGAGTCTCATTTTCCCACATTTGCTGTTTCAAATTTCCTTCTTTAGTCTTGTTCTACTCTGAAAAAAGAGAGAAAATCTATTATTAATGAAATTTTTCTGCAATCTTTCAAAGATTATTGATAGTGGCTTAACCATTTCTTTCATTATCTGCATGATCCAAACCTTGTGGCAAGGCTTGGAATGGCCAACTCATACATGAACCAAGTTATTAAAGACCCTGTGAGATATATTTCTTTTCCAGTTTCAGAAAAGAAAGCACTAACATAGGATCAAAATAGGAAGACAGAGCCTTTCACTATAGTAATAGTTTTAATAATCTTGAGAACCAAAATTAGGAGAGCAGCATACTGAGAGTGGGGTTATGCTGCTCCTCCAGGCACATGGTTCAGCAGCATGGCAACATCATAGGTGATGATATCAGCAGTATCTCTCCTCAAACCAATGGCTCAGGAGAGGCTGGAGACATTAAAAAAATCCAGAAATCTTGGGAACTGTCAATTGGCTATAGCATGGAGGAAAAACATGCATTGTGGGAAATTTGGAGGAAATGACAATTTTTCCTCCAACCTTACTTCATCTGAGTGGTATCCATTTCTAGATATATTCTTTTATTCTGTTATAAAATTAACTGATTTAATGTTATTTCTCATAAATACCTGTCCTGTGTATTTTCTTGTGTCCTTTTATTCATAGCATAAGGGATCAGAGAACCACACAGGAGAAAGTGATCTTTTCAGGTGCAAGTTTGGGATTCCCACTTCCAGAACTCATTGTAAGAAATTTTTTTCTCTCTCCTGGGAGGCTTAATTTTCCATCTTTAGTAGGAGAATTTTAGTCCATAGTTCAAGGGAAGAACTTTTTGAAATCTCTCCAAAAGTTAGGAGTCAGTCTATTTTCAGATCTTTTCCCCTTTCATAGACTGTATAAAACAGTGGTAACCACTGTGGAACTCCCAAACTTTCCATAATTTCTATCCTACCAACAACCAAGTTCCCCTTGTCCAAGGGAAGAACAGAATTCTTCCCTTGATGATTTCTCTATATTTTGAAAGATGAAATGATGAGTAGGAGAAATTAATAAGATTTTATCTGATCTGCTTTGGGGAGGGTAAAGCCCTGTAGATATCTATATAGTAAATATATGGCATTGAAATCATGCCTTTGTATTCTGCAGTCCAGTAAAATGCTCTTGCTGTTCCTTGATCAAAACACTTCAGCTCTTGACTCCATCTAGCTGTCCTAGAGTGTTCTACTTTTAAATTCCCTCTTCCTGGTTTCCCTGACTTCCTCCAAATCTTACCTAAAATCACTTTTTTTTCCTATAAGAAACCTTTCTTAGTTGCCTTTAATGTTGAAACCCTCTAAGATTATTTCCAATTTATCCTATATGTACCTTGTTTATATATATATATATATATATATACATAGTTGTTTGAATATTATTTCCCCTAGTAGATTGTAAGCTCTTTGAGGGCTCAGATATTATACATATATAAATATATCTATAATATAGCCTTTGTTTGTATCCTCAATGATTAAGCACAATACTTGGCACATAGATGCTTAATAAATGCTGTCTGACTTGACTTTCCATCTTTTATCATCTTTTACAACTTGATTAGTATGAGAGAAAACCTTGAATCATTGCAATTTGTATTTCTCTTATTAGTGATTTAGAATATAATTATATATGGTTACTGACAATTTGAAATTTTTCTGAAAATGATTGTTCATATTCGTTCATATTTATCTATTTAGAAATAACTTTCAGTCTTAGAAAGATTATCCCATGTGATAGTATACACTATTTCTTATAGTATACACTGAGTACTTATGTTGAGCATCTTGTTAACTCACTTTTAGGAAACCCTCAGATTCATGGCCCATGCTGAAGCTTCATTCAGATTTCCCCAATTCCTAAGGCAGATGTATAAGTCATAGAGATAAACAGGTATTTTGGAATCAGGTCCTTAGGACTGAACCTGGTCCATGTGAGTCTAGTTCAAAGATTATTTGGGTCAAAGCTCCCACATAGATCAGAGTAGGAAGAGGCTTAAGAGCACATCCATCACTGCCCGCCTGGGTAAGATAGGGAGACTCAGTGTTAAAAAAAAAATCTACTACTTAGATCAAAACTACTCAGAAAATGGACAGATAAAATGACAGAGCTCCAGCAAAGCAGTAGGGGTGACTCCATCTAAGAGGCCTGCAAAAAAAAAAAATTGAGGTAAAACTCTCCATAAACTTGGATAAACCTCTTTTGTGTAGATGTGGCATATGTCATAGGCATACAAAGGACTATTTAATCTTTGAAAATATGGACTCTCCCTGTAAAGAATGAGAAATGAGGTTGTGTGTGTCAACCTTTTACTCCTTTTTTCTTAAACGAAAAGAAAGAGATAATAGAAAAATAGCCAGTACTGATTGGCTATATTCATCAGGGCAGCCTTTTGATATATGTCAAACCAAGGAAAGGAAATAATTTTTGCTTCAAAATTTGGAATGTTATGGTAAGTGATATTAAAGTGAAGGAATGTTACAGTTGGAATAGCTGAGCTAAAAGTCTTTCCAGATTGTCAGTTTCATTTATTAAAATCAAAGCAGAAAAGAGAAGTACAGCTAGAAAGACTATAGATCTTTTGCTTATTTGACAAGAAAATGTTATTTTTTTAAAGGGAATTAGAAAGTTTGTTATTCTATTAGGCTTAACATACATGTTCTCGTGATTTAAATTGTTTACATATTTACTGGCAAAGAACTAGTAAAAACGATCAGACAAAAACATACTTTTATCTGATTGTCTAGAGAACATTAAGAATTTTTTAAAGATGATCTCTACAGTTATTTTTTAAGATTCCTGAATGAAGTCATACAGTTCAAAAATTTTTGGAATCTAGAAGTTGTATTTGTGTTTAACAATACAGGTGACTACTTTGTAGAAAATTATTGTAATTTTGGGCTTGTTTTTGTTGTTGTAGAGACAAGAAGCTCAATTCTTGACTGTGCAGACATAATGATTGAAAAGACAATGTTGTTTTCTTTTTTTTTTTATTTAAATTTGATTTTTTTATTAACCAAAAATCTACTTTCTCCTCCTCCCACCAGTTTTCTTACTATTGAAAAAAAAAGCAAAAAGCAAAACAAAACCTGTGCAACAAATAATGCATAGTCAGACAAAACAAATCCTCACTTAGTTCATGTCCAAAATTATAATACAATTTTAAACTTATTGAAGTGTATTAAGCTTAAGTTAAATTATTGTGACTTTTAAAAGGTTTATACACATACACATATACGTAAATATAGATATAGACATATATCTTATTCTATAATGTGAAACTATCACTTCTCTGGCAGAAAACATTCTTAAACTTCATTATCTTTTAGAATTGTGACTGGTTATTATATTGATTGTAGTTCTTAAATTTTTCTAGTTTGTCTTGACAATGTTGTTTTTGTTATTGTTATGATATGCATTGTCCTCCTGGTTCTGCTCATTTTATTCTGTGTTGGCTCCTATAAATTCCCCTAGAGTTTCACTGTGTTACACACACCATTCTAGCCCCCACTCCTGGAGTGTGTTATATTTTATCATTTCATCCCTCCCCCAAGGCTCTTTAATACCCTTAAGGGGGGGTTGAGATCTCTAAGCTCTCTGCAAATGGTTCTCTCCTTCAACCAGTAGTGTTTCCCCAAGTACAGGCCATCTCATTTGGAGAAGGGTGAGGGGAAAGAGACTGAAGATGTCTCTTCCCATTGCATCACATAGTGACACTCCCATACTACATGTGGGGACAGTCTTTGCTACATCTGAAACCATTCCTTTCATCATTATGTGATAGAAGTGTGTGTGTGTTCAGGGAGGACTGGTACCTTTGGTGGGAGGGCTTGCTGAGTGAGCCCTTTCAGGGCTGCTCATCCACCTTTCATATCCACCTTTCTCCCAATTCTCACCTGTAATTCCAAGAAGCTGTAGCGTGTACAGTGGCCATCCTCTGGTAAATTGGCTTGCTAGAAATTAAGGATAGTAAACAGACAAGTTAATGAGTTAGAAGGATGTCTACTCCAAGCATGTGAAGACTTTTCCCAATGGAATAGATGGATGAGAAAAATTGGTTCCACCAGCCATCTGCATCCTGGGCCGTTATCAGCCATCTTGGTTTTTGTCTTGTCTCCCTGACTCTGGAAGAGAGATGAAGGTGATGGCTTTTGGATCTCCACTTCACTTTCTCATGCAAGTCAAGACATCACCCAGTGATGTTATCAGTCCTTTTCTAAATGAAGGACAAACCATAACAATGGTGTAAGAGCATTTCCTTACATTTGTCCATGTGTAGAACTGGTGAATCATGTAGGTCATAGGGAGACACGATAAATATTTCTAAACTTTTCTCCTTTCACCTTTCTCCAAGAAAAATTTTATTTCCTTCCATGAAAGGAGACAGGCCACTCTGCTTTCCAGAGAAAGAGAGACATCCAGCTGGAATTATATCTACCCATTCCCTTAAATTTCATTTGGCTAGGGGATGTGATTTTCAGGATCAGGCTAACCTCTGATTACTGCTTCATTGTTAAGAGGAGGACTCCGAGCTTTATATCCAGGGCTTGACTCCTTTCCCACAGAATACTAGTTCCACAGTGAAGATACATAGCAATTATTGCAGAAACCCATTTATCTAAATCATAGCAAAACAGAAACCAGAGGAAGTATACACATACATATTTATAACAGACAACATAGAGTGAAGGAGCTCCATCAAGAGAGAAAGGATCCAAGATCCCACTAAAGAGGAAATTTCCTAAAGCCTCTAGTGGAGTAAGCCAGGAAGAGGGATGTGACAGAGAGGGTGGCTCCTCTCTTGCCAGCTTCTTCCCAGACTTTTTTCCTTCAGTAACTTGAAGACAGGTTGGCATCTGCCATTTTTTTTTACAAATGCCAGAAACACTCCAGGAAGTCAAAGGGACTCAAATGATTTAAAATAAACTTGAAGAAGATGGAAGAGAATAGAACTCTCCCATTCTCACTAATACTGCCCTTCCATTCAAGGAGGGAGCATTCATCTTCATCAGCGGGTTTTGGGATTTTACATTCCTACTCTGGACCAAAACTCTTTGCAATTCCTTGCCAAGATCAATTGGAACAGACCTGAAACCTATGGGTATACCATATAAATATGAGCATCAGAATTTTAAAATAACAAGGATGATTTTCTTGGTATCCCAGGGCCAACTTTTAGTACCATTGAAATAAAATTAAGCAAATGCACATTAAACCCTAGGAGGATATTAAAACAACATGCCTAACCATACACAAGACATATAACACTTGCATGTTTCAAAAGTATATGCATACATAGCAATCAATCAAAAACAATAAGCTTGACTAAAGATGTAAAGCTAACCAACTGTACCAATAATGCTATCAATAGGCCTATATATAAAATACAGCTTAACAATAAGCAATAGTAATAGTATGTGCACAAAACTATGAACAAAAAGACATTGCTATAATATGAACCCAAGACACTACACAGACACATGAACATATTAACAAAGTAAGAAATACCTGTCTTCAAACACAGAATAATTCACACACATAGTTGTAAGGATATGCAATTACAAGCAAGGCTCTTTCCATATGGGCAATTGTGGTGTAACTACATCTTCAGGTTTTCTTGTAACATTATAACTTAGCCTAGTGACTAATCAAATAGGCCTAGTTCTACTGTTTCTTACTGATCTTTCTGCTCTTATATCAGAGGTGGTAGTTGGTAGGAGATTCTGACCATCAAGATCATTATGGACCTTGGATAGCAGCTATGTCAGGTTGACTATCAGTATGTCTGAGCTCCATGGGTTGACTATTTCCTAGGAGTCTCTGTGGCAGTTTTGGACAGGAAAGAAGTTGCTTCTGGTTTCAATTCTCCTATTTTGCAATACTGTTTTCTTCACTGGATGTATCACTTTCAGTGTTCCTTTCTGGGTGAGACAGTTTTTGTATACCAGGTCTCTGTCTCTCTCTCTCTCTCTCATTGTGTCTCTATCTCCCTCCTTCCCTGTTTCTCTCTCTGTCTCTGTCTCTCTGTCTCTGTCTGTCTGTCTGTCTCTCTCTGTCTCTTTCTCTCTCTCTGTCTCTCTTTCTCTCTCTGTGTCTCTGTCTCTCTCTGTGTCTCTGTCTGTTTCTCTCTGTGTCTGTGTCTCTCTCTGTCTCTTTCTGTCTCTCTCTGTGTCTCTCTCTGTGTCTCTGTGTCTCTCTCTCTGTGTCTCTCTGTCTCTCTCTCTTTGTCTCTCTCTGTGTCTCTGTGTCTCTCTCTCTGTCTCTTTCTCTCTCTCTGTCTCTGTCTCTGTCTCTGTGTGTCTCTCTCTGTGTCTCTGTGTCTCTGTGTCTCTCTCTCTATCTCTCTGTGTCTCTGTGTCTCTCTCTCTGTTTGTGTCTCTCTCTTTCTCTCTGTCTTTTCTCTGTCTCTTTCTCTCTCTGTCTCTGTCTGTGTCTTTCTCTGTCTCTCTCTCTTTTTAAGCTTTTGCCTAGGTGAGTGTCCATCAGTTCTCTCCATCTCCTCTTTAGATAGTCCAACTAACTCACCTTGGGGAAATAGGTGAATATGAGAAATAGTCCATTCTCTCTGTTGTAAACAGGAAAGTTGTCCTTTCTTTTAAACTGGTAAAATCCAGCTGGACTAATGAAAGCAGTCTTTTTCCAAACATAGGTACTTGGTAGTATCTGCCACACAAGTCCAAGAATAAAAATCAATGACAACCTAGCAGGCAACCCAGGATGTTTTGCACCCATGGCATAATGTACTGACACACTTTTGTCCCTTTGTTGAAAGTTTGATAATGAACTCCTATTTGTTTCTTCCCAGTGTTCTTATGCCTTTCCAGTATTAGTAATTTATAAGGGCTGCTGGATTCTACAATGAAGCCATTAGCTAGCATTTCTTTGAAAGTGTCATCTTCCATTATGAATACAGAAATCTTCCTAGATTTTTCTCTTAATGGTTTGGAATTGATGAGCTATTCCTCTCAGTAGTTTCTAGTTCTTTATTGCCACAAAAAGAGCTACTATAAATGTATATATATTTAGAAAAATTATATATATATATATATTTACACATCAGTCCTTTTCCTCTCTCTTTGGTCTCTTTGTGATATAGGCCTAGTAGTGGCATTAATGGGTCAAAAAGTGTTCATACTTTAATGAATTTTGGGGCATAGTTCCAAACTGCTTTATAGAATGTATAAACCAGCTCCAACAGAATACTTTGATCTTTTTTTCAAGCCTTAAAGTTCTTTTTTTCTATAAAGTTACAATTCTAGGCCCAGTAGTTAGAATTTTTAGATGCCAAGTCAGAAGAAACATTAATTTTAGTATCTAGTTATCAAACTAGTTAAAAAGGGAAGTTTCCAGATGGCCTGTTTCCCTGGGTTGAGAGATGAATTTACCAGCCTCCCAGGATTGACCCTGTGGTGTTTTGGGATCTTTGTTTACTTTCATTAGGTGTTTTTGGCCAATCTTTCCGAATCCCTCCTCTCCTTTCCTTCCTGCTCCCCCAATCCTATCCCAAGGTACTCTTGTGCTGCTTCCTTTAGGGTTAATTTGCTGGACTTCTCCCAGGGCAAAATTTCCTAGTTATGGTCTGCTAGTAGCAGCATGATATTGTGGAATGAATACAGGATGTGGGATGGGAAAACTTGGATTGTGATTAACCAATGTGACCTTAGGCAAGCTATTTTTTACCTATCTGGGAGTCCATTTGCTCATGTAAAATGAAAGGGTTGGATTAAATTGTTTCCAAGGCTTGTTTCAGCTTTGAATCCTAGGAGTGTGCCTCATTCACCATTCCATACCAAGAGAGTTTTATAAAACTAAATATTTTCTCTGGGTCACTGGGCAAGTTTGAGAAAATCACCAAACCTCTGCTTCAAAAGCTCAAATATCATAGAAAAATATCACATAGGGCAAAGAAAAAAGTTCATACAAAGCTTCTGGAATGAGTGGGAATAGAAGAGTTCCTGACATTAGGAAAACTTGAGTTCAAACTCCAATTCTGAAATTTATCAGTTATCATAAGCAAGCTACTTAAAATGGTAATACTATTACATATAATACCTATATCATAGGGCTCTTGTGAGCCTCAAATAAGATAATTCAGGATTTCCCAAAAGAATTAATGCATTTTTAAGCTATTAAAACTCAAATGGATAGTAAGCTTTAGTAAGCCATTTAAAATGGCACTAAGATTCTCAGGACACTCTGAATAAAGTGAATAAAAATCAACCCACAAGGTTCTGACTTGGGATCCCTCTCATATAAAAGTGCTATGAGTTCAGAGGAAGAAGAGATTACTGTGAGTCTAAAACCTGGCCCTTTTCCAAACTTCCTTATTTCTTTGGAGGAGACCATACATCTCCCTGTTGCCTAGGTTCATTTTCTCTTGTCTCTTCTTCACCTTAGCAGTCCTATATCCCATCTGTTGCCAAATCTTGTTAATTTTATTTCCTCAATATTTTACTTCTTCTCTTCATGCATGAAGTAATATCCAAGTGTGGTTGCTTAGCACTGATTGGCTCCTAATTGGTAGTCTCCTTCTTGTCTCTCTATTCCTATAACTCAGTCCTGACTATGCCATTCAAAAATCTCCAATAGCTGTTAAATTCTACCAAACATTTAAGGAGGAATACCAATGCTATATAAACTATTTGAAAAAATAGAAAAGGGAAATTCCTTTTATGATGCACATATGGTTTTGAAACCTAAACCAAAGAGAATAAAAACAGATTAAAAAAAAAACATGGACCAATTTTTTTTAATGGATATCAATATAAACATTTTAAAAATATATCAGCAGTAAGATTATAGCAATATATCACAAGATCAAAATCTATGATCTTGTGGGATTTTTTTTTACCAGAAATGCAAGATTAGTTCAATATCAGGAAAACGTAACAAAAATCATAGAATTATATGCAGAAAAAACCTTTGACAAAATATGCTGCCATTCCTGTTAAAAATACTAGCAAACATAGGAATCAACAAAGTATTTCTTAAAGTGGTAAATATTGTTATTCTCTTCATGCCCTCTAGACACAGTGTACCATCACCATTCATGGAGTTTTCTTAGCAAGGATACTGAAGTGGTTTTCTTTTTTCCAATAGAGCCAAACAGAGTTAAAGGACTTATTCAGGGTCACACAGCCAGTAAATATCTGAGACCAGATTTGAAATCAGGTCTTCCTGACTCCAGGTCTAGAATTTTATCCACTGAGCTTCCTAGTTATCTTTAAAATGATCAAGAGCAAATATTATCTGATAGGATTAAATTTGAAGCATTCCCAATAAGATAAGGGTTAAGGCAAAGATGTCCAATTATTATCACTGCTTTTATAGAATATTGTACTAGAAATGATAACTATGGAAATTAAGACAAGAAACAGGAAATGGAATTAAAATAGGCAAACAAAATAGAAAACAAAATTATTACTCTTTGCAAATGATATGATAGATATTATACTTACAGATTCCTAAAGAATCAACTAAAAATTATTAAAACAATTGTCATTTTCAGCAAAATTGCACAAAATAAAATAAATCTACATCAACATTTCTTTATACTACTAAAAAAACTCAACAGGAAGAGATAGAAAAAGAAATTCCATTTAAAATAATTGTAGATAATATAAAATACTTGGGACTCTACTTGCCAAACAAACTCAAGAGATTATGTGAACACAATTATTAAACATTGTATACATGAAAACAGATCTAAACAATTGGAGAAATATTAATTGTTATGCCATAGATTGAGCCAGTGTAATAAAAATGACAGTTCTTCCTAAGTTAACTTACTTATTCATTGTCATATAAAACTCAAAGAATTTTCATGTAGAGCTAGAAAAAATAGTAACGAAATTAATCTGGAAAACCAAAAAGCCAAGAATATCAAGGAAATTGATTTAAAAAATGTTAAAGAAGAAGAGCTAGCAATTCAGGATTTCTAACAATACTATCAAGCAGTAATATAATCAAAATAATCTGGGCCAGGCTAAGAAATAAAATGGTGCATCATTGGAATAGATGAAATACATAATACACAGTAATGAATGATTATAGTTATCTAGTGTTTGATAAACCCATTGATCTAACCTCTTGGGGTAAAAACTCACCATTTGACAAAATTTCTAGGAAAACTCAAAAGCAGCTTGGCAGAAACTAGGCACAGACTAACATTTCACACTATATATTCAAGATAAGGTCAAAATGGATAAATTATTTAAACATAAAAAGGTATATCATAAATAATTTCAGGGAGCTTAAGGAAAAAATGTACCTGTCAGATCTATGAATAAGGCAAATTTTATGTCCAAAGAAGAGATAGAGGAGATTTCAGGAAGTGATATAGATAATTTTGATTTCAAGAAATTAAAAAGGGGGTTAAACAAACAAAACCAATGCAGCCAAAATTAGAAGGAAACCAGAAAATTGGAATGAGAGGGAAATTGCTGCAAGCTTCTGTGATAAAGATCTCATTTTACAAATATATAGGAACTAAGCCAAATTTGCAAAAATATGAGCCTCCCCCAGTTTATAAATAATCAAAGAACATGAATTGGTAGTTTTCAGAAAAAGAAATCAAAGCTATTAATAATCATATGAAAAATGTTTTAAATTTCATTAGAGAAATACAAATTTTTTAAAAATATCTGAAATATTACTTCACACTTATCAGATTGTCTAACATGACAGAAAAGGAAAATAAATGCTGAAGGAGATATGGAAGATTGGGACACCAATGTACTGTTGGTGGAGTTGTAAACTACTAAGTATTCTGGATAGCAAGTTGGAACTAAACACAAAGAGCTATAAAACTGTGTGAACTCTTTGACCCAGCAATACCACTACTAGGTCTATATCTCAAAGAGATAAAAGAAAGTGGGAAAGGACCTATTTATACACATATATTTATAGCAGTGCTTTTTGATGGTAAAGAATTAGAAATTGAAAAGATGTCCATTGGGAATAGTTGAACAAGTTGTAGTACATCATTGTGATAGAACAGTATTGTACTATAAGAAATGATGATCAGGGTGGTTTAAAAAAAAAAAAACTGGAAAGAACTGATACAAAATGAAGTTAGTAGAACCAGGAAAACATAAAAACTTTTTCTGCCTGTTCTTTTCCTTCCCAGGACTTTAAAAGAAAAATAAAGCAGGTTTGTGTATTTGAGCCAAGGTTTAACCTCTTCACTGTGGGCGTTGGAAAGAAAGACTTGGCTACTCTAATAAAGACAATGATCCAAGACAATTCTAAAGATTATTGTTGTTCAGTAATTTAGACACGTCTGCCTGTTCATGACCCCACGGACCACATACCACACCAAGCCCTTCTACACTGCATTTCCAAGTTTGACCAAGTTTATATTCATTGTTTCCATGACACTATCTATCCATTTCATCCTCTTCATTTCCTTTCCTTTTGCCTTCAATCTTTCCCAACATCAAGGTCTTTTCCAGTGAATCCTGTCTTCTCATTTTGTGGCCAAAACATTTGAGGTTCAGCTTCAGTATTTGACCTTCCAGTGAATGAATTCAGAATACGTTCTGAATTAATTTTTTAAAATATTGACTAATTTGATCTCCTTGTTATCCAAAGGACTCTCAAAAGTCTTCTCTCACACCACAGTTTGAAAGTGTCAATTCTTCAGCACTCAGTTTTCCTTAAAGTTCATACAAAGCTTCTGGAAAAGCCATAGCTTTGACTATACAGACTTTTGCTGACAAGGTGGTGCCTCTGTAAACTGACCAGATTTGGCATAGCTTCTAGTTCTAAGGAGCAAGCTTCTTTTAATTTCATGGCTGCAGTCACCATCTGCAGTGATTTTTGAGCCCAAGAATATAAACTCTGACTCTGCTTCCATTTCTTCTCCCTTTATGTTCCAGGAAGTTTTAGGACCAGTTGCCAAGATCTTGGGTTTGTTTTTGTTTTTTTTCATGTTAATCTTCAAGCCAACTTTTATACTCTCCTCTTTCATCCTCATCAAAAGGCTCATGATTCCAAAAGGCTCACAATGAAAAATGTTGTCCATCACCAGAAATAGAAAAGTGAATTCTGAAAGCAGATTCAAACATATTACAAAAAAAGCTTTCTTTGTTTTTATTTTTATTTGTGTTTTATTTTGCAACATGGCTAATATGGAAATATGTTTTGCATGACCTCACATGAATAACCAAAATCAAATTGTTTTCTCAAGGAGAAGAAAAGGATGGAAGGGAAAGAGGATTTGAACAAATGTTTTCAAAATGATTATTAAATTTTTTTACATGTAATTGGGATATATTTAATAAAATAAAAATAATTGTTTAAAAAAACAGTGATTTCTCTCTTCCCCTCAATGAAGGTTGTTGGCACTCTTGAATTCTTCCTCAGAGTTCCAGTGAAGGAAAAGAATATCTTTTTCTCTTATCTTCACTCCCATCCATTTACATTAGCTACTCTAGATATGTGGCAATCAGACAAAATGTTGGTCAAGATGAGCCTGTGAATGGACCTCAAATCTTTGATTATCTCTTCTGTTTTGGGTTTCTTTATCTGAACAGAAGTGACCAAACAGCAGTCTTGGCATTGGTGTCGTTAGTACTGATGACAACTGTTAGAGATTCTGGGACTAGGTGCTGGTTTCCTGTCAGGAGGTAACCTCCACAGCAACTTTTCTCAGATAAAACCTTTTCTCAGAGAAATAGATGACTGTAAGGGGGAATACTAGGAATGAAAGCTCCAGCTAGGCTTTCTAGTTCGTCCAAAGATCTACATTGTGAGTTTATCTAGACAACAAAGGCCAGAGGTAAAAGTAAAATACTTCTTCAAAAGTCCCACCAAGAGTTTCAGTTTTAATATTTGAAATATCAACATTCCAGGAAAGCCTACTAGAATTTATAGGTTACTATTTCATGTTTTAAGTATTAAGTATCAATGTGCACTTTGGAGTCTTTTGTGTTTTAAGCATAAAGCAAATAAATAACTGCTTTCTACCTGATCAGTTTTGCACTTTCTTAAGCTTTGTATAGAGATTTTTCTCCATATTTCTATTCTGGGATGGGAAGATAATTATGAGCCAGAGAATAGGAGAGGGTCTCAAAGTATAGTTACCTCTAAAAGAATGAATTCATGTTCCTTCAATACTGAACCTGGTTCAAAGAAATCCCCTTAGTGGGAAATGATCCGCATCCAGACTACAGATCTTTAAACTATTTTTTATGAACTCTAAATTCTAGTCAAATTAGAGTATTAGTCACCCCCCAAATTTATTGTCCAGTCTCCTTCCTCTTTATATTTTCACATTCTCTCTACCACTTACTCTTCTCAGAATCCCTCTCTTCTTTCAATGGAGTCATCTCAGAAATCTTCCTTTACCTTCCCCAGGGTGTTTTCTCTCCCTTATCAGTTTTCTTTTTTTACTCTCTTTGTTTTTTTAAATACTATATCCCCTGGAATCTATATTCTTTGAAGACAATTTTGGTTTTGTCGGTATCCCTGGATTCTAGCACACTGTCTTTGGCATAAGTGACATCTCCTAAATGAGATCAAGTGAGAAAATGGTTATCTATAAACCTTAAAATATCAGAGGCAGCTGGTGATGCAGTGGCTATTGCCCTGGTCCAGGAGTCAGGAATATGTTAGTTCAAATCTTCCCTCAGATACTTTACCTCTGTCTACCTCAGTTTCCTCAATTGTAAATAATACTAATAATATGTAAATAATAATAAATTAATTTCTTTATATAATGACTGATTTGATCTCCTGCCTAAGGGACTCTCAAAAAGTCAAAATTATTATGAAAAGATAATAATGGAACAGCTAGGTGGTGCAATGGATAGAGTGTCAGCCCTGAAGTCAGGAGGACTTGAGTTCAAATCTGCCTCAGACACTTAACACTTTCTAGCTGTGTGACCCTGAGCAAGTCACTTAACCCCAATTGCGTCAGCAAAAAAAAAAAAAAGATAATAATTATTTATAGTAATAACATAATACATTATAATATATAATATAATAATAATGATCAAAAGATAACAGTAATAATAACTACCTCACAGGGTTGTGACAATTAAATGAGATAATATATACAAAGTGCTTAGCATAGCCCCTGGCTCACAGTAGGTGTTTAATAAGTTCTTATTCCCTTTTACCCCATGTAAATGACAGCTAAACTTCTTCACTCTTGAGTGACAAGGAAAGGTTTTTTTTTTTGAAGAAGTGGGATTGAGTCAGGTTTTAAATGTGTGTTTAAATTTTAGATATCTAGAAAAGAAGAAAATTATATTTAAAGTAGATTTTTAAAATACCATTTTCTTCTTCTCCACATATCTATACTTTAAACATTAGTGGAAAGAAGTCTACCAGTAAATAAACTATTTAAAAGTATATCCATACTTTAAAATATCAGATATAAATATCATACCCATGTGTGTTACTTATCCCCCTTTTCTGAAGAATGTAAGATCAACATTTTTTTCTGAGAATCTTGAGCCTTTCTAACTAATCCTAGGTGGGGCAAGAAAAGAGAACCACATTTCAGATGACTAGGAGAGGGTCTGTTTGGTTGATTTATTGCTGACTCAGATCTTGCTTTGTTAGATCTGAAGCAGAGTTGGTGCAAACCATGAGTCAGCAAGTCCTGTTGAGTTGGATAACATAAGTAAGCAGTTTCTCCTTAGGTAAGAAGAACAGTCATCATTCAGTTTGTTACACAGATAATTATGATGTTTTCTAAATTCTCAGGCCACACTTTCAGAAGGTGGTCCATGTCTCCTTGTGGTCACTAGTACTTACGACTCAAATAACACAGAACTTTATTTTCTCCAAGATTGGGTTGCTAAAATGTCACAGAAGTATACTCTGGCATCTCCCTCACTTATGAGTGTATTCTTTGTCTTTTTGGTTCAGGAGCTAAGTAGTCTAATTTCAGGTCATGACTTGGGGTAGGGATAAAAGGCCTAAGCCAGGTCAGGAAGTATAATCTATCAAAACTGGCCCTCTTATACACTGCCATTTAGTGGATTGAAAAGATGATCCTCTATTATTGCAAAACTTAGAATTTGGTATTAGGGGTGACTGAGAATTAAGCTAATATTTCTAAAGAATCTAGCACTTTCTAGCTTGACCTGCGGGGATCTCTTACTTTTTTACCCTCTTCTACTTAAATTCTCTTTGTAGTCCCAAACTTAAGAAATGAGGCAACTTTAGAAACACTCAGTTAACAAGAGAATGATGCTGGTGAATTGTTCCTACTACTGAACTAGAAATTTAAATTATTTTTTCTACTTCCTCTTCCTTACCTTTTCAAACATCCTCACTGTCCTCTCCCCATTGGATCAAAAGTCCACCTAATATTAGGGTAAGAAAACTTGAAATTGATAATTTGTTCCAATTCTACTATTTCTTAGATTGTATGACTTTGAGTAAGATTTTTGTTTTTGTTTTTACTGGATTGTGATTTTAGGGTAGGGAGCTTCCCATATAGAGACAGCTTTCTTCTACCAGTGAAGATCCATAGTTACTTTGCAATTTAAGTCTTAAAGAGGTACCTGGAGCACAGAGAAGGTAAGCAGTTTTCTCAACTAGCCAGGAAGTGCTAGGGACAAGCTTTGAACCAAAATCATCCTGACTCAGAGGCCAGCTCACTATCTACTGTGCTATGCTGCCTCTCAAGGACTTTGATTAAATTCTCAACTCCCCCCCCTCTTTTTTTTGAGAGGCAGTAGGGATTAAGTGACTTGCCCAAAGTCATATAGGTAGTAGTAAGTGTTAAGTGTCTAAGAGCAGATTTGAACTCAGGTCCTCCTAACTCCAGAGCTGGTGCTCTATCCATTGCACTATCTAGCTGCCCCTCAATCCAATTCTTTACTTTCTTATACTTAGTTTCCTTATCTGAAAAATGGAACTAATTAAAGTTACTATACCTATGAAAATCAAGACAATCAAGTGGGATTATCAATATGAAACTTTATAAACTGTAAGGAACTTTCTGTAGCACTTGACACTTTTCACTATTTTCTGGATACTCTCTGGTTTCTAGATTTTCACACCTCTGAACTGAGGTTTAGTTACTTATCTAACTATGTCTTCTCATTCTTATTCTTTTTTCTTTGCAAAAATAGTTTTTATTCAGTCAGTGTATAGCTCTTATCCATGTAAACATACATCCTCCCTGATTTTATGGTATTTATTTATTTTGATAATAATCACTTTTTATTTTTGAAAACATATGCAAAGATAGTTTTCAATATTCACTCTTGCAAAACCTTGTGTTCCAAATTTTTCTCCCTCCCTCCCTAGACAGCAAGTAATCCAATATAGGTTAAACATGTGCAATTATTCTTAACATATTTCCACATTTATCATGCTGCACAAGAAAAATCAGATCAAAAGGGACCAAAAAATGCCTTCTCATTCTTCTTGGTGGAGCATGACCCATACCATGTTACTTAACTGAGGGGTGTGTCCCAAAGTCCTCTTCTATTTTTTTCTTTACACTTTTTCCCATGTAGTGATGACAGAGATGACTGATGATAGTTTTCAGTATCATTATTATTGAAATTACTCACAGACTTATATTTAATATGTTATATATATACATATATATCCATACGCACAATATATATACACATATATAATCCTAGTTGCTGTGCTGAGCACCATTTCCACAACACCAATTATTTATTGTACTATAATTGAATGTACCATAATTACTTCTCAACATGGACAAAAGAAAATTCATCATTCTTTTTTACTCCCAACTGACCTGTCTTCCAAATGTCGCTATTTCTTTCAAAGATAACATCATTTCCCCACTCATCCACGTTTACAGTTTTGGTGTCATTCTTGGCTCTTTCACTCTTCTTATTCCTTTTCAGTTGCCAGATCTTGCTTCTACCTCCACAGCAGCTCATATCCATCTTTTTCTCTTCACTTACATAGTCACCACCCTAGTTCAGTCCCTCAGCATCTCTTGCCAAAACTGTTCCAGCAGCTTTCTAATTAGTCTCCTTATTTTAAGTCCATTCTCCACATAGTTGACAAAGTGATTTTACTAAACACAAATCAAACTATGTCATTTCCCATCTCAGTAAACTTGATATTATCTCAAAGGTAAACACTTCTAACATTTAAAGCCATTTGCAACCCAATCCCCACTTAACTTTTGTTACTTAGCCCCTGCTGCTGTTTTTTTGCTTTTTATACTGCCTCCTCAACTGTCTTTTAGTTCCTGAGTTTTCTTCAAGACTTAATTAAAATGCTTCCTTCTATAAGAAGCCTTTTTGATGTTTCAAATTACTACTATCTCCCTCCACAACCTCCACCCCTGAATTATCTTGGATCTATTTTATATATTCCTGTCTGTGTATTTGTTACCTCTTCTGGCTAGAATGTAAGCTCCTTGAGACCAAAGACTGTTTCATTTTTGTATTCTAACAACTAGGACAGTGCCTAGAATATAGTAGGAACTGAATAAATGACTGTAAATCAGTTGATCAAAGTAGTTTAACTAACAATCTAGACTTTCCCCAAAGGCAGAGAAATGCTCAGAAATCTAACTATATAAACTACGAGAATTGTATTCGTGGATAGATAACATGTTTTGTTTTTTTTTAACCCTGGCAGAGAGTTTGTATACGGACATAACAGGTTGGAGTAGACAGAGCTGAGGTTGCTAAGTGGAGTTGGAGTTTGATTTAGGGAAGGGAGGAAGCATTGTGACAGTGGCCCAGTGGCATTTGGGGAGAGTGAGACAAAAGCCCTGAAATTCAAAGACTAGAGTGTAGGAGTTGAAAGCATGGCTCCAAAGGCCATGGTCTCTGCTTTGAAAACAAAAAGCAAAAAACTATATTGGTTAGATCTGTGAAATGGTACAACCATATTGAAAAGCAATTTGGAATTATGCAAATAAAATAACTAAAGTGTCCATATCCTTTGAACCAGGATATCATTACTAGGCTCATGCCCCTAGGAAGCCACTGATAAGAAGAAAGCCCCATATACACCAAAATATTTATACCAACATTTTTTTAGCAACGAATTGGAACCAAAGTAGATGGAGAATGGCTAAACATATTATGGTATACAAATATAATGTAATATTACTGTCCTGTAAGAACTTATATATGTGATAAATATTTAAAAAACCATGAAAAGATCTGTATTAACTGATACAAGAAGAAAACAATATACACAATAACTTTTGTTGTTCAGTTATGTCTGACTTTGGGAGTTTTCTTGGCCTGAGGTAGTTTGCCATTCCCTTTTTGAGTTCATTTTACAGATGAGGAAACTAAGTTAAACAGGGTAAAGTGACTTGTCCAGAGTCATACAAGTGTTTGAGGCTAGATTTGAACTCATAAAGATAAGTCTTCTCAGCTAAGGTCCATCTCTGTCTATTGACCCACCTAGCTGTTTCCAATACACAATTATCATGATAATGTACATGGAAATAACAACTACACACCAAAATATCGAGAGTAAATGTAACTAAATTATAAAGCTTAAGCATTAATGAAATGAAAAGATATGAGAAGATACTCCAACCCATCCCTTCATATATGTGGCAGATCTACTCGTGTTATATAATGTACATTTTCATACTTTTTCAATGTATCACTTAATTGTGCTAATTTTATTTTCCTATATAAGAAACACTTTGTTATATGGGATGGCTCTCTAGAAGGGGTAGGAGAAATAATACTCGGAATAACTATACTATAAGAAACAGAAGATATTAGTGAAAATGATTCAAAAACTTTTAAGTCAAGTCAAATAAAATAAATATTATTGTGATAGCTCAAGTAGACTGAAGTTAAGGTCAATGAAAGGACAGTGAAGGTTTAATTCCCTTTTCCCTTCCCCACTGCCAGCATTGGTCAGTAACTTTCTATCTGATTTTTTGTTATTTCTTTAACCTGTTTCTAATTTTTTCATATAAAGCATAATCAATCATAACTTCTCTGGACTTATATCTATATGTTAATTGTATAGGGGGAATTGCAGTGGAGAAAGTCAGAGAATTTTTTGTGGTATAGAAATAAGCGAAGGATGAACCCTCTCTGCCTCAAGTACAGCAAGGAAAGGAATTCTATGCTATCCTAATGTGCCCCCAAATATAGACTTATTTGAATTAAAGGGAATCTCATGGAAATGACTTTACTGAGAGCTCTTATAAGCTCCTAAAAAAGCAAAAATAAGTGAAACAAGTAACTCGGGATTATTTACCCCCAAAACTACAGTCATGATTAAGTAGAATATGGGTGTCCTTAAGTGGCAGAGATTTCAGTGAAGCTTCAGGCCTCCAGAATGTGAAAGGAGGTCTAAAATGAATAAAAGCAAGGTCATACCCCTGGGCTTCCTGGTGGGAGGAAGACAGTAGGTTCTGAGAACCCCCCAAATCCCCCAAATTCCAGAGTGGGGATGGGATCTCCCCTCTCATCCATAAAGTCAAACTCTGTCCCCCCTGCACCAACTGCTAGTGGCATTAAGAAGTATTAGGAGTAGTCCCTACTGATGTTCTTTTCTGCACCATTCCATGATGTTTAGGTGACCAGATGCTACAAGGCCCTTCAGTTTACTATGCAGGTTCTAGCAAGCTGGATAGTTTTCAAGCATGGGGTTGTTGATAGATGGTTTGCCTTTTGTTCAAAGATTGACTTAGCTGTGTTTCAGGTGGTTCATCAGGAAGTTGACTGGAAATTTAATTTTAAAAAAAGGCTTGGTGCAAGGTGAATTTTTTAGTTACCTAAACTCTTCAAGCCCACACTATACATTATAGAGGACTGAAATCTGTGGTCACATCTATGCTATTATTTATCCTTGGATTATAGAAAAAAATGTGTTAATAGTAGTTATTTATTCTTGATGCGAATGACTTCCAGAGCCCTAGCAATACCTGGTAGGCTACTGGAATCCTATTTCCCAGGACCTGCTTGGGGAAAAGGAGTGGTAGGCCTGGGGATCATTGCTTTTTTCTAAGTACAACTCAAAGATGTATAGTTCAATACAGTTTATTCACACACCATCCTGCTTAACTGGTTTTATTCTTTTCTCCACTCCTTTCCATTCAGCTAAAACCTTAGCAGCCAATATTGCTAAAGTTCAGTATGAACTGAAGCTTGTGGTAAAAACTTAAGATAATTAAAATGAATTTTGTTAGTCATAAACAACAGAAAGATCAAGCAAATGCAAACACCTTAGTTTATATAGATATAAATGATGAGGACAAAAGTAAAATTACTTATCCTAATTTGGTTCTCTTCCCCCTACCAACAAGGATGACCTTCCAACCAAAAAGGACAGAACCAAAATATTTCAATAGCACATCAAAACCCAAGATAATTGAGGAGATGCAAAAATAGCATTGTATTTCCCTTAATGAATTCAAGTTACTTGATCTAGACCAATTATATTTCAAGGTACAAAGAAAACTAGCAGATGTAGCTAGGTTGTTCAGTGTTGAGAACACTGGGTTTAGAGTCAGGAAATCCTGAATTCAAATTTACCTTCAGACAAGAGCTCTGTATTTATGGACAAGATATTTAACTTCCTTCTGCCTCAGTTTCCTCAACTGTAAAACAAGACAGAAGGAAGTAGGGGCAAGTATACAATAACTACAACAATGGAAATATAAAAACCTCCCTCCCAAGTTGTGAGGATCAAATTAGATAATCTTTGTAAAGTGCTTAGCAAGGTACCTAGCACACAGCAAAAGATTAATAACAGGTATCTTCTCTTCCCCCATTTCCTTCATTGTGGTAACAAAAGCAAACAAAAAAAATAAAATTTATGATATGGGCAACTAGGTGGCTCAGTAAGTAGAATTGGGCCTGGAATCAAGAGGACTTAGTAGAAGCTTAATAAATATATACATACCTGCTCCCTTTCCCCATTCCCTTCATTATAATGACAAAAACAAACAAAAGAAAAAAAAGTCATGTTATAGGCAACTAGGCTGCTGAACTATGGATTCTATAAGGGAACAGGACCTGGAGTCAGGAGGACTTCAGTTCAAATCTATTCTCAGATACTTACTGGGCAAGTCAACTGTCTACCTTAGTTTTTTTTTTTTTTTCAACTCTAAAGTGGAAAATAATAAGAGCACCTACCTCCCAGAATTGTCATAAGGATCAAATAAGATAATATGCATAAGGCACTTATCACAGTGGCTGGCATATAGGAGTTATGTCAATACTATTATTATTATTATTATATGTAAAAAGTAGTATTCATGTTGCTGTACTGGTGGTAGAATCTGAAGTGGGTCTGTCTGGACATGTATGTTTATGCCCATATTATAAAAATCACCCATTTTTTGAAAAAAGTATCAGAAACACAGCTTGTGTTTGTGTTTTTATGTTTATTATCCTACTTGTTTTGTAGGATTGTTGGATGTTTTGAGTCTTATTGTCAGTTGGCTGAATTGAGTCTTATTATCCTGCATATAATAGTAAAGGATGGACAGGCTCTAACGCAAGGATCTTTTAGGTTGTGATAAAAGAAAGTGGATGATGTTATCCATTGGTTTCTTTTCCATTTCTCAGAAAGTGGCAGTGGCAGAAAACATTGCCCAATGGAAGAACAATTTTTTTTGGATTATTCTGTAAATAATACAGATACAAGGGCATCTAGTTGCCGCCATAGTGCACGGTGCCAGTGCTGGAAGACTCATTTTCCTGAGCTAAGATCTGGCTTCAGACAGTTACTAATTGTATGATCCTGGGCAAGTTACTGAACCATTACCTCAGTTTCCTATCTGTAAAAATGAGCTGGACAAGGAAATGGCAAAGTATTCCAGTATTTCTGCCAACAAAACCCTAAATAGGATTACAGAGAATTAGACATAACTGAAAAATGACTCAATAAGAAATAAAGATGCAGAAAATTTCAAAATAGGGCCCTAACCTGATAACAGATCATGAGCTGTACTGCTTTTCACATGCTTATTAGCTGAGGCTATTGCTAATTCTGCAGAGTATCTTTAACATGCAGCTGAAGATGAGAGGATAATACTTTCTTATCACTCTCCTTCTTGCCCATAGGAGTGGGAGCTGGTGTACTTTCTGTTGCCAATGCTACAGATAACTCAGATTGAAAATCGGGTATCTCTTCTGTGCCCAAAAGTACAATAGATCTGAGACAGTAGGATATAATCATAGATTGAGTTGAAAGTGGCCTCAAAAGTCACCTAATACAATCCTTATACAAATATAAATTCTGCCTATAAAATTTCCTATCTCTTCTTAAATACTTCTTGTACTGAGGTATTCTTTTCCCCCAGAGGCAGCCTATTCCATTTTTGAATAGCTTTTTTAAAATAAAAGTTAAACACTATTTCCTTTTTTTGTACCAATTCTTCCCCTGAAATCTAAGCAGAGTAAATTTAGTCCTCTCCACATAGACTACTTAAATATTTATAGAGTTTGGTCAAATAATGTGTCCCTTGATCATCCTACTTGCCCTTCTGTGTATATCCTAATGTATTAATATATTTTCTAAAATACCCTGAACTGAACACAGTAGTCCAGAAGGTTTTACTAAGGTAATATATACAATAATGCTTTTACTTCCTTTATTCTAGACACTATAATTCTATTAATTCATCCTAATATTATAATAACTTCTTTGTTTTTTACACCACACTGTTTTCTCATAATTGAAATTTCAATTATAAGAACTGGAAGGGACCTCAGAGGATATCTGATCCACCCACATAATTTTGTTGCTGAAATAAGATAACTTGCCTATAGTTACATAGGGAATGACAAAGTGGCAATTCACATCCTGATCATTTGACTTGAATTCTAAAGTTATTTCCACTGTTCTACTAGAATCTCTAGTCCATTTCACATGAATTTATCTCTACAATACTTTCTATATCATGCGTTTAAAGAGTTGTTTTCTTGAACTCAGAGAACTTTTCATTTATTTCTATTAAATTTTCTTTGCTTTGATCAAGTATTATGGTCTTTTAAATTTAATCTGGATCCCGGCCTTGATATCAGATATATCAATTAATGCAAATTGGATTAATGTGCCTTAAGTGTCTTCATCTAAACCAGTGACAAAAAATGATGAACATGACAAGACCAAGGAAAACACCTTGAGACACTTCTTTGAAGACTACCCTGTAGCTTGCCATCAGCTCCTCATCTCTCACTCTCTTGCTCTAGTTAATTAGCCAGTTCTGAAACCACTTAACTGTGCCATCATCTAGTTTTTTTTTAATGTATGTATGTATGTATTTCTGTCACCTATCACTTATCTTATTCAGAAGAGTATAAAAAAAACCCCTCCCCCAACACATTACTGAATTCTCCATATATTAAATTCATTGCATTAATCTGCTGGCATAATAAAGGAAATACATTTAATTTTCAATTCAATCAAACGTTACTAAGTGTTGAGAGTACAAGTAAAACAAAAGAAAGTCTGCTTTCAGGGAGCTTACAATTTATAAGGAAAGACAACTCACAATAAGAAAGCTGAAAAGTAGGGAGATACCAAGAGGAATCTGGTAAAGGTATATGATGTTCTATAGAATCAAAACTAAGCAGAGTTGCTGCTAGAAAATAGAGTTTCCTAGAAAGTTCAAATCTGAGCCCTTTATCAAGGAAGGCTTTGGGAAGAATTTGTTGCTCCATCCTTCCTCCTTATCCCAGGCCTTCAATCAGAGGGGAGAGGCAACTAAAGGAGATGAAGAGGATTAATTAGTTTAATCTGACTTACCCTTAGAGAATTTATGATGATCACTGATTACCTCATTTCTCTAATTGCTTGTAAACTATTTCTTTAATGCTATATCCTTGGATTTTACCAGGGCTTTGCTAAAACTTCACTAGTCAATGGTTATCATCCTTTTCCCCCTTTGGAAAGTTGGAACAAATTTGTCCTTTCCCAATCCATTGGCAAGATTCATGAAAAGCCATCAGCAATAGTTCAATAATCATACCTGCTAGCTCTTTTTGTACCCAGGAATGAAACTAGTCTATGGCAGCTGACTGGAATTCATTAAGGGGAACAAGATGCTATTCTTTCAGCTCTTTTATTTTCATCTTGGGTTTTAAGCCATTATCAAATATTTAGCCATTCTTACCAGTTGGAAAATTTTTTTTCCTTGATAGAGAAAAAAAAATTTAAGATTTAAGTAGTTCTACCTTTTCTCTGCCTATCCATGGGAAGTAGAGCCCTTAGCTCTTTGATGTTTTCTTTGACATGGCTAACAAAATTCATTCTTCTAGCAATCTTCTATTCAAATTGAGATTTTTAACTTAGTATTCTCTCTCTCTCTCTCTTTCTTTCTTTCTCTTTCCCTCTCTCTCTCCAACCTATGTCTGCCTGTCTCTCTGTCTCTATCTCTTTCTTTTTCTCTCTTTCTCTCCCTCCTTCCTTCCATCCCTCTTCTTTTATATTAATGTCTTTGGTAATTTGCTTTTTCTTCTCTTATACTTGTCCTTTTAAAGTCTGAATTAGAGGAAGAACAACTTGTTCAATGTCATTAACCTGTTTACTTCATCAAAATTTATTGTGACTGAATCACCAGTCCTTTTTTTTTTTTTTTTTTGCTTAGTCGATTGGAGTTAAGTGACTTGCCCAGGGTCACACAGCTAGGATGTGTTGTGTCTGGGACCAGATTTGAACTCAGGTCCTCCTGACTTTAGAGTTAATGCTTTATCCACTGTGTCACCTAGCTACTCCAGTCATTCATTCTTGATAGCATCTTATACTTCTTACAGTGAATTTCCTTTTATTCATTGCTACATTTGTTCTTTCATTTATTTAATAACCAATTTTTTATAAAACATATATTATGTATCCCTGTTAGGGATACAAAGTTTGGGGATGGGGAAGAATTCTTTTTCTACAAGAAGCTTACTTACATTCTATTTATAACACATGCAAGCAAAATTAAATAGAAAAACTTCAAAATAAATGCAAATAGATTTCTAAAGTGAGGATGCTACCAGTTGAGGAGATCAGTATGTATTTTCTATATTATTTAAGTCTTGAAATGACCCTTGAAAGAAGCCAGGGAGTATGTGAAATGGAGGTAAGAAGAAAATGCATTCCAGGCATAGGGGATAGCAATGAAAAAGCAGAGATGGGAAATGAAATGTTGTGTATTGGGAACAGCAATTAGGCAGATTTCACCTCCCCTGACTATAGACCAATTAATACCAAATGGGCTCTTTCTTTGTGGTAGTTCTATTCCCTGGCTGATTCTTTCTAGGGGTATCCTGGAGCTAGCTCACCTAGCTTGAGAAAGCCAACTGTAAATTTTTTCAGTGTGAATACTTATATTCAAAGATTGGCAAATCTACAAATTAGGACTTGATTTATCATTTTGTTGATTATCTTAAGAGAATGATGAAGAAAATAATAATAAAGATTAAACTTAAAAGTGTGTCCCCAGCATATTTTGTTTTGAAGAGCTAATTGTTAAATATTTAACAGAATATCCCTGATTCTTTCCTCTCTTCTGGTCTACCATTTTGTCTGCAATTGTTACAACTGCTTTAATAGCTGGCACTCTTCTACTTAAGTGCCCATGTAGGCAGGAGGATGCTAACTGCCTTTTGGGATGTCACAAGATTCTGTAACAGCAGAAAGTGGCCCACTCTTTGCAAGGCTTGCTTAAGGGGATGTTTGCCCATGGGAAAGCTCATCTTCTACCATCTCTATCACCAACCAACCCTTTGAAGATTCTTAATTATCCTCAGGCCATCAGAAAGGAAGAGGCCTGAGGGGCAATGATGGTCCCTTCAGTGTATCCTTAAGGTTCCATCTCAGCAATCAATAAAAAGAGGCCTCATGACCTAAAGGAAATAGTGAAAAGCTATCTATACCTAATTTGGTCCTTCCATCACACATCACCAAGTCAGTGTTACACTATTTTTGTACTTTTAGAAATTCATAGTCTTGAACTCTAGAGTGTATTATGCCTTCCCTGCTTTTTTCCCACTGGAAATAGTATGTTCTGGACTGGGCTATAGAAATCATGTCAATAATCCCTGGGAAAACAAATCTCTCAATTTTGAAACTTCTGTCCTGGAGCTGAGGCATCTTGATTTGTGAATGAGTGAATCCATATATACACAGCCTATACTACATACTTTTCATTTAACAATCAACCATCTTGCTATGTCACCTACCATCTCAGACATAATTCTCTCCATTTTTTATTTCTCTGCTTTCCAACTCTAGCTTTGGGTATAATAATTAAATTAATTCTATCATTGCTTCTGAAAAGCATGTATCAATCAACTTTTCCATGGGTCAATTTAAACTTTCTTCCCTGACCTTACTCCCCCAACTACTTTCTCCCACTAATAGAATATGAATGTCTTATAAGCAGGGACAGCATAATTTTTTTATTTGTATGTTCAATGTTTATTCTGGCACAAAGTAAGTGCTTAATCAACCTGGGCAAGTAGGTGATTTAGTAAGTAGAATACAGGGCCTGAAGTCAGGGAGATTCATCTTCCTGAATTCAAATCTATCTATGTGACCCTGTGCAAGTTCCTTATTCTTGTTGACCTCCATTTCCTGTAAAAGGAACTGGAGAAGGAAATAGTAAACCTCTTCAGTGTCTTAGCCAAGAAAATCCCAAATGGGGTCATGAAGAATTGGACAGGACTGAAAAACAACTGAATAAAAACAGTGTTTAATAATTTTAATAGAATTCATTGAAACACTTTCTGAAAGATAAAATTGCCAAATGGGCAGCTCAGTCATTTGTAAGTTACTCTACTTTAAAAAGTGTCCTATAGGAGATATTGACATAGGCAAAGTGTCCATCAAAACCTTAACCTGTAACTATATATCAGTTTTGCAATCTGCATCAGCTTTATTCTCTTCTTCTTCTTAGAAGGTACAAAATCAAAAATAAAACAGTTCCTGCCTTTGAAGAGCGTATATGTTATTAAAAGAAAACATGTATACAGATGAACAAACTATTTACAAGAATAAATACAAAGTAATGTGAGGGACACTAGTCATTAGAGAGATCAGGATAAATATTATATTGGAGATGGTCCTTCTGTGGATCCCTAGTGTAAGCAAATGATTCTATGGTGATGAAGTTAGAAAGGAAGGCAGTCCAAATATGGCAGAAACTATGTGCAAATCATGGAACTGGACATTGAGTATTGTATATGGGAGAAAAATATACCAGTTTGATGGACATATAGAATGCATGAAGGAAAGTCATATACAAAAAAATTTGTAAAAGTTATTATCAAACCATTTTTCTATATTCTTTCCAAGAGAAAATAGTTTTTGATGATGATCACAGTGTAATATATTTACAACTTTCCTCTTCAATTCGTTGTTATTTTGTCTAGTTCTATAAAGAAGTCCTTGGTATTTCAAACACTATTGCACTAAATATTATAGACATTAATTTGAGCAGTCTTCAATTATTACTTTATTAATCTGAAGTATCCACAAACATTTATGGTCCTTATAATTACTCTTTTTTTTCATTAGGGAAGGGAATAAACATTTATGGAGTGTCTCCTATGTTCTTAGGCACTATGTGTTTCACTTCATGAATTGTTGTTTGTCCTTCATTCTTGAAGAGGACCATGACCTCAGGAAGATGATGCCATGACATGCAAGTGAGTTGAATTAAAGTGAGGGAGGGCTCTGCAAGGTCACCTGCCTCACTTTTCCCTCCAGAGATATCTGGGTCTGGTGGCCAGATATAGATCAGGATTGGGGATGGCCCTGAATGACATAGGGGACCCTGGCCTTTTAAAGATAAGGTTTGACTGAGGCTGCACCCATTCAGTGATTAAAGCTTTCACCTTGTCCAAAAACAATCTAAATAAATAAATATATGAAGACCCTCAGGATTTCTGGCCAAAGCAGAAATGAATAATATTTACATTCAGTCTGGGTCATTTAGAACCAAATGGGACTTGTCTGAGATGGCTAGTCACAACTAATCAGTGTATGAGGTTGGATTAGAACTTAGATCTTCCTAGTTCATCATTCTATCCATTAGACCACCTAGTTGCCTCATTACATAGCTTTATAGTTTTCATATGCATATATGCATAGATCTATATCCACATAAACAATATGTGTATATAGTTGCTATCTTTTATTCTTGAAGAGGACCAAAATGAAATCACTATGTTAAAATCAGGTTACAATGTAATTAAGAATACTATTCCACAGGCCGGGCACAAACAATCCCTTTGAATATTTTGGGTGGATTTTCTAAATTTCAATAGAAGAAATTCACATTTTTTTGAGCTACTTCAGTTTTGCTTTGTTTGGAGAGTAAAGCACCTTCTTTGATGAAGGCATACCATGCCAGGCAATCCTGTGCCAGCTTCTCCTATGTTGTACAAATCAATTCTAAAGTTCTTAAGAGAGAGCTTTAGAGTATTCTTGTCTCTCTTCTTCTGACCACAATGTGAGAACTCCATAAAATAGGGTTGTTTGTTTGTTTGTTTGTTTGTTTTTGGTGAGTATCTGTTTGACATTTGAACAATGTGATCAGCCCAACAGAGTTGCTTCTGTACAGGAAATACATGTGTATATATGGTATATATTTATGTATATATGCACATATGTGTATGTGCTATGTGCATATATGTATATACCCATATACATATATATATATATAGTATGTATGCAGAGGTTCCTACTATAAATAGGATTTCTTTTTAACTTATATTTTCTTGATATTTATTATGAATAAATAAGAATACTGATGATATTGTCTGAGCTTATCATCTCCTTTACTTTTTTTTGATAGGGATGATTACATTTTTTAATATATAATCTCATGTCATCTATGAAAAAGCATATTTGACCCCTTCATTCCCTGTATTAATTCCTGTAATATGTTTTTCTTGTATTAATGCAATTGCTACCATTTCCAATGCTATCTCAGATCAAAGCAATGAGAATGATACTTGTTCCATTCTTAAGGTCTTTAGCCAAAACCAGAAGCTAGGATTCCATTTAACAATATTATATGAAAGTCTCAGTCCTAGGCATAGAATACAAAGACCAAAATGAAATAGTCCCTGCCCTCCAGAAGCTTACATTCTATTGAGTGTTTATAAAATGCTTTCTTATCTCCAATTTATTCCAATTATTATTATTATTCCAATTTTACAGATAAAGAAACTGAGGTAATCAGAGATAGATCTCAAAGCTAATTAAGAGTCTAAAGCTGGATTGGACTCAGGCCTTCCTGAGGACAGGTGTAATTCTGTATCACCATTTCTGATCCTTAAAAATCAGGGACTCCTCTTTTATTTTCCTCTTTTCCTTATTACCTTGTAAGTCTGAATTATAACCTTGGGAGCCTTTGGAATCCATGAAATTCATTTTGGGATGGGAAGTTAGAGATGAAAATTTGTTTTGACTTTCACTGAATTTATTTGATAAACAGCTCACTGTGGGGGAATAGATGCTGTTCCCTGGAAAATGTTTGATTTTTAAAGTAAGCAGACCCCTCAGATTTCAGGAAATTGTGTATAATTCATAGGATTTTGGGAGAAAACTAACAATTGTATGAAGACTATCAGGTTTTGTCATTTTGGGTGAGTGAGCAATATTTTAATTAATTCCCAGATGTGTAAGATCTATTCATTGACACACTGAGTCACTAATTGGCCTTTAAAACTTCATTAAAAGCTGAAGAGCATATATTAGTCATACTCCGGATGAGGTACAATTAGACATTCAGGGCAAGAATTAACAACATATCCAATGATGTCAAAAAAGAGCTACTAATGCCACTATTGCATTCCCTACTGTACAGTTACAATTAATATTGATAAATGTAAAGTGTCTGATAAAGATGCATCACATTAGCCAAGCAGTATGATGGAAGTGCTGGGGGAAGGGAATAGCATGGCATTTATTCAGGGATATAGCTGAATGTGAGCGCTTTGTATTTGGCTCATTTTTTATCTTCCCTGCTAGAGGATCTTGAAGGACACAGTTAATTCCAAGGCGATTTATATGCAGAATATGACTTACATAATTTAGATAAGACCACAGTGATTAAGTAATAGGGCAGTAGAACCTGAAATAGATTGGACTCCCTTATTAAGTTGTTATGGTGCATATTACAGGTTCATTTGCTGTGATTAACTCATGGAGGCAAGATGAAGCTTTGGACTTAATTGCTTCTGTCTAACAAATGTTTTCTAGGAGAGATAGATGATGGAAGAAGAGTTTGGTTGAGAAACCGATGTATGCAAAAGGCAGCTTTTGTTTTCCCTTTGCTTCTCTTTCTTTTCACATAAAGTAGAATCTGAAACTTACCAGATCATAGACATGAAACTAAAAGAGATTTCAGAAATAAATTAGTCCAACTCTACCATTTTACAGATAAATTTTACATTTTACAGTGAGTCATAGAATGGGTGAGTGACTTATCCAAGATCAGACAAGTAGTAAAAAGGAGTGAGATTTGAACTTGAGTCTTATTATTAGAGGGCAGCTTGGTGGTGTAGGAGATGGAAGACCTGAATTCAAATCTGGCCTCAGATACTTACTAGCTGTGTGAGTCTGGACAAGTAACAATGCAGAGTATAACTTCTCTCAGTCATTGTAGAGTCAATAACATGACTGTGTGTACCTCTATGTCAGAAAGAGAATAGTATATTTTCTCAGCAGTCCATTGGAATCATGGTTGGTCACTGTATTGCTCAAAATTCTTAAGTTTTTCAAAATTACTTGTCTTTACAATGCTGCTGTTATACTGTAAACTGGATATGCTCACTTTGCAACAATTCATATTTTATAGTTCAGCTTTGGCTTGAGTTGGAGAAGGGTCTCACACAAGAAGAACTGGCTCTGGATTCACACAAATTGACAAATTCAGTCCTGGAGAAAAAGAAAAGGATTCAATTTTTTTCCTCTCAAATTCTTAGGATCAGTATATTTCCATCCTTCAGTCCTGGAAAAATCTCTGAAATAAAGCTTATTCCTAGGTTTTCCCCCAAAGCAATTAAATAGCATACAATCTAGAAAATTATTAAGTATAAAATTAAAGTGGAATCAAGTCTGGGCAGCTATATATTTTCTCTACCATGAAAGAAATACTTAAAATACAAGACTTATAACAACACATTGAAAAATATTTAAGTTATAAATCCATTTATAACTGATTTCTTTATATTCTTTATATTTCTATATATTTCTTTATATTCTTTATATTCTTCTGAGAGGTTAAAGACTCCCAGGAATTTTACATTCATTTTAAGTCTACCTGAGGAATAATTCAAGATTTAAGTCTTCTAGCTGGAACAGGGGGTGGTTCATCCTTCTGGTAAGCAATAATCCCCCCAGAAAAAAATTTAGTTGTAAAAAATACTTCCTATTGCCAGTCAGCACTGTGGAACTCCTGGCCATTTGAAGTTATCAGACTTTTATCTCATCAGGGATAGATACACTTATTTTAGCAGCACTCTTTCTTTAATCATTCATGTTTGAAGAAAGAAAGACAAAACAAAAGATGCAGCTAAGGACTTGTGATTCTGTTTCGGTCTTACTTGGAAAAGCATATATACTTTCTGCTATGTGCCTATCACCCCCTAGATGAAGCTAGAGCGGAGGAATTCCTTCATTCCCCATCACTTACTGGAAGCCCAAGAGAAAGATGACATTGGCTATGTCCCAACAAAAAGCTGCCTTGAAAAAGGTAGAGAAGCATTTTTCTCCTAATTCCCTTATATGTCTAATGAGGAATATTTATTTCTGACTCAGTTGCCAATCATCTTTAATTGCCATTCTTCTCTTCAGCCCTTATCCCCTTCTCCAGTGCCTTCCTGAGGAGCAATGAAGCAGTCAGTAGCCCTGGTCACACTCACTCTTCAGCAAAACACTGAAGAGCATATTGTGTACCAGAAGGAGCCAGCGTACAGGCTCAGTCCCCACACATCCAGTCCTTTCATCCCACCATATATAAATATAACTTTAAAATGGGGATAAGAAAAAAAAAAGAGGAAAAGTCTTCACTTTATTTAGTAAAACTGAATATTTATATCACTCCTTTGATCAAGAACTTCCAGTGGTTCCCTATTGCCTGTATTTAACCTCTATCTAATATAACTTATAGCTCACAATCCATTAGCATAAGATATTCTTCATTGTTGAAGACTGATTGCTCAATGCTCCATTCTGTATGAGAGACAAAACTGGTGAGAATTATGGGAAAGAAAGAGTTTGGTCTTTGATCCTCCAGCTTTGAGACAAAAAAACAAAAACAAAAACACAGGGTTCTAGATTTTCTTTGGGTCCATAAATGAGTGAAAGACTAAGAAGATGACATGTAGAAGAGCCAACATCCCAATCATATCTCTATCCCCAAATGGCTATACTAGGGACTTCATGGATGAGATCTGAGACGTTCTCTCTTCACTGAGCTTTTATCTCATTCCTAATGGGAGAACTGATTCATTCTGAATTGCTTAGTATACTCTCATATGTGTATCATTTCTGATTTCTCTTTTGCTATTGGTTTGGATAAATGGGTTTATTCATTATTAGCTATGTGTATTTGTTGTAGAATTGGCATTTGATGGAAAAGGAGTTAAGTCTTGGATATATATAACTTGAGGCATTTGTTACGCTTATGGGAGAGTGGTCAAGACTATAGCCTATACATAAAAATTAGTTTCCTGTTTTTCCAGCAGTTTCTAATTCATCATCACCCCATTTGGGGTTTTCTCAGCTGGATATTGGAGTGGTTTGCTATTTCCTTCTCCTGCTCATTTTATAGAAGAGAAAACTGAAGCATACAGGATTGTGACTTGCTCAAGGGTCACATGGCTAATAAATGTCTGAGTCCATATTTGAACTCAGGAAGATGAATTATCCTTACTCTAACCTGACACTCCATCTACTGTGCCACCTAGATGCCCTTTTAGGGAGCAAATAAATATAATTCTGTCCTAGTACCCTTTTTTCTAGGAGAATAGATTGACTAGCCTCTGGCCCCAACCTCTTGCCTTTCCTGCTAGCAGAAATCAAAGTCTCCTTTGGAAAAGGGAGGAGGAGACAGACTCTAGAGATAGCTATCCATACTTTCCTTTTGAGGCACAATAAGATGGATCCATGTGGACACATAACCTATATGAGCAAAACACACAGTACACATAGCATTCAAGGGCCTTCATAAGCTGACCCCTACGTTACATATCAGACCATATTTTCATTTTTGACATGACCCTTATAAACATATTCTGTTTCAGTCACTAACTTCCTCTCTTCCTCCCTCCCTTCCTTCCTCTCTTTCTTCCTCCTTCCCTCTTTCCTTCCCTTTTTACCTACGGAATTCCCTCTCTTCCTTTCTCCCTCCCTCCCTCCCCCTCTTCCTTCTTTCCTCCTTCTCTCCTTCCCTTTTCTATCTCTTCTCTTCCTCTCTCTCCTCTCTCTCTCTTTTTCTCTATCTCTGTCTGTCTATCTGTCTATCTCTCTTTCTACTCCTGACCAAGTTTTAATTAATTATGACTTCTTGATCCAGTTACATCATGGGGTTCTTAGCCTTTTTGGTGTCATGTACTCGTCTGACAGTCTGGTGAAGCCTATGGATGCTTTCTCTGAATGTTTTTAATTCATTAAATAAAGTACAAATTATTTCAAAGGAGACCAGTTGTATTGAAATACAAACACCAAAATTCTTTTGAAAAAGTAAAAGCAAGTTAATCCAGCCTCAGATTAAGAGCCCTTGATAAAAATGTTATAATAATTCAGATTCAATCTATCTATTGAAAAAACACAACCCCAAACTCCAGTCTATGTAATGATACATCTTGCATATTGTTCAATAAAAACCCCTCAAAATTTTATATTAATATAATGTTCTTATAATTAGGAAGTATGAATATTGTTATTATTGAACAAAAAAATGCAGCTCCTACAGCAAATACATGTACAATGTCTTCATTTTCTAGCATCTTCCTCTGATTCTGAACAAGAGAAAAATGAAGACAAGAAATATTTTCCTGCTAAAGATCTGGTAGCCTTTGTAT
Organism: Sarcophilus harrisii; assembly: GCF_902635505.1. NCBI lineage: Eukaryota > Metazoa > Chordata > Mammalia > Dasyuromorphia > Dasyuridae > Sarcophilus > Sarcophilus harrisii. The sequence continues at coordinate 191,703,084 of NC_045426.1, forward strand.
TACTCAGACTAAATGGATATCTTCATAGAAATGGAAGATATGTCACTTTGCCCAAGTTGTCCCTCCTTTGCCTTGTTGAAGGAGCTTCAACCCTAAAATATGGAACTTGTTATGATGCTGAAAACTTTTACAAATGCTGCAAGTGGATCCTCTCACAACTTTTTTAAGGTAAGACTAATAATGATTTCTACTTCCTTGATGCCTCACAGTTTGTGCCAATCTAGAATTTCCACTATAAAATCTAGTTATCCTGCCAATTCTCCTTTATTAAAAAGGTAGCCCCTTCCATATCCAGAATAGCATTACAGTAAAGGAATAAGCATTTGGCTTGATTTACCTTGCAATTAAATAACTTTTCAGGACATAAACCAGATTTTCACAGGAATTAAATTCCAGTGTTTTCATTGATGAACACACAGAGAAACTTGCCATTTGCTTGCATGGTTGGAAGCAGTCACAACTTAGAACTTAAAAGTAACAGAGTACGACTGGCCTACACTAACCCCAAATTTTATAAATAAAGAAACTGAGGCCTTGGCAGGTTAAAGGATTTATCAAAAGTTGTTTAGCTTCTCGGTAAGAAACAGAGATGAAATTGGGACCCAGGTTCTCTAACTCCAAATCCACTATTCTGCAAGAAGTTGGGCAAATTTGTGAAGTTGTTCAACTTCTTTTCTTTTGGGAAGGAGGTGAACATCAGTGTCGTGGGCAATGATAATGATGCTCTTTAGAATTTTTGTTCACTTCTTCTATCTTGCTGAACATTAATGAAGTACTGTTTCATTTTTACTGTATGAAGAAGAGACCTGGTACTGGATTTTATATTCAGTACTTAGAAATGAATCCAGCTAAAGAAACATAGACACATTCAGTGTCTTCATCTTTAATAACAGTCCCAATAACCCAGCATACAAAATCTTTAGGTAGACACTGTGCCATTGTCCTATAAAAATATATTTTAGTGCCAGAAAAGAGGTCAAAATCATTGAAGTTCCAGGTACAGGCATGTTTATTTGTTTCCTGTGGCTCACAAACCATTTCCTTTTGCCTGAATAAGACCCAGTCTAAAAGCAATTTCCTTTCCCTTGCCACAGTCCCTTGAAGTGGTAAATTATTCTAATCATCAGAGCTACTAGTAGGGTAATGAATGAGAGGTTATCTGAGAAATTGAGGGCATAGAGCACATCAGAGCAAAGGAAGATGAAAATTAGCATAAAACCAACCAACAGGAATCAGAATGAGTTTTTTTCCCCGTCTATTTGTTTTGAGCCTCGAATATACTGCATGATAAAGATGATTCATCTCAGTATAACATCCTGTCCTTCAGTCTATTTCACTGCTTAGGAGACACAGACCATGAATAAGAAGGGAACAATAGACATATGATGAGTGCAATCAGAGAGGTAGAAAAAAAATGCCATGGGAACTCAGAGAATAAGAGATTAATAAACATAATTTTTAAAGAAAAAAGTTTAAGTAGCATATTGAATGTTACAAGCTGCTAATTTTACTGGAGAAAGCAAATTGATAAGTGCAGAACATAAATATTGTTTTGAAAGAGCTACCGTAACATTATATTTAACCAGACAGCTCAGCCCTAAATTTTATAGGTTCTTCCTTCAAATAAGAGGTTCAGGGTCAGATTTTTTATCTTGAATAAGCTATTCTATTGTTGCAAGTGGAGCATCTTAAGAAAAAGGAACTGAGGTCACTAGGGGATAATTTTGTGTAAGAGGAAGAAATAATTCACAGACTGGTACTTATTGGAAGCATTATCTCTATTGATCAAAGGAGCATAGATTTAAAGCTGCAAGGCATGTTAGAGTTGAGCCAATCTTCTGGTTGTACAGATTAGAACACTGAGGTTCTAAGAAATTTTATATCTTGTCTGATGTCACAGAGATAATAAGTGTCAAGACTAGACTAGGACTTCAGACTTCTGATACAGTAGTCATTCCATTGTACCATCCTTAGTGAGCTGAAGGAGTTTCTACAAATGAAAGGAATCAGACTCTAGCTTCCTTTTCTTTAGCTGACAACTTTTTGAGGCAGCTAGGTGGCAAAGGGGATAAAGTGCTAGGCCTGGAATCAGGAAAAAATTTTTTCTTAATTGAAATCTCTCCTTAAATACTTACTACTATGTGATCCAGCTAAATCATTAAAATTTGCCTCAGTTTCCTTATCTGTAAAATGAGCTGGAGAAGGAAATGGCAAGCCACTCCAGTATCTTTGCCAAGAAAATCTTAAATAATCGGCACAAATGAATACACAAAAGTGTATACACACACACACACACACACTTTTACACATACCCCTTTTTGCAGTAAAATTCTGCTACAATTATCAAGAGACAGCTTCTTTGATTTCCATCCATTTGAAGAATTTGGGAAGTCATAAGAACCTGTTGGGTAAGAGAAAAGTCAGCTTAATCAATGATAACATCAAATAGCTGCCCCTTCCTGGAAAAGGGAGGATATCATAATAGGGAATTCTCAGGGTAGGATAGTACACTAAACCTGGGGTCAGGAAAACTTGGATTCAAAGCAAATCTCAGATGTGAACTGTTTTAATGCAGTCATTCAATCTCTATAAGACTCAAGTTTTTATTCTGTAAAATGCTGATAATAATGACACATCTCCCAGGATTGTTGTAAGAATCTAATGAGATAATGTATGTAAAGAGTTTTGCAAAGTGCTATAAAAATGTGAGTTATTTCCTTTCTTGACTTATGGAGCTTATTCCAGCACCATGTACCTTGTAGAGATCCAATAAATCTTTGCTGCTGATGGTTACCAGCATCACTCACCCATCAGCCAGATTGAATTTCAGCCCATTTAATGCTGTTTAATAAAGTAAATAAGTATTCTGAGCCAACTCCTTACCAAGCTACACTCCTATGTAGCTCTCATTTCCTTTGAAGACATGCACTTTGACCTGGAAGAGGTCAGAACATGGTCTTATATTAAAGAAGAAAATATTTATTTTAAATCATTACAAATACTTAAAAGACACTAAATGAAGCTATGTGTACTTTTTATGAGTATAGAAAGAAAGTGTTCAGGAATATGTCACCATATTTCACCAGCTTTCAAAGGAAAAAAGGAAGAAGAAACTTATTTTCAGATAATTTATAAGTTTTTTTGAATGGATTTAGCATATATCTGAAAATATTGAAGTACTACAGGTTATGAGTATTTATGACTAGTTCTTTTATCATGTCTCTTCATAAAAAATTAGTAAGTGAAGGTCTTATTTTAGAAAATTAGACTTGTAGATTGGCTGGTATGACTTAATGCTCAGAATAGGAGGGAAACTGATTTTTCTAAAAGTTTCATTTTTTCCACATAGAAATTTATGACTTTCTACCAGACCTAGGGACTTGGACTGAAGGGCCTTATTAAAATATTATCTAGAATAAAATAGAAAAGAAGGGATAGCTGACAAAAAGATAAAACTAAAGGTAGAGAATAATTCCAGCTGAAGAGACCTCTAAGAGGATTTTTTTTTTTTTTTTTGGCAGTAACCTAGCCAATTATATTCATTCTAAAATGGAGACCTCCTAGTATTTACCCAACCTTGGATGATTTGAAACTGGATTAGAGACTCAGCAGTGATGGACACATTTTAATACTATCTAGTAAAGAAGAGAGAGTACTTCCAGTTAGAATGCCAGTTATGGGAAATTTATTCCTAGGATTTTTACTGCTTTTTAGCAGAAAGATTGATAAAGAAAAAAGAATTAATGTAGAATTTAGGAAAGGAGCAAATAATGAATAAATGCCATAGAATGAAATTGGAAATCAACTAAAATGACTTTAGGAATAAAAAAGTATAATAACAAATACTCTAAGACCCTTAAAAAATATAATGGTCTTACTCTAAGACCTTCTATGATGGTTCAAAAAAAGCTGTAAAAGAAACAATGTGAAAAATAAGGTAACAATTAAGATGATAATTGGAACTCTCAAAAAGAAATTAATGAGTTGGAAAAAAGTAGACAATAAATTACAAAGAAACTATGAGAAACATAGGAAGAATGAAGAAAAGAAAATGGCAAATTTGGAACACAAAAATGCAGAACCTGAAGAACAATTCATTGAACAAAATCAAAGCCCAACAAGAATGTAATAACACATAAGTTTATTACAGTCAAGGAAAGTGAATTTGAAGATGTGTCAGAAAGATTATCTAGGGATTTTTAAGTCTTCTATAAATAACATAATTAAAAAAAACAACAGCCCTGTGTGCCTTATTTTAGGGAATTTACCCTAAATTTTACCCTAATTTTAGGGAATTTAGGGAGAAATTACCAGAAAGTTTTAGAAGTAGAAGACAAAGTACAAAGCAACAGAAACAAGAGAACACTTAGAAAGAGCAAGTTGTTAGCAAAAATGTCATGAGTAGATGTCTAAACTCTGGACAATTAGAGAAAGTCCCTCAGTTACCTAAGAAAATCAGTTGGAATTTGATAGGTCTGCTCCTCATTTGGGAGAAATATAAGCAAAATTATAATACAATCTTTTGTGAACAAAAGAGACCAATGCTCATCACTCAGTAATATAACCTGCAAAACTGTGATGGATAATCTATAACAAATATAAACTTTCATCAAAAAGAAGGAATTCAAATCATTCCTTTGAAAGAAACCCGAGGTGAACAGGGCATTTGATTTGAAAATACCATCAAACAAAAGAACGATAAGAAATGTAAATAGTTACAATAATCAAGAAATTATTAACAATGAAATCAATGCTTTCTTGGTTCTAGGAGTACACAAGTTGAATTTCTGGTTAAGACTGTTGTGGGAAAGAGACACCCAACTTTCCTATTTCTATTCCAACAGTGATCTGAAATAGGGGCAGAACCTGGCCCTAAAACAAATCCCAAGAGCTCAGTCTTCAGAAGAATGCACCTAAGGAGAAACAATTTGGTCAAACTTGGCTTAAGACAAACACTTTGAAGAGCAAAATAATTTCATAACAAATATAAGAAGAACTTCAAAAGAAAAAATTACTCGGTCACAATGTCTAAATAATATTTGGAAGAAAGGAAACAAAAGTTTTTTTTTTTTTTTTTAATGAAGTTTAAATGAAACTATCTATACCCTTTGACCCAGCAATACCACTACTTGTTCTATTTCTGAAAATAATTAGGAGAAAAGGAAAAGAAAGCTTTATGTTTTAAAATGTTTATAGCAGCTCTCTTTGTTGTGGTAAAGAACTGGAAATGGCAGGGGTGCTTCTTTGTTCCATAAATTGAAAATAAAATAAATGAAATGAAATAAGAGCTCTGGAGAAAAAGAATGAAAGGATAATAAATAGCTTGGAACAAAAGGTATAAAAGGAACCAATCAAAAATCAGTGACTCAAAGGACAAAATAAATCTGTTTTCTGTAAGGACTATATTAATACCTAGAAGAAATGAAAAGACTAAATAATTAAATAAAAGATCTTGTGGAAAGAACTTAAAAGAATACAAATAGCTTATCAGAGAAAGTGATAAACCTTCTTCAAGTTATAAATACTTTGAAAAATAGTAGACAAAACAGAAATAAATGACTTCATGAACTAACAAGAAATAATAGAACAAAATGAAATTATGGGAAAATAGTAGAAAACGTAAACTGTTTAATATTTTTTTTAAATGATGGCATTCCTTTAGTTGCTAATGACAAGGATGACACAGATTAATAGATGCTAGTTTATCATTAGGTAAATACAAGTTCTGAGTGTATGCCCTATAAAAATCTTCTGTAAATTTTTTGTATTGTGATCTTTGTCTTAGGTTTTTTTTACATCATATTTAATGTTCAATTGTCTCTACATTTTAGGTTTAACTGCCTTAGATGTGATTGAAATATAAGCAATCATAGCTTAAAATGATAAGTGCTATCTGCTTCTGTATTGTCTATAAGCAAAGACAAATGTTACTCTAAAGTAAGAAGTAATTATAACTAGAAATAAGCTGTAGATGTGATTGATACTTGATATGTAGATAAATTTGCTTTGTTTTTTATATTCCTGAAAATTTTTTAAAAATGTATTTCATGAAAAAATCATGTGGGGGGAAAAAAGGTTGAGAGATAAATCATTCAAGTCCCTTAAAATTGTAATTAAAAAAAGCGCCAAAGCCTAGGCACTATATTTTAAGAAATTATAAAATAAAATTGCCCATATCAATTAAAACCAAAAGACGTTATATCCAGTTGCTTCATTTTACAAATGAGGAAACTGAGGCACAGAGAAGTTAAGTGACTTGCCAAGATTCTCAGATTGATACTACTCCACTCAATGCTACTACCACTGAATAATTATTGCTGGCCACTGAGAAGCTCCACTAAGTAAAGACTAAGGAATTTATTTCTACAACTTTCTGGCTTCAGACAAAGTACTTGCTATAACACTCTCTTCCTCATGAGAAGAATGAGTTCTACCATGCTACCATGCATGAATTGAAAATTCAGATGCAGTTTTTAAAATAATTTTTTGACTGAAATAGTCACCTGTGCCTAACGATGAAGGACAAATAATAGCTCTGTGGTTTGTGGGGAATGTTGTTATCTTTTATAGTGTATCCTTTTCAATCTTCCCTCAAAGGTTTTTCACTTCTTATAGGAAATTCTTTGCTTTAAGTACTAAGTTAGTAAGAAATAGAGAGCCAGATTCTTTTAGTCTGATTGTTTTAATGACCTCGGTATTAAGCTTTTATTTACCTTAATTTTTTGTTGTTGTTATTGTTGTTTAACTTAAATTTTTGCAACAGCAAGCAGGTGGCATGAAGTGCTGGGCCCAGAATCAGGAAGACTCATCTTTCTGAGTTCAAATCTGGCTTTGATGATACTAGCTGCGAGATCCTGGGCCACTCACTTAACTCTGTTTGTTACTTACCTCAGTTACCTCATCTGTAAAATGAGCTGGAAAAGAAAATAGCAAAAATCACTCCAGTAACCTTCACCAAGAGAACCCCAAATGGAATCACTAAGCGTTGAACATAACTGATTGAACAACAATTTTTTTTTAGTCACTTGGTTTGGGTCTCCATTATTAATTTCATTCTAGTTTATTATATATGTATGTATTAGAACATATATGTATTTATTAATAAGATAGAAATATTAGGAAGAAATGAAGCTAAAACCCATGCTTTTTCAATATCTTTTTTTAGACAAAAGTTTTGTTTCTTTTAAAACTTTATATAGTACTTTAATATTTTTTGTTTTTTTCTTTAATAGAATTTTATTTTTCCAATACATGTATACATTCATTTTTGTAAAACTTTGTGTTATAGATTTTTCTCTTTCTTTCCCTTCCCTTCCCCCTCAAGACAACAAACCATCTAATTTCAATTAATCACGTGCAATTCTTTTAAACATATTTCAATATTTGTCATGATAAATATCAGATCAAAAAATCTGAAAAATCACATCAAGAAGGAAAAACAAAACCATGAGGAAGGGAAAAAAAAAAAAAAACAAGCAATCAAACAAACAACAACAAAGGTGAAAATACTACGCTTCAATGCACATTCAGTCTTTACAGAATGTGAATGGCATTTTCCATTCCATGTCTATTGGAATTGCCTTGGATCACCACATTATCACATAATCTTGTTACTGTGAACAATGTTCTCTTGGTTCACTTCACTCAGCATCAATTCATGTAAGCCTTTCCAGGCTTTTCTGAAATCAGCCTGCTCATCATTTCTTATAGAATAATAATATTCCATTACATTCATATATCACTCATTCTATTTCTAGTTCCTTGCCACTATAAAAAAACATTTTTGCAATTATGCATCCTTTTCCCACTTTTATGATCTCTTTGGCATACAGACCCAATAGACACTGCTAGATCAAAGGATTTGCACATTTTGATAGCCCTTTGGGCATAGTTCCAAATTGCTCTTCAGAATGGTTGAGTCATTTTACAATTCCACCAATAATGCATTAGTGTCCCAGTTTTCTCACATTCCCCTCCAACATTTATGATTATCTTTTCCTGTGATCTTAGCCTATCTAAGAAGTGTGAATTGATACCTCAGAATTGCCTTAATTTGCATTTCTCTAATCAATAGTGATTTAGAGCATTTTATCATATGACTAGAAATGACTTTAATTTCTTCATCTGAAAACTGTTCATATTCTTTGACCATATATCAATTGGGAAATGGCTTTTATTCTTATAAAATTGAATTAATTCTCTATATATTTTAGAAATGAGAACTTTATCAAAATCATTGCCTATAAAAAATTTTCCCCAGCTTCTTTGCTTTCCTTCCAATCTTGCTTGTATGGTTTGTTGTTGTTTTTTGTTTTTTTGTTTTTGAGCAAAAACTTTTCACTTTGATGTTATCAAAATTCTTTTATCATATATAATTTTTAAATGAAATCTTGATTTAGTCTCAACCTGTTCAAAAAGGCAAACTCAGGAAACAAAGGTAAAGGTATTTTTATCACACCAAGGCAGCAAGCAGTTGGGTGTGGTTCCCATTCAAATTGTGCTTTCTATAGACAAGAGCAAACAACTTCCATAAAGGCAAAAAGTATTTTGATTGGTCATATAATTAAGAGGAAATGGGATTAAAGTGCCACCTCAGCTCTCTTCCTCCCTTCATTATGGTATCATAGGGAAATAGGATTAATGTACATGGGCAAATATTTCCAGATGGCCATCTCCTGCAAGCTGATTGCCTGTGTACTCAGTACTCAAAAGTCTTAAGGTTTTTAAAAATGAGCTCACTCAGGAAACGAGCAGGGCCAGGAGATCCTTATGTACTTCAACAACAATACTATATGATGACCAATTCTGATGGACCTGGGCATCTTCAACAATGAGATGAACCAAATCATTTCCAATGGAGCAGTAATGAACTGAACCAGCCATGCCCAGAGAAAGAACTCTGGGAGATGACTAAGAACCATTACATTGAATTCCCAATCCCTATATTTTTGCCTGCCTGCATTTTGGATTTCCTTCACAGGCTAATTGTACAATATTTCAGTCCGACTCTTTTTGTACAGCAAAATAACAGTTTGGTCACGTATACTTATTGTGTATCTAATTTATACTCTAATAAATTTAAGATCTACTGGTCATCCTGCCATCTAGGGAAGAGGGTGGGGGGAAGGAGGGGAAAAAAATGAGGTCACTCAGACTGTCTGTATACAGTGGCTGATTCTGCACATATGAATGTGTATATGCATATACATAAGCATATATACACAGACACCTTCTCTTTTTCTCTGAAGGCTAAAAAACTATGACTATTCTTATTGATGTAGAAGCTATTTGTGCAATAACCCAATAAACAATAAATACCTTTAGGGTTCAAAATTATTGAATTTTTTTTCCCCAACTTCAAAATTTTGCTGCTGAGTATGTGAGAAAAATACTGAGACAAAGCTGAACCCAAGCAGCAAGGTCATGTGTTTTGTCTAGGTATTTTTCTGTCTTATTGTATGCATTGATAGCCTGAAACATTTAAAAGGCTTTGAATTTACTCATGTAGACACTAAAGAAGTTGTCTACCCTTTTTGACTCAATCCCCCAAACTTGAAAATGAATTGATCTGTTGTTTTGAAATGTATGTGTCTTTTGTATGTAGTTAGGATTTGAAGGCACAATACTTTATAGCATTTATATTTTCTTCCAATTTTCATTTATGGTTTAACAAGCCCAGAGATGCTTCCCCCAATAGTGTTTCTCTAAAAAAAAAATTATAATAAATAAAAGGTTTTGTTTGAATTGTGGTGACCCTTGCTCGTTTGCTACTAAGAAATGCAAAGAAGGCTAGAAGTCAAGATAAGTCTAAAATCCATTTTAGTTATTTTAATATCATCTCTCTTCTGCTTCTATCTAGCTTTTTTTTTTTTTTTTTTTTTGAGGTGAACTGAAAGCTTGATATTTTGGCATTGTTCATTTGTTTAAAAGAAAGTAAGCTTAATCTATCACCAAGCAAACAATGGCTTAATTAGATGTACCAGTGTTTGTAGAAATATTGTTACTTAAGATTAGGCTGAAAATCAATTTCTTCTTGTGGAAAAAAAAAGGGAATATTAAATAGAACAGCATGTATGCTATGTGAAAAAGACGAGAGACATAATGCAATGGAGAGAAAATTAGACAGGCAGGCAGACCAAGATAGAGAGACAGAGAGGTAGTCAAACAAAGAAGGGGAGAAGGGGAGAAAGAAATGGACAGACAAATAAACAGAAAAGGACAGACACAGAAAGAGAAAGAAGCAGGCAAAAAGATAGGAAAGAGAGAGGGACAAGGGGAGAAACAGAGAGGCAGAGATGAAGAGAGACAGAGACAGAGAAAGAGATGATTGCTTATTAAACTTTAGCATTTGGCCAAAAAATTTTTTTCCAGTTTCTTGCTTTTATCACTTTGTTTCTTCAATAATCAGCATATTTATATTAAGCAAAGCAAACTAATCCTATTGATGAAGAGGTATTACAAATTTTCATGGCTTATGTAAGCAATGTTTTTTATCAATCCACTTTCCACCTCCTTTACAACAACCATTCTTTACCCTCCAATTTTATAATTCTCAAAGAAAAGAACACAGCCTTTGATTTCTATTGAAAAACTAATTTCCATTGCATTAATAAAATCTCTTAATTCCTTTGACCAATTTTAAAGAGAAAAACTTTTCTATCAAACTCAGATTTTTGAAGAGAAAAATTGATGTAAAAGAGCAATGTGGCATGTTTAAGCTCATTGTTGATATGATAGCTAACCTCCAATATTAAAAGGGCTGTTTTTTGGAGAAGGTTAAGGTTTGTTTTGTTCACCTCTGAAGATGGGACCTTACAAAAAGGTCATTACAAAAAATGGTCATTTTAGTGGATATTACCAAAAAAAAGTCAATTTGGTCTTGCTGTAAGGAACAATTTCCCCACAATTATGGGAACAGACAGAATGAGCTACCTTAGAAGGGATAGGTTCCTTTTCACTAGAGATCATCAAACTAAATGGCCATTCCTGAGATATATTGCACCAAATGGCTTTCAAGAAGCCTTTTAACTAAAATTCCAGGATTCTGAAGTTCACATTTTTATTACACACTGGCAAGTTTCTAAAGAAAGTGATCATTCAAATAAGTATGAGGACATTGGGTATTTATACCAAAGAAAATTAAGGCTTTTGCATCTGCAAAAGCTGGAATCATGTTAAAACTGTCAAGCTAAAAATATTATACCAAATTTTTGTGGGATTTTGGTACAGTGAACTTGTTTCTGGTACTGTGTAAGGTAATGGATTTGAAGAGAAACTGGAAACATAAACATGCCAAAGACTGATGAAATTTCATGAGTTAGTTTGGGGTAAAATTTTAGATTTTTTTTCTTATTTATGTAGAAAGAATTTTGTTTCTTGTCAGATGATGACATCATTATATACTTATCCACAAAAACAGGACAATTTTGAAGATTCAAGGTTGTAAGTTTACCTACATTTCTTCCCAAAAGAGGTGGAGGGAATGAGAATGAAAAAGGGAATCTAGACAGTCTTTTATATCTCTAATACTCAAAGATCTGTCCTAGAATTGAATTAATATATTTTAAAATCATTAATGATAATTATAATAATTGAAATATATCTAAAACCCTGTGAACAAAGTTATTATGATTAAAGTTTTACAATGATTACATACATTTAATGATTTGACATATTATATTATTCTACAGGAAACCTTTCCTGATCCCCTCCTCCTGGTTGCTAGTGGACTCCTTTCACAAATTATCTTCTATTTATTTTGTATTCACTTTGTAGTATTTGTGTACACATGACCTTCCCTGATAGAATGCAAACTCCTCTAGGGTGGGGACAATTGAATTTTTGTTTTTATATTTCCAATGATTAACATAATATCTGAAACTCTTACTTAATAATTTAAATTAAACTCAATAAATTCTTGTTAATTAATTGGTTCTACTAGTGTGCTAATCATAATCAATGAAAGCTTACAGATCTAACAAGATACTCAAAGAGTATCTGAATCCTGAACCTACATTCTTTCCATTGTTCAATAAAACCCCTTTTCCTAATTTGGTAAACAAGTATCAATTTATCAACAACAACAGACTTATACGTATAAGATAAGTTTTTGGTGGTGGTAGTGGTGGTAGGGATTTGAACTTGTGGTTTCAATACTATACTAACTTTCTGGTTTAGGAACTCCCTAATGAAGATGCTCAATTATTCTACACTTAGTAGATTTATAGAATTTCCTGGGGATGTTGAAAAATTAAGTGAGTAATATAGTCAATAGGATGAGCTGCCAGCTCTCTGTCTACTCTACTTTATTGCTTCTCATATGTAAAAGGTTTAAATAGAATTTTGGGGAGGGAAAAGTGCCCAATTTTAAAAATAATATTATATATTATTATATATAATATATATTACATATATTATATTATTATACATTACAAATAATTTTTAAAAATTATGATCTTTCCCTCCCAAAAATTGAGAAAACTTTATAACAATGTCCTATATTCTTACAAGTATGATTTTATGGTAAAGTATTTGAGGTAATGACACTTTATTAGGATTGGACTATACTGAAGGATTTTTAAACCAAGGATCTATGAACTAATTTTTTCCATATATTTTGATAACTGTATTTTAATATAATATTTTTATTTTATGCATGTAAAAACTAAAGAGTCCATAGGTTTCACCAGATTGCCGAAAGGATTCATAACAAAAAAGATTCAGAACCTCTCGTCTATTATATGTATATTTCAATTTCCCACTTGAATGCCATTTTAAAGTTAATTTTCTTATCCCTCAGTTTTTTCATTTGTCAGATAAGTATAAAGAGATCATTGGTCAAAAGTAAAAAAAAGATTATATCTATTTTACAAGTATGGCTAGATTATTTTAAGAGGACATAAGAAAGTTGTTTAAGAGGTAAGGAAAACACTCAAAAATAAAGATAAATCCCTAGATTTTCCTCTTAAATTCTGCTGCTGAATGTCAGCTTTTCTCACTGTAGCTAGCCTGAGCCAAAGAGACAGTAAATTGCCTAGACATCAATGATTGCAAAATTCTCTGGGGGGGTCAGAAATTTTTCATTTCATGTATCAATTCCAGCTGGCTTTTGTGATAACACAAAGTCAACTGTACTTATTAAGCTCAGGAGAGAGTTCAGGAACTCACTTTACAATTAACTGGTGTTTAACAAAAGACTTGAAGGATTCTCAGTCTTATTTGCCATTTAAAAGAAGTAGTTGGTAGTATGCAGAAATTATTTTTTTTCTGTTTACTGTGCCCCATGGGAACCAAGACTCTTTGACCTTATCTATCTGCCCCCTCCAAAAGTTTGCGATAAAAAATTTGTTTCTAAAACTTTTGAAACTTTCATTAGACACCTTCCATATTTTAAATAATAATAGAAATCAAAATAGTTTACATAGGCACTAGTAAAATGACCTTATCTCTAGAGATTCACAAAGGTCTGTTCTCCACTGTGGGAAATGAAGAGTTTGTGCTTATTACTGATCCATGGGGATCTAGAAATATCCCTCTGATATAATAAAATAAAGGCAGAATAAAAGATAAGACCAATTCACATATTAAACCTGGATCTATAAAGGAATTACTAATTCAACCATTTAGATTGAATTGATCATACAATTTTAGTTAAAATAATTGGTTTGATTGATTTCCACAGCACAATTTCCCTTATGCGCAGCGCACATGCACACACATACACACACAGAATTGACTGATTAAATTTTGTTTGTATAAATTGATACTATGTCTGGCACATAGTAAGAAGCTTAATAAATGCTTGTTGATTGATTGATTAATCAATACTATATAATACTCCTATGTTGGTTATCCTGTCATTTGTACTGCTTTATTTATCTTTCAGAATGTTATCGTGTAAGCAAATGTGGCATTAATGTTTCAATAAAAGATAACTGGAAAGTAAAAGAAAGAAGAGAATATTTATGGAAAGTTGTATGGATCTTAAGTGTTTTAGAAACCTGAAACATCTATTCTGACTCTTCAAGGTCTAGCTCACATGTCTGTGATTACAGATTTTTAGATTCTAGACTGGGGACTAACTCTAGAGAGAAGAAAGAAAAAGTCTTTCCTGCAAACACATAGGGAAATCTGGGTCCTCAACATGTCCCTAATTTCCAACTTTAGTCTTTAGAGACTTTGGAAAATTTTCCTAAAAGTGAGATTGAAGCCTCTCTCTCTTGGTTAATTCAAAATGACATTTTATTTCTGCTTTTGTATTTTGGGGGAGTATAGTCTGATCTAAAAACTCTTTATGATTTCTCTTTGTTATTTGCTTGGATAAATGGGTTAATTAGCTATTCATTGTTTGATGATCTTTTGTGTTTCATATTTGAAAGGAAGGGGCAAAGCTGGTGAGTGAAAAATTGGGGTATTCTCCTCTATGAAAATAGCAACTAACATTTACATAGCACAACACTAGTTAAGTGCCTGAAGCTGAACTTGAATTCAAATCTCCCTAATTCTAGATCTTGTGCTTTTATTTATTGCATCACCCAGAGATAGTATCCAGAAAAATCACCTGAAGTATTTTTAAACACTGATGTTATATTGATGCGTTAGCTGATTTTTGCAAGGAACTGAAAAAAATATTTTTTGCACAGGGAAGAACTGTTACAGAGATATACAATAAAATTTGGACTGTTTTACATAAAACTCCTAACTGGTAGGAAAAAATGAGAGCATGATGCCTCCTTAGGCCTATTTGAATAGAGATGTCAGAACATTTAGAGACATTATTTCTTCTTCAAAAGAGACCATTTATGATTACAGACTCTTTCAAAGACATTTTCTATTCCTTTTTCAAGAGAAAATATTTATGATACTAGACTTTTCAGAGACATTCATTACTTTTTAAAGAAAGGACATTTGTGGTTCTAAACTCTTTTAAAGGACCAAGTCCAGGAAGAAGGAAAAAATGTCTTTCAAGAACTTTCTCTAGTTTGAATTTAGATATTTCATATCAAAAAGAACAGATATTTGACTCTTTGCAATTTCTTGTATAGTCTGATTTATTGAATTTCTCCACAATTTGTTTGTTGTCTACTTGGATAAATGGATTTACTTACTATTCACCTCTTGGGATAGTCTTTTGTACAACTATCATTTGACAGGAAAAAGCTAAGATGGTGGGTGTAAGTTTTGAGATAACCTTCAGATAGTAACTAGACTTTTTGTTTTGAAATGATTATACCTCCAGACCAGCAATATTTAGTGGCTTCATAGAGATACAATTTTAGTCTGGCAAGAATAGAATGACTAACTTCATGCATTTCTCCTTCTCCTTTCTTCCTCAAGGGAGAAATCAGTCTATCTTCTCAAAGAATGGGTAAGACTCCAGAGATACCTAATAATGCCTTCAATGAGCTGCATTTAAAACAACCCATGTGGACAGATATAGTATATACTGATATCTTAAAAACAAAACACATAAATAATAAAAGGTTGTCTACACTGGAATGTCTCCATTTCCTTTCCTCATCCTTTCTTCTTAATCACCTCTAATCTACCTTTTCCCTTTATTATTTAACTGAAACTACTCCCTCCAAAGTTTTTCATAATCTCATAATTGGCAATCTGATGACATCTTCTCATTTCTTCTCCTTTCTGATCTATCCACATCATTGGATGCTGTTAATCAACTTCACCCCTTGGATGCTATCTTTTCTTTTTTATGTGATATGGTTCTTTCTTTCATTTCTCTGACTGCTTCTCAGTTTCATTTGCCAATTCACTATCCCCATCATGACCATCAAGTGTGGATGTTCCTCAAGTCTCTGGACTAGCCAAATTATCTTTTTTCTGGAAACTTTCTTATTTGGTGACCCTCATCATTTCCTAGAAGGCTTATTTATCATCACTTTGCATAATTTCCAGAGCTACATACTCAGCTCCAATCATACATCACAAGTTGTCTGTTGCACATTTCAAACTGGGTGTATCACTGAACTTCAACATGTCCCAAACAGAACTCTGACATTCTCATCATAAGCTATTGTTTCGGGGATCACCATCCTTCTAGTCTTCTAGGTATATAACCCTAGTGTCATTCTTGGCTTCTGAATATCTCTTATGGTATACATACAGATCAGTTGTTAAATTTTATCTTGCGTATGTCTCTGCCCTCACACAGCTACTAACCCAGTTCAGGCTATCATCACCTCTTGCAGAGAATATTACATTAGCTTCAATTTGGTCTTTCTATCTCAAACTCCACTCTGATTCATCCTTCAAAGAGTCAACACAGTGATCCTTCTAAAACAACAATTCTAACTATGTCCTCCCCTTCATATACATTCTAGCCAAACTGCCTTGCTTCCTGTTTCCTTTCCACAACATTCCATTTCTCACCTCCTTGTCTTTGTATGCACTCTCCCACATGCCTGCTCACTTCTGCCTCTCAGGACTTCTAGTTCATTCAAAGCTCAGCAACAGTCAAGGAACTAGCTATAAAAACAGCTGGGAGACTGATCCTCCCTCCTCTCCATAACATTTATTAAACATCTATGGAGTTCTGTGCTTAGTGTCAGGAGCATATACAAAGTATTGTTGAGATAGTCTTGCATTTAAGGAATTTCTTTCTTATAGCACCAACATTTGTTGTTCCTGTATACCAGATTTGTGATTTTGCAAGACTAGACAGCTACCAGTGTTGAACTTTCTCTACCAAAGTTGATCAGTAACCTTCAAGTCTCAAAGAGTTCTTGGGGTTAATAAGAAATTTTGCAAAGTACTTTACAAACATTATCATATTTTTTTCTTATAAAATCTCTTGGAGGTAAATGATATTGTTATCCCCATTTTACAAATGAAGAGACTGAAGCAAACAGGGTAACAATAAATATCAAAAACAGGGCTATCTTTATTTCACCCCCAGATATAAAGAACTTATAGTTTATAATCAATCAAGATAATACCATTCCCTTCTTCTTCCCACTTTTATTTCCCAAAATAAATAGTTAGGATCCTAGAATCACTTTTTGGTTGAGAATTCCTCAGATGGAAAACATACATGTGAAAGTGCCAGAGAGGCGAATCCTTTCCCATCTTACCTATACAGTCTGAATAACTCATAGTAATAAGAGAACAGGATCCAAGATATAATAAATATGAAGTTAGAAGAACAGGATTTTAATACTGACTCTGCTATTTCTATTATCATTTTGGGCAAGTCAATTCACTTCTCTAGAACTCAATTTCTTCATTTATTAATGAAAGGGGTTAATACCAATGATATCTATGGTTCCTTTCTGATCTAAACACAAAGTTTCTCAAAAGTCTTAGTGCTTTTCCAAATTTTACTGCTCTAAGGCTTTTGGAACTCTTTAAATATGATGCCATAATTTATTTGCAAAAGCATAAAAGAATCAGAGGAACTCATAAGAATTCAAACCATTCCTCAATTTCTATGGGAGATCTCACCATCCTTAAGGGATCCTAGAATAGCTCTATACTTGACATTTCCTTGAAACAAAAATGTTTTTCGGGTTGTGGTCTACTGTGATGAAAAGTATACATTGATATCACAGATCAGCTGAGATAAGACACTGTTGGGATGGGACAAAAGGTTATTCAAATCCTCAATAACTCAAATTTCAAATTTGAATGAAATTTAAATAAATATAATATCAAGGTGACAATTTAATCACTGCTAAGATTTGAGAGTACTAACCTATTTGAAACAAAAACATAAAATAGTTTTTTCAGTGCTCTTTGCTTGAAATTCATCTTCATATTTTTCAAGAGTATACTGCATTTGCTGCAACTAAAAGATTATTAATGTTCTCATTAGAGGAATAGCTAATTCTTTTATTTATGAAAGAAAAGAAATTTATTATGAAAGTATTGAGAATAGTATTTTTTTTAGTTGACTAAATCCATTGGATCCATTCTCTTAAGCATTTAATTTGTTTTGATCTGACAATATGATTGTGTTTTTAATAGAATTCTTTCTTGGTGGTCAGGGAGAGCACTTTATGATGTAGTGTTAATTGTCAGCTAGGTTACCCATTGGGCTACCTCTTTACTTGAAGTCAGGAAAAATCTAAATTCAAATCATGCCTCAAACATATATTCACTGTGAATTGAGAAAGTTAATTGACCTCAATTTCTTCATCTGTAATATATATATATATGATGTATATCTGTAAAAAAATGTATATATATATAAATATTAAATGTGTGTAATACACACACACACATACACACACACACACATATAAATATAAAATGTGTGTAAGACACACACACACACACACACACACACATATATATATATATATATTATAGTCATGGACACCTACCTTTTAGGCTTATTATGAGGATTAAATAAGATAATATATATAAAGGGCTTTATAGACCTTAAAGTGCTATATAAGGGCTGACTATTATTATTATATTACTTCATTTCCCATCTTTACCTCCCTCAACCTTAGTTTTTTCATTTGTAAAACTGGGTTGGTAACATCTATCTTACAAAGTTGTTAGGATCAAAAGAGTGAGCATAATGTTGTACAAAGCTTAACTTGCTATATAAATGCTAATTATTATTTTTAATTTTGTTATTATTATTCTTCTATGCATATATCTTCTGTTTGCTGAGACATAATTTTGGGTATATTTTTGAAAGGCTACTCAGCCTTTACATTACAAACTGCTCAACTCTGGCCCTCTTTTTAATCTCCTAAGAAGTGGAAGGTATGTAGGTATTGGGTGAATGGGAGAAGTAGATTGTATCCAGCGAGAATTAAATGACAGTTGTAAATGATCTCCCACAGTCAAGCTCAATTCTAAACAATGTTTTGAAATATTTCAAATTTGTCCCACCTCTACCTTTCATCTTGTTGAGTTTTCTCTTCCAACTTCCTGCCTCCTGATAAGGAGCCCAATATCCTTGTGTTGCCCTATGGCTGATGCAAGTCTGTAGCTGAGGAGCTCCACTGAAGACTACTTACAGATGGAATCTTAATTCAGCAGAAGTCTTCAGAAATACCTCTTTCAGCCTCCTTATTTTAAACATGAAAAAAACTGAGACCCAGAAATATCAAGAGTCTTGCTCATGGCTTACAAAGGTCACAAATATTAGATGTGGGATTTTAATCCAGGTCTACCCATGAGTAATAAGTGGATTGATAAATTTTGCACGTCTTTGCTAATTGACCCAAATAATACTTTTTGATGGGATTTTGGGTAGGAAACTATGTAGATGTCCATTACTGGTAAGATTTCCCAGTGATGAGGGTCTGATAGATCAGAATGCTGATCATTCTCAAGTCTAAATCTGTCACTGCAATCAAATTCTTTCTCTCTGTCTCTCTGTCTCTGTCTGTCTCTGTCTGTCTCTTTCTCTCTCCTCTCCTCTTCTCTCTCTCTCTCTCTCTCTCTCTCTCTCTCTCTCTCTCTCTCTCTCTCGTTCTGTGTCCTCCATTCAAAGCATCTCAGACCCTGACTATGGAGTAAACATTTGTTGTTAGTTTTTTGCTTCCAAGAGGGATCAATGATATCACAAGGTGATGTCTTGGCTTGCAAGTCAATCAGATTTAAGTCAGGAAGAGTTTCACAGAATCATCAGCCTCTCTTTTCTAGTCATGAGCATCCAATGGTAGAGCAGAAGTCAGAGTAGCTAGCAATGTAATAGAAAATTTACTGTCTTCAATATTGGATCAAGCTCTAAGCACTCCACAGAGTCTGCTTCAACTGCCTTCAAGATAGCCATTGGAACAACTTGTTCCCATCTGCCCATTCTGCTAGGGGAAATCAGAGTATACTTCCATAACTTACCAATGGGTTTGTGGCCCATCTTGTTACCCTCAATCTGGTTTAGCTCATCTGCTGAGATGATTTTATTGGGGTGTGGCTGTTATACATAGTACAGCTTCTTGGAGCTCCAAGTGAGAAGTGCTGGACCCCAAACATCCATGAAAAGGGCTCAGTAGTCTTCACACCAGGAGTTCTGATCCTCTGTGACCACACCTACACCAAATAAGGTGCAAGGAAAATGGAGACACATTAAATGTATGCCTTCTTTCCATGATGATAGAACAAAGAAGGACACATATGATTAGATTGAGGGAGACAGGAGGAAAAACCCAAAGCAGCTCATTTCTTGGAATCTTAACTGGCCATGTATTTCCCCAACTCTCCCACATACTGCACTCTGAACTTTGCAAAAGATGAATTGCTCTGATAATGGCACACCAACCCTAAAAGCAGAGCAGAACCAATTAAAACATGTACTTTTTGCGTTAAACTACTCTAAATATGAGTGAAGCCCCTGAGGCTAATCCCTGGTGCAGAACACCACTATTTTCTTTTACTCCCTGTATTGCTAACAATAGGGTATTGTCTTGTTTTGGTTTTGGTGGAGTTTTTAATTGGGGGGGGGGGACAGTAAGAACTCAAGTTTTCATTTTGTAGGAAGAAGAGGGAGAGGGACAAAGCATTTATGGCCCCTGTTCCTTTTCCTTATGCTGGTGAGAAAGGGAAGGAGAATAGGGAACAGCTGCAAGAAATCTCTGAAATGTTAAATTCATGACTCAGAGAAATTGCTGAGGTGGGGTGGGATCTCCCTGCTTCTCCACTGGGGCAAACTAAGCTCCAAGTACACTGACCCATAAATGTTAGGAATCCAGGTCAGAGAAGACATTGGGTCTTTTTGGTTTAGGGCAGAACATATTCCAGATGAGGAAAGCCAGGCACAGAAAAATGAATTACATTCACAGGGTCAAAGTATCTGAAGGAGAATCTGAACCCAGATGTTCCTGACTTCAAGTCCTTTGCTCTAAACACTCTAGATGAGAGTAAAATTGGGAAAACAGGAATTTGGTGGTGGGAGAAAAAGAACAGTATCATGCTGTACTATTTTCAAAAAGAAAAAACAAATAAGCTTCAAGACTGACCCAAAAAGGGGAATGGAAAATTTCCCTTGAGTCCAGAAATACTGAAGTCATGGGCAACCCTGACAGTGAAGTAGGAGATATGAGTTAAGAGTGTCTCTAGAAGATACAAAGGCAGAAAACAAAAATAAATAGAAATGTGTGGCATGGGACTCTACTTAATGTCAGGAATGCTGAAGCTCAGGATGAACTAGGGCTGCCTCGGAGAATATAGATAATGAAAAGTATTCTTTACAATTATAATGGGGAAATAGGACCATGAAGAACTCAATGAGTTAAGTGTCTGACTCAATTTTTTTTTTTCCAATCCAACTTTTTCCCTTTCTTTAGGGGACTACCACATATGCTCAAATACCCTAATCTTTAAGTTCCATGTTATGTAATACCATTAATCCTCAATATAATAGTCATATACAGAAATGGTCAGGTGATCTCCCCATCACTCACAAGAGTTTCACTTCCATGTCCTGACACTAAAATTCCTTTTTTTACTGATCATTACCTCTTATCTTTCCCTATACCTTACTCCCTCCAAACCTGTTCTTCAATCTTATCAGAATTGTCAATTCTTAGATTCTCAGTACATTTTTGGGCTGTCTTCCTTGTTCTAACTTCAGAATCCTCTTTCCAATTTTGACCACATAATCAGTCCAATTCTATCCTGCTGTCTCCTTCCAGATCTTTTCCCTTTTATCCTATTAATGCTTATGCCTTGACATATTCCATATCTGAATTATTCTTTCCAACTACTTCTGCTCCTACTTATGATGCTGCTGAAGGAAACTGGAAGAGGTCACATAGAAGTCACACAACCAATGGGTCCATTTACAAATTTACATTATTTAATCTAAATCAAGCACTTGTCATTACTAGGCAATCTTTTTAATGCTCCCATATTTATTTTCTGTCTGAGTTCTCAAAAGGCTGTTCCTTTCCTCTCCTCAGGCCTCCTATACTTTCCCTACTCTCTAACTTTAGATAGTAGCCTTCTTTTATTTTTTTAGTAGGAAAATAGAGACCATTTGTTATAATCTTCATTTTCTTCTCTTTATATCTCCAAATTCCTTGACATCAGTGCTCTTCTCTTTTACTCCAGTTTCTCCTAAAAATGTGCCGTGTCTCTATACTAAAGTCAGTCCTTCTACATCTATCCCCTCTTTAATTCCATTCTTAATTCCACTCCCTCTCATTTATTAGTATATCTACTGTATCATGCTACGTTCTCTCTTGTAAAATAATGACATTACATTGTAACTACACTATTTCATGCAGTAAGCCTAACACTATATAAAACATTATTTGACAGGACTATTTCAGTAAATAATAACATATGAAGGATATGTGCTGATGTTTCTCCCCTCAGAGCTCTAATGGTGTTCTAATGCTCAAGAGCAGGGGTCCTCAAATTTTTAAATAGGGGCCAGATCACTGTCCCTCATACTGTTGGAAGGCCAGACCATAGTAAAAACAAAAACTATGAACAAATTCCTATACATGCTGCATATATCTTATTTTGAAGTGAAGAAACAAAACAGGAACAAATACAATATTTAAAATGAAGTAAAGTTAAATCAACAAACTTACCCATATTTCAATGGGAACTATTGGCCTGCTTTTGGCTAATGAGATGGTCAATGTCTGGTTCCATATTTGTCACTGCTAGTTGTAACAAGTGACGCAAGTGTGCATCCATTAGTCTTGATCTGGTTGGATATTTCAAATGTTTCATTCCAGAAAAAGTCTGTTCACAGACATAAGTGCTGCCAAAGATGGTTGCCATTTTGAGTGCATGGTTCCTGACATGAGGATATGTCTCAGAGGGGAGAGATGCATAGAAATTATGAAGGCTGCTTGACTTGAATGCGTCTTTCAGAGAGTCACAATTCTGCAGTTCAGCCAGTTCCATTTGGTAAATTGTATCCACATTTTCAATGACAGTAGAAAATGGGTTACGGAAAAGCTGTATGTCTTGTTCATGGAGATGAAGCTCTTTAAATCTAAATTGGAACTCCTTTTGCAATTTTTCCAGTGAATATGCACATGTTTTGTTTGGAATGCAATCAGCGGTTTTTCCACTAACAGATTTTGAGTTGTGGGGAGATGGCAGAAGTTTTCCTCCTTCACTTGTTTGATGAGGAGGCCTAATTTTACTTCAAATGCTTTGACATGTAATTGCATATCACAGATGAGCTTCCCCTTTCCTTGAAGTTGCATATTGAAATTGTTGAGTAGCTCTGTTACATCTGTCAGAAAGGCAGGGTGCCATTCCCATTCTGCATCATTGAGCTCTGGTACTTCTTTGTTTTTTGAAAGCAGAAAAGGTGTAATCTGTGGAAGTAAGTCATAGAAATATTTCAAAAACTCTCCTTCGACTCAGCCAATGGACTTTTATGTGATATAGAACATCTTCATAATCAACATTTAGCCCAGACAGAAATTCCTGAAATTGTCTGTGATTTAGTGCATTAGCTCTAATGAAGTTAACATAAGATACCACAATTTTCCTAACAAGAGTCCCACTTCAGTGATTTACTACACAGTGCTCATTGGTGGATGAGGCAGTGTATGGCTATTGGATGAGAATGGTTACATTTGTCTGTCTCTTGGTTAATGCGATCAATACTCCTTTCTTAGACCCCACCATGCTAGGAGCACCATCAATTGTCACACTGGCTAGTTTAGCCCAGTCCAGCTCCAAACCATTCCTAGTTTGGCAAACCTTTTCATAGATATCCTCTCCTGTGGTTGTTCCTTTGATGCAAGCAAGCTCTTCTATGACTTCAAAATAATCATTCATCCCATAAATAAAAATTAGAAGTTGCAGAATCATGAACATCATTGGTTTCTTCTAGTGCCAAGGAAAAATATGGAATTTTTTTATGGAGTTTTGCAAATGCTGATGTAGATTGTCTCCCATTTCTTCAATCAGCAGTGAAGGTCGGAAGCGGGAGCATGAAGAGCAGGAGAGAGAGTGCGGGGAAATGGGAGGCATCACAGTGCAGAGGCAGCTTGGAGGCAGTTGGGCATTGCAGTCTGTATGTCTCTGTGTGGGCAAAGTTATTGCTGGTATATTGTTTTTGTAGCGCTGTATATATATATATATATATATATATATATATATACACTAAGTATTTTTTAATACAACAGGTTTAGTTGAGTCAACTTCCTTTTTAGCATTTAGCAAATTTAAAGGAAAAATAAAACTATCTTTTTTTGTAGTCATCTGAGTGGAATTCATTTTATGAATTCAGGAAAGGAATAGTAATCCTTATAATTTTCCTTCTTAACTAATCTAACATAATCACCTTTAAATATTTATTCATGGTTCTAAAATATTTTGTCTTGAATAGTTTTTGTGGCCAGAAAGTGGATGGGAGAGGGAGAAAGCAAAGTACTTCTAAAAATGAATTCCATTGTTAGGAGCAATTGCCAGTTTGTCAGTGATCATTCCTGATAACCAGGCTTAGAGCAGTGTCTCCATCTTATTCAAATGTGAAAGGTGAGTAACCTGTAGACTCCAAGTTAGATTCCTTTTCACCTGGAGTCATTTTCATTTCTACTGCAATCCTCTCCTTCCCTCATCATTCTTTTGCTTTGATTTCACAAAAAAGATGATTTCTAGCTAATATAACTCTAATACAGTTTGAAGAATGAACAGCTTCTTAATTAGATCTTAATCAGTTAACAACAAAATATTTCCATAGGCTGGACTCTTCTATCTTAACATCCACTAAAAGGGAAAAGATGTGTTTCAAGACCTCTGTTTCTATGGTGATGATTGAAGCAAGTGACATTTCTAATAGATGACTCAAATGTATAATGGACCTAGCAATTTTTTTGCAGAAGAGAAAAAAATTGTCATTATCTAGCATAGTTATATTTTTACATATTGGAGCCACAAGGTGACTGCTTTTTAAATCTCTCTTTTGAGTTGTCTGTATCCTACAGAGACACAGTAAAAATAAGTTATTGATTTTTTTTGTATGTGTAAGATAAGCTGTTTTTTGAGTGGAAAAGCAAATGAGAGCCAGAGGGAGGAATTTAGAACAAGTTGTTAGGGGTTTAGCCCCATGTGTTCCACTAAAAGCAGGGTGAATCAAGCTATTTCTAACTTAGTTGTCTGTTAAGCAAAATGAAATATGTTAATATTTCTAGCAAGATAATTCTACTTTTTGTGTCTTTTCCAGACAATTATTTATTGTCTATAATGAAGAATCCCTATAATCCTCAACCCCACTTCCTCAAAAAAGCTCTTTGTGGAAACTAGACCACATGAAAATTCCCTAAATAATCTCTAATTTATTTATTTTGTGTGGGATCATATTGATATTTAAGAAAAATTATTTTTTGATGTCACTTTCATATTCAAATATATTGCTCCCCTGTCTCCTATCTAACCAGCCTACAAACAAAATTTGAAAAGAAAAAGAAAAACAATTCAACAAAACTTATCGACTCTATCAAATAGGTGTAATGGCATAGACAATGTTCCATGCTTATGGTCCCCCATCTGTACAATGAAAGGAGAGAGGTAAATCTTAACAAATTTGCAACCTCATCCTTAAAAAGAAAACAATGTATGTGAAAGTTCAAGGTCTATTTTGATGTTGTCTGTATACTTTATTATCAGTAAAATACTATATTGTATTATATATCATTATCTCTCAGTTTAAACTTTCCACTTGAACCAAGATAAATATGCTTAGTAAATTTTGAACAGAATTTGTTAATCCTTTGTCTATTTATATCCACCCTTCTTCCTCCCAAGGATTCATGTCTATCACATCCTTTGAAACTTAGCATAAAATCCAAGGATTTATGTCTGTCATGTCCTTTGACACTTAGCATAAAACCAGACTCTGGTGAGATAATAAATGTAAAGAACTTTGCAAACCTTAAAGTGCTATATAAATGCCAGTTATTATTATCCTGCAATCACCAGGACTCCAGGATGGTGATTTCATTCCATTATTGAAGCTTCTACTGCATTCCTGCTGAGCTCAAGTATTGTTTATAGAGCAGTACAAGAGTGTGCTGCTAAATATTTAACAACCAGGATTTCTAAGGGGAGAAAAAAAGCACCCATGCACTTTTAAATGTAATTTGCATTAACACCTTCTTAAGACTAGATAATAAAACAATAAATGAAATCCTAGTTCATAGCATTTATGGATTGCCCAGGTGTAAATGTTCTTGCTGAAAATTTAGCAAAAGCTTTTGGAAACCTGTTTGAACTGCTCCCTGTATAAAACCAACTCCCTTTGAGAAGAGTCAGTATGACATAGCAAAATTGCTTTGGAGTGGGTTCTAGTCACTACTCTGCTACTCACAGTGTGGCAAATCATTTTTATCCTTTTGGGCTTTAGTTGGTTCATCTGTAAAATTTGTTCTCCAAATTTTTTCCAGTTCTGACATTCCATGATTCTTTGACTTTTCTGATGAACATAATCCCAGTTCAATTCAACAAACATTTATTAAGCACATAGTATAGGAACAAGAGGTACACTGAACAAAAAGTAGCTAGAGTCCAGTAGCTTACAGTAAGTTTATCCCTGAGTCAGAATTACCTGTATTGGATGATTTCAGAAAGACCTGGAGAGACTTACATGAACTGATGCTAAGTGAAGTGAGTAGAACCAGGAGAACATTGTACACAGTGACATCAAGATTATGTGATGATCAATTGTGATAGACTTGGCTCTTTTCAACAATGAGATGATTCAGGCCAATTCCAAGACTTGTGATGGAGAGAGCCATTTGCATTCAGAAAGAAAACTGTGGGGACTGAATATGATCACAACATAGTATTTTCACCTTTTATGTTATTGTTTGCTTGTTTTTGTTTTCTTTCTCATTTTCTTTCCTTTTTGATCTGATTTTTCTTGAGCAGTATGATAAATGTGGAAATATGCATGAAATATTAACTTGTTTATTTTATATATAAATATTATATAAACATAATTAATATGTTTAATAATAATATGTTTAACATATATTGTATTACTTGCCATCTAGGAGAGATGAGGGGGAAGAAAGAAAAACTTTGGAACACAAGGTTTTGCAAGGGTGAATGTTGAAAACTCTCTTTGCATATATTTTGAAAATAAAATAGCTAAAAACAAAAACAAAAACAACTATTTGCGTCTAAATCCTGTCTTTGACACAAACCAACACTAGAATCCTGAATGAGTCAAAACTCCTTCATAGTACCTAGGCAAGTCATCTCTCTAAGACTCTAAGATGCCTGATTTGCATGTACTGATAGAACAAGTTTTCCTTCTGGGGGGCTCTTTCATTTAATAAAGTCCCAAATTCAGATTTAAAAAATGTATGCATGGGGGGAAAAAACAAAACACTTTACTGGATGCTAGGGATGTAAAGTTTAAAACTAAACATAATGTAAGTTCCTTCAAAGAGTAAATATGTTTACCTCCATCAGATCACATCAACAAACAATTATTTTTCAAATCAACAAGTACTTTTTACAAAAGCAATTATTATGTCAGGTATTGTGCTAAGCACCAGTGATTTAAAGGAAGGGAAAACTGTACTTCCCTCAAAGAGTTCAATTCTGAAGGAGAACATAGCATTAAAACAACTATGTAAAATATACAGCATAAATTAGAGATGGGGCATTGAGGTGACACAGTGGATAGGAAGCCAGAATTGGAGTCAGGAAGACTCATCTTCCTATATTCAAATCTGGCCTCTGACACTTATAATTGTGTGACCCTGAGAAAGTCACTTAATCCTGTTTGTCTCTGTTTCCTCATCTGTAAAACGGAGAAGGAAAGGACAAACATTTCAATATCTTTGCTAAGAAAATCCCAAAAGACGTCATGACAAGTCAGACTTAACTGAAAAAATAACTAAAAAACAACAACAGTAACAAATTAGAGGCAATCTTGAAGGGAGGGTGCTAATATTGACAGAAGAGGAAACTCTATTTTCATGTTACAAACTTTTTAATATTTATATACTCAGTTTGCAAGACATTATTTAGACCAGGCTGATGTGCTACTATATAATTGTTCTTAAATCATTTTGTGCCAGTTGTTGTTTTTATAATAAGATTGTAAATTCCAACAGAACGTGAACAACATTTTCTTGTTCTTTTATATTTTAGGCAGCTAATTGGTGCTGTGGTCAGAGAACTGGACTTGGAGTCCGGAAGACTGAAGTTCAAACATGACTTCATACACTTGTAAACTGTGTGTCCCAGAGAAATGATGTAATCTGCCTCAGTTTTCTCATCTGTAAAAATGGGGGTGACAATAGCACCTCATAGAACTATCATGGAGATAATATTTGTAAAGATCTTTGAAAATCTTTTAATGTAAGATAAATAAATGCTAGTAACTCTGATTATTTCCCCAAATCATCCATTAGAGTGCCTGCATATATAACTCAATAAGTAGTTCAATGAAGAGCTGGTTTAGGGCAGATCAAACCAGGGAAATGTCTTTCAAGTCTGGCAGCAGTGGCAGGGAACACTAAGAATTCCAAGAAAAAGTGGGAGTCACCTTTTTATGATGGCTAATAGAATGAGGATTTCTGGGAAAATTGGAATTTTAGATTCCCCTTGCTAAATTTGCTAAATTTGCTCATTCTGCTGACTCTTTTTGCTTCAGTAGAGGTTGTTCTGTCTAAACTATTGCAGTGCTGTGGATCTCAAGAAAATGCATTTTGGCTTCATGATCCCCATTGTCAGGGACATGAACTCCTAGGAAACTGGTTTATTTTCAAATTTTCTAATGGCATATTCACTTCTTTCTCAGCACTGACTGGTGCTTTCCTGTTTTTCTGTATCAGAAAATGTGTTATTAGCTGGGGATTGCATTGGTTATTCATTATTCAAATGATTTTTCTAACTTCCAGTATGCAGTATGTGTATGTGAGAGACAGAAGATTCTCCCTACCCCCAATTTGATGAACTCAGGCTACTTCCAAGGGCCCACATGTGTTCTGATGGAGTGTTTAAGGACTTAACACTGTGGGAGGATGCAGACACTCTTGGTGTCCCATGACAGTAAGATGAGGGAGAAGGAGAGAGGAGTAGAAGCTGTATCATTTTGAGTGGAGAGACTCCAACTTTTGTTGCTCTCAGTTTTTTGACTCTGAAACACGTGTCATGTAACTCCCTTTAACCTGGAAAGTCCCATCTATTCTGTGATAGGGACTACTTTGGGGAATGTTGAAAATGTGACAGTGACCAGATTATGGTATCTCACAGAGCCACTCCCCTATTTCAGACCCTCAGAGCTTCTTGCTTGCATTATTATTATAATTCTTAATTAGTCTCACAGACTCAAGTTTCATCCCTCTGCAATTCCTCCTCTGCACAGGTGCCAAAGTGACATTCCCAAAGTCCACGTATGACCAAAAAACTACCCAAAACAGTCCTCTCACTGGGGTCAGTTTTACCATTGTTAGTCCAATAAAATTTCTGGAGATAGCAATAAGAATGTTAGCAAGTACTGAGAAAGTGCTTTAAAGTTCACAAAGTGTTTTGCATATGTTATCTTATTTGATATTCATCATGTCCCTTTGAGATACATGTCAGTATTATCCCCATTTTACAAATGATTAAACTGAGGCTGAAAAAAATCAATCAACTT
This sequence comes from Sarcophilus harrisii, assembly GCF_902635505.1. Taxonomy (NCBI): domain Eukaryota; kingdom Metazoa; phylum Chordata; class Mammalia; order Dasyuromorphia; family Dasyuridae; genus Sarcophilus; species Sarcophilus harrisii. The sequence goes on from NC_045426.1 coordinate 191,732,635, forward strand.
ACTCAAGATCACATAGTCAGAGAGAGTCTGAAGCAGAATTTGAAGTCAGATTTTCTTGACTCCAAGTTTGCCTAGTTACTGTACCAACAGTGTGGTCATTCTCTGTCTCTAAGTAACTATTAGTGGTGTTGGTTCACTGTGAAACTGAATATCCCTGGTTGCTAAGATTTGTGTAGTCTGAATATTTTCATGAAGTTTCATTTACCTTTTAAGTGATTGTATCTACCTGTGGTTATTATTGTTTGTCCTTCATTTTTGAAGAGGACCAATGACACTATGAGGCTGGGGTGAAATAGTGGATAATGGGTGATGTTTTGACCTGCACATAGATTTGGATTTAAATAAAGCAGAATTGCACTAAGTCATCAACTTCACTCTTTCTTCCAAAGTCATCAAAGTCCATTGGCTGAACAAAAGTCAAGATGATTGGCAATGGCAGGGTGGCAATGGATGACCATTGCATCTTCTATACCTCATCAAACTCTAAGCGCTCCACAGCACCTATTTCAGTGGCTTACTGGCTACTGGAACAAATTGTTCTCATCTTTCCATTCTGCTGAGGAAAGTCTTTCTCTCTCTCATATCTGGAAATCTAGCAAGGAGGCAGATTGCTAAACTGTTTTTAGAGATAAATATACAGATAATAAGAGCATAATTATTGGGCATATTCTATTTTCCAGGCACTATACTAAATGTTGGAGATATAAATAAGTTTTTTTTTTTCAAAAAACAGTCTCTGCTCTCAAGGAATTTATATTGTAGTGAGGGGAAAACAAGATATAAAAGAGCTGGTGAGAAAGCTGAGAGGAGAAGCATATTGAAGAGACATGAGGAAAGCAGCATGGAGGTCTCCTCTGGGAACTAAGGCTTACCTATCAGAGCTAAGCAATCCAGGGGCAGAGTCCAATTTTCCATTTGGGTGGAGATGGTACTATGAATAGAGATAGCATGGTAAAGAGATTTCTAGGAAGATTTTTTTTTTTTTAATTCTTGAAGGGAAAAATTTGGGCACAGGACCAAATTCTCGGCTACTAAAGGAAACTTTGGAGCTTTTTAAGTATATATTTTCACTGTAAGATATCACCTACTGTGACTTCATAGTTTATATAGTTTTTATTTTAAAAAGCATTTATATATCTATGGTTTATAAGAAATGGGCAAAAGATCAGTTCTGATCATTTTTTCTAGTATACTTTACTATTGTATACCTCAGCCTAGAACTTTACTTAGAAAATTGATATATGTTCACCAGGTTCAGCTGCCATTGGGCTTACACATCTGGATAACTTTGTTCTCATGCCAGTATGTGCAGTATATTACACTTAACCAGTTCTCCATTTGTCCTCTGTTTATTCTTACATCTGAAAAGAGATGCCCCTTAGCTGCCCACCACTTGTAGAATGTAATCTATTACCTTTTTAAATCTTCTGAGACTTAACAGAATCACCCAAAATAAATTGCCTTGGAAAGAATAAAATAAGGTTCTTTTATTGTGTGTCATGAAACAAGGGATGTTAGATGTTTTTGTATACTTAAAATTGTAGATGGATGACTCATGAAATCTCTGTAGTCCATCAAAGACAGCATGACTTATATCCTCCTAGATGTTGCAGCTTGAACTAATAAATTGGTTTTGGGTAACCATCAGTTTTTTTTCCCCTTAGCTTATTCAGTGTGCATGCCAGGAAATGAGCCATGTTGACCATTGTATTCAACACCTTCATTTTTTAACCCATATACATATGATGAGACTCAATACTTCAGAGATTTTTTTTAATATAAATGTCACAGATTTCTAGCTCTGCAGTAGTGACAGATCATTCTAGATGAACTACACCAGCTGATAATGTGCTTTTACTCCATGCTTATCACAACAATCTGTTCTGGTCCCATTTAAACTTTCAGAAAGAACCTGAATTAGAATAGCCAACACCACATAGACCCCTTCCAGTTTTAGCAGCCAGATGGTCATATTTCAGGATCTATCTATCCATTTCCTCCCAAGAAAGGTAGATGTTTCATGTCTATAATTCTCCATACTTAAGCACAAACATTTAAAGATCACTGGAAATGACCTTTAAGCCACCGTCAATTCCTGTAAAGCTGTTTGAGGAAAGGTTTTGTAGAGAAGCAAATTTAATGTAAAGAAACCATTTTACCATAAATGGTAGCCACCATCAACCCAGGAAAACTTGACATTCCCATCAAATATTGTTCTGAATCTACTGATTTTTGTTATTTCCTTATAGTTATCTATGACTTCCTTGCCAAACAGAACTCTCAAGATGTCCCAGGTTGCTAGTCCTGATGTAGTTAGTTTCCTGGCAATAATTGAAGAATGAAAGCCATTTCTGTATCATTAAATCCATTTCTCTGGGTATTTTTCATATTGGTAGCCTATTTATATATACCACAGATATACTTTGCAGCTTCTAGAGGTTCTGAGTAATATTCACTCCCAGAAACCATTAGTAGAGCATCTGAAGGATTGACCTTTGGCTGCTTCTATAAACATGTTTCTTGTTGGGGATGTAAATAAGTCCTAAGCCAATCTCTCTCTCTTTTTAAAATAAGACATAAAATATATTTATTTATATTTTATACATGAAGCTGTAGTTCTGAAACATGAACAGCTTGCTTTTATTTTTAAATATATCATAAATTCAGTGTTATTTCCAAAGATGTCTTGCTTCTCTGGTTTTCCTCCTTGCCTTTATTCTGTTCTTTCCTATGTATTTAAAAAAGTACATCAGTGTATTTTTTGCTACAGAAGGGTAGGGTCAGCCCAATACATCAATGACCTCCTTTTGTTACAGAAGGATAGGGTCAGCAACACTGCACCACTCTTAACCCAAATATATTTATCAGGGAAACAGCATCTTGATTGTTCACTATATGAAAACAGGCTAGTATATCTTGCTGGGTGCAATAGGAAGTCTGTTCTGATTGGCTAGAATGTGTGTTTAAGCCCTCTGGGGCTTATAGAAAACCATTGAGTAGTTGCAATCAGAAATTTCAATCAATGATTATCAAAAAGTATATTCCAGTCAAACCTCTGATAATGAATTGCTTCCTGAGGAGAGCATTTGGGTGTCTCTATCTCATCCAACTTTTTGGCTAGAGGAAGTCCTTGTGTTTCTAAGACTACAAGTATTTTGGATTTCTCACCTTCATATTGGAAATTGTAGTAGTTTCCTCATAAGAGCTTATGGCAGTGTCTATATCAGGAGTTAAGAATAGTCTTGATGAGGTGAGGAAAGCAGATTCAAAGCTCTACAAAAACCTGGGGGGAAAAGGGTATAATAATACCCATAGGTGTTTGGAGCCAATTTGACCAGTTGCAGGCAGTGAAAGAAATTGTTAAAATTTTAGTCTTAGCATTTACAATTTGAAAATTGGCAAATATAAATCAAAGCTTGATTTATTATTTTGTTGGTTGTCTAAACTTAAAATGATGGAGGAAGTGCTAATAATGAAGATTAAACTTAAAAATATGTATTGGCCTTGCCATCAGAAGAATTTGAATTCAAAACTAGCCCTAGACACTTAATAATTCCTAGCTGTGTGAGTCTGAGCAAGTCACTTAACCCTAATTGCCTGGTCAAAAAAGAAAAAAAGTATGCTATATGCACTTTTTTTTCCCCACAGCTATCATAGTAGAAATCTGTGAGTAAAAGAAATAAAAGAATAGAAGAAAAATAAAAAGAAGTAACAAAGTTCTGAGCACAATGCATGTTTAGTGAGGTTAGCAATTACCAACAAATGAGGTCTAAGGTTCACCTCGGACAGCCAAGGTAGTTCTTTTATAGTAAAGTGACACAATGTATTACTGACACTGTGGACTGTACTGAGTTACAATTTGCTAGAAGGGGGAAATGGGGATTTTGCACAGCTTAAAATATCTAATAATAGGACTTCATGAGATAATTTGACCTTTATTTTAAGCAAGTTTTTTCTAAAAGTGATCAGTAGGTAACTTATAAGAGTGAAACTGGGAATTAAAGTGGCAGGCTTAAACAGTTTAAATTCACACATAATGGAGGAGAATAATATTTTCATTAAGCCTTTTAAAATATATATATATTTAAAATTACTTATTTAAAACTTAAATACAAAAATAGAAAAAGAGGAAAAAAATTCCATGCACAGCAGAACATGAGAGAATTCAAAATATAAAGCAATAAATTTCTATTTCAAAAAAGTCTATATGAAGAATATTATACATTATTTTTAGAATTTTCCATTTTTTCTTTGCTTCTTTGTAGGTTTTGTTCTCTGCTGTGTGCCTTTTTTAAAAATATTCTTTTTAATGCTTTTCCTTCCCTTTCCTCCCCCAAGTAAGCTACAATTAAGCATGGATATATTTATACAAATATACATATGTACAATCCATATACATAGCTATCTATAATCATACACATGTACATTCATATATATCTATGTAAGATCATCCTAAACTTATTTGTCCTCCGTTTTTCTGAAGGTGGATAACATTTTCATAAGTCTAAGTCTTTACATATTTTTATAAGGCTAAAACTTCATCCTAGGATTTTTCTTCAGTTCTTCTCTTGTTGACACAGGAAGACCACTATTCTGCCCCAACTCTTGTTAATTTTTACTGCTCTACATTCACCTTGAGACTTTATTTTGTCTTGTTTGTGGAGGAAATCTGGAGAGCTTGAAATTTTCTGACTTCACCATCTTCCCAGAATCCTGTCTCTTGATTACACCTTAATAAAATAAAGTTTTATGTCTATATCTATATTTATATGTGCATATTATATATATAAGATTTAATATGATAATTTTCTCCTTTGATCCTTTAAAGAGACAGAAAAGGTATTATAAAAAGAAAATCATCAGTATCTAATGAACTCTGTCTTTCTGTGTATTATTCTAACAAATCCCTAAGGAAATTCAGAAAACATAAATATCATGAACCAAAATACCAGAACATTACAATAATGAAAAGCTCTATGTTAAGTGGTACAAATAGAAGCAGTCCCTGCTCATAAAGAGCCCACAATCTAACAGGGGGAAACAACATATTTGGAAAATGCAATGCATCAATTCCCTCTGTAACCTGGCAACCCACTCCCAATGATCAAATATTTAAGCAGTATATTTTTGTCTTAAGTCCCAGATGTCCTAGAGTAATCAGCAATATTAGAATGGATCTTCCAAGACAGGGTAAGTTCTGATTGTCTGCTGGAAATTTTTGATGTAAATGTTATCTCCAGCACAGAAGTCATGAAATGAAAAATACAAAGACCCAGTCTGTACTGCAGTTCCTGCTTCATGAAGTTCCTTAAGAACATTTTGCCTAAATTTTCAGGTAATAAGACTTAATACAATTTAATAGAACCCTTAAGAGCCTGAGTTGGAAAATGAATCCTTTTATTTGTAAAAATCATCAGACACTTCAAAATAGGAAAATATCAATGTGATTTTATGTATGAAATGCTTAAACCAATTTTGAGAACTTGTTACTAAAATATACTCAAAGCCTGTAATTCTTATAAGTGCTCTCTTTGTCTCTCTCTTACACACATACAAACATACATACATTCACACACACACATATTCACACACACACACACACACACACACACATCCAGTTTTAAAGGAAACAGTTTGATCTTATTGCATTCTCAAAATTTTTGACTCTCTTTAATTAGGAATCTTTCTTGGGGAACTTGGAAACTTTTTGGAAAACTTTTACTAGTTCTTAGAAATTATTCTGATATTCCTTGTCTAATTCCCCCCTTTAGAGAATTATTATTTCCATATCACTCCAAAACAATAAGATACTTCAAGAATTTAATCTTAGAAGCTTGAATATATAATCATAAGTAAGGGAATAGCAAAGTTTAGAATTAACCACATTCAGATGGAAAATCATAAGATTTGTCATACATACATCCTATTATAGAATCTCAAACTCCTTCATTGCACTAAAACAATAAATTGTCATTCTCCAGGGAAAGGATGATACAAGGTCCAAACACTGTTTCCATATCATCATTTAATCATCATCATTATCTCACTGATACTACTTTTAATACTAGAGACAAGTTCTCCTTTTCTTAAAAACATTCAAACCACAATTTGGAAATTTACAGTAGAGAATGATTATTTGTCACAAATTTAGTCTTTAGTTTACAAATGTCACAGGGAACAAAGATTTCCTTCCTTCTTAACCAAGTCTCACTGTCTTTCCAGCTTGGCCATCATTAGATGGTTCTTTTGAAGGCTCTTAAAAATACATTCTTCTTCCTTTGGCTAATAAAACCATAGGAAGAAATTATCAGCATTTACCACAAAACCCAGATAATATGATGACAGACACACAGATCTACTTTCTGGCAATGTTTTTCCTTCCTTTAGTATAAGCAAAAAAGTCAGTGTACACAATTTTACTGGGCTATAACATCAAAGTCTTTAATAAGTGAAAGTTCCCTCTTTGGTCCACATAAAGGATCTAACTGGATTTTTATATATATTTAAACCAATATTTATACTCTTTAAGAACCATATTTTTAGTCAATGCTTTCTGAATTTTCCAAACTGTTGAACCAAAAATTTATCTGATTAGGGTAAAATTATTCAGTGGCTAATCTTGATGTTCTCAATATCCAACAATTAGAACCTTTTATCAGCTGAATTTCTCCCCGTTTTAGACTAGATTTCACATATTAATAGCATGTTGTTTGGTAATTCCTGATTGAAACAGGAGTTTTCCCTTATTCCAAGATATTAGTAGTTTTTCCAGGGGAGTTTCCCTTGGAATGCCGTTGCCCGACCCCATCCTTGTTCTAAAGAGCCTTTAGTCCCTAGGAAACATCCCCACTGAAACCCCTGGGGAGTCTTTAGTTTTATGGGGAATACCCACTCTGGAACTTTATAGGAAGGAAAAAATTCTCACTTTTGTTGTTCTATATGTGTAAAATTTATCCTAAACTACAAGACTTTTGGAATTTAATCAGAATTTACTCTTAACTAGAATGTCTTAGAATCCAATCTAAAAGAGGAAGTTACAGATATAACACAATCTGCTTCAAATCTCACTTCCTCCTTTTAGGGTTTATTTTTCTCTCTTAGAAAATCTAGTCAAAAGTTAGTACAATTTTAAAGGATCAATTTCAAGGTCTTACACCAATTTTCTTCTTTATTTAAAGTGCCAGAAGAATTGTTTCACCTGCAAGAGAGGTTGGTCTGCTGACATAGAGTTTCTTTATGTGTGAGAGTTTTTCTCTGGAGATCCTTGCCCTAGGAGTCATATGGTTTGGTTGAGTCTCTCAGCTCTGGTTTCTCTGGTTTCATTTCTCTGGTTCAGTTACTGGCTAAGTAGGTGTGGTTGCTTGGTCACAGATCTGGATTATGTGACCTCAGATTATGAATCTCAGGGGGGCCTGATGGAATCCCTCCTGGTGGTCCATGGCATTCCAATTGGTATCCCTCTCTATTGAGACTTTTCATAAGTTCACACAAATTTTCTCAGTTTTGGTTGAAACCATTCTTTTTGTCTTTTCTTACATAATAATATTCCATTATATTCCTATATTATATTTTTTCAATTGTTCTCCAAATGAGAGCTACCGTCTTAGTTTCCAGTTCTTCATTACTATCCTCCCTAAAAAAGCGGCCTATAATAATAGTTAGCATTTTTTGTTAGTCTTTTGAGATTAGCAAAAACTTTGCATATTATCTCATTTAAGTCTTAAAATAATCCTGTGTGCTAGATTCTATTATTAATCCCAATTTTATCAAAATGAAAGCAACTAAATGATTTATTCAGGTTCATACAAGTAGTAAATATCTGAGGCAGGATTTAAACTCAGATCTTCCTGATTTCACACTTTATACTTTATCCCTTCTGCATAATATAATGGCAAAGAAACATTTGTAAATGTCCCAGGAAAATAAAGACAATATTTATAAAATCCCAAGGGTTTGAAAGATTTGTAAATTTCCCAAAAACTGTGCTAACTGATGGAGATACTATGAAAGGCAAAAGACAATTCTTGCTTTCAAAGAGCTCACAATCTTCTTGGGGAAACAACTTGCAACCAGCTTTGTATAATAAGTTATATGAAGGATAAATTGTACATAATCAACAGAGAAAAGGCACAAGAATTAAGGGAGATTGGGGAAGATATGCTATAGAAGATAAGATTTTAGCTGGGACCTGCAGAAATGCAAGGAAGCCAGGAGCCAGAAATAAGGATGGAGAACATTCCATGAATGTAAGATAGTGAATATAAGTGGAATCTGACTACTCTTAAGAAGATGAAAAAGGAAGGAGAAGGAGCTGATTGTATCTAAAAACAGATTGAAGCACTCTCTCTGTCTCTGTCTCTTTCTTCTTCCTCCCCCCTCTCCTCCCCCTCCCACCCCACTTAATTTTTCTTGAGGGTTTTTATTTTCATTAGAATGGGAGATATATGTCTTGTTTCACAACTTAACTTTATGGAAATGTTTTGCATAACTTCATATATTGGTTTCTTAATTGTGGATAAGATAAGGAAGAGAACCTAGAATTCAAAATTTTTAAAAACTAAATGTAAAAAAATTTTTGTTTTAAACATAACTGGGGGAAAATATTAAATAAATAAAAAAAATTTTTAAAGAAAAAAAGTAGAGTCAGGAGGTAGAATATTTTGATTGAGGAACAGCAAGGAAGCCAGTATCACTAGATTAAATTGTGGAGAACAGGGATATAAAAAAGTTGTAAAGGGGAGGATGGTTTATGAAAGGTTTTAGACTCTAGCAAAAGGATTTTATATTTATTTCTAGTTGGATCTGGACTTCAGCAAGATGAATTTGACAACTTATTGCAAAATAGAATGGAGTGGAGAGAGACTTGAGGCAATCTGTAAGCTATTTAATCTCAATTGTCCAGGTATGAGGTGATGAGGCAACTGCACCAGGGTTGAGATAGTGTCAGAGGAGAGAAGGAGGTATATTTATGCTGTGCTGCCATTTCTAAGCTGTGAAAAACTCAGAAAAAGGAATTTTCTCTTAGTTTTTTTTTTTTGGTTTACTTAAATGTAGGCGATTATTTCTAGACTTTGTTTTTTCTTCTTCAAAGTAATTGTATTAAATGATCCTTTTTCTTTTTACATCTATCATTTTAAATTTATTCCTACTTAATCAAATTGGACCTTCCCTCATAATAGACAAAAATTGTTTAATGAAGAACTATTTAATAGGAATCACAAATGGCACATAAATACAACTAATGTTCAGAATTAGGGAGATAAAAGGCATACTCCTCAACAAAAGCGTCCTGAAATAAAGGTCTTCATGGGCTGATACCAGTGGAGTATACTGAACATGCTCAAAGAACTGCTTAAATAACATTTTATGGGACAATTCCCTCGTTATAGCTGTTAAGCAAAACCAACTGAAAGAGGGGTTGCACAACAATGTACACTGCTTGAGTTTTCCTCTGCTGAAAGGAGACATACTTTTGTTTCACTACCTGTCATTTTTTTTTTTTACCCCATTATACAGTGGTGCTTTTTTACTCTCTTTACACAGTGTTGTTTTTATGGAATTTTATGGAATATGGAATAACATTGCTTCCTTTTAGTTATCTTTTCTCTTGTCATCATAGCCACCATTCTCTTTTTGTTTCTTCTTTCATTCTTCTGAAGTTCAAACAAGTCTTGCCAAGTTTTTCTTAATTATTTATATTTGAAACTTCTTACAAAACATTCATATTCCATGACCTTCACACAGCACAAATTATTCAGTTATTCCTCAACCAATGGACACTTACTATGTTTCTTCTTTTTAATGTCTACAAGCAGGCTTCTTTGAACATTTTAGTGTTTATTGGACCTATATTTCTATCTAAGATCCCATGGAGCTCATTTTCAAAGAAGCAACTTGTGGATGAATTGCAGGCTGCTGAGAATCTTCATTTGTATTCTCTCTGTAGTAAACATGACACTGTTGTGAAGGAAATGTGGAGGTATCTAGAGCTCAAAAAGTGGATTTAAAGTCCATTCAGTGCCCATTAAATCTGGGTCATATCACAATGTACAGACATCAATATTGCAACATAATGTCTGTCTGGCCACATGGTAATGGTTAGTTAGAAAACCTTGCTCAATGGATGGGGACTGAGTAGCAGGAAAGGATGGGAAGTGACTGGCAACTTTATTTTTAGTGAATAGAAATAATAATGGAAATGACAAACCAAAACCAGGCAGGCTGTGAACCTAGTGACAGATACTCTCTCTGTAGAAAAAGGATGATTGTAAGCTGCTTTTTAGGGCACTGAGGACTTCATATCTCCCTTAAGGATGCTGTTTTTCATCAAAATTTAAACAAATAAAAACAAGATTAAATAACAGAATAAAGCAAATATTGGGGATACATTGGCAATTTATTGAGCATTATTGGCCAGAGTAAACTTCAGAAAAATTTATCACTAAAGGCTCCATTTTTTAAAGCTTGAAGATAGAGTAGCAGAGGTTTGAATTTATGGTATAAAGCAGTAAAAGAAGTATTAGGATATTATGAAATATTCTGTCTGAGCTCCTTAAACTTACTAGTGGCAATTTCCAGTATCCATTTCAAAGCATTGACTTAAGGAAGCCCAGAAACTGAACCACCAAAACATTTCTCTGATTTTCCCAGAAAGAAGATAGGAGGGGTTCGGCCTTTAAACGTTGTGCTTTCTACTGACTTTAGTATTTCCTTTTTTTGGGAAATGGACTTAATCCTCTTCCCAGACCCACTCCCGATATATGAATATCTTCCATGGGGGGATGGAAATTAAATAAATGTTCTTTAATCAGAAACCCTAAAAAGAAAACAAGAATGTTAAGCTCAAAACCATGAACCCACAATACATGAAAGGAAACTTATTCTAAGTATATGACTGATGTGACCACAGTGTTGTTTTGGAAATGAAAGACCATCCATAGAACTATATTTTGTCACTAATCCTATCAGGATTTCTAACTTCATTTCCTTCCCCACCCTGACCCTAGACAAGCATTTGGGGTATAAACTCAGTGCCAGATGTCTTTTGAAATACCTCAGATGTCACTGTAGAAAATTAGTTTCAGGGTCACTTCTTGGTTTTGTTTCTCAAGACCCATAGATTTCTTCCCTTTCCTCTTTGAGGAGCACTTTATTGACTTAAATGAGCTGTTCAGGAAAGAAACATGGCCTTGCTCATTTAGAAGCTCCACGGGAACTTTATGTCCTTCCACTCGGGGAACCAAACTGAGAAAGATAAGCAACCTGCTCCTTGGAGGAAAAGAATAGAAATTCCTTACAATCCATCTTGGTTTTATGGTATGGGGCGCCTTTCTGTCAATAGGGTCACTGAGAAAACAAAGCGGAATAAAAAAATACAACAAAAACTCTCTTCTTTGGCTCCAGGGAGAAGAGTTAAGAATAAACACCTCCCTCCTGCTGTCTTTGCAGAGGTGGGGAATTATGGGTGTGGAATATTACCTATACCATCATTCACAGTTGTTGTATTGATTTATTTTTGCTTAACTGCTTTTTTTTCTCCCTTTACTTTAAAAGATTTGTTAGAATGGAAGGTTTGCTGGGTAGGAAAAGGAATAAGGATATTATTTCTTATGCAATGCTCAGTTCTACTGAGCACTAGAGTACATACAGAAGTGCTACTACAAAAGGTTTATTTAGCAACAACTCTGAAAGTCTTATTTCTACTTGTTGGCACAGATGTTTTAGAAAGGTATGATTGGATAATCTATTTATATGTATATATGCCTTTATCAACATTTAGAAATAATGCCTATGTATATGTGTGTGTATTTTGGGGGGACAGGAGTTCAATAGCGAACCAAAGTTCAACCAAGAGAAAATATATGTTACTGAAGGGTGGTTAATAGTAAGTGCAAACCAAAACACAAGAGAATTCCCTGCCTTTCAAGTTTGAAAGATGAATTTAAAAAATCTTCACTCAGAAAACTGAAGCTATGTTCAGACAGCCAGTGAGACTAATTGTATGGAAGTTAATTTTGACTTCTTTGGCTTTTGTCAAATACAAACTACAATGAATACAGTTCACAGATGTTTCCAGCTTTTGGTACTAGGATGCACACCTATTCCAAAACATCTAAATAAATAAATACATGAATCTGGGAGGGAAAGACCCTCAGGGTTTTAATCTGAGTCAATCAGAACCAACTACCACCAAGAACAATACTGACTATGGAATCATTAAAAATATTTTCAACTTTTATTGAACAATATCAGAGGAATGTTTATGGCAGAAAACTAAGTGTGTCTGCTTCCAACTCCAGCTGTCTTCACATAAATTTCCCTGAGATTGGCCCTCACAGATAAATAGGTAACAGAAAAAAGGAACCTGACTCGTTCAGGATACTTCTTTGAGGACAATCCTGGAAGATTGCCTATCAGGAATAAAAGATCTTAGAAAATCACCTCAGAGAATTGCTTGACAATGACTTCATCAAAGACTTTTATGATTCATATGCCTTCATCAATATGGGGGTAAGGAAAATGATTGGGAGGACTTAGTGGAATATCAGCCTTGGAACAAAAGTAGACCTGGACATCATGCCATGAATATATGATTTCCTAGACCTAGGTAACTACCTCAGTACTAATCTGTATAGTAAATATAGTAAATATTACATTATACTATCTGTATAGTAAATATTACAAAACCCCTATGACAAAAAGACAGCCTTCATTTGGCCAGTAGGATTCTACTAATGTGTGAATCTGTTCCAAGGATTCTTGTGGATACTGACAACTTTTCAAAGATGGAGACCTTGTTGTCTCTGGAAAGTTTTTGAAGGGGGAAAAATTGAATAAAAGTGCTAAATTGACTAGATGTAGCTGATCTAAAACTGTCAATTAACCAGTTTTATTGAATCAAAATCAAATACATAGTTTACACAGTGTCAACAGAAGGAAAAATTAATTCAGAGAAAATTCAAGTACTTGCCTGAAGATTTAAACTACTTGATCTATGAAAGTATAAAAAAGTGTCTAGATTTGGTGGCTACTATAAAAAAATTTGTGAAAGATTATATTATCATTGCTAATTGGTCTCTCATTGGTCTCATTAGTGGCTATGTGGTTGAGAAGAATGAAAAAAAGGAAGAATTAAGAAGGACATTCTGGCAGTCCACACTATCCAGGTGCTGCTCAGGCACATTCAAGTATATTATTCAGATTGAAATAAACTTACAATTTTTAACTGACAATTAACCCTGACAACATGAATTCAGTATTATATCTGAAAGAGTGATGGTTATCAGAAACCCACTGCATGTATAGTCAAGAGAATTGTAGATAGTGAGACTTGGTAAACCATGCCCACATAGAAGTTCTTAATTTTGAAGTAGAATCTAATTAAGACCTTCCAGGTAGGAGCTGACAACAATATATTTTGACCAGTATAAAGTCAGATCCAGTATGCTAGAGATGAGTAAGTGATATAACCAATTATAAGTTCAGTGTGTACTGTCAGCCCCATTAATGTTTGTAGATGTTCTGTCCCATGTGCCACATGAAACTGGAGCTATGATGATATCCAGAAAAGGAATTAAGATGATCTGTAGTGATATAAGGAAATGGAAAAGTCCAATGAAAATAAAGTTCAAAGTTGGGGACATTCATTAAAACACATCATCAATATTTGATAATTTTTTTTGGTAATAAACTAATCCTCTTTTTTTTATTAGTCCTTGAATGGGTGTTCTTGAATGACTGGCAGTGGGAGCATTTGTGAGATAAAAGGAGGAGAGGAGAGAAGCAATACAAGCCAGGAAACAAGGGCTTGATCAAACAAGTCTCATAAGCCATTGGGCACCTTAATCTTGAGTCAGTAGATTGTATTCAGCAGAGTCCTGTACTACAATGATGGATCATATTATTTAATGATCCTTGTAGTATTAAAAAGGACTACCCAGAGCATTTCATTTTGTCACCATGATCATAATACATGGGACCCTTAGATCATGAGAGTATATTTCAACTAATAAGAAAAAGATCTTATTTCAAATGGCAGCAGAAACCTATAAGAAATAAAGCTTATGATGTTGGATGTATTAAAGGAAAAATATGTTACAAGCTTATACTGAATATTTGATTTTAAGTATTAGCAAGTCATTAAACCTTGTTTAGGATTTTTATTTATAGAATGAGATAGGAAGGAAATAAGTAATATTCATGTATTGTCTGCCCATTGCAGCATATACAACCAAGAATTAGAAAGCTTTTACAGTTACTACAGTATTGTGGGAGTGGTATTTCTCTATAATTGGTTTCCTTGCCATAATCCTTTGTAGCCAAGGTGGAGACTTTGAAAGTAAACAACATAAAGAAGTGTTGTTAGCAGGAACCAGGAAGTCTAGAGCCATCACACTACTCCTGGGGAGACCTGGAGCCTAAGTGATTTAATGGCACACTCTTAAACATGCTAGAGATTCAGAGTCCTGAACAGAGGATTCAGTAGAGTTATCACTTGGCATTTCTAATTCATACATGGAGTGTTATTATGAATGATGCTGCAGGTTGCATTTACACAATATCTGCTAATGTTTGGGCAAGAGCCATATTTGTGTTTTAATAGAAGTTAAAAAAAAACAAAACAGAGACAGTACAGTATAATGACTCAAGAAAACATGTCACTTAGATTCAGCTTATAAAAGCTCTGATAGAAATATGGTGCTACAAGATTTTTAGGAGATAATATAGTATGAACTACTAAAGATTCAACGCATAGAGAATATACAGGATAATGGGATCTGTGGAAAGCCATTCCACGCCAAGTATTTGAAAGACTGGGTAACGTGCCATTCTACAAAACAGAACCAGAGACTTGCCTAGCTCCTAAAAGATAATCTATTAATCAATTAACAAGTATTTATTAAGCACTTAGTTTTTTCCAGGTACTGTGCTAGCACTAGACAATGTATCACAGCTACCTTTTGTTTCCTGGAATTAATCAGTCTCTAGCAAACAAAAGAAATAGTGAATAGTAACAAAATAAATTAATTCTAAGAGAATCCATTCACTAGTTTCTAAGACATTACACAATCTTGAGAGTAAGGAGCTCAGATGACAGTAACTCAGACAAAGTGGAATAGTTATAGGTCCTTTGAACATAAATAAATTTGGACAGAGAGGAAGGGATAAATACATGATCAGGTTTTTTTTTATCCTAATGCTCTAGCTGTGGAGTCATACAGGGAAACAGGGCCCACAATGTGCCAGATGACAGTATTAAGGCTATAAGACCTATTCCCTGAGCCCAAGAAGTCACACTAGAAGTATCAAGCCTGTAGTCATTGACCAAGCTTACTTAGAATGTTTTAAGGAAAAATAAAAGAAATAGTTTCCCTGTACCCAAAAGACATTTATTACTAGTGTGAATGCAATGTGTACTTTGAAGGTAACTACAACATATAATATTTTGCATTTTGCATGACCTATGTGTTTCTTGACAGGTATAATGTCATAGTATAGTGGATAATTTTTTTAAAGTCTCAAATACTTGAGTTCAGGTCTTACCTCTGTGTGTGACCATGGACAAATCAATCACCCAACCTTTTTATTAAATATCAGTCAGGTCTTTTTAGATTCTAAATTACAGAGAAGTTAACAATCTTAAATCAGTGAAGAGAATTTCCAAATCAGGAATTCACAACTCTGATGAATTCCTAAGTAGAATAAATATGTTGAAATACTATGCTTTTATTTTTATGATATGTTTCTTTGTTACATATAAAAGTATATTGTTATGAATGGATAATTGTGATTAATTATAGCATGTTTCTATATGTATAAAGAGTATGCAATATATTTGATGCTATAACTATTTGGGTGTCATTTTGTATTGTATGAGATTTTTGTTCTTAATTTAATGTATACTTTTATATATGATATACATATTTCATGCTTTCTGCAGGCACGCATGGTTAACTGCAGGTTATTCTAGGATGATTGTCATGTATTAGGTGTCTTTATAAATAGTTTACTGTGTAACTGGTATGATTATGTTTGATAATGATGATGTATATTTATAGATAATGAAATAGAACCCATGAAATTGGTGAAGCCTGCAACTATTACTTTAGTGAGGTGACAAGAGGTGAAATATAGTCCTATTGTCTAAATTTCCTCCTCATGCTGTATCTAAAATAATTCAGGAAGATGAGGGAATGAAGCAATATCTACTTCCAAGGGAGGATAAGAGAAGCATCAAAGGCACAAAGAAGAAAATGATAATGTGTGATTGCATCTGACTTGTCTCAGAACTCTTGGATTTGTGGCAAGCCTGGACTGATCCTGGATAGTCTGGACCTAGAAAAGACTGAGGATGCATAGATCACATGGTGGTTAGTTTAAATATATACATATATTTATAGAAAGATAGATATTGATAGAGAAAAAAATAGTTAGATACTAAGCCTTTTGCTTCTTTATAAGCAACAAAGGAATTTATAGCTAAGCAATCTTGTATAATTAATTCCATTGTACCATACTGGCTAGATTTTATTGAAATATAAATGATCAGAGAACAACATGGAGTCATGTGCAAGGGAGATTGACTCAAGATTCTACTTGGATAAAGTCAAATTGACCTTCCTATTCCTACCTACAAATGAATGGGTGCAAGAAAATGCTACTTACAATGGGAACGGAGCTAATGATTGGTACTGGTTCTCTGGGAACTAGAGTTATATTGGTGTTCTTCCCCAAGCATTGCCTTGGTGTTGGATTGAAAGCATAAACCAGCAAGACAAACATGGGATTGCTGACATCTGGGTTTTCTTTATTAAAAACTGTCAGATAAACTGGATAGGGTACTCTTTAGTGGATTAAATATACATGTCCATCCATTACTGACATAACTGACTATACTACTGGGTTCTGATTTCTTGATTCACTCTTTGACCACTTATTGTGCACTTATGTTAAAACTTTTGGAAATCTCTCAGTAATTGACCATTCACATGGACTTTGGACTGCCTGATATCTATGTACTTTTGATTTTTGTTTGCTTACTAGGCTTATTGCCCTCCCATTCTTCATTTCACCTAAACTTTGTTTCCCCAGTTTTAGCTAGTCTTTCATTTCCTGGATCTGCTGCTGCTCTTTTCAATTTGGTTGTTAGAAAATGAGAATTTTTTTCCTTAGTGTTGTTTCACTGACTGGGTTAAACACAATTAAAATTCAAGATTGGGTACAGAATGCTAAAATCCAACCCTAAAAGAAAAATCAGGGTTGACACATTTTGTATGTTTTCTACTGATGACCTTAATCATTTTTCTTGTCTCTGATGGTTTATTTATTTATTTTGACAGGGATATTTTGTTTTTATATCATTCATTTTCAAATATATCCCTCACAATGTAGGGACTAACTAAAGAGATTCTTCATCTGGGTTTCTCATTTTTAGTATCCTGGTTTTTCAGGGATCCACTGTAGAAAAATTAGTATTTTTTTCTCTTTCTTTTGTTTTAAGCTATAATTGGGCAATCTATTTTCTGATGTGTTTTTCTTCTAAGTTAGAACAGTTTCTTTAAGGTAACTTGTGCATGGCTGAATGCTTAAGAACTTTTATTTGCTGTGTTATTGTACCCAATGATAAAGTTGTCACTAGTGCCTAGTAGTTTTCCTAGAGTATACCATGGGAGCACATTCATGGCCTTCTCTCACATACACTTTTAGCCATATATTTTCTTCACTATGACTTAAGTCCAGATAGCTTTTTTACATACTTAATGGACTGCAAATTTGCTCAATGATCTAGAAACCTAAATAATCGATATCAAGTGCTTTATCTTTTTTTTTTTCCAGCCTTGAAAATTCTTTAGAACCTTTCCAAGTTTTATCATGTGTGCTTTATAAATTTAGGGCTTTGAATTAGTTTGGAACCCTCAGTGGAAATTAAGGGTGTTCTGTGTTTTACTTATATCCATTAGGAATTTTTTTGTCCAAATTTTAATTTGGTATATATTATGTGATTGAAGAAATTTTAGATGCCTTATATGTTTAAGGGACCCAGAGGATTCTCACCAGAAGGTGAGGTGATGATTTTTAGACAACTACAGGTCTGTCTTTATAGGGAGCTCTGTAGGAAGCAGACTCTTCTTTTGTCATGAGAGAAATTATTTTTTCTACTTTTTTTCCTTTATTATCTCTGAGTTGAAGAAAGGCCTTTGTTAGCAACAATATAAATAGTAGAAAATTATACAAAATCATGCCTATATATATTAAAATTGTGTAATCATGAATTTGGAAACGAGTATGATCAATCTCCAGGCTGGTCAGCTCTGGTATATCCTCATCAAAAAAATGTGGACATTCTTCAGTACAAGGAATTTTAAAGGACAATTCTGAAAAGCTTCCCATATGACCAAAGAAATGTCTACAACATGTGATATGAACTTTGTGAAAAGAATTTGAGATGATTTTTTTGGGTCCACCAAATGTTTAACTCTGGGGAAGAAACGTATAGGGAAAGTATAATTTATTTTTAATTAATTGTTTTTCTTTGCTACAAGGGAGCATTCAACCTGGGTGTTGTTGTTGAAATGATTGCAATATAAATAGAAAAAGAATCACTTAAATATTTTTAGAGTGAATAAAGAATTTTGTCATGACTCTACACAAGAGAGATCTATCTTAGAGAAAAGTTTAGCTTTATGGATAATAATCTTAGAATAATATTATGGTGTTACAGTAACTTTACAAAGTTGCTAGTGTCCAAAAGAAGTTTACTTTACATTTATTTTGTACATATTTATTTATATATGTAGCTGGAGTTGGATTATATTATGCTCCCATGAGGTGCTAAGCTTTCACCATAGTCACTTTTGGAGAATAGTTCAGCCCTGAAGGACTTGGAAGTTTTAGGATAAGAAAACAACACCCTCCTCAACTCAGTGGATCTTGAAAATGAAGTGTAAGTCTTTGACTGTCTTCTCTGCTTATCTGTCAAGCAAAGCAGGAATCTTTGAGTCTTTCCATAGAGTGGAACTGATAGTTTTTTACTTACCTCATAAGAAATACCATATGACAGCTTTAAACACAAAACTTAGCTTAGATAAAATTTAGTGAAGGAGCAGAGGATGCAGCACCCCAACTTCCTGGATCCAGTAGAGAGTTCTAATTTTTACATGTACATGATATTTCCCCAACAGAAATCTAATTCATTGAAGGCAGAGAGACTGCACAGATCTGGCACATAACAGGCATTTAATAATTGGTTGTTGATTGATTTCATAGAACTTTTCTTATGATAATTTTGTAAACTTAGTAATATTATTATCATTTTACATATGAGGAAACAAATATTCAGAAATATAAAGCTAATTTTTCCAAGGCTATACAGGATTCTAGGAGTTGAAACTAAGTTACTTAATTTTAAGCATACTTTGCATTTCTGCCCAGAATTTTGTTTAAAATATTCCATTTTATCAATGGATAAAACACTATTTTACAATGATATTTCTATCACATTTTACAAAGGAGGTATAAAGATGGCAAGTTGTAGAATGCTGTATCTGGAAGGCACCTTAGAGGTTCAATCTCCTCATTTTGCAGATAAGAAACTGAGGCTCAAAGAAAGGCAAAAACAAAATTTGTCTTGATATAAGTATAGTAGGGGTTTGATAATGGTAACTGCAGACAGTGCAGGTGACCAGTGGTAACCATTTCAACCCAGTCTTGTTTTAGTTTTTCATTGTTCTCCCTACAAATCTAAAAGGATGAGATCATCAATTTAGTGTTGGAAAGTATCTTAGTCCCAGATCAGTTAGGTGGTACAGTAGATAAAGTGCTGAAGTTAGAGTCAGGAAGACTCATTTTATTGAGTCCCACTCTGGCCTCAGACACTTACCATCTGTGTGACTCTGGACAAGTCATTTCACCCTGTTTGACTCAGTTTCCTCATCTGTAAAATGAGTGGAGAAGGAAGTGGCAAATCATTACAGTATCTTTGCCAAGATAACCCCAAAGGGAAGCATGAAGAGTTGGATATGACCAAAAGACAATTGAATAACAAGTCTAGTCCCCTCATTTTTCATGTGTAAAAATCAAAGCTCAGGGAATATTAATGACTTGATCAGTCACCTGACTCTAAAATTATGATGTTGGTCAATGAGAAAAAGTTTACATAGAACTTTTTAGATTCACAATTTATAAAAAGATAAGAATTTCTTTAAGTAAAGAACAGAATTATGGTCTCTCTAAAGTCAGAATAAATCTGTTAGGAGGCAATGTGAAATAGGGAATAAACAGCTCACTTGGTTCAACATATTGGCTGTGTGACCCTAGGTAAATCATTTGACTTTACAGTACTCTGAGTAATATTCTAAGATTAAAGTTAGTAGTTGACCTATATTGACCGAAAAATTTATCACTAGGAAGAGAGGAAAGCAAGAATTTCTTTTTTTTTTGGTTTGGGTTTTTGTTTTGTTTTGTTTTGAATAGTATTTTATTCTTCCAAATACATCAAAGATAGCTCTCAACATTCATCCCTGTAAAACACATGTTCCAAATTTTTCTCCCTCTCTCTTTACCCTATATAGATTAACCTTGAAATTTCTTAACCTACTGTGTGCCAAACACTCTGCTAAGTGCTTTACAAATATATTATTTGATATTTACAACCCTCTCAGTTAGGTGTTGTTGTTTTTTGGTTTGTTTGTTTTTTATTTTTATTATTATAGCTTTTAATTTACAAGTTATATGAATGGGTAATTTTACAGCATTGACAATTGCCAAACCTTTTGTTTCAATTTTTCCCCTCTTTCCCCCCATCCCCTCCCGACCATGGCAGGTTGACCAATACATGTTAAATATGCTAAAGTATAAATTAAATACAATAAAGGTATACATGTTCTAATAGTTATTTTGCTGTACAAAAAGAATCGGACTTTGAAATAGTGTACTATTAGCCTGTGAAGGAAATAAAAAATGCAGGCAGACAAAAATAGAGGGGATGGGGAATTCTATGTAATAGTTCATAGTCATCTCCCAGAGTTATTTTGCTGGGTGTAGCTGGTTCAATTCATTACTACTCTATTGGAACTGATCTAGTTCATCTCATTGCTGGAGATGGCCACGTCCATCAGAATTGATCATCATATAGTATTGTTATTTAAGTATATAATGGTCTACTGCTCATTTCACTCAGCATCAGTTCATGTAAGTGTCTCTCCAGACAAATCATCCTGCTGGTCATTTCTTACCGAACAATAATATTCCATAACATTCATATACCACAATTTATTCAGCCATTCTCCAATTGATGGGCATCCACACAGTTTTGTTACTGGCCACTACAAAGAGAGCTGCCACAAATATTCTTGCACATAAAGGTCCCTTTCCCTTCTTTAAGATCTCTTTGGGATATAAGCCCAGTAGAAACACTGCTGGATCAAAGGGTATCCACAGTTTGATAACTTTTTGAGGATAGTTCCAAATTGCTCTCCAGAATGGCTGGATGTATTCACAATTCCACCAACAATGTATTAGTGTCCCTGTTTTCCCACATTTCCTCCAACATTCTGCATTATCTTTCCCTATCATTCTAGCCAATCTGACAGGTGT
Organism: Sarcophilus harrisii; assembly: GCF_902635505.1. NCBI lineage: Eukaryota > Metazoa > Chordata > Mammalia > Dasyuromorphia > Dasyuridae > Sarcophilus > Sarcophilus harrisii. The sequence continues at coordinate 191,754,229 of NC_045426.1, forward strand.
GTAGTGATATCTCAGAATTGTCTTAATTTGCATTTCTCTGATTAATAATGACTTGAAGCATCTTTTCATATGGCTAGAAATAGTTTCAATTTCTTTGAGAATTGTCTGTTCATATCCTTTGACCATTTATCAATTGGAAAATGGCTTGATTTCTTATAAATTAAAGTCAATTCTCTATATATTTTGGAAATGAAGCCTTTATTAGAACCTTTGAATGTAGAAATGTTTTCCCAGTTTATTGTTTCCCTTCTAATCTTGTCTGCATTAGTTTTGTTTGTACAAAATCTTTTCAATTTGATATAATCAAAATTTTCTATTTTGTGACCAATAATGATCTCTAGTTCTTCTTTGGTCATAAATTCCTTCTTCTTCCACAGGTCTGAGAGGTAAACTATCCTATGCTCTTCCAATTTATTTATAATCTCATTCTTTATGCCTAGGTCATGAACCCATTTTGACCTTATCTTGGTGTACGATGTTAAGTATGGGTCAATGCCTAGTTTCTGCCATACTAATTTCCAATTTTCCCAGCAATTTTTGTCAAATGGTGAGTTCTTATCCTAAAAACTGGGGTCTTTGGGTTTGTCAAACACTAGATTATTAAAGTTATTGGCTGTTTTGTCCTTTGAACCTAACCTATTCTATTGATCAATTAGTCTATTTCTTAGCCAATACCAAATGGTTTTTGGTAACTGTTGCTTTATAATATATTAGATCTGGTACAGCTAGGCCACATTCATTTGATTTTTTTTTCATCAATTCCCTTGAAATTCTTGACCTTTTGTTTTTCCATATGAACTTTGTTATTGTTTTTTCTAGGCCATTAAAATAGTTTTTTGGGAGTCTGACTGGTATAGTGCTAAATAAATAGATTAGTTTAGGTCATCTTTATTATATTTGCTCACCCTCTCCAAGAGCATTTAATATTTTTCTAATTGGTTAGATCAGACTTAATTTGTGTAAAAAGTGGTCTGTAATTTTGCTCATAAAATTTCTGATTTTCCCTTGGCAGATAGATTCCTAAATATTTTATACTATCAGTAGTTACTTTAAATGGAATTTCTCTTTGTAACTCTGACTGTTGGATTTTGTTAGTGATATATAAGTATGCTGATGATTTATGTGGGTTTATTTTGTATACTGCAACTTTGCTAAAGATGTGGATTATTTCTAATAACTTTTTAGTAGAATCTCTGGGATTCTGCAAGTATACCATCATATCATCAGCAAAGAGTGATAATTTGGTCTCCTCATTGCCTACTCTAATTCCTTTAATCTCTTTCTCAACTCTTATTGCCAAAGCTAGCATTTCTAATACAATATTGAATGGTAACGGTGATAGTGGGCAACCTTGTTTCACTCCTGATCTTATTGGGAATGGTTGCAGTTTGTCCCCATTACATATGATGCTTACTGATGGTTTTAAATAGATGCTACTGATTATTTTAAGGAAAAGTCCATTTATTCCTATACTTTTAAGTGTTTTTTAATAGGAATGGAGTTGGATTTTATCAAATGCTTTTTCTGCATCTATTGAGATGATCATATGGTTTTTGTTAATTTGGTTATTAATATGGCCAATTATACTGATAGTTTCCCTAATATTGAACCAGCCCTGCATTCCTGATATAAATCCTACTTGATCATGATGTATTATCCTGGGGGTGATTTTCTGTAATCTTTTTGCTAATATCTTATTTAAGATTTTATCATCAATATTCATTAGGGAGACTGGTCTATAATTTTCTTTCTCTGTTGTCAACCTACCTGGTTTAGGTATCAGTACTATCTCTATGTTATAAAAGGAATTTGGTAGGACTCCTTCATGCCCTATTTTTTCAAATACTTTATATAGCATTGGGGCTAATTGTTCTTTAAATGTTTGGTAGAATTCACATGTAAATCCATCTCGTCCTGGGGATTTTGTATTTAGGGAGTTGATTAATAGCTTGTTCTATTTCTTTTTCTGAAATGGGACTATTTAAGCAATTTATTTCCTCCTCTATCAATTTGGGAAGCCTATATTTTTGGAGTTAGTCATCCATTTCACTTAGGTTATCAAATTTATTGGCATAAAGTTGGGCAAAGTAACTTAACTCCTTATTATTTCTTTAATTTCCTCTTCATTGGTGGAAAGTTCTCCCTTTTCATTTTTAAGACTACTAATTTGATTTTCCTCTCTCCTTTTTCTAATCAGATTTTAGGTGTTGTTTTTATCCCCATTTTACAATTGAGAAAACTGAGGCAAACAAGTGATTTTCTGGAGTCAAAATGCTAGTATCTGAGGTCAAATTTGAACTCAGGTCTTCTAGGTCAAAGTTCTAATCCATTGCCCCATCTAGCTATCTGCTATAACACCTAGCTTCCCTATAAGATTTCCCTATGCTAATTAATTCACAAGTGTAGATTTTTTCCCACTCAAAGTTATTGTTGTATTTCAACAAGAAGTGGACTATTGTGAACATGCATAGAAATCAAGATTATTACTAATTCATAGCAAATTAATGTTTCTCCAAAGAGAGTGAAGCTCTTAAACCAACCATTTCTGAAATCTGTCATAGCCTAATTATATGCCACAACTTTAGGAAAAACACTGACTCTGTATGCTGTGAATATTATTTTTAATAGGTCAAATGAGTTCTCATATTGGCTGAGTGGGACTCTTGGAACACCCTCCAAGGGTTTCTGAGGACATGCATAAAAATTTTATATGTTTATTTGTACCCTGGAATTATACTTACAGTACTTTCAGAGCATACAATCTAATGTTTCCTTCAGAATTAATGTTCTGTATGCTATAGAAGCAGATTAACAAGGGTATAGACTTGATTCTAATCAGTAATATTGATTACATAAAGGAAAAGTCATCACGAAATGCTGTAGTGGTATGTTCAGTTATTATAACAATATTTCATTGGCTTGTTGTTTTCTACAATAACATCAAGATGGACAAATTTTTTAAAAATCATAGCAATTTTGTCCTCTGTTATCTTCCTTGCTTAATCAGTTTCTTCTTTGATGAAAACAATTGACCAGATCCTTGGAACAATGGACACCAAGTACCAAATACTATACATATGTAACTCTTAAGAGCAAGAGTAGGCAATCATTCTGGGTTGAGGGCTAATTTGTATTTTGCAGAGCTTTTTGAGTCTTCAGAAGAAAATCAAAGTCACTTTATAAATATATTTATACAGTAATTTTTATTGTATGGCAACAGCCACCAGTTTTGCTAGTTCCACTTGGAACTTTTTATTCTTTCTCCCCAATTAATTTGCATGACAACTGTAATAGGTGTGGAAAGGAACTCCTCCCACTGCTTCACCAGCTCCATTGCCATTTTTCATGGTGGAGTCTCACTCATGATTTGAAGAAGAGACTAGCCACCCAGAAGACAGAAATTGAAAGAAATTTTGAGTTATCTACAAAACAGGTGACTTTGAACTGAGAACATAAGAGAAGGTGCACAAAGAAGCAATTGAACAGATGGGTTTTATTTAAACCTTAGGTCTTCTGCTGATGGCTGTGTACAATTAGTAGCTTCTGAGGCTATGGGTAAAAATGCTAAGGACTCCTTCCTTGGGGTGCTAAAAAAAAAAAAAAAAAAGGCAGTAGCTTGCGATAAATAGCAATAGGGAAGAATACAGTGAAAATGCCTTGAAGAATGCAGTAGCTTTAGAAGATTCCAGCTTAATAGGAAGAGCAATCAGCAGCATAATAACAATTCCAGAATATATATTAGCGTTACTCCACACTGAAGAGAGAAATGAAATGTTGCCTAGGCATTTATATTTCTTTATGTGTTCCCTGACCTTGTGTATTCTTGGTGGTCCCTTCTACCTTCTGTCCCACCACCACCAGGGTGACAATGTACTCTCTCTGTATGGAGTGTATAGCTTTCTAGTATCCTGTTTAATTAAATCTCTCCATTCACAATACTTCAAACCTGCCATCATGTTCAAAGGGCTAAGATGAGAGGGAAGGCCCTAATGCTACAAGTTAAAAACTATGTGTAATACATATATTGTTTAATTAAGCAGTAATCACTTAAATTATTTTTCTTAGGGACTTCCTTGATGGGTTAGTAAAATAGAATCTTCTAGAGGGTAGATAAAGTAAAATACTCGGAATGAACCCATTTTCTATCATTTATCTTTAAAAGGTCCAGATTTCTAAGACACGGGACCTCACAAACACATTTGCTTGCACCTCCATCTTAAGAAAGAACCATGGAGAGAGAGAGAAAGACAGACAGAGACAGATAGACAAAGAGAGAGAGACACAGAAAGACACACAGAGAGACAGAGAAGACAGAGATGCAGAGACAGAGATAGAGACAGACAGACAAACAGAGAGAAACAGAGAAGAGAAGAATTAGACTAAACATTAGTAAATCTAATTTCTAGGTCCTAGCTATGTCATTGATTTCCTGGCATAAATTGTCCCCTCTTAGTTTCCCATTTATAAAATGGAAATTGTCCCCTCTTGGTTTCCTGTACTATCTCTCCTACCCAATAAACTGGGTATAGTGTGAAGATCTAAAAGTACAAAAGAATTATAATAAAAAAGCAAGAATAGTAATCATTGATCTCAGAGTCAAACTCAAAAAGTCAATCAAGAGAGAAATTTACAATATATGTCGATCATTAATATTGTTTTAGATGGATATATATGTATATATATGTGCACATATATAGATATGTATATGTATATGTATATTCTTAGTCAGTAATAATCAAATCCTGATTTCTAGACCTTTCCAAATGAAGTCAGGGTAGGAAAAAAAATGATCTTGTTAAGAAAACAACATTTTAGCAAACAATTACAAAATGCTTTATGGTATTAGTGGATAATGTGTCTGGTGTCTCATTTATCCATATTTTGAGATTTGAAATCAATAATGGATCAAAGAATGCTTATATTAAAATGCAGTACAAAGCAATGAACAGTCAGGTCACTGTCATCCTGAGTTATAAATGAAAGAAAAATATAATATTTGCTTATTTGTCATTGTGGCAAGAGTAATATCTTACCCTCTGCCCCCATACAACTTAGGATAGTTTTTTTTTTTTCCTTAAAAGTTATTAAGACCATTGTTAAGACTTGATTGACTTAAGGGACTAAAAGCTTAGGCTACTGACATTTCCTGATTGCCCGAGTACAAAAGACAACCAGAAATAGAGAACCAGAGGCTGTCTAAAGCTTGGCTGAGAGATCACAATGATGATAAGGTCTGTTTAGACCAGGAAGCTTCATTTAGCTGAATCAACTTGGGATGTCCTCAGTATCTTTCCCTGTTTAATATCCTTCAGCTGCTATGGCTATGAAAATCTCCTTTAGTCTCATTTTATTCCACTACTGAACCTGATTAACAGATCATCCTGGGTCAGGTCCTGTTCTAGATGCAACTGCTTTCCCACAGCCCATCCCAATGGAGCTAGAGTTTCTTTAAACACACACACACACACACACACACACACACACACACACACACACACACGTATAAATAAATAAATAAATTTATAAATAGTATATAATAGTAAATTGTAAAGATAATTTTGAGAGATGTCTAAAGTTGGTCAATGTAAATTTGGGGAAGAAAAATTTTGGGAAAACTTTAGAAAAAGTTGAAGACCAAGGCAAGAAGATGTCAATCAGGACAGGATTCAATAAGAGAAAGAAATCAATCTGGAGATAAAAGATTGGAAAGAAAGGTCCCAACAAGTAAGACTTAAAGAAAAAGAATATGCAGGTGATTAAAAAAAATGGTAAAGAAATAAATTAAAAGATTAATGGCAGGAGGATTAGTATCTGTGACTAGTGATAGCTAAGAAAAGAAGAGGGAAATTGAGGTGATTGTCAAGTTGTTAAGAACTGATATATATAGACACATACACATACATCTACATATATAGTAGTTAACAAAACTTTTAATGTTTGCTAATCATTTTTGGTAGTAAAAACATTTATTTTATGTTATACTGTTATACTTTCCCTTTAGGAAGGTCCAAGGAAGTTGAGATTTGGTTGGTTTGGAAGACTTGGGGTATAAAACGTCTAGCCTGTGGAGAGCTAGTGTTTCCTAGGTTTGGCAAAATTCCTTAGGGAATGATACCTTTCCCTGGGGAGGAGTGGGGACAGGGCTTTTACCATCAAGGAACTTGGAAAATTTCAGGGGAAGCTTAAAAGCAACATAATGAGTCGTTAGAATATCAATTAGGAAGGGTCTGAGTCTCTTGGGCAACATAACTTTTTCTGGTTGCAGAGTACATACACACACGTCAATAGATAGAGAATGCTTAGTTATATTTTATGTATTTATAAATAACTATAACAAAGTTATAAACTATAACTGTGCCTATAAAAATGAATTTCCTATACAGCTAATTTCCCAATAGGGATCAGCAAGTGAAGGGATGAAATTTTAAAGAGATAAGTTTGGTAGACTAGAACCATGCTGCCCACTAAACTCCCAATGATCAATCTGATTTAGAAATAATCGCATTCTGCCTTCTGAACACAGACCCTGCCTGAATGCTTCTAGTTTTTAGCTAAATGCCTCCCTTGTCATACTACCAGACAGTTCTGGAAAGATGACAAAGGATCATTAGCTGTTTTGATGGCCATTTTAAGTCACTGGGTGCAGTGAGGAGGCGTCTCCAACCTGTTCTTGCAGAAGACAAGTAGTAGTCCCTCAGTAGAGAGCTCTGGAAGGATTTTATACTCTAACAGGGCATAACAAATAGGAGGAATCTTGAATGGTGGCTTAGTTACAGATATGGTCAAGTGATTCCTATCTTAGTGCCTTTGATGGAATGTCCCCTTATCCCCATTTCCCATCATTCCTAGTTTCCTTTGAGACAACAGTCACCATCTTCAGAATGAAATCTTTTCTGATTCCTTCAGTTTCTACTTCCTTCTCTCCTAAAAACCACCCATTACTTTACTTATATCGTCTCCTCCACTCAAATTTAAGTTTTTGAGGGGGGTAGAAATTATTTCATTTTTGTGAATTTTTTTCAAATAAGGAAAGAGAATAGAGTTCTTAATGCTGATTCTTAGCAAAATTCTAGAATGTGTTATTAAAGAACCAGCGTCACAGCTTCAAAAGAGCTCAGATATGTGAAAAATCTAAATTAATTATATTTGAATATAAAAGACAGTAGGCAGCAGGCTAACATAAGGCAGAAACCAGATAAAATACTTGAATTCCAAACAGCATTTTTATTTGTAGCCCTGCAACTAGATGACACAGTAGATAGAATGCTGGACTTCCAATCAAGAAGACCTTAATTCAAATCAAATCTCAGATGTTTACTAACTGTGTGACCCTGAGTAAGTCACTTAACTTCTGTCAGTCTCAGTTTCTCCATCTGTGGAAGAAGATAATAATAGCATGGACCTCAAAGTATTGCTAGGAGGATTGTTGTGAAGTGCACAGTGCCTGATTTACAGTAGTCACTAAATCAATGCTTATTTTCTTCCTTCATAAATAGGTTCAGAAAGCAACTCTGAAGGCTTGTGTTCAGGATCTGATCATATAGAATCCTGCATTGTAACTCCTCTTTGAATTCATTTGGTCTAATGTCCCATAGGTTATGTAAAATCTTCCCTAGGTTATGTGAAAGAAAGAAAACTCAGCTGGAGAAAAGTAAAAGACTTAACTGTCTACAAGTGGTTAGAGTGTAAACCTTTGAAACATTTATGCTTGAGTGAGCTAAGTCTTACAGAATGTCCAGCCTGGAGACACACAGACTCATCTTCCTGAGTTCAAATCTGGCCTCAGACATTTACTATTTATGTGACCCTGGGTCAGTCAATTAACTCTGTTTGCCTCCATTTCTTCATTTGTAAATTGAGCTGGGATCACAAAGAGTGGGATGTGACTAAGCAACAGAAATCCTAGCTCTATCACTATTCTCATGAAATTTACCTTAGGAGAGGGAACTGACTAGACCAATCAAACTTTTAAGGAGGTACTTTCCAGAGTTAGCAAAGTAATGAAATTCTTTTAGGAGAACAAAAAGGGTTAGAATGTCAAGAGAAATTAAAAAAAAAAAAAAAAAAAAAAAAGGAAATGGAAGAAGGTATAAATGTTTTAATCTTACAACTAGTTAAAAAAGAGAAAAGTAGGTCACAGGAACACTTTACAAGAATCAGAAACAGTTAATCTCAGTAGTACAGTGTTTGATAAACTCAAGAAAATAAACTAACTGGGGAACAATTGACTTTCCATTGTTCAAGAATTGTTAAGCTTACTGGAAAGAACTGTGGCAAAAAAAACATAAATAAACAAATCTAAAATGTTTAGATAAGAATCGTTCTAAGTATACTTCAATAAGTTCCAAATGGATAAAAGATCAAAACACAAAAAGTTACATCATTTCTTTTTAATTGAAGGAAAATGGATAGAGGTACTTTTCATAACTTTAGCTATGTGAGTATTCTTTCTAAAATGTTTTAATCATATAGTTATGTGAGAGAGTGTGTGTGTAGTAAGAATTATTGTACACTTAAATGTAAACAAATAATAAATGCTTGAAATGTTAAAAAAAAAAAAAAAGAATCATTGTATTTCCCAATGAATCCACTTCTTTTCCCCAGCCCTTTAAAATAATGTTTTTAAAGAAAGGGAAAAAAAAAAAAAAAAAACAGTAGTTCAAGTGAACTGAAGTCAGTCAAGTCTGAGGATGTTGCAAGATTTCACAGGTGTAGTCCCCCTCCTTTCAAAAAAGGATGGAAGATGCATTTCTAAATCTTTTTCAGGACCAGGCTTGGAAATTATAATTATACCATCTTCAGTTTTAATTTTTTTGCTGTGGTTTTTGTCCCTCTCATTTAAATTATGTATATTTATTTCCTGAATCTTCTTATTTCACTTTCTATCAATTCATACAAGTCTTCCCATACCTTTTCATATTTGCAGAATGACAGTCATATAGATGTCAAGAGTTTTATAATTCTGTCTTTTGAGAACTATTTGTTCACATTCTCCAACCTTTTCTGTTGAATTAGTGGTTAGATGTTTCCCCTCTAACCAATGATGTTAGGACAGGTAGGTGGTACAGTGGATAGAATGCTGGCCCTGAAAGATTCACCTTGATGAGTTCAAATTTACTATCTGTGTGACTCCAGGCAAGTCATTTAATTCTGCCTCTGTTCCTCTTCTATAAAATGAATTAGAGAAGGAAACAGAAAACCACTCCAGTATCTTGTCAAGAAAATCCCAAATGGAGTCATAAAGAGTCAGACACTAAAATAACTGAACAAAAAACTCGTTCACTACTTGAAGTCCCAACTCACTGTATTACCAGTGATTCCTAATCTCAAGGTAGTCTCCATCCCCATAACCATAGGAGATTTAAGTCATTATCTTGTTCTGCTAAGATTCTTCTCTTTCTTCACTTGTCACCTTCTTCTATGAAACTTTCTCAGATTCCCCTAAGTGAAAGTGAAATCTTCTTCAGAGTTTTCACAGGACTTGATGTATGTATATACGCATGCACATATTTTATGTGTGTGCTTTTATTTAATATTTTTTATTTCCCCAAATGTTGCAGTTAAATTTAGAGGTCCTGCATTCAATTACCTGTTCTGATGTGGTATGACCTTGGACCAGTGACTTACTGATGGGTCTCAGTTTCCTCATCTGTATATGTTTATATAATTCTCCTCTGTGTCACCCTACCAAGTAGGAGTGATACCATTTTTCATTTCTGTAGGTCCTCCAAGGCCTAAAATAGTACCTTGCTCATAATAAATAGTAACTATTTGCTGAATTGGAATGACTACCTTAAGGCAACACGTACATGCCCTTCCATAAAATCAAGAATAGGGACTAAAAATTCTCATTTTGTTAGGTTTGCAAAGCACTCAGTGGTCAGCTGCCCTTGTGCCCTTATACAAAGCCTATCCTCAGACTCAGCTTCTGCAGAAGACTCTCTTCTTGGGTGAAAAGATTTGACCAGGATGTTTCCTCTTTCAAAATCCCCCCAGCTCTTCCCCTCAGCTAATCTAAAAACATGGAGAAATTGTTCTCTCCATGAAAGAGGATAGTTGCATGCAAATACCAGGCTTGAGCCTCGGGCAATATGTTCATTTTTCCTTAATGCTTTTTCCCCTCTATATATTTTGATTTCTTGGCCCCTTCTACATGGTTTTTTCTGCTTAACTTCTCTATATCCTGTGAGCAAAACTGGCTCTGGAAGTTGTTCTTCTCCTGGAAGATAGAAGAACGATTCTGTAAGGAACTAGCAGGTTTAGATACCAACATCAATTAATGCTCACATTCCCTCTTCTGTTTTTTAACTCATCAACTACTTACTATTTCATGGGACTCTGCTGAAGAGAAGCTCAGTGGTTTCAAAACCAAACCAAACTTTACTGTGAAGCAGGGACCAGCAGGGCTCCCCATGTTTTTTTTTTTGCCACTTCCCCTGAGTACACAAGATATTTGATGCCTATCTTCAAAGATGTTTTTCATCTCACCACAAAGTGTCTGATTAACAAAGTCCTTTTCCAGTTTAACAGGTTTCAAGAGCTTTTAAGAATTGGAGCTGTGAGACTGAGGGGGACTGAACTTTGAGACTCTGCCATCAGTGGTTACAGCAAATAAGCTAGGTTAAGGAAGGAGATGGAGGAACTTTCTAACCCAGAGAGAGGAAAGCATGATTTTTTTAATTTAATGTTTTCATTTCCCAAGAATGGTACAGTCAGATGTAGAGATCTTGAGTTTGATCCCCAGATCTGCTGCTGTATGTATGATCTTGGGTCGGTGACTTACAGATTCTGGACCAAAGTTTCCTCATCTGTAATATGAGGGGTTTGATCTCCAATGACTGTTGCAACTAAATCTATGATTCTATCATCTCTTGAACTTCCAACCACAGGATATGCTGTGTTCAGTCATGTCTGAATCTTTGTGACCCTATTTGGGTTTTTTTTTTTGTTTGTTTGTTTGTTTTTTGGCAAAGATCCTGGAATGCTTTGCCACTTCCTTCTCCAGCTCATTTTACAGAGGAGGAAACTGAGAAAAACTGGATTAAAGTGGCTTGCTAGAGTCACACAGCTTATAAGTGTTTTAGACTAGATTTGAATTCATAAATTTGAATCTTCCTGTCTCCAAGCCTAGCACTTTATCCACTGTAAGACTTAACTTCTTCTTCTTGCTTTGTAGGAACATAACAATCTCACTAACCAATATTATTTGTTCTAGCTAAGAAATGTAAAATTGTTAAGGTATATTTGTTTTCTTTTAAAGGGACTGTGTTTCTTTGCTTCTTCTCAGGCCAAATTTTCTTTTTCATTCTCCATCACTTTTGTCTTCAAAGAATTCTAAGAAAATATATTTTATTTAGAGCCGCGTGTCAATATTTGGTATCATTTCTGAAATGTCAAGTCCAAGTTGAATGGACTATTTTAGAACACCAAATTGATAAAAGTACTTCAGCACTAATTTTTTTCCCCCATAGTTGTCCCAGTGTTTCCTTGTGTCCTCACCTCTTCATACTAGTTATTAATTACTCTTCAAGCTGGCTCTACTTGTGAATTGTCTTATTAATTGTAAATACTTTGAAATTATTCTCCCTTTCATTCTAAAATCCTAATTTAACTAAGAAATACTAATTAACCCTTCCAGAGGACTCCAAATATCTCCTAACTTCAACTTATGCTTGTCCATTATGCTGACGGATACACTTTGGGAACAGCTGTGAATGTTTGGTGGCCTGGTTTTTATTATAAATCCAAATCAGATTTTTTTTTTTTTTAACAATTCATGGTTCTGAGTCACACACATCTAGAAGATAATAGTTCATATGCCTCCTACCTTCACTGTTTATACTATTAAAACAGAAGAAATTACTTCCTTTGTGGTAATTCTTGGCAATTCAGGTAAATTATGGGGGGTAAACAGAGATGAGCTTCAGTCCCTGAAAAGTTTTATTGTAAGCTGCACCACAGGGGCCTGAAATTCAATTAGACTTTGTGTGTGTGTGTGTATGTGCATGTGTTGAGCTTCTGTATGCAAAGAAAGACTTTAAGGGTATATTGCAGAAAGAGGGGTTTTTTAGGGGGGTGGGAGGGAGAAAGGGGACTCTTATATTTATTTATTTTGTTCAAAACCAGCTACCTTGTTGCTAATTCCTTTTCTTTCTGTGCTACATTGTTATGAGGTGACAGAGTGAATGAGTCCACCACAGGAGCATTGTTTGTATGTGGTTGTGAAATGCAAGTGTGTTGACATAAGACATTGGTGATTAGTGGGAACTTGAACTTGGATAATAGGATTGCCATAAAAATCTGCTCAGGAGAATGAGAGTTACTTTGTGTGTGTAGCCATTTGGGATCTTAAAGACAATTCAATTAATATGTGTGTATGTTTAAGACATCCCTCACATATGGGTCTCCTGTAAATTCCCACAGGTTTAGGTCACATTGTGAGTTAGAATAATTTATAATTTAAGTTATAATTCAAAAACTCACACCAACAGTTTTCTTTTATTAGTCAAAGCAAAAGATACTTAGACAGCAGAGCAAAATAAATGACAGAAAAGATTTCTTGATCCTATACAGGGAAACATACTTCCACAGGTTGCCCCAAATGCAAGGAAGAGAGAAAACATGCAAGAAACATGTATAAAAGGGTTCACATATAGGAATAACACATGCTTAAGACAGCTCATTTTTCAAAAAACCTGTGCTCCTGTTGTTTGCTTCCGTTCAGATTCAGTGTTCTCTGGTGATATCTATGGGCTGTGAACTACTTTCTGTAGTATATTATTGTTATCTGTCATTCTTCTCTCTATGGCTATTTTGCTTAACTGATCTCCATTGTTCATTTCTAAGCTGTTCTCTGTTGCCATCTGTTGGCGTCTTTCTTAAACTGTATCTTCTAGTTTCTCAGCAATTTTTGCTGTAGGATTATTTCAGTTCTTTTGTGATACCAGCCTCTGGCCAGCCTTACCCAGACAGCTAACTGGGGCATACCTTGGGCATTTAAGTGTTCTTTTGCTCTCAGCCTCTTCATATCCACTTGGATTTTCTCAGTTCATTCCTAGTCAGAAATTATGCTCAAATGATTCTTCCTATCATACTCCTAGTTGCTAACTTGAATCCCTGAAAATAATTTGGCTATTACACCCAAGCAAAAGAAACTAGACAGATTTATGGTGAAGAGATTCCTTTCAATACTCACCATAGTTCTGGTCACCATTCTGATTCCAGTCCAGTCACTTAAGAAACAAAACTGAAAGCAGTTGAGTGGAATAGATGAAGCTGTTTGTCACTCCAGCAGCCACATCACAGTCTTTCTTATACTATGTAAAATTATCAATCAATATTCACTTATTGAATACTTACTATGTGTCAGGCATTGTTCAAGATCTTAGGGGAAAGATAAAGCACAAAGAAGAAAGTAATCCCTACTAAAAAGAAAATTATATCTTAAGGGATAGGGGAAAACAACAAATCATTATAACATTTTTTTATTTATAACATAAATATAAAATTATTAGGCAAATACATACAAATTATCCAAATGTATCATTACTGCCTTACAAAAATACAACCTATTTGTGTGATCTTGGGCAGGTCACTTAACCTGTCAGTGCTCTAGATAAATTTCTAAAACTAAATAAGTTATAGGGAAGGTATAGACCTGTATTAATAGAGGAAGTTTCTTCATCTGGGAATTCCCTTTTTCAGTAAAATCACAAGTTTATTCCCTTTCACTAATATAGGTAAAAAGTCTAGGTTCCTTCCTTCTTATACCTTCAATTTCAAGGGAACATTTGAAATAAACTTTTCTCTTTAAGATGGTAACTCTGCTCAGGAAATGCCTTTTTCTTGATGGAAAGGTAGATTCCAGAATTCTCTAATTTAGGATTTCCTAGAGGCAACATTGGAGACTTACACTATCATGAAATCCCTCTTATCTCAATAGATTTTAAGATAAGGGTGCTTAGGAAATCTTGTATTCATGAATTCTCTCAGATCATATCTACCGGTGCCCTTCTACATGGTAGTCAGGTGGCTGAAAGGATGTGGGATTCTGACATGTTTTCCCTAGAACTAGATCCAGATATACTTGATGTTTTTCCATTGTCCTTGTTGTTGTAAGATAATGGGTCAAGAAGATGCCATTTTGGGGTGATATTGGCTATGTGGTTCCTCTCTCCCCAGTTGTCATATGGTGGTAAACATGTATTTTCCAGATGCTTCATCCCAAAGCAGTCATTAATGGATATAGGGAGGGGCAGGAGGGAGGTGACAGCAACCCATTCTTCCCACTACAATACTAGTTTGAACCTACTTCTGTTAAAAGGCAAAAGAGAAAAAATAACAACAACAAAAACAATACCAACAAATTTGTCAGATTCTTCTTATAGACCAAAACAAGTGGGATGGCTTCAAGAGCACAAGCCAATCACTTACTTAATCTTAGAAGACATTCCCCATTACTGAGACTTAATCAAGAAATGTCTTCAGTCTTCTCAATGACTGGTCAGTGAGTCCCATCCATATTTTTCATAGTAAAAAATCTCACAAAAAGCCTAATCTTATTTAAATTCATTAAATTAATTATAAATAAAAAGTAAAAGGAGGCCTTAGAGGCTTTCTAGTCTAATTTTCATATTTTACAAATGAGGATAAGTGGCTTGTCCAAAGCCATATAGTAAGTTATATATATAAGATTTGACCCCAGGTTCTCTGACTGCAGAGTCCATGATCTTTTCACTGGATGACACTGCCTCCTTCAGGGATGCTCCTTTGAGCAATCTCCCCACACTGCTGGTTTTGACACATGGTTCAAAGGTTTCCAACTCTGCATAAACATTTTAGTGAGAGACTAATAGTAGTCTCCTGGCCACTAAGAGGCATTTACTCAATTCTTCTTCCAAGGAGTTAGTAGGTTCTATAAAGACATGTTAAAGAATAAGAGACTCATAAATAATAAGCCTACCTATGGCTAAATTATGACCAATAACTGTAGGATTTTTTTTTACTATTTTCCAAAATTTATCAAACACTAAAGTTAATCTAACCTTATTCATAAATCCATATCTCTATAGTTCATTTCTAATCTCTAAGAATTCATTTTTTAAAAATTATGGCTTTTTAATTTAAAAATATATACATGGATAATTTTCTACATTTATCCCTACAAAACCCTGTGTTCTCATTTTTCCCCTCTCTATCCTTCCGCCCCTTTCCCCAATTAGCAAGTGATCCAATATAGGTTAAACATGTTCAATTTCTCTATATATATTTTGACAAATATCATGCTTCACAAGAAAAATCAGATCCAGTAGGAAAAAAATGAGAAAGAAAACAAAATGCAAGCAAACAACAACAAAAAATGTAAAAATACTATGTTGTGGTCTACATTCAGTTCCCACTGTCCTCTTTCTAGGTGCAGATGTCTCTGCATCACAAGATCATTGGAATTGATCTGAATCACCTCATTGTTGAAGAGAACCATGTTCATCAGAATTCATCATCCTATAACCTTATTGTTGCCATGTATAGTGATGTCCTGGTTCTGCTTATTTCACTCATCATCAGTTCATGTAAGTCTCTCCAAGCCTCTCTGAAATCATTTTGTTGACTGTTTCTTATAGAACAATAATATTTCTTAACATTAATGTATCACAATTTATTCAGCCATTCTCCAACTGATGGGCATCCACTGAGTTTCCAATTTCTTACCATTACACAAAGGGCTGCCACAAACATTTTTGTACATCTGGGTCCCTTTCCCTCCTTTAAGATCTCTTTAGGATATAAGCCAGGTAGAAACACTGCTAGATCAAAGTGTATGTACAGTTTGAAAATCCTTTGGGTATTAACAGTAGGATTTGTGATAAACACTTTGAGTTCAAGGAAAATGAGAAAGGAAGCTTGAAAAGTTTTGCCTACTCATTTCAATTCCTTTTTTTTTTTTTTTTTAAAGCAGCAGATGCCTCTCCAAAGGAATAATTTAATGGTAAATCTGTAGCCCCACTGTGGAAAAAAAAAGAAAACTCATGAATACTTTTTATTCCTATAAAAGACATTTATTTAAGAATATTCATTTACATACAGATAGAGATTCAGAATGGGGGTGGGTCAAAGTTTTCATGTCAAACAGCAATAAGATTGGGCCTGCAAATGTTTGTGGTACTTCCAGCTTGATCAAGATAGCTCAAAAAAAAAAAAAAAAAAAAAAAAGAAAATCAGTTTAGCACTCTGATACTCAATTTTTGAACCAATAAAATGAGAATATTTCTTTTCCAGCTGAGTTTGTCTTCATCATGGGTGCAAAATGCTTGGTAAAATGTATAGCACTTTAAAACTTAAAAAAAAAAATGTTTTATCATTGCCAGTTCTTTAGATTGGGGTATTATGAATAGCATTGAAGACGGCCTCCCATTATTGCCTTATTGAATAGTAAAAGTCCCATCTTGGGTGTGAATTAGAAATACACCCTCCTTTTGGATAGTTCTTGGATGATGATTGGTGGAGAACAAAGTGTTTTTACTACCTCTGCTTCCAGATCTAAAATTTGGGATCTTTGAGCAGAAGAATTGTTAAGAGAGCATGGGATTGGAATTTACATGAAGTTTGCTAATAATAGGGTAGGGAGGATCTTATCAAGGGTAACAAGCTTTAGGGTCATCTGGGTTTAGATGAGTGCTTATGTATAATTTATAGATAAGGCAGAAAAGACAGATGGTTTTAGTGATGAAAGCATCAGAAAGAACAATGAACACTTAGATGATACCGGACAATTGACATTGGGCATGAATTGTCCTAGGGTGTTCTGCCTCTGAAATGATCAGGCAAGTGTCAGGCTTTAGGTTGTTCTCTCAGAAAAAATAAGATTTATGGAGATTCTTTGCTTTTTATCCTTATGATTCTTAACTATAAATATGAAGAGATTCCATAGTAGAGGAGGAATAAACTTTCACTACACAAAGATCCTAAGTTCTAATTTACTGATACAGTTAAATATAAAATTTTGCATATATATTTGTTTTCCATACAAAGTAATATCAATTAATTTATAATTTTCCAGAGGGAAGAAGGAAAATAGTACTTATAGTTACAAAATCCTTTAAAACAAACATAGATAGCATTGAAGTTTTCATGTCAGACAGCAATAGGATTGGGCCTGCAAATGGTCATAGTACTTCCAGTTTGGTCAAGATAGACTTAGTCTCAAAAAAACAAAACAACAACAACAAAACAGTTTAGCATTCTGATGCTCAATTTTTGAATTAACAAAACGAGAATATTTCTTTTCCAGCTGATCTCATGAGGTTGTCTTAATCATGGGTACAAAATGCCTTGTAGAATGTATAGAACTTTACAAACACAAGATATTCTGATTGTTATTATCACTGTCAATTTTATTATCACTGTTCGATTACTATTATTGGTATACATCAATGCCATTTTGCTTCCATCAGGAACACTAGCAGATTTCAGAATCACTGAGGGGACCTCAAGAACCACTGAGTTCCACTTTGCAACTAAACATGAAACTATTCTATGTCTTTTTTTTTTTTTTTGGATCAGTATCAGAAATCACAAACTTCAGTCTGTTTTTAAATGAGTCCCATATGAATTTTGTTCCATTGACATGATTTTTTTCCTATGGTTTTTTTTTTTTTTCCCTTCTCCTTTTTTGGATTCTCACTTTGAGGTTTTCATCCATCTGATTCCAATCGCTATGTCTAATTCTTCTGTAAAATGTGAAGAACTTAAGGCATTCATCAGGCCTGTTGAGCCTCTCAGCAAATTCCTAGACTTCAAGGACTATCTCAGAAGTATTTAGATGTGTTTTTCAATGTATACATTTTTCTTTACTATTTACTTTTGCAAGCCAGAAGCATGAAAAAGGGGAGATCTAGCCACCATCAATCAATCCATTGATAAACATTTATTAAGTACCTACTGTGTGTTAGATACTGTGCTGTCTATAAGGAGTAACAGGTAAGGGGAGCTAGCCATCTTCAAGAAGACTGAGGTTGGAGCCCTGCCTTGGACAGTAATTGTGTGATCCCGGATAAATTGCTTAATCTCTGAATGACCTAAGCCACTAACTCTAGTACTAATAGTTGCTGCTGTGCAGGAGTAAAGGGAGTTTCCTCATTAGGTTTCTCTAGATGAAATCATAGTCACAAAAAGGGGGAGGGGAAAGTTGATTTATCTGCTTTACAAAAACTCTAAGGCTTTATTTTCTGTTATTAACTTAGCCACTCTTCCCTTTCTCTCAGTAATTGTACCCAATCAGAATTTCACAACAATTACTTTAGCAGACAGAAAGGTCTTTATTATTGTGATTTTTAAAAAATTACCTGTCCTGTCACACTGCATAACCTCTGATTTACAATAATAGGTAACACAAAAAGACAATCAAGGAAAAAATTTGAACCCTGCCCTCTGGTCAACAGTGACTGATTCCTGACCTCTAACCACACTATTTTCTCTTTCTGTGTTGTCTTTAGTCTTCCCCTTCTAGACCTATGCAAATCCTATATATAATTTTAAGGGCTAGTTTATATCATTCATCTTTAATGAAAACTTCTTTGCCCAGTCTGGACTTAAACAATTGCATTGTTCTCTATATTTAGCCAATACATTGTCATTTCAGGACTTATTTATACAATTTCTAGTAATGTTAATTAAGCTTTCTTAAGTGTTTTATCTTCCCAACTAGATTATCAAATCCTTGGGGCCAGAGGCTATGCCTTATATTTCATTACATCCCCAGTAATTCCTAGTCCAGTGCTGAGCAGAAAGCTGGTGTTGAATAAATACTAAATCACCTTGAAAGAGATGAGGTGAGATCTTTCAAGACAGTTGTCAAGTTCAATTTCTTGGGTAGTTCCCCGCTTAGAATGTAAGATTCTCAGCCAATGAGGATGATGGTCAGTGGTGGAAGGGGGTATTTGCGTTAGGGATTAAAGTGTTAATCCTGCCCCCAGGAGGTGTTTCCTCTGCTAGACGGGTGGGACGCCCTTGTCACCAGAAGTATAAAAACCAGAACGTTTATTTCTTTGCTTCTGGAGCTCTCTCCAGCTTTTTTATTAAATGGTGACCCCGCACCATTTCTGAGCCACACAACCTTAATTCTAATGGAAAATATGTTCTCTCCCAGATTTAGCTTTGTGAAAAACTACGATTGTCTTCACATTAAAAAACAAAACAAAAAAACAGTGAAATAATGTGTTAGTTTTGTCAAATGTCACATTTTAAGGTTAAAATGTTAATGATCACAAAACTCAAACCACTTAGATCGCCTTCTGAATTGGGTGGTTTAACAACACAGGAATAGCATAGGGTCTCCGTTTTAGGCCTCAGGCTCACAGTTAAGCCCCTATCCTAGGGCCCCTCAGGAAAAGCCTGGGTAAACAGATGGGCCTCCTATTGAAGATCAATAAACTAGAGCCTCATTACTGCCGGCAGGGGTAGTAAAACTGACTGGTGACCCTTCTAGAGACAATGCTTCACCTCTCGAGTTCCCTGGGAAATCTAGAGACTGTAACAAAATACAACAGTAGCTGATCTACAGTGCAGGGAAGTTTGCAAGCCCTTATCAGGGCTGGGTCCCCAGACTAATAGCTTTCATATCAGGGTTGGAGTCAACTTTTAGTTATACTTGGAACTCTTTTCACATTCAGATCTTCGTGATTGCCTCCTAGCAATTGGCAGAGTTTGTCATTACCATGGCTTGAAACTTTCAGAAAATAGCTGAGTCTTTCCAGAATCTTTTCTCTTGTCACTCTTGAGGTCATAACAACTTCTTTGAAGACTTTCTCTTTGGCTTTATACCAGGTTTTCCTCAAAAGGAGAGCATAGAACTGTTTTTGTTTGTTTTTGATCCATAAATTTGTCTCTTTTAGGAAACTCCCAATAAGGAAACTCCCTTTATCAATGCAATTCTGCATTTTAAAGTCTCAGAAAAGTTGCCCAGGGCACCTGTAGATGAAGTGCTCTGCCTAGTGCTACTTTAGGACTTGTTGGAGCCAAACTGTTAAATATTCAGTGTGAGCATTTACAATGAGCACATGCTACAAACCAGGGCTTGATTTATTTTTCTAGGAGAATTAAATATTTATGGACACACCTCTATGTATATTTAATATATGTCAGAGGTGGGCAGGATTTGAATCCCAGAGTTTGCTGACTCTGAGATCAGCTCTCTCCAAACACTTTGCCGCATAGGCTATCTCAATTGTGCTTTTTGTGTGATATTGGGTGAGTTATTTAATTTAATTTAAATTTCCTCTGCTATAAAATGGAGGGGTGGGGTTAATTCAAATGGCCTCTAATTTTAATTCTGTGATCCTATAAACCTAACTTTTTTATATCATCTGTCATTTGCTAAGGACTGTGACCGTAATCTCTGGATCTGATTTCAATCTATCTTAGTTTTTGAAGACTTCTAGAAAATATAGTTACATCATCATCATTCTCATAGAATGTAAGTGCTCAGAAGTCAGGGACTATTTTGTTTTTCTCTTTGAATTTCATGCATTTAACTTACCATAGGTATGAAATAAAGGATTAATTAAAATTTTCAAGTCATTAAGAACAAAACCATTTTGTTATGGTGATTTGGTCACTTAGCTCATGGTTTCTAATTTGATGTGTGTGCTCAAGCTATAATATAACCTTCCTAGTTCTTATTCTGATCAGCTACAGTTGGAATCATG
Organism: Sarcophilus harrisii; assembly: GCF_902635505.1. Classification (NCBI taxonomy): domain Eukaryota; kingdom Metazoa; phylum Chordata; class Mammalia; order Dasyuromorphia; family Dasyuridae; genus Sarcophilus; species Sarcophilus harrisii. The sequence goes on from NC_045426.1 coordinate 191,774,931, forward strand.
GTACCTTGACTACCACATGGTGATGTCATTTTGGTCTTTTTTGAGTACAGAGGACATCAACCAGCCACCTGACCTGATGACACGCACCTGAGAAGAATTTGAAGGCATTTATATACCAATGGCTTGATGACCCATTTTTCAAATTTTATCTTAAATCTCTACCTCATTTATCTCATAAATCTCATTTATCTACCTTACAGAAAAGGCTAAATCTTTGTCTCAAGAATCCTTTGCAGGTCATACTTGTTGGTAGGCAACTGAAACCAGTAATTGCTTTGCTGCCAAAATGACCATGGTCTTTAACTGAATTAGGCCCTGCCAGAGGATGAAGGACAGGGAGGGAGGATGTTTTGTTATGATTTTTTTCCTTTTTTTTATTCTCCACACTCCCAGTCCCTGCTTAGACTATAGAAGAAATAAGGAGGCCAAGGAAAGTATTATAAGTGCATTGAAAGATAGATCACTGCCCGGGAAGTCAAGGAGAACTGGATTCTAATCCTAGTTCAGATATTAATTGGCTATATGACATGTGATGTTTTTATATAAAAATTTTCCACTATGGAAGTGTTACACTTCTAAGAGTCTAAAGAAGCACATACCTTCCTTTGTATCTTTGGAAACAGCACACAATTTCAGGTATTCTAATTCTGCATTTGGGCAACATGATAAGAATTGTGTTTCTCCAGCAAGGTATATGAAAACAACACAGAAGGAGCAGGAGGTCACTGAAACTGCATTCAAAAGAGTCTCCTATGATTTTATCAGGGCAAAAGTTTGTGCTGTAAATACCTGATCTTTTCCTTTGAGTAGCAATGGTACAAGATTAAAGCTTTCTGAACTCTATGGGTTACCTTTGGGGCAGCCGGAGGCTCCATCAGAAAAGGAAAAATGAAAATGGTTCATCTACTATTTTTCTACTTCTGACCTTTGTCAAAGTGTACTTATAATGCTTCTCTGGGTTGGGCATTCATTCATTCACTCATTCAGCAATGATTTATGAAGTACCTATCTAGTACAAAGTACTGTTCTAGGTGCTGAAGGACACAGAGAACCAGAACACAGTTTCTGTAGAATTGGAGTTTTTAGTCCAACATAAGAGGTTACAGTTTTACTGAACCAGTTACAAATTCTTTGGCCATTTCCTAGATAGCATATTATAGAAATTAAAAACAAAACAAAACAAAACCGAAAATCAGAAGTGAAAACAAGGAGGCAAAGGGAAATGGATTATTATTAACAGATTTAGAGCTATATGGAAACTTTGAGGTCATTTAGTCCAACCCCCAACAGGTCTGAGGATATTAAGTGATTTGCCTATTAACACCCGTAGAGAGTGGCAAAGCCAGTCATTGATTCAATAAATATTAAAGTTTCTGCTTGTGAAAGTGACTGTCCTAAGTGCTGGAGAAAACAAAACATAGGTCATACTTCTTTTTCTTAGAGTTTACATTTCATGGGAGGAGGGGTGAAAGAGGAAAATAAGAAATATGAAATCTTCACTCTCATATTACATATAACTAGTTAAAATTAAGACCAAATTTAGACAATGCAGACTGTCTCAAAACTTTTGGTCAGAATAGAGTAGTTTGGGTGCTGGGAAGAGTATGCTCCCAAACATTCTTGGCTTCGATAACAAATTGCCTTTTTAGAACAAATTCACTTGGGGGAATGAAGACTTGGAGGAGGACTGGAGCCTCAGGATACATTCTCTATACCCTGAAGAAGAACTCTAGACACCACTTCTCAGTGAGGAGACCAAGATTGAGACACTTGTCTATTATCAAGACTTTAAGATACTAGGAGGTTGCCAGTGGGGACACACTCAGGAAAGAGAACAGAGTGAGACCAGCCAAGTAGAAATTAATTGGTGAAGTAGTATGCTATCTGTCAGCTTTTTCTTTTAACTAATTACTCTTACTAGCTCCTGGCTGATCTCAGTTGTGTCTGCCAGCTGAAAGAGTAAAATTATCATCACAGCCTTCTAAAGTATGATACCCTTGGGTAAAATTCATTACTCTGTCCTAATTACAACACTGAGTAAGACACAGGGAAAAGAGTCCTGGATCAGCAAGCAAGAGTTCATATTCTGGTTCTGACAATTATAAATGATACATATTATTATAGAAAAGTCACTTGTTCTCTCTGATCCTCAATTGTCTTATTTGTGAAATAGTTAAAATAATTTTGTTACCCACTTTATAATAAGGATTTTTTTTTTGGGGGGGGTAAGCCTTAAAAGTTATGTAGAGATGAAATTTTATGATCAACTTGTTTTAAAAGTACAGACCAGGAGAACGGCTAAATAAGTTGTGATATATGAAGGTAATGGAATATTATTGTTTTATAACTAATGATGAACAAACTGATTTTTGGAAGGTCTGGAAAGATTTATATGAATCTTTGCTCAGCAAAACAAATTTTTATTTGGAATATGTTGTACACAATAACAGCAAGAATGTGCGATGATCAACTATGAAAGGCTTGATTCTTCTTAGTAGTTCAGTTAGTGAAGGCAATTCCAATAAATTTTGGATTGAAAACACCACCTCCATCCAGAAAAAGAATTATGAAAGTTGAATGTAAATCAACACATGCTAGGTTCACTTCTTTTTTTCTGTTTTTTTTTTTCCTCTCTTGTAGTTTTTTCCTTTTGTTCTGATTTTTCTCTCTCAACAAGATACATCAAGAAATGTGATTTAAAAAGAAATTAATTTAATTTAATTTTTAAAAAAAGTATAGGCCAGGTTTGGGAGAGGGTCCCAGTGATAAAAATCACTATTTCATGGACTTAATTTTCCTTAGTACTTAATCAGTTGTTTGTTTTTTTATAGTTCTTAATATTTTCCTTAGTTTTTTTCCTTGCCTTTCCTATCTCAAATAAACCTAATCCTCTCTTTACAGAATCACTGAATTTAGACTTGAAAATTACTCCAGAAATGTCCAGTCCAACTTATACCTTTTAAACAATTTTTTTTTTTTTTTAAGAAATAAATGATCATCCAGCCTCTGTTTAAATAGTTACAATGAAGGGGAACTTGTTAACCTTCCCAAATATAACTCACATGTTGGGAAACTTTTACTGATAACTGAGTTTAAATTCACCTATTTGCAGATTTTACTCATTACTTCTGATTCTGCTTTCAGATCAAAAAGAACAAGTCTAATCCAGGTTGTATACAACACTTTCAAATATATGTATACAATTGTTTTGTTTCCATAATCCCACACACATTTTCTCTAGTTCCTTCCAGTGATTCTCATATGATTTACACTCACAGACTCTCCATCATATTAATATTCTTCCTAAATTATGTCAATCAGAAGTGAATAAAATGTTGTTCTTCATGACCCCATTTGGGGTTTTCCTGGCAAAGACATTGAGGTAGTTCACTATTTCCTTCTTCAGCTCATTTTACAATTGAGGGAATTGAGGCAAACAGGGTTAAGTGACCTGTTCAAGGTGACATAGTAAGTTTCTGAAGTTGGACTTGAACTCAGAACTTTTTGACTAGGGTCTGGCACCCTATTCACTGTGCCAATACTCCAGGGAGGGTAGTCTGAAATAAGGTGAATTAGCTCCTTATTTCTTCAAGTGATGCCTCTCTGAACAATTCGAGATCACATTATTTTGAAGTACACTAAAATTGCCAGATCTTTTTGAACAAATTACTGCCTAATTTTTCATCCTTTATCTTATACTTAGTAAGTTGATTTTTTGAACCAAAGCATGACTTTTCATTTATGCTTATTGAATTTCATCTTATTTGATTTGGTTCAATAAACTTCTAACCTGTAAAGATTTTTAAAAAACATTTTAAAAAATATTCTATTAAAAATAAAAAATATGTAATTTTCAAAGCTGATAAAAATATCTCTTGACTTCAGTTTCCTAATCTGTAAAATGAGAATGTCAAATAAGATTATCTTCTTTTAAGGGGCAGCTGGTGCTACTATATATAGAGTGATAGGCCTGGAGATAGGAAGCATCAGACACATTAGTTGTATGGTGCTGAGCAAGTGATTTAACCATTGTTTGCCTTGGTTTCTTCAACTGTCAAGTAGGGATAATAATAGCTTCTACTTACAAGATTGTTGGGAGGATCAAATGAGATAATTTTTTAAAAAGAGCTTAACACAGTGCCTGGCACAATAGTAGACACCAAATAAATATTTATTCTACTTTGCAGTTCTAAATTCTAGCATCTCATTACCAAAAGATCTATATTCATTTATCTTTACTGCATGATCACAGGATCATGGATATAAAATTATAAAGGATTTTTGAGGTCTTTTAATGTAACCTTTCAATTTACAGATGAAGAAATAGAGACTCAGAGAGATTAAGTGATTTGCCCAAATTAGTTGATCAGGATTTGAACTGAGTTCCTTGACTTCAAAGTTTATTGTCTACTTCTTTCACTTTATTATTTTGAGCCTAAGGTTTTTCCCATGTAAAGTGGAAATATAAATGCCTGTTCTTTGCCTGTCTGATAGTAATGTTTAGGGAAAATTAAGTACTTCAGGATCCTCATGAGGGAAAATGACACATAATTACAAAGTGATAATTCATATCATTTAAGAATAAGGTAAATTTTAATTTGGGGCTGGAAGTAGCATGATTTTGAAGAATCAATTCTTAAGACATCTGAAAGAGAGAGAATAATACCTAGGGGGAAAATCATGAATCTCATTTTTCTAGTAAAAAAAGGTGATTATGAAACTAGCAACCCATATGCCTATTTTCCTTTGTCTACAAAATATTTGTTAAATAATCTACAAACATATCAAGGACATCCTTGATGAAGGCTTGAAAACAAAACAAAAAAGCTTTCATAAAAGGTTATCAGCCACAGATCTCATCTTTCTGGTAACCCAAGTGGCTGAAAGGGAACATAAGATCCTACTGTACATCTTTGTTGACAATAAGACAAGCATCTGATTTGGTTGATCAAAATACCCTCTTAAAGGTCCTTCTCCAACAAGCTATCATATATATATATATATATATGTCAAAATCATACAAAATTTCCTGAAAGACATGACAGCAAAGATAATTTTGTACAATAACCCTCTATTCATTATTATGAAGGTGTTTGCTACCATCGTAAAGGATGTAAAGGGTAGTGTTCAAAAGGAAGGAGAATTTTGTAGATGTGGTGGGTATTCTTCCAGATGTATTGATTTGTGGATGACACACTGCTGATTACAACTTCCCAAACATTGTAGAGCTTCCTAGATGAGATTCTAAACAATCAAAAGAATTTGGCCTAACTATCCATATTGTAAAAACAAAGTGGATGAAGAACATACAGACTAAGATAGGCAATTGGATGGACAAAGCATAAAACAAATCCATTAGTACATGTATTTTGGATAGACTTGTATAAACAGTCTAGATTTCCTTTGGAAAACTATGTGTCTGCTTTTAATCACCTCCAAGCTTCTCTTTGAAACAAAGACCTCTCTTTTAATGGTGGTATTCTTTCCATAATGTTGTACCCATGAATCATGGAGTACTAAAATATTTGAAAAATTAAAGTTGTAAGTCATTTCAAAGGCAACAAAGAAGATGATAGTCATAAGTAAGTCACAACATAAAAACAACAAAGAATTGGGCTGAGGACCAATATAAAAGTTGTTATCAGAGATATTTGTGACTTTAAAAAGGAGGTGGGCTAGTCATATTGATAGAGTGAGTACAACCAATGGTCAACTCTCAGGTTTCACTGGTATTTATGAAATGTCAAGAGATATAGAGGGAAAAAATATTATCATGTTGTCTGATACCCCCACCCATTCTGTATGCCCTTTGAATGACCTTCAATTCTTATTCTTTATATACTGCAGTATTTCATGACTCACAGCCACATAGCCAGCTGTTCAAACTCTTGTGAGTCACACAGGATGGGCCCGCATGGCTAGGTTGTACTGAAGAAGAGAGCATCCATATTGACAAGATAACAGATCCAATCAAAAGAAAAGGAAGGGACTTTAGAACTTGCTTTCTTCCTGGTTCCCTTGTTGCTAGTTCTGAGATACAGGGACAGGATCCCTAGAGTTCCAAACTCTCTTTCTTTAGGGCTGAAATGGAGGCAAGGAAAAAAACAAACAAACAAACAAAAAAAACTTTGTCCAGATTACCTTCCAGGGCAGCAATTTTTTTTTTCTTTTAAGTTTCCCAGGGCTAATTTCTGATGGAACTCAAGAAATAAATGAGCTATTTGCCTAACCTCCTTATTAAATGTTATATTTGCTCTAAAAATCTCTATACAGCAAAATGAACTGGATTTCTTCTCACCTTTCCCATGTCTCTGTTTTCATTTTCCAAACACAGTTTGGTTTCCTGACTTTGGCCCCATCTGTATGTTTTGGCTTTACTCATATGGTTTCCTTTTGGCCTCCATCACTCAACGTTTTTTATTTCAGCTTTGGTCACAGTTTCTGTTGGTTCTGACTAGGCTCTCTTGAAGATCCTCTGGCTTCGGCTGCCAATTTTATAGGAAAAGCCCCGGTCTTTTATGACCTTTCTGCCTTCCATACCACATTCTCATTAAAAACCCATTCACTTAATTACAAATTGTTTGATTTTTTTTCCTTTTCTTCTTTCATCACTTTGAAGAAATGACTCAGTAAGTCAGTAAACATAGTAAGAGTCAGAAGCACAGGTCTTTTTTGTTCCTAAAAGAACCTTCTAGCCCCAGTGTGTGTGCCTATGTTAGAATAGCCAATTGTCTACAGACTGGGCACTCTTGATGTGAGTTTTACAATGGGAAAGAGATCATTTCTGTACATATGATCAGATATAGACCCCTGTTAGAATAATAAACTTTGAAGCAAGAAAAACTAGCAATTAAAAACTTATAAAAATTATTAATACAAAGTTTTTGTTTTTGTTTTTTTTAATTAACAAACTTTTCATCCTTAGGCAATTACTTTGTTTCTTTGACCCTCGGTTTGTCTATAAAATGAAAGGGTTGGATTAAGTACTCTCTAAAGCATTTTTCCAGCTCTTACATTCTGTGATGACACACACACACACATACTCTGTATTGTGCAGTTAAAATTGTCAAATCCCTGGGCATTCTGGGTCCATATTTCAGGGCATGATTGGTGAAAGTTTGTAATATGATAATTTAAGAGACTGAATCTAGCCCAATAGCCTCACTGATTTACTAAGTTTATTTCCAGGGGTCAAAGATGTAGGAGTGCTATTTATTTTTGTTTGTTTGCTTTAAACTTTTTTTTAAAATAAGCTAAGCTCATTAAAAAGAAAATTGTAAACTTCTTCATTTTTATGTTTAAATGTGTTCACCCCAAACCCCTTCATTCCCATAGACATAAGTGGGATTTAATTTCTTGATGCCCTGCAGAAGTTGGGTTTTTAGAAACATGGGAATTTCTATTAGTTTTCATATATAACTCATAGTTTGGGCATAAGTAGTATGACTGGTAGATCCTATTAGCATGACCAGGAAAACTAGGGAGGTAGTTAGGGCTAGAGTCCAGCAGAATGACAGACTATCTTTTCTGAGTTATGATATAGGAAATTGGACTGCCTCCACTTCTACTTTCATCTTCACTGAAGGCAGAATGAGAAGAAACAGGTTTCAGCTACTTACAGTATGTTATCCTCTAGTTCTATGCTAAAGTAAAATTTGTATGCCCTTAGATAACCTTTCTAGGCCTCACTTTTCTCATGTGAAAAAGGCTGAGTTGGGATTAGATTATTTTAAAAGTTCCATTCAAATTAAAATTGATTTTGTGCTCCTGAGAGTCCTGTTTCAACATCTTTTTAATGTCACCTTGAACAATCCATCCATACTTCTTTTTCATCTAACTTCTAAGATGATTTATGGCAGCCACAAGTAGAAAAATACCAAATAAGAAGATCCATTGGGGGTGATTTCAGAAAATAAAACTTTTACTCAGCCTGATTTTAAATGAGAAATCTCTCTGGTACTTATTAAACAATTTCTTAGAGGAAATAAATTACTTTAATTTCATTGTAAACCCTCCATAGTTTGGTATTTGGTAGGTTAAAACTGGTATTCTTGGTGAAGTTCTAGTGTATCTTGTATATATATGAGTTGTAGTTGTTGAAAAATAGAAGATAAAAAAGAAAAGATATTGTTCTCTGCGGGTCAGTTTTGGGGGTAGCTAGGAAGGAAGTGGAAGCGTGGAAGGAGTGCTGAAATTCAAAAAGACTCATTTTCTTGAATTGAAATCTGGTCTCAGATACTTACTGTGTGACCCTGGGCAAATCCCTTAATTCTGTTTGCCTGTTTCCTCATTTGTAAAATAAGCCAAAGAAGGAAATGGCAAACCACTTCAATACTTCTGCCAAAGAGACCCCAAATGGGGTTACACAACTGAAAATGACTGAACAGCAACACTAGTTATACCTCCTCTCTAAACCTCTTCTTCCTATTCCATCCAGGAAAGGCAAAAGATCTGAGAGTCTGTGAGAGCCACAGCTGAATTAACCCTGTTAATAACTTAGGTGAACATTTAGGTTGAAATTTAAGAAGAGGTTTATTTAAACTAAAGAGAACAGATTAGTTAACAAGCATGCACTGCCCTCTAGAGTTGACCTAGATTAGGAGTAAGTAAGCTCTTTATAGAAAATCTGCTGTGAAACAGGTTTCTAACAGATGTGAATTTTGCAGACAGGCCATTCATTATGATTGCAACATATCTTAAATGTGCTGGGCCAGGTAAATGATGCATCACTACAATTATGACCAGACTAGGGAGGAAAGGAGAAGTAGCTTGGTTCACAGTAGAACAGATCCTTTACAGGAGCATTAGGAGCTCTGAGCTAACTTGACTCAGTTCTGCCATTACTAGTTAACTTTATGCCAATCCCTTAAATTTTTTGGTTTTCGTTTCCTCACTTATAAATGAATGGATCAGACTTGTTAGTTTCAGTGATCTCTTTCAGTGCTGTCATGCTAAGAAGGATGGAGTTTTGGGACAAGGGAAGCCTTTTATAAAATATTTTATTGAGTTCAAAACTAAATGTCTTATACTGTCATCCACATATAGTAAATAAGCCTTTTACTGTGAAGTCTTAAAAAGGAAACTGTTGTAAACAAAAATGAAATTCACTGATGTATTTTTGTGAATCTGGGCTAAGAAAAATGTAGACAAAAAAATACAATGTGTAAACAATTATTTCAAAAGTCCCCAGAAATCCTACTCTTTTTTGTTTTCAAATCATAATACAAATTAGGGGGAAAAAAGATAATTTGTTAAATCATAAATTGAACCAAATAATTCAGGAGGGGATTAAATGTGGATCAACAATAGATAGCTTTCATAACAACATAATAACTCAATGATAATTTTCTTTCAGCTTCTGAGAAATTCCCAGAATACTAGGGGATAGGTAAAACTATTAATCATCATTTACAGGTTCATTGTCATAATAATAGGGAAGAAACAAAGTGTAGGATGTCCTAATTTAGAGACAAAAAGTAGAGGTGGTAGGGACTCTATTTCTCCTTTGAGGAAACTGAAGAAGCTGTGTAGCTTTTCTATAATTCACTTAGCCACATCTATAATATGGGGGTTGTATTATTTGTTTCCGTGGGAGTAATGTTAGTGTCTTCTTTGGCATTTTTAGATGAAAGATACTATCCAAGTTCAAAGTGCTTCAGGAACTAGTAAACAAAAGACACCAAACTTCTTCAGAATTCATGGGCAGGAGAAATTAGCAGAGCTATAGATCCTTGGATGTGGATTTCAAATCTACCTTTAGCAGTGACTTATTAAGTGCTGCTAAACCCAAGATTTTATTTTTCTCCACTTTTGTTTTCCTATTGACAAAGTGGTTATAATATTTGTCACTGCATATTTCACAAAGATGTGAGAAGGTTTACTCAAAGGAAGTAAGGCAGCATGATGACTTACTTGATGGTCCATCTCTGCCTCCACTTTCCATTTCTTCACTTTTTGAAGAATGAAATTACCAGGAATTTAATAGCTGATCTACTTATAGCTACGAGTGACCTCCTTCTATAACCCTTTTAGTGCACAACCCTTCCCTCTCCTCCCACCAACTACTCTTCTGTGCCTCTGTTAATTTTGAGACTTTCCCTTTGAAACCCACCCTGGTTTCTTCCTGCTGCTTTTTCACCTATGGGATTCTTTAGGTTCACTCTGGATCTCCCAAAATAAATGACATTTCATTTTCCTGTGGGATTAGTTGAATTTAGTATTCTCAAATAAGAAAGGATGGGAGGGGACAGATATTACCAAGAAGAGTCGTATTTCCTTGGAACAGTAGTCATTGGACCACAAGTGAGAAGATTTTTCAGAGGCATTTAAAATTATGGCAACTTGAAAAATGTCTGTGATAAGGTTGAATTTTTGTGTATTATGCGTTACTGCTTGAGAGCTTTCTTTTTGTGTTTTTTAGGTGTGTCATTAAGTTAGGAGAAAAACCAATAACATCAGACCTATTTTTATCATGCCTTGGGCTTTGGAATTTGACTTCAAAGTTCATTTACTGTATGTTGACGATAAGGTCAAAAGCCTTATTTGTTGACATAGGCTTTTGAAGTTTATGACAATGTCATATTCCGTCTTATGCTGTTGTGCTCTATTTGCATTTTGCTCTGCTTGCCTTACCCAATTAGTCTTTTCTTTTTAACCCTACTGGTAGAACTTGAAAAGTCTCCTTGGGTTGGGTCCCAAGACAGATAACAGGCTGTGTGCCAAGTATACTCAGACCATAAAAGGTGCCAAGCTTTGTGAATTCAAGGAAAAAAAAAAGCATTATCCTTATTAATCCTTTTGCAAACAAAACTAGATTAGCTAATAATAGGATATAGAAATTCAACCAGAAACAACTTGGTTTTAAGTTAAAAAAAAAATCAGACAAACTATGGTAGCCCTACTTGGGTGTGCTAGCTGTATGCAGTTCTGTATTTTCCTAAGACTAGAGGTGGAATCCTAGACCAAACCTGGGGAGGAGGAACAGGAAGAATTGCAAGAATGAATTGGAAATTCAGTAGAACAGTCTGTTCCTAGGAGATTTTCCACCTGGCTGTTTTTATTCCGGATGCTTGGCTTTCTTAGTTCCAACATAAACCTTTGGATCTTTGCATGATCAATTACCTCTCAGGTTTCTGCCTTGATGCATTTACTATTATGATCTATATAGCACTTTTGAGTCTGAGCACTATTGTGCCGGTGCAAGTAATTTTAGAGCTGAGTGCATTATCAATGTTATACAACACACTCACCATCTGCAAAACTTCGGAAACAACAGTGGACATTCATTTCATGAAATGGAGACACCTGTCTTATATGGGAAGATATAAAAGCTTTTTTCCTATTGACTAATCCACATAATAAGGCTCTATTTGGTCTTAATGGTGATTAGTAAACTCTTGATTGCTATATAAGCCAGACAAATAATATAGCTTTTATATTCTATGATTTAAACATGTATCATGACAGCAGTCATAGTCTCATCAAATTCTTAAACCATTAGTGTGTTATATGATTCTAAGTAAATCACTTAAGCCTTTCTAAGTTGTTTTTGTATTCATATCTATAAACTGGGAATAATTATAATTGGGGCTAATAATAATTAATGCCTGGCTCCATGGGTAATTGGGTAATGATAAATGAAATAATGCCAATAAAGTGCTTTGAATTCCCTGGAAGAAAGACACTTTATAAATCCAAGGCATTATTATCAACTAGTTATTACTTACCTTATTTCTAATTTATAAATGAGAAATGGGAGGGCAAAGTCAAATGATTAGCCTAAAACTACACAGTAAGTTTGAGAAAGTGGCAAAAGGGACTAAAATTCAGTTAATAGAAGAAATTTAGTCATTTTGAAATAAAGGCAGAATATGTTCTAGTGATATCAATATCTGAAGGAAGGAAGCCAGGAAAGAAGGGAAGAAAGAGGGAGAGAGGGAAGAAAAGAAAAACAGAATGAGTGAGATATGAAATGGACAGGATGGTCCATACTCATTCATGCTTTAACAGAGATATTTGTATTAGTAGTCATCTTTTTAGGTGGGTTAAAGTGAGAAGACTATTAGATGACCAGAAACTATTTCATTTATTCTCTAGAGAGGTAGTATATTACAATGATCAGTGCTAGATTTGGAAACAAGACACATTCAGGTTCCCTAAATATACCATTTACTAATCAGTGTAACTGTGGGGCAAGTGACTTGATTTTCCTGGACCTCTCTTGCCTCATTTCTAAAATGAGGGGATTGACCAAATAACCTCTCAGTTTCCTTCCAGGTTTAAAGCTATGATTTTATAATCTGTACAGATGGTAATGCAGGAGCCCGATAAATAAATAGAATATATTGTACACTGAGAAGAAAGCTCACTTGTACATTTGTTCATGTGAGAATAAGCTAAATGTTATGAGCTAAATCTTAAATTTAAAAGGACATGGTTAGGATCCTGGATGGAAGCATGGAGGGAGGACCAGGAGAGAGACTCTCTATGGAGGGAGACAGACACAGGATGTACAGACAGAAAGACAGAGAGCAGAGAAGAGACAGAGGTGGAAGGGAAAAGAGAGAGCAAAGATGGAGAAAAATTAAGAAAAAAGAGAGGTTGGGACTAAGAATCCACTGGAGAAAGGAAGAGAAATGATTCTAAGCACCTGTATGAAAAAGGGTCAGCTAACAAAGCAACTAACTTTTAGATGAACTTATCTGGGCAGATGCATATAGGAAAATATTAACTTTATATATATATATATATTTTTTTCTATATATATATATATATATATAAACAAATTGGCTTATGAAGAAACAGAAAAAAAAGTTGTACATTTATCTTTTTTATCATTAGTAACAGTGAAACCATTTCCCCCATTTTCAAAAAGTCTTTTTTTAGTGTAAAACTTCTTAAATTGTGAGTTATAACCCCATATGGGGTCACATATCTGAATGTGAGAGTTGCAAAAAAATTGGGCAACAGTAAAAGACACCAAATATTCCACCAAGATTGAATTCTTTATGTAAAAATACATAAGCATATCTATCTCAGTATGCAAATTTGCTTTCAACTTTAATAAATAGTAAAATTATGTATATCAAAGAAGTGTTTTAAAATTAATTTCTTTATGATTTATTATCAGTAAATGTTTGATTTACATACCTATTTTATATACCTAAATCCCCAGGATCATGTAAAATTTTCTTCGGTGAAAAGAGGTCACAAGTGAAGAAAATTTAAGAAGGCCTGGTCTAGTGTACCTTTTTTAATCTAATTATAAAAACCGCTGTACTGGGGTCTAGAAGTTGGAGAGCTGTATCCCTCCTGCTAAGGGGCCCATTGTTCTAATCTTAAGTACAAGGTCTAAAATGAGTTCAATTGTGGGGGAGTTTGGCCTCTGATAAGTGGGCTAGGCTCCTTTTTTTTAAAAATTTCTCATAATATTTGGTTTGTTATGACCATTTTTCAATGCCATGAGAATGATTTACTTAAAATGTGGGTTTTGGCTCATCTCTAGAATTTCCCTAAGATGGGGAGTAGAGAGAAAGACCCTCAGTGTACAGTACAGAATAAGTTCTGTAGTAGATATTTATTCCCTACATGCAAAGGAAATATTTAGCACAAAAGATTCTCAATAGCACAAATTAACAGAAAAACAAAATAAACAAAACCATCAAAATCATAAATCATTTGTCAGGACTGATGAATAGTATTTTTACATTTCACTTGGATTGGACACTGTCTTCTTTTGCAGCAGAAGTTTTCTAGCAAGTCCTGCCAAGGATAAGGTCATTCCCTGAGCAGTGGTCATTTACTCCAAGACTGCTGCAAAAGTTTCTGCAGACTCTTTTAATAGTCTCTAAACATATGGAATTTTCAAGGCCATCTCCAAGCTTGGGCACATCCATTTAAAAATAGATGCTCATTCATATATGTTTAGGCAAAAAAACACAAACCAGATGGGGCAGCCTTCTAGGCTCAAGCCACCTATATGAATGAGTTTTCCTTGCTCTAGCTTTCTTGTGTCACTTCTTCACCCTCAGAAAAACTAAATTATTTTGAGTGCAAATTGTTCTGCATCTCTGTAGCACAAAAGACATTCCATATATTACCTTGTCTCTCTGTTAGAAGGGCCACCTCTCCCCAATTCCTCATGGGAAATCCCAGAGTTGATCCTAGAGAATCAACTTAAGAGACAGAGGAGAGATATTATCTTTTTAAAGTCCATTGAGTAATTGCTCAGTAACCAATAGAATGGTTGGGTTACCATTTCAAAACTCAAGCTCTTCAGCCCTGAGTCACATATGTTTCCAGAATCCCCAGAAATTTCCCGTAGAGCTCTGGTACATGCTCTGTGGGATGACCTTTATAAAACTATTCTCACATGTCACATGTACTCTAATCCCTATAGCAAATATTTACTGTTCTCAGCAAATAGAATGGGGTGCAATGGACATATATGTTCACCTTCAAAATTCTGAAAAGTCCTTGGGAGCCATGGGGAGGCTCAAATATTATTCTTTCAAAGACTTCTCTTAGTGCCTTACCCTAAAGAATCTCAAAAGGTCCAATTGGAATCATTCTTAATATATTATTGTCATATGAAGAGGCCCAGTAGCCTATCCAGCACAGTCCTTAGTTCTATTACAACTAGAGGACCTGGAGATTACAATCACTCCCAAATACAAAGTTATGAAAATTCAATAAATAAAGTTTGTTTTACAAAGTTCTTATGGGTTATTGATTGCTTATTACTTTCAAGTGTCCCTTCTAAACCTAAACAAATAAAGAAAACAATCGAATAAACCAACTAACCAAAAAGGGAAATAGCAAAAAGGAAAAGAAAAAACAAGGAACTTCTATTTTCTGAGGGAAACTTTTCTTTAGTGAGCTCTCAGGATGCATGAGATTTTCTCCCTAGAGAATTGACTGGAAGTTACTTCTTCACTCTCAGAAAAACTAAATTATTTTGGATGCAAATTGTTCTGCGTCTCTGAAGTACAAAAGACATTCCATATATCTATTGCCTTGACATTTGCCTGCTAAGGCAAGGGGCTGAGCAGATAGAAATTCAAGCAAAGTATCTCCAAAAGTCCCTTTAAAATATAGGACACTCCATGTTTTTCCACTGGATCTTTACCAGTTCGTAGGGTCATCTAAATGGAGAGCAGATCTTACAGAGATAATAGACTTTTTTTTCCTTTTTTTTGTTAGTTTTTTGGGAGGCAATGGGAGTAAGTGGCTTGCCCAGGATTACACAACTAGTAAGTATCTGTGGCTGGTTTTGAACCCAGCACATCCTAACTCCAAGGGCATCTCATTATCAATTTCACCACTTAGCTAACCCCAGTTTATTTCAAAAAGAAGGAAAACAAATTCAAAAGAGACTTCAAAATATGTGGCATTCCCCAAAGTTTTTGGTTTATTGGAATTATTGAGAAACAGAACAAAGTCTTCCGATCTAAAATTACAATTTCAACTGGACCAGAGACCTAGGAAACTTCTCTTTTTTTCCCTCAGCCAAAGAGCCCATCTATTCTAGATCCATGCATACCATCCTGAGGGTTCATTCCTGGAGAGGCCTGGCTCCTAATTAGAAGAATTAGACTTCCTTTTCTTATAGTTCTTGGCTCATTAAATGCATCCCTCTCCAGTGCCCTTGGGAAGATTTACTTAAAGCTTAATTTTAGACTAATGTCTAGGGTCTTCCCAAAGTAAAGGCTAAAAAGAGATGTGATGTATATTGAAAATCAATTATGGAAAAGTTATTTATTTCTTATACACAGAATAAAGGCTTAATGCAGATCTTTGAACACATTGATAAAAAGATTTTAAATGTGACAATATACCTATATAACTTATAACTATCTTTGCCATCAGAAATTTGAAATTTAAAACCATCAAAGCATAAAACATTTAGTAGAATTGCTATATAGTTATTTTTACATTTCACCTTGACTCTGACTGTCCAAACAATTTGGTCAAACCCTGAAAATAAATGATCAGAGAGCCATAGAGGCTACGTACCAACTGTTAACTCTGAAAATACCAAAGAGTTCACAGAAGTTATACATTGGTAGCTCTGAAAATAAGATAAAATAAAACCAAAGAACTCACAGAGGCTTTAGGCAAAAAGCCTTCTTTATTCCCTTGGAGAAGGGAAACTAGATACATGTTCCAGGATCTCCTTTGAAACCAAGGGGATCCAAGGCTGTGAGACTAAGTCTTGATACATAATAGTGGCTAGACAAAGAACCAGTCAGTGAGATATAAATGTCTAATAGCAACCATGAGGCCAGTTTGCCTAGCGATTAAAAAGTCTATTCATATCAGGGCTTCATACCTGGAATACAGTTCCTGCAGGTGCTTGTCCAAGCTCAGGGACCACCAGGTACTACTTTGGACCAGTTCTGACAATTGCTGCAGCAGAGTTCATCCAGAGAATGAGCACAAAGGATTGTTGTTATTCCAAACTCAGAGCATCGTTTGCTTGCTGGGCCTTAGCTCTGGAAAATAAGTTGTCTCCTAATAGTAAGAAAACAGAGTAGTTAAAAAAGAGAGGAGTGGTCTTGGCATGGGGGTCCTGACAATTCTTCCAGATAAATGTTTTTTAGCAAGACAAACTAAAGGTTAGTAAACTCACCTAGGAATTTGGTACTTGGTACTTCCAATTATCACTCCAAGATGATATCAATGTTTTTGATGAAAAACTCTTTGTAGAGCCTTAGGAAAGGTACCCTAGCTTGTATGATAGGGTTTTAGAAAATATTCTTCCTACTATCATTGCTTTCTGTAATTGAACAAGAGATATTGAGGTATAATCTCATCTTCTATATATTCAATGAAAGTATTATTAGGACAATTCCAATAGTAGATGGGATGATGGAGATAATATGTATTTTGTTATATGCTTACCTGGATTTGATTTTAATTTTGATTAATTTATATTATTATTATTATCATTGATTTCTTCTGCTAGGTTTCTTTTTTGGAAGCTGGAATTTAATAATAATAATAGTTAACATATATATCTATATATATGTATATTCTACCTATCTATATTTTGTGTATACACACACACACACACACACACACACACACACCCTGGGAGATAGGTGCTATTATGATTACCATTTTACAGATGAGGAAACTGAGATAGACAGGTCAAGTAATTTTATCTAGAGTACCTAGGGTCACCCTTGAACTCAGATCTTTCTGACTCTAAACTTGGCACCTTATCCACTGCATTATTTATTTGTAACTCAAGTCTTCCAGGAACAAAGAGAAACTTATGATATTCTATGGATCAGAAGAGAAGCTCTGAGATTTCCATTGTAAGAATAAGCACCTAGATTCCAGGGGGAAGGTTTTAAGCTGAGGCAGAAGTTTGAGAGCTAAATATACTCACCACCCAGGAGTTTGAACTGGGAGTTTTAAAGACTCAGCACTGGACCTACGATCTGAGCTATGTCTCAGAATTTTAAAAAGGAATTTTTACTTCTAGGTTAGCAAAGGAATGGAGAAAGACTCTGGTTGCCATAGAGAGACTTGATACTAGGACAATCAAGATGTTAAGCCATGGGGACACTCCCAGGGCTAGGATGAAAAACCTTCAGATTACTTCAATCTTCTGAGACAGATGATGATGATGCTTTTCTTTCTTCTTCCTCCTTTTTCTATCTTTCTTTGTCTGCCTCTGTTATTTTTTTTTAATCTGTCACTCTACACACACCCCTGTGAGCTTTTGCCCCCAAATTTTCTCTTCTCTAAAGCTTTCACCTTCTGTTTTAATTAGGAAGCTTTTTAAAGATAAAAATCAGCTCAATTTTAATTACTTTTGGATTCATTTATGATCTTCATTTTCTTTTTTTTTTTTTTTTAAATTAAAGCCTTTTATTTTCAAAACATATGAATGGATAATTTTTCAACATTAATCCTTGCAAAACATGTTCCAAATTTCCCTACCTTCCCCCCCCCCCATTCCCTCCCCTAGATGGCAAACAATCCAAGATATGTTAAATATGTTAAAATATGTTAAATCCAATATGTGTATATATAAATATGCATATATTTATACAATTATTGTGTTGCACAAGAAAAATCAGATCAAAAAGGAAAAAATGAGAAAAAAACAAACAAAATGCAAACATACAACAACAAAAAGAGTGAAAATATTTCTTGTGATCCACATTCAGTTCCCACAGTCCTCTCTCTGGATGTAGATGGCTCTCTTCATCACAAGACCATTGGAACTGATCTTATCTGAATTATCTCATTGAGAACTTCGTCCATCAGAATTAATCTTTGTATAATCTTTTTGTTGTATGGCCTTCATTTTCAAAGTAAAGAGAAATAGTGTTGGTATTAATACACAGAAAGAGAAACAGATGTCTGACTTCTTTGTCTAAATTGCTAAGGTTTTATTCTAGACTGGAGCAATACAAAAAAGCAGATTACAATTTACAAATTCAATTACAAGAAGCACTGGCAGTAGGAACAATATTTCCTAAAACCTTATCATATAAACTAAACTAAAGATGAAAGAGAATTTTGGTTGGGGGTAGGGGTAAAGTTTTTAATCTGGATGTGGGTTTTTTGCCTTCTTTTCCCTAGACTTAAAAAAAAAAAAAAATGAGTCCATGGAAGCATTTTTTTGCCACCTGGCACAAGGCTGGGTGGTCAGAACATTTGGTTTAACTACCTTCCCTTCTTAGGGAAATACTCCTCCCTACAAACACACAAAAGAAGTCAATATCAGAGAACATCCAGGTACAAATCTTTCACTGCCATCATAGGAGAGACCAAAGATTTCAAATTCTCTTCCTCTCTAGAAGTTCACTTTAAACAATTTACGCATTACAAAGGAACTAGGAATAGAATATCTCCAAAATCATTGAATCAATCTATCAATCAACAAGCATTTATTGGCCCTGGAAAGCAAAAACAGTATCAGAATGGCATCGGCTTCTTAAATGTTTACATTCAGTCAGCTAGGTTTTACATCAGCAGTTAGAACAAAGGTTCATTTATTCAGTTCCTGAGGCCATCTGCTTCCTTATCAAAGTTGAGCTTACTACTAAATTTAGCATTTAGAGTTCTTCTTTACCTTATCAAGCTCCCTCCCCTGGGCTTTCTGCTAGGGTGGAGTTACTGACAGAAGTAGCAATTGCCCCATGGGAGGAGTAAAGGAGGGACTGCTCTTGGCTAGAAAAGCTCACATTCTCTTTTCAGTCTCTCCTATTTCAGGTTTTCTTGGCAAAGATATTGGAGCAATTCTTTATTTCCTTCTCTAGCTCATTTTATAGATGAGGAAACTGAGGCAAATAGGCTTAAATGACTTGTCCAGTGTCTCACACAGACAGGGACCTCAGAAATAAATATTCCTTTTTAAAAAGTTATTCCTGCTCTTTCCCCCTTCCAATCCATATCTAGATAAATATGTAAGGCTACATATTAAAAATTTTTATGGCACAATGTTATTGAGGGGTGTTTGTGGGCAATATTTTGGTCTCTGTCATTTGTTGAATTATTAAGGATATTTACAAGTCCCTAAGGACTTGTAATATGAATATATTTCTGTTTGTTTATAAAGCTTAGTAAGTATCTGATGAATAATTCTAACAATTGTGTCTTTCTAGAAATCTAGATGCTAAATTTTTGCAACTGCTGGTCATGCGTTGAAGTTTTCAACATTTTGTGCATAATTTGCACCAGTTCTTTTCTATAATTTCTGGTTATTATTGATTAATTTATAAAATTAGATATACATCTAATTTTATAAATAAATATTATATTAAATTAATTACATGTATAAGTATATATCAATATAAATATATAAATAATAAATAAAATAATAATATAATAATAATAAATAAAATAAAGCAAAGATCACACAGTTATTTGGCATTCACTATCATTCCAATGAGGCAAGGAAGCTTTCTTGGTTTGTGTAAGTGGGAAAGTAAACACCTGTCAACAGTACTGAGGCAAAAATAAAAATTCTGTAAAGGGATTTGCAGGTCACATAACCGAAAGCTAAAGAACATTCAGAGGAATGAGACAGAGGGAAGATTTTCCATGGGCTATGGAAGGGAATTCCAGAGAAACAACCAACACTTGAGGCCTTAGGCTAAATTTCAAGGCTTGATCTAAAACAGTTCAAAAAAGAGCACATGTGAAGATTTCAGGATCAAAGGGAAACAGTGAGACACAGTGAAAAGAACATTTGGCACTAGACTCAAGAGAACCCCTGCTCAATTCAGATTCTGCTGCTCACCACCAATAAGCAAGTCATTTTAACCTATATAAATTCTAACTGCTTACTTCAGTAGCTGAGTGAGCTTGGGCAAGTCACTTAACCTTGTTTTCTTCAGTTTCCTCATCTATAAAATGAATGGAGAGGGCAATGGCAAACCATTCCAGTCTTTGCCAAGAAAACTCCAAAATGGGTTCTCAATGAGCCTAAAACGACTGTAAAAATGACTGAAGAACAGCAGCAACCTGTAACATAGGCTGGGGGGGGAGGGGGGGGAGTTAGGACTGAATATCATCTGAAGTCTCTTCCAGCCTCAGATCTATGACAGACAGGAATTAACGAGTTCAACAGCCTTGGACAAATAGACTTGACCGGTTTTCCCTTGTGTGCTGCTACCCTCTTGAGCTAGATCTTAGGCATTGCTCCTTTTTCCTCTGAGTTCTACCTCGGCATTTGCAGGAATAGGGGAGCAGGAAGGCCCCAGCTGGAACTAATGAATGCTCTGTTCTCCTGACTCCCTACCTAAGCTTTTCCCACTAAATAACAGCTGTTCAGTAAGGTTAAACAGTAAGAACACAGGAGATTCCTCTCCTGGAATATGCAGTACAGGTCACCAGGCTTTGATTAATTTGCCATACATGTGAATAGTTCACACTGTTGTTTAAAGACATAGTGATGCATAACCCCTCCCCCCCCCTTTTTTTTCAGTAGCATGAAAATAAACAGGGTTTTTGTTCAGCACAATTTATATTTATTTTAAATTTATTTCAATGGGAGGAGGAAATGCATTTGCATTTTACTAGAATCTCATCATGAAAACTTTGAACTATAAATTGAATTCGAGTTTCATCCCAAAGATGAGAATTTTATTTATTTATTTATTTTAACTTTTTTTTTTTTTTTTTTGGTTTTGGTGGTGTAGATAAGATTTGTATTTCGGGTGACGGTTAGATTAAATAAAATCTCAACTCTGGGAATCTGACCCATAAAAAGTCTACCATGATCCTTTTAATTCTCTCTCTCTCTCTCTCTCTCTCTGTCTCTCTGTCTCTCTGTCTCTCTCTCTTTTTATTGGTAAATTAACTATTAGAATTGGTTGAATAAACTGCCAGATAGTATATACATATTTTCTCTACACAGGACCAAAAACCTCACTTTCTTCTCTATGTGGGTATCTAGGTGGCACAGTGGATAAAATGTTGGGCCTAGAGTCAGCAAGATCCATCTTCCAGAGTTCCAAGTTGACCTGAGACATAGCTGTATGGTCCTGGACAAGTCACTTATCCCTGTTTGCCTCAGTTCCTCATCTGTAAAATAAGCTGGGAAGGGAAATGGAAAACCAGTCCACTAAGCCAAGAAGCTCCCAAATGGGGTCATGAAGAAAAAAACTGAAACAAAAAAAATTCTTCTTTTTAAAGCACAATGGAAAATGAGGGTGAAAGTGGGGGAAGGGATGCTCTCTAAATTTTAGGTGTTATGATTTACAAGTTACAACCAACAACAATACAACCACCACCACCATATTACTCATAAAACCAATAGTAAAGAGGGAGTATAGTATGGTGCAGGGCTTTTTAAAGTTTTTCTACTTGCGTCCTGTCTTTGCCTGAAAAATGTTTATATGACCTCGGGTATATAAGTACGTAAAATAAGTATACTAATCATTTACTGATAATAAATCATAATTTCATGAACCCCACATTCACTTACAAGATCCCATATGGGATTGTGACCCACAATTTAAGAAGTTGGGGTTTAGTGGATAGGAGAGAGTTAAGGCCTCCTCTAACTTAAAAAGGCACAACTTCTATTTCTGAAGTCCCTGAGGCTCCTGGACAGCCTCTTAACCTTTTATGGGTTCAGACAACTACCTAAAACTATATATTTCAGAGCTTCTTGTGTGTGATATGAAATCATATAAATCATATAAAATCTCACAACTGTCCCCAATATGTTCTCTTTCTCTCTTTGTTTCTGTTTCTTCTCTCTGTCTCCTTCTCTGTCTCTGTCTCTCTATTTCTGTCTCTCATATTCTCTCACCCTCTCTCTCATTCTTTTTTTCTCTCTCTCTCATTCTCTCTCTTTTCCATTTGTCTGTCTCTTTATTTCTCTCTTTGAAAATTAATCTCACTGGGAATTAGAAGACAGACTAGGGACACATCCAATAAATATAGGAAAGAAACTCATGAATTAAGTCATCCATGAAATGAAGCACTGCTTTGTGTGCCTCTGGCAAAAGGAAAGCAGCTCACAACTAATGAGAATTAGATTGCCCCTAATATGAGTGGTGGGGAGCTGATTGAGGCCTTATGAGAAATTAAATATACTCTGTTTTTGTTTTCTCTTTCTTTTTGGTTTTGTTTGTTCTCTTGGGGGGCTCTGAGTCTATTTGTTATCCCTGCTGTGCTTTGTTTTAGGAGGTTTTCATGACAGTAGGAATAAGTAGGAAGTATAGGCTAACTCTATACATGTCTTGTGGTCAATTCAATTTATAGAGCCAATTATTCTTGTAAATACACCTCAAGAAATCCGCTGCAAGTTGTTAGATGCAACTTTCTATAGATTTACAGTTGTACTCTTTGTAGACACAAGGGGTCAGCATTTAGACACAGATCTCAGAGCTGATTGATAATTTCTTATTGAGTCATATTGTCCTGCCCACCAGTCTTTATGCTTGCATAATTTCTCCTGTGTAGAAGAAAAATTAAAGAAAAGAAATATCTTGCTTTTCCCTGAAATAGCTTCCTTTTCCATTTCAGAATTATGAATGGCCCCTTTTGTAGCTCTCTAGAGCAACTAACAAACATCTAATTGATTTTCTATTGTCATGGGAAATGTTGTCTCTTCTATTTGTAATAGAAATGTTTTCCCCTTCATTTCCACTGTGCAGAAGATTCAGCTAGCTTTTCATTTACTTTAGTTTTATTATGAATATAACAATATAACAGTAATAATGATGATGATAATTGGCATTAATGTTTTAAGGTTTGTAAATGATATAAAGTCTTAAATCCTTATGCCTTAGGATTACAAAAGAGTCAAACACAATTGGATGATTGAATAACAAAAACCACCTAGAAGCCCTAGAGCTGGCTACATATATATAATCATCTCAAAAATTTGAAACATAGAATGACTTCTCCTGAGCCACGGTTTTCTCCACCTTTCTTTGCCCATGTTCATTGGCACTGGAAAAACAAAAGAATCTCAATGTTTAGAAAATTAGGGAGCCTGAGACCCGGACAATGGCCACTTGTAGACAGTTTGTAGAAAGGGCAGCCCCTAAAATCTTGATAAACTGATCCAGTTTAGTAATCAGATATTAACTGGAAATTGCAAAGACAATCTAACTCCAAGTGTGTCAGAAACCTCTTTTTGGTGAATAAGAAGTTGATAATGCCCATGGGTATTTCTTTTGTTTTTTAATAATAACTTTGTTTTTCCAAACAAATGCAAAGATAGTTTTCAACATTCACCTCTGTAAAATCTTGTGTTGCAAATTTTTTCTCTCTCTCTCCTTACTGCCCTTCCTCCCCTAAATAGCAAGCAATCCAATATAGGTTAAACAGGTGCAATTTTCTAAGCATATTTCCATATTTCTCATGGTATACAAGAAAAATCAGATCAATAGGGAAAAAAAGGAGAAAGAAAAACCAAACAAGCAAACAACAACAAAATGGTGAAAAAAAATTTTTTTTGCTTTGCTCCCTATTTAGTCTCCATAGTTCTTTTCTCTAGATGTAAATGGCTCTTTCCATCTTTCCATCTTTGAAATTCTCTTAAATCACCTCATTATTGAAAAGAACCAAGTCCATTACAGTTGATCATCACATAATCTTGTTGCTACAATGCTCTCTTGATTCTACTCACTTCACTCAACATCAATTCATGTCTTTTCAGACTTTTCTGAAATCAGTCTGTTCATCATTTCTTGTTACATTCATATACCATGACTTATTCAGCCATTCCTCAAGTGATGGGCATTCAGTTTCTTGCCACTACAAACAGGGCTGCCACAAACATTTTTGCACACGTGGTTCCCTTTCTCTTCTTTAAGATCTCTTTGGGATACAGATCCAGTAGAGACACTGATGGATCAGAGGTATGCACAGTTTTATAGCCCTTTGGGTATAATTTCAAATTGCTCTCTAGAATGGTTGGATCAGTTCACAACTCTACCTGGGTGGAGTTTTTAGGTGGCTGGCTTTTCCCTATTTTGAAAGAGGTTGGTTGGCTCATGGGGTCAGATCCTTATTTTTGGAGAGGAAAAAGCCTATCAGAAGACTCTCCTGATTGAGGAAAGAGAAGAATTAAGGCCTATGGTCCCTAGTCAAATGCCTAAGTATATGAGGCTCCTGCCATAACCAGTTTAAGGACAGAATATTAATTCCCTCTCGGTTCTAAGATAAAAGAGAAACGAGAAAAGAAATGGAAAGAAAGAAGCACCTTAATTAAGAACTCTAGTTGAAGCCAGAAGCATGAAGCAGAGCACAGCTTTATGCCTGATAAGAATCAAACCTGAAGGTGACTAGCAGTGACCATGGGACCAAAGCATCTCCATCTGGTGGAGACCCTATGAGACCATTAGAGATTGATTGGAATTAGAATGAGTGAAAAAAAAATTATTAAGCTTATGATTCAAGAATCTTACATTCTTATTTTTCAAAGTTTGTATGAATATCTTTTGTTTTTATGTCATCTGTTGTAATGGGCCAGAATCACCATAGTGATATAATGATTGGTTTATACTCAGTATACCACATATAAACTGGGACAAATTCAGCCAGCGACAGACTCGGAGGGGGACTAGAACAGATCCAATGGGGCTCAGAGATAGACTCGGAGAGGGACTGGGACAGACTCGGAGAAGACAGAGGACTAGAGGCAGGAACTCAAGCCTCAAGCTCTTGGAGCCAGGGAGAGACATTTATTCCATCTCCCACCTTTGTGGTGGCTGAAGGCTGGAGCACAAGCCCCTGGACTCAGGGAGACTTCAAGACCTTCGTGGTGGTCCTCCTGCCTCCCCCACAGAAACCAAGACACATTCTGGAGCGCCTTCAGAAAGCTGGCCCAGGCCCCAGGCAAGGAAACTAGAGTGTGAAGGAGATAATAAAGAATTTGGACTTTATCCCTGGCTATTGTCGTAGTGATTACTCAGCCGAAATGAAAGTTAGTCCGGAGACCTCCAGAAAACCAACCAGAACACTATAATCTGTATTTTCCAAAATACTGTTCACCTTCTGAGAAGTGGATGGGGATTCGGTTACACAGAATTATGAAAACTGAATTGGAGAAATGAAACTTAAATTACAAAATTGGAACCTAAGAAATGGGAGGAAGGGACCCACAAGGAAATCAAAGAATGTAATCAAGGATGGAAATTTTAGATTTAAACAGGAACCCTCTGAACTTTGCTCCCTTCCCCTTCTCTGAGTATCTTTCCCCATAAGAACATAAGCTCTTGGAGGGCAGGGACTGGCTTACCTCATAAGGGATGAAGAGTCATACTCTGTAATTTCTGTAATACCCAATTAATGGGAAATCAAGGGAAGGTCTTGCACTTCAGGATAGGAAATAAAAGATTGCATTTATGTTTTTAAAAATGTACCTACTTGTTTAGGCACTCATTCTTTTTTCTTTTTTAGATTGACAGCCTTCCTTGGTAGAAGTTATTTACTAATGAACTCTATAAACTGGTGAATAAAATGTCTAGTCTAAAAATCAGGTAACAGTAAACTTGGAAATATTTGATTTATAATTATCCATATTTTCTCAGATAAGGCTAAAGAAAACTACATAAATGTATCAAAAGGAATAACTTTTTAATTGAATTGTTTTTCATCTGAACTTAATCAAATTAATATTTTCTGTATAAGTAGATTTTATATGAAATCAGGAATTTTATTTCATAGTCCTTGCTTCATTTTTTAAAATTATGCAGTCATTTCTTTTTAAATAGTATTTTGTTTTTCCAAATATATGCTAAGATAGTTTTTAACATTCATCTTCACAAAAACTTGTGTTTCAAATTTTTCTTCCTCTCCTCCCTCCCCAAGAGAGCAAGCAATCTGATAAAGCCTAATGGGCTAGACACCCATTCTTGCAAGAATGTAAAATAAAATCTTTCCAGCATTCATCAGTGAATCAGTGAAGTTCTTGGTAAGGTATTTTGTTTCTTACATCCGTTCATCCTCTAAAGAGCTATTCCTTGTAATAAAAAGAACAGAGGGGGAAAATTCAGCAGAATTGCCCAATACATTAAACAATTCTTGCATTAGATTGAGAATTCCACCTTCATAGTCCCCTACTGCTGCAAGTAACAGAGGGAGAAATATTCTCATATCTTATTTGTGGGGCCTACTTGATTATAGGACCACCCGGCATTTTGGTCCCCTTTAAGAACGAAGGACAATAACCAACTAACCTGTCATTAAAATTCCATAGTATTCAATTTCAATTGTTTGGTTATGATTTGTTCCTTCCTTTTAAATCGTTGCATTTATGTATACTGTTTTTCTAGTTGTTTATTTCTCTTTGTATTGGTTCATGAAAGTTTTCATAGGCTTTTATTTGTCATATTCATAGTTACTCAAAGTAGCTATTATTGTCCATTACATTCATGTACCATGGTTAGTCATTTCCAATTGACGAATGTCTACTTTATTTTCAGCTTTTTATTAATACAAAAAATACTGCTACAAATATTTTTGGTATACTCTAGGTCAAAGAGTATGGACATTTTTATCACTTCTTATAATTCCAAATTGCTTCCCAGAATGGATGGATCAATTTACAGTTTTATTTAATGTACTCATCTTTCTACCCCTCTTCCACCAATGACTCACCTTATCTATTTTTTCATCATTGCCAATTTACAAGGTGTGAAGTAAAATGTTAAAGCTGTTTTGATTTATATTTCTCATATTATAAGTAATTTGGTTGTTATAATGTTCAAATCTTTTAAGGATTATTCCTATGTTTCATTACTTATATATTGATAAATGAATTTTGATCATATTTGTTACCTGTATATCTTGTATATCAGATCCTTATCAGAGATATTCCTTCAAAGACTCCTCCTCACCCCCCAGTGTACCACTTATAATATTATAGTAGTTGCATTATCTTTGTGCAAAAATTTTTCAATGCCACATAACTGAAATTATCTATTTAATCATTTATAATGATCTCTTTCTTTTTTACTTAGAATTCACCACCAATTATAGCCATGAAATGTACTTCATCTGGTTCTCTTCTAACATTTTCATATGACTTTTACTATTCATGTCACATATCTATTTTAAATTTATTGTGGTATATGGTAAAAGATATTGGTTTAAATCTAATTTCTGACAAACTTGTTTTCCTATTTCCCAGAAGACCTTGTCAAATAGGGAGTTATTTCTAGGTGACTTCCATTTTCAAATCTCTTGTATGTTGGACTATTGAGTACATTTATTTCTGATTCTTCTTTGTCTATACTGATTTATAGATATATTTTTCAATTGTTAACTCACATCAAATAATTTTGATGATTATGGTTTTATAAAAATAATGCGAGGTATAGAAGTACCATTCCCTTCTTCACTTCTATTTTTTTAAATGGATTCTTTTGATATTATAGATGATTTTGTTCTTCCAAATAAATTTTGTTATTTTGTCTACTATGTAAAGAATTGCTTTAGCACTAAATCTGTTAATTAATTTATGTAGCAGTTTTGTTTTTTTTTTTTTTAGCATTTGTATAGCCAAGCCATAAGCACTAAATTATTTCTTTAAGGAACATTTTATAGTTATAGCTATACCAGGATTGAGGATGCATTGGTTGAGCAACTCCTAGATATTTTATTCATTTTGTTTTTATTTTGAATAGGACTTCCCTTTGTATAATTCCTCCTGGATTTTTTATTTCAATATAGAAATAATATACAAAAATAACATATTGTGTTTACTTTTTCATCTTGCTATTTTACCAAAGCTATTAATTGCAAGCATTCTTTCTTTTATACCTTTCTGCTAATTAGACATGGTACCTGTACACTGTATAAATTCAGAAAAATACACAACCTAATCTTAATATTAATGTTACTTTATAAACTCTGGGGGTATTCATACTGAGATGTCAGGTCCCCAGAAGGCTTGTTAGGTATATCTCTCCCTTAGGGTTCTAGAGTACTCTTGAGGAATTGGGATGATTCTTCTAACACTAATGATTCGAGCCCCTATTCCAAAGACTTTTCCCAATATCAAATCATCCACTATCAGCTAAATAACCTTATATGATAAATTGGGACAGTGATAAATAAGTGCTCCACTATCAATATAATCAGCATCCATTAGCTTTTACAAAGGGATATTTACTAAGAAAATTTAACAAGCATTGCTTGAGGAGGGTCTTTGGGCTTAAGCTTAAAATGATTGCTACAAAGTGTTTGCCCTATCAAGTTCACTTCCACATGTAGCATAGTCACTAGATAGCCCCCTTGCTGCGGGCTACAACATATTGGCAACTATTGATCAAAAAAAGTAGATGAACCATGTGACTTGGGACCATTTATTCCTAAACTATAGTAAGAAGTAAAAATAAGTAAAATTGTGACCAAGGAAAGGGCACAGTGGCTGTCACATAGTAGGTCCTAAATGTTTCATAGGAAATATTTCCATGACTGGGAACAAAGCTTGGTTCATGCTGCGGCACTTATGCTTTGCCATGAATATAATCAGATGTCACAGTGGATCTTCCTTCTTTGACCTCAACATGATTCTACTGAAAGGCTTATTTTAATTTTAAGTGATCTAATTTTCATTTATAAAGGCCAAACACACAGCAGTCAGTTCATTTTCTATAATCTGCCATCACCATGAATTGGTTCCTTTGTTTTTTATTCTGCTATTTCTATTAAACTGTCATGAATCGTTTAGCCAATATCCTGCAGTCAGAGAGGTTTATAAACTCGTCTCAGAGAAATTTTATCTTTCAAAATAGGAGCCTTAATCTGAAGAGAAGTAAATTTGCTAGGGACGATGCAATAGTTATTATCTCAAATCCAAATTACTATCACTATGTATATGCACATACTAAATAGGTATTTTATATATGTATTTCCCTTTTAAAATTTAATATTCTTTGAGAAGGAAAAGATACTTCTGTGCTAAATGGCATAATAGATAAAGAGGTGGGTATGGAGTCAGGAAGACCCAGGGTCAAATCCAATATCACTCACTTCCTAGCTGTGTGACCCTAGTTGTGTGACACATTCCTTATCCACAATTTGCCTCAGTTTCTCCAATTGTAAAATGGGCATAATTATGGCATGTCCTTCTTAGGATTTTTGTGAGGATCAAATGATGTGATACTTGTAAAATTCTTAGCATAGCATCTGGAAGGAATTAATAATAGTCATTTAATAAATTTTTTTTCTTTCTTTTTCCTCCACTCTTTCAACATAAGCAAAGATTCTTCATCTTTAAACTGATGCAGACTACATTTTTTCTTGCCTGTAGACTATGTTTGTGGAATGTTGCTGTCAAAATCATTTATCAACTAGTGGCCACATTTCTGGAAATTATCTTCAATGAGATCTCCTATGATGCACATGTAGTCCACTTCTAGGTTCACACTCAGAATGATGTGAGCAGGTGCCAGAGTTCATGCTCCATTGGAATCCTGAATCGGCTTCTAGGATGAGTACAAAAGGACTGTTTTGGTGAAAGAGCAAATATTTACCCACCCTGCAGAAAGATTGTTAATCGTAAAGCTATTGTTCAACTACATGCATGTGTTCCTTTGTTGCATGGAAGTGCTTTGAAATCAGGGATTTGTATGTCTGTAAGCTACTTGAGGTTAAACATCCTCTTATTCCCCATGATACTCAAAGGGTCTTGTTAAAAACTAAACTGTTTAGTGAGTGAATCTAGTATGTCTGTGCTAATTGATTCCTTTAATCCAATGCCTCTTCAATAATTGCCAATTAGTCATTTTGAGAGATGCACAAATTTAGAGTCATCTCCATCGCAAATGTTCAAATGAATTATTTGTGCTGGACCTGTGAAAGATCCTTCCAAGCTCCTACTGGACTAATCAGCCAGAGTCATTGTATGTTGACCCAAATGTTGTGATGTATTTGGTCCTCTTTGAATATGATGGACCAAAAAAAACCATTGATGGTATTCTTCTTTGAGGCACTACTTCAGTTTCGTATTTAACACAGTGTTCGACACATTTAGCATTAACTAATGCTTATTGATTATTGATTGATATTAGGAGGTGCATAAATGTATTTCATCATGATGCTAATAAATTTTTTCTGATATGACATACTTTTTAATATAAAATAATGGTAATAAATACTTCTTCATCTAGGTTAGTGGATGAAGTTCTAGCCTTAAAACCAGCAAGACTTAAATCCTGCTTGATGTGTATGTATGCATGCATGTGTGTGTGTATATATACACATACACATAGATATAATATACACACATAGATGTACAGTCCATATATGTATTATGCAATATATGTCGCTATGTGTACATCCATACACATGTAGGCACAAATGTATGTAGGTATACATGCATACATACAAACACCAGCTGTATGCTCTTGGGTAATTCACTTCATCTTTTTTAGGGGGAAGGGGTGATGGGAGACAATCCGGGCTGACTTGTTCAGGGTTACACAGGGTAGTAAGTATCTGAAGCTAGATTTGAACTCAGGTTCCCCTGACTTCAGGACTGGCACTCTATCCATTGTATCACATGACAGCCCCGCACTTAACTCGAAGTTAGAGGTGTCAAGTATATTGACTGGTGTGGCCCACCACACTCTTAAATGAGCCTGATCCATAAAAAACTGTAGCTCCTATTTTTAACATGTTGATGTATTAATACATAAAGAAATGCATAAACACGTATAGTTTTCTAAATCAATATGTGACTTGCAGAAATACTTATATATGCTTTAGTGAATTAAATACCAATGTCCTAAATAATTCTCTGTGAATTTCAGAGAAGGTGATAACCTGCATTGGCAGACAAATTTTGTCACTCACATATTTCTTAAGCCAATGATAACACTGGAGAGATATCCCTCTCCTCTAATTTACACTGAGTTCTCTGAGCTTAGGTATTTATCTAGGGCAGCAACCTATCCCAATTTTATTTTTGTAGTAAACTACATATTAACTTTTCCAATTTGATATCTATTTTTTTCAGGCATATTTAATTTTTTATGACCCCATTTGGGATTTTCTTGACCAAAGATACTGGAGTGTCAGTTCCTTTTCCAACTCATTTTACAGATGAGGAAACTGAGGCAACCGGGATTAAATGACTTGCTCAGGGTCACACAACTAGTAAGTATCTGAGGCTGGATTTGAACTCAGAAAGACAAGTCTTCCTGGCTCCATGCCTGACATTCCTTCCACTAAACCACCTTGCTACCCCATTGGTATATGGAGATATGTGAAGTGAATCTCAACCCAATTTTATATCAATTTTTACAGAGGGTTAAAAAGAGATATGGATGTTATCTGATCCACCTCTGATACTTCACCTCAGATCAGGAAAAAATAAACACAATAGAAATAGGACACTATGCATTCATAGCTACATGAAAGGGAAGTGGTGAGAAAAGGACCTGAAGCCAACCTAGAGGATAATAACTATTTTTGTCTCATTAATCACTAGAAAAGAGAATGTAATTTTATGTCTTTGAGTCTTTCCTACAGACTCAATTCTGCCTCAGAAGTCAATTAAAAGATTTTTTTTTTTGTCATAATGGAACCAAACCAACAGAAAACAAAATACTTCTCCATTTTCTGAAGTTGGAAATGAAAAGGCCCCACCATCGCATATTGTTAAAAGTAGGCTCATAAAATTTCCACATGAATATTCATGTGGCAAAAATCACTACAAGATCTAAGGACTGGACCAGTCTCATTGGCCACTTTCTCCGTTACTTTCCTTTTGCAAAATCAGAAAAATGTTTATTAATTCCTAGTTATTTTCCAGCACTTTTTCCACTGTACAGTTACTCAGAAAAGGGCAAAATTGGTTCTATGATCTACAAAATCATATCTACAAATTTTTTCAATATCATTACCCATTTTACCCCAAACATTTTCTATTTGCCAACTTTCCTATTCTTATCAAGGAGATCACCATCTTCTCAGCCATCCCATCTAACTTCCTTGTGATCTTGACTCCCAGAAATCATCACCCTTTTTCAGTTGCTTTTCATATTTTGTCTTGCCCCCATTAGAATGTAAGCTCTTTGAAGGCAGAGACTGCTTTTCTTTCTGCTGGTATTTTTCATCTGCAGTGCTTAGGACCATTTCTGACACAAAGTAAATTATTACTAAATGCTTGCTGACTTGCTTTGTCTTGTAACTTTCTACCAAAATAGAATTTGCATGTTTTGGGCATATAACTCTTGGAAGTACCTCTAGTATGGTATGGCAGGTATCATCAGTGAGACCCATCTAAGCAGGAAGTGACCTAACTGAGAGAAGAAGGAAGAATTTGATTTGGCTGAGATCATATACATGAAAGAAACAAAGTCAGCATTAAAAGCCAGGCCTTTTGACTTAAAATTGTGTATTGTTCCCATTGTGCCATTCTGCTTCCTTTTCTGGAGCCCAGAATTGAACTAAGTACCAAGTTGGATTTGGGCTTAGTATAATGGAAGAATTATTTTATAATTCCTAGACAGTAATCTGTACATTCCAACATTATATTTGATTTTAAACTATGTACATATTTATAAGTAGGTATAAGTATGTATAAATGGTACCACTTCCAATCAATTGGCCATTTGTGATGATTTTGCTATTTCTGTGTGTGCATACATGTGTACACATTCCTAAATTCTATGCTTTTAGTTGTTGATCAAATATACACAGAAAACACAGAAAAGAAGCATTTATGAAGTAATAATAAAATGTAATTGATACATATGACATGTGCATAAAAAGATATAAATTGGTCAAGAATTGAGAATGGGGATAGTCTAGTTGTATTGGTATCCATGGTATAATAAAAGCCAGAGAAAGACCTTCAGCATATTAAGGAAGGCCAGAGTCCAGAACTCACAGGATACGAGGACACCCATGAGTTATGATCTGTGGATCATGCAGCCCCGTGAATGGGATCATAGACCCATTAGAGTAATAACTCATATTTGTATAATCCCTGAAGGTTTACAAAGCAATTTCCTTGTAACAACTTCATGAAGCAGATAATATAATCGTTATTCTCAGCTTAGAGATATGGAAACTGAATCTCAGAGAAACTAGATGACTTTCTCATGCTTATAGGGTTAGTAATGCTCAATTATATAGATTCAAAGAAAATGTAATAGTAACTCGCATTTTTATAATGTTCAATTGTTTTTAATTCTTGTTCAGTTTTCTTGGCAAAAGTATTGGAGGAGTTTGCAATTTCCTCACTAGCTCATTTTACAGATGAAAAAACTGAGGCAAACAAGGTTAAATGACTTGCTAATAAGTGTCTGAGGCCACATTTGAACTCAGAAAGGGGAGTCCTGACTTCAGACCTGGTGCTCTATCCATTGCACCACCTAGTTGCTATTTATATAGTACTTTGAGGATTGCAAAGTGCTTTAAAATGTTATCCAGTTTTATTCTCATGAAAATCGTGGAAGTAGATGCTACTAATAGAGGCAGCTAGATGGCCTACTAAATAGAACATTAGGCTTGGAGTCAGTTCAAATCTGAATTTAATCTGGTCTCATATGCTTACTAGTTGTGTGACTCTGGATAAAACACCAAACTTCTCTCTTGCCTCAGTTTCCTTAACTACAAATGGGGATAATAACCTACATCATAGGATTGTCATAATGATTAATTGCTATTACAAATTATATTTATAAAGCATTTAGCACTGTACCTAATACATAGTGCTTAATAAATGCTTTTTTCTCACTGCCTTCTGTCCTTATTATCCCCATTTTATAGATGAAGGAAAAGTGAACACAAGCCTTCTTGATGGTAGGTCCGACATTCTATCTCCTATACCACATAACTGCCTCTATGATTGCATGATCTTATAACTAACTCCAGGTCTGTTGCTACCATACAATTCTGACTCCAAGAATAGAATAGTTCTTTCTATTCAGCAATGGTGGATGAAGAAAAAAGTCCTGGAATTCCACTAATACTAAGAAGTTAAATATATATATAAATGTATTTTATTTCTGAAGTCCAGGATAAATGTACACTGCAAGCCTATCATCTGTCTCTTGTCTTATTCTCACAAGCAAAACACATTGAAATGGGAGGATGGTAATGTGGGTGTCAGGAAAGATCTGGCAGAAAATAATCTTTAAATTGTCACTTAAGCATAGGTGAAAATAACTCACTTATTCTTTTGGGTTTGACTATATACATTGTAATAGATAATAAGCAAATATTTTGTTTTAAGTATTTGGGAGAGAGAATAAAGACAGAAAAATGGGACTGTTTTCCCAGTTTTGAGAAAAGTTCTTAAAATTTCCAATAATAATAATAATAATAACAATAATAAAACCCAAAGCATGATGAGAGACAGAAATGATGTTTTTCATTGGGCAAATGGATTCTGCAGGCACCCAGGGAAAGAACATAAAGAGGCTATCAAGATTCATGATGTATTTTCTGTCTCTGTTATATGTTGTGGTAGGGTAATACTTGCAAAAATTGTCCACCAGACAATGGGAAGAATTTTGTTGTTATTCAGCTGTGTCTAATTCTTGGTGACCCCATTTGGAGTTTTCTTGGCAAAGATACTGGAGTGGTATGTCATTTCATTCTTCAGTTCATTTTACAGATGAGAAAACTGAGGCAAACAAGGTTAAGTGACTTACTCAGGATCACACAGCTAGTAAATGTCTGAGGCCAAATTTGAATTCAGGGAGATTCACCTTCTGTATACTATGGTTCCACCTCGCTCCTCCAGTGCAGGAGATAGAGGTTTTCTCCTACATGGCCAAGGATCTGAGAATTCAGACTTCTAGGAAAAAGACAGGAAGATATTTTCCTATACTTTTTCATAATTACTTCAAAACAGTGATAAGAGAGAAATGGAAAAAAAAAGAGAAGAAAGAAAATGAATTCTTGGAAAATAAACCCTACAGAAAATTAAAATGAAAACAAAAAAGCACAAGACTGTATTGTCAGATTTTCTTGGAAAGTACACCGTACATCAGGAGCCATACTTAGTTATGTCTGGTGTACCTTTGGAGCCTGGAAATACACCTTTAACCTAGGAAAAACAATCACTAAGTAGAAAAGCAAATGTCACCTGGACTGGGTCTTTTTGCAGCTAAATTTTTTTTTGCTCTAAAATTTCATCCCAATAAATTCAATGTTAGATATGGAAATATGTGTATGTGTGTTTTACTCTTTTTCAAGTCTCAGTA
Source organism: Sarcophilus harrisii (assembly GCF_902635505.1). NCBI lineage: Eukaryota > Metazoa > Chordata > Mammalia > Dasyuromorphia > Dasyuridae > Sarcophilus > Sarcophilus harrisii. Next base: position 191,810,588 of record NC_045426.1, read on the forward strand.
CTAATTTATCATAAAATTCCCCATTTAAAAAAACATTTGCTCCTATATAACCTCAGGCCAGGTCAATTAGACAGTCCCTGTTTGTCAAATGAGTTTCATGTCATATGGATGAGGTAACCTCCTTTGATTGGCTCCCTGTGTCTTTAAAATTGGGGACAGTAAGCTGTTGATATCTTTTCAGCTGTTCTTTTTATTCTATCCCAAGATGAGAGGGAGATGTTTGTTTCTGCTCAGTTTTATTTGTATTCTCTCTTCAAGTGCTGGGGTCACTCCTCATGGACTCTGGAGTCTAGATTGCAGGCAGGGATGTGCAGCCAACCTGGCAGAGACACCTTGATTTAAGCCTGAAATCCAGGTTTGAATTTGGAACTGAGATTATGCTCTTTGGGAAATGAGCTAAGCCATGAACCTAATTACCTTCCCCTCTCCATAGCCCCAGATAGGGCAAGATAAGGGGGACTATTATGCTTTTCACATGCTGAATATTTGTGTATTTGTGATTATATGTTTGGAAGTCAATAGACCTTTGTAAAAATTCTATCAATTATGTTACAACTGTATGATAGGAGAGATGGAAGCACCTAGACAGTTTTCTGGCTCCAGGAAGTCCCCTGAATCTCCTAATATACATGGCAGCTTTACAAATATTGATCATGTGCTGGCACACAGAGAACTCATAAAAATAGAAAGGCAGGTTTTGAACACTTCCTTCCATCATAATGCAATACAAATTGTCAGCAACAACAACAACCAAAAAAAACCTATTGAATATTGGAAACTAAATAATATGGGCCTAAGGAACCAAATGAATCTAAAAACAAATTATACAAATAATAATTATATGAAAGAAAAACAACAGTGAAACAGTATAACAAACTGTGGGGAAAGAGTTAAAGCAGTCTTTTGAAGAAGCTATATTTTCAAATACTGTATCAACAGAAGACAGAGAAAAGGTCAATAAGTTGAATATCCAACTAAAACAACAAAGAAGAGGATCAATTAATCAATAATCCTCAAATAAGTACATATATTGAAGTTTGAAAATGAAAATGATTGAGTTGATAAAACCAAGAGCTATTTTCAATACAGCAATGAAAAAGACAAATCCCTAGCTAATTCAATGCAGGGGGCTAAAGGATGATCAAAATAAAAAGTGAGAAAGGGAATTCACATTAAATGGAAATAAACTAAAAAAAATTGTCAGAATACACACATATATATATCAGCAAAAAGGAAAACATAAAGGTAATACATGAATATTAAACAGAAATATAAACTTTTTCTAGAGTCAAAATAGGGCATAGAAAATTTTGAAAACTTGGTCTTAGAAAACATTAAAGAAGCCTATAAATGAGTTTCAAAAGAAAAAAAAAGTTGCCTGTCTAGATAAATTTTTCAACTGAATTCTATAATATGTTGAAAAAAAATAGCCCTTATATGCTACATAAACTGTTAGCAAAGATAGAAGAAATAATTTTACAATAATAATGGCTAGCTTACTTAAAGATAACCCGAGACATAATGAAAAACATAATAAGCAATTCAGTAACACAAAAGGTTTTAAAATAAATTCATGGTATATAATAAGAAAATCCACAACAAAGAGTGATATATTCAAAGCATTTACAAAATACATAGATGTTAGGTGTTAGTCTATCAAGACATAACAAGGATTTATATACATGAACAAATCTCTCTTTACAAAATATAGATTTAAATAAATGAATCAACATTTTCTTCTTATGATTAGACATAGCCAATGTAATAAGAATGATGATCCTACCTCAATTGATTTATATGTTTAGTGCTATGTCAAAATACGGAAGGATTACTTTATAAAACTAGTCAATATGTTAACAAAATTCATTTGGAAGAACAAAAGGTTGATAAGAGAAAATAATGAAGAAAAAGTAAGGATGAAAGTGGCTTACATAAAGTAACAAAATCTCAATTTAGTAAACTTCCTAAGCAGTTAGCATCAATAGTATTAATAGTATTTAGTACCAGTTAAAACACAGACAATTAGGTCAGTGGAATAGACTAAAGAAGTAAGTTCAATCATTTTTCAATCATGTCCAACTCTTCATGATTCCATTTGAAGTTTTTGTGGCACTGATACTGTAGTAGTTTGATATTTTCTTCTCCAGTTCCTTTTACATATAAGAAAACTGAGGCAAACAAGGTTAAGTGACTTGCCCAGAGTCTCATAGCTAGTAAATATCTCAGGCTGCATTTGAATCCAGGAAGATGAGTCTTTATGACTCCTTATCTGATGCTCTATCTATAGTGTCACCTAGCTGCCTCTTAAGAAGCAAAATTTATCAGCAAATGTACCTTAAAGTATACTTTAAAACTCAAGGAAAACTAGAAAACAACAGAAAATAGATTTAGACCAGCATCTTACACTATAAATAATTTGCAAATTGATATGACAACTAAGTGTAAAAATTTGTATTATTTTAAAAAGTAATAGAAACTATGAGATACTACCTTTTAGAACTATGGGCAACAGAGAATTCATACCCCCAAAAATACAGAAAAAAAGAAAAATGATGAAATCATAAAAGATATTAAATAAACAATTTTACTTATATAAAATTAAAAATATATTATGGCACAAAGTCCATGAAGATTAAAAAAAGAGAAGATATCAAGTAGGGGACTCATTGTACAGGAATTTGACTCCAGTATATAAGAACAGAGTCATTTCTATATGTAAACAACATATCTAGGCAAAGGATATTAATAAAGTTTTCAAAAGAAGATATGTAAACTATAAATAGCTAGATGTTTGTTTTGTAAAACAATTTGGAATCATATGAGAAAAATTATTGTCTATATCCTTTCATTTATACTCATTACATTCATTCATACCATTATTGGCCCTATACCTCAAACTGGAAAATTATAAAAAGAAAAGTGGCATATGTATATCACATATGTATATATTTATATATAAAAGCATATAAATGTATATATACATATATTTATACACACACCCACATAGTAGTAGTTCTATTAGCAAAAAACTGGATATACAGTAGGTACCCATTAATTGAGCAGTGGCTAAATAAATTGTAGCATATGAATGTAATGACATCACATTGTTCTGATAATATGATGAATATGAGGTAGAGAAACTTTTGTGGGTATTGAAGCATGATGGGAATAGACCCCTAGCCATATGTCAGGGAATGCCTGTCAGGTTTCCCCTAAAAACTTGTAGAGATGTTGGCATCCCTGTTACCACAGAGAATTAACAGCATCCTCTTAGTCCCTCAAATGCACAACCTAGGAATCATCCTGGACTCCTCACCATCTCTTACCCTTTCCCCTATTCAATCTATAGCCAAAGCCTATTGATTTTACCTGTGCAACATTTTTGGAATATACCCCTTCCTTTCCTGTGACACTCCCACCACTCCAATACAAGCTTTCATCACCCCACTGCATGTTGGATCATTACAATAGCCTGTTGGTGGAACTGCCTACCTTAGTCTCCACTCCAATAATAGCCTCCATTTAATCACTAAAGTGAGTTTTGCTAAAACACAACTCCCCCTCTACTCAGTAAATTCCAGTGCCTTCTTATTGCCTCTAGGATCAAATAAAAATGATCTGTTTGGCATTCAAAGCCCTTCAGTTTTTTCCTATATCTTCAGTCTTCTTGATATGTACTCTTCAATCCCAGTGACACTGGCCTCCTGGCTGTTCCACAAACAAGGCACTTCACCTCTCAGTTCTAGAAATTTTTTCTTTCTTTCCCATATGCCTGAAATGTTCTCCTTTCTTCACTCTGCCTACTAACTTCTCTGCTTTCCTTGAAGTCACAATTAAAATCCTACTTTCTATACGAAGCCTTTTCCAATTCCTATTTATTCCAATGCTTTCTCCCTATTATTTTGTACTTTTTAATCCATTGTATGGCTTGCTCTGCCTATATTTGTTTCTGTGTTGTTTAACTCACTAGATTGTAAGCTTGTTGAGGATTGGGACTGTCTTTTACTTTTTATATCATCAATGCTCAGCACTGCACCTATTATATGGTATGTGCTTAATAAATGGGTGATTTAATGTTGAAGGGTTTATGATTTAAGATGGCAAATATTGATGACTGACTCTTTAAAAAGGAGTGATCCATCTTTAGTTGGGCTTTCTCTTCTGACTACATATCATGTCAGGATCATCTTAGTCTTTTCCATATGATCAGTGATGGGAGATGGAGTCGGGAGACTCATATTGTGATAAGTACTAGGGAAACTGAAACAAAAACAAATTAGTTTGTGCCCCTCGAGGAACTTGCATTCTACCAGAGCAAGATTCTTTACCTGAGAGCTATAAACTTTTTTCATGTTTGGATAACTGTATTTTAATGTAATTGGTTTCTATTATAATCCAATATATTTATCATAGGCATTTAAAAACTTTATTCTGAGAAGGGGTTCATCAAGGCTTCCCCAGATTGCCAAAAGGATTCCTGATAAAAAAATTTAACATACCTGTGTTAGAGAAAAATTATGTAAAGTATGATATCAGAGCAATTTTGAAAGACTTGTATGAATTGATACAGAATGAAGTAAGTATAATAAGGAAAATAATTTATACAATAACAACAATATTGTAAAGAAAACAGCTATCCATTATTCTATCACATACTAATCAAAGCCTGATTCATGTGTAACAACATCTAGATTAAAAATTGCTTTGTCTAACAGTATTTCTGTTTTACAATGGTCTTTCAAATTTTACAATATAAATTTTGAAATACAATCAATACAATAAGCAACCACAATTCCAGAGAATTTAAGATGAAGCATGCTATCTACCTCATGACAGAGGTGATGGACACTGGGTGGAGATTGAGACATATATTTTTTGGACATGAACAATATGAGAATTTGTTTTGCTTGACTACATATTTGTTACAGGGGTTTTGTGCCTGACACATAATAGGGAATTAATATCTGCTGGTTGATTGTTTAGGGGATGAGACCAGATAAGATTAAACATAATAATGTTTATTATTATGTAATAAAAATAGTATTACATATTATTATTTAATTATAATTACAAGATGTTGATGATAAAGAGAACTAATAAGTTGGGGAATCAGCAAAGGAATCTTGGAGAAGGTAGTAGTTGGAAAGAGCCTTGAAGGGATCTATAAAAATAAATAATAATAAAACAAAAAGGGACAGCTAGATAGTGCAATGGATAGATTATGAGTCCTGAAGTCAGGAAGACCTGATTTCAAATCTGGCCTCAGTCACTTAACACTTCCTAGCTGTGTGACCCTAGGCAAGCCACTTAACCCCAATTGCCTCAGCAAAATAATAATAATAATAATAAAACAAAAATTTATAAATTAACCTCCATTTGGCAGTTATATAAAGGATAAATTGGATAGAGTTAGATAATCTGATATTAGCAAAGAAAGCAGAATCAGAAGAATGATACACAGTGGTGTGTAAGTTATTTGAGGCAAAAAATAATTTCAGCATGGCTTCATTTTGTAACCACAATGTTCAAGTGTGTGTCTTTTTACTGACAGTAAGCTCACTCAGAACGTCTACCTTTAACTACATCAAATTGGTATCCCTATCTTCAGTTAACTGTAAGTAGAGACCTTTAGGTTTTTAACTATTACATCTTACTGCTAACATATTGAACTTTAATACATTTAAAGCCTCTTTTCTTTTTCAGAAAAATTGCTGTCTAATCATGCCTTCCCCATTTAGTATTTATAAAGGTGATTTTTTTGAAACCAAGTAAAAGACTGCATTTATTTCTAATGAATTTCATTTTATTAAATTGAACACAGTATTCTAGCCTGTAAAGTTCTTTTGGAATCCTCAATCTGTCAATAATTTTATTATTCTGTCTTTTATTCTTTGAATCTGGACACTTAGCCATTTCCAAATCCATCTAATTGTTCCATTATCTAGTCTACATCTTGCCAACTTTTTCATGAGAATATGTGAGATACTTTATAATGTTTTGCTAAAGCACAAGTAAATGATTTGTACATGATTTTCCTAATCTATGAGTTTAGTAATCATCTCAAAAATTTTTTGTCTGCTATGACCTGATTTATTGAAGCTGTGCTATCTCTCTGTAATAGCCCATTTTTCAGGTGCATCAGTTTAATCGTATCTTCTAAGAGGACATTTTATCTAGAGGATACCAATTCAGGAATCAAATTCAAGCTCACTAGCCTGTGATCTGCAAACTTAATCCATACACCACATATACCTTAAACTGGGGTAACATTTACCCTTCTCTAGTCTTATAGGACATCTCCAATTTTTCACAGCTTTTCAAGTGTCATGTATAATGGCCCATCACTCAGACCGGCTATTTCTTTTTTTAATTAAAGCTTTTTAATTTTCAAAAGATATGCATGGATAATTTTTCAACGTTAATCCTTGCAAAACCTTGTGTTCCAATTTTTCTCCTTCTCCCTATCCAATCCTTTAGATAGAAAGTAATCCAATATATGTTAAACATAGTAAACATGTTAAATCCAACATATGCATACATATTTGTACAATTTTTACAATTTATACAATCTTGCTGCACAAGAAAAATGAAATTAAAAAGGGAAAAATGAAAAAAAAATTCAAGCAAACAAACAACAAAAAGAGTGAGAATGCTATGTTGTGATCCACATTCAGTTCCCCCAGTCCTATCTCTGGGTGCAAATAGCTCTCTTAATCACAAGATCATTGGAAAGGGTTTGAATCATCTCATTGTTGGAGAGAGCCACGTCCATCAGGAATGATCATCGTATAATCTTGTTGTTGCCATGTACAATGATCTCCTGATTTTGTTCATTTCACTTCACATTTTGTTCAGTTCACATGAATCTCTCCAGACTGCTCTGAAATCATCCTGCTGATAGTTTCTTATAGAACAATAATAATTCCATGACATTCATATACCAAAACTTAGTCATTCTCCAATTGATGGGTATCCACTAAGTACCAGTTTCTTGCCACTACAAAAAGGGCTGCCACAAACATTTTTGCACATGTGATCTCCTTCCTTCCTTCATGATCCCTTTGGGGTTAAGCCCAGTAGAAATACTGCTGGATCAAAGTGGATGCACAATTTTATATTCCGGTTCCAAATTGCTCTCCAGAATGGTTGGATCCGTTCACAACTCCACTGACATTGTATTATACTGGCCAGTTCTTTCAGAATCAGATGATATAGTTTATTTGGGCAAGGTTACTTGATTTCCCCAAATTAGGTGCTCTCTTGAATATCAACTCCCTTTTAGACAACTCAGTTCCATCTTTTCCAGGACAAAATCAAATGCCATTCATTTTCAGCAGAGAGAACAGAAGGAAATGAGAATTGATCTGCTCTCCTTTAGAAGGTCTACCTCTTGGGGATATTATAGAGATCAGGTTGTTCTAAAATGATCTCTGAGATCTTTTCCAACTCCAGATTTCTATAATTTAATGCAATATCTCTTAACTCCTCACCTTGTGATACTCTAAGAAAGATTTCTCATATAGGGATTTTTATAAGAACATATAATAAAACATCAACTGTACATAAAAAAAGCAACAAAAGTTTGTTTTCAAATTGCACTGGTTTTCCCGTGAGGCAACTATAAAAAGACTGAAAGAATTGCCTCTATGAATTCACCTGTTTATAATTCAGGGGGAAAAAAGACCAAATTGAAATTCTTAGCACATGTTCACCTTGCTTAAACTTAGGTTTCCAGGTAAGGTTCCACTTAGCGTGGGATTGAAACAATTTTCAAATAGCAGATGGTGGAATAACATACCTGTGAGACACATTTGAGTAAGCCTGGTGTTCCACGGTTACAAAGAAAACAGCAGCTGATCTAGGTTAGGGTGTATTAGTTTCCCATTAGCCAGTTTACAACATTCTTAATCTGGCACTCTGTTGCTTGGCAGTAAATAAAGAGAGTAACCTCTCTCTGACTGTTACTTTTCCATGAAATCATTATATTAGAAAGATTAAAATTCACTTTCTATGCAAAGAAAGGGGAATATACATGCTGAGAGTAGGTTCTGGGAAAGTCATAATGAACATCTTCATCACAACCTCCATGTACAAGATATACTTTAGTACTTTTAAAGTCTCAATAGCTGCCCTTGAGGGAATATAATCTCTGTTGGGATAGAAGCCTGAGTTATAAGACCATGGGGAAAGATATTTCAGTCTTTTGGTCCCCAAATACACACCACTACCAGTGATGTGTCAATTGAATGTATTATGAGTTAATTGGCTCCACAAAGTCCCTAGAGTGCTCACTGATGAGTAATCACTAGGAGCATTGCCATATTTGAAGAGAATAATTGTATATAATATTTCAAATCATCTCAATATTATTTCTTATTCCCTTTTCTTTTGTTCCAGGCATGGAGGATGAGATGTAAAGCCATCCACTTCTGCCCTTGGTCACATCTCTTCTTGTCTCTTCTGGGAGGTGCTTTTTAATGGTCCTTAATTTTCAGCTTCTCTTTATTCACTGGCTCCCTTCCAGCTCCCTACAAGCATACCACAAGCTTTTCTATCTTTTAAAACAAAACAAAACAACAATAACAACAATAACTTGTTCCAACTCTCCCTTCTAGTTATTTCCCACAACTTTCTTCCAATTCAGAGCCAAACTGCTAGGAAAAATTAATTATTCTTGTCTCCATCTTTGTTTTTTGCCTCCTAATTTTTTCTCTATCTTTTGAGATCTCACTTCCTTCTCAATCAATGAATCAATGATTGCTATTCTTCATTATTGATTTTTCAGCAGCATTTTAATCATTATTCATCCCTTCCTTTCTAATGCTCTCTCCTCTGAATTTCTTTTTTTTTAATTTATTATTTTTTACTTTCTATCATAGTCATTTAACTCATTCCCCTGTGTGAAATCTAGATTGAACTCACAACTATGATGAAGAAAACCTGTTACTTAAAAACACTGACTATATGTAACAAAGTAGTCTGTATTCCCTCTCAAGAGACTTTCATCTCCTGCTATGTATGAAAAGGAAAATTTCATTATCTATTTTCTGTGACACTCAGGGGTTTTTCCATTACTCAGATATTGACATCTTTATAGTTATCTTTAATATTTATATTATTGTAGCCATTGTGTACATTGTTCTCCCGATTATGATAGTTTTGCTCTTTATCAGGTCATATCAATTCTCTGTTTCTCTAAATTCCTCATGGTCATCACTTCATACTGCACAATAGCATTCCATTATATTTGGTGTGATAATTTCTTAAGACATTTCCCAATTGATAGGTATTCACTTTGTGTCCAACTCTTTACAACTACATAGAATATTAATATGAATATTCTGGTTTATAATGGACTTTAGTTCCTTCTGTGGCTTCTTTCATGCTTGATTTTTTTTTCAATGTTTAAAAATCTTTTCTTTTTGCCATTTCTCCTCCCCAACTGAGAAAGAAAAAAAATAAAACTCTTGTAACAAATATGTGTAACTAATTTCTAGACTGTCCTTGTTCAAAAAAGATGTTTCAGTCTGCACTCAGAGATCATCAATTCTGTTAGGATATAAATTGTAAGGTTTATAAGGAGTTCTCTGGAATTGTGGTTGTGTTGATCAGACTTCTTAAGTCTTTCTCAGCTGTTTTCTTTACAATACAATACAATACAATACTTGTTATTGTATAAATTATTCTCTTGGTTATGTTCATTTCATTCTATATCTGTTTTTTTATTAAAGTTTTTTTTATTTACAAAACATATGCATGAGTAATTTTTCCAACATTGACTCTTACAAAACTTTCTATTCCAAATTTTTCCCTCCTTCATCCCATCCACTCCCCTAGATGGCAGGTAGTCCAATACATGTTAAATATGTTAAAATATGTGTTAAATCTAATATACATATACATATTTATATAGTTATCTTGCACACAAGAAAAATTGGATTTAAAAAGAAAAAAACCTGAGAAGAAAAACAAAATGGAAGCAAACATCAACAGAAAGCATGAAAATGCTATGTTGTGTTCTATAGTCAGTTCCTATGGGCTTCTCTTTGAGTGTAGATGGCTCCCTTTATAGCTGAACAATTGGAACTGGCCTGAATCATCTCATTATTGAAGAAAGCCACATCTGTCAGAATTGATCATCATATAATATTATTGTTGCTGTGTACAATGATCTCCTGGTTATGCTCATTTCACTTAGCATCTGTTCATGTCATTCTCTTCAGTCCTCTCTGAAATCATGTTGTTGGTCATTTTTTATAGAACAATAATATCGCATAACATTCATATACCACAATTTACCCAACCATTCTCCAATTGATGAGCATCCATTCATTTTCCAGTTTCTAGCCACTACAAAAAGGGCTGCTACAAACATTTTTGCACATACAGCTCTCTTTCCTTCCTTTAAGATCTCTTTGAAATATAAGCCCAGTAGAAACACTGCTGGATCAAAGGGTATGCACCATTTGATAACTTTTTGAGCATAGTTCCAAATTGCTCTCCAGAATGGTTGGATCCATTCACAGGTCCACCACCAATGTATCAGTCAGTGTCCCAGTTTTCCCACATCCCCTCCAACATTTATCATTATCTTTTCCTGTCATCTTAACCAATCTGACAAGTGTGTAGTGTATCTCAGAGTTGTCTTAATTTGCATTTCTCTGGTCAATAGTGATTTAGACCACCTTTTCATATGACTAGAAATAGTTTCAATTCCTTCATCTGAAAATTGTTTCCTTTGACCATTTATCAATAGGAGAATGGTTTGAATTCTTATAAATATGAGTCAATTCTGTACATATTTTAGAAATGAGGTCTTTATCAGAACTTTTGAATGTAAAAATGTTTTCCCAGTTTATTGCTCCCCTTCTAATCTTGTCTGCATTAATTTTGTTTGTACAAAAACTTTTTAACTTAATATAATCAAAGTTATCTATTTTGTGATCAATACTGATCTCTAGTTCTTCTTTGGTCACAAATTCCTTCCTCCTCCACAGAGGTAAAATATCCTATGTTCTTCTAGTTTGTTTATAGTGTCATTCTTTGTAGAGGTCTAAGTGTACTTGAAACAAGTAATCTTACAACAAGGTATTAACTCAGTGGAATTGATAAGACAATGATTATCTAATTTAGCATGGGGATTAATAGTTCTCTAGGTCAATATGATTGATTTAATCTTACAACAAATAATAGTTCCCTAATGATATAATGATTGGTTTATATTCAGTATGGTGAATTTATTTAATTGTATAGAGTATATAAATTGGGACAAACTCAGCCACAGAGAAAGAAGACTTGACCAGCCTCATGCTGCCTTTATCACTTCTCCAGTAATGGTCTGGTCCTGAGATCCTCCAGAGAGTTAGTCTGGGCACTATATTTTAATCCACTCTGGTGTGAGGACTCCAGAAAGCAACAGTAGTACATTTTGTCATCCCAACTTGGGAGCTCTAGAAAGCAGGACATTACATTTGAATGTGCAGACTGCTGACTGTCTGGCTGACTGGATAGGAGCAGAGACTGACTGAGACTGCTGGTGCAGACTGAAGGAGACAATAAAGACTTTGGACTTTATCCATGACTATTCTCATGGTGATTATTTTGCTGAAACCAAAGCTGGTCCTGAGACCTACAAAAAGCTAGCCAGATCATTACATTTTGGCACCCAATGTGGGACATAAGGATTTTACACTCAGCTGTCCAACTGACATGATTGTGAGTTCAGTGGAGAAGTGAGAATTCTCTCTGACCTGGAAATAGGGTGAGAACAAAAATAGACAAGCAAGAAACTTTGGTAAGGGCTAAAGTAGTGTTTCAGCTGAACTGGGACAAATGCTTAGAAAAGAACCTTTGCCACCCCAAGGGAAATGCATAGTTAAATGCATAGTTAAACTAATAAAAAAAATCAAGGTTTGATTGTAATCTGGAAGCAGATCATTAGATTTTTAGAAACATTAAAATATACATCTCCTTGGTTCTGTAAGGAAGAAAAATTAGAGCCAGATAAGTAGAAACTAGTGGGAGAGCAACTAATGGAATATTACAATGATAATGGTCCTGATTCAATTCCTGAAGAAACATTCTATACATACAACATAATAAAATTGGCTTTAAGGAATTACATAACTATTAGAATAAGGAAAAAGGAGGAAGAGCAGGAGGGGGACACTAATGACAAAATAACATGAAGAATTAGACAAGAAAGGAGTTAAGTACGGTACTGATAAAATTTTTTAAAGGGATAGTACTGACAAAGTAGTTGAAAAGCATGGAGTCATTAGGTCATTCCCCATCTCATCACCTTCTCTCCTCAACTTCCCCTTCTTGGGTGGAGGGAGAAGAAGAAGAGGAAAGGGCAATGACATAATCAGCACCACCCATGCAGCAGCTTTATCCACCCTCTATGACACAATTAGAAAAAGCACTAGTTAAAGCTAAGATGAAGGATAGGATATATCTGATTTAAGAATAAAAGCATACCCTGTGATTGAAGAATTTGATTCTTCAGGTCAAGCCAGGAGAAGATACACTCCTTTTGATCTGGAAATTATCAAAGTTCTGAAAAAGGCTTTCACTCTTTATGGAGCTACATTGTTAAGATGTTACTAGAGAATTTGATTTTTGACATTTTAACCCCATGTGATTGGAAATCTACAGCAAGGACATGTATCGAACCTAGACAAAACTTGTTGTGGCTTTCCCAGTATAGTGAACTCTGTAGAATACAAGACCAATGAAATAGGCAAACTGGAGTTAATATACCAGTCACCTTTGACTAACTAGCAGGTATAGGTCAGTATGCAGACACTTTAGCGCAGATTAATTACCCTTTGATAGCATATAAGCAAATTGCTGCTGCTACTATCAAAGCATGGGGCACCTTCCCAGGAAAACAAGATAGAGGGGAAGCCTTCAGGAAAATAACACAAAGTCCAAATGAACCATTTGCTGATTTTGTGGGACGTCTGCAGACAGCTGTCATACAAACTATTGGTGAAAAGGCAGCAACAGGAATAATGATAAGACAACTTGCTAAAGAAAATGTTAATGAGGTTTGCAGAAGAATTATGTGGGGACTACACAAAGATGCTCCTTTAGAGGAGATCATAAGATACTGTGCCACAGTGAGCACAAGTGCTTATTATACCCAGGCTATGATGCTCCTGTGTGAGCAGCTCCACTATCTTTAGATAATCTCCAGGTGATGTGGAGAGACCTAGAAAGTGGTGAATGGAAGGGACCAGACAGGTTAACTGCTTGGGGGAGAGTTTGCTTGTATCTCTACAGATGAAGAAGGAATTAGATGGGTGCCAATGAGCTATATTCACCTTGTCAATTGGAGAGAGACAGAAAAAGAGAAAAAAACCTCAAAACAAAGGAGAAAATCTAAGAAACATCTGACACTGAAAGAGCATGGCTGATAATGAGACTGTTGCAGGACTTTAAAACTTGCAGGAATCCTTAGATTCCCTGACACATGAAGTCATGGACAGTAGATTAGTTTTGGACTATCTCTTGACTGCTGAAGGAAGTGTACGTGTGATTGTTATTTATATACCTTCCTTCTAGGACTTATGGACTTGTATAATTCCTCATGTTGTTTGTTACATCTGTTGTAACACTACATGTTGTATTATATTACTATATGCTTGTGTAATACTTCCTATGCTGATGGATTTATGTATACCTGTTTCAAATTATACATTACTATTCTTTATGTTTAGATCATGAACCCATTTTGACCTTATCTTAGTGTATGGTGTTAGGTGTGGGTCAATGTTTAGTTTCTACCATACTAATATCCAATTTTCCCCAGCAGTTTTTGTCAAATAGTGAATTCTTATCCCCAAAGCTGGGGTCTTTGGATTGTCAAAAACTAGATTGCTATAGTTATTGACTATTTTGTTCTGTGAACCTATCCTATTCCACTCTTCAAGTTCTCTATTTCTTAGCCAGTACCAAATGGTTTTGATGACAGCTGCTTTATAATATAGTTTTAGATCTGGCACAGGTAGGCCACCTTCATTTGATTTTTTTTTTCATTAGTTCCCTTGAAAGTCTTGACCTTTTGTTCTTCCAGATGAATTTTGTTGTTATTTTTTCTAGATCAGTAAAATAGTTCCTTGGGAGTTTGATTTGTATAGCACTAAGTAAATAGATTAGTTTAGATAGTATTATCATCTTTATTGTATTCGCTTGACCTATCCATGAGCACTTAATATTTTTCCAGTTGTTTAGATCTGACTTTATTTGTGTGGAAAGTGTTTTGTAGTTTTGCTTATATAGTTCCTGATTTTCCCTTGGCGCATAGATTCCCAAATATTTTATCCTATCAACAGATATTTTAAAAGGAATTTCTCTTTGTATCTCTTGCTATTGGATTTTGTTAATGATGTATAAAAATGCTGATGATTTATGTGGATTTATTTTGTATCCTGCAACTTTGCTAAAGTTATGGATTATTTCTAATAGTTTTTTAGTTGATTCTCTAGGTTTCTCTAAGTATACCATCATATCATCTGCAAAGAGTGATAATTTGGTTTTCTCATTACCTACTCTAATTCCTTTAATCTCTTTTTCTCCTCTTATTGCCAAACCTAGCATTTCTAATACAATATTGAATAGTAATGGTAATTGTGGGTAACCCCCAATAAAATCATCACCAATCTTATTGGGAATGGTTGCAGTTTATACCCATTACATATGATGGTTACTGATGGTTTTAAATAGATGCTACTGACTATTTTAAGGAAAAGTTCATTTATTCATATATTCTCTAGTATTTTTAGTAGGAATGATGTTAATACAACTCTTCATCAGTTTTTTCTGATACCATTCCCTTAATCACTTTTTTAACAATATAATAATTGTATGATATTATATTCACATACCATAATTAGACTATTCCCCAATTGGAGGGCACCCCCTTAGTTTTCAGTTCTTTGCCAACATAGAAACAACTATTGATAAGTGTTTTCATAGATGTGGGTCATTTTCCTCTTTTTTTCATCTCTTTAGAGTATATGCTTAGAAGTGGTATTCCTGGATCAAAGATTATGCATTTACTTTGAGGTTAAATTTTTAAATTGATTTTCAGAAGGCCTGGACCATATTTACAATTCTACTAACAATGTATTAATGTACTTGTTTTCTCATAGTCCTCTAGTATTTGTTATTTCCTGTCTTTCTTTTTTTTTTTAACTAAATATGCCAAATTGATGGGTATGAGATACAGCCTCAGAGTTGTTTTAATTTGCATCCATCCAGTTATTAATGATTTGGAGCATTTTTTCACATGACTTTTGATAGCTTGAATTTCTGCTTCTAAAAAGCAATTGTTCATTTCTTTAACCATGTATCAATTAAAGAATAATTCTTTTTCTTATACATTTGAATCAGTTTCATATATATATAATATGCAAGCATGCATATATATATATATATATATATATATATATATATGTCTTGGAAGTATTGCATACATGTCTTGGAAATGACACTTATCAGAGAAATCCAATGCAAAGATTTTTCTAACCATCCCTTTTTTAAAGCTGCATTCATTTTGTTTGTGTGAAGCCTTCTTAATGGTATATATTCAAAAATTTTCTATCTTATTTTCTTCCATTTTGTCATTTTATCTCTTCTTTACCTTTATCCCTTGTTTAACCCTGAATTCTCCTATCCATAAATCTGGCAGGTGATTTCATTTTTGTTCCTTTAATTTGCATAAGACATCAGCCTTTATTTCTAGGGCATTTAGTTATTATGATGGAATATGGTGTGAGATATTTATCTGTATAACTACTTTTTTGCTGTTCTGCTTTTCTAGTTTTCCTAAGAGTCTTTGTGAAATAGTGGCTTCTTAATCCAATAGATGGTATCTTTAGGTTTATGAAAAGATCGTTTATTTTCCTTAATTACTCCTGCATATTGTGTACCTACTCTTTCCCACTGATCAGTTTGTCCTATTCTTAACCAGTATCAAATTATTTTTCAATCTTTAACTTACCTCAAGTATATGTTCAATAATGAAATTCCTACATCTAAAATTATGACCAGTTTGGTCACTGTTTTGGTAAAATTCCATATTGAAATCCAAATTCGTAAAATTATAGGTTAAAAAACAAGAGATTACTATGTCTACTTTTCCATGTTTCCTCCAACATTGTTCCCATAATTGTCACCTTTGACAATTTGTATAGTGACTAGAAAGTCTTTTTCCAATGATCCATGTTCTAGACTTTATTGTCTTAAATTGTTTCTATATCTTGTTTTTTTTTAGTCTGTTTTGCAGATTCTCTTTTCAGTTGCTTAAAAAAAATTTCAAATAGTTTTGATGACTATTATTTTATGTATATTTTGATGTCTAAACCCTCTTTGTTCATGGTTTTTTCCTTGTAATTTCCTTGAGATTCTAGACTTTTTTCTTCAATATGAATTTATTATTTTATTTAATTCTAGTATATTTTATAATTCTAAATTTTATATAGTTCTATCTAGAACTATATCAAATTCTATTTATTGGTAATGTTATTGATATAGAATTTAGTTTGTGTATTAATTTAGGAAGTATTGTCATTTAAGTTATATTGGCAGATTCCAAATAGAACCTGTGAATCTATCTCCAATCAGTTATGTTATCATTTTTTCATAAAGTATTTTTTTGTAGTTTTGAGTGAGTGTGTGTGTGTGTGTAATCTTATATGTTTTAGATTAATTATACATTATTCCCTCTTACTCCATATTCCACATATGCTGGACTACTTGCTTTTCTCCATATATGACATTCTATGTTCCAATTTGATGCCATGGCACAGACTGTCCCCCACTCCTAGAGTATTCTAACTCTTCACCTCTGCTGCTGGGAATGCCTAAGTTCACTTGAAAACTCAATTCAAGTGCCACCTCCTTTAATGACATTTTCTGGTTCTTCAGTTGTTAATATTCTCCAAATACTTTGTGTTATATGCACATAAAATATTTAAATATTTATATTAGCATATAAAAATTAGTATATATAATGTTTATATATGCATTCTTTATAAATAAATAATATACATGCATTTATATATTTACTTATACATATACATATATATATATATATATATATGTACCTAATAATCATATCCTGAGAACATGCAGTATCCCTGTAAGCTTCTTGAGAGAAAGGACTAGTTCACTTTGAATTTGAAAGCCCAGGGCTTGTGTACCTCATTAATAGATATTACTTTACAGAGAGGAAAAAAAGAAAAGAAGAATGAAAGGGAAGAAGGAAAAAGGATAATGAGGGAGAAAGGAAAGAAAGAAAATGTTTATGTCACTGCAGATGCTTCTGATATAGTTTACAGAAACAAGCCATGCAATGAAAATGTCCCTTCTAATTTCCATATCATCATCACTTATTAATATACAGATCTTCTGAGCAGTCTAGGTTGGTGTGGTGACTGGAAAAGGAATGACATATAATAAATTATTGTTGATTTGTTTTTTACTACCTGAAAAAAAGAACAGATGGTAGTTATCCAATTCTTCTAGGCAGGCAGTATGTGGCCCTGCAGATGACTGAGATCCAGCTGACCACAGATCTGGTACCCTCTCTTCTTCCTGACATACTTTAGTCTTTCTGAGCAGATGCAATATATTAGAGTCTAGAAATGGCCATCACACAGCTGAACTATGTAGCATAGAGTGTTGACACAATACACATTAGAACAATCAGATCATACCACTTATGCCATGCAATCTGCTTCACTCCAAATATAGCTAGTCATATGTCAACAATTCAAATGTGCTATTTTGTTGGAGGAAGATATGAGTTTCTGTGACATTGAAGCTTTATACATTTAACAACCAAATGTTTTTCATTCTCTGTACATTTTTGGGGTGGGAGTTGGTTGTTATCCTTAGTTCTCAAAAAAGACCAAAATGACATCACTAAATTAAAGTCAAATCACAAATGCCTGACATTGGCTGATCAGACCGATACAAACTCAGAATGCTCTATCATGGGTCGGACATAGATAGTCCCTATGAACATTTGGGGTGACTTCTCTAACTTTGCACATCTCTCATTTCTTCTTAGTTAATTCAATATTTTTCCATATATCTATAATGTTTGTTTTAATGAGTCTCAGGGGAAAAGAAGAAAAGTTTAAGTAAAAATATCATATGGTCATTTTGGGATTCCAAAAAATCTTTTTGGAACAAAGAAGTTAGAATAAACTTAGTCTTACTTCCATTCTGGGGATTCTTGACAAGAGACTGAAGAAAGTTTTTAGCTCAGCAATAATCACAGCATATTATCTATATTCAATGAAATGAAATCTTGATACACACCATTATGATGATACTGTTCAAGTAGTGTTATTTTCATTTCTTGGAGCTGAATTTTAGGAAAGGCCTTGCCAAATTGGAATGTCTCAAATGAAGAATAGGGATGACACCAAGGGGATTGAAAATCAGGCCATCTGAGAGATGATTAAAGGAATTAGAAATATTTTGACCGAAGAAGCAAGGATGCAGAAATATGTGATATGTCTTCAAGTATTTGAAGAGCTATCATGTGAAAGAAGATTAAAATTTTTTTTTTAATTTGGCCCTTAAAGACAGACTGAAGAGTGACGGGTGGAAGCTGTAGAGGATTGGCCTTTCTAATTCAGTTTGTTTTGAATATAAGATGTAAAAAATAGGACAAAACTGGAAAGGTATCCTGGATCCAAATGATGCAGGGGCTTACATAAGAATGTTTTAATTTATTCCACATGTAATTGAGAGCCAGAAATGTTATCATTCAACTTGTTAATAGGAAGAGTATTTAGGACACTGGAGAAGAGAAGACAGTTTAGAGAAAAAAGAATAATGAAGGTCTAAAGTGGAGAGGAATCAGGAGGGATGGACAGGAAAGAATGAACATAGGAGTTGCTATAGAACTAGAATTAAGCAAATCTGCAAATTGATTGGACATGGAAAGTGATGGAGAAAAAAAAAGCGAAAGAAGATTTCAAGTTTTTGAGTCTGAATTAGAAGGATAGTGATAGAATAAAAAGAGAGTAGAATTTGGGGTGGTTATGATGAGTTTGGGATATGTTGAATTTCAGGTGCTAGCTGGATAGCTAAATAAAAATAGCCAAATGACAGTTAGAAACTTAGAACTAAAATTCAGGGGAGAAATTGGAGAAATGTATTTGAGAATTGTGGGCATTTAGGAGATAATTGAAACCATGTGAATCAAGTTAGGCAGGGAAGAAGGGAAGGAGAGGGGAGGAGAGAGAGAGAAAGAGAGGATGGAGGAAGAGGAGAGAAGAGGAAAGAGAAAAGGGAATATATTTATAGAATGGGAATCCTAATATTTGTCCTATCTACATCATGAGAGTTACTTTCCATTCAATCATTCATTTAACAGAGGAGCTTGCTACATTAAAAATGCTATGATAGTTGCATGATCCCCAACTTCATAGAACTTATATTGAAACAGGAGCAAGACAACAAGAATACAAATCATTGTTTTAGAATATATAAAATGAGAGAGGTGCAAAAAGAGTATCATTGGAATTTCAATGAAAGAGACTGAGAGAAAGCCTTAGGAAGGAAATAATATGAGCTGGGCATTAAAGATGAGTAGGGATTATAGAGGACTACCTATTAGAAGGGGCATTCCAGATGAAGGAAACAATATAAGTGAAGGTGTAGAGGCAGGCAAGGATGGAACAATACAGTTTAGTTGTATAGTATGTGGATAATGTTAAAATAAAGCTTCAAAGGTAAATTGGTGTTAGATTATGAAGGACTTTGTTTTTTTTAATAGCTTTTTATTTACAAGATATATGTATGGGTAATTTTTCAGAATTTACAATTGCAAAACCTTTTGTTCCAATTTGTCCCCTTCTTCCCCTCCCCCCCTCCCCCATATGTCAGGTTGATCAATACATGTTAAATATGCTAAAGTATAAGTTAAATACAATATATGTATACATGTCCATACAGTTATTTTGCTGTACAAAAAGAATTGGACTTTGAAATAGTATACAAATGATCTGTGAAGGAAATAAAAAATGCAGGTGGACAAAAATAGAGGGATTGGGAATTCTTTGTAGTGGTTCATAATCATCTCCCAGAGTTCTTTCACTGGGTGTAGATGGTTCAATTCATTACTGTTCTATTGGAACTGATTTGCTTCATCACATTGTTGAAGAGAGCCACGTCCATCAGAATTGATCATTATATAGTATTGTTGTTGAAGTATATAATGATCTCCTGATCCTGCTCATTTCACTCAGCATCAGTTCATGTAAGTCTCTCCAGGCCTTTCTGAAATCATCCTGCTGATCATTTCTTACAGAATAATAATATTCCATAATATTCATATATCACAATTTTTTCAGCCATTCTCCAATTCATAGGTATCCACTCAGTTTCCAGTTTCAGGCCACTACAAAGAGGGCTGCCACAAACATTCTTGCACATACAGGTCCCTTTCCCTCCTTTAAAACCTTTTTGGGATATAAGCCCAGTAGAAACACTGCTGGATCAAAGGGTATGCACAGTTTGATAACTTTCTGAGCATAGTTCCAAATTGCTCTCCAGAATGGCTGGATGTATTCACAATTCCACCAACAATGTATCAGTGTCCCAGTTTTCCCACATTCCCTCCAACACTCCACATTATCTTTCCCTGTCATTTTAGCCAATCTGACAGGTGTGTAGTGGTATGTCAGAGTTGTCTTAATTTGCATTTCTCTAATTAATAATGACTTGGAGCACCTTTTCACATGGGTAGAAATAGTTTCAATTTCTTTGTCTGAGAATTATCTGTTCATATCCTTTGACCATTTATCAATTGGAGAATGGCTTGATTTCTTATAAATTAGAGTCAATTCTCTATATATTTTGGGAATAAGGTCTTTATCAGAACCTTTGACTGTAAAAATGTTTTCCCAGTTTATTGCTTCCCTTCTAATCTTGTCTGCATTAGTTTTGTTTGTACAAAAACTTTTCAAATATAATAATCAAAATTTTCTATTTTGTGATCAATAATGATCTCTAGTTCTTCTTTGGTCATAAATTCCTTCCTCTTCCACAGGTCTGAGAAGTAAACTATCCTATGCTCTTCCAATTTATTTATAATCTCATTCTTCATGCCCAAGTCATGAACCTATTTTAACCATTTGACTTAACGGTGTTAAGTATGGATCAGTGCCTAGTTTCTGCCATACTAATTTCCAATTTTCCCAGCAATTTTTGTCAAACAGTGAGTTCTTATCCCAAAAGTGGGGTCTTTGGGTTTGTCAAACTCTAGATTATTAAAGTTATTGACTATTTTGTCCTTTGAACCTAACCTATTCCACTGATCAACTAGTCTATTTCTTAGCCAATACCAAATGGTTTTGGTAACTGTTGCTTTATAGTATAATTTTAGGTCTGGTACAGCTAGGCCACCTTCATTTGATTTTTTTTCATTAATTCCCTTGAAATTCTTGACCTTTTGTTTTTCTATATGAAATTTGTTGTTATTTTTTCTAAGTTATTAAAATAGTTTTTGGGGAGTCTAATTGGTATAGTGCTAAATAAATAGATTAGTTTAGGTAGCATTGTCATATTTATTATATTTGCTTGCCCTGTCCAAGAGCATTTAATATTTTTTCCAATTGGTTAAATCTGACTTTATTTGTGTGGAAAATGTTTTGTAGCTTTGCTCATATAGTTCTTGATTTTTCCTTGGCAGATACATTCCTAAACATTTTATACTATTAGTAGTTACTTTAATGGAATTTCTCTTTGTAACTCTTAACTATTGGATTTTGTTAGTGATATATAAGAATGCTGATGATTTATGTGGGTTTATTTTGTATCCTGCAACTTTGCTAAAGGTGTGGATTATTTCTAATAGCTTTTTAGTAGAATCTCTGGGGTTCTCTAAGTATACTATCATATCATCAGCAAAGAGTGATAATTTGGTTTCCTCATTACCTACTCTAATTCCTTTAATCTCTTTCTCAACTCTAATTGACAAAGCTAGCATTTCTAATGCAATATTGAATAGTAACAGTGATACTGGGCAACCTTGTTTCACTCCTGATCTTCTTGGGAATGGTTCCAGTTTATCCCTATTACATATGATGCTTACTGATGGTTTTAAATAGATACTACTGATTATTTTAAGGAAAAGTCCATTTATTCCTATACTCTCAACTTTTTTTTTAATAGGAATGGATGTTGGATTTTATCAAATGCTTTTTCTGTATCTATTGAGATGATCATATGGTTTTTGTTAATTTGGTTATTAATATGGTCAATTATACTAATAGTTTTCCTAATATTGAACCAGCCCTACATTCCTGGTATAAATCCTACTTGATTATGGTGAATTAGCCTGGGGATGATTTTCTGTAGTCTTTTTGCTAATATCTTATTTAAGATTTTAGCATCAATATTTATTAGGGAGATTGGTCTATAATTTTCTTTCTCTGTTTTCAACCTACCGGGTTTAGGTATCAGTACCATGTCTGTGTCATAAAAGGAATTTGTTAGGACTCCTTCATTCCCTATTTTTTCAAATAGTCTATATAGTATTGGGACTAATTGTTCTTTAAATGTTTGGTAGAATTCACATGTAAATCCATCTGGTCCTGGAGATTTTTTCTTAGGGAGTTGATTAATAACTTGTTCTATTTCTTTTTCTGAAATGGGACTATTTAAGCAATTTACTTCCTCCTCTGTTAATCTGGGAAGCCTATATTTTTGGAGGTAATCATCCATTTCACTTTAGGTTATCAAATTTATTGGCATAAAGTTGGGCAAAGTAACTCCTTATTATTGCCCTAATTTCCTCTTATGAAGGACTTTGAATGTCAAATTTAAAAATCTGAACTTTGTTCGGTAGGCAATAGGTAGCCATCAAAGGTTTCTGAATGGTGGGTTGATGAAATGATATTTTTTAATTAGGAAAATTAACCTAGCAGTATAAAATAGGAATTGAAAAGGGAAAAAACTAGAAAGGGCAAGAATGATTAAAGTGACTATTGAAATAATGTAGGCAAAAGGGAATGAGAAATCTTGAATTACAATAGAAGCAACAGAAATGAAAAGCTAAGAAGACATCTGAAAGATATTTTAGAGATAGGATTCTGAAATGTATTGATTGTAGAACTGAAGGAGAAAGTTAAGTCAATCTTAAAATATTTTATCATTTAAAACCCTTTCCAATTTAAGTATACCCTATCCTTCCAGTTGATTACAGATTACAGTCATTAATACATTCTACATTCAAGCTTGAAATACATATACTTCTTACTTCTCTGTCTTTTGTAGCCTTCAGCTTTCCACCAATCTCACCAAAAATTCTTTTCTCTTTTTTTTTTCTGAGTTATTTTCCAATTCTCCCAATAGTAGGTGATCTCTCTCCCAATCTATGTAATATTTATTTCATATATAATTTGCATTTGCTTATCTGTGCATGTACTGACTGCCCCTTCTTCGCAATAGAATATAAGCTCCTTGAAGCAAGCATAATTTTTTGTTTTGTCTTTGTATCTCCAATGAATAAATGGATGAAAAGCCATTTATTATCATTAGATCTAAATAGGAGTAAATATGTAAAATTATTTTATAAATACTTCATTTATCAATTCTTTCTCTGGATTCAGATAGTGTCTTTCTTCATATGTCCTTTATAGTTAATTTGCATATTTATATTTAAAAAATAGCTTATTTCCTGAAAATCATTTTAAAACAATATTTCTGTTACCATATACAATGTTCTATTGGTTCACTCATTTTACTCTTCATTATTTCTTGCAAGTGTTACTCTGTTTTTCTAAAATTATTATTATTATTTTTTATTTAATAGCCTTTTATTTACAGGATTTATACATGGGTAACTTTACAGCATTAACAATTGCCAAACCTCTTGTTCCAATTAAAATTATTTTGTTAATCATTTCTTATAGCACAGGAGTAGTCCATCACAATCATATACCACAACTTGTTTAGCCATTGCCCAATTGATGGATATCCCTGCAATTTCCATTTCTTTGCCACCACAAAGAGAATTGCTGTTAAAGGTTTTGCTATTTTCCCCATTGCAGGAGTTCAGTAGCATGATCTATGGTCCAGCCACGGCTGGTGGAGCAAGGAAATGCAGAGCCTGCACATAATAAATGTGTCCCTCAATAAATGTTTATTGAATTTAGTTGGAATGAGAAGATAACTGAAGATAAAGATATTTCAAGTATGTAGAAGAGTAGTTGAGGGAACTCATGTCAGATATCTTAATATCAGGGAGCAGTAAATGAAATAGTCTTTGTGCCTAGAAAATTATAAAATGCTAGGCAAATGCTAAGTATTATTTTAGGAACTCTAGCTATTGTTTCCCTTTATTCTATTTAGTTTTTATCTATACATTCCATTTTCTGGTTTTATGGTATTTTAGCTCTATACTCTAGGCTTAGTGCCCAGAGATATTTGCCATTCATTTTAGCTTGTGAAAAAAAATTCACTATAGTGGGTGATATAGGGGAGGGGGAGAAGTTGCTTCCCATTCAGTTGTAACAGGCAACAGCTTGTAAGTCTGGGACCTTGGCAACAGTAGGCAATGGCTTAGCTTCAAGTCTCAGAAGCCATAAGTAAGAGAGACAGAAAATGATGGCTGTGGCAGAATTGAAAGTTCTGTCTTTTTGAAAGTAAGACATCTGGTCCCTGCCATGGGGTCAAGTTTTCCAGCCTAAGAGGTTTGCTAAATAGTCTATAATTAAGCCAGCTCTATAGATAATTCTATTGCTTGACTGGCCTAGAAGATAAGGAATGGACATTTGGATTGAGCTGGAAAGATAGAGAGATCTGCATTGTAAAAGAGCTCCAAGCAGGCTATAGATGCTGCCAGAGAAGGTCTCTAGCTATTCCTGTCCTCTCATTTTCTGGCTCAGCTGCAGAAGGAGATGGAAAATATTCTCAAGGATAAGCTATTTTTCAGGACCTCCCTCCTAGATTATTTTGCCTAACTTTGTCTGAGAAGCAGCAAAACCACCTCTTCTAACTCTAGTCCTAAACCTAGAAACCATAAATATGTAATAGTCTTTGTGAAGAATTTGTAATTACTGTATGTTAACAACAACAAAAACATGTCTTTAGATTTCAAAGTTCTCCAAGTTGAATGCAAAAAACAGGCTGACAATGAAGAAAAGCAAAGTGGCAATGATTACACAATAATAATTTAATTAAGAATGTTAACAAACTAAAATATTTTAAAATGCTTTATAATACCTTTGCCCTTTTGCACCAAAGATTATAGCATTTGATTTAGTTATTGTTGTATAATAGGTGAATATAGCCACCCAGTTTTTGGTTGCCTGGTGAGAATATTTGTTTAAGAGTGCCATGCATTTTAACTTTTTTGATTCCAGATAGAGAACTTCTGTGCTCCAACCCTGTGTTTAATAGGTCTGACATATGGTTTGTTTCCTTATTTAACTTTTATTGTTTTATTTCATAAGACTACTCTGTAATTAGCATGAGGAATAATAATCAGACTACTGTTCTGTCAAAAGTACATATTCTTATCAAAATACACAGTATTGCATGCTGTTCTTGTGATTCAGTATTTAAAACAATGACACATGTATCATTGTCAGTATAGGGGTGAATAGAATTGTGTAGCTTAAAGATGAGATTTATTTTTCTCATGGTTAGAGAACCTATAGAAAAAAAGGAAAAGAAAAAAACATCCAAGATCATTATGGAGAAAGATAAAGAACAACTATATTTTGGAGTCAAGAGACTCAGATTTCACTCCTAATACAACTTTAGTCTGAGTCTGCTTCCTATAGATGGGGGACTTCAGCATGTCTTTTCATTCACTATGGTCCTCAGTTCCCTCATGTGTTATATGAAGGGGGTTGAATTATCTCATTTCTATCTGAGGTCTAAGGTTCTATCTAAATTAAACATTCTATGAATATTTTTCCATAAAAAAGAAAGAATCATTCCTTTTCTCTTCCCAATACCTACATTTTCCTCTCCTACCTTCTGACACTTTGTTCTTTCATTCCTGTATTTTAAACAGCATTTCACACAATTTAGGAATTTTCTCTTTTAATATTCCTATTGTTCTTTACTAATGTTTTTGGGGTTTCAACCCATTCAACTTGAAATGGGTTAGAAAATTTTTGAGGCACAGATGATTTCTTCAAGTTGGAAGTTCTAACCAGAAAAGAAAGAAAGATATAGAGAGTGAATGACTACATGGATGAGAATAAAGAACAAGGTTTGGCTTTTTCGACCAGGATTTACAATATCAAAATGGTAGCCTTCTGGGAATGAAAGGAGAATTTCTCAAAAGGACTGAGAATAGGATATCTGGCATGCGATAAGTTTGGTCAAGTTAAAGTGAAATTTTTGAGAAGGATAAAGAGAGATGAAGGACAACAAGAATTGCCTAGAAATAAGCCTATCATGGAGACATCATCACCTTGCTTTACTGTATGCAATGAGGAAGCCAAGTTAGGAGGTTAAACCTTTATAAACCTGCCCATGGCCTAAACTATCTTTGCTCAATCCCTTTTAGAGATTAGCCTTCCATGCTGATCCTCATGGTATTCTTTTAGCTTCCTCCCCCATGTCTCATGGTGTCTTTTTCTTTGTTTTATAGCTAATTCTTTTTTTTTAATTAAAGCTTTTTTTTTTTTTTTAACAAAACATATTCATGGGTAATTTTTTTTTCTTTTTTTTTTTATTAAAGCTTTTTATTTACAAAGCATATGCATGGGTAATTTTTCCAACATTGACCCTTGAATAACCTTTTTTTGCAAATTTTCTCCTCCTTCCCCCCACCCATTCCCCTAGTGGGCAGGTAGTCCAATACATGTTAAATATGTTGAAATACATGATAGATCCAATATATGTATACATATTTATACAATTATCTTGTTGCACAAGAAAAATGAGATAAGGAAGGAAGAAAAAGAAAAACTGAGAAAGAAAACACAATGCAAGCAAACAATAACAAAAAGAGTGAGAATGCTATGTTGTGGTCCTCACTCAGTTCCCACAGTCCTCTTTCTGGGTATAGATGGCTCTCTTCTTCAGTGAACAAGTGGAACTGGATTGAATCATCTCATTGTTGAAGAGAGCCACGTTCATCAGAATTGATCCTCATATAGTCTTCTTGTTGCTGTGTACAATGATATCCTATTCCTGCTCATTTCACTTAGCATCAGCTCATGTAAATCTCTCCAGGCCTTTCTGAAATCACCCTGGTTATCATTTCTTACAGAACAATAATATTCCATTCCAGAGATGTCTTCCTCTGATTCAGGCCTGCCAATCTAGCCAATACCACCTAGTTGCTCCATTATTAATCTGAGTATGTCCCATTTAGGAGGGACTCGAAGAGCTGTACCTATAATTCTTTTTTTTTTTTTTTAAATAGTAGCTTTTTATTTTCAAAATACGTGCAAAGATAATTTTCAACATTCATCCTTACAAAACCTTGTATTCTAAATTTTTCTCCCTTCCTTCTCCCCACCCCCCTCTTCTAAAAAGCAGGTAATCCAATATAGGTTAAACACTGTACCCGTAATTCTTTATAAACATTTTGTTAATTGTCTCTCCAGATCATGAACTTGTTTAGGGCCAATGAATCCTTGGTCTATTGCTTCTCATTTATTTAAGTTGAAAATAAACAAACAAACAAACAAACAAACAAAAACAAACCCCAAACTCCCAGAATGCCAGTTTTGGAGTGACTTTAAATATTACCTATTTCACTTTCCTTATTTTATTGCATTGCATATTTTATATGCATTTTGGGTTTAGTACCCCTTACAGAAACCTTGCCATGAAAACCTTGGGATTCCAGGTTCTACCTTTTGATAGAGATTTGGCCAGAATTCTGGCCTTGATCTTAGAAGCATTTCTAAGAAGGAGAAGAAATTGTCATATGCAGTTGCAAGGATGGGCTATAGAGCTGCTAATGGTCAAGCTTGTATGGGATGGAATGCTGTTTAGGAGAAGGGAACTGTGACTTTTTTAAGCTGCAAAATAATGACAGATCTAGAGCTGCATGGACAGTGGCATGTGGTTTTCTGGGTTGATGCAGGATTTCAGGCTAACAGCTCCTTCCTGCACTTTCTCCATTCATTCATTGCCCACAATCCCTTACTTCTATCTTCCTAGTTGTTTTTTTTTCTTGTTTTCCCAAGTTTACAGAGGGAAATTTCAGTTTCTCTTAGTTTTGCCTTATTACATAAAATGCTAATATAATTTTCAATGGCCATTAATACTGATCTTATTTGGGTGTTTGTCTGACACCCTAAAAGAAGAGTTTAGTCCAAGGGGGAGAAGAAGGAGAGAACTTCCTATATGGTACAATTGGTGGTAGATTTCTCAGGTATGGAAATTATCTGGATACTATAAAATTGAACCTTGTAGTCTTGAGACTAATTGAGACTACTATGACAGTTTCCCCTTAACAAAGGTGAATAAAAGTATTATTAGGGAACTCATCCTCTATCCTTTGCAGTTCCACTGCAAAGCATTCTCAGTATAATTCTACCTGCTGATAACTCTAGTAGAAAAGATGATAGAAATGATATTGAGCTTCACCTTGTTTCCATATAACTTTGGTTTCTCCTGCTGAGTACATTTTGAAAAATTTTCAGCCCATGTAGTTTGGAGATTATGAGTACTTGGTATGATTCCACCTACGAAAACATTGTTTGAAAGTTTTTATAGATCAAGGTCATATTCAGGGGGTGATTGGTAGCATTTGACCTATTATAATGATCTGGTTTCAGTACAATGTTTTTGGTTGAGTTTTCCAGGCTATTTTGAGGTCTGTGTTTTTAATAAAGATTTCTTCTCTGTCCATAAAAGATAGGGAGCTTCTGAGGCACAAATTTTAGCCTTTAGACCATGTCTTCCTACATGTTTGGTAAATTCTAAATCTTTATAAACTGCAATGATCTATTACACCCTTTCTATTATTTCCTTACATACTGCATTGATGATTATGCTGCCATCCTAAATTCCTCTATTTTCACAAGCAAATTCACCAGACTCAATCATTTGTTTGATGCTATCTTGTTGATAAGCTGGGTTTATGTGGATATTTCCCTTGGGGTGCTTTTTGATTCTCTTCTTAGATCTTAGCTGATTCTACATTGCAGTAAACCACTTTTGGTTATATTTGTTGTGCATCTATTATTTGCTTGGCTATTGCTTGGCAAAATGATGTATGCTTGTTCCAAAGAATTATCTATAGATTTTAAATTTGTTCATCAATTCTCTTTTTCTTTTCTAGATCAATCTTCTAGTTCTGCTAGGATAGTGAGCCCTGTGTTTCATTATCACCATATATCTTCTGTTAATGTTCTTTCCACATTTGTTATGTTCGATTTTATGTTTTAAGTATATATTGAGAATAGTGTTATGTAGGTATATTTTGCTTTAGATGTGTTTTACCTGTAAAGCTTTGATTTCAGGATACTAGTAAGACTCTAAATATATTCAGACACAGCCTTCTCTTTAATATCTTTATGCTTGAAATATCTTAACTGGAGAAGAAATTTGCAAGTATAATTTTATCCATTGGTTCAATGTGACCTTTGAATTCAAACTTGAAGCTTTGAGTCTCCATCTTTCCTTGAAGCACATTAATTATCTATACCTAATGAGTTTGAATGATATTTTGATGTTATTGAAAAAACTTTTGGTAGTATGAAAGATGTTTTTTATTGGGCCTTGTAGTCATCCATGTACATCAAATAATAAGGTATTTTCATTTGACCTCTTCATTAATTTGGAAGCCATACTTATTTGATTTAGAAGAGATTATAATGAATTTAAAGCTAAGCAAAAGCATAATAGATTTAAACTCTCTCTGAGAATTATCACTGACATTTTTATTTTATTTAATGCTATTTTATATATTTGTAAAAAGTGATGAATGCAGAACCCATGTCAAAGACTTTGTGTTAATCATTTAAATGAAGTATAAATGTTTAGATGTTTTCCACCATTGTGTTCAATTATTACTAAATTGGCAAAAAGTTAATTTTTATGTCCTTTGACCTTTTTTGACATACTCTTTTGCTCTTCAGTCAGCATAATGTTTTCTTTTAAGTGCCATGGAGGATGGTAGAGCGAGGGACACTCTATGTTTTCCTTTGCAAATGCATGAGCAAATTAGGCATTTGGAATAGTTCTAGCAAAAGAAAAATCTAGAAATGGTTAGCCAGGCACTTTGTGATCATCTGATAACCACAGAGTTAGAAAATATGAATGAATAAAATAGTCTAAGTGAAAGCCTTCATGAGCTAGCTACCATTCCTTCTGAATTTCATCATCCTAACAGGAAGACTGCAGTTACAAAACTGCACAATTGAGGTTCCTTCAGTCTGATTCTTTTACTACCATTCATTATTTTTCCTTTCTGATATTATTCAAACTATTGTGCTTGAAACAACCCTCTATCATTTCACATCCATGTGAATTAATTAAATCAATTCAAAACCAATTCAAAATCTACATTCTCTAAAAAAAAAATCTATCCTAATAAATTTGGATGATTCTGTTGTTCTCATTTCATTGTATTCATTTTTATGTTTGTTAATATTCATATATGTTACATACATAGCATTTGATTTAGATTCCAATGTTTTAAGCTTGCTTTTATATTTATCCATGTTGATAGTTGCCCTTTTTATTTCTCCACCAAGCTGTAAGTTGTTTAAAGGTCAAATAAAAAATTGGCCTTTTGTTACTGCTAGACATGGGGAATCCCAAATAATATAAGGAAAATTCAATTGGTTATGCTTTAATAGATAGGAAATAACTCATTCTTGAATTTTCTGTATAAATTACTCTTATCAATTTGTTAGAACAAAGATCAAGATTCATACAGTTAGAAGAATAAAAATGAGAAAGACGTATGATCTGCATTTGAAACTATTCAACCCTGATCACTTCAAACAAGTATTTGACAATGAAATAAAAGGAACTGGATGGAAGAAAGACTAGAAACACAGACAATAATAATTTTATTATTATGAAATAATCAAAAAGTTTAGCTGTGTATCAATTGCCATAATAAAAAGGCTAAAGGAACCTAAAAAGTAAAATTGATTTATTCACCAAGCAGAGAGAAATAGCAATCAAAGATATACTGAGTTAAACTAGAAAATCATTTGTAAAAAATCTCACACATAAAGACTACATGACTGTGAACAATATTGCCTCCTAAAATAGAGAGAAGTGGTGGAAAGTAAAAATCAGTTTAGAAAAAACTTGGAAAGAGACCCCAAATCATTCCCAGGGCATTTAAAGGTGAAAAGGGAAAAGGGACAACAAAATGAAGAAAAATAGAAAAGATTTGTGAAGATTTTTATAGCAAACTTTTCAGTATTAAAGATAAGAATGTCACAGTTGGACTTAACATCATAGTCATGAATATAATTATTGAAAAAATGGAAATGCCACTAAAGAGACAAAGTATGTGAAAAATACCTAGATTAGAGCACGTATACACATAAGAAATCCATGTTGAAGATGACACATTTATAAGGATAATAAAGGACCAATTTGCAAGGTATCTGAAAGAGAGGTAGAGAGTAAAGGTGTGGAATGAATCTCATGCTTTACTAATACTGGAAAAAGAAACTGAGAAAACATCAACCACTGATCTATATGCCTATTTTAATATTTATATAATGCTTTAAAATCAGCAAAATACTTTAAATATATTACCTTATTAATTTCTTATCTACATAAAATTTTTGTGAGAATAATCTACATGCATATCAAGGACATCCCCAATGATAGTATTAATAGGGAATAGGCTGGTTATTACAAGTGATATTCTACACTAGAAGGAATCTTGACCATCATACATTTAACTAAAATATGTATGTGGGCTACAAGATCCGATTACACTCACTGATTATTGATTATTAACAAGCAATTCATTTGGTAAAGCAAAATCTCATTTCAAATGCTGTATTTTAAAAAGTACCTCCCATTTTCCCAATAATTTGAAAATTATTGGGAAGATTCCTTGAATGTATGTACAAATAAAAATACTACTTATTAAGCAATTACTACATTCAAGAATGGGGATAAAAATGCAAAGGAAAAATAGTTCTTGCTTTTAAATAGCTTGTATGCTCATAAAAAGAGACAACATGCATAGAGAAATGGGTAGCTAAGTAGGAATATTTCAGTTTAGAAAGTTACAGAGATAGTGAGTAGATACACAGGGAAAGAGAATGGTATACTCAATCCAGTAGCAATAACAGAATTTATTAGATAGAGCTATGGCATTATAGTGACTGGTACTAAATGAAGTTTGAATGGAGTCAAGTCTGGATGTAGTGGATGATTGAGGCAGTTACAAATCAGGGAAATAAAGGTCCTTGATGACTGATTCTAGAGGTGAAAGGGTTAAATTATCTGGGGCTTAAGTTGGGGGAAGGGAAGAAAGTAGACAGGATGCAGTGACTGGTGAAGAGATGGCTTGAGAGTGCCCTAACAATAGAGAGAATATTTTCCATGACTCTAAGGTTGTAATAATGTTTATAAATAATAGCATTTATATAGCACTTTATGTTTTGTAAAGCACTCTCTATAATGGGTAAGCAAAGCATATACCAGGAAGACATATGCTTGCTGGAGATATTGGCCACTGTCACAAGGGAGATCTGTTGTAGAGACCAAATTGAGAAGGGATAGTGAGGCTAGATTGCCTTCAGAAAATTTCAGAGCTGTTTTAGTGACTTCACCCATCTCCTGGAAGCAAAGAGCCATCAATTGTTCTGCATAGTGTTCTTCAAAGAAACATTCTAAAGCACATCTTCAGGGAAATATATAATTGAAAAAGAAGGTAGATCACATGGTAAAAACAAATAATGATAAGAGGGCTCTTTGATCCTTCACTAGTATCCATGAGGATGAAACAAAGAAGGGACACCTCCCACATATTAGGTTTATCCCTTCATGGCAAATTCATTGGAAGAAATGGAAAAGGATGGCACAGGATGGGCAGGCATAAATGGGTTGTGAGCTTCACCTTTTAAGACATTACCCAGATTGATGAGATCACAGATTCATTTAAGCACTGGAGTATGCAGCTTACATTTTTTCAATTTTATCATCTTACATTTGCCTTTCAATGCTTACTCAAGCCAGTAATTGTCCATTTTATTTTTCTGCAAAACTATTACTGTTTGAGGCTCAAATTATAATAATTTCAACCTCATAATGCCTAGTAAAATACAATAACCCTGTGGTTATTCCATAAATGCCTATTATGAATAATCTAAGAAAAATGTTTTTCTCTTCAACAACTTACTTTCTTTTCTCAAGGATTACTTTTTATTTTAAGCTAAAAGCTGAATTTTAGCAAGAGAATGCCATAGAATTGCAATTTTCAATTGTATATCACTTAATTCAAGCTCAATTAATCTCAAACATAATTTATTATTTTTCTCCTCAGACCCCACCTTCTGTTAAATTTCTTTTTTTTTCCTCAAGGGTACTAAGATCCATCCAGTTATCCAGGTCCAACCAGTTGCTATTTCTTGCCAGTGCTTCTTCCATAATATTGCTAAGATCCATCCTGTTCTCTTGTCCAAAATACCCCCCACTCTAGTTTGAACCTCTATCTCTTTCTGGAACTGTTGTAATAGCCTGCTAATCAGTTTCCTAGTCTCAAACTATTGTTCTCTTTGATCCCTCCTCCATTCTATGGTCAAATTGCAATTTCTAATGCATAAATCATTCAAAAATTTCCAATGGTTTACCTATTATCTCTGGATCTCTAAAATATAAACTCCTTGAAATGCATTTGAAGTCATTCATTATCAGCTCCAGCATAACTTTGTAAGCTTCAGATGCTCCAAAGTCAAGTTAAAAGAATCTCTTTCCTGTTCTTCACATGCAACATTCTTTCTCCTGCTTTCATTTCCTAGCTTGGTCTGTCCCATCCCCTCCCTCACCTCCTTAGACAAGACCTCTTAGAATTCTAACATTCCAATTGCCTTTAAAATTCAATCTAGTGGCCATTCCCATTCCTGATTCCTACAATTGTTAGTGTTTCCTCTTCCTTCCTCCCAAGCCCTCACATCAATTTGTATCTAGGTGAATGAGATGAGATGAGATCTCTCAGGACAGTTGTGAAAATCGAGTAAGGCTTCATCTACTTCAGAATTGGAGTAGGCCTGAAGTTCCTTGAGCATTGACTCAAGGGCATACTTAAGTCCCCTTCCTGCTATCATTCCATGACATCATTTTCTCCCTACTTCAATCAAATATGGGCAACTATGTACTTATTGGCCAAGTTCAATTTCTTGGGTAGTTCCTGCGTTTAGAATATAAGACCCTAAGCCTATGAGGATTATAGTCAGTGATGGGAGAGGTATTTGTATTAGGAACTATTTAAAGTGTCAAACCTGTCCCAACAGGTACCTCCTCCCTTCAATTGCTTGCTCGATAGGATGGATGCCTGATTCTCACTAGAACGTACAATAAACTTTTGCTTTGCTCTTAGAGATATCTCTAGCTTTTTATTAAATGATGACCCCTCACCATTGTGAGCCATACCATTTTGGGGGCTTGTCTGGGATCACATGACTTGGTGAGTAGGCAAACTCTTGAATGTTAGCGGGGTGGTGCCCTGCCCTGATTTAGGCAGCCCACCAGTGTCCAGGGGCTTCTCTTTGCTCCCCAAGGTAAAGTGGGCCTGAAGTGGAGAAACTCAAGGCAAAGCAAAAGGGAGAAACTGTGGTAAAAATTCTGACTGGCTCAGTGTGAGGACAGATCAGTCAAACAATTTGCTGTGCAGCAACCCAGAGGTAAGCCCCCTGTGAGCCTCTTGAGTCAAGTTACAGACTGTAGGGGTGCTCTGAACAGGATAGGGTAGGCCAGGCCTTCTTGGCTGACTGGGGTCAATTGGTGACAATTGACATATTTGGACTTTTTGGAATTTAGATTCTAGCCAAATTCAATGTTTGTGGCCCAGTCCCAGCCATCTCTAGTGGAGAAAAATGATCAGAAAATACTGGTAAATAGTACCTTGGGAGATAAGTTAAGTAATTGGAATGAACTGCCAAAATATAAAGGAAAAAGCAAGAAAAAGATGATAAGGTATTGTTGTTTTGTCTGGGGTAGCAATGGGGGAAGTACTATGGCTCCCTTGAAGACTCGGTGTGCCAAAAACTAAATTTGTATGTTAATAATAAAGAATCTGTTAATCCAGAGGGGGCAGTATATGCTGGACTATGGCTTTTCAGGGCCCCAATAATGTTGAGTAAGAATCAAAGTGAAAAGGACATAAAGGAGCAGACTTTAAAGACACAGCAATGAAACCCATTGTTATCTCTCCCTCCTCTATACTTAGCCCCGCTTCAGGAAGTGGCCTCCAGACATAAAAGGGAAGGAGAGGACTTAATTCCATCAGCCTCTCCAGGGGTCCTCAGAGCACAGGAAGATTTAATTCAATTAACCCTCTCCCACTCTCCCCCCAAAATCTCATTTGCTTCTCTTAGGAAGGAATTAGAGCAAATTCAAAGGGATATCCAAAATTACCCTCTTCCAGAACCCAAACCCCAAGTCCTAAATTATATCCTTTAAGAGAAGTTCCCTTGGCTCAGGGAGGTATAGGTTATCAGAATGCTTTCCTGAGTACCACAGAAGTCAGAGTCTTTAAGAAGGAAATGAAGCCCTTAATAGAAGATCCCAGAATAGTCCAAAACTCATTATCCAGAATGATTAGTTTGGAAGGGAAAGCTGAAGGGTCTGTTAGAGTGGGAGTTAAAAGAACAAGGGTGGGAGCCAATGGCTCCAGAAGACCAACAGGAGCCAGGAGGGGATAAGGAATTAGATAAGGAATCTGAAATTATGTTACAAAAATTTGAAGAGATCTTAGTGTACAAATAAGAGGGGGTACTGAACGAGATGAGGTGAGATCTTTCAAGACAGTTGTGAAAATCGAGTAGAGCTTCATCTACTTCAGAGTTTGAGTAGGCCTGAAGATCTTTGAGCATTGACTCAAGGGCATACTTAAGTCCCCTTCCTGCTATCCTCCTATGACATCACTTTCTCCCTATTTTGATCAAATATGGGCAACTATGTACTTATTGGTCAACTTCAATTTCTTGGGTAGTTCCCATATTTAGAATGTAAGACCCTCAGCCAATGAGGATGATGGTCAGTGGTGGGGAGGGATATTTGCTTTAGGGACTATTTAAAGTGTAAAATCTATTCCAAAAGGTGCCTCTTCCTTTTGATTGCTTGCTCAATGGGAAGTACGCCTGATTTTGCCAGAATGTACAATAAACTTTTGCTTTGCTCCTAGAGATTTCTCCAGCTTTTTATTAAATGGTGCCTCCTCATCATTCTGAGCTACACATACATATAAATGCACATTTTCCTAGAAGAATATAATCTCCCTAAAGGCAGGAATTGCTTCATTTTTGTCTTTGTATCCTCAATGCCCAGCACAGTTCTGGGAAATAAGTTAATTGAGAAAAGCTTATTAATTGATTTTTTGAATCCTAAACTCTTTAAAGTTGGAAGATCTTCTAATCTTGTTGTACTACTAACTCTCTCCCTCCAGGGAAGCACTCTCTAAAAAATCCAAAAAACTGAGATGAGTTTGTAATATTGTACGAGGGTAGATAAAATAAGGTTAGGGAAGTACTAGACTCTTAGCTGTCCTGAAAGTTTTCCCTACCCCCCTGAAATTAAATTTAACAGTGTTATATCCAATTTCATCCTCTTGAAATCATTACTCTCCCATTATTCTCCCAGACTTTATGAGCTAACTACTATGCTTATTCTTGAAGTTACACAATGTGAATGTGATACACTAAGAAAAGATTGTCTCTTTAGTCCTATGTCTGAGTGCACCAGTGTCATCTGTTATTCTGACTGGCAAGAAGACAGGAATCATGATATCTGACATTGTTGATTCAGTGCCTAACACTGTGCTATAAATAGCATTCTTGTTTTTCCTACAAATCTACATATGAAGTATTTTCACAAATATTCCATGTCTTGATTAAATAGACATGGTATATATCTTGATTCCTTCTATGATCTGTTCGTAAATAATAAAAGTATAAAACCTTTTGTTCCCTGTCAATTTTGTTTCTGCACATAAATTCATAAAGTCAGACTATTTAGTGGTGAATGATGTGAATTAATTATTTTCAGAGTCATCTTGGGCTTAGTATTGTTTTGGTAAGTAAGACATAATTATTTCAAAGTTGAATTTCAAATGTTGATAAAAGTAAAATTGAGAACCTTCCTGAATGAATGAATGTATTCACACACACATTCACACATGCACAGATACACACATGCACACTCAACAACAACAAAAAATCATTCCAAAAAAACCTGAATTCTTAATGTAGATTCAACCAAGTCATTGTGTTTTGTGACCTTGGCAAACACCTTCATTCCTTTGGACATTAGTTTTCTCATGATTAAAATGAGGGGATTAACCAGAAGATTTCTAGTCTGTTATTTCTCTTTCCTTGATAAATTTTTTTCTTGCTGGTCCCTTTTTGTGTCACAGTTAAGTGAGAAAGGAACAATTCCATTAGGTCATTTTATTACTATTATTATTTCTACCACACCTACCATATTTTTATTTTGGATTCAGTGAGGGAACCATTTATTCTTTTGATTTAAAAGCATATTTAACATTAAGGGCTTCATTTTGAAGTGTCTTTAAAAATGTTACAACCACACACTCTGGACTCTGCTGACATATTGTATTATGCTATTAGACAAGTTATTGTAACATCACATCACATACATGTAGGTATCATCATTGCTAGAGGAACATGCCTTTAAAAAATATTTTATTGGATGAAACTTTCTTATTCTCAAGAAAACATATGGTTCTTTAATATAATTTATTGTGCCTTTCAAAATTCTGCATGTTTGATAAAAGTTTTGATATATTATAAATACCTGTAAAGAAAATAGAATTTAAAATTCTGAGACAAAACATTTTATAATTTTCTTCTTTTACATTTTCACAAAAACCCACACAGGCACCAAGAAAGACAAACAATAAAAATATGTCGATACAACACACTCTGGGTTGGAAACATTCAGACACGATGTGGTTTTCATATTAAAGCTTCACTAGGGGAACCTTTGGCCACAGCACAAGAGGTGGTTAAGATTTTAACAAGGAATTAATATTGTTCAACATGGTTAACAAGAAGGCATCATACATTAAGCACTGAGCTTGGAGTCAGGGAGACCTGAGTTCTAGTCCCGATACATATACTGTTAGCACTGTGACCACAGGCAAGTGATCTCTTTGCCCCCCTGGGTCTCCATTTCCCCATGTGTAAACTGAGTGATCATCCAGGGTGGCTTCCAGCTTTAACATTCTATGGGTTTCAGATTTGCTGCAGCTGTCAAAACTATATACATCACTTCACATCAGATAATACATGGTAATTCCAAGGACAGGACAGTTATTCTATTTTTTTTAAGGAGAGTTTGTGAGCAGCATGATCACACTAGAGCTGCATCCTGTCTGTTTTTTCATTCTGTACAAATTCAAATGGTGGATTAGGGAAGGGGACGGTCATTTTGCCAAACTGTGTGGAATCAGGCAGACCTTCACAATGCTTTCTGATCTGCAACACATTTAAAATCCTGGGACTGCTTACTAAGCTATAGGAAGCATTACAAATAGCAACAAGAAGCAAACAAGCCTTTAGTGCACATACACAGTGAAGGAGAGATTGGCATCTATTACAGAGATGCACATACCCAATCAGGTAATTTATGTAGGGTCCTTTTGGTGTGGTTGGATTTTGTTTTGTCTGAATTATGTGGTTTGGTTCTCCACAGATTTAGCCTAATTTAACTGTATAATACAAATCCTTATATTTATTTTGTAATGTGTAGATTCAGTCTTACAATAACATATGTGTTGATTTTTCCTCCTTTAATTAATGTTATTCATGCCAAGTATCTTTGGTAAAGAAGTTGGTCATAAGAATGAGGGGCTTAAAAAAAGAGAGTAGGAAAGAGGCTTTAGAATTCAAGGAGCAGGCTGACATTTTGGAAACCAAAAACTCCCCTTTTATGTAATATTTTGGATTATTTGTGTTTTTTTCCTTGGCTGTCCTCATTCAGGATTATTTCCTGATTTTTGCTTTGTAAAATTCATATACAATACTATTTATTAAACTGGATGCACAGCTCTGAGAAAAGGACATATAAAGGGAATGGAAAAATTCAGAATAAGGAGAACCCAGAAGGAAAAACACTAAATTTGAATCCAAAGATTCCATATCACACAAAGTGTTGGGTTTATTTTGCTAATTATAAAAGTTAGATAATCCAAGTCAAGACCCCATTTTGGTGCCTCAATTATCCACATTAATCACATACTTAATTCATTTCTCCTTTTCTGCTACAATGAAAGAATCACTGAATTTTTAGACTTAATAAAATCAGAGGAGACCTCAGGTTCCATCTTCACTTTTCTACTTAACCATTTAGATGGTTGGCTTTAAGGTTCAACTCTTCATCTAGAAAAGGAGGGGTTGGACTTGATGATCTCTAAGGACGTTTCCAGTTCTAAATCTATGATCCTAAGTAACTTGTAAATTTGGGAGCCCTTGAGTTGTAAGAACCACAATTCTAAAAGTCATTGCTAGACAAGAAACAGCCATGGAGGGGACAGAAAAAAAGGCTGTAGGCACATCTCCTGGTGTTTTGCAGCAGTTTTGTTTTTAATGTTTTGTAGCCCAGAGTTTTATTTTTTTAAATTATTATTCTTTTAAGAAATGAAAATGGGAAAAAGAGAGGCAGCTTAGAGTGGATTTTAAATACAATGGGAAAAATACTAATGGATTTTGATTCCAGAAAGAAAAAAAAAATTTTCACTTGTGAATATGTTTTAAATAGAGCTCTCGTTGACTGTCCCCAGTACAGCCAGGCTCTCTGTGGGAAGCAAACCCCTTCTCCTTATGTACTAAATTGTGTGCATGTGTATGTGTGTGTGCAAGCACATGTGAGCTTGAGTGAGTGTGTGCATGTGCATGTGTCCATGTACAAGACAGTGATGAGAAGCAAGGACATAATCATATGAATAAAATATAAAACCTACATCAGTCACAGGCAGGATATAAGAGAAGGGAGAAAGAATGAATATTTCCAACTCAGAAGATCACTTCACTTCAATTCCCTTCCTTCAGAATGTCAACCAAAGCCTGCAGCAGTCGATCATCCCTGTGCTTGTAAGGTTTTGTGCTGTAGAAAAGGTCCACATAGTCACTATACAGACTATTCTCGGCGTTTCTTAATTGGGATGGTTTGTTTAACTTTTCCAGAGCTTGATAGAAATGTTCATATGGAATCTTTAGCTTTTCATCTGGATGATTCTTTGGTGTTTGATTGGAGGCTCCCTGTTTGCTGAAAGCATTTTGCAGGAGTTGGAGCATGGCCCTGGAAGGTGTTTTCTCCATCAATTTGTCATTGCCACTGATGTTGGGGGTGGTGGAGCTTTTAGAAGGCTGAGGGCTTTCATGAAGGCTTTCTAGGGTAGCCTCGTCCTAAAAACAAAACAAAACATGCAACCAAAGATAGAGTGGCCATTGATATTTTGATTAAAAATTATTCATGGTATATGCATGCATCAGAAGAGACACAGATGAAAAATGATTTCTCTCTCCTCAAATTTTCCAACAGTACTTTTTTCATGAACCTTTTCTTTCCCTATCTCATTCTACTTCATATTATACTTTTTCTTTATTTGTTCAAACTCTGTGATCATATTGTAAGCTCCTTAATAGAGTCAGGAATTATCTTTTTCATTTTTTTTATCCCTAATACCAACATCACATCTTGTACTTTACTAATACTTAATTAACATTATTTTAGGACTTTATAGGCAGTACAGTGGATATAGTTAGAGGTTTAGAATAGAAAGACTCATCTTCCTTAGTTCAAATATTTCCTCAGACTTTTAATATGTGTGAACATGGGCATGTCACTTAAACCTCTTTGCCTCAGTTTTCTCATCTGTAAGGTGATCTGAAGAAGGAAATAGCAAGCCATTCATATATCTTTGCCAAGAAAACCCCACACAGGGTCACAAAGAATGGGATATGACTGATAATGACTGAACAACAACAGAGGGACTTTAAAAATCACCTGCAAAGCCCTCTTTTTTGCAAATGAGAAAACTAAGACCCAGAGAGACCAAATGATTTTTCCAGCATCTCCCAGTGAGCAGATAGCAAAACTGGGATTTAAATATACATTCTTCAATTCTAAATCTAGTGGTTTTTTTCCCCATTACTTCATTCTGACCTTGCAGACTACTCTTTTATGTTGGTACAATATTTAAAAGCAAGATGGCTTTTCTTAATCCCACAGTAACAGAAACTAATACTGACAGAAGTATAGTGGATGCAACAATTTTTTAATTTAGTTATGATAAAGGATTGTATTAGAAGGAACTGAAGAAATCATAAACCTAATGATTTCAAGGACTTCTCTAAGATAATATATTTGTTAAAAAAAATTCTGTGTAATTATATGGAAAAGACTAATTCAAGTTTTAGTATGTGTGTCCTTTAACTAAGTCATTTAAATATAGCCATAATTTGGACTTTATTAAACTATGAATTGAATGAAAATGAAATGAATTGAAAATATTATTTTTATTATTAATTCAATAAAAAATGAAAAAAAATTATAATCTCAGCCTTTATGGGAATAGGAATATAATAATAATCCTAGAACTTCATTGCTATCACATGCTTTTACATACAGAATCTTGCCATTTGTAGTTAAAATATTATGGGAATTGAATTATAAACAACAAATGGAATTTAAAATAGCAAATTTATCCATTTATTCAATGTTGAATTTTAATTAATTGATGTTTGATATGTAAAATCCTTCACAACCTGATTTCAAATTATGTTTCCAGTCTTATTATATATTTTTTTCCTTTTATACATTCATCATTTCAGTTTCACTGGCCTACTTGCTATTCCTCATAAATGATAACATCTCATCAGGCTGCCCCTTATTCCTGGAAAGCATTTTCTGCTTGTCTCTGTCTCTGAAAATCCCAGTTTTCATCAAATCTTAATTCAAATTCCATTTCCTATGTAAACTCTTTAGGGAATTCACTCTGTTACCAGTGCCCTCTTCACCTGCTCCATTTATCTTCTAGGGCCAAGTCATTTTACCCAAATGGGCACTGGTTTCCTCACCTATAAAATGATAGGATTGGACTAGATATTGTCTTCCACTTCTATATTTGTAATTATGTAATTATATACATACATTTTGTTTCCTCTAATACAAAGTAAACTTTTTGAGGCTACAGACTGTTTTCTTTTTTAACTTTGTATTCCTGATATCCAGCCCAGTGTCTGAAGCATAGTAGGAACTTCATAAATGCTTTTTATTTGGTTGAAGACAGGATCCCTTCTCACAAGAAGCTTTATATTCTTTTAGGGAGGCTACAAGTATGTAAATAAGTTAAATATAAAGCAGAATAAGACAGATGAAGTAGAGGTTGCATAAATAGTGCTCTGTGGTTCATAAGAGAGAGAATTTGTATATAACTGAGTAGATTAAAAAAAGTTTTTATAATAAATGGAACTCCAGGGAACTTAAGAGGCAGGAGAAAGAGGAGATATTGGAAGAGGAGAGAAAGAAGTATTATAGTGTGTAGGAAAGAAGGCTATACTTAGAACCACAAAACCCAAGTTTAAGCCTCTGCTCAGACATTAATCATTAGACTTCGGAAAAACTCAATGTATCTTTCTGAGTCTCATGTTCTTAAAAAAAGAAGAGCAATAATATTTTCAGTAACTTCCTTTAAGGGTTTTTGTAAAAGAAACATTTTGTAAACTTTAAAGTAGTGTATAAATGAGAGCTAGGGCTAATATAGAATCTATATGTTAGAGAAAACATGTTTTCTCTTAAAGAAAATTATTTGTGTTTTCCTAAGTACCTAAGGACACATTAATACTTTAGGGCAAAAGATACCATATAGGTCATTTGAGAGTAACTATGTAGCCCTTTACAGAGAGACAGACAGACAGACATATACAGACCTCAATAGAATCATCCATCTTCTCCACTCCTCTTCTATCATTTTGCACAGCATTATAAGAAGTATAGACACGGGGCTGTTTCATATGTTCTGGCTGGGTGGATGTCCCATGTAAAATCAGTTTCCAGTTCACAATTCTTCCTTCATTTTCCATTCTTCCAGACTAATGAATAAGTCCAGATATTACTTTTAGTGGACTTTTGATTTTGCTTTCCTTTTTATTTTTAAGCATCTTTCAGGTTCATAGTTAACATCTTATTCTAATACCTCATAGAAAGCATATAGAAGCTGGAGCCAGCTTAATTGGACTCCCAAAGGCTAACTATAGAATTTTCACTATAAGCTTTTACACATTATAAATAAGCAAATGCTACAAATAAGAGTTTAATTTATGGTTTTGTTTATGTCTAGACTTCAGTGATAGAGAAAATATTAATAATTCAGATTAAATTGAAAAGAGTGTACTGTGTACATTTTTCCCTCTATAAAAATGGTTGTTAAATACTTAACTTGTGGATGTTAAATACTAGTACAAACTTAGAAACATGTAACTTTATGCAGTAAGAAGGAAATCATTAGACTCGTTTCAATTACATGTAACAGCATTGTCTTTAGAGTCAAGTAC
Source organism: Sarcophilus harrisii (assembly GCF_902635505.1). Lineage (NCBI taxonomy): Eukaryota > Metazoa > Chordata > Mammalia > Dasyuromorphia > Dasyuridae > Sarcophilus > Sarcophilus harrisii. The sequence goes on from NC_045426.1 coordinate 191,854,318, forward strand.
TGCCCCCCATAATATTTCATTGCTTAGACAATTAAAAAATTAAACTCTTTAAGTGAGCCTTATTTTGTGGAATTGATATTTTGTTAAAAAAAAAGTTGGCTGTAGTTTCTAGAATAGGATCATATTTTTTTTTTTGATCATAAAAGTAGAGGTATATTCCCAAAGAAGGAAACTTTGCTACCACATAAAATGAAAGGCACAAAAGAAAATAGCAAACTATTTTTATTTGAGAAAATACTTTTTTCTAATAAAATGTTAATAATCACAATAATACAAAGATTGTTTAAGGTCTTATAGAGTATAGACATTATATATAGTCTATCTAGACATTCTGAAATGATTTTGTGCAATACAGAGAAGTAAGTTCTGTTGTGAGTAAGTAGTAAGTTTAATAGAAAGCTGTCCTGGCAGTCAGAAAGAATCCTATCTTTCACATACTGACTTTGGGAACCAAGGCAAGGCACTTCAATGTTCCGCTCAGTGTATCTGTTTAAGATGTACTGAAATCTAATTACAAAATTAATAATGATCACACAACCATTAAGTGGCACATTCTAAAATAGTCTCTAACTCTTGAACTCATTCTTTTTTGCTATATCCAAAAGATCAAGGTACTTAGATATTTAATTTTTTAAAAATTTTCTATTATTTTCTTTTAACAAGTTTTTATTTTCCCTTCCTCCCATTCCCTCCAATTCAAAAGTACAAAGAAAAACCTTGTAACAAATATGAATAGTAAAGGCAAAAAAAAAAATCTGTACATTGTCAGGAAGGTAGCATAATTCATCATCATCTTATTGATACAGTGACCAATCATGATTTCATAGGACTGATATACTTCATTTTTAAGTTGAAACATTGAAATACTTTATGGGGGAAGACAATTTTCAAGAATTAAAAAAATAATAATAACTAAAAGTTTGCATTTATTTCAGTTCCTTTTTTTCCCCTTGAGGCAATTGGGATTAAGTGATTTTGCCCAGGGTCACACAACTAGAAAGTATTAAGTATTTGAGGCTGGATTTGAACTCAGGTTTTCTTGACTTCAGGGCCGGCATTCTATTCACTGTGCCATCTAGCTGCCCCCTTATTTTGGTTCTTAATAGATGCAAGAAAATGTTCTAAATTATTTCCATTACACTATTTTGTTTAAAAATCAAAATCTGGTACTTTTGTTCTCAAGTATTCCCTTTTGGAGCCTAATTATTTCCTTCTTACTGTATAAAGTACCATCTTTCCAGAATTTTGCTGGTAAATGTTTAACAATTATGTTTCCAGAGGGAGAAATGCACACAGGAAACATTTTTTTCAGTTTAATGTGCAATATTTATATTTCATATCCCAAATATTATACATGCTGAAAAAGTTCATTCATTTTTCAGTCTATTCCATCTTAAAGGCAAAGATAACACTGATTGCTTGAAGGATAATACAGAAGAATCTTAAATTCCTTAAGGTTCTTTGTTTCAGGCATTCTGATCTATTCTCTATTTATAATTGTATATTATGAACATCATTTTGCATTAGGGTGAGAAGTAGAAAATAAAATGCTTCATTGAAATATAGTAGTATTCAATAATTTAGAAAATTCACAATGTTGCTTTATTTTTTTCTTCCCCATACAAGCTTTTCATTTCATTGATATATATTATAATATGCTGGTATTCATTTCCTTCAGTGAGGAAACTTCCTTTACTGATCTACAGTAGCAGTGGCTCTGCAATTATACTACTCATTGCAATTAAACTACTCACAACAGAACTAACTTCTCTATATTGCACAAAATCAAATGATTTGTGTGTCTACATGGACTAAATGTAATGTCTATATCCTAATGGCAAAAACAATTTGAGCAATAATACAGATGGATCATTTAGCTATTTAAATAAGCAGTCAGTGGGTAATTCACATTCTTCACCAAGAGGAGCAAGATACTTGTTACCGGCAAAATATTAGTCCCCTGGGCTTCTTTTTCTACAATTATCCATACATCCAAATGTGTACTTTCCACAAACTATATATTTATTCCTTCTACAAGGTGGGTGTTAGAGGCACAGTACCCCACAATTTGGAAAATCCATGTAAAATTTTTTGGCCCTCCCCTTATGCCAGAGAAATCTGAATTATTATATTGTTAAAAATAAAATATGTTGATACTACAAAATACTATTTTGGGGTTTCTAAACTTTTTCTGTATTTCTGTGGTTTCTGCAAAACTCCCCAGAAACTTCCATTTAATTTCTTATGCCCACCTGAGATATATTGAAACTGTGATGGGGAAAGTCTTGATGTGAAAGGAATAACTTTATTTCCACTAAAGCAGTCAAGTTCCTTTAATCCCCTGATTAATATTGACTCATATTTCCAAATCTATAATATCTCCTACTACATGCTCCAAGAACTATGCTTATCCACCATAAATTTACTTGCATACATTTCCTACCCCCACCCCACCCATCCACACACAACCCTACATACCATATCAGTAATTCGTAAAGCCCAGGTGCCTACAGGATTCTCTCCCCATGTGTGAACAGACATGAAGTCCCAGTTCTTAAAACCATTGGGTGATGTATCTCTCTCTCTTTCAGCCAATAGCACAGTACTGGTTCCTATGTTGATACAAAAACAAACAAAACAACAAACACACAAAGATATCTCTCAGCACAGTGATTATCACATACTAGGCACTTAATAAATATTTGTTGACTGCCATTAGTAGATAAAGTAAGGGAAATTACTTCAGATAAGTGGTTTTTAGTATTTAGATAAAATCTAGCTAATAACAATTTATGCTCAAGTAAGAATAAATTCTCAAAATCTCCTTCCAGTACAAGGTTAGAATATAGCCATTCACGAGGAAAGGAGGATGTATAAGCTTATTTGAATACAAAGAGCTGAAAACTACATTTAAACAAAATTCAAAAGAAAAATTCAAGGTTCATAAGTACTTTTCAGAGACATTATCACTTTGAAAAGAAAAAAATTCACAGTTTTCAGAGATTATTAAATGTAAATTGTAGAGTAGCCACTTAATATACAAATAGAAATATATTAATTTAATAAAGATGCATTAATTACTTAGAAATATAACAAATTAGGGGCAGAGCCAGAAATGCAATGATAAGTAAATCCCAATTTCCTCCGAGAGCCATTAACAACCAGTTATATCCAGAATCAAAAGAGCTAGTGAGCAGCAGAGTAACCTTTGGTCTAGGTGGCAAGCTGTAAGAAATATGAGAATTAAGAGATGACATTTATATAGCACTTTTTGATATGCAAAATGCTTTACATACATTATCTCATTAGATTATTGGAAGAACTCAGTGAGATAAGCAGAATTCTTATTAATATTCTCATTTTATAGATAGGAAATTGAAACTCAGTTGGGTAAAGTGACATGCCCATGGTCACACAGCTTTCTGAGTCAGAATGTGAATCCACGTACCTCCTGATTCCAAGCCCAGAACTCTTTCTATGACACTACATTTTCTCAGATATCAGTCTTTTCCAAACATTGAGCTGATCATATTATGAATTTCTCAAAGGGCATATGTCCAGGGATGCACCTTATCAGTGACAGTATATCATTATTCTGTCTGAATTCTGAGAAACATAATTTACTAAGAAAAGGCATATTTCAAAGCTCTTAAGAATAATGACTTGTAATCTGCTAAGAACTTTTACATCCTTCATCTTATTTAATATTCAAAAACCAAGATCATGAAGGCCTGCTCTATTCATTTTATGGAAACTCTGGGTTATTGTATTTGTTTTTGTTTTTTAACAGCAAGCCCAATGTCAGGATTTGAAAAAATCCCCTTCAAAGTATTAGAATTCTTTTTGAGTAATGAGCTTATAAACCAGAGAAATTTGAGTCAAAAGGCTCACTTTCCAAATATCTTATTTACCACTTATCCAAATGAGCAACTGGAACTCAGTCTCTAAAGAAAAGTAAAATAACACATAATTTATAGATTTCAAATTTTTTTAGGTGGTTTGGTACATACTTGAACATAAGAAATTCTATGAACATTTAAATAAGTACTTAAATGATTTTGTAAGAAGGGAAAAAACAAAATAAAATATCTCTTTTCTATACCAGCAGCAGAGGTAAGTGTGACATGAAGGTCTCCTCTCCGTGAGTATTCAATTGTTGCTTCAAATTGCACATGTTCCAAAGACTTGATGGAATTTTCTTGTCCTTCACAGGCTTTTGTAGGGATTTCAATAGTAACTACTCCATCAGCTTTCAAGGATCTAAAAAAGTTTAATTATAAATAAATAAGCTTTTAATTCAAATTAAGTATATACAGAAGAACAATTTGTTAAAAATAGATAACAATATGGTTTAGAGTATTGTACTGGTGTTAAGGAGCTCTGGATCCAAGTCCTAATCTCTCTTCTATTTTTAATTGACTATATGACCATAGAAGGTCACTTAACCTCTTAAGATCTGAATTCCTTTTCAATAAAAAGGAGAGGGAGGTCTAAATTTATATTATACAATATATGTCTTTTAATCATCAAATAACCCATAGGGATTTTCAGGCATCTCACAGAGGACATAGTTGATCTCTTTTTCCCTTGATGGCAGAAAGATAGAAGTAGGATGTGGAAGGGAGAAGAAGGGAAGAGATCTTAGCTCTTGCCGACTATTCAGATGCTTGAGAAAGTTCTTTTGGATATCAGATGCTGTAATCAAATAATATGACAAATGGAAGTTAGAATAAAAGACCTAGGAAAGCCTTACTTGGGTTCAAAGTTGTTGTCTTTCACAATGCATTCTTTTTTCTCGGGGACACCTCTCCAAGTTTTGGGGTCAGCTAAATCCACCAGGGCCTTAGCATTAAGTAACCCAAATCCAAATCGACTATTCACCATCAATCCTGCTCCATTCTTCTTCCAACCAGGATTGATGGCCAGAGGGTCATATTCAGAGGTCCATACAACCAAATGTTGCATATCTCTCCAGGTAAGCTGAGGGCTTCATGAGGAAGAAAATTTTAAGATATTAGAAACAGGACTTCTTTGTAAATACAACTGAATAGAGTGCTAGACTTGAGCACTGAGTTAAAATTCTTCCTCAGACACTTATAAGCTATGTGATCCTTTGGTAGGACCTTTAACCTTTCTCAAACTCATTTTTCTCATCTGTAAAATGAGGACAATAAAAGCATCTATTTCCCAGGGTTGTGGTGAAGAACAAATGAGATAATTTATATTAAGCCTTTGGCAAACCTTAAAACATTAAAAAAGCTAGCTTTTATTATATCAATAATAACATAACTGGTATAAACCACAGTTGTGCTAATGTTTATTATTAATGAGTCTATTTTAGTATACACTTTTATGGCACTGACATTATAAAAATAACATTATGAATAGTGAAATCTTAAAATTCAAAGTGATATTTACCAATAAGTTATTTAAGCATATCATGAACTCAAATATATAAGCCTATAAAGAACCAACTGTACCTTATAATGCTTAAATTCCTATTTGGTTCATAGGGATAGGGATAGTAACTGGACTTGTTAATTGGCACAGGCAGACATATGCTGGTAAATATTTAACAATTGGCTCTCCAGGGAGGAAATGTGTCCATGACAGAATTTTAAGTTTAAAGTGCATTATTTACATTATGTTCATCACTTTCTGAAGTCTAGCGAAGCACAAATCAAGCTCTGATTTCAGAGGTATTAACTGGAAATTTAACTTTCCTGTGAGCTGGCTCCAACATACTGAGTATAGGGAACTTCTAGTGAGGATACTTCCTCTACAAATCAGGTCAGCACCTTCTCCACTCTCACAGTCTTAGAGATTTGCCCAGCATTACATATGTAGGCATGGTGTGTCAAAGGTAGCACTGGAACCCAGGTTGTCTTGGTTTCTAGGTCAGAATTTTAATCACTGTGCCAAGAAGTTTTAATTCATTAGTCAGTATAGTCAATAAAGTACTTTTTGGTAAGTACAACTATTTTGCTCAAAACAAAGAGTTACTGGCACTTTTTAAAAAGAAGGCTTCCCTGAGTAGAAGTAGTTGCTGGTTTAGGCACTTGAAGAAAGGGGAAAGCATTGTTCCCAGGACAAGGTACCATCTAATACACTGACTACCATGTAGACAGACAGAGTTAATGTGCATGGGGCAATTATAGGGTTAACAGAGACTCTATGAGGAAGAATTGGTCTGGTAGGTTAATAGCAAGAGTGTAAACATGCATACAATCAACTAAACCAGAAATCATACAGGAGATGTCAATAGGAAACCGCTTCATGAAATATTTGTGAAAAATTGAATTTAACAGATGTTTGGAAAATGGTGAGGGTAATTGGACAGAGCACAAGACTTGGCTTCCAAGCTGGACTATATCATTATCATTACCTTGGAAAGAGAATTTTATTTTTTTGACTCTCACTTACCCCAATGAGGAAATCCTACCATTTTCTCATTGGTATTTCTTTACTAGGGGTTTAATTAACACAAATATCATGCAAAAAATGAACTCTAAGGTCCTTTCTATCTCTGAAGTGTGCCTGCCCAATTTTGTAAACACCTATGTAGAACACATGAGAGAAGATGGTATTTGAGGCAAGCCTTGAAGGAGACCTGGGAAGCCAGGAGACTGGCATTGCAGGCATGAAGGACAGTAAGAGAAAAGGCGTCTAGTCAGAAGACAGAGATGAAATGTCATGCAAAAGGAACAGCATGAAGGACAATGTAGCTTTATCTCAGAGTATGGAAAAGGGATTAAAATCTAGGATGATGGTAAGGTGGAAAGGAGTTGGATTTTGCAAGATTTTAAAATTCAAATATCTAATTTTAATATTCAAATTGAAATAAATATTGAAAAAAACTATACCTCATAGTTTTTCATCCATATTTCAAATATTTGTGATTTCATCAGTGTGAGTAACTGGCTTTTAGACTGAAACTAACCTTAGGACACAAACTTTATGAATTGCCATGCTTTAAAAATTCATATCCTGGACTCTGAATTCAAAATGATTCATGCATGTTTGGACCCAGTCAATGTGGTGAATTGTTTTGCTAGACTATGCACGTTTATTATAAGGGTTTTAAAAACTGTTCCGAGTTGGGGAAGCAGTAGTGGGTAGGAAAGATAATAAGTAATGGTAAAAATATTTTTTAAAATAAACCACAAAAAATAAAAATAAATATTCATCGCTCTGAACCCAATCTTCTGGGGAGGAATCTCTCTCATCTTAGCTCTGCTGATCTTTAGCCAAATGACACATTTCTTCTCTGGAGCTGAGAAAATCTCAGTAAACTTACCAGGGCCTGTATTCCTCTGAATCAACCTTTGAAATCCCAAGATTACCTTCATCTCATGATGAGACATAGAAATAAGACACTATATTATACATTCATCACAAATGGACTTTTATACTGAAAATTAATGAATGATTTTTCGTGAATATCTATGTATTTCCTGGCAGAGGAATCTCATATTAGAGCTTCAATATGTTTGGCCTGATATGGATTTCCATTCATGTCACATTTCTCTTTTAATGACATTACTTAATATGCAGGTTCCATGGTTTCCTCATTTGTTTATTCTTATCTAATCTTTGGGAAATATTCAAGGGGATGGCATTATAACATAATTAAGAAGATGAATTCCCTTCTACCATTTCCCATCTGAAAGACTGCATTTTGTAGATGAAAAAAAACAAAAAAAACAAAAAACCTTGCTAGCTCTTCATCTGATTCTTGACAACAATTCTTTGCTTACCAAGCAGCCAAACTAACTTAATTAGAAAAAAAGCCTATTTTAACAAAGTGGTGGATTGCCAGCCAAAGATGTGTTTGCAGAAAATAACAATTATGGAATTAGGCATTTAGTGCTACTAATTGGAAAGGGAATAAATGTAATGTGGGGGGAAAATGCTGGAGGTTGCTAAGTCCAGTCTTCTACTTTTCTGACCACAAAAAGATGATGTCCATTTCTTTTGAATATCTTTAAGGGATGGACATTCAGTAACCTTGGCAACAAGTTTCAGTATGTCACAACACATGATGTCAAAGTTTTTTTTTTTCTTCACAATAACTAACGCAATTCCTTCTTAGTGCATTTAAAGCATATTTCTTCTTTTGTACTCAGTGAAAATTGTAGGGTTTACCAGTGTTTTGTGATATCTTTTCAGTGGCTTCATAATACTAACAATTTCCCATTCCAGCCTCTTTCTTTCCAAGTTAAAAAGAATAGACACTTAATAAATGTTTGTAGAGTTTTTTAAAAATGATAAGCACTTATTAAACACCTACTGTATGTAAGCTACTATATTAAGCAAATATCCTGTATTTTTTCCTCAAAAGAGCTATTATTATCTTCTGTTGTAGCCAGAACTTTGTACACAGGTACATGCTCCTTGTGCTTACTTATTGCTGTAAAGGCAATAAGTTATTATTTTAATGGTGAGTGACAGGAATGGGCTGCTTCCTTGATAGGAACTTGTTCCAGAAGCTAAGTTCCCAAGCTAGATACTAATCTAGCCTCCTCAGTAATTGCTCCAGCCATATAATGGCATTTTTCTCTAGTTTTCCCTCAGCTATCCAGAAATGTAAGACTAAGGAGAGCTCAACTAATCTTTGTCTTCACTTCAAATTGAGCTGTAAATGCTTTCTAAGGTGTGTGACCTTCACCAAGTTACTTTCAGTCTCAATTTTCTTATCTGTAAATGGGGATAATAAATTATGATGGGAAAAAACAATATTTAAAAAGCGCTTTGCAAATGTTAAAGCACTATAAAATACTAGTTATTACTATTACTATTATTATTTTTGTGTTATCATTATAGCTCCATTTTCCACTAATGTACAAGTATCTATTTGTATGGGTCTTTGCTTCTTTTCTATTCCTAAAATGCTTGTTTGGTTCTCTAGACACCAACACTGATCTGACTACTAGGACTTCATTTTCTGTCTGACACCATTAAAAAAAAAAAACAATAGCATAAGGGACAATTAGGTGACGCAGTGGATAGAGTACCAGCCCTAAAGTCAGGGGGACCTGAGTTCAAATGTGACCTCAGGCACTTGACACTTTCTGGCTGTGTGACCCTGAGCAAGTCACATAACCCCAATTTCCTTAGGAAAACAAACAACAACATACATTGGCTTTGCCTGATTACACCCAGAATATTTCTATGTTTTCTCCTTACTTCCTGACTTTCTTGTTCCTGATTATTGACTTAATATATAAGTGTGTGTGTGTGTGTGTGTGTGTGTGTGTGTGTGTGTGTGTAGGGAGTAACCTTTTTTTTCTGTCAAAGGCCATTTGGATATTTATAAGATCATTTGTGAATCCTACAAAATTATCAATTTATAGAACTCAAAGCAGTAGGAGATTATTGTACTCAGCTTTCAGCTTATTATTGTCTGAGGTTACCTTAGCACATGATTTTGCCAGCCTTAAGTGACCTTCACACTGGACATTCTTTATTCCTGATATAAACTATTGTGAGATGAGCCATAAACTATATTATTGGTCAATGACTTTTTTGCCCTGCCATACTCAATACCTTGTTACAATCTAAACACCTCCTAAAAGTAACCTGGACTAAACTAAATCTAGGGTTTCCAAAATTGATCTGAGTCTAGTACTAGTTCGGTGAAGAAGATGGTTAGATGCACGTGGTTTTAATGTTTTAATGACTTCTGCCATAAGTTAGGCTGTTCTGGAACCCTGTTCAACTACCAGACATCATCAAATGGCAAATCCACTGAACATGCTATATAACCTAACAATTGGGGGGGGGGGAAAGGAGGAAGGGAGATGCACACGAGGAGGAGATGTTTCATTATTTCCGTAATGGTCTCCCTAGGCCAACCTTCCTTTCTAGGAAGGATAAAAATAATCTTAACATTAGCCAGCCTTTCTAACCATGTAGCTATAAAGCTGGTCTCCACATTTAAAGAATTGCTTACATAATCCAACGTCAGAATGAAGGAATGCAGACAAATTAACCCAAGTGGAGAAACAAAACCGGCCCTCCATAGAGTGCCAGTTAGGCAAGCTCCCTGATTTCTACCTCCCTCTCCAACATATACTCTTTAAAAAAAGTTTCAGGAAAGGTGATTCAAAGTCTTTGGTATCTTACTTTACTTCTAGTGCAAGAGCGAAGATCCCAGCAGCCAGAGGAGCAGAGGCTGACGTTCCAGTATGGGTCTCAGTGCAGTCATCATGCAGATCAGCACTTGTCTAGGCAGTGACACAAGGGAAGGACAGAGGGAGAAAATGTAATGATTTAATAAATTTCATAGTTTGGGATTGACTATAAGCAAAGGTTAATAATGATTACAGTGAGGTAACTCATTTGTCTCTCCCCCACTTACTTGTCTCTCTCCCAAAACAAGTGTAGGGTTATTTGTCATATATTTCAGATCCCTTTCTTCTCCCACCACCTTGCTTGTAACATTGGTATTAGTTTAGCTTATCTGGGAATAAATTGCCTGCCTTCCCCTTATAAATATTTTATTTTTCCTCCTTGAGATTCCTAGAGTTACACTGCATATAAAAAAGGAATGTTTCAAAAGCACCGTGAATCATGCTATCTCATTAATCATCAAATCCATTGTGTTTGGCTAGTATATTTAGAAGTCCCCTTGCTGCAAAAAATTGTTCTCTTCTTTTCATATTAACATTTGGCTATGTCTTTAATAGAAACATTCTGATTTGTGTTTAAAACTGACCTCATTTTGATAATGTTAATCATATGAACTCATACACTCAGTAGGGGCTCAGTCATCTATTTAGTGCACAATGAAAGTGCCCAGAAAATAAACGTGGACTTAATTTGATTCCCACATGTATGCATTCATAATTGCATGTAATAATAACTTTTTTGTACCTCCTTGCCAAAATGTTGTTTCCATGTTACGTGTCTCTGTTTGAATGCCTCTCTCCCTCTTCCCCTTTCTTTCTCCTCCCTCCTCTCTCTCTCTCTCTCTCTCTCTCTCTCTCTCTCTCTCTCTCTCTCTCTGTCTGCCTAATTTCACTCTCTTTCTCCCCCCTCACTCTCTTTCTCTCGCTCTTTTTCCGATCTGACAGTTCTCCCTCTGTCCCTCCCTCACAGAGCAGGGACTGCTGAATGTTTACCCTCGCCGAGAGCGCGCACCCACCACCACACTTTCCCAAATTCTCTCCTCTCTCCCTCTGTCTTTTGGTAGGGGAATGAGCATTGAAAAAGAGAAGTATGTGGAAGCAAATAGCCTTCATCATTAATTTGCCTCCAAGATTCCCATATCTGATGACAAGGGTGGGTGTCTGGTATAGCCAATAATGGATCTCTAATGGGAGCCCACCTTGGTTTCAGTGCTACAGTTCCTTATTTCACCAGGGATTTCTTTGTGCAGGCAGGAGGTGTGAAAAAATGATTTGTTCAATTATCACCTCCCACTTGGATTTGCTGAATTTCCAAAATGGAGGCAACTGTTCTCTTCTGAGGATTGCAGAAATAGAGCTGCTATTAACAAAAGATGCTGGGAGAGGGCTCCAAATAACAAAGCTAAGGAGCAAGTTTGAATAATTTAGACAAGGCTGATTTTCTTGGAACAGTTTAGTTTCCATCATATGTATTTGTCCTCAGTATTTTTTATCTAAATAGGGAGCTTTTTAGACCCAAACTCTTTCTTTCTGCTTTCTTGCAGAGTAATGAAGATGATGAAACAGGACTAATTGTATATCTTTAAAAAACATAGATAAACCCATCTGCTTGAAGGGACTAACCTGCTGTGCTCACTTGAAAAAGGGAGGGGAAAGTGTCTGATAGCTCAAATTCAAGGATCATGAGAATATTGCCTTTATTGAATGTCTATATCCAAAAGATTGCTTTTCACTGTTTGCAGAATGAATGAGTACAAAAGACTTAAGATGAGAGTTCAGAATGTTTTTCAGTTGAGAACAGTTTCACTGCTTAAATTATCACCTTGATAAAAAAATATATATATAGTTCTCTATTGGAGATTTTGCCTAGAGAAGATATAATCACTGAACTGTTTGTAGTAGTGTCTTTTATGTGTATTTTTTTTTTTTACAAATACATAAGGATAGAGTTATAATAATTAAAATAAACACAAATGCTTTTAATGGGATAACATTATGTTAATAGATTATGATACTATATACCTTAGCTAATCAGTCATCTTTTCTGTGCTATTAATTAATTGTGGATTTTACAGCATTTTTAATTAAAGGGGCTCTGGTCACAAAGCTTTCTTATTACATTTCAACATTTTTCCCTTGAAGGAATCCAATAAATCATTAAAACATGAATCATTAAACTTTTTTTTTTGTAATTTGGACCCTTTCTCAGAACATTTTTAAATGCACAAAATAAAACATATAGGATTATGGAAAAATTCAATTATGTTGCCCTATAATTGCAAAGTTATTTATATAAAAACTCCAAGTTTTATGGACTCTCTGAAATCTATCCATGGACTATTTAAGGGTTTGTGGCCCCAAGATTAAAAACCCTTGCCCTAAACAGAATGGATCTTGGTTAAATGTGAGCTAAAAGATCTCTCTGAAATGTAAACTTCCTGGGCTACTAATCTGGATGCAGAGGTCAGCTCTGGAAAATGTTGAACTCAGTCATTTTCCTTTCAGCTTGCCACTCTCTTAGGATGAAGCAGACCTTTAATTGGTATTTTTATAATTAAATGAATGTTGTGAGAATGGAAAATGAAAGGTGAATGACCTAGGGTCTTCCCTGGGTTTAGGCAGAGATGCGCTTAGATCTAGATGGTTGAAGAGAACTCTCAAATCACCAAGATCATAGAATCCTTATTTATTGTAGTTGTGTTTTTTCCTCACAAGCTAGCACCAGACTGTTAATACAATTATTTGAAGTCTAAGTCCTTCTGAGGAGCATCCCCTCAGCACTGATAGCACAATTTTAACCTCTAATAGCTTAAAACCACAATAAGACTTTTCAGACATTCTATTATAATGATATTTGCTAGCTCCTCATTATTAAGCCAAAAGAATTTGGGATAGATAGGCAAAGTCATCCACAAAGAAGTGTGATTATCCTTGAGGGAAAAAATCATATTTTAATATCTTTACAAGTGACTAAGCATGAATTTCCACCCACTGAGACAGCAAATGTAAGAAAACCAACTCTTTCAGAAGCAATTGTTTTGTTAGCTGTATACACAAATTACGTTCCCCTGTTGTAGTAGAGTAAATCTGATTTAAAACAACAACAACAACAACAACAAAAAAAAAAAAAAACACCTACGATTCTCTGGTCAGTGTAGTCCCCACTGCTGTAGGCAGTGGCCAGTGTAGATGAACACTTTTCAGCATACCAGGGAGAGAGGCCTTGCTGTGAGGCACTGCTGATGGAAATGGTGTAAATGCTGTCTGTATAACCATCACAGTCACAGTCATCCCCCTGACGCCCACCATTCCCAGATGCCCAGACGAAGATGGAGCCTTTTCCCTGTCTTCCCTGTAGACAATGGCAGAAATGGAGAGTTAAGTCAGATCTAGTCTCTTTGAAATTATTCAAAACCTCATTAAATATACAGAAAGTTCAAAATGTACACAATTTATATCTGTTCCTCAACTCAAATCCTTCTGAAATGAATATGAAAACTTCTGGTCACTTACTCTTTTCCCATACATGATACACGTAATACTGAAATCTTTCTATCTAAATATACATACAGAAAGTTCAAAATGTACATGATTTATATCTGTTCCCCAGCTCAAAGCCTTCTGAATAAATATGAAGACTCTTGTCACTCTTTTCCCATATTTGGTAATATTGAAAATTTTAGCTATGGCCAGATATTTCAGGCTTCTCTGTCCCTCCATTTGGTGTGGTATATAGTAATCTTGATTTTCTTTCTTTATGTAGATAAATGGAAGACCTCACCTTCTATGCTTTCTCCTATTTTCCTCCCCCACACACTTTGTAATGCTAGTTGTGATATATTTGGATCACTGAACTTCCTCTGCCTTTCTTTGGCTTGAACCTCTTATTCTATCAGTCATTGAGGAAAGACTAAATCAGCCATTATTCAGTGATGCATTCCAGCTGGAGTAAAAGTGACTTTTGCTAGGGCTATATTTGACAATAGCATTCTTTCTTAGCTTGTGTTCCAGATATCTCCCTTTTAACTTTATAATATAAAGTCTGTGGGCTTGGCATATGCTTGAAAGATATTATAATAAACACAAGTGATCAGATGCAAACCAAGCATAAGGGTTTTAGAAAAATGACTACATATTTAAAAATAGCACACCTCCCCCAACCCACCATCACCCTGGTCAATGACTAATACCTTACACGTTGCAGATGCCCAATAAATTAAATGAATGTATAGAAGGATTCTGGTTACCATTCACTGAACCCAGTAACTAAAGAATATCTGATCAAATATAATGAGAAATGTCTAGAGGAACAGGATACTTTTTAAAAGAAGGAAATGTTTGGTCCCAATTAGAGATCAGAGTCAATATATTGAATTCAATATATGTTTTTCAAAAGCTTATTTTTACCACATGTAACAGGACCTGAACAGCAATCTGAAGGATTAAGGAGGGGAGAGCTAGGGATTACTGCCCACTAGGAGTCATTTATCTCCAGCATCCCATTATAACTCTGTATTATATGAATATGCAACAGGACATGGTGGATAGAGCATGGTACTTGGAGTCAGACAAAGCCATGTTTAACTCCTGCCTATGCATTTACTACTAGCAGAGGAACTATGAGCAAGTCACAACCTCTCCAAGCCTCAGGAAACTAATGGGTTTCATATCTTGATTTAGCATAAGTGAAAGAAAATACTAATATATTACATGAATAAGTACAAATATATATATAATACATATATATAAATGAATTAAAGCAGTGTTTTTCAGTTAATATAATTTCACTGCCTTAAAATAAATTAAAAATAAGTTATATATTGCATATGAGCATAGAATTTTTTATTATGATACTGTGCTAGAATATAAGCAAAGGATGAAAATCAGGGCCAGGCTAATAAAGCTCACAACACTATTACTTACATCCTTCTGAAGAATAATCTAGCTTTGAAAATACATTAAAAATGGCAAAGATCTTTTGGAAAGCCTATGCTCCTCTAATTGCAGAAATGAAATATTTTCATTTTTTTTCATGCAATCATACTTTATTTCAGCTGGATTTCTTTTAAATATCTCACCTGTTTGATGCCATATTCAAAAGCTTTTTGGGCTAACCTGCCAGGGCCTTCAACTGTTTTCCCATCATCATTTGGGCCCCAGCTTGCGCTGTAAATATCCACATGATTGGGATTGAATCCAATGGAACTGGCTTCGATGGCATCAGTTACAATGCCATCCAACATTCTAATGCCTGAACAACAAAATATATCACAGTCAATGTCAATCAGCACGTATGAGAAGCAGGAATGCAGATTTGTAACCTGAAGTCTATCTTTAAATAAATTATACAATACATATAAATATATATACACATATGTGTATATATACATATATAATATATGTATGTATATATAAACACATATACACATATAAATGTGTGTATATATACATATATATACAAACAAATGTATATATACATACAAATTATATATATATATACTTTGTTAGAATACAATTGTTTTCTTTGGTAAGACTATGTATTTTATTTCATGCTTTAAAAAACACACTAGACAATCAGGTGACACTAGCCTCATTATTGCTGTTCAGTCTATTTCCCAACTCTAGGAATTTTCTCTGATTGTCCCTCATGCCTAGACATGCTCTCTCTCCTTTTCTCTGTCTCTTAGTTTCCCTGGATTCTTGCAACTTCCCATTAAATTTTACTTTTTACAGGAAGTCTTTCCCAATTTCTCGAGTGTCTTCCTTCTATTGATTGCCTCTTATTTATTCTGGATGTAGTTTTTAAATACATGATTATTTATATATTGTCTCCCCCATTAGACCAAGTTCTTTTAGAGTAATAACTATTTTTTGCCTTTCTTTGTGTTCCCAGATCTTATAGCATTTTATAAATGTTTATTTATTTTTATTGAGCTACTGAGAGGAGATTCATAGGCTTCACCTGACTGTTAAAGGGTTCCAAACTTTAACTCAAAAGGTTAAGAAGCTTCAAGAAGTGCTTGACCATGATCTTCAGATCAAAAGACCTTGGTTTCAAAGTGGTTCAGTCCTTCCATTATTTGAGTAGCTTATTAAATAATTATAAATAATGTTACTAATAAATGACATTTATAGACATGATTTTACTTGATTCTCACAGTAACCTTTCAACTTTGACCAAGTCAACTGCATTCTCTAAAGCTGTTCTTCTATAAAATGGTTGTCCAATAACAGAGATTTAATTGAAGAAACATAGAACCTGCTATGTTCAAGGCTCACTAGGTGTTTTGTATACAAAATGGAAAATTGCATAATCTCTGCACTCAAATTTCTTACAATCTAATATTATTATATTATATCATATAGTTATATGTAATAATATTATAATATGATATTACTTATATTACATAGTTGAAAAGATCAAATAAATAAGTGGGGGAGAAAGCATTTACTAAGTGCTTACTATGTGCCAAGTACTGTGCTAAGTCCTGAAGTTACAAATAACAAAAGTAAGTCAGTATTTGTCCCCAGGGCAGTGGTGCAGTGGTTCAAGTGCTGGGCCCTGAGTCAGAAAGAGAGTTCAATTTCAGCCTCTTAATTACTAGCTGTTTGTCTCTGGGCAAATCACTTCACTCTATTTATCTCAGTTTTCTCATTTGTAAAAATGAACTAGAGAAGAAAATGGCAAACCACTCCAATATCTTTGTCAAGAAAATTCCAAATGAGATCACTCAACAATTTGTCCTCATGAAACTTACATCCTAAAAAAGAGAACAATGCATTTGGGGAAACAATGGTCAAGGAAGAATTTTTTGGTTTCCAAAATCACAAAGAAGGCCAGTAGAGTAATAAGAGAGTAGATTAAAATGTAGTAGCATTTCAAGAGCTAAAATATGAGGGAGAGAGTAATAGAATAATCACAGAAGCATTCAATTTCAGAGTTAAAGGGATTTGAGTGACTGAATATATGACAAAGAATTCTCTCTACAAAACGAGAAAAGAGTTCATGAAGCCTTTCCTGAAGTTCCCCAAGGAGGAAGAAACCACAGTTTTTCAAGTTGGCCCAGGTAACTTTTGAGTAGCTTTAGTTATTTATAAATGAAATTCACATAATACTGAATATACATGATCTCACTCAATTTTCATAGTAACCTTGTGAGATGAATCCTATTGATATTGTCTTATTGTTACAGAGAAGAAAATTGAGGTTTATAGGGGCTCATTGACTTGGCTAGGGTCACAAAACTAGTCGATGTTAGAGAGGGCTCTTCAGACATCAAATCCAACCCTCCTGCTGCTTTTTGGCACTGACACTTGTTAAATTTGTTAAAAACATGAAGAGAAAGACACATTATATTTGTTTGTCCTATTTTAATATGGGCTCAAAAAATAATAGCTAGCATTTATACAATGACAATATTGGGGAAATACTTTATAGATCTTATTTCATTTGATTTTTACAACAGCTCTGTGAAGTAAGTGCTATTATTATCCACATTTTACTGATGAAGAAATGAAATCTGAGAGATTTAAGAGACTTGCTTGGGATCACACAGCTAGTAAATTTCTGAGGCAAGGCTTGAACCTAGCTCTTCTTCCAAATCCAACATTCTATCCTCTATCCCAACCAGCTGCCCATGAAAGAATGAATGGATGAATGAAGTCTATCTGATAGCCCTTGCAAGAAGGGGCCAATGGTTAACACCCTGGCCCCATTTAGAAACCTTGTTAAGCAGGAATGAAAAAAAATTCACTCCACATACAATAATTAAAGCATGGGAAGATAACCCTATTTCTAAGAATTGACTTAAAAAAACCTCCAAAGCCATTTTTTAAATGTGTATGGTAAAAGACATTTTCAAGGAAGAAACCCTTTCTTTTCAAATAATCTCAAGGATTAAATTATTGCCATAAATTTTATTTGTGTTCCTCAAAAGTAAAAAATATCCTTCAGTTGTGGGAAATACAGGAACAAAAGGTTTTTTGTCCTTACCAACAAATTGTCACCCATCATCAGCCTCATGAATTTATCAACCAAGAAAGTGAAAGAAATTTGTAAATATATAAATATCTCTCTGATTTTTCTTAGCTTCATGTTGATAATGTTATTCAAACATTCAGCTCCAAAGGCTAATAGAAAATAAATCCTAGAGTTCTTATGGTATTATTTAATATGCTACAAAATGAAACAATTTGAATGTATTATTAATGCAATATGATACATTCTAAATTCCTTGGGAAATGAGACAATATAATGTAGGGGAAAAGACATCAAATGGAAATCAAAGGCTAATTCTTTTGGTCCTAGTTCGGCGAAACCAGATAATAGATAATCTGCTATTGTCTGAGGGCACCTTTGTGAGTCCATTTCTTCTTCAGCAAAATGTGAGATAATTGAATTTGTGCTACCCTGAAACATTTTAGAATGAGATAGCTAAGTACTCAAGGAAGACCTAAGTTCAAATTCTACCTCAGACACTAGATGTGTGAACCTGAACAAACCATGGAATTCCATCAGCCTCAATATCTTAATCTATAAAATGGGAATAACCATAGTACCTATCTCATATGGTGATTATAAAGCATTTTGCAAATCTTAAAGAATTATATCAGTTCTAACTATTGTTATTATAGTATGTCATCATAATTGGTAATTTTTGTGATAAAGATGTTAGAAAAGAACACCAAGTATTTACAGCATAAGAAATTAAAAGCTGGGAATGGGATGGAGAGGAGAAACATTTGTGACAATTCTATGTGTCCCATAGAGAGAAGAGATTAAGAGAAAAAAATTAAAGTAAACAAAGGAGACCTGAATCTCAGCTTAATTCTCATTGTTTAGAAAAGAAATTGTGAAAAAGGCAAAATAAAGGAAGGATCTGGATGCTTTATTTTTTCAGAGTGTCTCTGAGAACCATAGATCCTTCTAACCAGTACCTTAATTGTAGACATTTCAGAGACTAGGAGCAGAGTAGATATTTTAATTTTTTTTTTCTCAAAGACAGCTTCTGGTTTCTTCATTACTAAATATCTACATGTGTGTGTGTTTATGTGTATATACACATATATTTGTATATATATATGTTTACATACACATATATTCACATATAGTTATATAGATATCATCTGTCACTGAAATAAAGATTATATAGTAGAACAAGAGGCAGAGAAACTTTGGTAGCTTCAACTGTCACATTTTAAGCTCTACACAATAAACCTTCCTCAAACAGAACAGATGGAAAGCTACATCTGGCTCAGAATGTGTTCAACATTTCCATTCATTTTTTTTTTTTTAGGACGCAAGTGTTAAAGTCATGCACTCTTTTGTTTAAGAGTATATCCCTTTATTCAGCTACGAACCATAATTAGATTCTGAAGCTAAGCCTCATGTGGGTCCTTTTAGGAAGACTTTGTCAACAGCAACAGGGGCAACCTTTACATGTGTCCATTACACTGATTTAGAACAATCTCTAGTTTATTTACCTCCAACTCTGGCATTGTAGGCCACCCCAACACCACATTTCTGATTATTGGCTTGCATGGCAATTTCTCCAGCACACCTGGTTCCATGCCTGGGAACAATAAAAATATAAAAGCATAAATAAAAGAAAAATGCATTGCTTTTCCTCATATGTCAAGAGAAAGACTGACCGTGAAATGCTAATCTTACCTCTTGTCAAGCTTTCAACACCAAGGTAGATGAGACACTCTTCTACCTTCTATAAAAATTGGCTTGAAATAAATATTTTTACTCTTTGTTAATAACAACAATAATGACAACTCATCCTTAAGTAATACTTTATAAAGCACTTTCCTCATTACAACCCTATGACACAGTTTAAAAAACAATAGCTAGCATTTACATATTTCCTTATGGTTTACAAAATGCTTTACATATGTAATCTCATTTGTTCCTCACAACAACTTTGTGAGGTAGGTACTATTATTATCTTCATTTTGCAAATGAGGAAACTGAAGCTGGGAGATATTAGTGGATTTACTCAAGGTCATACAACTAAGTAAGTTTAAGAAAGATTTTGAATATGTCTCCCTCACTTAAGTTCAATACTATCTACCTTATCTTGGAGTTGCCGTTTTATCATTTATTATCCTAAGTTTATAGAAGAAAAAAACTGAGAAAAGTTAAATAATTATCTTCAAATAAGTACTGCAGAAATTTGGAACCTGGTCTTCTATCATTAGAAGGAGCCATACATAGTGTGCTCTAACTCCCAGTCTTGCCTTTTGTTAGTGCCTTCCTTTGACTTCCTGGGAATAGTGAACTCTGAACATATCTAACCAAGATGCCCATCACTTCCCAAGGTCTCTTTCTTCCCCTTACCATTTTCATCATAGATCAGATTAGGATTTCCAGTGTTTTTCTGGCGCTATTGGAAAATAGCAAGACACCTGGAGTTTGGAATGCTAAACATAATACCAATAAATTACTGAAAAATTGGTTGTGGGCCCTTTCGATCCAGAATTATTTCATATGGAATCAGAAACCCAACAAGAAGCTGGCCTTTCAAGCAGTCAGGTCAGGCACTTATTTGAATGACATAATTTGGGGAGTTTAAGAAAGGTTCCCTTTCCAAAAAAAGAATTCCCACTCATATGGTCTTAGCATCTGAGATTCTTATTAGAGCCTGTATTCCTTTGTGTTAAACATTGCCCTACCGTGGCATAATCTTGAAAAGTGTAAATTTCCCTAAAAGCGATAACATATTCATTCATTAATATTTTAATGAAGTTAACTGTATCAGATGTGATCAATGAAGCCCTGGGGTAGCATGATAGTTGTTAGGGACCCAAGGTGAGCCAAGAAAGGGAAACACTGATAAAGGATAAAAGAAATCACAAAGGGAAGAGAAAGACATTGAAAATAATTATCGCTTACTTTACCATTTTGCCTCAGGTTGATTCTGGCCAGCAAATACTTTAATGGTGAAATGTGTTTAGAGACATTATATTTAGTGGCTCCTTCTGGGAGTTATAACATTGGCAGTCTGGTTATTGTACCCCTCAGCATACAGCATATGGTCAGCTCCCTTTCTAAGTCAGAGCAGATAATCATACCATCAATTCTCTCCAGTGTTGTAGGGAATATGCCAGAGATGAGCTTTTTTCTCCTTGCTTATAGAATTTTTCTTTTCTCAAGTCAGTTCATTGTCATTTAAAGAGCTTCTCTGCTAAAAGGCAAGATAACTCTGTAAAGCATCAGTCTACCCAGGAGACCTCAGAGTCTCGCCAGGAGTAAATTTAATTCTAGCATAAACAACCAGGCCAACAACATGCCCTTCTCTCAAAGATATCTTCTCTCTCTTTTCCCCATTATTTCTGCCTCAGGAATTTTCCTCAACACCCATCTCATAAGTAACATAGGATGATGCTCAGTGTTTAGTATAGTACCTGGCATATAGTAGATGCTTATTAAATACTTATTAACTGATTATTCTCAAATCTCTGTTCTTTTACATTTTTCCACTGTGCACATTGGGGAAGGGGTGGGCTACCAATATAGCTTCAGCACAGTTTCTTCCTCCTACATCCCTTGATCCTAACCTAAAGGAAAGAATGTGAGCATGTTTCTTTTATTTTTAAGGTATATATTCAAGAGGAAAGGACCCGATTTTTTTTCAAATGATGACAAGGACTGGTTTAACTTCAAGAAGGATTATTATGCGAGACAGCATTGCATTTTAGAGAAGACTCTTATGTTAGCTAAAATACTTTGGTCATATCACTCATTTGAGTGCTCTCTATAATTGGTACTGAAAAGCTCAATTTAATGACAAGGTTTCTGTACTCCAAAAATTTTGTTATTTAATGCAGTTTGGCTCACAATGTCAGATTCAAATGCTGCTCATTAATTTCTTTTATTCATTAATAGAGAATTTCAATGCTACAGATAGATTTGAGAGATAATGCTATTGGAATTAGAGGATGATTCCCTATTGCTATAAGTGTCAAGACAAAATGGAGACATTTATTCTCAAAGCCAGAGTCATTTATCCTCTGACAACATGCTATTCAGATGGCTTGATTCTATAATGCCAAGTGATTAATGATAGGGATGCTATCATTTTGGATGACAAAGAAAAATTGCAATGATTGCTGCTCATGGTGTCATTTTTAAACAGCTGTACCCTAATTGGTTTAGTGGATTTTCTCTATAACTTTTGGAGCCTGTTATTTTTCCTCTAAACATATTATTGATCTGAACTGTAGAAACTCATATCCTGTGGTTTATAGCACATGCAGCTTTCTCATTGGATAAGGGTTTCCATAGAAGTTGACCTACTCATCTGCTGACATTCCAAAAGCAGAGTTAAATACTGGGCCCCTGTAAAAGCCCAAGGAAGAAATATAATTGAATATATGCATGAAAAAGCAGCAGCTCTAAGCTCCATTCTGCTAATGGGCTGTAGAGCATCAGTCTACCCAAGTATTTACCGATCTTAGAGCCCACAGAGCCTCACCAGGAATAAAGCCATAGGTACAGTATAGATAACATTTCCATAATAAGAGTTGATAATACATTCTTTAGGCTGGCTACCATTGGGAGCATTGATTGGGAACAATTCTCCATGTCCCCTCCTAATCTCATTCAGAAATAGCTTGATGAATAGTGAATAAGAGCAGAGGACCTAGAAACAGGAAGATCTTAATTTGCACTCACTAGCTGTGTGACCCTGGATAAGTCAATTAAATTTTCTAAGACTCAGTTTTCTCGTCAGTAAAAATGCCTACTTTTGAGGATTTTTATGAGGATAAAATGATACACTTTGCAAATATTAAATTATCAAATAAATTCTGACTATTATTATTATTTGAATCAAGAAAAAAATAGGGGGAAGTGGAGGAAGGTTTTCCTCCTCTCTGTTCCTCCAAGAAGATCATCAACCATCTGTGACAGTAGAAGGATCCAACACAGAAAGTGGAAGGATTAAAAACTTCCATACACAACACTATTTTTAGGAAGGTGTGACAGGTGATATTGTTTCTGCTTTTTAGATAGAGAAATTAAAACATGAGGAAATTAAGAAATTTATCTAACATATAGCTTAATTATAACAAAGTCAGGATATCAAGGCCATTTAAAACTAGCTACCATTTATATAGCATTTTAAAGTATGCAAAGTACTATATAAATATTTTCTCACTTTTATCCTCACTACAATCCTGGTTTTTGTTTTTGTTTTTTGTTTTTACAGAAAAAGAAATTGGATTTGAGGAAGGTTAAATGATTTGCCCAGAGTCATACAGATATTAAGCATCTCAGACGGCACTTGAACTCAGGATCTCCCTGTGCCAACTATATACCATGCTACCTATTCTCTGAGTCCCAAAGTGGTGCTTTAAGACAGAGAGGTGTTTCTTATGAGTCCATGACTGTATAAGATTATTTGTTTTATTGTTCTTCCCACAATATTTGCAGACCCCAGAACATGAAATCTGCCTAGTAAATTGTACTACTTCCTTTCATATCTTGTGAAATTTTAGCTTTGCTCCTCCCTCCACATAAAAAAAAATAGATGTTTCCCTGAGTTTCAAGTGGTCTTGCTGAATAGTGGAGGAGGAAGGATGGGGGAGGAGAGGAAAATGAAGGTGGTTTAGTTCAGTTTCTCCTCTATCTCTTAATTCTACAGCTTCATAAAATAAATGAAATGCTTAATTTGATCAGGAAACTCAATAAATTCCTATTTCCAACAACAACAGGTGCAAAAATAGAAAGTACTTTGATTTCCTAAAAAAAGACAAACACAAAACAACAACACAAACCCCCAACTGTGACACTGAAGGTGGGAACAAATAGTTCTACAGTTAAATGGTGAAGCACTTTGCATTCTGAGTATTCAGAGTGCAGAAAAGCATGTGCCATTTATAGTCATTTTGCTCAAATAAGCTGGAAACATTTAAATGCATTTTTCTAAGTATGGACATTTACTCACTTGTTTTCATTTGTAGGATCATATCTGGGAAATGGATCACGGTCATTGTCATTAAAGTCATAACTGGCCTCTGGGTCCTACAGAAACAGCAAATCAGCCTTACAGTGTGACTGGTGAAAGACAACCCACCTTCCCCTGTTAGATGGTTCGCAGGAATGTATGTCAGTATCCCGATCTGCAATACTACATCTTGCTTCTTTTAGCCACCTAAATGAACCTCAGATACGGAGGTGCTAAATACAGCTTAATTAGTAAAAGAGCAGTCTGCTTAAATATCCCTTCTCTTGGGTCTTAATGCTAGATGTACTGAAGTCATGGAAAAGGTGACAGCAATTAATAACAATAATAATGGAAATGAGAATGAGGTAATAATAATCCCAGTTATGCAATATTTTTAGGTGTGCAAAGAACTTTATGTGTATTACCTCCTTTTAGGTTACCTTACTCAGAAAACTTAGGCCTGAGGCTCAGCAGCATTACTGTGTGACTTTGGGCAAGTCACAATTTCTATTGTCTTATTTTCTTTAGTCTATAAAATGGAGATTATAACAGTCACCACTTAGTTTATAAGTTTATTGCAAGGTTCAAATAAAACAAGGTATGTAGAAGTATTCCATGACTAAGTGTGATATAAATGTAAATTGTGCCCCCAAAATAATGCCTAGAGATTTTCCTATATAATTTTGAATTTACACTCAAAGTATTCCTCATACTGACAATTCATCACATGATTTAAGAATATTTTTATGCAATTCAGAAAGAAAGCTTTGAAACCAATCACTAGCATTTTTAACTATTTAGGGAAAGGTGATTCAATACAGTTAATACAGCTCCAGAAAATAAAGCAATAACAGGCTTTGTGACCAAGCAGAGAATCAAGCAGTGCTGCTTATATCTTTATGTTTTCTGTGTGTGTTTCATGTGTGACCATTGGGTTCCATATATTGAACATCACTAGGTAAATACATTTTTCCTAGACCTTATTATTCTCTGTCCTCTTCACATATATACATACCTGTTCCAGTTCTGTCTACCCAGATTAACCCCAATTTAACACCATCACTCTTCTGACATAGATGGCAAATTGCTTATTGCAAGATTGGTGAACAGCAAAGCTATTAAATGTTCATAGTATGCTAAAGCAGGAAGGGACTGTTTGCATTATTTTCTAGATAAATCTCTTAACTTTATAGATGATGTAATTGAGGCCCCAAATGGCTAAATTATATGTTCAAAATCACATAGCTAGTTAGTGGCAGATTCTGGGATTAGAAACTATGTCCATTGGAGCCCAGTTCTCTGCCTTTCTGGTTATGTGGTTTTATCTGTCCCCACAGTACTAGGGTTTTTAGGGTTGATATGACCTCAAGAATTACTTCTAGAATTGAGAGGCTGGGGCGAGGGGGAGGAATATTAGACTTTTCCTAGAAACTGCTCAGACTGCTTTGTATTCTTTCACCCAGGACCCTTTCTTACCATCTAACCCAATTTAATTCCCCACTGAGCCTGTCACTGTGGTTTCTACATGGGCTAAAACATATAACTGAAGTCTCCTGATTCAGGATAAAAAAAAGTATTTTGTAGACTGCAGGTGGGCAGAGCATTCTCACAAACAAGGACTGAACTGAGGAGTGGTACCTACCTCCATTTCTTGGGAATTCTTTGTTGTCCCCAACTTTTTTTTTCCAATTTAATTTTCTTTTTTAATGGATAAAAATTCATTTTTTCCTCTCTCCCACCTCCCCCCTATTTTTTAAAAAGTTATTTTTAGAAGATAAATATCCAGTCAAGCCAAAAAAATTCCCATATTAGCCATTTCCCACCCCCCCCCACCAAAAATGTGTATGTTCCTTTCTAGATTTTATTTATAGTTCCTGTTCCTTAGCTTCCTCCAACACTATTACCAGTTGTAATTATGTTAAATATGATGAATGGTTCTAGCTCAATGGGAATATTCAGTGAGAATTCAAATAAGGTAAATACTAAGGGGATTCATTATTTGCACTAATTGAGACCTAAAAGACCCTTTCCCTTTAGCCCCTGAATTATCTTGTATTTATACAGTAAATATTTTGTAAACATTCATAGGGTCTCACAGGATTGAATGTAAGTCCCCCAAGGGCAGAGATTAATTTTTTCCTTTGTATCTATAGTGCTTAGAAAAGGGTCTGCATATCATAAACACTTAATAAATGCCATTTTCTTGATTGATGCTGGCCATTCAGCATTTCTGTCTCACTGCCCTCACTGTATCCCTCCTGCTTTGGATATGAGCACTGAGAAGGATGACAGTATATGATATGACGCCATGATGAAAACAGAGATTTTTGGAGACGTGCAAGAGTCATTTTTGTTTGGCTGCCTTTTTTTTTTTTTTTTTTACTCAGAGAAGGTTTGAAAGATTTTTAATAATTCACCTTATCTCTATGGCAAGGGAATATGTCCAAGGTTTGATGCCCACTTACATCCATTGTGAGATTATTCCTGGGAGATTAATTCTATTCAACTCCCAGTGACACAAAGCAGATTTATGATAAACTGGCAGAAGGGTGAGGGAAAGGGACAAGAGCACTGATTCTGGATCATGTGACCCACACCAGGCAGAACAGGCTCCTGCCTGGGGAAATAAATGCTCAGCTGTTTCATGTGTGTGCAGCAGAGCAGAGAGCTGTCCACCACTGTCTTGTACACTGGCAGAGTATGAGAGCCCAAACTCACATAGTTTGCATAAATATCGGTGTGATTCCACTCCAGGCCATCGTCCAGAACGGTGATAACTACCCCTTTCCCTGTTATTCCTTTTTGCCAAACTGGGATCACATGGAGGTCCAGCTTGGGCAAGACTGGGGTCATCCTGGTATCTTGCTAGGAAAAAAAAACACAAAAAATATTGGCATATGTATGCTTTCCTCACTTCAGTTGGGAGCCCAACTTGAGCCTCAGCCTGAAAATTTGTATTTGCTCTCCCTCGTGTCATTCTTGGATGTTTGGGCAACTTAATAGAAGGTAATTAGGTTAAAAAATCCAAAATTGAGGGTAGGTCTTGAAGAGTGAATCATCAGGGTGGTACACTTTTTCTTGCTGTTCCAGTGGAAAATCACTTGAAAGGATGAATCACCCTGAGGCCCCTTCTCTCTGAAGGATGAAGCTTTGAAGAAGATACTTGCTCATCATTTTCTTTCTTTTCTAATGAAATGTTCAAGCTTTCCATCTACTGAAGCTTTGTTTGATATTCCATTTTCCCTTTCTCTGGAAAATAAAGTGAGGCACAGATTCCCATTCCTCTTTGCTTTTGATTGTTTAGTGTATACATAGTAATATTTCAAGAGTGTTTTTAATCTTTGTTTTCCAAAGGAAAAGGACAAACGGCAATGGCCAATAAATGATGTCATTTAATTGCCTATTTCCAAATTCAGGTGATTAAGAATAAGCTTATTTTGAAGGGAAGTCTCTCTTTACTCAACTCCCACCCCACTCCTGCCCCTATGCCTCTGTGCCCCCTCTCTCTTTCTCCTTCCTTCCCCCTTCTCTCTCTCTCTCTCTCTCTCTCTCTCTCTCTCTCTCTCTTTCTCTCTGCCTCTCTTTGCTTTTATCTCTGTCTCTCTCTCTCTCTCTCTCTCCCTCTCTGTTTCTCCCCATCCCCTTTCCAACTCTCTGTGATTGTCTTTCTCTGTATTCCAAAATTATAGAATATAGAACTGTATATCTGAACTGTCAGAGAATGGTGGTCCACAGAAGTAAAACACCAGAAGAGGTTACCAGATATTTGACAAAGGAATCAGTAAGTACCTTGAGTGTAACAGGGATAATTTTTTTTTTTATCAGAGATAGAATAAACCTTTCTCCTACTTGCTGGCTTGAAGCATATAGAAACCATAGCCTACCAACAAAGTACCAGTATGCTAGAAAGGAAATTAGGGAATTAAGATTATATAGCATGATCAAGGTCATAAAAGAATGAGCTAACTTTCAGTCTCAGGAACAAAGAGAGAGGCTGTATCTTTTTCTGCAAAAAGTAATTGAGATAGAATTGGAAGTCATAAAGAAGTGTATTCTACTTCTAAACAATTCATAAATAACTTTGAATTAAAATTTTCATATAAAATATAATCAATGTAGCCAAGAATAGAAAAAAAACAGGAAAAACTTTCATAGACAATTTTTCAGATAGGATGTGATTGTGTTGGAATACTGTAGTGGTATAGGAAATGGTGAACTTGTTGATCTGGAAAAAACATGAAAATACATTTTCTTGAAATGGAAATTTATTATTTTATATTGAATTCTTTCTTATATTCTGCTGTGTATATGAAAATGTTCTTTTTTTCTTATTCTCACTTCATATTTAAGTTTTAAATGAATGAAAACTTCACAAAAAATACAGAGAGAAAAACTTGACTTGGGATTTTATTGGTATAGGAAACTTCTAGAGGAGGAAACTCCTTTTATCAATGTAAGTTGCCACCATCACTGAAACTTTGAGTCTTAGAAGGTTGCCTAGAGCAGGGGCATCAGACTAAAATAGAAATGGAGGCAATTAATTCATACATAAGGATGCCTATGTGAATAAGAATTGATGTAGGTTTAAAATACAATGGTATTTGTGTTTTCCTATGTTTTATTTATCTTGTAACACATTTCCCAATTAATTTGGTTTTGGTTGTAAGGAATTCATGCATGACCTGTGCTTGCAACTCCGTGATACCTCTGACTTAGCGTACTATGGTGTTAAGTTACTTGTTCAATGCCAGTAAACCAATATGCTCAGAGATGTTATTGAAACTTAGGTCACCAATCTAAAGTCATTGATGGAGCATGAAGGGGCCTGAGGAGTCACCCAATCTAACTACCTCATTTTTATAGATTATTGATTACCTGAGGCCCAAAGTGACTGACTTGCTTAGGGTCAAAAGAAATAAGTTCCAATTTTCAAAGGCTGAATGGGCAAAAAGTTGACATTCATCTGATAATCCAAGAGCCCTGGTATTGTTCTCTCCAGGGATTTAGTGGAAAGTATCATCAGAGTTTAGAGGCAGCTAGATGGCTCAGTTTATAGAGCACTAGGTCTAGGTTATTCAGTTGTGTCTAGCTCTTTGTTTCTCCATTTGGGATTTTCTTGGCAAAGACTCTAGCTCATTTTATGATTGAGAATACTGAGGTGAATAGGTCACATAGTAAGCGTCTGAGGCCAGATTTGAATTCAGGAAAATGAGTCTTCTTGACTTCAGGTCTGGTACTCTATGCACTGGGACATTGGGTCAAGAAGACTTGACCTTAGACAATTATTAGTTATGTGGCCTTGGGCAAATCAATTAACCTCTGTTTGCCTTAATCCACTGGAGAAGGAAATGGCAAACCAGTCAATATCTTTGCCAAGAAAACCCCATGGATAATGTAGTCCATGAGGTCACAAAGAGTCAAACATAACAATGATTGAACAACAGCAAAACACCAGGACTCTCTTACCTCCCTCTCTTCCTTTCCATCACAAAAGAGACGAAGTTTGAAATATTGGCTTTAACCCAAGTTGACATAGGGATATTATATTCCCCAATATGACAAAATGAAAATATAAAATAACTAGCCTGTGCACATCCATGTTTGAATAATGACTTACCAAATACCACTGCTGATTCCACATTGGGTCATTGAAGAGATCCTCTGCTGAATCTCTTAGGATAGAACGTTTGTTTCTCTCTTTTCCATACTGTTGCTCAGCCCATGTTACCTGCGGATATTTTTGGATTAGTAAAATCACAATATTCCCCAATAATACCATTCTCCTCACCCCCCTCAGATCCTTGTCCTACCAGATTTCTGGCAGAAGGACAATCTGATTTCAGTCTACAAACTAGAGAGATAAGCGTTTCCTATTTTATAGCAATAAAGAGCACTTCAAAGAAGAAAAGAACCATTTGACAAAGAGATGACTCCTTCAAATTTTATTTACCCTGTGGTTACAAACCTTGATTCATCAGCATACAATTTACAATATCTGTTTTTATGTTAAAGTCAGGGTATTCTGTAGTTGTAACTATGCCAACTGTGACAGAGAGACTCAATAGATGATCTAAAAATGAGTAAAATCTGATTTTTCATCTTATACTTGCACTGTCACAGCAGAAACTATGGGGAAAGAATTCTACTTTTTTCCTCAAGGAGAGCAGCTTATAACAGTAAAGTTGTGATAGGACTTGTTTGTATTGACCACTAAGCCGATATATGGACCAGTAATATAATATAAGTAATTTACTAATATTACTTATATATATATATACTTATAACAGCATCTTATATGAGGCACAAAGTCATTAAATGACTATCTTTAGGTCATATAGATGGTTGGGGGTTAACTGGGGAAAGGATTACAGTCCCAACCTCACACCCTACCCAATGCATCATAGGCTTATCTCAGAATAGACATACATCTATGCTTATCTGGATTTGAACTTATGATATGTGTCTGATAGAAAGTACACCATATGTATCTTATACAAAATACAACAAAAATAATGCTTTAATATGAAAAAAATTAAACTCTGTCCATTCCCATGATATAGTCCATAAAGTTTCAGAAAATATAAAGGTTTTTTTGTTTTAGTTTCTTAGCTTTTTCTTCACAAACATTTGAATGAATATTTTATTCATTCACTCAATATTTTAGATATTTCCACTCTATCCAAAGAAGTGTTTGACTAATGGAATGAGTTGGGTTTTTTTTTTTTTTTTCATTTCTCTGGAATGATCATCAGTGCATATTATAAAATTTACTTTTAATTCATTTAAAAATGAAAGGTTGCTACTATATAATCTCAATTCCCTTGCAGCTTGAATATTCTAAAATTTTCCATTGTTTTTTCTATCTGTAGCTATACTATCAGATAATAAACAGCTTATAATAACAGCTTATGATGCTATTAGGATAACAAAGTACTTTCCTCATAACATTCTTATAAAATAAGTAGACCAGGTGATTTTTCTAGTAACCTAAATGGTTATAACTCTCAAATCGTGTCTCTATTTGCTTAGTTGCTCAATCTTTCTTGACTACTCCTGTGCATTTAGTTTTATGCATCATTTAATAAAATCTGACATTTGGTGAGCAAATTACCATTTATAAATGTTTGATAAACACTATCTCATTCATGTATTATCATATTATTATCATAATATTTCTATGATATAGGTAGTGTATGTACTATTATTCCCACTTTATACTTGAGGAAATTGAGGTTCACATGTCTTAAATGAACTGATCAAGGTCACATGATTAGTAAATGGTGAGAATTGTGGCTTCAAGTTGGCCTCCTGACTTTCAGTCCAGTATGCCTTCTACTTCCTCACAGAATCACAAAATCTCAGAGCTAGAGGGTACCTCAGAGGCCATCTAGATCAAGCTGTGTCTAATCAAGAATCCCTTCTACAAAATACTTGAGAAGTAGTCATCCTACCTTAGCTTCAATACTGCCTTTGAGGGGGAATTCACTATTTACAGAGGCAGGCCAGTCCATTTGGGATAGCTCTAATTATTAGGAAGTGTTTCCTTACATCAATTCTAGATTTGTTTTTGTGTAGGTTCCACTCATTGCTCTTTGTTCTCTTCTCTGGGGATGAGTAGGAAAAGACATTTCTCTCTTCCACATGACAGCCCTTCAGATACTTAAAGAATATTATATTGTGTCTTTTAAGTCTTCTCATCCAAGCACAACACTCCTAGTTCTTTCAATTTCCCCTTGTGTGTCATTAACTAGAGGCCTTTCATCATACTGATTGCCTGCCTCTGAAACATTCTTTTTCCTAAAATTTTTTTACACAGAACTTAACATAACATTCCTGACTTGATTAGACTATGGCAGAGTACAGGGGGTACTGTCTGACCCTCCTTGATCTTCAATATAAAGCCTCTCTTAAATCTAAGATTGAATTCATTTCTTAGCTGTCCTATCAATGTTCCTTGTTGTCCATTAAAATTTAAATAAATAGTCTTAATTCTCTTTCTTGTACCAGTTATGCCTTTTACCAAGCAAATATCATTATTTTATGGGCAAGAGGAACATTTTATGTCTACCTAAAATGTTACCTCAGTTGCACCCAAGGCAGAAGTCAAGTGTGTGCTGGGATTTAATAAATGTAAATATAAAATTGGGGAAAATAATCTGGAATAAACTATAAAAATCAATCATTGGATTCATCTTGATGCTTCAATTAGAAAATGTTCTGGGAAACTATCATTAACATTGGGAGGAATTTGGGAACTAGAAATTACTTACTAATGAATTATTTTTAAGCTGCATATATTTGAAAGCAATACTGTGCTGGTTTGAAATATATCCATTGCTTAGAATAGACTGCCTATCATTTAAATTAGTCTTCTGTAAGCAAGCTGCTAGGGAATGAGTGCTTGTCTTTAGAGAAGAGGGTCACTTCCAATTGGAGAGTATTCTAGTACAATCTTAGGAAGAGAGTACATAATTGCAATTCATTTTAAGTGCTAATTTGAATGAAAATCAGAAAAAATGTAAACAAAATGCACTAAAATGAAACAGAGTTAGTTTTGCAAACGTCAGCTAAAGCAATGAAAGGGGCAATCATTGAGATTTGATTTACAATTCTGAGAAGCATAGTTATAGGTAATATCATTCATCAAGTAGTAGATAATATTATCTGAGAGAATGCAATTTACATGATATAGGAAATTGGAAACATTCTTATTATGGACAGGATTTGCATAGGAGAATTAGGGACCCCCCCCAAAATCATAAAGTATTTTTAAAAATGGAAGGGCTAGCAATAAAAAAGTGGATACAATAGAAAAGTTATTTATTCTATCATATCTAAGTTAGGGTTTTGTTAAAGGATAAATAGCTACCTATTGTAGATCAAGACAGCATTTTTTTTCACAATTTCTCTTGTTTTCCTGTGAAATTAGGCTATTTGATCTTTTCTATGGATACTCTGAAGCCAAAAAACATTATTTTCTCATTATTTTTTTCCCAATCTTTGACTGGAAAGAAGGGGACTGAGGGAGTGTGTTGACCTTTGCTGATGACAGCTGTGGAGATCAGTCTGGCTTCAGTGCTGTCATTTAACCAGAGGAACAAAAATGCATGACCAGAGTGCCTGGAGAAAAGACCCTATATGAATTCTGATACACAATCTGCAAAAAGAGTTCTGATTTGAGAAGAAGAAAGAAAGTTTTCACTGGAAATGGACCTGAAAGAAATTTGCTTGGGTTTATCAAATTCAAAGATATAGAATATTGGAGCTGAAGATGGAAAAGGGGCTAGGGGAGAATAGCATAGTCATCAGAAAAGAGAAAGTCAGTCACAGAGACAGGAAGAACTGGGTTCAAGTCTCACCTCAGACATAATGGCTGCTTGGCCCTTAGCAAGTCAATTAACTTCTCCCTAGATGACTAAAACCATTTGTTGATCTTCATTGGTGGAGGAAACATTCTTACCTGGATTTCCCTACACTTATGATGTCATAAGATACAGGGGAAAATATGAGGTTATCTACCTGCTCTCTAGGGTTCCTTTCACTTCCTAGAGCCCCGGACTTATATTCAGGGAGACCTGAGTCCAAATCTAGCCTTTGTCATATAATAGTTGTGTGAATTTGGACAAGTCATGTATTCTCTATCTACCTCAGTTTCCTCATTTATGAAATGAAAATGTTATCATACCAACTTCCTAGGGTGGCTATGAAGATAAAGAGTTAATATTTGTAAATAGCCTTGCAATCCTTAAAGTGTTATAAAATTCTATCATCATCAGAGCTATTAAATTCTATGGAAAGTATAATCTGACATAATTACATAGAACTGAACAATAAAAGCTAGAGGGTGAAAATAAAGTAAATTGATTTTTCTTCTATATACTGAGAAAGTTTGACTTGATGGTTGCTAATATCTTGTCTAACTCTGTGATCAGTCATTACATATAGTTTTCTACATGTACATGGTTATATAGGTAGTAATTTTTTGGGGGTGGGCAATTTGGACATAAGTTGTCAGACTGCAGAACCGATGTTCTTTTTTTGTGGCTATGTCTTCCTATCTTTCACATGCTGGAAGTACTGTAGTCACACATTGGGGAAATGTTTCTGGAGAGATCATGTGATCCATGATAATTCATCCTACAAGTGTGTTTTCTTGAAAATCTTTTTTTTTCCCCTTCAGGATGAATAGAATAAATGTTCTAACCATGTTTAAAAACAATAACAGAATATAGCTCCACAGGCAGGGAATCAATCAGAGGCAACATGTCTCATGTACAGCTCAAAATAAAATAGACCCAAATAGTGGCACACCCTAGAGAAAGGAACAGTTATAACTGCTAATCAGACGATAGACACAATGAGCCCAGCATGGAAAAGACTATAGTTCAGATATACAGTATAATATTATACATATCTAATGATATTAACAATCAGTCCTCGAATATCAAAAATATATCTGCTTTTGTATATATGTTTGTTCCTGTATGTCTTTATAGTGTCATAAAAGTTTTAGTGTAATTTAAAATTTTAATAACTTAAAATAGTTATTTTAATAATAATTATGTATTTAATAACTATTTAAATAAAATTTAGTAGCTTAAATGCACTAAGACTTTTGGGACTGTGTACATATATGTATAATATTATATATATTGTATAAATTATATATATATTATACATAATATATAAGCATATATACATACTTGTATGTGTGCTAGACTTGTGAATTGTCCCCCGAAAGGGAAAAAAATGGGGTAGATTAAATTTATACTATAATCCAATGGAAAGACCACTGGATTTAGTGCCGAAAGTTCCAGGCTGGAATGTTGACTATCACTTATTAATTGTGCAACTTTAGATAAATGTCCTAAGCTCTCTTGGAATTGATTTTCTTGTCTGCAAAATGGATCTCTGCTGACCTCAGAGGGTTGCTATGGGAAAAGCTTTTTTGTAAATTGCTATGTAAATAAAATCTGTTATCATGAGACTTTTGTCTCATGATTTCTGCTCCAATATGAAGATTGGTTAAGCATTTTAAGATGGGTTTATATAATGTGTGCCTGTATTTGAGGTAAGACATACAAATAAGATTTTAGTAAAGGAATATAATATAATTATGAATAATAAATTTTGTGTATGTAATTATACATAATTATATAATGTACAATATATATTTCTCCACTAAACATATGTATGTTATAGACACACATGTACACACAAACATACGTAATTTTAAGTTAATGCAATCAGAATACCTTGAATATGTATATATATACATGTGTGTGTGTGTATATATATATCTATATATTCTTAGTGGAGGAATATATAGATATGTATATATATTGTACATTATATAATGTACACATACTCCCTAAAGCACAAGTTGAATTATGTTACACATATACTTCTTCTCAATAAACTCCAGTGGCTTTCTGTTGTTTCCAAGATCAAATATGAAATTTTCTTTTTGACATTTAAAACTCTTATGACTTAGCTCTTCCTACTTTTCATGTCTTCCTATATCTTATTCCCTGGTATCTTTTCTTCAATCCAATATGACTAGCCTCTTGGCTGTTCCAGGAACAAGATACCCCATCTCTCAGCCCTGAGCACTTTTTTTTGCTAATATGTCCCCCATGCCTGGAATGCTTTCCTCTTTCTATTCCACCTACTTACCTCTCTGGCTTCCTTTAAATCCCAACTAGAATCTCACCTACAGGAAAGCTTTCCCAACCTCTCTTAATTCCAGTGGTTTCATTCTGTTGATAATCACTTACTTATCCTGCATCTCACTTAATTTGTATATATTTGTTTTTCATGTTGTTTCTTCTAGTAGATTATAAACTACTTGAGCGAAGTAACTGTCTTTCCACCCTTTTTGTATCTACAGCACTTAGCACAGTGAAAGGCACATAGTAAGTGATTAATAAATGTTTATTAATTGAGAGTTAGATATATTGAATCCTTCTTCCTATGCCTTAATTTGAACAGTGGAAGTAAGTCTGGCTTCTTGGAGGCTACGTCAAAAGCAACAAACAAACAAAAATAATTTCTGGAAAGTATTAGTAGGTCTGAAAATGTCCCAAGACCAGCCAAGCTAAAGTTGGTGAGACTCATTTACCAGCATGTAGCTATAGAAAGATAAATTTGCTGCCACAACAATTCTCAAAGACTTTCTATCAAGTCCTTAGAGAGACTGAGATCTGATTTGGAAGGAGCCATAGGGAACAAAATCACAGATATTTGCAATATCAAATTAAGTATACAACAGATGTATTTTATTCATTTATATTTATTGTCTCACAAATTATCCCAATAATATTATTTATTAAAATATATACCTGCAGTAAGGAAAATTATAGAAATCTAATCATAAGAATAAAAAATTCATTAGTTTTCATTTGAATTAATAGGCAGAAAAGCCAGCACATTGATTCATAGAAAAATTAAAGAACTTACTCGGTCATCATCAGATAATCTCTTCGTGATGTGAATGGCACTTCTTCTAGACCTTCTTGGGTGACTTTTATGCCTGAATAAGTAGTGATTTTCAAGTGATCCAATCTATAAGGTGGAGAAAAAAATTCAATTCTCAAAGAAGCACTTATCTTACAAACATAACTAATTTCAACTGACCTACAAAGGACGGCTTTTATTTAGATTATTCCTTGAATTTTAAGGATTTGCCTCTTCATAAGACTATAGACAGAAAAGTGACCTTTCTACTACATCACACAAGAGATGTTCACCCTTCTTTTTTTGGCAGCACATACACAAATACAATAGGCCTCAGTTGTGAAACATTTTGCTTCATTCCATATTGATGGAAACTAATCTGTTTCCATTTAGAGGCAGTATATTTTCATATGATATTTCCTCCCACAGTTTAAGACAAATTGAAGAGATTCAATAAATATTTGATGAATTCAATATTACTGAGAGGAAATAAATGTTTTCTCTTCTTTGGTACTATTTAAATAAACAGTGTTATAAAGGTTATACTGATGATTTGTATTATTGTCATAGCCATAGTCATAGGTAGATATATTTGAGTCAGAATGATTATGTTCTGCAATGCTGATCATATTTTCATTGGAAGAGTTAGCTTTAGTCACTACAAATGCTTTGGGAAAAATAATTTTCATAGCAAATGCTTTGTCATGTAGTATGTTTAATCCAGATGATTCTTCATAATGAATGTTTTATTCAACAAACATTTATTAAATGCCAACTATGTTCAAGGAATTGTGATAGGCAGTAGAGACAAATATTGGCCATTTGGGACAGTGTCCTACAAATGGTGGGGTCCCTAATAATCCAAAGCGAAGATCATTCCCTGGTAAACTTCTCAATTCCACCTGCCTTCACAAATACTCTCAACCATGTTGATTAAAAAACTATTGGCAAATAGCTATCTAAGTCAATAAGAGTGGATTGTATAAGAAACCATGAAGGGAAAGCTGTGACTTTAAGCAGAAGAATAATAAATATTCCACTGAGAAACTATGTAGGAAAAAAGATCATGAATGCAATAACTATGAGCTACTTTAACCATATCTAGGCGACAACCCTCTTCACAAAGAAAATTCTAATGAAGAATAGTTACTTAATTTGTTGTACTCTTTTTAAAAATCAGGGGTGGGGAGAAGAGGGCAATGGGATTAAGTGACTTGCCCAGGATCATACAAGCTAATAAATGTCTAAGGTCTGGATTTGAACTCAGGTCCTTCTGAGTCTTGGGCTGGCATGTTCTATCCACTACTGTCTCCTAACACACTCCCTTCCTCCCTCCTTCCTTCTCCCTCCCTTCCTCCCCACTCCCTCTTCCTCCCTCTCCCCTCCCCCCCACGTACATTCCTTAACTTTAGACTGTAAACACCTTGAGAACAAATGTTTAAAAACATTATAAGGTTATGGATATTTATGTAATACTTAGGAAAACTTCATAAATATCTGTTAAGTTGAATTGCATGCAATTCTATTAAAGAATAGATTCTTTTATCAGCACGTGGGAAAGGGGGAAAGATTATTAGACTCTTATCTTATCTTATATTTGGTCTTTATTTTCTTCCTCCAATCCCTCCATATATAGGAACTGGAATTCTAAATGATTTTATTTCACGGTGGGATTGCCGTTTATTTCAGAATAAAGTTGAAAAAAAAATGTGGCCACTGAAAGTGAATTATATTTCCATTCCCTAGTGGCCTCAATGGATAGAATTAGCAATCACACTGAAACGTAAATCCAGTTACTCATCTGTGGCTTACCATAGCGTCACACACAATTTCCGGAAAAACGCGCCAAAAAAAAAAAAAATAAATAAATAAAAAGAAAGAAAGAAAAGAGAAGAGAAGAAATAAAAGAAAGACAAAAAAGAAAGAAGGGGAGGGGAAGAAAGAGGGGGAGTACAATTCCTTCATCATCTGCCCCACCTACCTCGTCACCCCCACTCACAGTAACTTCTCAGGCAACGGGCGGGGATTTTAATTTAGGAAAGAATAATTTGTCACTACAGCTGGCAGATGAATACTTACCCCCGGCTCCCTTATTCACCACTTCTTTCTATGAACCTGAGCCCCGCTTTTTCTCAGGCTTTTCCTTCCCAGGGAAGGAGACCCCTGCCTACAGCAATTACGCATTTGGCAAAGGGGTGCGATGGTTAATGGACCCCTTCCCCGAAGTCAGGCAGTTTAAAGTAGGGAGGGGAGGAAGTGGTGGTAGCAGAAGGGGAAAGACAGGGAAAAGTTGAGATCCCAGACTTCGCAAGTTTCCCAGTGAAACATCTGTACAAGCAGAAAAGGTGGGCAGGGCGGGGCCTGGGACCCGGGGGCGGTCTCCTAATTCTGAACAACGCTCTCAGACAGTTCCCGGAAATCTCTGCACCCCTTCATGCCTCCGAGCTTCTTTGGGATTCGACCCATCTCGGGCTGAGTTCTACCTCAGTAGCTCTGGCATGCCCCCTTGCAGCTGCCGGGAGGGCTAGCCGATACCACAGAGGCCTGCCTTGCTTATGACGCTGCCATATTGAAAAGAAGGAAGCAGCCAGCTGCTCCTGACGCAGACTGGGTCGAGGCTCTAGGAACTGCGTGCGTCGGGACTCCTGCCCGGCGGGTCCCGGGAGTTTGGGTGTTCTGGGAATTCCCCAGGCAAGGGGGGAAGAGATTTCACTTATAACCGCACTGGGACGGATTTCGATCTGAGAACAGGCAGTGAGTAGGAAAGAGAATAGCATCCAGCTGCACAAACATGCTTCTGCCGGGTCGCACCCATAGAAACGACAAAAAATGCATGCATTCTAATAGCCCGCACAGAGAAAAGACTGAGTTAAACAGAGCAATCCTCGTTCAGTATTAACATGATGACTAGAAGATTGGCAGGATTGGCGGACCCCAACATATAGACACTGCACCTGCCCCGAGCACTAGAAAGTAACTTGTGAAGTGCGAGCTTACCTGTCCGAGAAGGTCGTAACCCAGCTCCTCTGCTATCTCTCTGGCTGAATTTAGACCCCCAGGTATCTCCGCTGCCCATTCATTAACGAACTGTTTTTCTGCTCTACCACTGTACATTGCACACCAGCAGAAATAGAGAGCAAAAGCAATATACTGCAGAGACCAATA
The DNA here is from genome assembly GCF_902635505.1 of Sarcophilus harrisii. Classification (NCBI taxonomy): domain Eukaryota; kingdom Metazoa; phylum Chordata; class Mammalia; order Dasyuromorphia; family Dasyuridae; genus Sarcophilus; species Sarcophilus harrisii. The sequence continues at coordinate 191,894,021 of NC_045426.1, forward strand.
TCTCACATCCATTGCACACACACGATGGAAATAGAAGGGAAGAGAGCAAATACAGGAGAAAGACAAACAAGAAATCAATCTTTCAAGACTCAGACGCTGTTGGATCACTTCTTGCTCCTCGTTGCTATGCTAACGGATAGGAGGTGCAGAAGTAAGAGCTTTCCAGCGAGCGCACAGCACAGCGCCTCTGTCTCTGGGCTGAATGGAGCCCCAACCCTCCCGAGCCAGAATGGAAATGAGTGTTTACACGTCAAATCGACGAAAGCCATCTCTTGACGTCAGATCTACCTGGACTAAGATCTTGATGGTATTCCCGGCGGGTTAGGGAAGCGGCCAAAAGAAAGCAGTGGGGGTTAAGAAAAATCGTGAAACCGTTTACTTGACTGAAGGAGAATGCCTTTTCTATTCCTCTCGCCATGAAAAGAATGAACATCTGTCAAAGTAAAATACCCTATTTGAGTACCCCGCGTATCGACCACTTTGAGGCACTCATGATTGCAGGACAGGTCTGATTTGTTTGTTTTTATTGTACTCCTTGGAGACTTGATCTTTGCAATTATCCTGAAGAAATCACAAAAGCCTGTGGTAGAGTTGAGAATCTTTTGACAATATAAGCCTGGGAAAATGGCAAATAGCCTCTTCTAAGAAGTCAAACGCTTATTCTACACGGCCCATTTCAGAGAGGGGTGAAAGCAATATGTTTTCTTTTTTAAGTCATCAGATTTTCGAAAATGCCAATTTTGCTTTCTTGGTTTATTTCCTTTCATTTTCACCCTAGGTCACCACTACAAAACGAAACACAAAACTTTATTACAAACACCATACATGACCTTGAATAGATTGCCAAATGGAATATCTGAGCTTTAAAAGCAAATGCAAATCAATATCTGGATTTCATTGACCACTTGAAAAAGAGCTTGCTTTTTTCTCAGTACTGAGATGAAAAGTGGGCAAAAGGTTCCAGATAGTGTTTTGTCCTCTAAGGAAGAAAAAGATCATAAATTCAGTAATTTCTCTTATGAGAATACAAACTTTCACTTTGCCACACTTTTGTAGGGTCCTTTACTTGGGTATTCCTCTAAAGAAATGCCTCCAATTTTTCCTACTTTTCTTAATGGAATAAGTTCATCCTAAATTAAATCCTCCAAATCAAATTCACATAGACAAGAATCTGATTCTGTTGCCCACCCTCCGTTTGCTGATTCTGCACAGGATTAAATAAACATTGCGCTAGAAAATAGATTCTAAATTTCAGCACCAGAGCCTGGACAGCGTTTCAGCATCTGAGTGAGAGCTGCCTTGCGTCTCTTCTCCCCTCCCCCATTTTTTTCCCCCTTGACTAGAGACCTTTGCAGTTATAAGTTAAGGTTCAAATATGATTTTCATTCAAACCCTAAATGTGCTTTGAATCTTGGTTGCTAAATTTATAACTCGAAGGGGGGTTCACTTAAATTCCTCCGTGAAGTAAAACTGCAAAGAGAAAAAGTGATTTTTTTTTTTTTTACCTTGCTGTTTTAAAGAGGGGGGATTTTAGAGTCTAACAGCCTACAGGTAAAGCTCTACCTTGAGTAGAAAAGAGAAAAAAAAGTGAGAGGAATGAAGGGAAGGAAAAAGGAGTCAAGAAGGAAAAGAGAATAGAATGATAGATGTGTAGGTAAAAGAAAGGTATATAAAATTAACCTCAGTCCTCAATGAAGCTCATTAATGATTATCTGCAACCCATTTTTTCTTGTTCTGAATCAATACATAGAAGCATGTAAAATAACATGTTTACACAATGTGTATATTGAAAATTAGAAACTTAATTGGACCAGTCATGAAATTCTTAATGCCAATACTTGCCCTAAAATACAAATTTTAGCTCCTTCAATGAACTTGCAAACCTTTCTTTCTAGCTTGACTCAATAGCAATGGTCATCTCCTTTATGCTTCATTTCACATTTCAATTACATCAGAAAGATTCATTTATGCTAGGGAGAGATTGTGTTAATAATTCAAGGAGTGAGATTTTTCTATTTTAAATAAGTGTCCAATAATAATGCTATATGACACAGAACAAAACATTTTTATTTGTTCCTATTGCCATTTAAAAACAGGGCTGAGGATGTTCTTATCTGTCAGCCTTTTGTCTCACATAGAAGAACAGAAATCTGGGCTATTTCATAGACTAGAACCAACTTCCAAAATACCAATACCAATATAAAAAGTTAAGTCATTCTCTTTTTTTAATGAACCCTTTTCTTTTTCTCATTTTATTTCTAGAGAACTGATGATTTTCTTCTTGACCAAACAGCCTTTCTACTTTTACTATTCATCCTTTTTCATGTTCTCCAAATCTGTTCTGGAATTTGATGGAATTTGATATTCCATCAAATATACCTTCTTTTTCTTGTAACTGCAATATTTCTTACTCTACCATATGCTTCTCTTATATACGTCTGGCTTTTCCTTGTAAGCCCATCCTTTGACATTACCTTAAGTTATCATCTCATTTCCTTTTCATTGTGAAATTTTTAGAAAGATCAAGTTACATGTCTTCTCTTTACCTCCTCACAAATCACTTGCTCCCAAACTTTTTGCAACCTTGATTCTATGCCATGAAATTGTTATCCCAAAGGCAACTAATTATTTTTATGTACCAAATCCTCACTTCTTAGTCCTCCTCCTTGACTTTTCAGTATTATTTGAAAGTTTGTCACTCCTTTCGTTCCTGATAATATTTACTTTAACTCCTGTGATACCACACAACCTGGTTATGACTCTTTATATCCTTTCAAAGACTCCTTTATTTTCTCACCCACTTTAATGTAAAAATTTCTTACAAAGCACTATCTATGTCCATCTTTTATTCAGAATTACAGAATTTCAGAGGTCATCTAATATAACTCATGTCTTAAAATGTCTGTTCTTGCAATATCTACATATAGTCCAGCCTTAACTTGAAGACCCTCAATAATGAAAAATAAACCAAGACAACCGTTTGAGGCAGCTTATTATACTTTTAGACAGATATGACTATTAGGAAGATTCTTCCTGAAGGTTCTTGAGAAAGTTCTTCTCATTTCTCTTCTTAGTAGGTCTTTGTCTTCCTTTCCTCCTATATTTCACATTCTTCCACACTTCAACTTCCTGACTTAGGTCTTGTTTCCTTTCTATCTCTTTAGACACTTTTCAACCTTTTTTTTGCTCCTCTTTAGGTTCTTTTTAAATACGTGATTAATATATACGTTACAAATTACCCTGTCTCTAGGAGGGGAGAGGAGAAAGGATACCTTGTTCAACAAGCATTATTTGGGGTTTAGCATTGTTAGAAAACTGGAAAGCAGTCTGGCAAAAATTCACTTTAGATAAGCATCTTACAATATATACTGAAATAAACTTTTATTGATAAGTGACCTTAATGTAAATGATCAAATCATGAAATCAAAGAAGAGAATGGAAGGCAGATTGATTTGGGAGTAAAGGTCAAAACCAAATAGTGGAATAAGGAATCAGAAAAGGCAAAAGGACAATTTTGTTTATATAAAATTACAAAGGTTTTCTATGAATAAAATCAATAAAAAATACTTGATTGTCATTCATAACAGAGAAATCTTCTCTTCAGATGGAGAGACTATTCTGAACTATCCTTTTATGGGCATCACTATTCTCCAAGTCATTGATGACTTGTAATCTCAGTTATCTGTGTCTCTTCCCACTTTTTTCATCCCACAAATTTAGTCATAGCTCCCACCATTTAAAAAAAAACAGTATTTCATTCCCCCCCTAAACATTAAGGAAATATCTAGCATTCATTTTTTATAAAATTTTGAGTTCCAATTTTTGTCATTTTTTTATTATTATAGCTTTTTTGTTGACAAAACATATGTAATTTTTCAACATCGACCCTTGCAAACACTTCTGTTCCAAATTTTCCCCTCCTTCCCTCCACCTCCTCCCCTATGGGCAGTCCCATAGATGTTAAACAGGTTAAAGTATATGTTAAATTCAACATATGTATATATATTTATACAGTTATCTTGTTGCACAAGAAAAACTGGATTTAGAAAGAAGGTAAAAATAACCTGGGAAGAAAAACAAAAATGCAAGCAAACAACAATAGAAAGAGTGAAAATGCTATGTTGTGGTCCATACTCATTTCCCAGTGTTCTTACACTGGGTGTAGTTGGTTCTGTTCATCACTATCAATTGGAACTGATTTAGATCTTTTCATTGCTGAAGATAGCCACTTCCATCAGAATTGATCCTCATATAGTATTGTTGTTGAAGTGTATAATGATCTCCTGGTTCTGCTCATTTCACTTAGCATCAGTTCATGCAAGTCTCTCCAAGCCTCTCTGTATTCTTCCTGCTGGTCATTTCTTATAGAACAACAATACTCCATAACATTCATATACCATAATTTACTCAGCCATTCTTGAATTGATGGGCATTCATTCAATTTCCAGTTTCTTGCCACTACAAAAAGGGCTACCACAAACATTTTTGCACATACAGGTCCCTTTCCCTTCTTTAATATCTGTAATGGGCTGAAGCTCTTGAGTCTGAAGTCCCAAGCACTTGAGGCTAATTAGCAACTGGACAATACTCTATTAATATATGCCTGGAGAAAGAATGGCCCCGCCCACTCTCTGTGCAAGTTTGTTGAGTTGTATAGGAGATTGCATAGAGGATTTGGTGAGTGGAGTGTGAGAGCCAGAGGTACTGCTGGCCCTTCATATCGCCATTCCCCTTCACCTCTGCAAAGAATAAAGATCAAGGATTTTCCCTTAACCTGACTTCCTGACTCCAGCTGATTTCAAAATACAGGGTCATCACAAATATCCCTTTGGGATATAAGCCCAGTTGTAACACCAAGTTTTTTCTTTTCTCCATTCCCTTCCCTTCCTAAAATGACAGGCAATTTGATATTGTATTTGAAACATATTTTCATATTAGTCATAGTTTTGAAAGAATAAACAGATAAAAGAATAAACAGATAAAAAGAAAAATAATAGAGTAAGTAATAAATATTTCAATCTGCATTCAGAATCTATCGGTTCTTTATCTGGATATAGATAGCATTTTCTTTCATGAGTTCCTTTGTACATGTCTGGATCATTGTGTTACTGAGAAGAATTGGGTCATTTATAGTTGCCAATACTGTGCATGTTTTACTGGTTCTGCTAATTTCACTTTGCATCAGTTTGTACAAGTTTTTCCAGCTTTTTTCCCCTGAAATTTGCCTGCTTATCATTTCTTATTGTGCAATAGTATTCCATTACATTCCTATACAACAACTTGTTCAATCTTTCCCCAATTAATGGGCATCTCCTTAATTTCCAGTATTTTGTCATCATGAAAAGGACTGTTACAAATATCCTTGCAATTGTATGTCTTTTTCCTTTTTTAATGATGTCTTTAGGCTACAGACCCAGTAGGATATGAACAATTTGGTTGCCCTTTGCATATAGTTCCAAATTGCTCTCCGGAATGGTTGAATCAGTTCACAACTCCACCATTACTGCATTAGTGTCCCGATTTTCCCATATCTTCTCCAACATATGTCATTTTCTTTTTTTGTCACATTAGTTAATCTGATAGGTGTGAAGTAGTACCTCAAAGTTGTTTTAATTTGCATTTCTCTAATCAAAAGTAATTTAGAGACTTTCTTCTTTACTTATAGATAGCTTTAATTTCTTCATCTGAAAACAGCCTGTTCATATCCTTTGACCATTTATCAATTGGAGAATGGCTTGTATTCTTTTAAATGTGACTCCATTCTCCATGTATTTGAGAAATGAGGTTTTTATTAGAGACATTTGATATAAAGATTATTTCCTAGCTTTTTGTTTTCCTTCTAATTTTGGTTGCATTGGTTTTGTTTGTACAAAAGCTTTTTATTTTAATATAATCAAAATTATCTATTTTACATTTTGCAATGCTCTCTCTCATTTGGTCATGAATTCTTCCCTTCCCCATAAATATTGCCATATTTATGTAAACTATTCCTTGGTCTTCTAATTTGCTTGTCGTGTCACCTTTTATGTCTAAATCATGTACGCATTTTGACCTTATCTCACTATAGGGTGTAAAGTGTTGATCTATACTTAGTTTGTATTCTATTGTTTTCCAATTTTTGTCAAATACTGATTTTTTTATCCCAAAGGTGAAGTCTTTGGATTTATCAAACACTAGGTTACTTTAGTCATTGACTATTGTGTCTTGTGTACCCAATCTATTTCATTGATCCCCCACTCTATTTCTTAGCCAGTACCAGATAGTTTTGATGATTACTGCTTTATAATATAATTTGAGATCTGGTATTGCTGGTAAACCTTCCTTTGTATTTTTTTTCATTAATTTCTTTGGTATTGTTGACCTTTTCTATAATCATATGAATTTTGTTATTTTTTCTGCTTCATGAAATATTTATTTTTGGTATTTGTTATAGCACTTGAAGTCTATATGTTTAGTATTGATATTGCTCTCTAATACTATTAAGTCAGCTGCAGTTTCCTCCCTTATCTCTTTTAATTAGCTCTATCTTTGCTTTTACTTTGTCTGAGATCAGGATTGCCTCTCATTACTTCAGTAGAAGGATAATAGATTTTGCTTCAGCTTCTTACTTTTACTCTTTGTGTCTTGTACCTTATTTCCTCTTTGAGACAATATAGATGGGAGTAAGATTCAAGCAAAGCCCATCACCCACCTTCCTATATTCCTTTCTACTGTAATAGGTCTTTCATATTTCTTCATGTGAAATAATTTATCCCACACTACCTCTCTTTTCCTTCTGTATCCAGTGCATTAGTCTTTCTCATCTCTTGATTTTTTGGGGATGTGATTTTTTTTTTTTGCAAGAAGGCATTTTTAATTTATTTTTTTTGATAAAAGGCTTCACAAGAAGTCTTCCTAAAGAATAAGACACAATATATAGATATGAAAAACCTAGCATTTAGAAGACCAAGAAAGATAAGATTATTTAAACAATTAAGGACATTGTTGTACAAACTTTGGTGATTCCTATTAAAGATTATTTTTGTTGATCTCATATTCTATTTGTTCCAGTTCACTTATAAGTGGTAGTTTTCTCCCTGGGGAAGAAAATATAACCTACAAGTTTGTTACTTCACACTGGAAAATATGTAGTAAGACCAATATTTTTAAACAGAATGCAAATGATCTGATTAGTGTTGTTCCTTCTCAAAGTAGTGTCCTTGGGGGACTTATTTCAACAGTATGCCATTTCTTAAAACATTTCTATTTTGAATTCTTCTTTTGGAATTTTCTTCCAGGTCTAGAACACTTTTAAAATATTTTTATTTAATATTTTCCCCCAGTTACATTCAAAATAATCTTGAATTTGATTTTAAGATTTTTTAGTTCTAGGTTCTCTCCCTTATCCCCACCTACAATTAAGAAACCACATGTGAAGTTATGGAAAATATTTCCATAAAAGTCAAGTTGTGAAAGAAAACATAGATCTCCCACTGTAATGAAAATAAAAACCCTCAAGAAAAAAGAAAAAAATAAGTTAAAAAGAGAGAGAGAGAATGGTTTGATCTGTTTTCAGACTCAATCAATTCCTTCTCTAGGTTAGATAGGATTTTTCATCAAAAGTCCTTCAGAGTAGTTGTAGATGATTGTACTAGTGAGAATAACAGTGATTTACAGCTGGTCATCCCATAACACTGCCATTACTTTGTATACAGTATATTTCACTTTGTTCATGGAGGACTTTCCAGGGTTTTTTTTCCCTGAGAGCTTCCTGCTCAATATTTCCCAGAGAACAATAATATTCCATCAGAAAAAATTGCATCAAAATTTTTTTTACAATTACTATTATATTATATTTCCCCCATTTATTCTCTTTCTCCTCTCACCCTGTTCCTCCTCAAAAGTGTTTTGCTACTGACCACTCCCTCCTCCAATATGTCCTCTCTTTTGTCACCTCCCCTTTCCCATATCACTTTCCCCTCCTATTTTCCTGCAGATTGAGACAGATTTCTATACCCCTATTGAGTGTGTTTGTTATTTCCTGTTTGAGCCAGTTCTGATGACAGTAAGGTTCACTCATTCATCCTCTCTTCCCCCTCTTCTCCTCCATTGTAAAAGCTTTATCTTGCCTCTTTTTTATGGCAGATAATTTTCACCATTCTACTTCTCTCTTTCCCTTTCTCCAAGTAAATTTCTCTCTCATCCCTTAATTTCAAAAATTTAAAAAAATATATATTATCTCTTCATACTAAACTCATGCCTGTGTCCTCTCTCTCTCTCCCCCTCTCTGTCTTCTTTTAACTGCCATAATAATGAGAGCATTCTAATGAATTACATGTAATATCCTCCCATGTAGGAATGCAAACAAATAAACCTTATCAAGTCTTTTATGATAACACTTTCCTGATTATCTCCTTATGATTCTCCAGTATCCTGTATTTGAAAACTGAATTTTCCATTCAGTTCTGCTCTTTTCACCATCAGTGCTTGGAAATCCTCTGTTTCGATAGAGCTCAGACCTGTGGAAGAGGAAGGAATTTATGAGCAAAGAAGAACTAGAGATCATTACTGATCACAAAATAGAAAATTTTGACTATACCAAACTGAAAAGGTTTTGTACAAACAAAACTAATGCAGACAAAGATTGAGGAAGCAATAAACTGGGAAAATATTTTTACAGTCAAAGGTTCTGATAAAGGCCTCATTTCCAAAATATATAGAGAATTGACTCTAATTTATAAGAAATCAAGCCATTTTCCAATTGATAAATGATCAAAGGACATGAACAGACAATTCTTAGATGAAGAAATTGAAACTATTTCTAGCCATGTGAAAAGATGCTCCAAGTCATTATTAATCAGAGAAATGCAAATTAAGACAACTCTGAGATACCACTATACACCTGTCAGACTGGCTAGAATGACAGGGAAAGATAATGCCGATGTTGTAGGGGATGTGGGAAAACAGGGACACTAATACATTGTTGGTGGAACTGTAAATATATCCAACCATTCTGGAGAGCAATTTGGAACTATGCTCAAAAAGTTATCAAACTGGGCATACCCTTTGATCCAGCAGTATTACTACTAGGCTTATATCCCAAAGAGATCATCAAGAAGGGAAAGGGACCTGTATGTGCACGAATATTTGTGGCAGCCCTCTTTGCAGTGGCCAGAAACTGGTAACTGAGTGGATGCCCATCAATTGGAGAATGGCTGAATAAATTGTGATATATGAATATTATGGAATATTATTGTTCTGTAAGAAATGACCAACAGGATGATTTCAGAAAGGCCTGGAGAGACTTACACGAACTGATGCTGAGTGAAATGAGCAGGGCCAAGAGATCATTATATACTTCAACAACAATACTATATGATGACCAATTCTGATGGATCTGGCCATTCTCAGCAATGAGATGAACCAAATCAGTTCCAATGGAGCAGTAATGAAATGAACCAGTTACACCCAGCGAAAGAATTCTGGGTGATGACTAAAAACCATTACATTGAATTCCCAATCCCTATATTTTTGCCCACCTGCATTTTTTATTTCCTTCACAGGCTAATTGTACAATATTTCAGAGTCTGATTCTTTTTGTACAGCAAAATAACGATTTGGTCATGTACATTTATTGTGTATCTAATTTATATTTTAATATATTTAACATCCTGCCATCTGGGGGAGGGGGTGGGGGGAAGGAGGGGAAAAATTGGAACAAGAGGTTTGGCAATTGTCAATGCTGTAAAGTTACCCATGCATATAACCTGTAAATAAAAGGTTACTAAAAAAAAGGAAATCCTCTGTTTCATTGAATGACCACCTTTTCCTCTGAAGGATTATACTTAGTTTTGCTGGATAGGTGATTATTGATTCTAATTCTAGCTCCATTGCTCTCTGGAATATCATATCCCAAGCCATCCAGTACTTTAATATAGAAGCTGCTATATCTTGTGTTTTCCTGACTGTAGGCTTCACTATACTTGAATTGTTGTTCTGATATTCACAATATTTCCTGGACCTGGAAGTTCTGGAATTTGGCCATAATATTCCTTGGAATTTTTATTTTGGGATCTCTTTCAGGAAGTGATTGGCAGATTCTTTCAATTTCTTTTTGCCCTCTGGTTCTAGAATACCAGGGCAGTTTTCCTTGTTAATTTCTTGAAACATGATGTCCCAGGCTCTTTTTTAATCATGATTTTTAGGTAGACCAATAATTTTTACATTATCTCTCCTGAATCTATTTTCCAGGTCAGTTTTTTTTCCCAATGAGATATTTCATATTTTTTTCCTTCTACTTTTTCTTTTTTTGGTTTTGCCTTATTATGTCTTGATTTCTCATGAAGTCATTACTTTCCATTTGCTCAATTTTATTTTTTAAGGAATTATTTTACTCAGTGAGCTTTTGTACCTCCTTTTGCAATTGGCCAATTTTGCTTTTTAAGGCATTCTTCTTATTAGTTTTTTATATTTTCTTTTGCACCTTTCTCCATTTTTTTCTTAATTTTTCCTCTCTCTTATTTGATTTTCAAAGTTCCTATTGAGCTCTTCCATGGCCTGAGCCCAATTCTTATTTTTCTTGGAGGCTTTGGATTGTAGGAGTTTTGACTTTTTATCATCTTGATCTGTGTTTTGATTTTCCTTGTCACCATAATAGCTTTCAGTGGTCAGAAACCATTTTATTTTCTGCTTATTTTCCTAGACTGTTACTCTACTTTTAACTCTTTGTTAAAGAAGATTTCTGTTTCCAGAGTGGAGGATACATTGTCCCAAGCTTAAAGGTTTTTGTGCAGCTGTTTTCAGAAATTCCTCTAGATATCTGACCACAAGTACTCTTTTCTGCCTTGAGCTATTAGGTGCATCCCTGCTTAATTTTATCTGGAAAGTGATTCCTGGCTGTTGTTCTAGCTCCTTTTGCCTTCTGGAATATCATATTATATGACCTCTGATCTTTTAATGTTGTAACTGCTAAGTCCTGTGTAATCCTGATTGTGACTCCCTGAAATTTGGATCATTTCTTTCTGGCCACTTGCAGTGCTTTTTTTCTTGTTCTGATACCATCAAAGGAAGGGTGTGGGGAGGAGGGGAAAAATTGGATCACAAGGTTTTGAAGGGTTAATGTTGAAAAATTATCCATGCATAAGTTTTGAAAATAAAAAGCTTTAATTAAAAAAGGAATTGTTTTCCTCATTTAGCTTTTGTACTTTTTTTCTCATTTGACCAATTGTAATTTTTAAGGAACAATTGTTTTCTTTTTCAGGCTTTGTTTCTTTTTTCATAATTCTCTTGTATTATTCTCATTTCTTTTCCCAATTTTTCTTCTACTTCTTTTTTATGATTTTTAATCTCCTTTGCAAACTCTTTCATGAATACTTTCTGGGCTTGAGAATACTTCACATTTTTCTTTGGGCTTTTGTCCATAAGTATTTTCATGTTGTTGCACTCTTGTGAGTTTGTTTTTATTTTCTCTGTCACCATAATAACTTTCCATGGTCAGATTATTTATTTATTTTTGCTTATCAATTTTTGGATTTTTCCCTTTGTAATTACAGCTGTGCTTCTGTAGTGGAAGGGGCACTATCTCAGACTTCTTGTGGCAAGGGCTGCAGGTCCTGGCTATTTATCTGGTGCTGCACATGTATCTAGTGCTGCATTGAGGAGGTGGAATGAGGCTGTAGGTATCTGGCAGCTTATCTGGTGATGAACTGAGGCCCTAGTGCTGGTGTCTGGTGGGTGCTGAAGCTGGTGAGTGTTTCTGCATTTCCCTACTGAAACAAGTGGTGGTCTGGCAACTGGAAGTTGTTGCTGGCTTTCTGGGATGCTTCTCGTCTTGGACTATGTTCTTATTTTATATGAATGAGATAGATCTTTCTTGTCTACCTTCCAAGTTTTGGAGCTAAAAGATCATTTTACTCTTTTTGCTGATATTGCAGGATTTGTTTTGGGATGCTATTTTATGGTTGTTTGGAGGTGAATATGGGAAAGTTACAGTAGTTTATTGTTTACTCCACCAACATGGCTCCTGGAAGTGGCTCCCACCAATTTTTTTTTTTTTTTTTTACCAATTTTGTTTTTAAAGTATTTCTTAAATTCATGTCATCTTTACAATTCTGACTACCAATGCCTTTTTTTATTTGCCTAGATTATTATAATATTCTAAATTATTTGCCCACTTATTCTCTTATTCATTAAATCTATCCTGAACACCACTAATGTATGGATCATAATTTATACAGAAGTTTGATCAGATGGCAATAATTTTTCCACCTATATAAACAGTCCTCATGATGGAAAAAATAATTTTATTTCACAATTCCTGTTTTCCTTTTCTGGAAAAGATTCTGCATTTTAAAATTTAGAATTCAAACAGCCATAATCCCACATCTTTAGAATTTCATATTCTGATTTAAAAGCACCTGATAATCATGTGTGGCCGAGAATTATTCAGGATTCATGTATATTCATTTCCTTGTGAACAATGAAGATGTAAACCTTCTGTGGTAATCATATTCAATTTATAATAATACTAATTTAGAGTTTAAAAGTGAAAAAAGAATTTGGCACTGAAACATTATTAAAGTTTTTAAATAAAGAATGAAGATTGAAGAACTAAACAAAATCTATCCTCAGAGTAGTGATGGTGACTTCAGTTATAAAGGATTTTCACTGAAGAGAACCATAAGTTGAATATATCAGTTTATAATGTAATGTGTTGGAAAAGAAAGCATCAAACATGGAATACTAGAATTTTCATGGTTCTTAGATTTATTTAATAATGAATGGAATTGAATTATTCAAATAAACAGTGAGTAGTAATAACTCCAACTTCTAAATTTATTTAATTAACTACTGCCAATGAAAATGGATAGGGTCATGCAGATATGCAATACACAAAAGATTTATTAACATTCAAGACTTGGAGAATATTTTTCTTTCTAAATGATTATTCAACAGCATGAACTTAGTAAATTTGGGGGGAAATGTAGGATGAAAGGAACAATACTATTTCGTCAAAGAACACAATTAAACATCAACAACCATTTTCTTACAAAAAGGGAAAATGTATAACAACTGCAGATATTCATAATGCAGCTAATCACCTCTACTTTTACAATAGAAATGTAATAATGCTATACTTTTTCTTCAGCTCATTTGAAATTGTTTAAGAAGAGGATCATCTATTTTCTTCAAATTTATTGAATAGAAAATTTAATGGGAAGGTCATTGATTGGACAGTAATAATGACTCACATTTATCATTTTCATCACTACATGCATTATGAAGAATGGAGCATGATCACAAATTTAGAATCATTAAGGTTAGAACTTTAGTTATCATCTCTTCCAATTTTTTTGTTGTGTAGATTTAAGGAAATAGGATGTTAAAAACTTCCATGATTTATCCAACATCACAAAAGTGATGCTGTTTAATAGCAGTCATACCAGGATTCAAAATGTGGTCCACACTGAATCCAAATCCAGTAAACTTTCCATTAGAGAAAAAAGTTCATTTTAAATATAAATATCATTATTTTAACTTTTTTTAGGTAAATACATATGAGTAATCTGAGATACAGAAAAGTTAAATAACTTGGTTAGGCCCTTGTACTAGTAATTATCAGAGCTGATACTTGAACCCAGGCCTTCTAGTTTTATGATATATGACTATGCTATCTTCTTTCTTTTCTCTCTCTTTTTTTTAACCTCAAAATTAGTTAATGCTTTACTAACCAAAAACTTTTGAAGTTTCCAATTTCAAAGTAAAGAAAACAAATCTCATTGCCATGCCCTAACTTTAATTTTTTTTTATTTTTAACTCTTTTAAAAATATTTGTTTAAATACAAAATAAGAAAAAAATAGAAAAAAAAGACAGAAAAAGGAAAATAAAAATACAAAACAAATTGTCATGTGCCCAGCAGAACAACAGGGAAGATTCAAAATATATAATAATGAATTTCCATTTCAAGAAAGTATATATATAATAATAAAAGACATAATCACGACTGTCCATCTTTGCTTCCTTGTAAGTTATTCTTTTCTTTTCTGCTATGTACTTTTTACTTCATTCTTTTTTTCTTCTGGGGTACAAGTTTGTTTTGTTTTGAGGAGGAATCTGGAAAGGTTGAAATTTTGTGACCTACTGAGCCATCTTTTCACAATTCTCCCGTATGTTTTCTTCTTACCTGGAAACTTTCATCTTTCTTGATTTGATACGACTTTTTCTCTAATTCTTTGGACCTATGCTAACATGAAAACTACAAGGGTACCCAGTTAATAGGATGGGGATCCCTTTACCTTTGGATTTTCTCCTCTTAGTACATTTATTTTTAAAATCATTTATTTATTTATTTATTTTAAACTTAAGTAATAAAATCAGGATTTCCATAACATAGTAGAGCAGGAAAAAAAAAAAAGATGGTACAGGAAACTGCAAACCTATTATATACAATTTCCTATTTCTTTTAAATATGTAATAAAGTTATTATGTAACTTTCTTCTTATTTTTTTCTTTCTCTGTCCCGCCCCAGCCTTGAGATGGTTACCATTAGATAAAAATGCATGTGTGGATATGTATGTACATACACACACACACATATATATATACATACTCATATACATATATATACACATAAGCCATATCCTATATATATGTGTATGTGTGTATATATATACTTACATATGTATATGTGCACACATATTTATATTTATTTCTATATTAATATATGTGTGTGTATATATGTATTATATGTATGTATGTATTATATATAAATATATATATAATACATACATACATATATACCATTCTATACATACCTCTATTTATTAGTTTTTTCTCTGGATGCAGATAACATTTTCCTTCATGTGTCTTTGTGGTTAATTTGGGTTTTTATAATAGTCAAAATGATTTAGGGACTCAACTTGTTCTTAAAACAATATTGCTGTTACTGTGCACAATGTTTTCTTGGTTCTGCTCATTTCACTCTTCATTATTTCATGCAAGTTTATATGCATTATTATTGAGCTCATCATTTCTCATAGCATATCTATCATGATAGTATAATAAGAGCAACAAGTTGTGGTATATGATCTTATATTTCCATATCTTCTTCTCATACAAACACAGCTTTGAATTCCCATGACCAAATGAGACACTAGTTATCAAAAAAACAAAATTAAGATTATAATTTTAATTTTTAAAATTGCAGAAATAAACTTTAAGATCTATATAAGCTCTGGAGAGTGGGAGCTTGTTTCATTTCTATCTTTGTATGATTACCACTTAGCACAGTGATAGATAGTAGGTATTTAATAAATGCTTATTGATTGATGATTTAGAAACCTGGCACATCAAATTATCCACATGTATATTTTAGAGGTAAACTAACAGAATTCCTCAATCTGTGGTGAGTTCCTTAGAACTTCAGAGGAAAATGAGGTATTCAAGTAGAAGGGCCAACACAAAACAAGGAAGTTGTGACATTTTGGGTGGAATAAATTTGCATCCTTAATTTGAAACACAGAACTCAGAATCCTGGTCCATGATCAAATGGAAGTGAATTGGGTGTAATTTAAGTTTTAGTGTTACCTGATGGCATCCCCAAGTCCAGCAAATATTTATTCCAAATTGTTGTTGTTGATACAGTCTCTAATGCATGGACACAATTGGCATAGGATCCAAAATGTCTCTCTCTATAAGAAACAAACTATTTCCATGTATATCTCTACTACTGTGGGCAAGAGGACAATTGTTGGCTATGGAAATTCATCTTTTCAGAATTTGATTTTTGAAGTTTTTAGCTTAAAGATATTTTCTTTCTATTGAATAATAAGATTTTTTTCCTGAATCTTTTCCTCTCTGAAACTATATTCTTTTCTGCTTGAGATTTAATGTTATTTACCCAAGATTCCCTTTCTTTGGAACAATTAATTCACCATATCCTGTACAATTGAAAATGAATTATGTCAGTGACTGCCCATAGGTTTTTGTATAAAGAACTTCCTTGATTTTACTTATTGCTGCTTGGAGAGAACAGCACTATTGTGATGTTTTAAGCTGTTGTTTTGGGTTGTTGATTTCATTCCAGTCCCAATTCTAATTGGATATTTACCGGCTACATGCATGGTCTACTGCTGCTGTATGCTCAATTGCTTATCAATATGTATTTGTAGTTGCTTTCATTTGCTTTATTTTTCTGTTGAACCTATTTACAATACAATTTAAAGCAGTATCTAAAACCTTAGAAAAGCAGTGTATGGTTGGTCACAAGCACAGAAAAATAGAGTTCTCTTAGTTCCAAACACTGTTAGAGCTTTTGCAGGTAATATAAAGGATTTGGGGAGATGTAAAGTAATGACTCACAAATAACATGGAGCTGGACAAGATCCAGTCTGTTTTCTATAAATTGCCAGAAACAGTTGATCATTCAAAAATTCCTCGTGATATAAGAACCAGGGAGAACATTTGAAAAGTGATCTCTAAGTCTTCCTCTGAAGTTGACTGCTCAGAAAATTCAGAGTTGGCTCTGATTAGAGTTGGAAAAGATCTAGAAAAAAAACTTCTCTGAGTTTTTTTTTCTGTAACTCTATATCACTGTCAGTCTCTAGCTTTCTATGGTTCTGTCTTTATCTCTGTCTATATTTGTCTTTTTTCTTCTAAATTTATATATCTTCTGTGTACAATGTTCTCTTGGTTCTATTTACTTAACTTAGCATCAGTTCATGTAAATCTTCCAAGATAATTAAAAAAATCATCCTGCTCATTATTTCTTATAGAACAGTAATATTCCATAATATTCATATACCATAACTTATTCAGTCATTTTCTAACTGATGGGGATCCACTTAGTTTCCAGCTCCTTGATACTACAAAAAAGTGCTGCTACAAATATTTTTGTACATGTGGGTCCTTTTCCTTTTTTTATGATCTCTTTGGGAAACAGACCCACTAGAGACACTGCTGGATCAAAATATATGAATAGATTGATAGCTTTGGGCAGAGTTCCAAATTGCTCTATAGAAAGATTAGATCAGTTCACAAGTCTACCAACAATGTATTAGTGTCCCACTTTTCCCACATTCCCTCCACTTTATCATTATCTTTTTCTATCATCTTAGCCAATCTGAGCCAATATATGAAATGGTACCTCAGAGTTGTCTTATTTATATTTCCCTAATCAATACTTATTTAGAGCATTTTTTCATACAACTAGAAATGGCTTTAATTTCTTCATCTGAAAATTGTCTGTTCATATCCTTTGACCATTTATCATTTGGAAAATGGCTATTTAGAAATGAGTTAAGAGAAAATTTCCCCCCCCCCCACTTTTCTGTTTCCCTTCTAATCTTGGCTGCATTGGTTTTGTTTATATAAAACCTTTTTAATTTAATATAATAAAAATTTTCCATTTATATTTCATAACGTTCTCTAGTTCTTCTTTAGTCATAAATTCTTCCTTCTCCACAAGCCTGAGAGGTAGACTATCTCTTGTTTTCCCAATTTGCCTACAGTATCACCCTTTATGTCTAAATCATGAACCCTTTACGACCTTAACTTGGTATATAGAATGTTAGTTGTTGTTCATTGCCTAGTTTCTGCTACGCTATGTTTCAGTTTTCCCAGCAATTTTTGTCAAATAGTGAGTTCTTATCTAAGAAGCTGGAATTTTGGGGTTTATCAAACATTAAATTACTATAGTAATTGACTATTGTGTCTTATAAACATAACCTATTCCACTGAACTACTACTCTGTTTCTTAGTACCAAATGATTTTGATGACAACTGCTTTATTAATATAATTTTAGGTCTGGTACATCTAGACTAACCTCATTTGCATTTTTTTCATTAATTCCTTTGAAATTTTTGACCTTTTCTTCTTCCAAATAAATTTTATCATTTGTTTTCTAGCTCTTTAAAATAATTTCTTGGCAGCTTGATTGGTATAGTACTTAAAAAGTAGATTAATTTAGGTAGAATTAATGAGGTTGGGATAGCAATTTCTAGTTTGAAATAAACGTGTGACAAATTCACAATGGACATTCTCTTTGGCAAAAGGCAGGATTATTTAGGGGAATAGGTTACAGACAAAAATAAGAAGTAAAATAGGCTCCAGAAGTAGCAAGTATGAAATTGGGAAAGCATATAGTTATCAAAGAAAAAGACAAGTTCCCCAAGGGAAGCTCACAATTAACTAGGAGAAAGGAAATACTCCATGTGGTGGGAGTAAGCCATTGACTAGTAGGTTAGATTAACCAGTTATCTAGAATAAGGAGAAAGATGTCACTTAAGGGAAAGCACTATGAGGGAGAGAAAGAGAGTACCTCCTAATGGGCTTAGTACTGAAAAGAATTTAGCAAAAATCTTCATCATAAGCAGATCTCTTATAGTAGAAATACAGCTTTGGAGTTTTTCTTAGAGAACCCAAGGTGGAACTCAGGGAGGATGAAGGAACCAGATAGAATTCACCTGACAGATCAGGTGGGGACTATATAAAGATATGGTAATTAATAGCTTAAAAGATTATTGAAAGATGCAAAGAGGTTTGAAAGACAGACACAAAAGTTCCATCCTCACAATCATTCTATATAAATAGGATAATGTGGAAATTTGATTATATCTGATAATAGCTGCTTGTGTTTCTTCTTAACAGGGGAAAAGAATAAATCACATTAGAATTGTCATTTTTATTATATTAGTTCGGCTTACCTGTGAACACTTGATATTCAAGTTTACATTCTAATGAGAAAGAAAAATACATTAATAAATAGATACTGAATAAATATAAGGAAAAGAAAAGCAGATAAATACAAAATAGTTAAATTTGAATAGTTTCGAAGAAAGGCATTAAGAATTAAGGAGATCAGGGAAAGCTTCATGGTGGAAGATCATATGAAGCAAGAAAGTGATTCCTCAGGGTGGAAGTGGAGTGAAAGTGCATTCAGGGAATTAAGAACAGGAGATAAGAGGATAGGGGAGACAGGGAAAAAGAGAAAGCAGGAGGAGAAGACAAGTCCAATCCAGACCAGACCGTTTTTTTTCCAGGATTCCTCTCCTTTACTCACTTCACTAATAGTGTTGAGCGTTATAGTCTCTTATTTTTCATGTCAACCATCACTGGTTCAGGGCTGGCTCATCTCTATAAGAAAACTGTATTTCCCAAACCTTCCTCTTTGAACACCAGGACTATGAAGGCTAGTAGCCCAATAATCGCCGTAGAGCTTTGGTTTTTCAAGGTTTCTGAGTTTTAACTCTGGAAGTTTTTCCTATTGGTCTGCAAATGAGTGGTTAGGAAACGAAGCTGTCTGGTGCTGAACGCATAATCATTGCCTCTGCTGCTTTTCTGGTTTTTCCAATTAGCTATCAAAGCCTCCTTTTGTGCTGTCCGGCTCTTTATACAATCTATGAACATGTCTGAGTCGCTTTCATACAGCTCTGTTCTCCCTTTCCTCAAGTTACCTTACATTTACTTATCAGTGTCTATGTTGTACCCTCAATAAACTCTTTAAAAAAAGGGACTATTTGGGGGTTTTATCTTTGTATCCCAATACAATGAGTGAACATTATGTCATCCCTATAATGAGATTGTTGTTTCATCATTTTTAAATTGTTTCTGGATCTTCAGATTCCATTTGTGATTTCTTGGTAAAGATACTAGAACGGTGTGTCATTTTTTTCTCCAAATAATTTTACAGATGAGGAAACTGAGGCAAACAGTTACGTGACTTGCCTAGGGTCACACAGCTAGTTAGTGTCTGAAGCTAGATTTGACCTGGGGAAGAAGAGTTTCCCTAACTGTAGATCCAGTGCTCTATCTGATGTACCATTTAGCTTTCCCATAATGGGATTAATAGTATTTACATGACTTATTTTACAGTACTAGTGAAGGAGTATAGCTTCTAAGGGAGACAGCACTAAGGAGGTCCCCCCGATCTTGGAGTGCTTCTGTTCTAATAACTTATCAGTGATTCTAAAGTCTTCTGGCTTTGAAATCTGTGATCCCAAGGTTCCCCCCACACCAACCTTGGAGTGCTATTGTTCTGGCAATCTGTTCAGCAATGATTATAAAAGTTCCCTAGCCTCAGAATATAATAATATTTCTTCCCTTAGATTTTAGGGAAGATATATTTATGATCCTGAGGCCTTCTGACCTTAGAATGCTGTTGTTCTAACCATTTGTCTGTCAGTGATTCTAAAGTCTTCTGGCTTTAGGATAGTCCAACATCTGCTGATCAGTGATAACCAAATTCCTGAGACCACTCTCAGTTCTACTTCTAGGCCATAAAATTAGCAAATCAATGACATAAAGAACTGGATAAATGTGTCTTCTTGCTCTAGGTTCTTTGCTAAATTCTTCTGGACTTTAGCCCACTTCAATTGGTATTACAATTATAATAAATTCTACCTCTTGATTTGGATTTGGATTCAATCCTGCAAATTCTTTAGAGACACCTTAGAACCCCGGTCTTTGACCCCCTCCTACCTCTTGGGGTCCCTTCCCAACCTCAACATTGTACTAGGGTGAGGAAAATGCTTTTTCAGTGCAATTTTCAAAGTTATGTGAAAATAAAAAATAGAAATAGCAGCTTTTTTTGTTTGATTATCTTTGTACAATTGCTAGCCACTGAGAGCTGGGTATGTACTCAATAAATGCTTTTATTGGTGATGCTGATGATTTCTTCACAAAATACTGTCTTATTAAAGTTATAGGTTTGAGTTTTTTATTTATAATGGAATTGGGCTGTTTATTACTATTCTTCATACATTTGTGATTCATCTAATGGAGCTCTAACTCCCTTATTATTTGGTTAGTTGGACTTCTTTTTAATTCTAAGTCTCAGTGTCCTACAACCTGTGTTTTTATTATTGGCTTTTCTATTGTTCTTTCCTTTTTAGGATTTCTCCCAGGTGCTGAGGATCCTAATGGTTTTTCCTACGCTAAACACAAATGTTATGAATTAATACCTTCTGCCTGTTTTTTGTCTCTCTTCTCCCTCCCCCCCCCACCCCCCCCCCCCCCCGGCCTTTTTCTTCATCTCTCTAATAGAAGCATGAAGCTTCAGTTCTAGGGAAAGATACTGAACTTCCCCCTCTCCCCTTCAGTGTCTTCATGCTTAATTTAGGACTCCCTATCAGTAGCATTTGCCCTTTAAGATGCAGATTAGGACATGTCACAAATCTGTGTAAAATGGAGGCAGACAACTGTCATTCCATGAAAATTCTGCTACTGGAAGAGTTTAGAAAATGTAATTGTGTTTCATCATTGAAGATGCAGGAGACTACAGTTATCCCTTGCACATCTCAACTTTTCCCATTACAGTTTCAATATATTGCAGGCCACCATAAGAAATGAAATGGGAATTTGGGGAGAATTTTGAAGAAATCTCAGATGACCCTGACAAAGCACTTCATAAAATATATGTATAGTATTGTATAATATCAACCCAAATTTTATAATAAGGTACAGTATTGTAAATATTCCCACAAAAAAAAAATCAGATTTCTCTGGTACAAAAAGAAGGCCAAAAAAATTTCCACGGATTTTCCATGGAATTGTCTATATAATTTCCATGTAAATTTTGTTTGACAATCCCCTGATTATTAACGCCAATTGTGACATAAAATATAATGACTTGTGTTCACCAAGGGTGTTTACCATTGTTATAGAGAATATTCAACTCACAGTCCAAATGGAAAAGGGATTCCCTATAAATGGCATGGTCTTCCAGATGCTCTTGTTGTGGATGATGTGTTGATGATATCAAGTAACACTG
Source organism: Sarcophilus harrisii (assembly GCF_902635505.1). Lineage (NCBI taxonomy): Eukaryota > Metazoa > Chordata > Mammalia > Dasyuromorphia > Dasyuridae > Sarcophilus > Sarcophilus harrisii. The sequence goes on from NC_045426.1 coordinate 191,915,768, forward strand.
CAGAGCCTTTTCAAATATCTTAATGACTAAAAACATTTAAATATATCCTCAGACACCCTGGAAGAATTGCCTACAATTCTGAGCTATAAATCTTTGAAATATTGAAGATACAAAGATACATCCTTGAGACACATCATGAGGTAGCTGAGTAGTAAATCAGGTAATAGTGCGGGACTTTTTAAGTTCTGTATTCCAATACTGACTTAGAAATTTAATTTTTTTTTTTATCGTGGACAAGCTATTGAAGCTCTCTAAGTCTGACTTTCCTCCTCTATAAAATGGTGGCAATAATTATGCCTACATCAGAGTTGTGAGGAGATAGCATGTTAAACCTCTTTGCAAATCTTAAAATAAAATATAAATAAAGTAGTATATAATTCTAGCTATTATTATTGTCATTTTCCCTGCAGGGATATTGCTTCATGTGTGGGCCATCATTAATAATGTCAAGTTGGACTATTACATTGTTAATAGTATTAAAACTTTCTCTAGTAGGGATTATTGACTACCATCCCTACTCTTTTCTTGAACCCTTATGAGAAAAAGGCTGAAGGGGGAAAGAACAAGCATTTACATGACATCTATTATGTGTCAAGCACTGTGGTGTAACTTGAGATACTACTCACCCAGTCACACTCATGTTTCAATAGAAGCAAGTGGCTCCTTCCAAGGCTCACCAGCATGAAGATGGCAGTAAACTTTATTTCTCCTCTCACTAAATTCACCTACTTTAAAAATAACCTGATGATAGAATCATAAATCATGGATACAAAAATAAAAGGGGTATGTGTGTGTATATACATATACAGAGACACATATATAAAAGAGTAGGGATAGTTCTGTACAGTCAATAACCCCTATTGGAGAAAGTTTTAATATAGTAGTTTTACTATATTAAATATATAGTAATTTTAAAGTGAAAAAAACTGAGGCAGACAGAGGTTGTGACCTCCTAAGGATCATAGAGCTAGTAAGTGCCTGAGGCCACATTTGAATTCAGATCTTGGTTCTAGGGTCAGTTCTCTACTCACCTAATTACCTCTAAAAGTAGGTAATTTTACTTTTACCTACAGTAAAATTACTGCCTGATGGCACAATTTCTATGACTATGAAAATCAAGAAGTCTTAGCAAGCACCTCCTATATGTTCCTGAGCTGCTATTTTATTCTGAGGGACAGAAATAAGTTTTGAAATATGATTACTTCCCTTGAAATGCAGAATAGAATTTATCTCTATCAGATAACTCATCTATGAGAGGAACTGAGTCTTGACCTATGTAACTATCTCCACAAGAGTTCTTTCCTCTAGCAATTTTGTAGGAAAGGTTGTTTTGAGACTCCTTTGTGGGGAATAAACAAAAGGGAGAAGATCTCCTCTGTGGAAGAAAAATTGTACTTTTCAATTTACTCATGTAAGCCTCGTTTTCAATAATTAGATACTACCACAGAGAAACAGAGTGAACAATACATGGCTTTTTATCATTAGCAAACTATAAATAACTTTCTGCAATAAAACAAGGCTTATTTGCGAAAGGAAACTGAGAATAAATCATGACATTTTAGTTCTATTAATTAAAGGGCTAGCATTAGAGAAGAAAAAAACAGAAGTAGGAAGGAGGCTCTCACTATAATGGGAGGGAGTAGCCATGCTATTGCTTTACTGTTCTCATTGTTATTGAGGCTGAGGCTACAAAATGAGGTTGATGGAATAATAATGACTCATTTATTCAGAACCTTTGGAACTGGAAGAGCTAATCTATGTAAATAAAATTTCTAGATAACTAAAATAGTATTTAAACATCCTGGCTTTTATTGTGTACAGGTTGTAGTGGAAATCTTTCTTAAAATATAACTCACATTTTTCTGCCTTGTTAAAATGAAATCCTCATAGCAGTAACAGAGTACACTAAACCATATATTGAATATAAAATAAATTGTTTGGGGGAACACTCAAGGTCTTATCAATTATTATATATTACTGTGATATTGTTAAACCCTGAAGGACTATGGAAATGAACAGGATTATTTGCTCTTGCACTATATGACTCCAGACTGCCATTATTTTTGAGTTCTTGCCTCTGCTTATTTTTTTTTCTTCATAAAAATCAGATATCTTTTTTCTCTTGTCTGTCTATCTATTTTTAACAGCTCCTTTACACATTTCTGATCTATTGTGGTCTAGGAAACCAGGTAGGTAACAATATTGTCTGTTACTTGTTAGAATTATATATAACACAAAAGCAAGTAGATTAGTAAGTAAGGATCCAAGAGAGAATTCCCTTTGAATGAAGTCCATGATTCTCAATATGTATGTCTGTTTTGTATGCTTAGTAATTTTTTTTCACTTTTCTGACAAAAGCTTGTCTATAATAAGTCACCAGATGTGACTAGGTACAGAATATAGAGTGGTACAGAATATAGAGCATCACGTCTGGAGTCAGGAAGACTTGAGTTCAAATATTCAGACATTTCCTCGCTTTATGACACTTGGCAAGTTATTTAATCCTGTTTGCCTCAGTTTCCTCATCCATAAAAAGAGCTGAAGAAGAAAATGCCAAACCATTCCAATATTTTGCCAAGAGAATCCCAAATGGGGTCATGAAGAGTCACATACAACTATAACAACACTAGATGTGATGTCTAGATAAATGAAGTGTTATTATAAATAACCTAACCTAATTTTCAAGTAAATTGTATTATACGATGAGTTAAATTGGGCCACTGAAACAGATGACTGTTATTCATGGTTCGTGGGATCCAGGAGGTAGAAAGAAAGGTCTCCCCTAAAACTCTCCTCATCAGTTCCACCAGTGCTTGAAATACCATTGTAGGAACTTAATTTAATTAAACACTGATTCTTAATAAAATTAAATCACCTTCATAGAGGCAACTTTAAACTGCTATTAATCATTTACTTCTCAATCTACATAGGGTATTTGACCTGAAACTAGAGATCAATCAGAATACCATAATTTCTCATTTTAGTTGAAACCTAATGCAATCAGTTGAATAAAGAGAAATTGGGATTTCTTCCCTCTTTGGATTTCTGCTGAGGGATTAAAAAGAGAGTTGAACTTCTAGGAGCAAAGAAATCATGTTTTATCTGAGAAATATGCCTTTTCACGAGCATCTTATATAGCTTGAGGTACTACTCACCCCAGTCAAGCTTATGGTTCAGTGGAAGCAAGTGGCTCCTTCCAAGGCTCACTAGCATAAAAATGGCAGTAAACTTTATTTTTCCTCTGACAAAATTCACCTACTTTAAGAACAACCTGATGATAGAATCATAGATTATGGATACAAAAATAAATGGTGTGTGTGGGTGGGTGAGCGTATACTTACACAGAGAGACACATATATGACATTTGCTTTTGTTTGAATACAGAAGATATAACTCAACAAGTAGCGGAAAAAATACAAGAACAACTACAAAACAACTGAAGACCAAAGAAGAACCAGAGGAAAAGATGAGATTGAAGGCCAACATGTAAGTCTTCTTTGCTTAGCTATATTTGTTTGTTACAAGGGCAGTATTGGGGAAAAGAATGATTAAAAAGTAATCACTGATGTAAAGAAACAAGCATCAGTAAAATCTTTTTTTTTAAAAAAAAGATAGTAGACAGATAAAAGCATGAGATTATGATTTAACTTTTGCAATGAACTGGAAATGAATTGGAAAATGATCTCCAGCCTCCAGTTATTTTGGAATAGTTTGTCCATATTTTGTCATTTTTCTCCTTAAATGTCTCTATTTCTGTTGTCTTTTTCCATACTGAAGGATAGGAAATATCCTGAAATACCCATAGTTCTATTTGAGTAATCCTGTTTCTTAAAAAATCCTTCAATTTAAATTCCTTAAGCCTCAATTTACCTTATCTATAAAATTAAGGGTTCTAGTTCTGAAATTATATAACATGAAACTTCCCACAAAGTAGTCCCTTCAAACAGTTAAGAAAAAACACATAAAAGTGTAGTTGTGGATAATTATATATGTCACTCTCCACTTTTAGCCTACTGACTATTAAATTACAACAGAAAGATTACGTACTTTATTTTGGAACCAAAGTTGTTTGAGATCTGTTGTCTTTCAATGTTGTCTTCATTTACAAAGTTGTATGATTGTGCAGAGTGTTCTTTTTGCTCTGGGTTTTGTTTTTAATTTGTATCACTTAATATAAGCATCTTTGAATTTATCTGAAGCCTTTCTATTCCTTATGGGCCTAAAATATTTTATTACATTAATATACCACATTTTTTTCAGCAGTTTCCCAATCACTGACAACATTATTTGTTTTCAGCTTTTGGTTATTACAAATGTATTGCTATTAATACGCATCTATGTATATAGGTAAGCATGTATGCGTGTATGTATATATCTGTGTATACATATATTTACTTGCTTGGTATTAGGTTGAAGGACAAAAACTATTTAGTAAGACTTCTTGCATAGTTTCAAATTGTTTTTCAGAATGGTTACATCAATTCATTGTTCCATGAATAAGAAATGGATATGTATCACATAGACTCATTTAACAATTAACATGCATTAACCCATTACATTTTGCTGAACAAAAGTTTTAAACTACTTATCCTAAAATTCAGAGCTCTCTATAATTTAGATTGAATTTATTTTCAAACTTCACCTCTGTTTCTTTATATGAATCCTTTAGATCTGTATGACTAGACTGCTTTGTCTCCCTTGCCTCTGTGTCTTTATTAATGCCATTTCCTTCACTTAAAATTCTCTTATTTTTCCCACCATCTACAGAAATCTTCCTTGTTATTAAAAATCCTGTTCAAGTCCATCTGCTTAGTTCATAACAATCTCTCTCTTCTAAAATCCTTGAGTGTTTGAGATGCCTGCCAATCATGACCCTTTCTGTCTATTCTGCCATAAATTGTTGAAGCTGTTTTTTAAAAGGTGCCATCATGTGTCTCACCAAATAAGTTATATATTCTTTGACAATAGAGACCATATCTCAAAATTCTTTGTGTCCTTGGTACCTAATCCAATGGCTCACATGTTATTGTTTGTCTTTCATTTTCTAAGAGGACCAATGACATCATAGGCTGATATTTTGACTCAAATGTATATTGGATTTAAGTGAGATACAGCTGCAAAAAATCCTTAGCTTCACTCTGTCTTCAAGTGTCGCTTAAAGTCTAATGGCAAGAAAAGTCAAGACATGGTGGAGGCTTGGGATGCAGTGATGACTTTAGTATCTTTAATTTTGGACCGAGTTCTAAGTGCTTCACGGTGCCAATTATTCTCATCTACATTCTACTGGGGGATGTCTTCACCCACTTGGGGTAGACATTGCCTGAAACCACTGAGGGATTTACCAGAGTGTGGTTGCTGTATATGCTACAGCATCGCGGAACCTCAGGTGAAAGTTGGGTGGTTTATAGACACCAAAGGTAGATGAGCAGCCCTGAAAAAGTTTTGGTGAGCCCTCACACCAGAGCTGCTAATCTTCTCTGAACACCTTATCTTGGCAATTAGGTGCCTCTCCACCTCAGACCTCAGAGATACAGAAGTTCTGTCTATGAGGTCAGAAGATGACATATAATTGCACAACCCATCTTACTTTATCTGTAATTTGCAGCATTGCCCAGAAGGAAATTGACTTCTGGGGAGCAAATAAATCCCCTTTTGACCTGATTGTGGATCACCTTAGCTTTTGTCCTGATATCAATAGGACTTTTTGTATAGTGAACTTGGAATGATTCTTCACTCTGAATCTATGTGCTCTTGATCTGTGTCATTAAATTCCCTGGCCCCCAGTTTCTTCACCCGTAAGGTGAGGCAGTTGGATAAAGTCAACTCTGCTCTTGATCTGTGTCATTAAATTTCCTGGCCCTCAGTTTCTTCACTAAGATGAGGCAGTTGGATAAAGTTGACTCTGAGATCCCTTTCAGATCTGGATCTATGTTGTCATGATCCTGTGATCTGATCTCAATGCTATTGACCCTGCTTCATTTCAACTTTTAATGATCTCCAAAGGATTCTGAACTGGTTTTATGTTAATCTCTTAACATCTGCTTTGGAGGATAAGGCAAATGGAGGATAAGGATAAGAGTAACTAGAACCTCCATCATAAACTTGGTGATGGCCAAGCAGAGACAGGTCCAGAGGAGAAAAGTATATTCTTCCAATACAAAACTCTATCTTTTGTTGGCAAAAATAATTTCTGCTTTAAAGATGACATGAAGATAGAAATCACACTAAAAACACACATTGAGTATGTATTTCATATTATCAAAATGGAGATGTAGCTTAAGGAAGCACAGAATGCTGAGAAGCCACAAATAAGAAATGGTAAAATTAAGATGGGTAGTAGCTTGGCAGAGAATGAGACCATGGCGACTCTCCTATTTAAGTAATTAGAGGTTTCATCTACTTAAAATTTGATTTGGCAGATGATCAAACAATGCTCTTAGATCTCCCATGGAGGTCTCTTGCTCCTGGTACTAACTCTTAAGAGCAATTAAGAGATAATTTAAGAGTAGCCACACATGTAAGCAATCATACTCAATAGAGGAAACACCTGTTTTTACTTCAATTCTTACATGTCAATTAATAGGGCATGTTTGTCTTGGGATATGGCATTTGCTTGTGTAATTGTGCGTAGCACATTTTCAATCTCTGCCCCAGATGGACATTGGAAACATTCTGGGTGTCTGAATAAGAATGACATCAGCATACCCTTCCAGCTTTGTACGCAACTGGATATGGGCAGAATGACATTAGCTATCACCTGCTGCCCACATTGAACTGTGCAAACAGGAAGCAGTTGGTGAGCAGCTTCAATCTTGTCAGACTTAGCAACCCGGCCGCTCCTGTTTAGCTAAAAATCTCGGTTCATTCAACCCAAACATATGGAAAATGCCCAGGAAGGCACATGAAGAGCAAACAGGCTGACAGATGGCAATGACCTCTTGGTCAGAAGTTATTGAAATGGTGGCTAGATCTCAGTGTGCTGGAGATGACTGGAGTAGTTGGAACTGAAATGTGAAGTGTGAATCAGCTCCACTGTTGAAAAGAGTTTTTCATTCCATCCTAAGAGGGAAGATACAATGAAAAAGACAGTGTGTACAAAATTAAAAAGTGGGCCTGAGAAAGGAATGTAGGAAAAGCAAAAGAGTAAAAGGAGACTTTATGTAGAGGGAGGAACGGAATTTTAAAGAAGGAATTTATAATTTGAAGTGAAATACATAAAGATTATTTCTACACAAATATAGTGAAGGGCAATCTGGAAGTGATGAATAATCAGAGAAAAACACAATTGCTTCAAATATCTGGATATTTCTGACAGAAGTATATTTAGACATGAATTATCTGGATATTTTCTCAATTCTCCACTTCATTTTAAGTGGACTGGAATACTTGAAAAGCATGAATGGGTCTAGCTGATTGCAAATAGAATATTTGTAATTAGTGAGTTCCCATAAGGATCAGGTAAGAGACACACAATAGGACTTGGTCTAAATATTATTAGATCAAGGGTTCTTAACCTACAATCCACAAACAGATTTCAGAAGGTCCATGAACCTAGGTGGAGATAAAATACATTTTTAATTTTCACTCGTCTCGAAATTAAATTTAGCACTTCCTTCGATTAGATATTTAAAAATCAAAACATCATTTTGAGAAAGGATTCACCAAACTACTATGGGGTCCATGACACACAAAAAAGGTTAAGAATCATCCATTACCTAAATTGGGTGATTAAAAGAGATACAGAAAGTCTCTCTCTGGACCATTATCAGTGCTAGGTTGGAGACTCATTTACAAAACAAATCATCTACATTCTATCCCTCTTCATGCTGATTTACCCTTTCAATCATTTGGAACCCATTCAGTCTAGGAACTACACTCACATCCTGGTGATGCTTTTATATTTATTGTAGTTGTGATACATAGGATCTTTTGTCTGAAGTCAATTTTTGTATATGTGTATGTGTGCAGGGAGAGGAGGGCTAAGTGCTGATGTACACTAAATGATTAAATCCCAGCTTGAAAAAAATAAGCTGGAGCTCGATTTCAATTACTGGAGCCCAATCCTGACAAAGACTGCATGGCTTACTAAGTACACCAAGCATGCTAGAGAGAAAACAAGCTCAACTATTAGATGTGAATTTAATGAGGAGTCTTATGGTAGGGTAAAAAGAATTCTTCATTGGGAGGAAACCAGCAGGAGTTGAACTAGATGAGATTTATATTTTCTTCTAGCTCTGTGAATCTGAGATTATGGGAAACCTAGGCTGGCTAGGACCCTGTCTTTGATGTCCATTAATATTACATCTTTAGGAGACCTCTTAGGGAGAACACTGAGCTCATATACGGACATACTTGATGGGTATAGGAATCCGTAGAATCCTGGGTACTTAATATGTGCTCATTGAGTGTTAGAGTGAACTGAGCATCTAATTTCACTCACGTAAGTGAAATAACCTTCAATTCAATTGAATTCAATGAGCATTTATTAAACATCGACTATGTACCAGGTACTGTGCTAGACACTGGTGGGATAAAACAAAAAATGAAATAGCCTAGCTCTCTGGGAGATTATAATCTACTCAAGAGTGAAGAAAGAATTTGTCTCCTAAATATTTATGTGAGACTCTAGAAAGATCTTTTATAGGAATTTACAATGAAGCTGAGTGTCAAAGGGAACTGTGGAGTTCCAAGAGTCAGAGGTGATGAGGTAGATAATTCCAGGAATAGGAGATTGTCTATGGAGAGGGGAAAAAATAGCAAATGAAATGTCTTACATAGAAAACAGTTAGCTTAGCTGACCTAAAAGGATTCAGGTAAGAGATGAATGACATTGAACTTCTGGGATTTACTATTGGGAAAGATGATGGAAATACAACTTCATCCTTTTAAAAATAAGGAACACTATGTGACTTGCCAAAGGTCACACAGGTGACCCCAAGGCAAAATCTTCTCAACCATAAGTCACTGTATCACACTGCTTCTTCCATTTTCCAGGTAAACTTGAGGACTTTGAACAGCATAGGATTTTATATTTGATCCCAGAGATGATGGAATTATTGCCTAGAGAAGTGACATAGGCTGTGTTTTAGGAACGACAATTTGATAACTGAATGGACTAGACAACCAAACTATTCCTCTCTTTCAAAATCTCAAGTCAGTTGACTGTCCTTAGTTCAGCCCCTGTGTGAATTATTTCTAATCAGCTTAAGATTGTGTTGATGACTCCAATTAACCCTCCCCGAAACTGTCAATTCCCCGTTTTTAGCATGAGTCTGTATTTTATGCAGTCACATCTGTCAGTATTGTAATTTTAGAAAAGTGTTTAATCAAAGAAGAAAAAAATATAGTACTGTCATAAATGTCTAATTCACAATCTACTATCAAATATTCCTAACATTTTCCTGATCCAACCCAGTTTTTCCCTAATTTCATAAGCTGCAAGAAGGGCAGATCTCTGAAGTTTATTGGTTTTTGATTCAGGTCCTGAAAAGAGGTTATACCTTTATATTCTAGATATTTATTTTTCCAAATGATGTTTATTATTATTTTTTCAAGTTCAATAGAGTATCTATTTGATAATTTAATTGGTATAGCATTGAAAACACATTGACTTTGGTGATGTTATTTTTATTATATGTGCATGTCCTAGCCACAAGCACTGAGTATTTCTCTTTCTATTCAAATTATTCTTTTTTTTTAAATTAATCAAGTAAAATTATAAAAATCATATAAAAAATGGTATAACTGGAATTGGTCTTGATAAATGACCCTATTATCCTATGGAAGTGTTCGTCAGAGGTAATCCCTGAAACCTCTGAAGAATTTCAGTCTCTTCCTTTTCTTGTTTGATAAATTTCCAATTATTTCTCTTCTTTTTGTATAGGTCTATATTGTTAGTCCCATTATCCAGAACTTAGGGAAGGATCACCTGTCTTTTTCTTATGAGACAAACAAACCAACAGGAGTTGGTGAGGGTAGGAATAGGAGAAGAGAAACATCAGAAAAACCAAAGAAGAGGAGTTGGAAGATCAGGAGCTAGAAAGAATAAGATGGAAAAGTATTCAGAAGGAAAAAAATGAAAGTAACAAAGAAAATGGAAGTAGCAGGCTTCCATAGCTACACTAAATACACCACTTGAGAAACTTGCTAGGCTCAATCAATAGAATTACCAGCTCTAAGCCAAATGATAGTCAGAACTCATCAGTACGGGCATTGACACTCAAACCTTTTTGAAAAATGGAAATAGGAAAAAAATGTCTTTTTTAATCTTAAAAACCCATCTGGTTATTTAATAAATTTATCTCTTCTCTGAAACAGACAATTATAGATAATGTATTTTTCTGGGCTATGTTCTACCCACTATTACTCAGTAACCTTTCTGCTTAGTTAGAAAAAAATATTGTCTGTGACATGTTTGAACAGGAGTCCATAGAAAAAGCATTTATTTAGTTGAATTAAAGGACTATGTCTAATTCACATACAAGAAAACCCTTTCTTGTTATGTCTTATGGATCAGATTGTTCTCTGCTGAAGAATAATACCAAAGTGTCTAATTTTACTGAGACCTCACTCTGTTAATTTTATTCAGGTCAATGGATACTTAGCTGAACACATTGAACCAGGACCATAATATGAGTTCAGTGGTTTTGGTTCATCTCTAGTCCAATTTTTCAAAACCAAGAAATTTTTAACTGAATGACATAGAGAGAAAAGGCTTAATTCTCTTTTCTCAAACATTTCCTCTCATGCTTTCCAAGAAGTCAATTATTAGCTAATATTACCCAGCCACTGGAAGGCAATGATATCCTGTGGACTCACAAAGTATAGAAGTAGATGGCCAGTGGAAACATGAATATTATGAGTAACCCTGAAATGCAAAAAAGCAGAAAGTAACAGTCTTGCAGATAGATTCTGAAAATATCTTCCAAATATTCGCAGACCCTACTTCGCCAGTAATTGCTCCCCATTGTCCAATCTTCACTTACATTTCATGGTAGAAATCCAGCAAATGACTAAGGGTAGCCTATATAACTAAACTCTACTTCGCAACATCCTTACACTTACCATATTTATTGTACATATTTGTGCTAATTGTTTTTGTTGCAGTTTGTTGTAGACTGATGATTTCATCAGTGTACAGACTTCCCTGTGTGTGGAAACTTCCTTCACAGATGTAGATCAGCATTCAATCCATAATAAATCATATTAGTGAGCTGCTTAGGGCAGGACTTGATCCTGGGTCCTCCTGATTCCCTTCTCTACTATGCCTTATATTCTCTCATATTGATTCTCATATACACTTTGGGTATTTTTCAACTTGCCTACTTCTCTTACTGCTGCCTAAGGTAAAATTTGTCAATGAGATAATATTTGTAAAGTGCTCAATATAGTCCCTTCTCTTCCCTTCACTTCCTCTCCTAGCCATTTCTGGAGAACATTCTTTAATTATGTCCAAAGAACAATAAAACTGTGCATACTCTTTAATCTACCAATACCACTAAGAGGTATTAACTCCAAAGAGATCAAAGGGAAAAGAAAATGACCTACATATACAAAAATATTTATAACAGCTTTTTTTTGTGTTGACAAAAAATTGGAAATTGAGGGGATGATCATCAATTAGGAAATAGGTTAATGAGTTGTAGCATATGATTATACTGAATACTATTGTGCTAGAAGAAATGATGCAGAGGGAAGGGTAGTTTCAGAAAGAACATGAAAAGACTGACAATAACATGTGCAAAATGAAGTGAGAACCAGGAAATCATAGTGCATAGTAACAGCAATATTGTAACATTGATCAACTGTGAAAGACTTGGCTATTACAATCAAAACAATGATTTAAGACAATTCCAAAGGATGCATGATGAAAAAAAGTTCTATCACCAGTATCTATCTCCAGTAATAGAACTGGTGAACCCTGAGTGCAAACTAGAACCTAATTTTCTTGTTTATTTTTCTGCTTTGTTTTGCAATGTGATTAATATGAATATTTGTTTTGTATGATTTCATGTATATAAGTGATATCATAATGTTTGGAGTGGGAGGAATTTGGAACTTAAAATTTAAAAGAAAAGTGTTAAAATTAATAATAATTAGAAAGAAAAAGGAAGGAAGGAAGGAAGGGAAGGAAGAAGGAAAGAAGGAAAAAGAAGAGAGAGAAAAAGGAAGGAAAGAAGGAAGGAAGCTCCTTGAGAGTAAGGATTGTTACTACACACCTGTCAGATTGGCTAAGATGACAGGAAAAAATAATGATGATTGTTGGAGGGGATGCAGGAAAACTGGGACATTGATGCATTGTTGGTGGAGTTGTGAACGAATCCAACCATTTTGGAGAGTAGTTTGGAACTATGCTCAAAAAGTTATCAAACTGTGCATACCCTTTGATCCAGCAGTGTTACTACTGGGCTTATATCCCAAAGAGATTATAAAGAAGGGAAAGGGACCTGTATGTGCACGAATGTTTGTGGCAGCCCTTTTTGTAGTGGCTAAAAACTGGAAACTGAATGGATGTCCATCAGTTGGAGAATGGCTGAATAAATTGTGGTATATGAATATTATGGAATATTACTGTTCTGTAAGAAATGACCAACAGGATGATTTCAGAAAGGCCTGGAGAGACTTACACGAACTGATGCTGAGTGAAATGAGCAGGACCAGGAGATCATTATATACTTCAACAACAATACTATATGATGACCGGTTCTGATGGACCAGGCCATCCTCAGCAATGAGATCAACCAAATCATTTCCAGTGGAACAGTAATGAACTGAACCAGCTATGCCCAGAAAAAGAACTCTGGGAGATGACTAAAAACCATTACATTGAATTCCCAATCCCTATATTTATGCCCACCTGCATTTTTGATTTCCTTCACAAGCTAATTGTCCAATATTTCAGAGTCTGATTCTTTTTGTACAGCAAAATAACGTTTTGGTCATGTATACTTATTGTGTATCTAATTTATATTTTAATGTATTTAACATCTACTGGTCATCCTGTCATCTGGGGGAGGGGGTGGGGGTAAGAGGTGAAAAATTGGAACAAGAGGTTTGGCAATTGTTAATGCTGTAAAGTTACCCATGCATATATCCTGTAAATAAAAGGCTATTAAATAAAAAAATAAAATAAAATAAAATAAAAGAGAGTAAGGATTGTTTCCCTTTTATATTTGTATCCTCAGTGCCTCAGTGCTCAGTGTATAAGTGACTAATTAATGTCTTTCACTCATCAATTTGTTTTTTTTTTTAATTGGAAAAAAATAGAAAATTTGGGAGCCCTCATTAGGAAATAAAAAGGACCACCCCTTGCTTCTGTGTGTCTCTCTTTCTACCATGTTTTGTGTGTCAGAGAGTATGCACCCTTTCTCATGAAAAAGAAATAAATTCCTTTTTGCCTTTTCTAAGACAAATCTCTGATTGATTAATTGAAAGGAGGGGGCAGTGACCCTTACCCCTCAGGCAGATCACAACTTTGCTTTTCTTATCTCATTTACTTTCTTCTGGAAATGATGGAATAGTGAATAGATTTTTGGACATGAAATTGGGAGGACCTAGATTCAAATCCTACTGAAGATAATTATCTGTATGACTTTAGGTAAGTCTGTGAGCTTCAGTTTATTCAACATTTCTTGCCATTATAACTTCTTAGACTCCTTCCAGCTCTAAATTTGTAGTCCTGTAAAATTGCAGAATGTATTTTGGATAATTCCTTTGGATTTCTCTCTGTCTTAAAAAGATTTGTGTGGTGCTTGGAGTGTCCGTATAATGCCTCTCATTCTTGCTGCAAGACCACTTCACCTGATTTTATTTTTTTGGTCTTTAGTAATCTCTTTTATTCCTCTTCAAATATGGGTATCATTATTAATAATATACATCATGCTATTTACTTGCTCAGATCACAATTTCTCATAAATTTAACCTTGAGTATCATTAACAATAAAAGTAACTAAGTGTATAAGAAGGATGGAAAGGAAAACCTTGCATGGAAAGGAATTACTTTCCGGTATGTCATTTGTTCCTTTGATCTACATCTGGCCTCAGTCATGGAAGGTTCTTTTGTGACTCAGTCATGTTTAATAGCAGACAGCTAAAAATACAAATAGGAAGAATGAAACAATTGCTACTCTGATGAAACTTTGAAATTAAGGTGAATGTATATAAATGATAAATATAAAAGAACAAATCTCAGATAGTTAAGGAGGGAGAGTACTACTAATTAAGGGAGGAGATAAGGAAAGGTTTTGTGCAGAAGGTGGTGCATTCCTGGGCATTCCATAAATAAATCTCATTTTGAAATGCTTTGGGATTAGATTTTTTTTTCAAAGTGTGATAGGGGGAAGGAGTTGGGAACAAAATATAAATATATCCTTCAAATGGACAGTGAGGAGGCACAATGGATAGAACATCATGCCTGGACTAAGAAAGAATCATTTTCCTTCATTCAAATCTACCCTCAGACACTTACTACTAACTATGTGACCCTAGCAAGTTAGTTAATCTTATTTATCTCAGTTTCCTCATCAATAAAATGAATTGGAGAAGAAAATAGTAATCCATACTAGTATCTTTGCCAAGAAAACCCCAAATGGGGTCACTAAGAGCTAGAAATAATTAAAACAACTAAACAACAACAATACCCTTCAAATACAACCTCCCACCAATTTCTGATTCTGAAGGTGAGGTTAAGAACTGGTAATATTTACTACTAAGACAAATCTGGTTTTAATTAAAGCACTCATACAAATAACTCCCCAATACATTGCCATCTTCACAATAACTACAACTGATACAGCACTTTAATGTTTGAAAAGCATTTCACTAACATTTTCTAATTTTTCCTCATAATATTTGTGAAACAGACACCATTATTAGCCCATTTTCCAGAAGAAAAGTCTAGAAATGAGAGAGTTTAAGTGACTTGCCCAGAGACACAAAAATAGTAAATATTTGAGTTGACTCAGAGTCTTTAACCCTTGAAGAAGTTAGAAATGATTTTAGGTTCCATGCTGTATCCACTATGCATCATACTTCTACAATATTGTGTCTCTAAGCAAAAAATAAACTAAAATAAATTGAAAAAAATCCTAAAGAAGAAATATAGAAGGCAAGCCTTCCAAGATCACAAATATTATAAATATTTGGATTTTTCCCCCTTTGAATATATAGAGCTGGATGAAGCAAATGCAAAATTATGATATCATATAGCTCATGTTTCCTAAATCACACTAAATTGTCTTCTCCAGTTACATAGGTCATCAGGTTATTTCTGTATTTGCTCATATATAAACTGCTTATGTAACAATAACAGACACAAACACTTAAAGATAGGAAGAGTAAAGAAGTGAGGGGAAATTTTTTTTTCATTTTTTCCCCTCATTAATCTTGCCTGGTCCCTTATTTGGTAATAATTATCTTAGAGGTTCTTTGAAATAGGCCAAAGCAGTATTAGGGCACTGTTCAGAGTTGACTAGATATTTAGCATTCAGGTGGACTTAAGATGAGGGAAGAGTCAGGGAGAATTCATTAATCATTTTTACTGCATCAAACATATCACACATGATACAACCTAAAATGTACATTTAAAAAAATTTTAACATTTTAAAAAATATGATTTTTACTAGGAATATTTCCAGATTCCTGCCAAGAGCCTCTCTCATTCTCAGGGAAGTATAGAGAAAAAAGTGGTTTGCCTTTGTCCCCAAACTTGATGCAAGAATCCGTGGTTGTATCCTACAAGACATAAGGCATTGGCTTGAAGTCCTGTTAGATGATCCGGATTTTTTTAATGCATCCAGAGAGACCAGTATGTTTTCTCACTTAGCTTGAAATCAGAAGGCTTAGGTTTGAGTCCTGGTTCCAAGGGGACACAAGGTAAGTGACACAATTTCTCTGATTTTGTTTTCTCATTTGTAAAATAATCGTTTTTGCCTCAAACTTGTTGTTAGAATGCCATTTTGTAAATCCTGGAGTTCATTTCCTTGTTATTGAGAAGCAGCATGGTACAGTGGATAAATGGTAAATCTTGGAATTACAAAAGTCTGGGCTTGTTGCTGTTGTTGTTGTTTAGGCATGTCTGACTCTCTGTGACCTCATTTGGGATTTTCTTGGCAAAAATATTGGTTTACCATTTCCTTCTCCACTTATTTTAGAGATGAGGAAACTGAGGCAATAAACTAAGGGACTTGCCCAGGGTCACACATCTGCTAAATGTCTGAGTTAGGATTTGGACTCATGGACATGTCTTCCTGATTTTAAGCCCAGGGTACCACTTAGTTGTCCTACTCTGGATTCAAGAACAACTGTTAATGGATATTTGACTCCGGCCATGTGACTTACCCTCTCAATTCCCCAAGCAACTCTCTAAGATGTTAAGTTGAAAAAAAGAGTTTTTGATCTATATTGATAGAATGAATTTCTGGGAATTTCTCACATGCATTTCATCCACGTGCATGTGAGCACAAAAAAAGAGATTATTATTGAAGCTGTACATAATTGTTATTTTTTCTGTAACAGGAAGATGTCTTACTCAAAAATTATACTCTGGCATAGAAGTGATTCTGGATTTTCAAAAACAGATATGTAAGTTTCACTGGATTCTGTTATTACTGAAAAAAATTTGAACAAATACCTACCAACTCATTTTATTTACTCTAAAAAAATTCCTGAGAGTTTATTGGTCTTAAATTATTTCAAGTAATTTTATTGATGTGATGTTTTTATATCACCTAAATTGCTTTTTGTATTCATTCCTTTCCCTGATACCCCCACAGAGTCATCTCTTATAATAAAGAATTTTTAAAAAGAGAGACAGAGCGGCAAAAAAAAGTCAGTGAAAGCAATCAATACACAGTAAAAGGATGAAAAGATATGTCCCAACCTGGGTGGCTCAGTGGATAAGAACACTGGGGCTGAAGTCGGAAAGACCAGAAAGATCAGTGTTTATGTCTGAACTAAGACACTTATTAGCAGTATAATCCTGAGCAAGCCGCTTAACCCATGCCTACATAAAACTAAAGAAAGAAAAGGCAATCCACTCCAGTATCCTTGCCAAGAAAAGGATCAATTCATGGAGTTTCAAAGAGCTGGACATGATTGAACAATAACAACAAAAGTAAAAATGCAATATTCCACACATGTACCCCTCAGTTCTGCAAAGAAATGGGCAGAAGCATCTTTGCAAATATTTTTGGGGCTCCAAGCTTGTTCTTTGTAATGTTGTACTATTTGTTTTCATGTGTTTTGTGATTGTTCTTTCCTTTTATATTCTTTTCAACCCTGTTTATGTTGTATTCTTGTTTCTTCATTTTGCATCAATTTGCTCTGTTTTGAGTTTTTTCCTATTCTAAACTTAGCAACTTTCAGCAGACTCATTACATTTAAATGCAGAAACAAAGTTATAAAACCCTAAACTCAATTATTTACATATTTTTTTTGTAAAGTGTATATTAACTTTAAGAAATACATTCAAAAAAGAATTGGCATAAGACTATTCAGTAGATGTGACCTCCTGTCTCTACAGAAGATTATAGACCTGAAGAAAGGACATTGTTTTGTAGGACACCTGGAGTGGAGAGAGCTCATCAATTCCCTTTCTCCCTGGGAGGGGCTGATTGCCAATTTCTACTGGCCATGCTATTCTATCACTCAACAGGAAGATGACTTTGATAAAACAAAAGCCAGAATACAGTACTGCATTTTTCTTTTTCATTCTATCAAATTGGGTTACCAAAAGATTGATGATTATTTTCATAGATTTATTTTATATTCAACTTCACTGAAAGCATTACTTGTTTTGAAAAAGTTTTCAGTAAATCTCTAGATTTCTCTAGGTTAATCATAGTATTGCTGAAAATAGAAATCATTTTGTCTCATTTTTTGTCCATTTTTCTCTACATTTATTTTTATTTTTCTTGTAATATTGTTATAGCTGTCTCATTTTTAGAACTATATGAAATAGCAAGTAAAAATGGATAGTTTGGTTTTGCTCCTGATATTATTGGAATCCTATCAGAATTGGAAGTATTTCTGCAGTCAATCTATCAAAAAGCATTTCATATGTATCTACTATGAGATATACGCTGTACTAGGTGCTGAGTATAAAAAGACAAAAAAAAAAATAAAATTGTCTCCAACTTCAAAAAGCATGCATTCTATCAATACAAATACTGTTATTTCTTGGTTTAGATAGATGTGGCTATTATACTAAAGAAAAGTTCACTTATTGCTTTCCTTTTTAATGGCTTCCACATAAGTGGATATTTTGTTGAAAGCCACAGAATATATATGCTTTCCTAAGTATAGCTAAGTGGAGAGAGATGTTCATCCCCACTTGGTAATCAATTCTTTGACTATGGCAACACAAGAAACAAAGAAAAATTTAAAATATCTTTCCATTTTATAACTGTCCCAACTGCTTCTAAAGTGATTTTGATGGAAAAAAGAAGTAAAGAATACTAAGAATCACATAGATTTTAGATAACATATAAACTTGAATTTAACTATTTTTACTCTAAATATGAGATGCTTATCCAATGACCAAAGAATGTGCAATTACTATAGGGAATGAATCATATCAGTTGACAGTCTTATTATAAATGAAGCCAGAAGACAAAACAAAATTGTAGCTAAATGGAAAGATGAGTCACTGATTCTCCAGGGAGAGACAAATCAAGGACTACACAAAATTGTTTTTGTTGTGTATCTATAAGTAATAAGAAACACAATTTCATAGGATATTTGGTCATCTTGTTCATAGTTCATGAATATTTGAAAAAAGAGAAAAGAAGCATGTAAAACATGGTTATAAATTCTACAACCAACTTGATAAAAACCTTCCTTATACTCTAATATTTTAATGTAAAAGGTAAACAAGGTAAAGATAAATGGTGAAAAATATATTCTGCCATAAAAATGAGACAGATAATATAGCAGGTCATCAACTAATATACATAGTTCAGGGTAAAGAACAAGTAATGTAGCAAAAAAACAAATTTGTCATGTTTTAACAAACAGGAAATGGAACACCTGTGCACACTTTAAGCCCTTATTGAATGCTTGTTGATTTTACTTTTAAGCAATGAAAGAACCATTTTCAAGTGCAATGAGGTTTGATATATTCCTAGACTATTTAAGATGGAATCAATTCACATGGAGGACACTGGGAATTTGATTCCACAAGGCTGGAAGACTGGAGCATTTGTGGACATTCTGTGTTGTCTTACTGCATGGTTAACAGCAGTGTTTGTCTATTGATTGCAGAAACAGAATTATCTGTTTTTAAAATAGCCTAATAGCAATAGAGTGGGAATTTTTCATATTTGAAGGTAAAAATGACTCCTTCAACTTTTACCAGAAAAGACTATGTGGTAAGGAAGGCCCTGAGGGTCACCTTCTTCATAACCCCATCCCCCGGAAAAATGGATGTGGTTGTTTGAACTTGTGTTCAATCTGTTCTCTTCTAGCTGCAGGAAGTGGAGTTTCTGGCTCAGGAACTCAAGCCAGAGAGATCTAGGCTATTAAACTGCCCATATTCTTTGACCTAGTAATATCACTACTAGGTCTATTTTCCCAAAATGACTGGGGGGAAAATGAAAAGAATCTATAGATTCTGAAATGTTTATAGCAGGTCTCTTTGTGTGGCAGAAAAACTGGAATTGCAGAGATGCCCAATAATAGGGGAATGGCTGACAACTGTGGTATGTTGATGGAATTCTGCTGTGTTATAAGAAATGATAAACTCAGAGGAATTCTGGGAAGATGGGAGAATAGGTCAGAAATGTTTATAGTTTTCATGTTTTTCCCACAAAAAGCAGAAAATTGCCTCAAAATGAACATAGAGCTACAAAAATAAAGGGGTAAAGCAGTTGTTCTCCTAAGACACCTGGAGAGAATCCCAGAAAAGACAAGACTTCCAAGATCTGCAGTTTGACTTGAGTCATGTGTAGACACCTATGGCAGACTCTACTGAATCAATTAAGAGTAGACTCAAGGAGAAATGCTATTGAGAAGTTTATTAGTCCTTAAGAAATTTCACCTCAACTTTCACCTCACTCACAGCCTCCAGAAAATTCACTTTACAGACTCAGGAAGTTTTACTTCACAAACTTTTACCTTATAAAGAATAGCAGTTGGTTGAGTAGAAAAAGATTAGGGACCCCTTTCCTGCCCATTGTTCTCAGAAACCAAGTTTAACTGATCAGAAGTTGTCCCAGGCAGTGAATGGGAGTGAGGAGGAGGGAATGATACCACAAGAAGCAAGAGTATTTTGGAGATAGCATGGCTACTCTGCCTTAGGGGAAGAGAAAGAAGGTCTGAGGTTGACCTCCTGGACAGAATTCAGAAAATAATATTAAGGAGGACCTGTAGCCTATGGCAAAATCACCCACAACTTGGGATTAAAACCTGATTATAATAATAAGCTGCTAAAAATAAAACAAAATAAAAATAAAAGTAAATTAGCAAAGGACAAAAAAGCCTAACCATAGATAGCTACTTTGGTATAAAGGAAAATCTGGGTTCATATTCAGAGGGAGATAAAGAGGTTTAGAAAAGCCACTCCTACCCCCAAGAGTAATATCAAATCATCACAAGCCAAAAAGAGTTCTAGCAAGAAATGGAAAATCAAATAAGAGAGATGGAGGAACAATTAGGAAAAATAAGGAAATTATGAAAAGAAAGTTAATTGGAAAAAGAAAGATCTAAAATATTTAATAGCATAGAAACCAAATATGTCCAAATAGTATATTTCCAAATGCATACAAAGATAGTTTTCAACATTCATCCCTGCAAAACCCTGTGTCCCAAATTTTTCTTCTTTCCTTTTCCTTCCCCCTCCCCAAGACAGCAAGCAATCCAATTAAACATGTGCAATTCTTCTAAACATATTATTATATTTGTCATGCTGCCCTTGAAAAATCTGATTAAAAGGAGGAAAATTTGGAAAAAAACAAGCAAACAATAACAAAGGTAAAGACAATATGCTCAGTCTCCATAATTCTCTCTCTGCCATAAGGATGGCACATTCCAAAAAGTCTATTAGAACTGTCTTGGATCACTTCATTATTGAAAAGTGCCAAGTCTATCACAGTTGATCATGCACTGTGCACAAAAACTTTTTAACTTAATCAAGATGTTACTGTGTACAATGATCTCTTGGTTCTGCTTCCTTCACTTAGCATTAGTTCATGTAAGTCTTACCAGGGTTTTCTGAAATCAGCCTGCTCATAATTTCTTTCTTTCTTTTTTTTTTTTTTTTTTTTATTGAGGCAATTGGGATTAAGTGACTTGCCCAGGGTCACACAGCTAGGAAGTGTTACCTGACTGAGGTCAGATTTGAACTCAGGTCCTCCTGACTTCAGGGCTGGTGCTCTATCCACTGCGCCACCTAGCTGCCTCCCATCATTTCTTATAGAACAGTAATATTCCATTACATTCATATACCATAACTTATTAAGCCATTTCCCAACTGATGGGCATCCACTTAATTTAGAGATCCAAAACCTTAAGAAAGAAAATAACTCCTTGAAAACTTGAATTGGACAAGAGGAATCAAGTAAAGTTATAAGGCATCAAAAATAATAAAACTAGTATAGAGTTGTCAAATCACATGAAAATAACAATTAAAAAAAGAATTCGAATACAATTTTGCAAGAAATTATTAAGGAAAATGCCCTGAAGTTCTAGAACAAGAGGGTAAAAAATAAATAGAAAAAATCTACTATTCACCACCTGAAAGGAATTCCAGAAGGAAAACTTACAGGAATGTCATAGTTAAGTTTAAAAACTGCCAGGTTAAGGAAAAATATGGCAAGCAAAAAGGGAAAATCTAACAATTTAAATACTACAGAAAGATAGTTCCAAGTCCATAGGTCTTGGAACATATTTTGAAGATCAGAAGAGCTAGTGTTGCATTTAAGAAACTTACTCTGTGGGGCAGCTAGGTGACACAGTAGATAGAGCACCAGCCCTGAAATCAGGGGACCTGAGTTCAAATGTGACCTCAGATACTTAACACTTCCTGTGTGACCCTGGGCAAGTCACTCAATCCTAATTGCCTCAGCAAAAAGCAAAACAAACAAACAAACTAAACTTACTCTTCAAAGTTGAGTATAATCCTGAATAGTGGTAAAAGGGGTTCAGTTGATAAACTGGAAGACTTTCAGGTATTTGCAACAGAAAGACCAGAAATCAATGGAAATTTCATTATAAAAGATCCAGAAGAAATAAGGATAGCATTAAATGATTAATTATAAGTCCTTCATTAAAGCCAAACTGTTTATAGAAAATTTGGGGCTAAGTTGTGTATGATGAAGTGATTCTAAAAAACAAAACTGGGTAGAAAAAAGGTAAAAGAAAGCAATTATATAAGCAGGTGTAGGTGGAAGGCTGGTAATGTTGGAACCTTACTCTCATCGGGGTTGAAGAGGAAACAACATGTACAACTGGAAAGTCTGTAGATCTTTTGAACAGAAGTGAGAAAACTGGGAGACAGAGTTGGGGGGGGGACTTTTAGAGTGGGATATGAATTGGGATTTGGGAGGGTAGAAGGAGAAATTGGAAGGACTCTTGGAGAGGTTGGTGAAATGGGGAGATGGGAGGGGAGAAGGGAAGATTACAGGGATAAGATGAAGAGAGAGGCTGAGGAAAGAGTAAAAAGAAGATGGAAGGAAATTTATAAATAGTAATTATAACTTTGAAGGTGAATGGAATATTTATAAAGGCTCTCTCTGTGGTGGCAAAAAACTGGAAATTATAGGAATGTCCATCAATTGGGGAATAGCTGAACCATTAGCTCCTTGATCTTAGAAAGACATGGAAAGACTTGCACAAAATGATGCAATACAAAGTGAGCAGAACCAAAAGACATTGTATGTAATAACTGCAATATTGTTCTTTTTAGCTTTTTATTTTCAGAATACATGCATAGATATAGTTTTCAACATTCACCTTTGCAAAACCTTGTGTTCCAAATTTTTTTCTCCCTCCTTTCCCCTCGCCCCTTCTTTAGACGGCAATTAATCCAATATATGTTAAACATGTGCAATTCTTCTATACATATTTCCATATGCTGCATAAGAAAAATCAGAATAGAAAGGAAGCAAAATGAGGAAGAAAACAAAAAACAACCAAACAATAACAAAGAAAGGAAAAAATACTATGTTGTGATCCACACTCAGTCCCAACAGTTCTCTCTCTGGATGTAGATAGTTCTCTCCATCACAAGTCTATTAGAACTGGCTTAAATCACATTGTTGTGAAGAGCCACATCCATCAGAATTGATCATCACATAATTTTCTTGTTGCCATGTACAATGATCTCTTGGTTCTACTCACTTCACTCAGCATCAGTTCATATAAGTCTCTCCAGGCCTCTCTGAAATCATCCTGCTGATCATTTCTTATAGAAAAATAATATTCCATTACATTCAGATACCATAAATTATTCAGCCATTCTTCAACTGGTAAGCATCCATTCAGTTTCCAGTTTCTTACCACTACAAAAAGGAGTGCTCCAAACATTTTTGCACATGTGGGTCCTTTTCCCATTTTTATGATCTCTTTGGGACATTAGTCCAGTAGAAACACTGCTGGATCAAAGGGTATGAACAGTTTGATAGCCCTTTGGACAAAGTCCCCATATTGCTCTCCAGAATGGTTGGATCAGTTCACAACACCACCAACAATATATTAATGTCCTAGTTTTCCCACATTCCCTCCAACATTCATCGTTATCTTTTCCTTGGCTTAGCCAATCTTAGAAGTGTATATCTCAGATATCTTAGAGTTCTCTTATTTTGCATTTCTCTGAGCAGTAGTGATTCAGAACATTTTTTTCATATGACTAGAAATAGGTTTAATGTTTTCACCTAAAAATTGCCTTTTCATATCCTTTGACCATTTATCAATTGGAGAATGGCTTGCATTCTTATAAATTTGACTCAATTCTTTATATATTTTAGAAATGAGGCTTTTATCAGAACCCTTGGATATAAAAATTTCCCCCCAGATTTCTGCTTCCCTTCTAATCTTGTCTGCATTGGTTGTGTTTGCACAAAAACTTTTTAACTTAATATAATCAAAATTATCTATTAGCAATATTTTTAAGAACAATTTTGCACAACTAAATAATTTTGACTATTATAAATAGGCATAAAATAAAGGATATATGAAGTTATCTGCATCCAGAGAAAGAGCCAATAGAAAACTATGTATAGAATAATTTTGTGTGTGTTTCTGTATGTGTGTGTGTGCCTATTTGTGTCTAATGATAGCCATCTCTAGGGTAGGGACTCAAATGAAGGAAGAAAAAGAAAGAAATTTACATGATAAAAGTTGTATATTTGGAGAGAATAGCAAGTTGTACATAGTAGATCTGTAGTTTTCATGTGCAAACATTTTTCCCCCCCTAGGAGACCAGAGTCACACAGCATTGAATGTCTGAGATCACATTTGAACTCAAGTCTTTCTGACTCCTTTGCAGGAAATGGGACTAAATCCAGCTGGATGTGCAAAACATTAGTACCATATAAGCTCATACAATCTTAGAAGCAGACCCTGAACCATTTGACGGATTCAAGACCCTCAAGAGACATCCTTACCTTTAGAAACTCCCTAATTCTTGGTTTTAGGACTCTCGAACACATCCAGCTTTATGATTTTTGGAGATATTTCCTAATCTCATTGTTTATGCTCAAGCTTTGAGCTACCAAGCCTGCTTGTCACCAGGAATGCCTTCTGATTTGTGTATCTGGGGCCACAACTCTGAGAATTTCTCATTTCTGGAATGGGATTCCCTGTCTCATTCTTCATGGGGACCTGCCTAATTTTCTGCCTTCCTTTGGAAAGTATAAATATCTTACTCTTTCCAACTGGACTTTGAACAGATGTGGGTCTCGCCTCACTGTTCCAACTTGCAAGCTCCCTCTCAGGCAATAAATGCAATCATAATCTGTGTAAAATCTGCGATCTTACTTTTGCTCAATCTGGGTCACTCTTTTTGGAGGGTATTTTTTTGACAACATAAAAATAAGTAGGAAACATAAACAAATATAAGGTAATTTTGTCACACTCGCAGTGGGTAAAATCAGGCTTACAGGAGGTTGGTACTTGAAAGGAGCTTGTTGTTCCAAGAAGTTGAGGTAATGAGTACAAATATACTCTGTGTATAGGACTGTGTACCAAAGAATAGAGCCAGGAGGTGGGGAGTGTCATCTAGGAGGAGCCGCAAGTAAACTTCCTTTGAGAATGTGAAGTACATAGTATATATTTAGGAGAATAACCTCAAATCGGACAGACAGATAGACTGGAACCAGATTGTAAATGTCAAACTGTGTTTTATTCTAGAGGCAAAAAGCCAATAAAGCTTCTTGAGCATAGAATGACGTGATCAGATCTATGCTTTAGGTATGTAAATTTGGCAAATGTATTGAGGAGAGCAGAGAGATTTGATACAGAGAAATCAGTTCAGGTCAGGATTGTTGACGATCTAAACAAGCGTATGTGTTAGTGAAGAAAAGGTCGCATATTTGATGTAGTTTGGAGTTAGAATTGCTGAGGTTTGGCAACTGATTGGATATATGGGTTGAAGAAGGAATAGTGGGGAATGCTGAAGGTGACTTTGAGGTTGTGAATCTGAGGAGCTGTAAAAATAAAAAAAGAGAAAGATAGGAAAGTTAGGGGAGAGGTGAGTTCTATTTTAGACAGGGTAAGTTTAATATAAGTTTAATATAGTTGAGACATCCAGATAGAGATGTAAAGTAGGAAATTGGAGATGTGGGATTGGAACTCAGAACAAAGATGAGATTTCAGAGCCCTCTCTGTAAAGATGATTATTAAACCATGAAATCACCCAAAGAGAAAAGAGCAGCCACGTGGCATATACCCACGCATAATGAACAATCTCCTTCAACAAATGAGGAGCATTGGTCAGACAGGTAGGAGAGCTAGGAAAGCATAGTTAGCTAACCAACAAGCAACAACATTAAAGGGAGAAGAGAATAGACAAAAGAGGATGTTGGTCAATAGTGTGAAATGTTGCAGAAATCAAGGAGGATGTGCAAACATGTGGATTTAGCAATAATGAAATCATGGGTGGCCTAGGAAAGAGCAGCTTCAAAGGGTGAAGGAATATAGATTGCAAGAACTGAGAAGTCATCAGGAGAAAAAGGAAGCAGTGAGGGTAGACAGTTTTTTTCCCCTAGGTATTTGATTGTTAATAGAAAGAGAACTATATGGCACCAGTTGAAGGGCATGGAAATGTTAAGAGATTTTTTCATGTTTGGGAGAGATCTGAGCATCATGTAGAAGTGGGTAAAGGAAAAATGAAAATTAGGGAGAGAAGTAATGATCAAAGGTAAATTCCTGAAGAGGGGATCAAAGGCAAACAGAGATTGACAATGACAAAGAGAAAGGACAACATTTCCTCTAAGGATGGAGCAAAATAGGACAGAATTGGGGAGACAAGGGAAGTTGTGATGAATGACTCTAATTTTTTCAATGAGATATGAGGTCCCCTGAGAGAAAAGGAAGGATGGTTTACATGGCTTAAGGAAAGAACAGGTTTGCAATAGATTCTGTGGAGAGTCTGGCTCAGTCTATTGGTGGAGAGGACCTGAGGGAAGGTACATCTAGTACTGGAGAATGTTGTCAAGTCCAGTGTCTCCTGAGGAATCCAGATTTCCTTTGTTGCAAGAAGATGGGAGGATTATGAAAAGACTAGAGTAAATATAAAGGGTAGCTTGTTAACTGGAGGATGGGAGGGCTACAGGATAGAGAAGAGAAAGGCAGAGTGAGACAGGAACAGTAAGTAGAGCAAGGAAGACATGGAAAAAAGCAGCAGGAAGTGATAGTCCAAGATGATACTACAAATAATACAGCCCATTGCTTTGGATTATAGAGACTGTGAATGAGGGAGAAATTGGATTAGCCAAAGGACCCTTCAGAAGCAGTAATATTGATGATCTGGTTCTCATTCTGTAATCAAAAGATGGAAAAGAATCACACAGTGGCCACAGGGATAGAGAACAAAGGTTTGTGTGGTCTAGGATCCTGCCTTAACCTAGTGATAAAAGGCAAGAAATGGAGGCTGAATTGGAAGAGACCTGAGTTTGAGCCTTGGCTGATTATAGAGGGTGAAGGCATTTGCTTGTCAATAGGAAGAGAGCTATATTGCACCAATTGAAGGACATGGAAATGTCAAGGAAAGGATCTTAAGCATCAATGAAAATAGCTCTTCCCTACAGTTAGCACCCATGTTGAAGTGATTACACTGGAAGAAACTGATCAGGACTCTAAAGAGAGACAGATTATAGGCTTTTGATAAGAGAGTAAAAATAGAACACTAAGGGGTAAATGGGAAAAGAACTGGGAGTTCACTTCTATCAAGAGAAAGGGAACACTGAGAGTTTTCTGCATCATGTAACAATCCCAGAGAGGAAGAAAGGGATTGAGATATTTTCTTAGAGTACATTTTGTTAGGGAATGGAACAGCTTCTCCAAGCCAAGGTCATTAGTACTAAGTTTCTTGACAAAGGAGAAGGGATGGGGGAAGAATCAGGGAAGGCATTGTTGGGAACTCAGGGGCACATGAGTCAGAAAAGGCTCAACAGGGAAGACAATATATAATAAGTAGAGCGTGAACAAGAGATGGAACTCTGAACAAAACTATAGACACAGCACAAATCATAGTAACGCTGCCAGACAGATGGTACCTCCCACAAGTTCAGGTTTCAGATACAAAATTATAGCTCTAATGGGGACTACAGTCAGCTCATCCCCTTGACAAGTTCAGAAGCAGGTAGGTCAATAGACCCTAGGAAATCCAAGTTTGTTCAGCCTGTGACAAATCTTAATTTATTACCAGAGAAAATAGAAAAGGGATTATCAATGTAGCCAGCCAGCAATATTAGTGTGTATGTATGTATTATACCTTGACTATAATTGCATAAGTTCATTGACGCATATAATAATCAGTATCTATTTGTGAATCACAAAATATACCTGCTACTTATGCCTCATTTATTTTGCTGCTTCTTTATTTCCAAATATGTTGTTCTCTATGAATATCCTGCTATTATATAGACCTGTGGGTGTTGTTACTGTGTTGCTTTCTTTTGTAGAAATACATGTATTGTTGTGACTGACACACAATATGACCTGCCTGTAATTTTGTAGTTACTAAAGAAAGATACAAAATTTGGGTCTTTGGATAAATATGCCCAAATACATCCTGGTTAATTTGCTAGGGACAGCAAATGTTTGAGTGCAGAACATAAGGGAGTGGTTCTTGAAAACATTATCTTTGGAGTCAATATTAAGATACCAAACAAACTTATAAAATTTGACCAAGACAGGCTGTTATAAGTCTTGCATACTTTTCTCTAAGGGAATTAAAGGAAGTTTGGTCATTAAACAAATAGAAAATTGGGACATATTTCTGAAGTCCATTAAAAGGTTGAATTACTAGTTCTGTGAGTAGTTCAGGCAGAAGTCAGACTGAAGGAAGAACTTAGCTCCCAATGAGGCACATAGAAAACTCTTTAATTTATTTCGGGGTGGGCGGCAATTGGGGACAAATAATTTGCCTAGGGTCATCCAGTTAGTAAGTATCCAAGGCTGGATTTGAATTCAGGTCCTCCTGACTCTAGGGCTGCGTACTCTAACCCTTGGATCACTTAGCTGATATAGAAAACTCTTGGAACTGGAGAATGGGAGGCTATGAGAAAGATACATATATTTTGGAGAGTAAAAGTTGAAGCAAATCTGGCTTACTGCTGAAAGTAGCAGGACCAGAATTTTGATAGTGGGGTTACATGGGCCTGTAAGAAGAGTCAGGGAGACAAAAATTCTGCATTGCTGAAAACCGCTGCAGATTACAGACATCAAGGTAGTAAGTCTGTGTCTCCTTTCTCCCCTTGTGCTTCCTGGTAGAAGCCTAAATAATTTACTTCCAGGAAAGCAAAGTTTGTTTTATCTTTTTTTGCTTTAAAATTAGGGACTCTTAATGTTGAGTGCATGAACCAAGAAGTCTATAGATAGATTTCAGAGAATCTGTGAACTTGGATGAGAAAAAAATTGTATATTTATTTTAACATGATTGATTCCTTTTGTAATCTTATTTATTTTATTTTATGTTTTTAAAAACAGTTTTGAGGAGGCCATAGGTTTCACCAATTTGCTAAAGGGTTCTATACATAAAAAAGATTAAGAGAACCTGCTTTAATATTTTTTTGTTTCTACTAACAGTGGGCATTTGCTAGTCTGAATGTGTTTATTTATTATACAAAATTAATTGATGGGGGGAAATCTTTAGAAAAAGGGAGAGATAGATCTGATCCAGGGTTCAGAGCTAGCTAACTAGATAGACAAATAGACATATAGACATAGACTTACAAATCCTTACATCTTTATATCTTCTCAAAACATTGGAGAAGTATTATTATTAGGAAATTAATATAGGTAATGTGACAATACCAACTAAGGTGAAGGGGCAATACCAACTAAGGTGAAGGAATTACTCAACAACCCTTCTAACCATAGCACCACTCTTCCTACTACAAAAGTAAAACTTAAATAACTGGTGAGATATTCAGTTATTTGTTTTACTTTTTTAATTTACTTTAACTGGTGAAATATTCAGTGTTTATACTAGTAATAAAAATGATTATATTCTTTAAATTGATTCACAAACATAGCTGTCACAATCAAATTACTAAGTATAGATTACTTTATAGAACCAGACAAAACAATAAAATAACTCACTTGGAGGAGCAAAAGGCTTAGAATAACATTAAAAATATAAGTGGGAGATAAAGTGGGAATACAAATAAAAGGGATAAAGCATTACTATCAGCAGTGATAATCAACTTTTTTGGTTAAAAACCGGAAAAGGAGATTAATGAAACAGATTAGATAAGTAAGAACCAGGAGCAACCAAAAACAGTAGTCCAATGATGGACAATGCTAAGAACATAAATTACTACTTTAAAGAACAATTCTTTGTTTGGATTTTTGCCTAAATTAATGAGGCAAAACTTGGAACAAAGAGAATGAAAAGGAGTTCATTAAATATATCAAAGTATCAATACAATGATGGGGTGATCTCTGGGCATCAGCAATGGGATCAAAATGGAGACAGCTTTTATTGAAAACTTGTTTTGGAGGTTAGCTTGTGAATAGTAGAATGCTGTGTAATCCTTCTAGAAGATAGACTAGAATCAGATAATAAAATAATTTAAAAAGGAGTTTGAATTCAAAACTACAAGGAGTGGGGAAACTAACTGAAAACCTCTTTGCAGGGAAATGACTGCTGCATTTATGCTTTGGGATTATCCATTTGTCTCTCTTTTTATAGCAAAAACATAGGTGAACATTCTAATTGTTGAGATGTTAATCATATCTACAAGAAGCCTGGCTGTTACATTATAAGGTCATACCCAAGATATTAATTCTATCTAATTCAAAAATATTTTATTATTGATTACCCCTCCCCTATAATCCAAGTTCACAGCAGATGAGAACATTCTCTCCATTTCTTAGAAGAACTATTAATATACACAAAACCTACAGATAGATTTTTCTGATGTCCTTATCACCTTAGAATTAAGAGAATTTGTCTTTAAGTCACTTACTACTTCTAAGACCTATGACAATACACTTTAATTATAGGTCACGTCCAATAACAATAGCACTCATGTTTATATAATGCTCTCAAATTTACAAAGTGCTCTTCACTCTAAAACAAACCCTTTAAGGTAAAATTTTTTAGTTTGTTTATTTTAAATAGGATTTGTGAATTCCTTGGCAGTAGTGGTGAATTACACAACCAATACAATTGTAACAATTATTGAATATATGAGATTCCTAAATCCCCATATTGAGTGTGATTGTAACTGCAAGACATATGCCCCTATCCCTAAACACTGTTGGCAAAATAACTCTTTTTTAAAAAAAAATTTAAAAAGAAATATATGTTAGCATAATCATAGTTACACCTACTGGTTACTTGTCTAGACATGTCTCATATAGATAAGCTTAAAGAACCCTAAGGCACTGCTGAGCTTATATGTCAGATAAAGTTTCAACTCCTCCCCTTATACATAACCACGCTTTCTAAAATTATATTAAAAACCTAAGGTTTTATCTAGTGATCAGCCAGCCTTAGCTGGAGCTGACCAGCAACTTGGTCACTAAGCTGATTTATTAGTGGGATGGGGGAGGTCATTTGACTCTGCCAAAAGAGAGCCACAGTAGCCTTAATGGGGTAATCCCATACCTCTGTAAGCATGGACAGCTCCTGGCAAACTGCTCCTCTCAGTCTTGCCCAATACCATTCCTGGTCCTAGGCATTTACCCCTGCCTTTAAAATAAACATCATATTGTGTATTACTTTTGACTGGTTCTGAATTATTGATGGTATCAGAACATCATTCTAAGTTTTGATACAACCTCTGACACAAAGGATGGAGGACTCCAACACTACCTTGAATTTGTAGTTGTTCCCATTTTGAGAAGTCAAGATGATAGTCAATAAATTTATATGAATTGCCTATTGTGTGCCACACAATGGTAACTGCTGGGGCTTCAGAAAAAAAGGGCTGATAATGCTTGCTCTCAAGGAATCTACAATCTCCTTGTAGCAGAATGCACAAAAGAAAGATGAAATAAATAGGAGCAAAGGGAAAGGAGGAAGGTATCTGCCTTGGACCATTTTGGAGAAGTCAGAGATGTCCTTGAATAATGCAGCCAAGTGAGAGATGAGTTATTCTGAGCTGAGTTCTCTCCTTAAATTAGAGTTTTGGAGGAGCACGGGGATGAAACAGTATACTAAGTCAGAAGGGCTCTTATAGAATGATGAGGTTTTCCCAAAAATGAGCTTCCTAGGGCATGGGGGAAAAGTCAGGGGAATACCAAGAGCAGTGCAGCCAAGAGATCAATAAGGAAGGAGAGAAGAAATGGGAAGAGAAATAAAATCAGTCCTCAGACAAGGCAGGAAGGACTAACCTGGAGTGTTTTCTACATAAGGAAATGGTGAGAGTTCGTGGGACTCTAGAAGAAGGAAGAGAGAGAAAAGGAGAGGTAATGGTGATCCCATTATAGCATCTGGTGTTGATCATATCTGTAGTTCCCTTCTATAAGAGCATGAGAGATAAATTTCATATAATTGGGCGAGAAAAGAAATATATATATGATTGTTTTATGCTGGATTCTTCTTGCTTAGGAACAGCAGGGTGGAAAGAAGCTAGTTCTATGGAAAGGAGCAATGGGTAGGTTTTTACCTGTCTAAGATTTTTGTGTTTTCTTGGTTTCTCTTTCATTTTCAAAAAAGGACCAATGATATCAAGGAGTGATGTGCACAACTGTATCCACCTCTCTTCGAGAGTCATCACAGTCTAGTGACAGGACAAAAATCAAGATGACTGGCAATAGCCAGGGATGCACCTTTGATGTCTGGCCAGGCTCTAACTGCCTCCATGGCTGTTTCTCATCCTCCCATTCTGCTGGAGGAAGTTTTCCTATGCTTGGGATAGACAACTCCCTAACTCAACAACAGGTCTTCAATCTGGTTTAACCCATCTGCTAAGATGGTTTTAACCAGGATATGACTGCTTTTTGGAGCACAGGTGAGTATTGGGTGACAGGTGGAAGCCAGAGGTAGGTGAGCATCCCTGAAAAGAGCTGAGCAAGCCCTCACAACAGAAGTGCTAGTCTTCTCTTAAAACCCCCTATCCCTCTTTCTTAAATTTATTCTATTAAAAATACATTTTCTAGATTTTATATTATCCCAAAGGGGCTTGTCTTACACCTTGGGCATGTCCTGCCTGTCTGGAAGTAACCTGAGTCCTCTGTAACATGGGAGGTAATATCCTCCTTTGATGGACATTGTAACCAGAATAGCCTTTGTATTTAAAATTGGCCAATCTGAGACAGTCACTCTTTCCTGTGCTTTCTTTCCAGAGCATGAAGATCACAATTCACCTACAGGACAAGTGTCACGGAAAAAACCAAGAGGGGAAATAATGTCCTGTCCCTTTTAACCCATCCTGTAGCTGGGTCTGTTTTTTGTTTGTATTGTCTGTTTTGTTTGTAATGTATTTGTTTTGTATTGTATTGTATTGTTTTAGGAACCTGCAATGATCTCCATCTGATTTGAAGTTTGAGGCATGACGACCTGGGAGCCAGAGTCACAAGATATTGAAGCTAGCCAGTCCATCAAGGAAACAGTGTCCTTTTGTTTGCAGCAAGGTAAAGCAATGAAAGCCATATCTGAAAGAGTGACTTGTCCTAGCTGGAAACTCAACCCACATTCCACTATTCTAGTCTTGCTTTTAAATTGGGAACAAAAAGGAGGAGCTATTTCATAATTATGTACCCTCTAAGTACAAAATCACAATGAATTTGGGCCCTATAATACACATTTAGCTCAAATCTGTGAATTAAAGTTACACAACAAAGCTCAGGTTTGTCTGGGGCACCGAGATGGTAAAAGACCTGCTTTTATCCCGATTACAGTGCCCAGTCTTCCTGCCTCCAAGTCACCATTCTCTACCCTATTCACCAAGCTGCTTCAGGTACAAGTAATAAAAGTTATGGAGTTATTATTATTCACATTTAAAAATGTAGGTATTATAACTAGTATTACTTCCATTTTACAGATGAGGCACCTGAAGTTTTGAGCAGTAATGTGACATGCTCCCATAGCAACTAAGTCTCTCAGAGTAGGGGATAAGATTCATACCCAGCTTCTGCTGACTAAAAAAAAGTATCACTCTCTTTCATGCTTTAGAAAGCATTATCATTAATATATTACTATTGTCCAACCATGAAAAATTTATTCTATTCCCACTATGTAAGTCTTTCTTTAAGAATTTAGAAACAGAATTTTTCCTAAGGACTGTTTTAAAGTTATTTTCATATAATTTCTATTTATATGTCTTGGCAAAGGAACTCCAATATATTTTATACATTCTATAGTTATTTGGTGGAATTCATTTTTCCTTATATTTCTGCCAGATTTTGTCAGTAATATAAAGGTTTAGGGATTATTTTGTATCCTGCTACTGTATTTCACAGACATAGATATATAAAGGGATGGTTTTAGAGAACCCTGAGAAGACTTCCATGAACTGATAGAGAAGTAGAAATTGGAGAATAATTTATACAATTAAAAATAATATTATATATTATTTTATATAATATATAATCATTGCAACTGATGGAGTAGTAGATAGAATGCTGGGCTTGGAGTCAAAAAAGACCTAAGTTCAATATGGCCTCATTCAAGTACTGTGTGACCTTGGGCACATCATTGAACCTGTTTCCCTCAGTTTCTTCAAGTGAGAATGATCAAGTTGTGAGTATAAAATGAAATAATATTTGTAATGTGCTTAGCACAATATCTGGCATATTTTAGGTGCTCTATGAATGCTTATTTCTCCAACCTTCTTCCTTTATAAAGATGAAAAATTGTGAAATAAATTTAATAATAGCGATCATTATCTACATTACATTATTTACATTAGTGATAATATATTCTATCCATTTCTTAATAATGTAAAGATGGGCTCAAGTTGCAGTTGGAAAAAATTTAATAGCTATTTATTTTCAAAATACATGCAAAGATAGTTCTTGTGTTCTTGCAAAATCCTGCCTTCTAAATTTTTCTTCCTTCTTCCCCCACCTTCTCTCCTAGACAGAAAGTAATGCAATATGGGTTAAACATATGTAATTCTTCTAAACATATTTTCACATTTATCATGCTGCACAAGAAAAATCAGATAAAAAAGGCAAAAAATGAGAAAGAAAAAAAAACCAAGAAAACAACAAAAAAGGTGAAAATACTATGTGATCCACACTCAGTCCCCACAGTTCTCTCTCTGGATGTAGATGGCTCTTTCCATCACAAGACCATCTCATTGTTGAAAAGAACAAAGTCCATCAGAAATGATCATCATATAGTCTTGTTGTTGCCATGTACAACGTTCTCTTGGTTCTACTCACTTCACTCAGCATCAGTTCATGCAAGTCTCTCTAGGCCTTTCTGAAATCATCCTGCTGATCATTTTTATACAACAATAATTGCATTCATATGACACAATTTATCCAGCCATTTTCCAGCTGATGGGCATCTATTCAGTTTCCAGTTTCTTGCCACTACATAAAGGGCTGCCACAAAGATTTTTTGCCCATGTGGGTCTCTTTCTCTTTTTTATGATATCTTTGGGATACAGACCCAAGAAAGCCACGAGTCACTGCTGGGTCAAAGGTGTATGGACAGTTTGATAGCCCCTTTGGGCATAGTTCCAAATTGCTCTCCAGAATGGTTGGATCAGTTCACCCTCCATCAACAATGTTTACCCCACCATTTTCCCACATCCCCTCCAACATTTATCATAATAGTTTCATGTCATCTTAGCCAATCTGAGAGGTGTACAGGGTTACTTCAGTTGTCTTAATTTGCATTTCTCTATTCAACAGTGATTTAGAGCATTCTTTAATATGACTAGAAATGGGTTTAATTTCTTCATCTGAAAATTTTCTGTTTATATCCTTTGACCATTTGTCAATTGGGGAATAGCTTGTACACTTATAAATTTGAATAAATTCTCTCTATATTTTAGAAATGAAGCCTTAGATAAAATATTTCTTAGGCACTTACTGTATGTCATGAACTATGTTAAGTGGTGGGAATTCAAATAGAAACAAAAAAATCTAGTACTTAATCTCAAAGAACTTAATGCACAAAAAAAGGAGGCTGAACAGCATGAGGTAGGGTGCATTGGAAGAAACACTGTGGTGGCCAGGTGTAAAAGTCTAGGAAGTCAGATGTGGAACTTTGGTTGAAATGAATATGACTGGCCTGGGAATGTCTTCAAACAGAGTTCCAAGCAGGAGTTCATCAACTAGAGAAAGATGCTACCTAGCTAAAAGCATCGTTAGCATAAGAGTCCCTATTCCTGTATCTTTCCTTGTCCATTTCAGGCACAATTCTGGACACTCAGAGGGCTATGGTCAGTCTTTTCCACTCTTTATCTTCTTCAATGAGGGTGAAGTAGACAAGAACTCTTCAGGAGATGCTCTCTTCACATGCGGTTCTCAAATTATTTTAATCTTTCCAGATTTCTATTTTTCTATTGCAGTACAAGAGGGATTCCCTATGGATAGTGAGGCCCTTCCTGTTTATAGATAACATTTTGCTGACTGTATGATGGACCAAAACACTGCAGAAATTCTTTGTACTGCTCCACCCATAGTCAAATAGGGATGGTGGGAGGGGAATAAGAGCTATAACCAGTACCAGGGCTGCACTTGTAAACTGGACATGGCCAATGTTGTTATATGTTTTGCTTAACTCTGCATATTTATAATAAGGGTTTTGTTTTTGTTTTTCCTTCTGTCTTTTTTCTAATGAGGAAGGGAAAGAGAGAGAAATACTTGTTAAATGAAAAAAAATTAAATAAATGAGAAAAGGGAATAAAAATGTATATATATATAGATATAGATATATCTACATCTATATCTATATATATCATTCCCTCCCCTTTCAGTAATTGCCAGAGATTTATTAAATAAAACCTTCTAAAATTCTGTTCAGGTTCTTAACTTTTCTTTTTTGTTTGTTTTTTCTATCTGTATGATTTGTCTTAATCTGAAAGGAATACATAGCAGTCCTCCAATTATTATATTTTATTATCCATTTCTCTTTTTAATTCACTTAACTCTTCCTTTAAGTCCTTAGATGCTTTGCCATTCAGTGCACATATGTTAAATATTTATATCATCCCATCATTTATGTTGCTTTTAAGCATAATGTAGTTTCTCCAATTATCTCTTTTAAAGATGTTATTGTTTATTGTTACCATCTTTAAGATGATGATTGTTGCTCCAGGCTTTTTTTATGTTTGCATGAATAATAATAAATTTTGTTCCAGTCTCTCATGTTAACTCAGTGTAACTCTTTATGTTTCAAGTGTGTCTCTTGTAAATAGAACATTTTTGGATTCTGCTTTTTATTCCTTTCTATTACTGTCTTTCCTTTTATTGGTGAGATCATTCAATTCATGGTCATTGCTATGAATTTTATGTATATATTTCCTTCTATCACATCTTCTCAAACTTCTCTCCACTTGTGACTATATGCCCTTCTTTACTTGCCATGATCCTCTTCCATTTCCCTTGTAAGTTTAATATGTGAATACATTCACCCTCCTTAATCCAGTTTAGATAAAAATAAAATCAAGAGATACGAGCTCCCTTCTTCCCATCACTCTGTGTGTATATGCTTTTTATACATGCCATTTTTTTGAAATAAGTACCTTATTCTCATTGCCTGGGAAGCTAGGTGGTACAGAGTAGGACCTGGAATAATTGAAGTCACATAATAAGATTTGATATTTTGAAACCCTTCAGAGAGACTTCATGGTATAATGATCCAGTGACAATTCCCCCACCACTCAGTACATGACAGAGGCAGCCTTTGAACCCAAATCTTGGTGGTTGAGTCTGAGGACAGCTCTTAATTCGCTATATGGGACTGAATCTATCCATCATTTATATAACAGCTGGGTGATGCAATAGACAAAATTCTGGACCTGGAATAGGCAGATCTGAGTTACATCTGGACTCTAACCCTTATTAGGGACATAATCCTAAGCAAATCACTCAGGTTCCTCACAGACAAACAATTTCTCTTCTAAAATTCTCTTCTAAAAAGAGAAAAATAATAATACCAATCTTTCAATATTATTGTGAAAATTAAAAGAAATAATATTTACATAGTACTCAGTGTTAAAGAGCTTTAGAAATGCTAGTTATTATTTCTGTTATTTGTTTCTTATGTTAAATATCCATTCTATTATGTTATTTAACAATAATGACTTAATTCGTGTGTGTGTGTGTGTGTGAGTGTGTGTGTGTGTGTGTGTGTGTTGAATGTGTGATGTTCTGGCTCTGCTAGTGTCTACTTGTATGGGAAAGTCACTTAATTTCCCCATACATCTATTTCCTCACTTGAAAAATAAAAGAATTGAAGTAGAAATTTCTGTGATCTCTCCTATCTCTAATATTTGGTTATTATTCCTCTATTATTTATATTGAAGAAATTCAAACTGATTGGTGAGTGTTGCATAGCAAGGTACCATTGTTATCTGATCACAGCCACCAAAATTATAGGGTTGATATATCTTGGAGAAATAATAGTGACTGAGAGGTGTGTCTAGACTATTCAATTCTATTATAGTTGCAGTAAATGCCACAAGCTTATAGTTTAGATGAGTACCAAATTTTCCACATATTTGAAATCAACTGCAGAGCAACGTAAGTATAAGAAGTTACTTATGACTGTGGGAGTGTACAAGTATAAGTACAGTGTAAAGTAAATGCATGAATGCTGAAAAGATAATCTAAAATGGATTCATTTTAGATTAGGTAAATTTGAAATAGGAAGTTTTCAAGCCTGTTCTTGAAGAAAGTGAAAAATATGCATTATACATTATTTATGTTAGTTTTAGAATAATACTAAAACATTCTACCAGCTAGATATTCTTCAAATATAATGTGATTTTTGTTTATTTTTCCCTTTATTTTATTAGAAAAGAATGCTGAGTATTACATTTCCTTTGGAAAAAATAACTTTGCCTTTATTTTACAAGATTAATTACAATGAGGATATTTGTTTTGGTTAAAACCAATCAGGATCCCTAGTTTTGAAAAAAATTAAAGCCCTGTTGATTAAAACCAATGTTCAACTCTGGGTAGGAACTTATAAGTCACCTGGGGAAAAAAACCTGGTTCTTTTTGAAAAAAGATCTCCAAAATAAATGTTAAATTCAAATTGATGTCAACTCATACATCTCCCAACATTGCTATTTTGTAACAATACATTGGGGATGCATCAACATCCCCTCTTGCTCAAGAACTCTTATTATAAGCCTGAAATTGGGAGCAGGTGGTAGAGAGAACTGCCAGTGATTCATTTGTGAGCCTTGTCTCTAAAAGTTATTTTAGTGGCATCCCAGCCAGTGAGTGACTTCAAGCTTCCAAATAGACAGTAACATGGCCATGACTAAGTGCACTCCCACAGTAACAAGTATTTGTTGGCAGTATCACTGTGCAGTCTAGATGACTCCAATTTGAGAGATAAAGATGTAAAAAACACCTGCAGCAACACACGTAAGGCAATTATGGTTGTGTTTGGGAGAAGGAAGCAAGACGTGTTCATTCTATTGATTGAAAAGGAAGTACAAAGTATTACTTAATTATTAATTCATCCATTAAGCCTGTGTCAATAAGCAAGATCACCCCTTCCCTTGTCCAAGAATTCTCTGAGAATTTTGTTTTGTCTTTTCCACTGATTATTAATGCAACTGGCTTCTCATCCCTGCTTGATCATAGTTGCCAGCATATAATAGATACTTAAATGCTTGTCGACATGCCTTTGATCTCTTGGTTTGACTTTGGAGCCAATGTGACTATGGGTTGCTTTGCTCCTCTCCAAAATGAGCTTCCCAACCCCTAATATCTCTCTTCCGAGGAAGGAGGGGAAGACCTCATGGAAATAGAAGGTCAGGGTACAAGGAATATGGGTACTATTTCTGATACAGAAAAAATTCTTGTTTCTAGATTGAAATTAATAAAGCTTTAATGAAGAGGTACCTTTGAATTGATGAAGGATTGCCCTGAATATAATTATGAATCCAGGATTTGTGGATCTGTTCATTATCTGCCTGTAGCATCTGTCAAAGATAAAGGAGAAGTTGTGGATAGAGTCCTGAATTGAGAAAGAAAAGAACTGACCAGATCAGTAGCTGAGGATTTAGCCTTTCTGTACCTCAGTCTCCTTCTCTGTAAAATGATGGAGCTGTATTTGATGGTCTCTTAGGTCTCTTGCAACCAATCCACAATCACATTACCTGTTCCAAAGTTAAACCAATGGGTCAAAGTCATGTCAACAAGCATTTAAGTACTTATATTATTCCAGGAACAATGATCAAACAGGGATAAATATTCCTGGAAAAGACAACACAAAATTCTCAGAGAATTCTTGGACAAGAGAATAGGTAATCTTATTGACACAGGCTTAAAGGATGAATTACTAATTAGGTAATACTTTGCAAAATATCTGGTTATGTGACCCTAGCAGATGGTCTTAGAAAGCAGCTATGTCAGAGGTTGGCTAGGTAACGAGTTTCTCAGAATTGAGCTCACTCAGGTTGGTATTCAGGCAGTGATTACACAAGACATCACAGCCCACTGTCAAAGTCTTTCCAACTTAAGGTCCTATTAGCCTAGCTTCCAGAAAATAGGACGATGTCCATCTCTCAAGGAGACAGTGAAGTAGAAGAAAATAGGGAATGACTGAAAAATAACAATGATGAAAACTCTTTAAATTACCTAAGTAAGTCATAACAACAACCAAGACTTCAAATGGCTTTCTAAAATGCGTTGATATGCACATTTACATAAAGAGGATGTCACAAAAAACTTAGTGCAATTTAATACTACAGCTTTAAATTATACTAAGATTTTTGGGCCACTCTACATATGAATATATACATCCATGTATTTGTCTTTATGCATACATATATATATGTATCTGAGAGGCTCAGCATATATATATGCATATAAAACATATTTGCATATATACATACATACACATCTGAGAGACTCAGCATATATACATACATATATACATATATATGAGAGTCACAACATATATATGCATATATATGTATATATATATATATATATATATATATATATATGAGTGAATATGTATCTCAGTGAATGTGTGTGCACAGCAAAGATCTAAGAATACATCATTCAATTCTGGATGGTGATTAGGGCTCTCTGTTTTTTTCACTGACTATGGCTAGGTCAATAACTTTTGAATTTATATGGCTATCATCAATCTCTTTCAATTTGTCTTTTGATATTCCTGACTCAGTGGGCAGCTGAAGCAAGGAGTACAATCAAATATAACAATGTCCTAATGGAAATATAGGGGAAGGCAGATCAGCAGTATATCCAAAACAGTTCAGACAGCAAGATTAGACTTCCGTGACTACATTCAAAATCTTGTTTACCTCTTGCAAGGTTTTATTTCTGTCTAGAGCTCAAAGCCATGGGTGGAGGTTAAACTCTGTTATGTATGTTAAGAGAGAAATGTTCAAGGTACTTATATGGCACATATACATATATATGTGTGTGTATGTATAATCTATTTATTTATTTCATAAATTATATAATTATAGATGCATATACACATATCAAATATATATATAATAAGCATATATATATGCATATATATGGTAAGATAATTTTTAAAGTAAAATACCATATTCTTATCTTTGAAGTAATGTCTGTACCTAGATTTTCTTATAGCTGATATATATGATACAAGGAAAATTGGTAATATGGGCAAAACCACCCAATTTTCCATGAAAGCTGTGGATTATCTGAGCAGCTAATCAGAGATTCACTGCAGAACCATGAATTTCTGCACTAAGCTTTTTCTAACTGGATGTAACCTTGGTGACCTTTTCTCATTAAAGCACATTGTATTTCTGAGAGAGAGAGACTTTGCAGTCATGTGGATGAGCTATTTCTAATAATGATTCTGTCAAAGGTCAGGCATGATGATCTCTATTACTGCATGAGAAGCATGATGTTGGGAAAAACAACTTAAGGTCTAATTTAGAATCACAAAACAAACCAGTTACTAACCAAATTTCTACTCTAGAGATTCCAGAAAGGAACACTAAGGACTCTAAAAGCCACATTTCCCAGATGCTAGGAGCAATAGAATTAGATTGCTACCCAGAGGATTCAGATAAACTAGGATGTGATCAGCACCTAAGAAAGGGCATTTCAGAGATTTCTATGAGCCCCCCAGGTTCTTTTCTTTCCACTCATAGTCCCAATCTAATCTGAGTCTTTTCACAGCTCCTGCTGCAATGAAAACTTTGACTTTTACCAAAACCATATGGATAATTGCTCAAATTGCAACTTTTCTTTGGCTGTGAAGATCTGACAAGAGAACCAGCATAGCTGAGGTTATCAATGTATAAAAAAAAAGTGTGCTGTTTCCATGCTGGAAAATTTAAAAGCATCATAGGCAAGAAAATTTTATTAAGACCAGAGAACTGCATTGTACAGGATTTGGTTTTCATAAGTTCCTGATTTTGACTAAAATTTTAGAGCTAATTTAATAATGAAATATCCTTCATCCTCAGCTGTCCTGAGTACCTATCCTGCCTCCCTTGAATATGTGTTAATAAAAAGCATTTATCAGAAGTATAACTAGGACGTTTTGTGCGTAGGGCAAGTACTATAAATTGAACCTGAGGCAAATGGCACAAAGTATGCATTACACTGATCTCAGCAGAGGAACTGATCATCCAGGGAGGTGGGAGACAGAAATCTTAGCATATTGATTGAGGCTGCTGTATAGAGTGAGAAAAAGCAGGAAAAAAACAGTTTGGAAGGGCAGCGTTGGAGCTCCCCATTGCTAACTAGGCACAAAGATTTATAATTTTTATATTGCCACAACTGATAGCTCACCTAATGGCTCCTCTTTTTAGTTTGCTATTAGTAAAAATTGCCCTCTGATGAGAAACAAAGCAACAAAGGGAGAATGCATTCCAAATATGAAGGATGTGATAGAAGTAACTACTTTATGTAGGATGGATTATTTTCCATCAAAAGAAGACAAGAAAAACCAATCTTGAGACTTAATTAATTCAGGGAAGTAACTGATGCAGTTTCCTTTTCAT
The DNA here is from genome assembly GCF_902635505.1 of Sarcophilus harrisii. Lineage (NCBI taxonomy): Eukaryota > Metazoa > Chordata > Mammalia > Dasyuromorphia > Dasyuridae > Sarcophilus > Sarcophilus harrisii. Next base: position 191,958,538 of record NC_045426.1, read on the forward strand.
GAAATGTCTAGTCCATGAGGAGTCAAGTATCCACAGATTTGACAGCTGTCACACTGTTTTGTCTGAAAAAAAAATCTCATACACTGAAAGTATTGCTATTCTGTAAGGAAGTGGGTAGTAAGTTTCATCATGAGTCCTCTGGAATTATAGGTGCTCATTGTGTTGATGAGAATGCCTAAAATTTTCAAAGATGTCTTTACAATATTGTTATCATTATATAAGTTGTTCTGGTTCTGCTCACTTCACTCTACATCAATTCATACAAGTTTTCTGATCTTTCTTTGAAGCCATCTCCTTAATAATTTCTTAGAGTATTCGCTTGTCTAGCCACTCACAATTGAAAAATACAACCTCAACTTCCAATTCTTTACCACCACAAAAAAGCACTGCTATAAATTTTTGGTACATTTTATGCTGTATATTTTTGTACATTCTTAGAATTCTCTTTGCTTAGAATTTATCTTTCCCTTATTGTGCTATGCTATACTTCCTCTTATTCCCCCTCTCATTTTTCCCTTTTTCCTCCTGTTTCTCTGTTGGAGTGAAATATATTTATGTTCACAAATTTAAGTGTGGATATTTTTTTCTTTCTTTAACTAGTATAGGTGAGAGAAAAGTTCAAGTATTGATCTTTCTATACTGCTTCTTTCTTTTATGAATAGATTCCTACTTATGTGCCCCAATTATGTAAGATAATTTCCCCCAGTCTTTCTTTTCTCTCTCCTAATGTAGTCATATTGTACTTTATTTCCATTCTTCTTTTGAGATGAAACTGGGACAATCAGTCCCAGGCTTTCTGGATAATTATACTCCCTCTTTGATATCTGATGATGATTGGATTCTGAGGGGGCATACATATCACTTCCCCATATTAAAATCTAACCAGTTTATCCTTATTTAGTTCCTTATGTTTTGTCACTCATGTTTACCTTTTTATTTTTCTCTTGACTCCTGTGTTTACCCTTCAGAATTTCTAAGTAGCTCTGGTCTTTTTATTGAAATATTTGAAAGTCCTCTATTTCATGAATGATATATTTTCCCACTAGTATGATAATACTCAGCTTTTCTGCACAAGTTAATATTGGTTATGAGCCTATATTCTTTGTCTTTTGGACTATTGTACTCCAAACTCTTCTTTTCTTTTTTGGTAGTGACTGCTAAATTTTGGTTGAACTGATTACAGCTCCTTGGCATGTAATCTTTCTTAATGTTTGCTGTATATTTTCTTTAAACTAGAAGATGGATTTTAACTATGATATTTTGTGAGTTTTCATTTTGGAATTTCTTTCAGGAGTTAACTGGTAGATTTCTTCTCTATTTTTTTTTTTTTTGCCTTCTGGTTATAAGAGATCTGGAAAGTTATTTTTGTGAGTTCTTGAAATATAATGTCTAGGTTTTTTTTCATGATTTTTTCAACTTTTTTCCTTCATAGTCTCATTTTATTTATGAAAAAAATATTTTAAAGAGCTAAAAAAAACCCTTAAAAAACTGTTGCATCATCTTTTCAAGAAATTCTAGTTGAACTTGTATCCAAGTGGTATTTTTTAAAAGGCTTTGCTTATAGACATTTTGGAGTCATTATCTTCTTCTAATTTTGTGTTTTGAGTGTCTCTGTCACTATTCTATCTTTAAGATGGGGCTTTTTGTTTCATTTGTTCATTCATCCTTGCTTTCTGACTTTGGACTTTATGTTAAGGCTGGTCTCTGTGTAGTTCTGGAGGAAATGTGTGGGCTGAGCTTGTGTCCTCTTAGGTCTTTGTCCTGTTTACTTGAATTGAATGTTTTCTTACTCCAGTATCTCAGGTACAGCTCTGACTAAGAATGAACAGACTTTCAGTGCTCCCAAAGTCTGATCATTCCCTTTGAAGTCTGACTTCTGTGAGATCCTGTCCAGAGTTTGAATCTAATCAATATACCTGTGGGTTTGACCCTGCAGTTGGATCCAGCTGGACTCAGCTACTGGATTTTGCTGGATCAGAGTGACAAATATAGGTTCCTGCCCTAGTTTTTCTGCTGTAGACTTCAGATTGGACTGAAGGTTGGAACCAAAATGCTGTTTCACTCCTGGATTCTGTCATATAGATGCTGCTTGCTTCTAAACTTGCTTCTCACTTTGTACATAGATTAGACCTCAACCTTTTCTTAATTTGGAATTTCACTTTTAGGTGCAAGTCTCCTTTTAGTTGCCTTGGCTCAATGATCGAGAACTGGGTGGTCAGAGACAGAGCTACCAGTTGGTAACTCCCTGTACTTACACTTTGTATGAGAACAGCCTCCCCTCTCCCCAATTCTGTATCTAGAATCTCTTTGTGTTCTGGCACACAGCCTTTTCTTGAGCTTGAACGCTTTATGCATGATCTTTCCTGGATAGAACCTCAGTCCCATATTCATAGACTTTTCTATCTCCTTCTGTTAGCCTGGGTTAGAAATATAATGCGCTATGATTTTTCCTTGGGTCCCCAATCAAAATTCAGTTTTGTGTACTTTCCAGATTTGAGTAGGAAAATGTTGGGGATGGGGAGAAAGGGTTGGCCCTACTTATTACTCTTGTGTCATTGATTCAGGGACATGGCATTGTAGTATCAGTCAAATCCATCACTGTTGCTGCCACCATCAAATCTCTCCCAGAACGTGTCCATTTTTCTTATGGGTCCCCTGAAATATTATATCTGATCAGGGAACCTATTCTGCTATGAAGAAAATCAAAGATCAGATTTACCACTATCATATCTGTTTGGAATTCCAACTTATACCATTTTTTGATAATTGGCATTTTTAGTGCTCAAATAGATCCTGAAATGGCAACTTCATCTTCATGCTGACTTTTAGGAACATCCAAGAAGCTATCTGGGATAAATCACAGTCCAGTAGTTTTGGATTTAGGTTCCATTAAGACTTTATCCAAAAAGGATAGACTACTTTCAGTCATAATCTCGGTTAAAGATTCTTTCCCCCTCAGAGAATTCCATATATTTTAAGAATATAGATAAGGTCCTTTTCAGTTGGTGTATCTCCTTTCCTCTGGGATGGTTCTAACAACTCCTTTCCAGAAAGAGTAGGAAAAACAAGGATTGGAATTTTGTGGGAAGAAGTGTACTTGCTTTCTTACAACATGGGGATATGAAGCTTTTCCTGATTAATTATGGTAACTATGAATTTTCCTGGCCAGATGAAGATGAAGGAATCATTATTTACCATCACCCATTGGAAGAAGAGAGAAGTCCCTCAGCAGGAACTCCCACAGGACTAAAAACTTAATATCACTGTCCCCCAACCTGTGAAGTTCCTAAGAAAGGTGAGGTTATGACCTATGGAATGGGAATCATTGAGAATAGGGTGAACCTTGGTACTGACTCAGAACCAAGAGAGAGGGCCTGTAAAGGGTTTATGCCCTCTTATCTACCCTATAGAAGATCTCAACTTACGAATAAGATCAGTGACTGTGTCAGACATGTTATTAACTCATATATTGCTCTGACATTCTTCCTCCTCATCATAATCACCACTTTACATAAGGAGACTAACCATAAACTGCAAAGATTTGCCATCACCCACCATATGGACTAGATCATTAAGATACAAAACCAAAGAAGCATAGACTAAATTTCTGGCCTTTGTTACCCTCTATAGTCACTAACTGCTTCAGGGCCTATTACATTTCATATATATATATATATATATATATATATATATATATATATATATTTAACTGTTTTTCTGTTTCTGTTTTTTTCCCATTCTGTACTTAGTTTTTCCTTTAGTACCATCCATATCAGACTTAACACATCATTGAGGTTAGGGTTGTTCAGTAATGTCATTACAACCATTTTGTACTGAGAGATGCCCTAAAAATTTTTTAGGACCTTGACACTAAGGAGAGAGACATGATAGGAGTAACATCTACTTTGTATAGGTTAGACTAGTTTCTCCCCAGAAAGGCACTAAAGTTCAAACTTTTGGAATAACTTCCTGGGTTATGTAAGGCCTAAAAAATTTAATTCCATTAAAAGTGAGAATTTCTCAGACCTGATAGATGTCCTGCTGTTCTGTAAAGAAATTAATCCTCCTCTAAACATACTTTTTTGACTTGACATGTTTCTGTATGAACATAAAAGGATCTCTGTCTACCTGAACTAGTCCAGTATCCTTGCCAATACCCCTTCTATGATACAATCAAGTAAATTTATTTTTATCAAATGTCTATAAATGTCTCATTTCATTCTAGTCCTGATCCTGAACTATCAGATCAGTCTAAGTCAGACCTGATCCATAGAAAGAAACAACCTATTCAAATGTATGAGTATTGGGGTAAAAACCAATTTACCTGAATTGTAGAGTGACTGAAAGGAGTTAAGATTTTTAAAGGTTTTAAAAAAAAGTTTGATAGTTTATTTCCCCTCAATTACTTGTAAATATAATTTTAACATTAGTCTTTTAAAATTTTGAGTTACAAATTCTCTACCTACCTCCCTTTCCTACCACCCCCCATTGAGTGGGCAAGCAATTTTAGATAAGTTATACATGTACAATCATACAAAACATATTTCCACGTTAGTTATGTTGTAAAAGGAAACAACCAAAAATAACCAACAAAAATAAAGGAGGAAAAAAGCATGCTTCAATCTACATTTAGTCTTCATCCGTTGTTTCTCTGGAGATGGATAGCATTTTTCATCATAAGTCTGAGCTAAGTCATTCACAATTGATTATCATGTAATATTCCTCTCACTCTATATAATGTTCTCCTGGTCCTGTTCATTTTACTTTGCATGAGTTCATGTAAGTCTTTCCAGGCCTTTTTGGAACCATCCCCTTTGTCATTTATTATGTCACAACAGTATTCTATCAGAGTTATATACATTAATTTTTCCAGTCATTCATCAATTGAGAGACATGCCCTTGATTTTCAATTATGTGCCACCACTAAAAAAGCTACTGTATTTTGTATATTTAGGTCTTTTTCCTTTTTGTTTTATTTCTCTGGGATACAGACCTAGCAGTAGTATTGCTTGGTCAAAGGGTATTATGGTTTTATAGCCCTTTGGTCATAGTTCCAATTGCTCTACAGAATGGCTGAATCAGTATACCACTTCACTAACACATTAGTGCTTCAATTTTCCCACATCAAAGGGAGGGTACTGTTAATTTAATGTCTACTGATGTGACTACTGCTCAGACATCCTTTGTCCTATTTGATTTTCACAAATAACAGGGAGTCTCCAAGGTGCATAATATAATTTCCAAGGCTAGTAAAGGAGGTGGCTATGCCTTTACAAAGTTTTGCTTGGAGGCTTAACATTTAAGCTGAAAATAGCTAAATTAAAAGCATGACTATTGTTGAGTTGTTCATGGAGTTTAATGGGTACCTTTCATGGAAGTCTGAGGACAGATAGTGACAACTAAATTGGCATGTGTATGATACTGTTTTTTCTTCCTGAACAAGAGGAGGGACATATGTGATATAGTCTATTGGATATTTGGGTCATTCTTACCCAAATATGACTTATAGAAAACTTTGATTAAGGGAAATTAGATAAATAACTTTTCATAATAAAGACAAGTATGACAAAATTTTATTTTTATTTGAGTTTTTCATTTTTCTATTATAAAATAGGAACTTTAACACAAAGAAAATTAAAGGAGCTGTCCATAAAAAGAGTTCTGAGAAACCTTAATCTTCAGTTTTGATTTCAAGTCATACTATGCAAGATTGCCTTTCTCTTTTATAATAAAACAGATTGGTTGCAAATCTGTAGAAAGAAACATAATTAAGTTACATGTAGTTCAAATGAGGACACAACATCTATATTTAGGTCCCAGCCATAAAATGAAGAACATCTATCCTGAGATCCAATTAAATTTTCAGAATATATATTTTAATAATCTTCAAAAACTACCTATTAATACAATATTAATCTAAGAGGTAGGTTAAGCTGAATCATCTGTGAACAGAAAGATTGCTGTTGATTTTGGGTCCAAGGATAAAGAGATGTGTCATGATAGTGAGTGTTTGCATCATTTTACAAAGCAGCAGTCTTTGTTTATCCAAGGTGATAATATATCAAGGACAGACTTCAACATCCTTTCCCAGTGGAATAAAAGAGCTTTTCTTATGCTGGAATCTAATTTAGGATGCATTCATTTCAGGAGGGAGTCATCCTCATGGCAGCCTCATTCTTTTGGGAAGGGAATGGAGAAAGAAAAAGGTATGAGGGACAAAATATCATTAAGGATCTTATAAGCAGGTGAATTTAATGGAAGCAACAAAATGATATAGAAATATAATGGAGAATAGCTAAACAATTTGTGGTATAAATAAATAAAAAAGGAATGAAAAAACATTTGTTTAATACTTATTATGTGCCAATCCCTGTATTAAGTGCTAGAGATAAAAGTACAAAGGCAAAGACAGCCCCCTTTTTGGAGCTTGAATTCAAATGAGGAAAATATGAACATAATGAAATATTTTTATGCTGTAAGAAATGACAAATGAGGAATTCAGAGAAGCATGAAAAAGCAAGAATCAATGCAAATTGAAGTAAACAAAAGTATGCACTATGACTACAACAATATAAATGGAAACAACAACAACAATCCTGAAGTTTACAAACTTGTAATGATCAAATATAATCTCAAAGAAAAGATATGAGAAGACATCTCCCCCTCCTACCCCATTCCTTTGCAGAAACTGGTCCCAGGGTATAGACCATTGCATATAGATTTAGATTCTTTTTGATGTGTTGAGTGGTTTTGATTAAATTTTCTCTTCTTTCTTTTTTAAAGATTCTTTGTAAGGAATTGACCATCAGAGAGAGACAGACAGACAGACAGAAAGACAGAGACAGAGAGAAACAGACAGACAGACAGACAGAGGGAGACAAAAGGAGACAGGGAGTCAAAGACAGAGATAGGAAGAGAGAGGGGGAGAGAGAGAGAGAGAGAGCAAGCATAAATAAGGGGTATGTTAGAAGCTATTCCTATGGTTTCTTATGAGTTGATTATTAATTTTTCAGTGTAAACATTTACACCTGGGAAATCAGCAAAGATTACAAATCAGAACTTGATATATTGTTTCATTGCTTGTCTAGACATATGCTAGAGATTAAACTTAAATGTGTGTCATGCATATTTTTTTCATCTGGAAAGCCAGTTATCAAACACTTACCAGGACACCTTTGAATACATGCTGAAAATCATGATATAAAAATAAAAGCTTTAAGTGCAAATCGATTTTTAAAAGAAGGAATGAGGACGGGAACTTATACAGAAGAACTGATTATACTATAAAATCATATGTGATTGAAGGGGAAGGATGTATTATAAAGTGTCAGGGTAGCAAATTATATTAATTCAATCTAAAAAGCATTAAGTACTATGCTAAACACTGGCAAACTAACAAAAATTGATATCTTAAACAAAGACAATTAAAAAGAAAAAACCTCTCTGCTTCCAAGTTACTTACATCGTGGAGGAGTTTGCATTCTTGAAAAAACAATAACTGATCTTAAAACATTAAATGGTTTCTGAATGCAACTTTGAGGAAAACAAAATTATTCATTGAATATTCAATTAAATCCAACTTTTAAATTTCAGTATTATTCTTTTTGTTACCTGCCATTCTGACATACATGGTAATGAGTAATGGATCTGTCAATGTTGCCACACAGTTAGCAGGCCAGTCTCACTCATAATCTCTTTCTACTGCAATTTAATTAAAAATTTGAAAGGCCTGACTTTTATCTGGACTTATATTTTCTGCAACACTAAAAATATGCCAGGGAACTAATCAGTCAGTCTGATCTTTTAGGCACAGCTCTACTAATAGTTAGAAGAGTAGAACAACCACTAAAGTGTTTTTAACTCCTTTGGCACAAAGTGGCACTCATTTCAAAGGTAAAAAAACATATTAAGTCACTGCCATCTCCATGTCCTATTCTGAGTGACCAATTTTAATTTTATGGCTTTGGGGACCAGACTGATATTGGTAGTCTGTTAATTCAGGTTCAATGCTAGGATGAAATGGATTACCACAGGGCAATAAACAGTTAACAGAAGGAGGTTTGCTTGTTTTGAACATACTTAAGCATATAATGTAGCACTCAGCTTGGGAGACATTCCTGCCCCTTGCCTCCATATGGAAAGCCAATACAAGAGTCTAGGGACTCATTGGCTCTTCATGCTGCTAAGTCTGAAGAACATTAACTCCAGGTAGGTAGAACCTATGTCTGGCCCAGGAGACCATGAAGCCCAATCAAAAGTTAAAAGTCATCAAAAAGCTTGAGCTTTGTTCCATTTTACCACAGGCCAATCCAAGTTGGGGATAAAACAGAGTGAACACTGGTCAAATAATAGCCAATTGTCATTTCATTCTCTGCTAGTCATGGGACAGTTGGACCTCCTGTCTATTTCCACATTTCCCAGGTTTCAGTGCAATGTCTTTTGAAGCAATTAATTTTCCCATGAATAAAGGACTATTCTTTAAGGAACCTACCATAAGGTCACAAAAGGAGTTCATCTAATACTGGGGAATTTGGAAAGGTTTCTCCTTATCCTGTAGGTACCATACTCCTCTGAAAGCTAATGATTTGGGTTTCCTATTGCTTCATAATTAGATGCATGTATGTGTGTGTGGGAGGATAGGTGGAGGAAAGAGAGTCATGGACTATGGATACAGGCTTGTTCATCATCATTTTTAGAATACTGAATTTAAAGAATGGATGCCTATCCATTCAAAGTAAGCTCCAAGTATATACATGAACTTAACATAAAAGACTGGGGGTGGAACACAAAGACACATTTCCTCTCTATCTTTCTAGGAGAGGAGGAGTGAGAGATGAGCAAGAGAAGGAGGAAGAGGAAGAAGGAGAAAATATTTGAATAGAGGAGAATCCTTAAATAGACAAGGGATACAGATGATTATAGAAGATAAAATGGATGATTTCACTTTTTTAAAAGAAAAAAGCTTTTATGTCAACAAAATCCATGAAATTGGAATTAAACTTATAATGGAAACTATTAGCTAGTTTTTAAAAATTGTAGTAAATTGGCAAAGATGATAAGAATTAAAAATGGCATTTGTTGAAAAGGTATATGAAGATAGGCCCAATAATGCATAGTTAGTAGAATTATGACTCCGTACAATCATTCTGGAAATCAAGTTAGAATAGCAACCCAAAAGTTACTAATCTATGCATACCCAGCAAAGCAATAAATGGCACAATGGTGGATCTGAAGTCAGGAAAACCTGAGTTCAAATCTGACATCAAATGCTTACTAGTTATGTTAATCTGAATAAATCATTTAACCTCTTTTTATCTCATTTTCTTTAACTGTAAAATGGAGATAACAGTTACTTACCAGGACCATAAGGATCAAATGAAAGAATATTTGTAAAGTGTTAGCACAATGTCTGACACATAATAGATGCTTGTTTCCTTCTTTTCTTCCAACAATTTCACTACTAGAAATATACTCCCAAAATGTCAGAGCTATAGGAAAATTATCCATATGGTTTAAAGTATTTGTAACAGTACTTTTTGTTATAGCAAAACTTGGAAGTTAAGGTGGTATATATGAATGTAATAGAATATCATTGTCCTGTAAGAGCTGATATCTATGACAAATTCAGAGAACACTGGGAAGACTTATGTGAATTGATGCACAAAAGTTTACAAGATGGTCAGAATAATGTAAAGGAAAGCAACTTTACGAGAACACAAAATTCTGATCAATGAAGTAATCAATTATGATGAAGTAATCAATCATAATTGATAATGAAGCATGTCTCCTGCCTTTTGACAGATAGATTATAGGCTAGAGGTGCAGAATGAGGCATGCATTTCTAACAATATGTTGACATGTTTTGCTTGATTATACTTAATTCTTAACAAGAGAGGGCTTCTGAGATGGGGTTAAGTTGGTAGTTGTGATAAAGCTGCACAAAAGGAAAATTTTCAATAAAAATATGTTAAAAGTACAAAAGAGCGAAAAAAAAGATTAGAAGAAAATATAAATGAATAAGGACATTTTATCAATACCTTCAATGAATTTAATGAATATTTTAGAAAACTCCATATCAGAAATTCAGTTTCATGAATAACCTCATTTTTTTCCTTTTTTAATATCCTGGAATGTTTATGTTTACTGATGGTTATCAAGATAATAAAAAAAAGAAAAAAATTTAAACAGGAATGGATGTTTTTAGGAGTAACAATATATCTCTTGAAGTGGAAGTCACAATTAGATCTTTCCAAATAAATAATATAGACAGTGGACCAAATAAATCAATGGTAATTTTAAATCATTCAAACATAAGTACTTTTTCCTCTTGGTGATTCTTTGTTCATAATTATTATATAAGGCTTCATCTCTTGTGATTGAGATGCATTGAAAGAATTAACAATATCATATTTGAAGATTGTAAGAGAATCAGAATTCTTTGAGTTTAGACTCTTGTGAGATCACATAAACAAACATTTCTGAATGCTTGTTTTCTGAAGAGAAGTTTTGGTTTTAGCTTTTAGAAACTTCAATGGGCAACTCAATAACATAAGTTGCCTTGAAATTCGACTCTCCAGACCAAGACCAAGTCAAATGAAGGGCTTAGGAAGTGAAGTGGGACAAAAAAGATATTGATCTTTTCACTTGTAAGGAAAGACATCTATGATCCTACCTGAATTATATTCTGTTTTATGCTGGTTACTAGGTAGTAAACTATGTGATGGCAGGGATTGTATGTTATTTATCATATTTTCAGAGTAAATTAATTGTCACTAGAAGAGTTTTCTGTATGCCATAAGTGTTGTGTCCTGCTTTCTAGAGTTCCTACACTGGGGTAATTAAAATATACTGTCTTAGTGGAGAAGTGACGAGGCAGGACTCCTGAGGATGGTGGAAAAATGGAGTCCATTTATTTCAAGGACTTTCTCCTTTATATAATGTAACAAAAACAACACTGTGCATGTTGGACCACATAAATAACTTGCTATTGCACATAGATTGCCACCTGCTATCACTCTTCCACCTGCTATCACTTGCTTCAATCTCAACACAGGTTGTTACCACTCCCTGACTTCTCAGGGAGGCTGAGAGTCCTTAGGGGAGATGAGGAGCTGAAGCAGACATTGTTAGCAGGTTTCCTCTGAGCTGAAGGGTCTTATACCTCACCCAGAGTTCCCCCACTGACTGTGACCCTCTACATCTCTCCCTTTCTTTTGTTTTAATTGAAGCAGGTATATACCAGTGGTTAAATCTTTACCATGGGAGGAATCACACAGGTAAGTTATAATATCATACAAGCAATTAGTAACATAACAAACAATATTAATAAACAAAATACTAAAGATTTCCATGGGTCCCAGGACGGTGTAAAAAATAACTATCAATTCATAACCACATACGCCTCCATGAGCAGCCAAGAGATAGTCCAAAACCAATCTATTGTCCATCACTTCATGTCTCAGGAAATCCAATGATTCCTGCAGTTTTGAAGTCCTGCATCCATCTCATTGAGAATTATTTTTGATGAGTACACAAAAGGTTAACTGTCAGGCTCCTTCAGTGGTGGGCACAGTCAGCAATGGAACCATCTGGACCTTCCCCTTTGCCTCAAACGTCTTCCTCCTCTCCGTCTCTCTCCAAAGGACAAGGAGAATATGCTTATTGGCACTCATCTGATTCCTTCTCCATCTGTAGAGATACAAGCAAACCCTCTCCCCCAAGCAGTTAACCTATCTGGTCCTTTCCATTCACCACTTTCTGGATCTCTCTACATCACCTGGTGATTATCTAAAGATAGTGGAGCTGTTCGCATTGGACACTGCCCTTCCACTGGCTTATAAAGCCTGTCTGTGAGAGCTAGTGCATCTTTATCAAAAATCAAAAAGTTTTTCATATATATTGTTAAGTTTAGAAGTTCTCTAGGGTTATCTGTGGTTCCCCCTCTCTTTAATTTTTTGAAGGAGCGTCTTAATATTTCCAAATGTTCATCTCAAAGGGGTAGCACTAATTTTAGCTGCTATTGATCCTCCTATGCCAGACATATGGGTGTTTGCCATAATCTTTGGCCAGTGACTGGGGACATTAGCTACACATTCTCCAGTTTCTCAGATCAATATATGAATAGATACCATTTTGTAAGCACTCTCAAGAGGTGAAATTGTCAAGCCGACAGTGTGTGGATGCAAGAGATCTAAAGGCAGAACAGGGACAGGTTTCAGCTCTCCAGGGGATATCTCAGTAGTCCCAGCTGCATACAACTCTATTCTCCCTAACTGCAATCCCCTTCCCCCATCAGCTTGCATAAAGACTCTCTGGGTGTAATAGTTGCCAACATATCCCAAGTGTTTTTTGCCTGGGACCCTGGAGCCCAGCCCAGTTTCTTGTAATGAGGACATAGGGGAGGGTAAAACTTCCTCATGGGTTGCACTGATGGTGTCATTGCCCCTCCCACTCCTCCTCTTCCCCCTGCTCATGAAGGTAGAGTTGAGGGAGGAGGGTCAGAAGATGGGGAATACCCTAAGGATACTTGCTGAGGTGTAGGCAGAATTGAAAATGAGCCTTGAAGGAGAAAAGCAAGCAGTACTTATGGTACTTAATTCCTTTTTTGCTCAACAGGCAATAGTACTTAAGATACTTAATTCTCTTTTCACCCAATTGGCAATGCCCTGCAAACCTCCTAAAGCAGTAAAAAGCAATATAAATCAGTAAAATACTAAAAAAAAAAAAAGACTACCTTAGCTCCATCCTATGTGCTGTACCTTCCATGGCTATGGGCACCAACCCTCTGCTTGTTTTCTCCTCATATTTCCTGTTTTGACCACCTAAGTTAAAATCTTTCCTTGTTTTAAAACTTGTAGTATTCCTTAAAACCGATTTTACTCCATTGTATTCAGTTAGTTGTTCTCCCACTAACTACCACATCTCAGGCTCCAAACTCTCCTTCTTACAAAGCCACAGAGATGTACGCTCCAGAGCATCTGAGAACTCAGTGATCTGCTTCTGATATACCAACAAACCTTGCTCCTAACCTAACTAAACCTGCTTCATACTTCCCTCAATAGGGAAGCTCATTTCTTAGTATTTGCCTCATTTCAGTTGAAAAACGAAAGTGACTAGACTAGCCTTTACCAATTCTTCAAACTTGCCTATTTTTATACTTACCCCTCTGGGTCACGGGGACTTCTCCACTGAACTTAGCCAATTGTGTCAGTCGAGCTGATTTGGATAGGATCTCACCTAGAGCCCCATATTGGGCGCCAAATGTTGTGTTCTCTTTCTAGAGCCCCCAGGTTGGGGTGACAAAAATGTACTGTTGCTTTCTAGAGTCCCCACACTGGGGTGATTAAAATGTCCTGCTTTCTAGAGTCTCTAAGTTTGGGTGAGAAAATATACCATTGCTTTATAGAGCCCCCACACTGGGATGATTAAAATATACCTTCCAAGTGGAGAAGTAATGAGGTGGGAGTCCTGAGGATGGTGGGAAAATGGAGCCCATTTATTTCAAGGACTTTCCCCGTTATATAATGTAACAAAAACAACACTGTGCACATAGGACCACATAAGCAACTTTTTATATAGTTTGCCACCTGGTATCACTCTGCTTCAATCTCAACATATGCTGTCACTTCCCCCTGACTTCCCAGGAAGGCCAAGAGTTCTTAGGGGAGATGGGGAGCTGAAGCAGACATTGCTAACAAGTTCCCTCTGTGCTGGGGGTCTTATACCTCACCCAGAGTTTCTTCACTGACTGTGACCCTCTGCACATAGGCGCTTAAAATATTGTCTAATGCATAAAGTCCTTTCTCAGCATATCTCTTTACCATAAATTATTATTTTAGAAGAAGAGATGTTTAAAGCCAGAGAAAGATTTTTTGAAAATTTTAAAATTTGGGTCAGCTAAATGATGCAGTGGATAGAGCACCAGACCTGAAGTCAAGAGAACCTGAGTTCAAATCTGATCTCAGATACTTACTACTTCCTAGCTGTGTGACCCTGGGCAAGTCATTTAACTCCAATTGCCTCAGTGAAAAAAAAGAAAAAAAAAGAAAGAAAATTCTAAAATTTGATCCTTAATCCTCTGCTCTCCCATCCTATAAATCTTTTTAATTTTTATGCTCTCAACCTTTACTCCTTCTCACTCACATTCAAGAATGGTCTCAGCATCACACATGTATTCTACTTCTTCATCAAAGATTCAGATCTTATCTAGTCATAATCTCTTAGCCGACCACTTCACCCTGTACCTTACTGATCTTAAACCTCCCCTTTTTGTTACTATTGCTAATATCCTATCTTCCTTATAAACTCCTTCATTAAATACAGAAGAAAAAAAAACCTGTAACAAATAACTAGGGGCAAAGACAATGAATCCATAAAGTGACCATTTCCATAAATGTGTGTCTTTTTCTGAACTTCTCTGGCAGGAGGAGGGTAACATCAACATAGACTTACTGGATAAATTTGTTATTTTTTTGTTTTGTTTTGATCAGTCTTGAAAAGTTGATTTTCTTTACAATGCTTTTCTCCTTGAATCAATTGTCTTTCTGTTGTTCTCATTTTACTCTTTATCAGTCCATATTTCCTAGGATTCTCTGAAATTATCTTGTTCATTATTTTCTATAGTACAATAGCATTTCACATGACATTAACATACCACTTTTTTTCATTCTTCAATTGATGGACCTTCTTTTAGATTCTAGTTGTTTGCTCCCTGTCCTCCTAATTTCAGGATCAGGAATTTTATCTGCTTGGGACTTCTACTTCCCTAGTATTAACCTCCTCCTTTAACCTCACTCTTCTCTATTCCTGCTTATTTATGTCTTTAGTTTCATCTATTTCTGCACCAAAGTCAGTATGTGTGTGTGTGTGTGTATACATATCTTAAACATTCCTCATCTTACTCAGAGAAGAATGAGATTCATCTGATGCCTACTCTCTCCAGTTCTTCCTCCATGATGATATAACCTTCTCACACATTCCAAGTTTAAGTACTAGCCAGTTCCATTCCTTTCTTCCTCCTTTCTATTCTTTACCCTAACTTCTTTCCCCACTTCAGATCCTTAGAACAGAACCACACAATCCCTAGTCCTGTTTTGTTATTTAATTCCCTTAATACTTTTTGAAAATATTTCTTTTTTCTTCCTCTATTAGAATGTTAACACTAAAACAGCATATCCCTTTCAACTGATCAAATAAATTTACCTTCCTATGTTTTCTCTAGTGTGTGCATTTCAAAGTTTCTCTTTGACTCTGATCCTTTCATTAGACATGTTTAAAAGTTCTGTCTTCTATAAAAGACCAATTTCACACACATGCATATAAGTCTATATTCACCTCTGAAAAACAAACTATTCTTGGTTGTAAAATGTAAAATTTTTTTTGCCTCTTGGAATATTGTATACCAAGATCTCTTGTTATTTGTGGTAAAAGCTACCAAGTCTTATGTCATTTAACTATAGTTTCTTGGTACTTGTACTCCATCTTTCTTATTTTTTGCAGCAAATTTTTTTTTGACATAGAACCTTTGGTTTGGGGATATGAAATACCTGAGACTTTTCCTTCTTTCTGGGAGGTGATCAGTAGATTTTTTTCCCTTAGCTTTATTTTGCCCTCTGTTTCTAATAGATTTGGGTGATTTTTTTGTTTAGTGTTTCTTGAAACATGATGTCCAGACATTTTTAAAAATCATGATTTTTTTCTCATTTCCCTCCCTCCTACTTTGAGAAAGGCTCCCTTTCAGTCCAGAATTTTTATCCTAATTATTCCTCTGAAGGCTATATGTTGAAATTAAAACTGTTTTGTGTTTGAGATCCAAACCATACCTCTGCTGCTGCTGGTTTCTGAACTTTTTACTCCGAGGATTCTCTTCCAGAATGACAAACAGTAACCTTTGAGGAGGAACAGCTGCCCCTGGGGACTTAACCAGTCAGTTCTAGTTGAGCATTGCTATTTCTTCTTCTTCTTTCTATTCATCCTCATCCTCTTCTTCTTCTGTCCACATAGGGAGTCATACCTACACGTGGGTGCTCTGTCCAAAGGAATAAAAATACCTCACAAGGGATCTTGGAGTTCAGGAGATTAGACTTTTTTCCTTCTTGATTGTATAATTGTTTTTTGTTTTATTTTGCTTTGTTTTGTTTTTTTAAAAATGGGGACAATTAACTCTTTTGTATTATGTAGATTTTAAATTAAAAAGATTTAAGATCTTTTGAAATATCTAGACTTTGTGAAGCCCATTGGGGTTAAAATGGAGTTACTTAATTATGCCTTTAAACCCATATCATTCTGACTTTCATTGAGTCACCAATAATAGATCCTGACCCAAACTTCACTTGCTCATGGCTTGAGTTTTGATGGCTCCAAATGAGTATAAATAGCAACTTTTTGTGTGCTGGTCAGAAACCCTGAAGATTTTTGCCTCCAGTGTGATTTTTTTATAAAGTTAAACTAGGCCATCTTTTTTCTCAATTCTTACCTATCTACTTGGGCATAGCCTCAGATAAACTGAGACCTGGGAAATACCTTAGCTTAGAAAAGGTCCTGCTGCATCCTGGGTCATTACCAATTATCTTGAGTTATGTCTTTCCACAGGACACTGATGATTTCCACCCCAGAACTGCACAAAACCCATTTATTGTAGTTCTCATTGTTTTTCTTGATCATTACTTAATCTGGTGAAATTTCTGGTTTGTTATTATTATCATTATTTTTTTTCCTGGAGCAGGTAGGTATGTGAGAGCTTGGCTGTTTACCCTTGTTCAGGCAGCTACCTCATCTAGAAGTCGGTTCAGCAAGTTTCCTTTATTCTGCAAATTCTTCCCAATTTTAGGTCTTGACTTTGATGTGGGAAAACTCTGTAAAAAAATAAAAATAAAAACAAAACTGTCCCCTTTTGATCTGTAAAAGAAGGGAGATTCCTGGCCTCCCAAACTCCAAAGAGTCTATGAGAGAGAGCATATCCTCCTGGCTGGGCTTTTCTAAGGCAAATCAACCCCTCCCCCCCCCCAATTCATAGCTAGATACCCATTCAAATTCAGTCTGAAAAAGCCTTCAAAGTAATTTCATTTAACTGGAAGATCCTGGTCTGATCAGTTCAAACTGCTTCCCCTCTTTTCCCCCCCTCGCCATGATCTACTCATAAAATAGGTTTCTGCTCATTCATTCTTTGCAGAATGTCCAAAGTAGCATGCTTTGCCTCTTTGGCATAGCTGCCAGGATTCCTACCCACTATGAAGACATTCTCTTCTCAGTGCCAGCCTCCATTTCCCTAAGGACTTTGGCACTCGGAAGTCAATCTTCCTAGCAAAGCTGACTTCTCGTCCAACAATAAACTTCCCATTTGCCATTTAGTATTTTGGATTGGTGAATTCTTTCATGAAGAACCTGCGCTGATCAGAATTCCCACAATTCTCTAAACTGCCATTAATCTCATCACCTTAGCCTAAAATTATTTAATAATGAAGGGCTGGGGCAGTGTAACAAAATAAAGGCCATCAATATCTCTTTGCTCATGAAATCCCACACAACACATTTGTTTTGTCCTCACATGGTTATTTGATAACTGAAGGATGGGCTTCAATAATTATGTTTAGTAGAGGCATCTGAATAACATGTTCATGTTACTAGACAGAGACACCAGTTGGGTTTTACAGTATAGAACAGATGGCAAATTAATATTAATTAGGAATAAGTACTGTAATTATAATAAGGATTATTTTCGCCCCTAAATATTATAATTGTGGATCAGTTCACCACTTTGTTTATATACCTAAGTTTACTCATTTTCTTTTCTATTTTCAACACTTCTTCAAAAGGTGCAAAGGTAAAACATTTTCTCTCTTCTCCACTGGTGCCTCCAGTGAATCATTTGTCTCTCACCTCATATATATACCCACACTGAAAAGGAAGCTTCAATTTAAAATTATAAAGGCTTTATGCTTTAGGCAGACTGAGAAACTGAAAGTCCTGGCAAAATCTTGTGACTCTAGACAAGGAACAACTTCTCTGAGCTTCTTTGATTTTCCTGTTTGTGAAATGAGGGACTTGGACTACATAACTTCCTAGGCTCCTTCCCTTTCCTTGCTTTCCTTTCTACTTTTAGTACTTAGTGCAACGTCTGGTATGTAGTAGGTATTTAATACAAGTTTATTGAATGGCTGATTGTGATTCCTAGATTGCTCTCCTTTTTAGTCCCTTAATTATTCTTAAAATCTAAACATTATAAACACTATCTCTTTGGCTTAAAATGTTGATATTTGTTTAAATATCACTGCTACCTTAAAGATGTTAAATTTTACTTAAAAGTTGTTCGGTCATTGAGTTGTGTCCAATTCTTTGTGATCCTATGGATCATAGTATGTCAGGCCCTTCTTTTCTTCATTATCACTTGAAGTCTGTCCAGGTTCATGTTCATTGTTTCTATGATACTATCTATCCATCTCACCCTCTGCTATCCCCTTTTCCTTTTAATCTTCAATCTTTCCTTATATCAGGGTCTTTTCCAATGAGTCCCATCTTCCCAAAGTATTTAAACTTCAGCTTCAGTATTTGACATTCCAGTGAATAGCCTGAATTAATTTCTTTAATTTAACCTTTGTGCTGTCCAAGGAATTTTCAAAAGTCTTCTCCAGCACAATTCAAAAATGTTGATTATATAACATTCAGTTTTCCTTATACTCCAACTTTCATAGCCAAATGCTGCTACTGAAAAAGTTAAAAGTTAAAGGTTAATGTAAATAAAATGTATTTTTATCCTATACAAGTTCATTGACCTTCTGAAATATATCCATAGAATCTTTGGTTAAGAACTTTAGGGCATCGAGGTAGCACAAGTGGACAGAATACCACTCCTGGAGCCAAGAGGGTCTCAGTTCAACTCTATCTCAGACCCTAGCTGTGTGACTCTGGGTAAGTCACCTAACCCTATTTACAGAGAAGAGAGGGAGAGAAAAGGGATGGGAAGTGGGAGAGAGGAGGATGTGGAAGTGAGAGGAAGGGATAGGAAAGAGAGGGAGGGAGGGAGGGAAGGAAGAAGGGAGGGAGAGAGAGAAAAAGAGAGAAAGAGAGAGAGAGAGAGAGAGAGAGAGAGAGAGAGAGAGAGAGAAAGAGAGAGAGAGAAATCTCACTTGAAAATATTAGCAGCCATTTATATCTTAGTGAGAACGTATAATAGAGAAATAGATGTTGAACTGAGATCTAGGGAGAGTGCTTAGGGCAATGAATACCTGAGGAATAAAAATTACATAAGAGCAAATGAGAAAGAGTTGGGCAAGGGAAACATCTTGCATATTACCTATCTTAAAAAAAAACATGCTTAATTAGTATTTTTTTTAATTGAAGATTAACATGCTTTCCTTTCACTACAGCATGATATGGTGAAAAAAGTGATGCATTTGGATTCAAATAATCTGAAATTACAGCCTGTTTTCGTCTCTTTCCCTCTATACAATCCTAGGCAAGTCATATTTTCTCTCTGGATTTCAGTGTCCTCATCTATGACACAAAGGAGATTTTTTTAGATGTTTAAAGTTCCTTTCTAGGTCTAAAGTCTTCTTCAGAATTTTGCTTAAAGTTTTTTCATCTAAGTGATCCTCAAAAGGAAGGCAAGCCAGAAGCAGGATTTCTATAGCAGAAATCTTTCTAATTCCTCCTTCAGGACTTTGTCTCAAGACTCTGAGAAACAATCCATTCTCCCAAATAAAAAATGCAAGGGAAAAGTGCTAAGAGATTAGATTTGCTCATTCTACCTTCAGAAGCCTTTGGGCAAATTTGTAGAGGGCTTTGCTTAATTAAGGGGAAAAAATATAGATTGCATTATATTTTGAACTTATCTTAGTAACTGATGGCTGAGATGTTTGGTGCATGAAATAATGAATAGCAAAATGAAAAGAGCCAAGAGAACACTGTATACAGTAATGCAATATTTTTTTTATTTTTTAAAGAATGTTTTAAGAATGACTGAGTAAATAAGTCATTTTGACTATTATAAATACCCAAATTAACTCTAAAAGGACATATGAAGAAAGACTCTATCTGTTTACAGAGAAAGAACTGATAAATAGAAGTGTGCAAAGAAACAATTTTCATGTATGTGTGTGAGTATGTGTGTAATGGTAATAACGGGAGATGTGGAATAGGAAGAAAAAAGGGGGGTAAAGAAAGGAGAAATTTATATGATAACTTTATTATATGTTTAAAAGGAACAGCAAATCGCATACAATAGATTTGCAGTTTCATGCTGAATCATTTTTTTTATTATATTACATTAGGGAAATCCTTGTTTTATTACATAAATTAAAAATAAAATAAATTTAAAAAAAAAAACATACTGAATTTTTTTGATAGGGAATTGTGATGAAGGCCACCTAGTTTATAAAAGATTCCCTCAGTAATTATCACGTGAGTGCAAGAGAAACACTTTAGTTGGTGTCCTTTTATCATATATATATATATATATATATATATATATATATGAAGAGAAAGAGAGAGAGAGAGAGAGAGAGAGAGAGAGAGACATATATGTCTGTTTATCTGTATGTATAAGTTGGCTAAGTATGAAAGTTTGTGACTCAATTTATTTTCAGAGAATAACTTTGCTCCCAAATGGCAATAAGCAATGATATCAACATCAACAACATTAAAAAAGATCTCTTGAGACTGTCCATCTATATACACCTATGTAGATATATAATATGTACATATTTCATAACTACACAGATATGTGTGTATGTGTGTATACATATATATATATATATATATATACATATATATATATATATATATATATATATGTATCTATATGTATTTCCAAATTAATACCCTTGAAACCTTTCCCAGTCATTTTGGAAAACAGGCTTTTCTCCCAAGTAGATCCAAAAGGGAAATGATTGAAAATTAAATTTCCTCAATCTTCAGAGACCCCCATATATTTGAATGTAGTTTACAGGTTTGAGCTTTACTTTGACACTAACTAACTATCTGATTATTTCACTTTCAGCTGTAACATATGTGAATTATAGATCCTCTCTAAGGCTTCATTTATGGAACAACTTCCAGGACTGTAACTCTGTCAATCTTCCCCGGGCTCTCCTCTTTATTTACAGAGAACTAAAAGCAGGAAAGAGGCTGATGATAGAGAAAAAAGAGGAAAGATTAAGAATACATGAATGTATATTTGGGAAAAGTGATGATTTCTCAGAACTTATAAAACCATATTCTAAATTTTTGGGTACATGATATATTGTATTAAGAAGATTATGGAACAACCAATAAAAGGGGATTGACAATCCTGTAAGTTTTTTGTGCTCTAACAATGGTCAGTGGTGTTTATAAGGTTAAAAACACAATCACATCAGCACCTATAATATACTTAAATGAATAATACTAAGCCTAATTTAAGTGGATTCTCTGAAACACACATGCATAAAACTTGAACTGTTAGTAATGTAATAATAAATGCTATTTGTCATCATATGTTCAGTTCTGATAATGCTCTTTTTTCACATTGTCTGGGTTTGTGTATATGTATGTATACACAATTACACATACATGTGCATTATTTATATTTATCAGGTTCCCCTTGCCAAGACCACCTGTCTTTTTCTTTTTTACTCCTCTCTTTTTACTATTAGGGGATACCTTGTTTTCCAAAACTAAGATCCAGCAAGCAAACTATACTCTGAGTTTTGTGTAATAACAATATTTTGCATTTACTCTCTGCATGAACTCAGCTACAGCAAGATCCTAGAATGGTTTCTTACCAGCCCCAGGTGGTCCCTGAGCCTAGACAAGCACCTGCAGTAGCCGTGTTCTGGTCATGAAACTTGCTAATAATCTTATGCTTATGACCACCATTATCTCTTTGGTTTTAATTTGTTTTATTTTATTTTTCAGAGCTAATTGTGGTTTAATAACTTGTGTGAACTCTTTGGTATTTTCAGATTTAACAGCAGTTACAAAACCTTGGTTTCATCATTTGTATACAGGGTTGATACATGTGTGTATGTATATGTGTCCCATCTCTGATAAATGCTGTTTTGTTACCTCTGGTAAATTGTGATACCTCTAGTACTTAGATGTCCAGGGGTCCTCAAACTACGGCCCGCGGGCCAGATGTGGCAGCTGAGGACGTTTATCTCCCTCAGCCAGGGCTATGAAGTTTCTTTATTTAAAGGCCCACAAAACAAAGTTTTTGTTTTTACTATAGTCTGGCCCTCCAACAGTCTGAGGGACAGTGAACTGGCCTCCTATTTAAAAAATTTGAGGACCCCTGCAGTATTCTCTAAGAGTATAAGCTATAGAAAGGGTTCAAACTCTACTGATTTTCTTCATTTAGAAATTCCCTATACCAATGAAATAAGAGTAAGAATAATTCTTATCCCCATACTTATGCACTTGTATTTGTAAATTGTGGCCCCCAACTCATCAAATGGTGGCCAATTCCAACAATAATATTCTCCACAATGAATTAGTTTGGTCCTGGATCAGTCAGTGGAAAGAGGACCAGAGGGAGTCAAATTCATCAGAAATCCTTAGACTGAGGACAACCAAAGTACTAGGGTGTCCAAGCTTCTAGGAACTTGGAGATGGAGAGACAAGTTTCTTTTACCTACTTGACACTAAACCTGCTTCCTACACCAATAGCTCCTCTGTGTTTTGAGTTACCAGCCATGAAAGATAATGTCATAATTCATATATTGACTTAACTCTTAGTCCTCCTTAGTCTCAGGACCTTGGAGGATCAGGGCTATAATTCATTGGTTCTTCTCATGTCCTGTGTCAAATTCCTAATTCCTACTTCTTCTATATCTATTATTCATAGTCAAAATCTGCTTTTCCAAAAATCCTTCCAGTCTCTCTACCTTCCTCAAACTCACTGTTTATGCATGTTAGCCATATTTTTAGCAAGCAAGCTATTGCAATAGTCAAGGTGTGAGGTATTAAGGGCTTGCACCAGAGTGGCAGCAGGGGCAGAGAAAAGAAGGAAGCACATTGGAGACAGAGTAGATATGGGGGTGTGAGAGAGAGTGATGAATTGAGCATCATTCCTACTCTGTTTTGGCCTCTATAGTAATAAGGAAAACAGAAGAGAGGGAGACTTTAGGAAGAAAGATGATGAGCTCTGTCTTGGACATCTTTAAGATGTCTATTTTGAGCAAAACCAGGAGATCACTATACACGGCAACAAAAAAACTATACGATGATCAATTCTGATGGACGTGGCTCTTTTCAACAATGAGATGATTCAAACTAGTTCCAATTGTTCAGTGATGAAGAGAGCCATCTACACCCAGAGAGAGGTCTATGGGAATTGAGTGTGGACCACAACATAGCATTTTCACTTTTTCTGTAATTGTTTGCTTGCATTTTTGTTTTCCTTATCAGATTTTTTTTCTTTCTTTATCCAATTTTTCTTGTGCAGCAAGACAACTGTATAACTATGTATGCATACATTGGATTTAACATATATTTTAACATATTTAACATGTATTGGACTACCTGCCATCTAGGGGAGGGAGTTGGGGAAGGAGGGGAAATTTTGGAACAGAAAGTTTCACAAGGGTCAATGTTGAAAAATTGCCCATCCATATGTTTTGTAAATAAAAAGCTTTAATGAAAAAAAAAGGATGTCTCCATTTTGATGATGAATGTTCCTTTGCTCATGCTACCCAACAAACTGAATTAGAAAGAAGATAAGCATATTCCTAGCTTCTGTTACTTTCAGACCATTGCTTTGGTCCCATCCCTTGACAACTTTTCCTCTATTCAGATTCATTTCATTAATCTCTCTCTATCTAGATCTTTTTTTTAGCAACCAAGTAATTTCCAGACCTTTCCACTTCATTTTTCAAGGAGTTCAACAGTGGACTAATAATATCCCTATCTTCTATCCCCATCCCTATCCTCATCCTGAGAAACTAAAATATTTAAGATAATGACTTAGCCTTATACCTTAGCCACCCAGTTCATAAATGGCTTAAACTTCTATGAACCATATCTGCACTCAACCACCGATATTCACAGGGATGACAATATACCCTTGATCATTGCTCATGATTCAGAACTATAAAATTCCTCTCTGATTATAACTTCTTATCTTTTCATTTCCTGTCTTACAGTTCTTAAATTTATTCATTATTCTCACTTAGGACTTTGAGTCACTCCCTTACCCAGTCCATTACACCTGCTATGATCTTCCATTCTTTCCTTCACCTGAACCTATAGTTAACTAGAATAACTATAGAGCTTCAGTGTTATCCAGAAACTTCTGAGATTTCCAAGATCCTTTCAGGGGTCCATGAGATCAAAAGTATTTTATAATAAAATTAAGATGTTTCCATTTATAATATAGGAAATATCCATAAATATAATCATTATCAACAAAAGCTCTTTGTGGTGGTGGCAGGATTCATCAATAATTTTTCAAATTGCAAAGGGGGCCTGAAACCAAAACATTTGAGAACTGCTGCTATATGGAGTATTCTTCATTGATAAAACCTTTTTCCCATTGTCCTGTTGTACAATTCCTTAAGAAATACCAATATTGGCTTTATCCAATTGTTTTGCCCTCTCCTAATTATCTAGAAATAATTGTGATATATAAAATAAAATTAATCAATAAAATATTTTAAAATGTAATTTCAGAAGGAAGAGAAAATCAACAACTGAAGAAAACTGTGCAGAGGAAATGACTAAACCTTGAAGGAAACTAAAGCTTCTATGAAGTGGAAGTGAGAACAGAGTACATGTGAAGTAGGGGCAGGGAAAAGGAGAGGTGGGGGACAAGGCTGTACCAAAACATGAAGAGAGAAAATAACATGACAACTTTAAGGAAGAAACAGCTAGTCAGTAGACCATAGTAGAGTTCGTAGTTATAGTTAGTACAGAAAACATGGTGTATGAAGATAGGAACTGTTAGAAAAGATAGGTGGAAACCAGATTAGAAAAGGCTTTAAAAGCCAAAATAAAAAGGTTGTATTTTGTCCTTGAAGCACTATGGAGCTGTTGAAGAGTTTTTAGTAATGGAGTGAATATGTTTTGTAGCATATATATTAATTGTTCTTCAAGCATTTAATAGACCTCACTGATAAATCCATTTGGCTCATGTTTCTTTTCCCGTTGGCAGTTCATTTATAATTGTCTCCATTTCTTTTTATGATTTGGATAGTTTAATATTTCCATTTTTTGTTTTGCTAATTTGGTTTTTATAAATATTTTATTATTACCTTAATTATTTTCTGCTATCAAGGCATCTTTGCATTTCATACATGAATACAAATAGTTCATTTCTTGATACATTGTTATAATCTACCAACAAAGATGTTATTTACAATTTCTGCATCAATATTCATAAATGAACTTGATTTATAGTTCCTTTTCTCTGCTTTGTCTTTTCCTAATTTGGTTATTAGGACCATATTTGCCTCATGAATGGAGTCTAGTAGATTGTCTTCTGTCTTTCCATTTTAAGAAGATTTTTCTTAGCATATTTATATATAACACAGTCAAACCTGTCCCCAATCCTAGAATGGACTCCCTTCTCACCTCTGCATCTCAGAATCACTTGCTCTTGTTTTGAGATCATTAATGTGTTTGTTTTCTAGTCTTTTAAAATGTACATTCAGCTTGTTAATGCTTGCTTTTTCACTTTTGCTAATGTAAATTTTCAGAAACATACATTTTCTTATCATATACCTTTATATTTATATTTTGAAATCTTAGTTTATTGCTATCATCAACTTTAAGGTAATTATTGTTTTCTGTGACTTGTTTCTTGAACCACTCATTCAGGATACTGTTTCTCAGTTTCCATTTAGTTCTTCATTTTTTGTTTATATATCTTTTACCAATTACTATTTTGTTGCATATGAAGTATGAGCTTATTTTTTCTGACTTTTTAACATTTGTTTCTTGTTCTTTTGTGCTATAGTACAGATCAATATTAAACACATCATGGAATGCTGAAATATGTATGTTCTTCAATATTCTCTTTTTAGTGGCTGCCAGTGTTCATTCAAAACTAAAATTTCCAAAGATTTGTAATGTATTTTCTTTCTTCTTTATCTTTCTGTTGGATTTATCCAGCTCTGAGAAAAAAATTAAAATCTCCTAGCATTATTTTGTTAATATTAATGATCTTTTGCAGACATTTCTTCCTAGCCTTTCTTTTAGGAACTTAATGCACCATTTTGTACATTCATATTTAATAATGTTATTTTCCTTGTTTTTCTTTATTAAAGCTTTTTTATTTTTCAAAACATATGCATAAATAATTTTTCAGTATTAACTCTTGCAAAACCTTGTGTTCCAATTCCACCCCCCTTTCCCCCTCCCCTCCCCTAGATGGCAAGTAATCCAATATATGTTAAACACTATTTTCCTTGTTTATGGAGCCTTTAAGGATAATGTGATTTCCCTGTTTGTCCCTTTGACACTATCAATTTACTTTGGCGATTTGTCTAAAATTATAATCGAAACTGCTAGTTTTTCTTTAGAGATGCCTGATTTAAAATAAATGTTCTTATAACTTCTCATTTTCTTTCTGTAAATGTCTAAATACTTTCAATGGGTTTCTTTTCCCCCTCAACACCCTGTTGAGAGGGATGTCTTTTATTCCATTCTTTCTTTTTATTGGTTAATTTACTCAATAAGTAATTAGAATTATACTTGTTAAGCTTTTATTTTCTTCCACTAATTCTTTAGACTCTTTGGTTTTGTTTATTTGATCCTGGTTTCCTCCATGGACTTTCTCCTCTTTTTCCTTGTATAATCTCAAATTCCTTAAGTTTATTTCTTTTGTTTGGAAAGGAAGAGGGATGTGATTCCCCATTCTCCATCAGTTCAGTATATGTAATTACAGAATCTAATCACAGAAGATGAGATTTTAATGTGTTAACAAGATATAACACCCTATGATTTTTTATGGTGTATAAATAGCACTGTGATTGAGCCAAGAAGGGGATAACTGATGGGAACTATTAATCTTGCTATGCTACTTGAGTAAATACTTTTGCTGAAGTGAATTCTGGATGGTTGTTATTGGGGTCCATGGCCTAAAATGTTAGAAGTGTTGATATAATTTGAGGCAGTAAAACATCTTTTTAAGGCAGAGATTGGGAAACAGCCTATGGGCATAATCAAAAACCACCTCATTGCTTGTTTTTACATTTGATCTTTACATTTGCAAATTAAGTTTTATTATATTTTAAAATATAAAAAGCATCCTTAGCTTGCTGGCTATAAAAAAACTGGAGAGCTTTTCAAGTTGTAGTTTTCCAAACCCTTCTCTACAGATTTAACTGTAGTTAGTTGGAGGAGTAGTCAGGATGAGATGTTCCATGTTATTTTTTTACTCCATTCTTGTCTTTCTTTTTCATTCTAAGAGAATGTTCTGTTCTCTCTGTCTCTCTTTCTCTCCCTCCCTCTCTATCTCTGTCTCTCTTTGTCTCTCTGCCTTTCTCTGTCTCTTTGTCTCTCTGTCTCTGTCTGTCTCTGTCTCTATCTCATCTGTCTCTCTCCCTCCCTCCCTCCCTCCCTTCTTCCCTCCTCCCTCCTTCCTTTCTCTCTCTCTCTCTCTCTCTCTCTCTCTCTCTCTCTCTCTCTCTCTCTCTCTCTCTCTCTTTCTTTCTCTTTTTCTCTCTTTTTCTCTGTCTCTGTCTCTCTCTGTATCTCTGTCTGTGTGTGTGTGTGTGTGTGTGTGTCTATCTCTCTCTTACTATCTGTCTCTCTCTCTGTCTCTGTCTCTCTCTTTTTCTCTTTCTTTTCTTTCTCTCGATGGATTTTCTTCAGGGAAGCATTATTCCTTACTAATTCCTATATTACTTTATTACATAGAGAGTGCTCTGTAATCTGAAGTCTGATGCCACAGTTCTGTTCTTTACTTTTCCCTTCATCCTCTTCATCTTTAGATGCTATGATATTACCCCTTTGGACTTTTGTCCTTTCTTTTTTTCACTTTCTGAGCTTTGTGTCCCCAGGAACTCCACCACTTCCACCTACCAGGAAGATATTCTGAGGAATATGATCCTTGTTTGCCTTTCTAAATTGGGCAACTCCAAGCCACCCCTAACAATGTTCATTATAAGACCCTTATCTCATATCCTCTTTTCTTAGAGAGATTGTTCCATGAAATTCCCTGGATTCTCTCTGCTTGTGTGACCCAACTCCTTTTTCTCTTTCTAAGACCTATGCCCTAGTGCCCTATTTCTACTCTATAAATTTGAAACTCATATTGACCTCTTGTCATAAATCCTAATGAGTCTTCTTCAAGAACTTCCTGAACTACCTCTCCCATTTTCTCATACAAGAAAAATGTTAATGAGTATTCCATTTTATTATTTTATATTGAAGTAATAAAGGGGGCATGATTCCTATGTAAAATATTCATTCATTTCTTATTACCTTTCTCCCAATTTTTGATCTCTTAATTACTCAGAATTTTTAATCTATTGATGCTCTGTGTTCTCTCAACATCTTTCTATCATCAGACTATGAAAGTATTTTTTAAATTTAACTCGTAAATTCTAGGCTTATAGTCTTGTCTAGTCTTAGATACATGAAAATATTCATTTAATTTCATTACTATTTTGATGTTTATCTTTTTCTGTTTGATGTTTAACAAGTTGTTGAATACTATACTCATCAATGATTTCTTTTGAAAGAATAACTCAAAATTTTCTCTTTTAAATGTATTTTTAGTTTTTTCAATTTTTTTCTTAATAATCAGTTTCATCTCTTCAATGTATGGTGCAGTCATAAACTGATGGGAGGCAACTGGGTTGTACAGTGGATGGAATGCCAAACCTGAATTAATCTTTTTTGAGTTTAAATCTGCTCTCAGACACTAAATAATAATAATGTGTGACCTTGGGAAAATCACTTCACCCTGTTTGCCTCAATTTTCTCATCTGTAAAATGATATGGAAAAGGAAATGACAAACCACTCCAGTATCTTTGTCAAGAAATTCCCAAATGGGATCACAATGAATGAGACATAACTGAAAACAACTGAACAACAAAAATGATTATCATTCACTTTCCCTCTAAGCTCTCCCCACCTACCAATCTTTCATTTTACTATAGAGAGCAGTAAAACCCTCATTGAGCTCTTCTGGGGCTTAAAACATAGCAACCATCCTGGACTCTTCAGTATCTCATGCCCATCTCCATATCCCATGTGTTACAAATACTTGTGAAGGTGAAATCCTTTGCAACATGTTTTGAGCACTTCCCCTTTCTTCTCCCAACACTGCCACGTTTCTAGTGAATATCCTCACCCACTCCTGCCTGGAATATTGGAATATCCTGATGGTTGATTACTTTGCCAGAAGTCCCTTCTGACTGCAGTTCATTCTCCACTCAGCTGTCAAGGGGGTTTACATAAATTGTAGGTCTGACTGTGTACTCCTACTCCACAAACCCTATCTCTATTATCTCTATGATCAAATCTTCTGCTTGGCATTCAAAGCTATCCATAACCTGATTCTCCATATTTTCCCAGGCTGCTTATATCTTCTATCCACAAAACCAATGACTCTGGTATCTCTTCTGTTCTGTCAATAAGAAACTCCATTTCTTGAATGGACATTGTCACTGGCTGTCACCCCATGCCTGCAACGCTCTCATTCCTCATCTCTGCCTCCTGGCTTCCTTCAAGCCCGAGTTCAGGCTTACTTTCTATAGAAAATCTTTCCCAACTTCCTTAATTTTGATATCTTCCTTCTGCATTTACCTCCAATTTATCTTGAACATATCTTGTTTGCACATAGCTGTTTGCATGTTGTCTCCTCTATTACAGTGGATGTTCTCTGAGAGAGACATTTTACCTTTATATCTTCAGTACTTCACATAGTACTTGGAGCATAGTAAAGTGTTTACTGACTGATAAACCTTCTGGAATTCAGTATCATTTTTTTTACTATGATGAAACAAATAAATAAGCATAAGAGTCCAATGATTTGCTTTTATTTCTTTATATTCCCACTTAAGTTTTCTCCTTCTTTTTCTATGCAGGTATTTTAAAAGCAATTTAGGGGGAAAAGAACATTGAACTCTGTCATTAAATACTTATGTAAACTTGAGCTTAATGCTTAACCTCAGCAAATCTCCAGTTTATCCATCCATAAAATGGGGTAAAATACTTACATTTTTGCAAACAAATTCCATTGGTTCTCTATCATCTCTAGGTTAAAATTCTCTTACTGTGGATGGATATTAATTTCTTATGGAAGATATTAATTTTTATCTTACTGTGAATTAAAGAAATAATAGCTAGCATTTATTATATAGCCCAGTAAGGTTTATAAAGGGCTTTACAAATGTTATCTGTTTTGATCTTCACAAGAATCTGAGAGGAAAGTGCTATCCTTATCTTCATTTTATAGGGGAGGAAACTGAGGCAGAAAGAGACTAAGGGACTTACTCAAAGAAAGATTTGAACTCAAATGTTCCTGACTTTAGGTTCTATTCACTGCACCATCTTATATGTAAGAAATGTCATAACTATAAAGCCTTACATGAATTAAAATCTATCTGATAAGAGGTGGTCATAATGTAACTTTTATTCAATATATGATTATGAGGCACATAAGTACAGCTTTTTTTAGTCCTAGATGCATTATTTAGAATAGTATTTACTGTTCTTCCTGGCTAAAAATGACTTGGATTATATATGTTTATATTTCAGATTTACAGTAGGGTTTTGTATTATATAATTTATTGAATCATGTAAAGGCAGAGAGGGCTGCCTTTCCCTTTACCATCCATCATTGGCGAGTGTTGGAATAAAATGCAGAAAATCTAGAAGCTACTTGTTCATAAAAGTTAAGGAATCATCATTTTGTTGTTTTTTCCAAAATTCAAATTCAGTTTTTTTTAAATCTTCCTTGTTTATTCCTGTTCTACTTCCCATCCCCATTTCCCTATAAATAATGAAAAGAACTCAGGGACGACTGAAAATGTTCCCTTCTTGTAAATTGTCTCTTCTAATAAAAAACTGAAAGAATTATTCCCATGGTCACTAATAATAAGTTAGACACTATGCTACAGTTAATGCTGAAGATATGAGCATAAAAATAAAGTTGTCCTTGTTCTCAAGCTTACATTCTACTAAGAACAACTAAGCAGTTGTACATTCTACTAACTTGTACAAACAAGTCAATATAATTAGGGAAGGAGTAGGGACATAATCAATGGGGAGATTTAAAAGGCATGCTAATGTAGGAGATGACATTTAAGCTGAGCCTTAAAGGGAACCAGTGGTTCTAAAAGATGAAGATGAGAATAGAATACATTTCAGGTGCAGGGGACAGTGTACACAAAAATAAGGAGATGAGAAATGGAATGTTATGTATGAAGAACATCAAGGAGGCCAATTTGCATAGAGAAAACAATATAAAATGTATGAATGGAGGATGAAATCAGTCTGGAAAGATTGGTTGAGCCTTTAGAATTGGACTGAAGTGAGTGGCTCATATTAAGTTGAAAGGAACGCTAGAGAGCTAATGCAACTTTCTCATTTTCTGTAGAAAGAAGCTAAGTAATGTGATGATTTCTCAGAGATCACACTGGCAGAACCAGGACTAAAACCCGGATTTTCTGACCTTCAGAGCAGTGCTCTTTATATCATGCTTTTGTTTCCCTTCAGTGATATAAGCGCACACACATATACACTTATTTTACATATATATATACATATACATATATATGCACATTATTATACATATACAACATATGTATATCTATACACACA
Source organism: Sarcophilus harrisii (assembly GCF_902635505.1). NCBI lineage: Eukaryota > Metazoa > Chordata > Mammalia > Dasyuromorphia > Dasyuridae > Sarcophilus > Sarcophilus harrisii. The sequence continues at coordinate 191,990,285 of NC_045426.1, forward strand.
CACACACACACACACACATATATATATACACACATGTATATATATGCATTCCTATATACCCACACATTCAATCTGCTATAATCCTACAGCCAAATGCTATGACTACACCATACAAAGGAGATAGGAGAATTGACAATCATCCAGCTTATTTGATTGATCAAAATGGAAAATTCAGGTCCACGAATTTACTTTGAAAACTGAATGATCATTATGCACTGCCTATATTGAACATATAAAGTAAATTAATTAATTAATTAATAAAAAACCACCAACAAGTAAATGAATGAATGAATCATACTAATTTCTTATTCCCCTTTTGTGTGTTGTAAACTATGACAGAAATTGTTCTTCCTTTTCTGCCTTGGTCAGTCTTTCCTTAGGATGGAAAAGTGAGAATACATCCAGCATCCCAGGTCTTTCCTCTTCCCCTGAAAAATAGTCGCATAGCAGATTTTACCTCATCCACAGGCTCATTCAACAGTAATTAATGGTATGATTCCAATGGCTCAGATTCATTTGTCAAAACTTACTTACAGCTCTGGCATTAAATAAAACAGCAGCACCATCAAGCCATAGCACGGGATTGTGTTCTTGTCTTCCAGCTGCTCTAATTACTGCAGCTATATGAGCATGTGTGAGTCATAACTGTTAATGGGGGGTTGTAAAATTCAATTTGTATGCCTTTCCCTCCCCCCATCTCACCCACAGCCAAGCACAATCAAGACCATCTTTATAGGAGATGCAGAGCTTCCCTGTTATATGAGAAGCAATTGAGAGAGTCGAGTAGATAATGGACCCAGTTTCCTCCATCTACACAGAAAAGGCTTTCAGAGAATGTTTGTTATGTAGAGATTGTTCTTATTATTCATTTCTGTCCAATCTTTCTGACTCCATTTGGGGCAAAGATATTGGAGAATTTTGCCATTTCCTTCTTTGGCTCATTTTACAGATAAGGAAACTGAGGTAAGCAGGGTTAAGTGACTTGTCCAAGATAGCTGACAAGTACCAGAGACTGCTTGTCTATTTGGCTCTAGGAGTCCAGTACTCTATCCATCTCACCACCTCGCTGCCCAGTCACATAAAAGCAGAGGCGAACAAATTGACTATTACTTATTAGCAGGGTTAGGGACAACAGTCATTGCTTTCCTGAATGAGAGAAATGCTTTTTTCTAGAGAGAGTTAAGATAATCTTAAAGGGCATCTTGGTATATGACCTCTAAAGGATATTTCATCAGGCCAGAAAATCAATAAGGGAGAATAGCCATGGGACTACAGAAGATGACTTTTGTGGTTTTAAAGTGTGTTATGCTGCCAGAAGACTCTTTCTGTGTCTGGAGCAAGGGCTCAGCATTTTGTGGCTGCTAAATAAATATTAGTAACTGGAGCTTTCTCATCTATTTCCTCCCTGAAAAGCAAGGCTTCAAAAACACTGGAGCTGGAAGGCACTTTGGAAGGTCACTTAGCTTATTGGCAATGTAGTCCGGAATAGTCACAGAATTCTTTACATATGATTCCCTTCTAGAAGGAAAAAAATACAATATTTAAGTAGGTATGTAGTGCTGCTATGGATGGAACACTGGGCCCGTCATCAGAAAGAGTCCAAATCCTTGCTCAACTATTACAGGCTGTGTGTGCTTGAGAAAGACGTATTATCTACCTTGCAATGTTGTTATAAGAGTCAAATGATACAAGCTTTTTGCAGGACTTAAACTGCTAGCTTTTATGGTTAATTGACAGCTAAGTAGCATATTTAAAATATAGAGTGAGGTGCTAAAACTGGTGAGAGAAATTATTTGTAAGTCAATGCAAGCTACTGTAGGATAGATTGACAATTATTGTAGATATTCTGGTAGAATAGACCTGGATATTTCCCCACCCAAATGAAGTCCCTTTCTATTCTAAGGAAAGGTCCCTAGGAATGTCTCTCCTCTCCTTTTCCAACCCCTCTGCCAACATACACACACTCACAGACAAACTCTCTGGTTCTGTCTGTGTCTCATACACACCCCAGGAAAGCTCTTACCCTGATCATCTCTCTGCTGGAGAGTTCTACCAGATATTGCACTCTAGTGTTTTTCTCTTCCCTGAAATAAAGATGTTTACCACTTTCTCACTCTCATTCTCAATGTTCCTATCAGCCAGTTATGTTTTCTTCCATCTCAGTAGCATCTCCTAATAAAGGATTGAAGTATGAAAATAAGCTACAACTGAAGATTACTTAGCAAATCAGAGAAAAGTGAAAAATCTGAGAAAAGGAGACTTGATAATAAGAGTGTCTATGGAAAAGTGATTGAAAGGAAGTGATTCATTACAGCAGTGGAGCAATAGAAATGCCCCCACGGGATTCAGAGAAGTGGATGAGGAAAGACAGAGCCCAAAATAACAATACAATTTGATGTGAGTTGGTTTGTTTAAAGTAAAATCACATTTCCGAGACAATCTAATTTGTATCATTAAAAAGTTTTTATCATGAAAAAATAATCCTGTTCATTGGGGAAAATGTAAAAGAAGTTGACATATTAAAAGTTGCAATGATTGTGATTTTCTATATAACAAAAAGTTCTTATGAAGATAAACTGTATCAAATGAGATTTAAAACAAACAATTGACATTGATAGAGAAATATGATGCTGATCTAAAAACACATAGCTCAGGTCCAAGTCCATTTAGAAATTTCTTTTCTAATTTCTCAAAAAAAATCATATATGCCTTTATGTAGTAATTCTATTTTTCCTTCCTTGCCTCCAAGATGTGCCTCATCGTAAGTACAAAAGACAGACTTGTTTTTCGCTCTCCAATCTGATTTTCCTCAACTACTAATCTCCTTTCTGACTTCCATTTGAATCAGAGACTGTGGTTCAGTTTTAAAGAACCTGTAACAGAGCTGGAACCTGGGTGCCAAAAAAGTGGACATATACTATTCTGCACATACCACGTGCTCTAGCCACAGCCATCTCAGTGGATTTTGCAACTACAACTACCAATATAACCCCGATCTGCTGTCACAAAAATCCCATTTCTTGAATTCTTTCCTCCCCTTACACTACCCTGACTCTTTACTTATTTCCTCCCTGCTTTTGAAATATTTTGAGGATCATGTGGAAGTTAAGACTAAGAAATCATAAAAGCTTATAAATAAGATTGAGCAAGAACAAAAACTAGTAAAGGTAGGCCATGGATTCATTCATTCTCTGAGCTCATAATCATACCTTTGTTGTATCTATTTTCCATTAAGACATTTTTTTGCATTGTATTTTGGCCTGCATAGCATCTAGATGTAGTGATGAATTAGAGAAGTATCAACATTGTTGAGGTAATTAATCAAAAATACATCTAAACATATTCTATCCAACATAGTCTGGGATGAGTTCCAAGGTTATTAAGTTATCTTGCCTAATTAATATTCTCCAGGACTAAATTTATCCAATATAAAAGCTCAAGGCTCATTAGTCATGGGTAAATTAAGAGAAGATAGCAATGATCCCACTTGGGATCAAGTGGGCATTTATTGCCAGTCACTGTAGAGAAGCTTCTGCAATAAGATCCCCCAAATTTTTATGAATAGGTTTAATGTAAGTAATAAAAAATTCAAGTAAGTCACCTCATTAGCCTTATTATCTTTGTCAAATGTCCTTAGCTTTGAACTCTGACTGTTTATTCTCTCTTAGACCCTCGGTTCTCACATTTGTTATTTTTTTTATATTATCATAATACATATCAAATACTCAATCTCCAAAAATTAGACAGTTCTCCTCACTCTAGTTCTGCACCATGATAAATAGAGAATCTGGGAATATTTTTAATAGACAACTCCATTAGTTAAATAAGTTCCATAGAATAAAGGATAGGATAAAATTCCTACATATAGGGCTAAATTATGATCCCATTATCTAATAAGGACAATCAGTTTTATGACTCGACTGAATCCATATTGCTCTCCAAAAAATGGTTGTGCCAAACTAAATGCCCACCAATAGCAATAGAAAGCTAGTTTCCTCACAGTCTTACCAAGTTGAAGTGTATTATGTTTTAAAGGTGTGCTAATTTAATAATTTTAAAGTGCCATAAGCTAAGATTTTTGACATTGTTGCATCATTTCCAACTCTTTATTTCCCCATTTGGGGTTTTCCTGGAAAATATAATAAAATAGTCTGCCACTTCCTTCCCCAGCTCATTTTATAGATGAGGAACTAAGGCAAACAGGGTCACGAGAGTTGCCTAGGATGACATAGCTAGTAAGTGTCTGGAACCAGATTTGAACTCTAGGCCTGTACTTTATCCACTGCACCACCCACCTTCCTGTAAGGTAAAGCTTCCATATAGCAACAGACTAATTCTGACCTAGGTGTCTGGAGCATCTTAGTGTTAACACTAAAAAGCTCAAGCTCTATACTCAGCAGATTGAGTTTGTATTGAAGGGCTTAGCTAAAATCAATAGCCTTCTTACTATCTCTGGCACTTTATGCTTCCACTCTAGAATTCCAGGGAAAATCACTTTAACTTAAGCTTAATGTTCATGTTAGAGGTCTCCCTCAAAAGGGATTTTAAAAGTATTCCATGATCTAGATCTTATTAGGTAGAAGACTGCTATTTAGCAACAAAAAATTAAAACACAAAACAATAACTTTTATACACTCTGGTGAGCATTACTTGAAACTTAAGAAGATAGGAGAGCCGAACATCTATTTCACTTTCATCTCAACTTTGTAATGTTTTCAGTCCCTCAAAGGCCACATCACCTGGCAACTAAGGCATAATGTGGCTTTATCCTCCTGTCCATACTCATTTTCTCTGAGAAGAGTATAGTTGGAGAAAACTCCTGACCTCTCAAGATTGTGAAATTGCCTCTTAATATCCTTTTCAGAGGTGATTTTTAGTTATCTGGATTCAGAGGAAGAAAGAGAAAGCAGAAGAGGCTGCCCAGTGTCCAGGCTCGGGTTTGCCTAGGTAACTACACAGGTTTTTACTATTATGTCCAGCAACCACCATGAGTTCTGAGTAGGCAGGGGGGTTACTGTACCATCATTTCACTATTGAAGCTTCTTTCCTATGACCCACAACATGAGGATGCTGTAACTAAAAGAAGATACAGCTTCCTCCTCCCTTCTCAGACCTAGGTGAGCAAGGCTTGCCTGATTCAGCTTCCTAGTCACTTAAGGGCCTGAAAAGTCATAATAGCCCCATGACTAACCCCGACCCTTGATTTTTGAAGTCCACTCAAATTATCATGTCGTTCACCATAGCCTACCCAGAGCACCAGACATTTCTAAATGGAGAAAAAGGGGTGTCTCGTGACCCTATTACACTTTCACTGGCGTTTCTCCAATCATTATAGTATTTGAAGATCTTGTTAAATATTCTTAGACCATTTTTTCCACTGAGAATGGGACATATATTCCTTCATGGGCTCTTACTTTCCAGTTCTCCCTGCCTCATGTGGTTTATTTGCTAATTACTTCTTCCTTTTAACTATATTAAGATAGAGTCTAGATCTGTGATTTCATTGATACATTGCAATAGATATTAAATGCCTATTATATTCCAGGAACTAAGCACTAAAGATCAGAAAAAAGACAAAAATTAGTTTTTATCCTCAAAATGTTCACAGTCGAATAGGGGAGAGAATAAGCATACAACCCTGTACAATCAAGCTAAGTACAAGATAATAATAGAAATAATCAAGAGAAAGAAGGCACTCAAATTCAGGGTGATTGGAAAAGGCTTCCTATGAAAGATAGAATTTGAGCTGGGACTTGAAGAAAGTCAGGATATAAAGATGAGGAGGGAGAGAATTCTAGCCATGGGAGACAGTCAGTGCTATTGGAAGATGGAGTCTATTGATCAAAAAACTGCATGGAAAAAAACTTCACTCTATCAACACAGATCAGCAAATTCTAAGCTTGGAGAGCTTTCTGGAGCACTATTAACTATTAGAATTAAAGCACTTTTACAGGAACACATAGCCCATATGATAAAGCAGAATCTGAAGTCAGGTCTTTTGGCTTTCTATGCCCTCTATGCCAAATTGACTCATGAGCTATACAAGCACAGATCCATTGAGAGATATTCACTCATTATTTTTCCAGGCCCTCTGTAAATGATAAAGCTATTTTACACTTTAAACCAGAAGTACTCAAATAGATAACCCCTGTACTCTAGCATATTTCTCCATTAAGAGCTAAGTAAAAACAATTCTTAAAAAAGTCCAAAGGCAGACTGGAAATATCAAAGGTTTATGCAATCACTCATCCCTCACCAAGCTGTTACTTTCCTATATGTGGTTTGTTGTAAGCAAATAAGTAGAATTTTTCCCTTCCCAGAAAATTTTTGAATGTTTATAAAGAGTTAAGACTATGATAATTACTAAATCTATATTAAAAAAACAAATAAATAATCCTGTGCATACTGACTTATTGAGAATAAAAGGGTATGATACCCTATGGAAAATTGTCCTTATTTGCTCCAGTTCATTGCAGTATCTCTGGCAATTTTAAGGCTTTTACAGAAGAGGCAGAACAACAGGGATGCTAAAAGCAATCTGCCTTTATTAAGGCACTTCTAAATTCACACAAGGGAGGGCTTGAGGTATAACTTGAGACATAGAGTTTTATATGATAGGGCAAGGAAAGAAGAATTCTGAGTAAATGATATCTTCAGATTTCAGGCAATGGATTAGAGTCATTGGGATTAGTTAGGCAGAAGGAAGAAGAGAATCTATGGCCCTGCAAAAGAATGCCCTTTTTGACACACACCTGGTATATACAAGGTTGTCATCACTATTAATGTAGCATGGGAGCATCTGGGTTCTATCCTCCCTACATAAAGGCTGTTCTATGATATAGACATGGGGCATATATATATGTGTGTGATTTCTAGTAAGATAATTTTATTTTCTACTGATGTGATAGGCAGGAAAACATCAGAAACTGATCAAATAATCCCCATAATAAACAATACAATGCAAAAAATTCCAGTGATTTCAAGGAAAGAATAGAGGAAGACGGGGTGATAAGAATTAAAGCAATCTGTTACCCATGAGTATTGCAGATCTCAGAGACCAAAAATAACACAGCCACCACCACCACCAAACCCAGGAGTTTGGTTTTTAACACACTATTTTGAGTATCATTGCAATACCCTGATATTTAAAGAACTCGGTCAAGTGAAAAAATTATCTCATGACCCTGACAGTAGCGAGTAATGAATTTCTCTAAGTCTCTAAATTAAGGAAAATAAAATACCTCTGAAATTCTTATTTTTACAACTCTTCCTCATGGGATCATTGTAAGAACTAAATGAGCTAAAAGATGAAAATTCATATGTATTCTACAAAACTTAAAGTGATACATGTCATTTATTATTGTTTTTATGTTCACATTATTCTTTTGCAGTTTCAGTCCAATCTTTTTGCCCCTGCCCATCGTGCAGTGCTTCCATGAGATTCTTTTTTAAATTTTTTTGTTTCAAAATACATGCCAAGGTAGTTTTCAACATTCACCCTTGAAAAATCTTGAGTTCCAAAATTTTCTCTCCACTGTCTCCTCACCTCCCTCCACTAGACAGCAACTAATCCAATATAGGTTAAACATGTGCAAATTCTTCTACACATATTTCCACATTTATCATGTTGCAAAGAAAAAATCAGACCAAAAAGGAAAAAAAATCAAGCAAACAACAAAAAATGTGAAAATAGTATGTTGTGATCCATATTCAGTTTCCATAGTCTTCTATTCTATTGATAGAATTCTAACTCTATATTAGCTTCACCAAGAAGAATGGAAATGAGCTGGAGATAAGAAAATAACAATAAAAATAACTGGCAAGGAGCTGATAAGAGAACTCCTCATATCTCTGATGAATTTAAGTCACCTAGTCCAAATACATCTGCATATATTTGGTAGACATGATAGCTGAACTTGTTAGTAAATATATGAAAAATCTTAGAAAAATCAGAGAGCTACTGTGACCCTGAAGAAGCAAAAAAAATTCTCCCCAGTACTTCCCAAAAGGAAGAGAATAGAATCTATAAGCTAAAGGCCAATGAGCTTGATTCAGTGTGGAAATTCCAGAATAGATCCTTAATTAGATGCTTGGGAAACATCTGGGGGGAAAAAAAGAATAGTGATTACATGGAGCCATCATGGTTTCATCAATAATGGCTAACATTTACATAGTGTTTTGGGGAAAAAATATGCTAGCTATTCAAGATTAGGTTATGCCAAATTAAATGTATTATTCTCACCACCATCACATTTATTTTTGGCAAAGCTACTAAACTGTTAAATCAAGCAAATACTATAATAGTTTGCCTGAATTTTAGGAAAATACTTGATAGAATGTCTTATATTATTCTTGTGGAAAACACTGGCTAAATAGGGACACAATTAAATGGTTTTAGAATGGGTTCATTGGTTTAACTTTTGACTTGACCTATAGAAAAATCTTTAAAGAAATGTCCTTTAATAACTATTTTTTAAACATAGGATTACATCAACTCACCATATTCTATTCCTACTGAACTTCAAGCTGCTGTTAAACAACCATCCTTCCTGTGGAATCTGAAATCTTCTTGGACCTCTTAATAGGCAAAAAGAAGACAATAGAATTGTTTTGCATCTGCTCTCTTCTTTACCAATCACCTCAACATTCACTAAGAGAGAGAGCACAGACAAGAACCATTATATTGCAATGATATAGATATCTGCTGTGACTTCACTTATATAGAGGACATTTTTGGACACACATTTCCAAATATTCATTTCATAGAAAATTCTCATTTCAGTTCTGTGTTTTGGTGAATGTGTTCTACCAATATTCTATTTCCCAATTTAATCTCCTTAAATAACAGGATGGAGACAAGAGTTGGAAGAGATTACAAAGGTCATCTATTCAATTCTTTCATTTTTTTGCAGTTGAGGAAATTAGGGCCAAGGGATATTAAGTGACCTATCCAACATCACACAGATCACACCATAGATCGTAAGATGTTTATGGAGAAAGACTGTCTTTTGATTCTTTTTTTACCCCCAGAACTTGGCACAATGTCTGGTACATGGCAAGTACTCATTAAATGACACCAACTGTGTAGCCCTGAGCAAGTTACTTAACCCTGTTTGCCTTTGTTTCCTCATCTGTAAAATGAACTAGAAAAAGAAATGCCAAACCATTCCTGTATCTTTACCAGGAAAACTCTACTCAGTGTCACAAAGAATCAAACAAGACTGAACAACAAATAAATGTTTATTAATTGATTGATATGTTGTTGTTGCTTTCTGTTTTGGGGTTTCCTTCTATTAACTCAACTCAATCCAAAAACTTTCAAAAGTCACCAACTCACCCACACTGCTAGAAAAATAAACTGAGTAAAACACAAGCATAGTCCTGATGTGGTATGTTGAAGAAGAGGGTAGATAGGATGTAGGGAAATTTTTACAAGTGTATTTTGTTTGGCCAAATTGTCATGGTTCTTATACTTTTAATCTATTGTACTAAATGTAAAAATAACTCTGGATGCTTGGAGTTTATATTTTGTGACTAATTGGTGCCTACCCCCACAAAGTCCTATTTTGACTTGTCATTGCGGCATGAAAGTAACCTTGGGATCTGGAAGACTGAGCCAATGGAATATAAGCTCTAGCAGGGTTATCCAGATGGAAAGGCTTTAAGCATATCCTATAATGGGAAGTCTTCTTAGAAGCAATCCAGCAAGACATGCACAGGCAGATTGGCTGCAAGGTGAACAAGTATTTTGCCACAACAACACATAAAAACCACTTACTAAGTTATTAAAGTGCAGTGATCTATATTCACTCAGGTGATATCCCCAGTTATATGATATATATTTAATTTAATTATTGTTATAAGACAATGGTACAAATAAAATCATTTAATTTTACTCATTGTGTTTTAAGGTTTATTATTATGATCTAGGCATTTTTTCTGGCTGTCCTCTCATTCTCTCCTTCCTTATCTCTACCTCTTGGCTTTCCTGACTTTTATCAAATTCCATCTGAAATTCCACCTTCCAGAGAAAGTCTTTCCCATTCCTCTTAATTTTACTACCTTCTCTCTGTTGATTATTTTCTATTTATACCATAAATAGTTTGTTTGTATATAGTTATTTGCATGTTGTCTTCTCCATTAGATTATAAGGCAATAATGGATAGAGCTTTGAGAATGGAATTCTACATATTAAATTCTTCATTCTGATTGGTTTTCATTACAAAATTAAAGACTCCTCTCCTCAAATGCAAAAAAAGCATCAGTTAATAAGCATTTATTAAGCTCCTCAGGAAGACCTGAGTTCAAATCCAGCCTCAGAAATTTATTAGCTGTGAGACTTTGATCAAGTCACCTCAGTTTCCTCGACTATAAAATAAAGATAATATCACTTATCTCTCAAGGTTGTTGTAAGGATCAAGTGAAATAATATTTGTAAACACATTTAACATAACACCTGCATGATAGTAGGTGCAATGTAAAAGTTCAGGGCCTTTATTCCCTGTGTATCCCCATTGCTTAGTACAGTGCCTGGAATTATGCTTAATAAATGCTGGTTAACTGACTGATTCTTTTTTCTGCATTTGAAGGGAGGAGTATCACTGTTGTTCTCTAAAGGAATATATATGCACACAAATATATTTATATATTACTTGATAATAAAAACTAATCAGAACACAAAATTTGATATTCAGAAATTCACTTTCCAGATCATTTTTCACAAAAGGCACATGTACTTCAGAAACAGAGGTATACTGCATTTAGGTACCCTTCCCCATCACCATCTTGATTTCTCTTTTACCAAAAAAAAAAAATCAAACCTCACTATTGGGTCTGTATTCCAAAGAGATAATAAAAGATAATCCACATGTGCAAAAATATTGTAACAGCCCTTTTTGTAATGTCAAGGAACTGGAAATGGAGTGGATTCCCATATATTGGGGAATGACTGAAGAAGTTATGGTATATAAATATAATGGAATACTATTGTTCTACAAGAAATGGTGAGCAGTCTGATTTCTGCAAAGATTTACATGAACTGATGCTAAATAAAGCAAGCAGGACCAAGAGAACATTGTACCCAGTAACAATAAGATTATATGATGACCAACTGTGATGGACTTAGTTCTTCTCAACAATGCAGTGATTGAAGGAAATTTCAATAGATTAGGGATGGAAAATATCATACATATGGAGACTGAATATGGATTGAAGCATAATATTTTCACATTTTTTGTTTGTTTATTTGTTTTCTTATTTTTCTCCCTTTGGTTTGATTTTCCTTGTACAACAAGACAAATGCAGAAATATGTTTAAAAGGATTGCATATATTTAACTTATATCAGAGTGCTTGTGATATTTGGGAAGGGGGAATAAAAAAGGGAAGGAGAAAATTTTGGAATATAAAGTCTTAACAAAAATGAATGTTGAAAACTATCTTACATGTGTTTAGAAAAAATAAAACACTATTGAAAATAAAAAAGAAAAAAAAAAAGAAATCAGGAAACCAAAATCTTGGCCAAGACTACAGTTGCTGCTTCAGAGCCATTGGATCTAAGTTCTCCCTCATTTTGACACCCCTGTACCACACACATTTCTCAATCTGCCACTTATTTGGCATCTTTTCCAAGAGGCATGCTTCCAGCAGACTCTAAAATTACAGGCAGTGACATTTTGGATAGGATACTGACTCAGAGAGGCAGAGTCTCCCTCTGAGATGCTCAGTTATCTCCTGCTGGCATTGAGAACTCTCTGAGGTGACCTGTCTGACTTTCAAGTACAGCTTGCCTACATGCCAATGTGAGAAGTCAAAATGGATCTATAAAGCATAACCCTTCAAAGAAAAGTCATAATACAATATAGAAAAAAGGTCATGAATCACACGATTGTAGTGTAAAGAGTATTGTCTATAAAACATCAGAAAGCCCAGATTCTAGTAGTGGGATCAAGTGGTAACAATTCTTTTGTTACCTTTATCATTATTTCACCTCTCTGGGCCTTAATTTCCTTGTCTGTCACTTCCACCTCTGATAGTCTGTGAATATATAAGCTCAAATAATCTGGAATGTTATTTCTAGCTTTTCCTGTGATTCTAAGACACTAATTGATATCTCCTTATATGTCACAGTTTAGAAGACTGAAATCTCCTCAAGTCAAAATGAATAAGGTTAGATCAATTAATCTGAAAAGTTGAAAAAAATAAACCATACATTAAGTGGAATGATTTGATCTTACAGAAAGAACTATCCTTTCTCCCTGCTAAAACTGATGTCTTCACTGCTACAGTGAATTTCATTTCTTGTTCTTTTCCAGTAACTCTCTCATAGCTACATGCTTGCTTTAAAGCATCTTCATTTTCTCCTTCTTAATCTCCACAGACTTTTCCCCTTTTGTTTGAAAATAAACATACACAGCTCTCTTTTATCCCATTAAAAACTCTCATAAAAAAATAGAAGAGTGCAGAAAGAGGAATTTACTACAAGAAGGAAGAAAGAAAAGGAAAATGGGGGAATTAAAAGGGCCCTACAAATAATAGGTTTTACACTGGAGGGGAGTTGAGGGAGACTAGACAATATTTGAGGCTCATCTCTGAACAAGTTTAAAGAGGGAAGAATACATCCATCCATTTATCCATCAATCTTATACATACATACATACACACATTTAGTTGAGTAAAAAAATCCATCTTACCCAATAGGAAAGTAGGAAGGGAAGAGGTTTACACAAAGTAGTCAGGGAGAAATAAGAAGAAGGGCAGATTAAGGGAGGCAGTGATCAGAATCAAAACAGACTTTTGAGAAGAGACAGGGTTTAAAAAGAGAGAGAAAGAAAGATAAACAAAAGAAATTGGGATGGTGGGAAGTGCACAGTTATGTATCATAATTATGAATGTGAATGGAATGAACTCACCCATAAAAAGGAAGCAGATGAAAGAATGGATTAAAAACTATAATCTAACAATATGCTGTCTACAAGAAATACATTCAAACAATGCACACAATAAAGTTAAAATAAGGCACATGAATAGAATTTATTATGTTTTGACTGAAGTAAAAAAGGCAAGATAGCAATCATGATCTCAGAAAAAGAAAAAATAGATCTAATTATTATAGTAAGCTAGTGTTTCGTAAAACCAAAGATCCAAGCTTTGGGGGCAAAAATCTACTATCTGACAAAAACTGCTAGGAAATTGGAAAGCAGTTTAGCAGAAACTAGGCCTAGATCAGCATTTCATGAGAGTTCTCATATATCTTGGTATATACCAAGATAAGATCAAAATGGATACATGATTTAAATTTAAAAGGCTATATCATAAACACATTCAGGAGTCATAAAAAATTGCTTATCAGATCTATGCATTAGGGAAGAATTTATGAGATAGAAAGGTTCATGGGAGGAAAAATGAAAGGAAAAATGAATAATCTAATTACATAAAATTTTAAAAATATTTACACAAACAAAGTCAATGCGAGCAAAATTAGAAGGAAAACAGGAAACTGGAAGTTTTTTCAAATTTTTCCTAAAAAAAGAGTAATTCCCCAATTAATAAATGGTCAAAAATATAAATAGGTAGTTTTCAGGAGAAGAAACCAAAGAATCAAAAGTCACATAAAAATATTCAAAATTACTATTGACTAGAGAAATATAAATGCAAATAACTCTGAGATATCACCTCATACCTTTCAGATTGACTAACAAGACTAGTCTTATCATTCTGGAGAACAATTTGCCCAAAGAAATATAAAACTTTGAGACTTTTTGACACAGCAATATCCTTAGTGGCTCTGTACCCCAAAGAGATCAAAGAAAAAGGAAAAGGACTCTCATGTACTTTTTTTTGTAGTGGCAAAGTATTGAAAATTAAGGGGATGTGAATCAAGGAAAGTCTGAACAATTTGTGGTAAATGATTGTGAAGGACTACTACAGTGCTACAAGAAATGATTTGAAGGAAATGATTTCTGAAAAGCTTGGGAAGAATTATATGAACTGACACAAAATAAAGTGAGTGGAACCAGGATAGTATTATATAGTAACAGCAATATTGTAACAATACTCGACTGTTAAAGACTTAGCTGTTCTGTTCAATACAATGATCCATGACAATTCCAAAGGACTAATGACAAAAAGTGCTATTTACTTCTACAGAACTGATAAAGTCTGAGAGCAGATGAAAGCATATTTTTTCACTTTATTTTTCTTGCTTTCTTTGCAGATGCAGAAATTTCTTTGCAAATATAGAAATATATTTTGCATGACTTCAGATGTATAATGGGTATCATATTGCTTGCCTTCTCATGAGTGTAGGAAGAATTGAAAAGCAAAAGAGAATTTGGAACTCAAAATAAAACAAAGTTTAAAAAATCAAAATCATAAAAATAACTTTAAACATGAAAAGAAAAAATCTTATTGACTTTGCTCTCTGCCTGCTAGGCACAGATCTGTTTTCTTTTTTTTTTTCTCCAATGCAACATTCTTAGAATATATGATTTGTTTTCACTGTTGATACTTGTATTTCTAGTTGACTTTATGTAACTTAGTTTTATGTAACATGACCTAATGGACAGAAAATCAGCCTTGGGGTAGGAAGACCTGGAGTCAAGGGTGGCCTCTAACTGACTGCATAACCTAAGTCTTATAACCTCCCAGTGTTGCTAGGCAACTTTCTAAGAGTATAAATGGGATGCCTTGATAAGAGAAATATATCTCAGCATATATTATTACAAATAATCTCTCTCTCTTTTTTTTATTCTCAAGTTACTGCTAGCCTGCAAGAAATCAGAAAAACCTTAATAGAGTATGTGAGAGAAAGATGCTACTGTTAAAAGAATTGAGAAACGATGGTTTTAAAGGCAAATGCTGAGTTTGAACTACATGTTCTTTAAGATTCCTTCTAACTAATTGGAAAAAGAGTGAAGGCCCATCGATTGGGAAATAGCTGAATTAAGTTCTGGTACATGAAGGTAATGGAATAGTATTGTTCTATAAAAAGTAATGAAGAAGCTGATTATAGAAAGGCCTGGAAAGATTTACATGAACTGATGCTGAGTGAAACAAGCAAAACCAGGAATGCATTGTACATAATAACAGCAAGAATGTGCAGTGATCAACTATGATCACTTGGTTCTTCTCAGTAGTTCAGTGATCCAAAGAAATCCCATAAACTTTGGATAAAAAATGTCATCTGCAACTAGAGAAAGAACTGAGACTGAATGTAAATCAACACATGTTATATTCACTTCTTTTTTTTCTGCTTTTTAAATCTCTCCCATGTGTTTTCCTGCTTGCTCTGATTTTTCTCTCCCAACATAATTCATAAAATGTGTATTAAAATAAATAAAAAATTTTATTCTAACTCTGAATCCTCCAAGTGTATGAATAACGTAATTTTTAAAAGGTTGAATTTGGACTGAAGATAATATCTGCAAGTGGAAATGTCCAGCAAGCAAGAAGAAATGCTAGACTGGAGTTCATTGGGAGGAAATTACATGGTTGGGCATGCATTAGTAAGTTATATGCAGAGAGATAATATTAAAGCATGAAAGTAAGGAGACAACATAAAGAAAGAAGATCAGAGGACTGGATCTTTATCTATACTACAGATTTTAAAATAGAAGATGCAGTAAGGAAAATATATAGGAGAGATCAGAAGACCAAGACACAGGGGGAGAACCAGGATAGATAGTACCTTTAAAAACAAGAGAGAAGTGTTTCAAGGAGTTCTCATAGCCAGAGATTTTGGTAGTTATAATAATTAAAAGTCTTCAAAAAATATCCTACATCTCTTCCCATTGTTTGGCACATAAAATCCAAACTTCTTTTTCACCAAGAAAATGCTAGACTAGCTTCATTTCCTTTTTTTCCAACAAGGTTAATAAGTTGGTAAATCTGGAGAATTCTGTAGACAGGGTTTACTTGGATTTCAACAAAGTATTTCACAAAATTTATCATGCTGTCTTTGTGAGCAATACTAAAAGATGTGGGATAGATGATGAAGTTAGGTAGATATGTAATTATTTAAAAGACTTTACTCACAAAATGTTATTAGAGTAGCATCTAGTTGGGTAGGTTGTGTCAAATGGTATGCCACAATGCTTAGTTCTTATTTCTAATCTATTCAACATTTCTACAAGTGATGATGAAAATACAGAAGGCATGTTTATCAAATTTATTGTTGAATAAAAGCTAATGCATCAAATAACATATATATATATATATATGGACAAAATCTAAGTTAAAATAGGATAAATATGTGTTAATGCTATACATAAGTTTTTTTTAATCAGCATAAAAGCACAAAATTAGAGAGTTGGCCACTTATTTCAAACCACACTCAATAGGAATCACTACTATGAAATGTCTGGAAAATTCTGTTAAGTTCAAGTTTAGGGAGTGTAGTTGACTCCAAACTTAGTACTAGCCAGCAGTATAATTAATAATGAAGCTATTTTAAAAATTAATGCTATCTTAGGATTCATTAACCAAAAGTATAGTGTTTTATCTCCACATCCACACAATTCTGGGACACTTTTCTAAGGGACAGCCTGGTGAAGCTATGAGCTGCATATGTCAAAGAAGACATGATTCCTGACTGGCTAAGAAAATTTTTGAGCTGTGATGCTAAGTACTTGCTCATTATCTTTTCCCCTATTTTATGTATGTATGTTTATTTATATATGTCTATACCTATGTATATTTATATGTCTATATATGTGTGTGTAGTTACTTCTACCCTTTGAAGTCATACAAAGTAGCTCTAATCTCTTTTCCATGTGAAAGGTATTCCAATATTTGAAAACAAACATTATAGAGCCAATACACCTTGTTAATTTCCCAGAACTAATATAGAAAGAAACTAAATCTTTCAGTACACCTCTCAGATTGGCTAAGATGACAGGAAAAGATAATGACAAATGTCAGAGAGGATGTGGGAAAACTGGGACACTGATACATTGTTGGTGGAGTTGTGAACTGATCCAATCAGCCTGGAGAGCAATTTGGAACTATGCCCAAAGAGCTATCAAACTGTGCATACCCTTTGATCCAACAGTGTTACCACTGGGCTTATATCCCAAAGAGATCTTAAAGAAAGGAAAGAGACCCACATGTGCAAAAATGTTTGTGCTAGCCCTTTTTGTAGTGGCAAAAAAACTGGAAACTGAGTGGGTGCCCATCAGTTGAAGAATAGCTAAATAAGTTATGGAATATTATTATTTTATAAGAAATGATCAGCAGGATGATTTCAGAAAGGGCTGGAGAGACTGACATGAACTGATGTTAAGTGAAGTGAGCAGCATTAGAAGATCATTGTACACAGCACCAATAAGATTATACGATGATCAATTCTAATGGACGTGGTTCTTTTCAACAATGAGATGATTCAGTCCAATTCCAATGATCCTGTGATAAATAGAGCCATCTACATCCAGAGAGAGGACTATGGGAATTGAGTGTGGATCACAACATAGCATCTTTACTCTTTTTGTTGTTGTTTGCTTGCATTTTGTTTTCTTTCTCATTTTTTCTTTTATGATTTGATTTTTCTTGTGTAGCAAGATAATTGTTTAAATATGTATCCATATATTGGATTTAACATATATTTTTACCATGTTTAACAAATATTGGATTACTTGCCATCTAGGGGAAAGGAAAGAGGGAAATTGGAACACAAGGTTTTGCATGGGTTAATGTTGAAAAATTATCTATGCATATATTTTCAAAATAAAAAGCTTTAATAAAAAAAAGAAAGAAAATGAACCTTTCAGAAATGTTTAGAAGATTTTAAAACAGACCAGTGACATGTGAAGTTATTAATGGCTACCCTTGGACAAAGCAAGCATGTAAAAGAAGCAAGTCTCCATCATGTTCCTCCCTTACCACATGTTCCTCCCTTGCCTACAGCTGTGAAGACTAATAAGTGCAAAATGTTTGCATTTTCTTTTCTGAGTCCAATAGAGATATTAATTTCAACCTCAATGAACCTTTACTATAATTTATTATTTGATTTACTCTAATCTGTATAACTTCCCTGAATCTGTTTATTGTTTACTTTGCTAACAAGGTTTACTAGCTATTCCTGATATTTGTATAATCATGATTGCTAGGAAAGAGTTAAACTGGTTAGAATAACCTAAATTTTATCCTTTCCATGACAGCAATTAAGGAAAAGTAGGATTGATTTTGGATATCTTAAAATATTGTGCCCCTAGACCAGAGGTTTGCAAAATTCCTGAGTGTTCCTGAATCAAATTAAAATGATTGAGAAATGTTTAACAAAATAAATAAAAATACAACATAGATAGCATTCATTTGTTGTTTTCTAAGTCAATATGTTACCCATAGGAATCCATTTCTGGTTTTTAGTGAGTTTGATATTTCTGTCTTAGACTACCAATAATTTGAAATGAGGTAGATAGCTATAATTATAAACCCGTACTCTTTAAGGGAATAGATAAGAATAGGAATAAGCACACAATCATGACCCTCTTCCTTGCTCTTCAAAGATGAGATCAGTTTCCCCTGGATAGAGCTGGGCCAGATCTTGGATGAGATATTATTAATGCCATGGCCAGACAAGTTGTTTCATTATATTTAGATAATTGCCATACCTGTGTCTTATAGTGGTGGAATCACAGGAAGTAGCAATCTTATTCTACTCTATGATTCAGGCCTGGGAATTTTGCAAGGTGCATTGAAAAGGTGATACATGTCCAGATAATATTTTGGATGAAGAAGAAGGGATTTGAAAAAATGTCATATGAGAAAAAAAAAAGAACTGAATCCTAAAAAACAAAAAGAAAATTTGATGCAGGATGATTGTCTTCAAATATTAGAATGGATTTCACATGAGAGTTTATTTTTTAATTTTTTTAATTGCCTTTTATTTACAGGTTATATGTAGGGATAACTTTACAGCATTGACAATTGCCAAAACTCTTGTTCCAATTTTTCCCCTCCTTCCCCTCCACCCCCTCCTCCAGATGGCAGGATGACTAGTAGATTTTAAATATATTAAAATATAAATTAGATACACAAAAAGTATACATGACAAACCGTTATTTTGCTGTACAAAAAGAATCAAACTCTGAAATATTGTACAATTAGCCTGTGAAGGAAATAAAAAATGCAGGTGGGCAAAAATATAGGAACTGGGAATTCAATGTAATGATTTTTAGTCATCTCCCAGAATTCTTTCTCTGGGTGTAGCTGGTTCAGTTCATTACTGCTCCATTGGAACTGATTTGGTTGATCTCATTGCTGAGGATGGCCAGGTCCATCAGAACTGGTCATCATATAGTATTGTTGCTGAAGTATATAATGATCTCTTGGTTCTGCTCGTTTCACTCAGCATCAGTTCATGTAAGTCTTTCCAGGCCTTTCTGAAATCATCCTGTTGGTCATTTCTTACAGAACAATTATATTCCATAATATTCATATGCCACAATTTATTCAGCCATTCTCCAATTGATGGGCATCCACTCAGTTACCAGTTTCTGGCCACTGCAAAGAGGGCTGCGACAAACATTCATACACATACAGGTCTCTTTCCCTTCTTTATGATCTCTTTGGGATATAAGCCCAGTAGTAACACTGCTGGATCAAAGGGTATGCACAGTTTGATAACTTTTTGAGCATAGTTCCAAATTGCTCTCCAGAATGGTTGGATGTATTCACAATTCCACCAACAATGTATTAGTCTCCCTGTTTTCCCATATCCCCTCCAACATTCCGCATTATCTTTCCCTATCATTCTAGCCAGTCTGACAGGTGTGTAATGGTATCTCAGAGTTGTCTTGATTTGCATTTCTCTGATTAATAATGACTAGGAGCATCTTTTCATATGGCTAGAAATAGTTTCAACTTCTTCATCTGAGAATTGTCTGTTCATATCCTTTGACCATTTGTCAATTGGAGAATGGCTTGATTTCTTATAAATTAGAGTCAATTCTCTATATATTTTGGAAATGAGGCCTTTATCAGAACTTTTGACTGTAAAAATATTTTCCCAGTTTATTGCTTCCCTTCTAATCTTGTCTGCATTAGTTTTGTTTGTACAAAAACTTTTCAATTTGGTATAACCAAAATTTTCTATTTTGTGATCAGTAATGATCTCTAGTTCTTCTTTGGTCATAAATTCCTTCCCCTTCCACAGGTCTGAGAGGTAAACTATCCTGTGTTCCTCTAATTTATTTATAATCTCATTCTTTATGCCTAGGTCATGAACCCATTTTGATCTTATCTTGGTGTACAGTGTTAAGTGTGGATCAATGCCTAGTTTCTGCCATATTAGTTTCCAATTTTCCCAGCAATTTTTGTCAAACAGTAAGTTCTTATCCCAAAAGCTGGGGTCTTTGGGTTTGTCAAACACTAGGTTTCTATAGTTGTTTACTGTTTGGTCCTTTGAACCTAACCTATACCACTGATCAACTAATCTATTCCTTAGCCAATACCAAATGGTTTTGGTAACTGCTGCTCTATAATATAATTTTAGATCAGGTACAGCTAGGCCACCTTCATTTGATTTTTTTTTTCATTAATTCCCTTGAAATTCCTGACCTTTTGTTTTTCCATATGAATTTTGTTGTTATTTTTTCTAAGTCATTAAAATAGTTTTTTGGGAGTCTGATTGGTATAGCGCTAAA
The DNA here is from genome assembly GCF_902635505.1 of Sarcophilus harrisii. Taxonomy (NCBI): domain Eukaryota; kingdom Metazoa; phylum Chordata; class Mammalia; order Dasyuromorphia; family Dasyuridae; genus Sarcophilus; species Sarcophilus harrisii. Next base: position 192,010,925 of record NC_045426.1, read on the forward strand.
CAAATAGATTAGTTTAGGTAGTATTGTCATCTTTATTATATTTGCTCACCTTATCCAAGTCACATGAGAGTTTAGAGTTATTTTGTGTGGCTCAGGAGGGTAGGAGTAATATAAATATCCACATATATCTACATAAATATATATATATATATATATAAAGAGAGAAAAAGGGAGAAAGAAAAAATATATAAGTATATATGTACATATGTATAAGTACACACACACACATATATACATATGTGATTATTGTTCATTTTCAGTTCTGTTCAACTCTTTATGACTATGTTTGAAGTTTAATTAGCAAAGATACTAAAGTGGTTTACCATTTCCTTCTCCACCTCATTTTACAGATGAAGAAATTAAGGCAATTAGAGTTAAGTAACTTGCCTAAGTCATACAGCCAGAAAATGTCTGGGATCAGATTTGAGCTCAAAAAGAACTCTTCTTCACTTTAGGTCCAGCACTCTATGCGCTGTGTCACCCAGTTGTCTCAAGATAACTTGAGAAAAGGGGAGAGACAGAGGAGATATATATGGCATATATGAGATAGATATAATTTGTATATGTGTGTAAATATATGTACATGTACACACATTTGTGTATGTATATTTAATTTTCATTGCTATTGAAACTTGCTCCAAGATCTCTGGAAAGCTGAATAACCCCATGCCAAAGCTCTTTCCCAAATACTCCTTTTTGCTTATATTTGAAACCTGCTGCTACATAATTCCCAGGGGGATTTTACTCAAGCTACCAAAGAACCTAGTACAATACATATCCTGCCAAGATCATGCTGTCACTAGTTCCAAGGTTCAGAAGATATTTGTGACTATTACAAAATTCTATTGAAAAATGTCCCTTCTACAGAGAGTTTCCCTCAAAAAAGCACCCACATCTCATAAAATGATAGCTTCCACTATTGCTGCCAAAGAGTATTACTCTTGTTTCTGCTTCTAGACAATGATTTCATACCACCTTTGTATTTGATATATCCTTACCCCACCCCATACCTTCTCCATTTCTTCCAAAGTTCAAATCTCTCTTTTTTTCTGTAGAAAATATTTAACATTTTATTTTCCCCAATTACATATAAAACCAATCTTTAACATAATTCTTTAAAATTTTGAGTTCCAAATTCTCTTCTTTCCCTTGCTTCTTCTCTCATTGAAAAGACAAACACTTTGATATAGGTTATACATAGTCATGCAAGACAAATTTTCATATTATTCATACTGTAAAAGAAAATATAGACCAAAAAGGTTTTTAAAAATCATACTTTGACCTGCATTCAAACCCTATCAATTCTTTCTCTAGAGATGGATAGCATCTTTCATATATCCTTCAGAATTGTCTTGAATGGTTGTATTACTAGAACAGCAAAGTCATTCACAGTTGATCATCTTACAATATTGCTGTTATGGTGTACACTGTTCTCCTAGTTCTGTTCATTTCACTTTGTGTCAGTTCATGTAAGTCTTTCTAGGCCTTTCTGAGAGTACCCTGATCATCATTTCTTATAACACAATAATATTTCATCACAACCATATACCACAACTTGTTCATCCATTCCCCAGTTAATAAATAGTCCCATAATTTTCAATACTTTTCCATCACTAAAAGAGTTAATAGTAGTTTGTTGGGTTAAAGAGTGAGCATGGTTTATAGCCCTTTGGTTCCATGGTTCAGCTTCACTAACAATGCATTAATTTCTGAATATTCCCACAATCCCCTCCAACATTTGTCATTTTCCTTTTCTGTCTTATTAGCCAATCTGATAGGTGTGGGTGGTGGGTTATAGTTATTTCAATTTGTATTTCTCTAATCAATAGTGATTTAGAGCATTTCTCCATTATAGCTATAGACAGCTTTGATTACTTTGTCTGAAAACTGCCTATTCATATACTTTGACCATTTATCAATTGAAGAAAAATTTTTATTTTCATAAATTTGACTCAGTCCTCTACATATCTGAGAAATGAAGCCTTATTCAAGAAATTCATTATAAAATTTTTTCACTTATAATTGCTAACTGTATTTCCCTCCATCCTATTTTCACTCATGTCTTCTCCTCCTCCTCCCCTCTTTCTTCTCTCTCTCTCTCCCTTTCCTACTCCCTCTCCCTAACCCCCGCCTCTCTCTTCTCCCTCTGACTACCCTCAAAAGTATTTAGCTCTTATTACTGCTTTCCCCAAACTGCTCTCCCTTCTATCAATTATCCCTCTGTCTCTTATCTTCTCCCATCCTACTTTACTACTGATTGATAGATTTCTATACCCAACTGAGTGTGAAAGACCTCTATTTCATTGAACATCTGTTTTCCCCCTCTAAATTATTATAGTCAGTTTTGCTGGGTAGATGATTCTTGGTTGTAATCCTAGCTCCTTTATCCTGCAGAATATCATTAAGCCTTCTAGTCCTTCAATGTAAAAGCTGCTAAATCTTGTGCTATCCTGACTGGGCCTCACAATATTTAAATGGTTTCTTTTTTGGCTTCATACAATATTTTTCTCTCCATTTTGGGAGCTCTGAAATTTGGTTACAATAATCCTGGGAGTTTTCATTTTGGGACCTCTTTTAGGAGGTTATTGGTGAATCCCTGCCATACAGGGGTAACCATTCAGATTCTTCTACTTTTGAAGACAAAATGGCAAAATGAATAGGAACAGCAGCATTCGGAAGGATCCAGATTCAAATCCTGCTTCTGACATCTATTAGCTATATGATAATTGCAAGCCATTTGACTTTTAACTGGAAGATTTCCCCAACCCCTCTTATTTGCTCTGCTTTTTAATTATTTTCTATTTATCCTTTCTCTGTGTATATACATAAATAAATGTATTTATATATATATGTATATATATATATATATATATATATCTTTGCTTTGTGTATATATATTTGTTTGCATGTTCTCTCCTTCACTAAATTGTAACAGAGACTTTCTTTTGCTTTTTTTTTATCCCTAGCATATGTCTAGCACATAGCAGGTGCTTAATGAATATTGACTGATTGAGTCCTGTGCCATCAAGCAACTCACTGAAACTGTTAAGTTGTAAACAAATTGCTGATTGGCGTTTGTAAAAGAACTTGGAGTTTGATGGAGTGTCCATACCAGAAGTTCACTACACCAGTAAAAGGTCAGAATTGGCAAAAACAAAAATAAAAACAAAACCCAATACATTTCTTACTGGAAAATAGTTTGATTTCTTTCAAGTTTAGTGCAATAGATCCCAAGGGGGATTGTGTTGATTTGCCTTGTTAACACATTCTAGTGTTCCTCCCACTAGACTCAGAAGACAGACAGATTTGCATCTCTAAACTGAAACTGAGACAACAAAGTATCATCTTCCAGATCTGCTATGGCTACATGCTGACAAAACCCGGTGACATAGTAGCAGACCCTAAATTCATAGATACCACTAATGCTCTCAGGCACCTCTCCTGGTGTAGTGGAAACTAGCAATGATTTACAGAGATGCAAAGAGCAAACACCCAGATAATGCAGGGTGGTAACTCTCCTGGCCCACTGAACTACTTGCATAATTCCTACCTGACTCTTGCTTCTCACACACTCTTTCTAAAACATTTTATGATAGCAAAAGCATTTTTACATGCTGGCTGCAGATGCTGCAGCATGATAATGAGTATTTCAGTGAGGCTGGTTTGGTCTGTCCTCAGTGTTATTGACTGCAGGTGTTCCTTTCTAGACCTCTCTCCAATAGTGTTGCTTTTGTAGTGTGTTAACAATAAAGACGCATTGTAGGTATCTATTCTAAAAACTCCTACAGCAAGCTAGTACAAGAAATAAGAATTCAAACCTTCAGCATCTGAGTCCTAATCTGGTGCTGTCCTCCTCTGACTTAGACACTTCTCTGAAAAGGTCTTGTCAGGATTTGCAGTCCAAGCCTTGCATCAGGACTGATGTGTTACTTCCCTCATTGCCAGAATGCACCATGGGCATTTATTCTCTATCCCTGTCAAAAAGTAAAAAGTCATTCCTCAGGAGAATTCCAAAAAGCAGGTAAGCAGATGTAGATACATATTTCAGCCCACACAGAGACCAGCCTAAAATGTCAAGTGATGGTTGTGTTTGAACAAGCGCTGTCTTCCCTGGATGCAGACTTCAGCTCTATATCATGGCCCTGAAAGGGAGTGTTTGAGTGGGCAATCTTTTTGGGAGTGAGAGTAACGAATGTGATTTAAAGAAAAGACACTAGCCAAACAGATTCATCAAAGTCATTATTCACATCTTTTCATTTTATAATCTGTATATGTCCCAAAAGAACTCAGATTTACTGGGCACTATCTATAACTTTTTACAGATTTAGATTAACACAAGATATCCCAAAAATCTTAGTGCTCTGTATGATGGCTTAAAATCACAATACTGCTTTTGGCACACCTTGTATAAAGAGACAATTCTGGCCTTCTAGTCCTATACTTGGCCCCAAAGGGGAACTTCTCTAGTAGATAATAAAAGTGGGAGAGAGTAATCATTCAGCTATCTCTGATCTTTCTTAACCTCTTACTTCCTCTCCTTGTATTTGCAAATTTCTATATGCTTCCTCATTGGAAACACCAAGCCCTTTATAATGAATGTAGATTAGGTACATAGCAAAAGGAAATGTCCTGTCATCTTCAGACCAGAGAGCATCCATCAGGTGATTGTCTCCTTCTCTGATCCTTCTTTTCCTGGTTTAATCCAATGATTATGAGTGGGCTAGAGAAATGATGTCAAAAGTCAAATAGAAATAGGGAATTAGACTGTACATAAGGATTCCTGCCAGCAGAACACTGATGTAGAAAACCACAAATTAAAATTATGTATGTTCCATTATATTTTGGGGGGCAATTAAGGTGTGAGGTCTAGAGTCAAAAAGAGTCACCTTTCTGAATTCAAATCTGGCTCAGACTATTAGCTTTATGACCCTGGGCAACTCATTTAACTCTGTTTCTCTCACTTTCCTCATCTATAAAATGAGTTGAAAAAGGAAAAGGTAAATCACTCTAGTATCTTTGTCAAAAAAACAACAACAAAAAAAAAAAAACAAACAAACATGGTAACGAAGAATTGAACAGGACTGAGAAATAACAATTGTATTTTATTTATTTTATTAACTATTTTCCAATTATATTTTAATCTGGTTCCCCAGCCTTTAAGCTGGAATCCACATGTTTTGAAACTTCTGGTCCAGAGGATGAATCAGTGTCCACGTATATGAATGTTTCATTCCTTCATATACACAGAAAATAAGGTTTTTCTCCTTGGAATCTCGGGGTCTCTGAATCCAAATTATTTTGCTTTGGAAGTCATTTATTGGAAGTCAGGGTGCCCTTCCAACACCCTGTGTGAGGTCTGAGATCTCCTCCTGGATTTACTGTATCACTTTTCTTTACTGTATTTGCCTCAGGCATCATAATCACTAGTTAAGTCTCTACTTGGCTTCAGAGTATGAAGCAATTCAATGATGCCTTTGGGAGGCATTCCCCCAACATTCATGTATCTCCCCTACTCTTACCTTTGCCATCTATGCCCTGCCAAGCACACATTCCAACAAGACTATTTCCCATTTTTTAGAGGTCAATACACTTTTATCTGACTTTCAGTTATTCAGTAAATTTTATTATGTCTCCTATGTATCCAATCACAATGATAGGTACTGAGAAGGACAGGAAACCAGGATAAAGCATAGCCCATGCATTCTGGAAGGTCATTGTCTATTTAAGAAAAAAAATTAGCAAATGAAACAACTAAAGATTAATGGAGTTAATTACAACCTCAGTAAGAGTTCTCAGTGTATTTCACTCATAAAAAAATTAAAGCAACCCCAAGTGGTATAGGAACTGATCTGGAATGAAGTAAACACAGAAAGATTATATACAGTGACTGCAATAATATAGGCATCTTGTTGGTATAGTGAATAAAGGCCTTGACTTGAAGTCAAGAATATGTGAATTTAGACTCTACATCAGCCTCTTCTTAGCTGTTTGATCCTGGCAATTCATTTAACTTTTCTCAACCAGTTTCATGGTCTGTTAAATGGGGATAATAATAGTACCTGTCTCAGTGTTGTTGTGAGAACCAAATGAGATAACATGTAAAGTATTTATCAAATGCTACCTAAATGTAGCTATTATTATAATTAAAAAATGAAAGGAAGCTAAATGCTTTGTAACTAGTACTTAGAGAAATATTTCTCCAGAAAGGAAGAAAGTGCCACCAAGTTTTTGCTGAAAAAGTTGGAGACTGAGTATAGAAGAATGCATACACCATCAGAAAAGGTTATTACATTTGTGATCTCATTAATTGATTTTCTTTGTTATAAGGCAAGGCTGAAGGGGGATGGGGTGGGTAAGTATATATTTGGAATTAACTATTGTTTTTTAAAAGACATATTTAATAATTGTGATTTTAGAAATATGTTGTTTGATATTATAGTATAGTGGTGCTAATGACTATTAACGCATAAGCAATGATGGATAAGTTATATTTCCCATTGCCTTGACTCATTACAACCCTATACTGAATATATAAACAAAGCACCCAGCCTACTACAGTAGCTATGGGCCAATACCCATTTCTGGAGTCCCCAATTATTAACTTTTACCCAATTTTTGGTGCTAATGAGGAAATTATTCTAAGTTTGGTATCTATAAATGACTGTGGGGATTTCCCACCACATCTGGGTCTGATTAGGAAGACTCCCTCTCAAAATGGGTGTCTACTCTCTATTTAATCTAAGACCATCTTTAAACCATATAAGTGATTTCAGTGACAAATATGAGATATGGAATAGAACAAATAAAATATGGTAATTAATTGGATATGGGTGGGAAGAGTAATTAGGAACAGTCTGGGTGACTAGGAATATAGTAATGTCCTCATTGACTATAGGGAAAATTGAAGATAGGGTATATTTAGGGAGAAATCTAATGAGTTTCATTTAGTTGAGATATGTTTTTGGGAGAAGAGAAGTTAAGTCAAAGGATAAGTTTAACTGAAATTCTATTATGTTTCTAGTCCCTCTCTAAATGAGAAAGATAAGACCTAAAATCTTTGAAATAAGTTTTTAATCACTGTTTTTGTGCAAAAACAGTCTAGCATCATGTTTGTTATATGCAGTGGAATTCTCAGCAGAAATATGCCCATGTTCCACAATTCTTGGTAAACTTTAGCTCTGTGTGTGTGTGTGTGTGTGTGTGTGTGTGTGTGTGTGATAGAGACAGAGACAAAGAGAGACAGAGACAGAGAATCAAAAAGAGACAGAGACGGAGAGACAGAGAGAGAGGTAGAGAAAGAGAGAAGAGTGGGTTGATATTAGCGTTCTATCAAATATTGTAGCTTCTTTGGACAAATAAATAATCAAGAGAAAAATGAACAATCCCCAGAAAATAGAAAGAAGAAAATCATTCTTTGTATAGTTCAACCTTGAATATAAAATCCAGAATTAAGTTAGAAGTGTACTCAGACATGCAATCTCCTTTCCTTGATTTTGTTATGTCTCTTGCAAATTTTTTATGGGGAAAGAAAAGACAAATGTGTTTGAAATTTTTAAAAATTAGTTTTGAATTGCTGTCATTTTGTGGGGAAAGGTGGCCCCATGAGCTCTATATTTAAAGCCTGATCCCTCTCCCACCAAAGGGCAGTTTCACAATAAACATACATAGAGAATAGCAAAGAACAATTCATCCAAATCAGAGCAAAACAAAAATCAGAAAAAGTGTAAATAGGAGAATATATGTGAGACAATAGAGTAAAGAAGCTCTGCCACTGAGAGTGAAGTGACTCAACTCAGCCAAGAGAAAGTGTCCTGGATCTCATGCAAAGAGAAATTCTCCAAAATTTCCAGAATAACAAGGGGAGAATATATAGGATAAAACAGAAACAATATAGAGACTATCTGTTTCACTCATATATTCCAAGATTTTTTCTTCAGAAATTGTCCTCTTCCACCTTCTCTCTTACCTGTGATATCATTGGTCCTCTTCAAAAACAAATTGCTTATTTTATTTAAGTTCTGATTAAAACAAATAATTGTCTTTCTTTTTTTAAGGAAAAGAATGAACAATAACAACAACATAAAACTGGAAGTCAAGATACCAGAATCATTTGAATGATGAATCTTTAAAAAAAAATTTACTGAGAACTGAAATTTTTACCAACTCCAGCCTAATTCTCATGTAGAGCAGAGTCTTCATCTCCATCAAAGAGAGAGTCCCATACAAATGGAATCTGGGAGATTATTGCACTATATAATCTAACAAAATAGGCTTTGTTGGTGTTATTCACCTAGGATACCCGATGCTCTAACTGCTTTTTCTTGGGCTATTTGCCATGGTTGGAATATTCCATCTCTACCTCTACTTCCTTAGCTTCCTTTAAGACTCAATTGAAATCTCACTGTCTAAGAAAGGACTTTCTTCCCATGGCTTTCCTTCTATGATTATCCCCCATTTATGCTATATATCTCTCATATGTTCAATTATTTCATGTTGTCTCCCCAATTAGAATGTTATCTTCTTGCGGGCAAGAACTGTTTTTGCCTTTCTTTAAATCCTAGAACTTAGCACCGTATATGGAACATAGCAGGTGCTTCATAATTTTTTTTATTCATTCATTCTCCAATGGTTTCTATGGTGTCCCCCACTTATTTATTCTTGTCTGAAACTATTAAGCCTGAATTTATGCTAACAGTTGAGTTTCTAAGAATAAATAAAAGAGTAGGAATCCAAGTCTGGAGATTTACATGGGGGGGGGTACAAGATGGTATCAGGGATGCTTTAGTGGTAGAACTTTGAAAGATGTAGAAATAATTTGAGCCCCATTAGAGGAAATGCTTAGATAGAGCCCTTAATTGTATAAATGAGAAAAAGGAAGCTCAAACAGCCTATTCTTCCTTTTAGTGCTATAATTAGGAATTCTTGTGCCTTGAGCTTAGAAATGGTAAGGAAATGGAAATTAAAAGGCAACAGAAAAGGTAAACAATTCAGCTTTCAGGATGGGCCAAAAGACAAGTTGTATAGGGAGATGAAATGGCTCATTCAAATCCTTGCTGGAGCCAACTTGAACTGTCTTCCAAGAGCTGGTATTTAAATATTCAGCATGAGCATTTATACTTTGAAAATTAGTAAACATTACAAAGCAGAGAGTGATTTATTATTTTCTTAATTATCTAGACAAGAAAATTATGAAGAAAAATGTAAATGCTGTAAATTAAATTTAAAAGTATGTCACAGGTACACTTTTCCCCTCAGTGACTGTTAAACATTTGCCAGAATATCTCTACTCAATCCCTCCTAAAGTGTGGTCCATGCTGTCAGTACTACTGTAATTCCAGAGAAACTGAGGCAAGATAGAGATTAGAGAATTTTAATATTTTATTTGAGAGGGGGAGATTGTGCTGGGGGCAAAACAGGATCCATGTTGCCCCCAGGGCTGAATAAATTTCAAAGTATCCAACATTGAATATGAGATTCCAGGGATTCTTATAGGATTATAGTGATAAAGGAAACAAAAGCAGAAGATGGAGAGCACTAGTGAGTGGGAACTTTTCAGGAATGGACCTTAAATTCGGTTCTGATAGGTTGGGGGTTAAGACCATAAATTCTGATAATTTAGGAGGACCTAGTATCCAGGATATCTGAAACAGAAGATATACTTACCTATCTCTAAACAACCTATCTACAATTTATGGCTCTATGGAATGCTAATGGTCAGGGCTAGTTATCTCTGTCCTAATTTATTTCATTTCTAATGGTCAGGAAGAGGGGTTGCAATTGAGGCAGAACAATTCAGGGAAACTAAAATAGAATAACTCAGAGAAACTGAGGCAGAACAATTCAGGGAAACTGAGGTAGAACAATTCAAGGAAACTGTGGCATAACACTACCACTGACACTTGACAAAAACTCTGGAAGGCAGTAGACAGAGGGAGGTGACAGGCACAGCCAAGGTAGGAAAAGTAAGCACTAGGACTCAGGTTTCAAAATGATGAACCTCTGGTGATAGCAGCCAGAAAAGGGAGGGAGCAAGAGTTTTTGTATTTGCTTTGTTGTTGCTGCTGGAATAGCTGTTGCTGTTGTGTTTTTGTGTGAAATAGGATGGGTAGTGAGGGACCTAGTCTTCCCTGAGGTATGGAGCTGGCAGGCCAAAGAACCACACCATAGGCAGGAAGTATATGTCCCCTCCAGCGATACAGCTCAGTCATATCACATTTACTAAGTGTCTACTTCGCTCAGAGACAATTTGGCAACTCCAAACACTTGTAATAATTACTTAGTTGGCAACTTTCCAAAATTAAATTGGAAAGTTTTCAAAAGAATTATTTATTGAATTTACTTCAAAAACTCATCGATATTATTAGTTTTATACTTTTTCCATTGACATAGATGCTTGTCTTACTAGACAGTATCATGAGTTTCTAAGATCTAAACATCCATCATATAATAGGGAACCTTTGAGGGATAAATCTTTCTGTTCATAGGTAAGCTGGTCATTAAGCTCCCTTTCAAAGCCTTTTTGTCCAAATTAGTGGGGCTTGCCAGAGCCTTCAAGAACCTAGGATCTATGCTAGGATGAGAAATTGGATTAGAATTTAAGCGGCAAATCAAAGCTGATGTGAGAATAAAAATAATCTCTGCAAAGACTCATTATTTAAAAAACATGATTGTTTTCACCAGGGATGAGAAGGAACTTAGATTTTGGGCTTCCATAATGCTCTAGTCAGAGAAACACAAGTTTTAATTTCTGCAAAGCAGCTTGGGATCTAAATCAGGTTTAAAGTAGGCTTTGGACACTGTGCAAAGACTTTATTTTTAATTTGTTTTTGAAAAAGTACCATCCCGGTTATAAGTCCCCCTGAGCTCTATGACTCATATCATCAGAAATGCGACCTTCCAAGAAGGGAAAAAAATTACAAGTTGTTACCATGACAACAAAAGGTAGGCTGGGACGCTTTGGGCTTTAGAGCTTTTGCTAAAAATAATGTGTCTTTGGCCAGATGCTTGGCCAAGAACTCTAAAAGAGAATGATAAGGAATGAAGTTGATTGATCAACTCTGAAAGGCATTTTAGAGAACTATTTGTATTTTTATATTTAAAGGTTATTCCCAGAAACACTTCTAAATGCTGAAACAATTTAAAGAACAATTTAAGTTACAAGTCCTCAATATAGATGGAGATAGGGACAGAGCCTGCCACAGACTGAAACTAAAGCCCCTCAGCTAGAGTTAAGGAAGAGTTACAGCTCTGAATTTACAATTGAAGAAGAAGAATATAGAAGAACCCGGGTGATCGGGTTGAGGTGGCCAGAATCCCAGGCCTTTCTTCAACTGCAAAATCTGGAATAGAACAGAGTCAATAGCAGGATCAGCCAAGTTCAAGAAGTAAGTAAAGACTCATGGTTTGGGGAAGGGTCAAACAAGACAAGAAGGTTGAATTGGGCATAGAGTACAAGTAAATGTGCAGTGCTTAGCTACTTGTGGGTATCCATATGTTTTTATACAGAGGAGCTCAAATCAAGCCCTTTCCAGCATCTTCTAAATTAATAGTTGCTCACTAATTTGCTTAGCAGCTGGACAGCTCTCTTCTATTGGTAACATCACTCTGGGAAATAATCCACTATCAGCCATGGCAGACCGGCAAGAACCAACCATCCTTCAATCATATGTCTCCCTCATCACCTACAATGGTGCCAAATGTTTAGTAAACAACTGATAAATAGTTATCAAATTTTATTGAATTGAATATCAACATGGGAAGAGATTTTTTTTTTTAAATCCAGATCAGCTATGAAAGACTACAGACATATAAAGTGTCCAGGGAATGCTATAACTGGTCTCCCTCCTATACTTTTACCACTTGAAATATATAACACCCAATACCGGAGAATAGTTTGGGCTCCATGGATTCCTGAAACCTTTCTTGGACTCTATGGCAGTTATTATAACCCACTCTTTAGCAACATCTCTTCATAGGCAGCGTTCCGAATTCTTAGTCCAGTGTTGATGGATTATCCAGTCAGATAATATGGTTCAACCCTCCTTTTGCTTAAGAAAACTTTACCCTCTTATCTTTTTCAATTAAGGAAATTTATAAAAATACAATTGTCAATAGATCTATTAACAGACTCCTAAAAATACATAAAATCAAAGAACATCAATGTACCCAAACCAACACAATTTCCAATGTCTCTCTCCCTCCTTCCCTCACTCCTTTTCTCCTTCCCTTTCTCTATGTCTATGTCACACACCACTATCCTTTCTTAGACCAGATTTCAACACTCCCTACCTCCCAAAAGCCAGTAAATTCAGTTCTCCCAAGTTGCTCCTAGTAGTATTCCTATTAGTCTCCTAAATCATGGCTGAAATCATATGAGTAGCTTCATAAATATATCTTATCACAACTATGGGAAGTAGATGCTATTATTATCTCCATTTTGTATATAAATGTACATGAGGAAACTCATTTAGGTGATTAAGTGAATTGCCCAGGGTCACATAGCTAGTATGTGTCTGAGGATGGATTTGAAATGAGGTCTGTCTGACTTAAAGTTCAGTGCTGTTTTCCACTTAATTCTTTTAAATTTCCCCCTTAATTACAAGTAAAGATAGTTTTCCACATTCATTTTTGTATGATTTTGAGTTCCAAATTTTTTCTTTCCTTTCCCCCTCCCCAAGATAGCAAGCAATGTGATATAGGTTACATCTGTATAATCATGTTAGGATATTTCCACATACGCCACATTGTGAAAGAAGAATCAGAATGAAAGGAGAAAGACACAAGAAAGAAAAAAAAAAGTAACAACAAAAGTGAAAATAATATATTTTGATCGGCATGCAGACTCCATATTCTTTTTCTGAATATGGATAGCATTTTCCATCTCAAGGCTTTTGGAATTGTCTTGGATTACTGTATTACTGAGAAGATCTAAGTCTATCATAGTTGGTCATTGCACTATGTTGCTGTTACTGTATACAGTGTTCTCCTGATTCTACTCACTTTACTCATCATCAATTCATGTTAAGTCTTTCCAGGTTTTTGTGAAATCTACCTAAATTGAGCAGTCTTAATATACTGTGCTATGCTCTCTATTTAGTGATATGTGGGATGGGAATTTATAGCACTTCTGCTGATCTCTCCAACTTCAATTAACTCTTTTCTCACCTCCACAATTCTAGAGTCTCTATATTCCCAGCTCTAATAGATACAATCACTTCATTTGCATCTCTCTTTTGATCCTTCTGGGCATGTTGAGCATCCTTAGTATTACAATCCTGGTCAGGCAATTGGAAGGCACCAAGGTGGGTTCTAACTACTTCTTTCAAATTCTGACCCCGGTCATTACTTTCAGCCTGTCCCTAGGTCTATGTGGATGTAGTGCAGGGCTTCAGTCACATTGCCAGTAAAGACCATGCTATCTTATTAACATCTTCTACTTCTACGTCTACATTGATGTCACTATTAACTAATTTATAAAATAAATTAGCAAAGTGCTTTATTAACAGTAAAATTCTGAATGAAATTAAGCTAGTCTATTTCTTGTATCATACTCATCTGGACCTGGAGTTAAGTTCCAAATGACTGATCAAACTGAAAAAAGGAAGTAATCATGAATATTGATATGGTTTTACATAATTCCACCCTAATCAATAACTGTAATAGTAAGCAGCAATAGAAGTATATAATTTATGAAGACACAATTGACTTAAAAAAAAACTACACCTATACATGTATTCCTTTGGTTAAAGGTAACTGAACACTAATAAAGAGGCTTTTCAAGCTAGCTGTAGTTGCAGACATGATCCAAGATTTATGACTGTGATTATCCTTTTGCTTGCTGACGTAAATTAGTCTTCTGGGAAGTTAGAGTTATTTCTCAATATTCTGTAATAGTCTGTGAGTCAGAGTCAGGACTGCTGATAATCAGTCTTGGGCCATGCAAGATTTATAGTAAAACAAGTGAGAAATTGAACCATGCTTCCATTCTTTGCCTTTGCAAAATGTGCTCAGAAATATCTCTTGGGTAAGAGGCTTCCTCTGCCTTTCAGCAAATAAGCTTCTTCCAGAGAATATACAGATGCTTCCTTCCCAGGCAGATGAAATTCTTCATCACTTTGAAGAGGTTTCCAATCATTATCATTTTCACTGAAATTGAACAGAAAAACTACTAAACCTTAGTCAGAAAATTTGGACTATAATCCTATCTGCACAATTTACTATCTAAATGATCTTGGATAAGTCATCTCACCTAAATCTCAGTTTCTGTATCTGTTCAATGGGGATGGCAATTATATGTACTTGCCATACTGGCTTGTGAAGATCAAATAAGAGATTTTCTATAAAGTTCCTAATATCAAAGTGAAATATAACTTAGTTATTATTCTGCATTGTGAGGGGTAAATATGGCATAAGTCCAGTTGATGAAATTATAAAGGCAAAGGGTAGGTAATAGAGACAATGGAGTATTAAAATCTTTATGGATATGAATAGAAGTATTTACAGTTTACATGGTATGAAGCCCTTTACATGGTATGAAGAAATTCTTCAGTGAGACTTGATGGACTTAGAGGGACTTTATACATTTATTGTCTGATCAAAAGATTAATTACACTCAGTGACTCTTTAAAGGGAGGACAGACTCTCTAGGGAGATTTCCAAGCTCTGAAGAGTGAGAGCTAATAGAATACAGACAGCTATGGAAGAAGAATCCAGCACCTGAAAGACAGTTGTTCTTTACTTCTTGAGGACAATAGGGAATTTCTCTCCCCTTTCCTCACTTAGCCATGGCTTCTTCTAGTGGAACTACTTAGCATAAACATAGTCCAGTGATAGATTGGAAACTTGAAAAAAAATGTTAATCTTTACCAATAAGAGCTGAGCTCCAAAGAAGAAGTGAAAATTTTCTGCAAAGACAAAATTAATGCATCTAAAATAAAAAGAAAGTTGTTAAATGGAGGAAAATCTTTGTATCAGATACAAACAAAATATATAAATGATAGAGAGAGGGAAAGAGAAAGAGAGAGAGAGAGAGAGTTATAGTCATTTCTAAATATAAGGATATGAACAAACAGTCCTCAAAAAAGAATGAATGGTAAAATATTCACAACCACATGAAAGGATGTTCCAAAATACTACTAATAAAAGATATGCACATCAAAACAAACTGGTACCATTTTATGGTACCATTTTAGAAATGGTACCATTTTCGAAAGTTATTTGGAATTATTCAAATAAAGTGACTAAAATGTTAATACCCTTTGAACCAGGGACTTCATTATCGGGCTTATATCCAAGGAAGTCATCTATAAAAGAAAGTTAGTATATAATCCAAAATAGCAGCATTTTTTATGTCAGGTAAGAATAGTGCATTGATTTTTAAATTATTCTCTCCTTAATCTGTTTTCCAGGTCAATTGTTTTGTGTATATATACACACACATACACTACTTTCTATTTTTTCAAATTTTTCAGTTTTATAACTTTTAATATTTTGTTGTTGTCACATGGAGTAATTCACTTCTGTGACATCTGTGTAAATTTCAAGGTATCTGTTCTTTAGGCAAGGGTTTTGCTTTTCCTTTCTTCTTTCTTTTCTAATTCTTTGTCCTTGCACACTTATTTCATTTGGCTGTCCTGGCTTTTTAATTCAGCAGCCAATCAATCCCCACATTCACATAGTAACTTTCTTTAAATCACAGAGGAAAGTCCTTCTATTCACATCATCATGTCTTCATAGAGGCAGTTTCCCCAGCCTCTTCTTTGTAGTAAAGTAAGCAAAGTACACTGTGCATGCTACAAGGGTGGAGCTCTATTGGATAAACCTCCATTATGAAGAAAATAAACACACAAAAACCATCGTGGTTCTGTCTGCATTTCTCTAATAATCTGCTATCATCAGTGGTGATGCAGCTCCATCACATTTAGACTCAATATCTCAGTACCTAATGTGCTATGTGAAGAAGTGGAAATGTCACTCATGAATATAAATTAGGAAAAAGTGCCTGAACCAGTTCAAGTACATACAAAAGAAATTTATGCTACTGGTGACATAACTTTGCAAGAACTGAAGGATTGATTCTCAAAATGACTCACAGATTGGAAAAAAAAAATCATGGAAGGTAATACCAAAAAGAGATAATAGGAATCAGCCATATGCCAACTTTTTTTATCTCTATTAAGTACATGTGAAAATGAATTGCATACATACATATCCTTGATTAAAATATCAGAATGGAACAAGTAGAATTTCACAATTTTTAAAATTTTATTTTTAATTCATTTTTTAACACACATGGCTTTATGAATCACAGTGGGAGAGAACAATCAAGAGCAAAAGGAAAAAAAAAACATGAGAGAAAATTTAAAAAAAAAACAGAAAAAAGAAATGAGCAGAGCATGAGTTGATTTACATTCAGTCCCCTTAATTCTTTTTCTGGATGCAGATGGCATTTTTTGTTCAAAATCTATTGGAATTGCTTTGGATCACTGAATCACTGAGAACCAAGTCTTTCATAGTTGATCATTGTACATTCTTGCTGTTATTGTGTACAATGTATTTCTGATTCAGCTTGTTTCACTCAGCATCCGTTCATGTAAATTTTTCCAGGCGTTTCTAAAATCAGCTTCTTCATCAGTTTTTATAGAACAATAATATTCCATTGTATTCATATACCACAACTTGGTCCACCATTCTCCAATTGATGGGCATCTCCTCGTTTTTCAATTATTTGCTACTACAAAAAGAGCTGCTACAAACAGTTTTTGCACATGTGAGTCCTTTTCCCTCCTTTATGATTTCCTTGGAACATAGACCTAATAATGGCACTGCTGAGTCAAAGGGTAAGCAAAATTTTATAGACCTTTGGGCATAGTTCCAAATTGCTCTCTAGAATGTTGAATTATTTCACACCTCCACCAACAATGCATTAGTGTCCCAATTTTTCCATATCCCCTCCAACATTTATCATTATCTTTTCCTGTCATCTTAGCCAATCTGAGAGGTATGAGATAGTATCTTACAGTTGTTTTAATTTGCATTTCTTTAATCAATAGCGGTTTAGAACATCTTTTCATATAACCACTGATAGCTTTAGTTTCATCATCTGAAAATTTTCTGGTCATATCCTTTGACCATTTATTAACTGGGGAATGACATATTCTTATAAATTTGACACAATTCCTTATATATTTTAGAAATGAGACATTTATTAAAAATACTGACTGCAAAGATTTTTCTCTAGCTTTGTATTTCCCTTTCAATCTTGTTTCTATTGGTTTTGTTTGTGCAAATATAATCTGTAATCAAAGTTGTCTATTTTGCCTTTCATAATGTTCTCTAGTTCTTCTTTGGTCATAAATTCCTTCTTTCTCCAAAGATCTGATAGATATATTATCCCTTGTTCTTCTAATTTGTTTATGATATCTTACTTTATGCCTAAATCACATATCCATTTTAACCTTATTTTGGTATGGGGTGTGAAATGTCTATGCTGAGTTTCTGACATTATTTTCCAGTTTTCCCAGAAATTTTTTTCAAATAGTGAGTTCTTATTTCAGAAGTAAGAGTTTGAGAGTTTATCAAATATCAGATCTTTATAGGCTTTGATTATTGGGCCATGTATCTAATCTATTCCACTATCCACCACTTTATTTCTTACACAGCAATAAAGTTTTGATGTCTGCTCCTGTATAATATAGTTTTAGGTTTGGTACTGCTAAACCACCATCCTTTGAATTTTTTCGGTTATTCCCTTGATATCTTTGATCTTTTGTGCTTCCAGATGAATTTTGTTTTTTTTTTTTTTTCTAGTTCTACAAAATACCATTTTGGTAATTTGATTGGTATGGCACTGAACAAGTATACCAATTTAGGCAGAATTGTCATTTTTATCATATTAGCTTCACTCAATCATGAACAATTGATATTTTTCTAATTGTTTAGATCTGATTTTATTTGTGTGAGAAGTGTTTTGTATTTGTGTTCATATAGTTCCTGGTTTTATCTTGGCAGGCAGACCCCCAAACATTTTATTTTGTCTACAGTAATTTTAAATGGATTTTCTCTTTCTGTCTCTTGTTGATGGGCTTTGTCCATGATATATAGACATGCTAATGGTTTATGTGGGTTTATTTTACATCCTGCAACTTTGCTAAAGCTGTGAATTATTTTGAGTAGCTTTGTGGATGATGTTCTAGGATTCTCTATTATCATATCATCTACAAAGAGTGATAGTTTTATTTCCTCATTGCCTATTCTAATTTCTTTTAATTTCTGTAAGTACTTTAACATTTAAATAATATATATAATTCCCCCCAGTTACCTTTCTATGCTTCTGTTGAGTTCTGTGTTTAAAGATTATGTTTTCTAATCAGTTCTGTTTTTTTCAATAGAAATTATTGAAAATCTGTTACTTCATTCAAGCTCCATCACCTCCTCTGAAAGATCATGCTGAATTTTGGGGGGTAGTTAATTTTTTGTTTTAATCCCTAGTTCCTTTGCCTTCTGGAATATGGTATTCCAGACATCTCTGATCTTTTATTGTAAAAGATGCCAGATTCTAGGTAATCCTTACTTTTGCTCCTTGATATTTGAATGTTTTTGTCTGACAGCTTGCAGTATTTTTTCCTCGAGATTGTAGTTTTGGAGTTTCACACCAATATTCCTTGGGGTTTTCCTTGTGAGATCTCTTTACAAAGATGATTAATGAATTCTTTCAATCAGTATTTTCCCCTCTGTTTCTAGAATATTGGGGCAATATTCCCTAATAATCTCTTGAATTCTGGAATACTATCCAGTCTCTTTTGGGGAGTCACTACCTTCCATTTGTTCTGTTCTAATATTTAATGTGGATTTTCTTTAGTTAGCTTTTATATTTTTTTCCATTTGGTTAATTTTATTGTTTAAGGAGTTGTTTTCTTCAGACAATTTTTTTCTTTCCTTTTTCCCCCCGGGGCAATTAGGGTTAAGTGACTTATCCATGGTCACACAGCTAGGAAGTGTTAAGTGTCTGTGACCAGATTTGAACTGAGGTCCTCCTGACTTCAGGGCTGGTGTCTATCCACTAAGCCATATAGCTTCCCCTTTCTTTCCTTTTCCAAACTGCTGACTCTCTCATACATGCCTCTCATTTTCTTCTTCATTTTTTCTTGTACTTCTCTTTTTTTAAAGTCTTTTTAAAGTCTTTCATGAGAACTTCAAATAAACCTCTTTGGGCTTGAGACTAATTCATATCACTCTTTGAGATTTCATCTGTGCACATTTTGTCCTAGTCTGAATTTGTGTTTTAGTCTGCCCTAGCACCATAGAAGCTTTCTCTGGTCAAGATTTTTTTGTTTCTTTTGGTATTTCCTTTTTTTTACATTTATGGTTGAGCTCTGCTCCTGGGTAAAGGTGGTGCTATCCCAAACTTCCTGTGCAGTTTTAAGCCTTGGCTTTGAGCACAGGGGCCTCTTGTGTTTCTAGGGAGTAGCTTTGACTGTTTTGTTTTGTTTTGTTTTTTTTTTAGGAAACAGCCTGGTTTCACAGAGTTTGCCTTCTGAGCTGGGACTGGAAGCTGCTTCTCTGTTGTCCTCCTCTACTGATCCAGGACTGAGGGTCTTAGTTGCTGATCTCCTGTGATTAAAACCCTCTCACTGGCTTTCCCAGAGTCTGCCTGAGCTGGGCTGAACACCCTTTTTCACTACAGTGAGACTGACTTTTCTTGAAGTTTTTTCAGTCTGTCTTGAGCTGAAGAGCGGTTTCATTCAGTCAGACTCTGTTCACAGGTTTGGTTTCAGGTGGTTTTCGAGGGAAACTGGAAGAGCTTGAGCAGCTTCCTGACTTTACTCTGCCATCTTGGCTCCACCCCCGCAACAATGAAATTTCACAATTTTCATTAGCAGATCTTATCTTCATAGTAACAAAACTGACTTAAAGGTATAAAAAATATACTAGGATCTGCCTTTATTGGTTGGCATGTTCATTACCAAAAACCAAAATAAAACTTTTAGAGAAAAAAGACTAATCTTTTTATGTGCAAATATTGAGTTCACATAAGATTCCAGAGGTACAATGATAAAGTATACTCTGTGGGTGATAGACGAAATAGGTGGAGTGAGACCCATTTCTGAGCATGGGAAATATGGGAATTTATTTTACCTCATTATGCCTATAATTTGTTATAAGCATGTTGTTTCCCCCACACACACACCCTTCACACTTTCTACCTATCTTTCCACCTGGGGGGGGGAGTTAGGGAAATAAAGAAAAAAAATACTTGATAATAGGAAAACCAGTCTGTTTTTTTTTTAAAGATCACATAAAATTCCTTTAGAATTTTATAACTATAGAGAAGACTTTGTTTAGCAAGCAAGGTATAAACCAGAAAAATACATTCAACAAAGGTGTTTTTGACAGTCATGGAGGATGTCCTACTTATGTGATCTTGTATTAGAAATATGAGCTATCAATTCCATTTATGTCCCCTTGCCACATGTTTCCTCCATGTATAACCTTCCACATGTGAGCCCCAGACACACATATTCTTTATGCATGTGTCTTCTCACTCATGTTCCCTTCTTATTAATAGTGAGCATATTTGTGGTAGAATTTTCCTTAAATTTATGGGGGAAATGTTTTATTGCTATTTTCTTATTATATCATTTCTTTAAATATTTTTATTTGAATTAATTTTGTACTCTAGCTAGTAAAAATAAATACCTCAATGGGTATTCATAAGTTCTGAATAATTCATGATTTTGAGTGAATATGTTCCACAGACTACCCT
Source organism: Sarcophilus harrisii (assembly GCF_902635505.1). NCBI lineage: Eukaryota > Metazoa > Chordata > Mammalia > Dasyuromorphia > Dasyuridae > Sarcophilus > Sarcophilus harrisii. The sequence goes on from NC_045426.1 coordinate 192,031,689, forward strand.
GAATCATGAGGAATATTCTCCCATGCAAGTTAAGAATGCCCAGAATGGTTACTTGTGGATGGTGAATTCTTCCATATTCTCTGATTTAAGAGTGATGTTATGCTAATTGTATCAAATCCCAGAACATTATCTCAGTGAAATCCATGATTACTCGAAAGAGATCTATTTAACAGTTCAAAATGGAAAAACCAAATGGATGGAAAATGCCTTTATTTTAGACTATTGCTGTCATACTTGAATAGAAGTGGGAATGACTAAATCATACATAAGGATCCCCACTGGCTGCATATTGACTTAGAAAGTGTCCATCAAGTATATTGGCCTTGAACAAGCTTTCCAGATTGATGACATGCTGGTCCTAGAACTGAATGAGAAGAAAAGAGTAGAATTTTGGAAATTGTACTTTCAACTATCCCAAGCTATTCCCTTGGAACAGACACAAAACTATCTTCTTAAAACTAACAGTCTCCTCATGGTACTACACAACTGAAAATCATGTAACATTGCAATCTCTGAAGAAACAAAATCCCAGGTTTTTCCCAGAGCAAGGGAAAAATTTGTGGTGAGTATAAATAAATTGAAAGATATTGTTAACAATGACTTACACATAAAAAGTGACATAAACAATATCATCAATATCATCTAGGAAATAGGATTAAAAGAAAGTCTCCACCTAGCTGGTGCAGTCGTCAGACACTTAATACATCTTAACTGTGTGACCCTGGGCAAGTCACTTAACCCCAATTGCCTCAGCAAAAAAAAAGAAAGAAAGAAAATTTCCTGATTATAAATCAACAGCAAAGGATAAAATAGGGCCCATGATATCCCTAAAGTCCTAGAGGAAAGGCTCTAGCAATTTCTTTTGTGTTCCTTATGGATAATGTATCTAAAACCATATAGGTAGAATAAGGATCAAAGATGGGAATCTCTGATTTCAGAAAAAAGTGATCTTTCCGCTATATTATGCTCTTTCATTTTCCAGTAAAGAAAATAAGACAGACAGATAAGTGATGTGTCTAAAGAAAAATAGTCAATCAGGGATATTTCTGGAACCCATTTGATCTTGGCCAGTTCTCTATATAATCCCACATCTTACTCACTAGATCTAATATAGATACTCTTATAAGCTGACTCAGCAGAGCTTTTCACAAATTGTCAACAAGCAGAGGAAACATGACTCTTGCTCACCTAAACCAAGTGCCCTTATGCCTACATATAAATATCTGGTTTCACTAGTGATGCAAAAGGCTTCCCCGACTGATAGCCTCATTCTGAGTGTATTACCTCTCTCTGGAGGTAGGTAACATGTTTCATCATGAATCCTCTGGAACTGTCGTCATTGCATTGATCATATTTCCTAAGTCTTTCAAAGTTGTTGGTCTTTGCAGTATTGCTGTTATTTTATAGGGATGTATGGTATGTTCAGGGAGCCCTTTTCAGGACTGCTCATCCAACTGTGGTGTCTATCTGATTCACAATTTGCCTGTGACTCCAAGAAGCTGTAACACAGAGTGATCAGACTCCAGTAAAACTGTCTCAACAGATGGATTAAACCAGGTGGAGGGTCATCGACAGATCTCAAACTTGTGAGGGAGTTAGGGGGATGTATACTTCAAGCATGTGAAGACTTCCCAGACAGATAAAAACAATTTGTTCCAACTGCCATGAAGGTAATTGAAGCAGCTGCTGTGGGAACACTTAGGGCTTGATCAAACATTAAAAACAAGATCATCCACTGTATCTCAGGCCATCACCAATCATCTTGAATTTTGTTCTGCCAAAAGGATTTTGGTGACTTAGGAAGAGTGAATTTGTGAATCTAATTCACACAGAAATCAAGATGTCACCCATAATGTTATCCATCATCTTCAAAAATAAATCACCAACAAACAGTTATTATATACATTGTTTTTCTGGATTTACTCAGTTCATACTACATAAATTCACATAGGCTTTCCTTATTCATTTTTACAGAGCAATAATATTCTATTTATATTATTCTGTTCTATGGGCAGGAGAGCAACCAGTTGGTGAAGGAAGATAAATCCATCTCATAATTAAAGGAAATGAGGAATTTTAACCTGGATAAAAGTAGACTCAATGAGGACACTATAGTTGCCTTCAACTACTTGCGGAGTTAGTATATGAAAACATCATTAGATTGTTCAGTTTATCATGGGAAATGGAAGTTGCCAATCAGAAAATTTCATACTGTTATCATGGAAAGACTTCCCAAGTAAGATCTCCTTCCTCAGAGATCTTCAGAGAAAAAGTGAATGAATATTTGCTTAGGGGATCATAACAATGATTCTTTTCAGGTACAGGTTGAATTAGATGGCTTCTGGAGCTAGGTAAAACTAGCTCAGAATTTTTGATTATTAAATTTTCAGGGGGAGCATCTGTACCTTGAAAACTGAGAAAATTCTATAAATCAGTATTTGATTGTTTTGTAATTGTCTAGCCTTAAGAAAGGGATCTTCAAAATATTAATAATGCAGATTAAGTTTAAAAGTATATTGTATGTATTATTTTGGGGAGTGGGAGAACTGGTTGTTAAGTATTTATCAGAAACTCTTGCTTTTACTTCTCAAATGCTGTGATTTATGGAAAGCTATCCAAAAGAGATTAAAATTGGGACAATTAGCCAGTCTGTGAAGATAATCCCAGAAAAAGGTCAGACCCTGCAAACACAATATGATACAACTACTTTCTGACCATTGGAAAGGTCACTGGAAATCAGACACATCATATCATTTATTCAAAGAATCCCAATTGCTTAAAGTTCAACATATTAGCTTTCTGCCCTTAAGTATACAAAGACAAAATCATCAGAGTAGACTCAATGGAAATTAGATAGTACAAAAGCATGCCCTGCCTTTCCTTTCTATTTTCATGTGAAATTTGATTACATTGGATATAGGTATATATGGCAGGGCAGCTAAGTGATGCAATGGATAGGGTGCTGGGCCTGGAGTCAGGCCATTGACCCTGGACAAATCACTTAATCTTGTTTGCCTCAGTTTCCTCATTGGTAAAATGAGTTGGAAAAGGAAGTGGCAAATCACTCCAGTATATTTACCAAGAAAACTCCAAATGCGGTCACAAACAATCTGCCATCACTAAAAAGCAACAACAAAAATAGGCATATATGTTTGTGTTATAGCTTCTATTTATTTATTTAGAAAATCAGGGTAAATTTTCTTCTTCTTGGTAGAAGAAAATAAAAATGGATAAAAGAAGGTAAAGATAATCTTGATAAGTAAGGAAAATTCAACATGTCATGCAGAATTTTAGCAGGTTCTGTGAATTTTGAAAATGACTCAAAGGCTTAAAAAGGGCCTATATCTTGGGTTTTTGGTGGGGAGTTTTATTTGTTTTTGTTTTAATTCTGTACTTTCCCTCATTGTAAATTTGGCAACTGTCACTTCTCATTTCTGCTGGTGGGTCTTGCTTTTCCCCTATATTCTTACTTTTTGATTCTAACATCCCAAGGATTTAAAAAATAGATTATTAAGCTTATTAGAATTTTATCTAGACAAAAAAAATAGTCTGGGTTTGGAGAAGGCAATGCATAAGGGATTCCTAATTAGGTATGTAAAACAAGCTTTCATGAATAGATTTTATGGTAGTTTTTTGGTCTGCCTAAACTGATCTGAAATTCTTTGGATATTTTGGATCAGGCAGTGGGATCATCATTGAGAAGACACACAGTTAGAGTTAGTGATAACTGCCAGAAATCAGACTTAGTAAAGTCAAGTAAGATTCCCTAAATCTTATACTGTACACATATATATCTGTGGGTATTCTAACACCTATGTACAATTCATATATGCATATCAATACACTATACACTATAGTGTATAGTTTTATATACTATATGTATGTATATATACACTATATGTATGTATAATATAAATACAGTATATAAGCATATATGTGTGTATATACTCAACGTATATGTATATATACACATAGATATATACATATATATGCATACCTATACACACACAAATATATGGTTTCCAAAGTACTTTAGACATTATCTCACTAGATCTTCATGATAACTCAGTGAGGTAAGATATTATTATCTCCATTTTACAGATGAAAAAATAGTCTATGAAAGATTAAGTGATTTGTTCAGGATTATACAACTAGTGTAAAATAAATTTTGAAAATAGGCCTTTCTTATTCCATGTTTCCTACTCTTTGTTGCCCCTCGGATTGCCCTTAGTATAGAAAAAATATCTAGGATGCAATTCAATGCCAATCCTGCAAATCTCTAAGTATAAAGTAATATCATGTATGTCTTTCATTTATGCTATTGAATTATTTCATGTACAGAAATCTTTTGGACATAAAATATCTGTGAACCAATTCAGCAATTCTAGTAAATTGCTTTTGTTTACAACTTCTTTCCTTAGTTTACAGAACCCTCCTTCTCTTCCTTCTTCCCAAAGGGAGGTATAACAGAGAGCCTCCCAGATAGATGCCAATGATTAAAAAAAATAAGACCAATTGTAAATGATCTCTCGTACTTTATCAGGTCTATTTTTTTCCCTCCCAGTGGAGAGAGGCTATATGACAGGCTGTTACTTCTACAGCTTGTTTACTTGTTCACAGAATCAGGGATGTGTGGAAATCTGCACTTTGGCAGATTTATTGGTGAAGACAAGAGAGACTGCCAGAATAGAATGCCCCCAATCTTGGTATTGCCACGAGGACACTTTATTTTAAAGAATGCTTTCAGCCAGAAAAGTATAAAAAGCAATTCATTTTAAATTGCTATTATTTGCTGTCTAATCTTAAGAATGTTAGTTTTTAAAAAGACTTTTGACATCATATAATCCAGCCCATTTTATAGATGAGAAAACTAAAAATTACAGAGTAGTGACTGCCTAAAGTCACAAAGATAGTTAATGGTAAGGGTAAGACTGGAGCTCAGATTTTCCAATTCCTGGTTCAATATTCTTTTGACTACTCTGTGCCTCTTTCTAAGTCCAAAAGAACATCTGTTACTATTTCATGAACAGATTATCAATTTAATGTGTCAGACCCATGATGGAGTTAGGACCATATGTGAATATCAATATTTTCATCCATGCTGCCACTATTCTTTTTGCCCAAGTGAACATTTTACCTTCTTTTTGATTGTCTTACAGGATAAGGCAAATATTCACTTTTAAATTTTAAATAAAAAATGGAATTGATCATAATTTTCTTTTTTAAAGGACGAAGCAAAAATTTTGATTTTCTATCAAAATTATCAGATGGCAAATGGATTATAAACCTGCCCTAAATATTATTTCCTTTTGTACTTTCTCCTTTATGTCCCTCATTTCTTTTTTTCATTCCTAAAAAGTATGGAAGCTAAATATTCAGAAAATAGAGCTTAGACTGGTAAATCAAATCAGTAGGCATTTCAAATAAATAAACAAAATGAATTTGAGAGCTTGTGTCTGCAAGTATCACCGTGGAGACCAGAGGATGAATCATCACCATGGAGACCAGCATAAACACTCTGCCTGTAATTATTTCTATATGTAATCAGATATGAATGTGACTTTGGAAACGAGGAAAGTATAAATTGGATAGGCAATCAAAGTGATGAAGCGTGAGTTGTAAAAGACTAGAAAATGCTAAGACAACTTAGTAATCTCAGATATTTCTGGTCCTTATTAGTGAGTAGGATAAAGTCTTCAGCAAAAATACTGCATTTCAGAGAGCTGAAAAACTGTACAATAATGTGACTCCTCTACCACAATGACATCACTGAACTGAAGGGACTTCAATTTCATTGCTCCAGCTTTTCCTCATGTGTGTTTATAAGTGACAGTATTCTGAAAAAATTCAGCCTCTTTCTTTAAGAATCTTCCAGTCTAAAAAGGGAATATTTAACATAGCAATAGAAATCAATAATTAAAATTCTAGTACTCATATCTATTTTTCGTAGAATAGTTAGGTGATACAGTGGATGGAGTACCATTTTGAAGTCAAGAAAATTCATCTTCCTGAATTCAAATCGGGGCTCAGATCCTAGCTGTGTGTGATCCTAGTGTGATCCTGGGCAAGTCACTTAACCCTGTTTGCCCTAGTTTCCTCATATATAAAACAAGCTGGAAAAGAAAATGTCAAACCAAGAACATACCAAATGGGGTCACAAAGTATGAAGCACAACTGAAAATATTAACAAAAATAGCTTTTTGTATTATGGCTCTTATTTCATATCATAATCAGGAATTAAGCCTAATCATTAATACTCCCATCCCCTATTTCATATGCAGATTTATACATACATATATATACACATATATACATACATATATAAGCTACTTAAGCTTAAAACTCACTAAGGCTTTGGGGACACTATATGAAAAATTCAAATCATGAAGTTGAACATGCATTCACAATTTAGATGAGTGCTTTCTGCTTTTTCTGTGGCATTAAACATTCCTTAACACAGCCACTTGAAAACTATACCTAGGTTCATAGTACATTTTTGGTCAGCAGTTATTCAAAACTATAGTCCCAAAGTTCCCAAGGTGATTTTTCCCTTTTATTAAAACAATATATTAACTCAAAATAATTTAATAAAATACAATATCAAGGTTAAAAAAAGGAAAAAATTTCCCCCATTTACATAAAAGTATAATCTCCCACAGATTCCTACATTACTGGTGAGAGAGAGAATACTTATAGCCCAGAAATTTGACAGTCTTAGATTGCTTGCCAAGTGGAATACCTCTCAGATTCCAAAACTGTCACTCGCTACTTTCCACACTGCTGCTGACATCTGCACTTACTATTTCCACCTTCTGCTCCTCTGATGACTTGATGCTAGGCTTCTTCCTGGTAGGGAAATGACATCTAGTTCAAATTTTGTGAGTCAGCTCCATAGTTGCACCCAGCTAACAGGGCAAAGTGTGTCTTTTTCAAATATTCACTTCCTCCTCCTTCTGTGTGAATAAGAACTCTTCCTGGCCCATTGATATTTGAGTTACAATGAGAAGATTTTATTCTACTCCCATCATTTTCCTGTCAGCTACTATCTACACCATAAAAATTACCTAGGAGTTTCACTTAGCAGCACTGGAAAAGAGAGAGAGAGGTTTAGGTCCTAAATTGCTGTCAGCCTACATGCCCTACAATATATGTAGAGCATCTGTTCATATTTAATAATCAATATCAACTAGACTTTAAGGCTAATGTTGGAATATATTTGCTTGTTACTAAATGTGATATATAGTGTGTGTATATTCAGTCAATAAGCATTTAGTAAGCACTTACTAAGTGCTAGGCACTTATTTGTATGCTTCTCAATAGATACATAATCTTACTGATAGAACTATTTCCCTATGAATGGTACAATTTCACAATCAAAATTGATTCCATGTAATTTTTATTTATGACTCCCGATGAGTCCTACACTGGGATTCCATTAAATATGCCAAGGGCCTTCTTTTCCTTGATTATTTGTATCATTATAATTTACATGTTATTTGTAATTTTAAAAATTAATGATTTTGTTTGTCTTCTTACCCTCCTATCTATAAATGACTACATAAAAGAAAATGAAAAGTATTAATTATTGGGATTGGTTCTTTCTATTCAACATCATGATAAGAATGTGGACTTGGGTTCGGAAGAATGAAATTTCTCCTCTCCTGCTTCTCCTCTTTATCTTGTGCTACTGGACTGTGACTGACTTAGTCTACAGATTAAATTGGACACTTCCTAAAACCACATTTCCTAATATGTGGGTTTTGCAAAAAGAGCTTTAAGGTTCCTATGAAGATGGAAAGAAACATTCTCCATCCCACTAGATATAAATGCATTAAGGATATTTATGTGCATCTTTATACATTGCTAATTTTTTCATGTTCTGCACACAAGTATATGTCAAGTGGACAATAGAGAATCATATCATAGTTTCTATAACTGTTGTTTAAAAAGAGGGATAGTATCCACAATATAATTATGAAGCAAATTGATATTTTTAATGTTCATATACATGCAAAACAATTTTTTAAAAAATTTTTAAACTTTGAGTTCCAGATTCTCTTCCTTTCTCCTTCCCTCCCTTCCCCATTGAGAAAGCACATGTGAAATTATGCAAAACATTTCCATAAAACTCATATTTCAAAAGAAAACAGATCTCATACTCAAAAAAAACCATCAAGAAAAAAAAAGTTTAACAAAAGTACATTTAAATCTATATAAACACACAGTCAGTTCTTCCTCTGTGTATGGATAGCATTTTTCATTATAAGTCCTTCAGAATAATCTTGAATCATTGTACTATTTAGAGTAGCAAAGTCATTCAGTGCTATTACTTTGTACACAGCACATTTCACTTTGTATGAACTCAATGAGATCTTTCCATCTTTTTTCTGAGAGCATCCTGCTTGCTGTTTCCCAGAGAACTGTAATATTCCATCATAATCATACAACAAAATTTATTCAGCCATCCCCCAATCGATGGGCATCCCCTAAATTTCAACTCTTTGTTCTGGGAAAAGAGCTGCTATAAATATTTTTGCACACATAGATTCTTATACTTTTTCCCTTTAATCTTTTTTTGAGATACATGCCTAAAAGTAGGTAGGTATGCATGATTTCATAACCTTTTAGCAATAATTCTAAACTGCTCTACAGAATGGCTGAATCAGTTTACAATTCCACAACAATGCATTGTTTCATTTTCCCCACATTCCTTCCAAAATTTGTCATTTTCCCCCCGATCCATTAAGCAATCGAATAAGTATAAGGTAGTATCCCAGAATACTTTTAATTTGTATTTCTCCAACCAATAGCAAAATATCACATTTTTTCATATGGCTATAAATAGCTTGATTAGCTTATCTAAAAATTGTCATATCTTTTTTTTATTTATTTATTTTTTTTTTTTGCTGAGGCAATTGGGGTTAAATGACTTGCCCAGGGTCACACAGCTAGAAAGTGTTAAGTGTCTGAGATCAAATTTGAACTCAGGTCCTCCTGACTTCAAGGCTGGTGTTCTATCCACTGTGCCACCTTGTTGCCCCCATTCATATGTTTTAGTCATTTATTAATTGGGGAATGGCTTTTTTTTTTTTATAAATTTGGCTCAGTTTCCTATGTTTGAGAAATGCTGCTCTTTAAATTGTTACTCTTCAAATGTAAAGGATTACTATGATGAATAAAATCCTAAGAGACAAATTTTCCAGGTCTTTATTAATTAGGCTAGCCAATAATCAATAAGTTAGTGGTCATTGGCTTCCCTCTGTAATCAAAAATGCCAAGGAAGATTCTGAAATACCTTAATTTGGATGTATTCCTTTTGATAGAGAATCCCCTTGATAGCTCAACCCTGACTGGTGAACATTTAATAAAGAGGAGGGCTAGGAAATCTTCTGCTCCTACTACTGAGAACTATACTTTCATGAGATTCAGCAGCCTCAAAGCATCTGGGCAGAGGAAGCTACTATGGCTGTTTTCTCCTTCATGAGCTTAGGGTGGCCCTAAAGGGATCAAGGAAGGAATTCTTTCCCTCAGGGGGGAAAAAACTCATTCAGAATGGATTCTGTTTATGCTAAAAACAGAAAACATGTTTCCCATTTGGGGAGGGTCCCATCCAGTTGTCTTAAACAGAGCTGGAATGCTTCTGACATTTTTTAGGAGGGAAGATATTTCTTTTTATGTCAGTCTTTTATAGAGAGGGGGAAATTCCTGTTGACTATCAAGTGGCACAACATTTAAATTAAATTAAAATTAATTTCTCTCATTCTTCCTGGTTTGTTTGTTTTTTTATTTCTGGAGGAACAATGTATCATCTCCAAAGTATCATATACTTATTTCGGCTTACACAGACTATACATTAGAGAATGTCTGTTTCTCTGAAGAAATTATTGGTCCTATCCAGCATGTTCATAATGCTCAAAGCTACTGGAGATTACAAAATATATCCAATAGCATCTTTTACAGTGTGAGTTTCATGGTACCGGATGTATATGGAAATATACTAGATGTATACCAATGGCCCATACATTGGGAATCAAGATATTTCACAGTTAATTCAATTAATGAACCAATCGTACTGACTGAAAACAACCTTCTGAACATAAAGGAATGTTTTAGTCAAGAAAGGCATTTATTGGATATATTACAAAAGCTGAAACTCAGAAAGTTCTGAGTTCAGAAACAGCCTTAGACATTTACTAGCTATAGGAACTTCTGCCTGCCTTGGTTCCCTCAATTTTTTTTTTTAATTTAATAGCCTTTTATTTACAGGATATATACATGGGTAACTTTACAGCATTAACAATTGCCATACCTCTTGTTCCAATTTTTCACCTCTTACCCCCCCCCACCCCCTCCGTTCATGACCTAGGCATAAAGAATGAAATCATTAATAAATTAGAGGAACATAGGATAGTTTACCTCTCAGACCTGTTCAAGGGGAAGGTCTTTATGACCAAAGCAGAACTAGAGATCATTACTGATCACAAAATAGAAAATTTCAATTATACCAAACTGAAAAGTTTTTGTACAAACAAAACTAATGCAGACAAGATTAGAAGGGAAGCAATAAACTGGGAAAATATTTTTACAGTCAAAAGTTCTGATAAAGGCCTCATTTCCAAAATATATAGAGAATTAACTCTAATTTATAAAAAATCAAGCCATTCTCCAATTGAAAAATGGTCAAAGGATATGAACAGACAATTCTCAGATGAAGAAATTGAAACTATTTCTAGTCATATGAAAAGATACTCCAAGTCATTATTAATCAGAGAAATGCAAATTAAGACAACTCTAAGATACCACTACACACCTGTCAGATTGGCTAAGATGACAGGTTCCCTCAATTTTAAAATGGGTATAATAATAGCACCTGTCTCCTAGAGTAACTGTGAGGATCAAAAGAGATAATATTTGCATAGTATCTGACATATAAAAGCTAGTTAAGATTGTTCCCTTCCCTTGCCCCTTTATTGATATCATAATTGTTATAAAAAATTAAATATCACTTCTCTATTAAAAAGAGTGATATCTAAACTGTAAAACATGGAAAAATAGATCAAATTCAAAGCAGGGAAGGAAACAGCAATAGAACATTCAATTCCTTTAAAAAAAAGAATTATATATTTAAGACTTAAAAGTGATCATCAGAAAAATTAGTTAAATCTGCTTAGTAATTGAATTTGAATCAATTTTAATTCATTTGGTTTTATAATTTTTAGTCACTGCCTTATAAGACCCAGTAAAACTTTTAATATTTTAAAAATAATTAAAATGGTACTAATATCCTTTTTTACATAAGCCATTATCATCTTTTTTGGATATGTATATACATACAAATGAGTTTTCCTTTGTAACAAGGAAAAACAGTTAGGCTAATAACTTAATATTACATCTGTTATATCAACCACAGTCTTTCCCCTTATTCAACATTCTGCACTCACTTCCCCCCTCTGAAGAAGAGGGGAGTTTACATTTCCTTATCTTTTCTCCAGGGCCATGATTGGTCATTATAATTATACTGTGTTTGACTTCATTTCAATGTTCTTTTCACTTATAATCATTGTTTACATTTTCCTGGTTCTGTTTATTTTACTTTGCATCTTTCCATGTTTCTTTGAATTCCTCATATTTGTCATGTTTTATGATATAATTACATTCTACCACATACATATACCACAATTTGTTGAGCCATTTCCACTTTTTACTTTTTTTTTTGTTACCACAAAAAATAGTTGCTATAAATACTGTCTACTTATGGGTCATCCTTGAATTCCCCACATCTGTTTCTGACTAGTAGGGACTCTTGTTCCTACTGTGGGACAAACTAAAAAGAATAGGAAACATGAGAATATTCACCTATTTGCCTACCTTCATCCATGGAAGTTCTCCAGTCAGTGATACTCTGAACCCTGGACCCATTTACCAATAGTTAACAAATGTCCATTCATTCTTATTCTCCCAGTTCCTGTGATGGTGAATCCCTGATTACTGAAGAGTCAATCCCTTTGTAGTAGGAACAGTATTTATTTTATATAGGCTTGAGTAATTTCCCTTTAAAGAGATAAGGATGCCATTCTTGGGATTTTATTGGGCTAGAAGACTATGGATATAAAAAGCCCGTATTAGGTGACAATAGCTCTTTGGAAGTTTAGTAAAATTCCCATTGCCTCATGGGGACACATTTCTAACCTAACTCTGCAATTGCTGTGCTGAATGTGGGTGGCAGTGGGAAATAAGTTCTTTTTTCTGAAATAGCTACTAGGAATTATATCCTTTGTAACCTTATTATAAAGTAAACATGTCACATCATTCCATTTCAATCTTGAATCTGAGTCACTAGAAGGACCTTAAGTTAGACCTGGCTTGGAATATTTGGCAGAATTGGTAAGATTAGATTGCAAATAACTTCATAACCTGATTTTGTTGTTGAAGTGGGGAGAAGTTGATATGAAAGAAAGGGAGACTTCTCATTAGATATCAGCTATAGATGAGGCCCTTTCTCAATGGAATGAGGAAGTGGCTTCCATTGATCCTGTAGTACCCAATGGATGCTTAAGGAGCTTGACAGGGAGTAAAATTAGTTTATTGGGACTCTGGTTAAAACAGAACAGCTGAATCTTCTGTGTTAAGAAGAGAACCAAGAGGAAAGAAAAAGAAGATTAATATTGTGGATGGTCTTTTCAAGGAGTTTAGCTACAAAGGACAGAAGAACTATAGGACAATAGTCATCAAGGATGAAAGGATCAAGTAAGGATTTTTCAAGATAGAAGATACATGGATACTTTTGTAAGCAGTAAGAAATGAGCCAGAAGAGAGGAGACATTTAAAAAAATAAATGAGTGAATGATGACAAAAGGAGCAATCTGTTGGAGAAGCCAGGAAAAATGGAATCTCTTGAATAAGTAAAGGGATTGTTCTTGATAAGGAGTCACTTTATCTGGTGAGATGGGGTAAAGGAGCAGATAGTGACAAAAAGCCCTTGAGTGATAGAAGATAAGAAAAGGGGATAAGAGCAAGCTCACAGTAAATGGCCTCAATATTTTTCTATAAAATGTTAGGCGAGATTCTCAGTTGAGAGAATAGGAATAGGAGAATTATGGAAATTTTGAAGAGTAATAAAAAGGTTTGGAAGAATCATTGTAGAAAGTGGGATGGCAAATTGATAAGGGACATAAGTAGGATTGACTAGCAGCAGTGAGGATCAAGTTCAGATTATATTACATAAATTTGTAATGGACCCAGTTAGAATTCTTGTATGATTTTCTCTATATTTAGTAGCATGTGTGTAGATGCTATGGCAACAAATAGTGGAAGTTATCCAAGGTTGAGAATTAGTTGGGTATAATCACTTATATGATAGAGGGTCTAGGGATTCAAGAGAGGAGGACAATATAAAGTTGATTTGAGTCAAGATGAGCAGAAAAGGAAAGAAAGTTGTCTACAGCAAGGGAGAGAGCCAGAGGGAAAGCTGAAAGGTCAAGGGGCTGGAGGTTGTGATGTGGATGAAGAGTGAATGTGAATAAAAGGAAGAGGGAAAGTCAAAATATATGATGATCAATTGGCAAAATTTGAACTCTCCCTCATACTGCCACATTATGGTAGGACAGCAATCTGAAAGAGATCTCCTATCTTGAAGTTATTGATATACAACACTACATTGATGACATAATGTTGATTGGGCCAGATAAAGCCCAGTGGCAGAGGTTCTATATCAGATAAACAGTGGCCTACATAAGGAACAAAAGACTCCATCTAGTACAAGAAAAGTTTTTTATGCAACTGGGCCAAAAGTCTCTATTCTAGTAACAGGGGAAATCGAGGTCCTGGCATCTCTTCCCAGTAAATTGAATTTCAAGTTGAAACAGATTTTAATGAATGTGGATTACTCAGTAGTAGCCATGGAGCTAGCCACATAGTCTGGGTCCTGGAGCACATGGGACAGTACAATTAGAGGCTCTCCCCTTTGAGATCCAGACCAATGGAGGAATTTTACTGGTGTCCCCCACTGTATATTTCTCAGCATCCATTAGAAAAATCATGCATAATATTTATGTATTAGAGATAAAGGATGTATTAGAGAGATAAAGGAGTGTATCCATTGTTAATATAGTTATTGGGGTGGTGATGTTATATTACACTTTCCCTAAATAAAAATTCTCTACTGTGCTAACCAAATATGTTTCTACTTAGAAATGGAAGCTATGTCTATAGAAGATAAGGGTCATTATAAATAAATATATATACATATATACATATATATTAGGGTTAAATGAACCTCCTTTTGTCAACTGTTTAGTGAATTACGAATGCCTCAATTCATCAAACCTGAACTTATAAGGTTTGAGCTTTAACCCTACCCCCAAAAGAGTGGTGGCAATTTATATCTATAGAGAGTGTATCCAAATTAAAGACATTTCATAACATTGATTGAACAAATATTCAGAGCAAGGGAACAATTAATCCTATCATAAAATTCGAGCTACAATAAACTAGGAAAACATTTTTACATTCAAAGGTTCTGATAAAAGCCTCATTTCCAAAATATATAGAGAATTGTCTCTAATTTATAAGAAATCAAGCCATTCTCCAATTGATAAATGGTCAAAGGATATGAACAGACAATTCTCAGACAAAGAAATTGAAACTATTTCTAGCCATATGAAAAGATGCTCCAAGTCATTATTAATCAGAGAAATGCAAATTAAGACAACTCTGAGATAGCACTACACACCTGTCAGATTGGCTAGAATGACAGGGAAAGATAATGCAGAATGCTGGAGGGGATGTGGGAAAACAGGGACACTGATACATTGTTGGTGGAATTGTGAATATATCCAGCCATTCTGGAGAGCAATTTGGAACTGTGCTCAAAAAGCTATCAAACTGTGCATACCCTTTGACTCAGCAGTGTTACTACTGGGCTTATATCCCAAAGAGATTTTAAAGAAGAGAAAGGGGCCTATATGTGCAAGAATGTTTGTGGCAGCCCTCTTTGTAGTGGCCAGAAACTGGAAACTGAGTGGATGTCCATCAATTGGAGAATAAATTGTGGTATATGAATATTATAGAATATTATTGTTCAATAAGAAATGACCAGCAGGATGATTTTAGAAAGGCAGGGAGAGACTTACACAAACTGATGCTGAGTGAAATGAGCAGGACCAGGAGATCATTATATACTTCAACAACAATACTATATGATGATCAATTCTGATGGATGTGGCCATCTTCAACAATGAGATGAACCAAATCAGTTCCAATAGAGCAGTAATGAACTGAACCAGCTATACCCAGAGAAAGAACTCTGGGAGATCACTATGAACCACTATATAGAATCCCCAATCCCTCTATTTTTGTCCGCCTGCAATTTTGATTTCCTTCACAGGCTAATTGTACAATATTTCAAAGTCCGACTCTTTTTATACAGCAAATTAACTGTTTGGGCATGTATACATATATTGTATTTAACTTATCCTTTAACATACTTAACATATATTGGTCAACTTGTCATCTGGGGGAAGGGGTGGGGGGAAGGAGGGAAAAAATTGAAACCAAAGGATCTGCAACTGTCAATGCTGAAAAATTACCTATGCATATATCTTGTAAATAAAAAGCTATAATAAAAAAAAAAGAAAAATATAAAAAAATAAAATAAAATAAAATTTGAGCTAATGTCAAGTATCTGTTCAGTTCAGGGGGCAGCATTTTAGAAATGCACTTCAAGTTGAAGTACATCCCAAGGCAAATAACCAGGATGATGGCGGGAGGTGGGGGGAGAGGGAGCTTTAAGCCACACCCCATGAGAAACAGTTGACAGAACTGCGAACACCGAACTGAAAGATGGCTCATCACAGTTCAGATATATGAAGAATTGTTGTTACCTGTTAATTAGGGGCCATCACAAGTGCCTAGCACTGTGTCCAGTGCTTATTTCAGATGAGTTATTACTTAGATGGCAAACCCAAATCTCTAAGAGAAAGTCAAATGTGTCACAGGAAATGATGTTGATGATTCAATAGGTAATGTTCTTTTGGAACTGCAATGAAACTGCTGTGTTATGGGTAAACATCTTTCAACTGAGTCAGAAAGCTAAGCTTGCCTTTATAAAATTTTCTTCTGTTTTCTAAAAGGCCCCTGAGAATTAGACTTTGGTTGTATCCCATCTTCCTTTTTTTGCCTAAATTTCTCCATGTGCCTTGGTTATTGAAAGGCCATTACTTTCTACTATGAATAACAACTCAATGTCTCTTGCTTGATCAAGAATGATATATTCCTCTCCTATGAAGAAATACTGGAGTAAAGCCTATCCATAACTTAAGGATCATGAACTAAATCATGGAGAATAATTCCTTCATAATTCCTGACTCATGGTACTGTTCCATGTGCAACATCCAGACCAGAGCCCAGCTCAATGGCTCCATCTGCTAGATACTAGTTGCCATAATCTTGCTTCTTTTCCCCATGTTTCCATTTCAAAAGAAAGAACACAGCTTTTCCCTCCCCTTGAATCCTTCTTTTTGTCCTCCTCTTGAAAAGAAATAGCAAATTTGTTGTTGATTCATTTTTTCATTTGTGTCTGACTCATAATGGGGTATCTTCATGATCCCATTTGGGTTTTTCTTGTCAAAGATATAAGAGTAATTTGCCATTTCCTTCTCCATTTCATTTTACAGAAGAAAAAACTGAGGCATACAGGGTTAAGTGATATGTTCAAGGTCACATAGCTGCTGTGTCTGAAGCTAGAATTGAAGAAAAAGGAGTGTTCCTGACTCCAGGTTTGTCACTTTATCCACTGTGCCACCTAGCTTCTCAGTAATGTATTTAGTAATATAGTAATTTGCGAATTAGTAAATAATTGGCAAAGTAATTGTAAATCAGCAATTAGTAAAATGACGGACGTATAAATTATCATTTACCATAAAACATTATAGGGAAAATATGGGTTGGGATGGAATGAGAACAAAAAGAGACAAATAAATGAATAAAAATAAAGAAAAAATAAATAATAGATGAATGAATAAAGATAAATAGAAGGAACTTAGGTCTAAGTTGGATCTGAAATCTAAAGGGTCTTTTTACTCTGAGATTAGATTTGAGGATACTGTTGCTAAGGACTTACAAACTTCAAAGATTCCTTTGTTAAATTTCAACAATATTGTTGAGATTGTAGAACAGAGCAACTACAGAACTGCTCTTTTTACTTTCCTTTTCTTCTTCATCTCCTTCAGCCATGTTTTTCCCTAGTAGGTTTTCTATTTCTCTTGACTGTGGATTTTGTGACAAAGTTATGCAGTCCCAGCTTTCCAGAATCTGCTTCTCTAGCACTTTACTTTGGAGTTTAAAGCATGCAGCAGGTGCTTTCTTACTATAGTTCTGCAACTCAGTTCTTTTCATGAGAAGTATCATCTTATCCTATTTTTTGTGCAGCAAGATAACTGTATAAATATATGTACATATATATTGGATTTAACATATACTTTAACATATTTAACATGTATGGGACTACTTGCCACCTCGGGGAGGGGGTGGGGAGAAGAAGGGGAAAATTTAAAACAAAAGGTTTTGGAAGAGTCAATGTTGAAAAACTACCCATGTGTATGTTTTTTAAATAAAAAACTATAATAATAATAAAAAAAGAAAAAAAACGAGAAATATCATCTTAGGCCCACATTTTTGTGACCTTAGACAGTTTGTCCAGGATGCATTAATTCCATTAATTAAGTCTCTCTCATAACTTGTTTCATGCCCCTATTCCTTTCCTCTTGTTTCTAGTTTGGTGCTTTCCACGGAGAAGTATGCTAGTAAATAAACATTTACTGACCTGGCACTCTCTGAGGAGAAAAATTATATACAGACACACTTTTGCAATATTTACATTTTCTCCATCACTTTCTAAAGTCTGGACAATTAAGAGAACACTAAATCAAATCCTGATTTGTAGTGTTTGCAGATTTCTAAAGTGTAAATGCTCACACTGAAGATTTAAAAACTCTATTGAAACTGATTTCAGCCCACCCCTGCATACAGAAGTTGCCTCTTTCGGAATCCCCAAAAAGGTTATCTTCACTCTAGACTCAATCCATCTTTTCTAAGAAAGAATTACCTCTAAAGAAAATTCCTAACATTTTAATCATTTCGAATTTGTGCCTAACTTTACATATATATATATATATATATGTTTAGTTAACTTCTGGGCCTCTGTGGTTGAGTTAAAATTCAATTTACTGAAATATTTAGGGAATGAAAGATCAGATTATTTTACAATGTCTACAGATAGGCATTGAGAGAGAAAATTAGGAAAAAACTCAATAATTCAGTGGACTTATGTTTTCTGACCTGAGATGCCTATTGAGTCAACAATCCTTCTCGATATCTTTATTTTATGCTACAATTCAATGTCCTTTGTTAGAATACCAAACTTGCCCTAATCTTTCAAAGCCTAATAATTTATAGACCTGTAGAGTGTGAGCAAGGCTCATCTGTCTATCAGAACACAATTCTTCTTTGGACTTTTAGCACATAGATTTAGATCTGTCATCCCATTGCTCAGAATACTTTGATACATTTGTTGTTCAGCCCTTTCAAATGTGTCTGTCTCTTTATGACCCCATTTAGGATTTTTTTTTTTTGGCAAAGATATTCAGAAACAAATTCCAACTGGAAGAAACAGCTAGATGCTTATGGTAGGAAAAGACACTGAGAGGTTTTTTTCTTTGTCTAATGATAGTGTGAAATAGGATATTTACCTTCTAAAAAGAGTCATTCCCCCCAAAATGTCTCTACACTCTAAACCAAAAGAACAATGGCAAAACCCAGTTCTATTTCTATGGAAATAATAATAATAATAGCTAACATTTATGTAGTGCTTACTATGTGACAGTCACTATGCTGAATTCTTTACAACAATAATAATAGCTAACATTTATGTACTTTTACTATGTGACAGACACTATGCTGAATTCTTTACAACAATAATAATAGCTAACATTTATGTAGTGCTTACTATGTGACAGAGACTATGTTAAATTCTTTACAATAATAATAATAGTTGACATTTATATAGTGCTTATCATGTGTCAAGAACTATGCTGTAGGGACAGCTAGGTGGTAGAATGGAGAGAGAACCAGCCTTGAAGTCAGGAGGACCTGAGTTCAAATCTGACCTCAGATACTTAACACTTCCAAGCTGTGTGGCCCAGGACAAGTCACTTAACCCCAATTGCCTCAGGGGAAAAAAACTATGCAGCAGAAGTAGTAGTAGTAGTAGTAGTAGTAGTAGTAGTAGTACTTGTTGTTGTTGTCATAATAGCAGCTAAGTAGTACTTTAAATAAAGCACCAGATCTGGAGTCAGAAAATCTAATTTAAATTCAAATCTCAGACACTTACTCTTTGTGTAACCTTGGGTTAATCCCACTTGCTTCAATTACTCATCTGTAAAATGGGGCCACACTGGAGAAGGATAATGACAAACCACTCCAGCATTTTTGCCAAGAAAATCCCATGGACAAAAATCTACACGTTCTTGCGGAGTTAACATGGCTGAACAATTAAATAAAAACAACAAAAATAGTAATAGCGGTAGTAATAGTAATAGTAGTTAACAATTAGGTAGTGCTTACTATATGTGCCAGGTACTACACTAAGCACTTTATAATAATTATCTCATTTGAACTTCACAATACCCTGGGAGGTAGAAGATATTATTACCCCCATTTTACAAATGAGAAAACTGAAGGAAACAAAGGTCAAATGACTTTTACAGAATCATACAGTTAATGAGTGTCTGAGAATGGATTTGAACTCAGGTCTTCCTGACTCCAGGTCCAGTGCTCTATCCACTATATCATCTACCTCCTCTCATTGGTGTAGCTGTTTCTTTGCCTAATTCTTTCCCTGATAAGGAAAATCTACTAAAGGAGAAAAGAAATTCTCCTCTAATTTAGGACATTTCCTAAGGTACTAAGAGGTCAAGTGATTTGCCTAGAGTTACACAGGCTCCAAATGTCAAAGATTAGTTGGAAAATAGAGGTTTGTGTTTCATTCTATATAAATGAACCTAGAAAATCCTTTGGCAGCTTCAGAAGCACTTCTGCTTCTGAAGATAAAAGCAGGTTCTCTCTACATCTTTCTCCAACCCAGATTTGGGAATCATGTAATTGGGAGTCCCCTAGTTAATAGAATAGTAATAAAAGCTTTTCTTCCTTGCTTTCATCATCAAATTGCTACCTCTCTCAGTGAGTCTAAATTGCTTGTTTCCTGACACTGTTCCTGACAATTTGAGTTAATACCCCTTCCAAGAGGTGCCTAACTTACTCACTGACAGCAGCTCAAACACTGAAAGAATCTAGTATGTAGCGTTTTCCATTTTCAAAATGCTACATTGTGCTCCCTGCACAGGAAGCTTTTTTATGTACAGCACAATTTCCTAGACCAGTGTTTCTTCTATTGGGCATCAGGACATAGAGGAAGTTTTTTGGTATGTTGTACTGGTGTTGTGGAGGTAGTAAAATCAGCATTCTTTATGAGTATAGTAGGTACCTGGAGATCATCACCCATTTCAACTAACAATTATCTATTCTCCAGTGGAAACTTACTTACACCTTTCATTATCATGTTGTTCACTGTTTGCCCCTAAGTGTTAAGACCTTCCCTATAATGACCTATAATGTACCCAAGCTGAGCTAGCTAGAAACCATACCGTTAAAAAAAATAAATGAAATAAAGGAATAATAGCCCATTGTGGTTTACAGAGAGCTTTCCTTATTACAACATAGGCACGACAAGTATTATTGTCCCCATTTTACAGATTGGGAAAACTAAGGGAGTAACTAACACTATAAATGTCAGGGATAAAGCTTTGTGCTTTGTTTTGTTTTGTTTTTTTAATTTAAGTTTAGTATTCTTTCCACAATAGCACACTGTCTTTTCTTTTCCAATGGCATGAAAATCTTGCTATACTTTTTGTTCTGTTTATTTGTTTTGAGGGATGAAATATAATATGTGTTATCTGCGCTAAAATGTAGTAGTCTCATTTTGTGTGTGCTATTCAGTGTGGAAAAGCAGGGACAATTGAGATATAATGACAACATTAGATAATGACTGCTATTTTTCCTTTCTTTTAACAGTAAGTTAAACTAGAAAGAGATTGTTCTTTCATTTAAAAAAAAAAAAACTGTCACTACTCCAAGACTGGCTTCCTTTTGCATTCATACACTCAGTAATTCACATATTCAGTTCACATATTTATTTACATACATATTACATATTTATTCACATATTATTTACTTGCAAACTCTACATATGTACAGGGCACTGTGCTTGCTGTTATCAGAGATGCAAAGAAAAATCACACACAATCCATACCCTAATGGAGTTGAGAGGAAAGAAAAGTATCTTATGTGAAGTCCAAAGTATCTCAATTGTTTAGAAGGCAGAATCATTTCTGGTATGGCAAGGAATTATGGATGAGAAAGCATTTCAACTGAATATCAACATATAGACAATAATGTGTTGGTTGAGCTTGGGTGGAAAGGACATTGAAGGCATGTGGGCATTCAACATTACTATACAGTCCTTTCTAAATTCTATGAACTAGATACATTGATCTACTCACTTTTTCTCACACTCATAGCTTATCTTATCCCCATTCCTGGAATTCACTCACTTTCACTTCTTTGAATTACAAATTGAAGGTCATATTTATCATGGTTGAATCCTTTTTTTGTTCCCTTGAATTGCCAATGCCCTCCCCTTTAAATATCACATTGTATTTGTTTTGTATATATTTGTATATTCACATTTTAAACTCCAAAATATATAAGTTCCTCAAAAGCAGAAACTGTTTCACTTTTGTATTTGTACTTGAATTGGTTGTTATTGAGCTGTTTCTTTGCCTAATTCTTTATGATCCCATTTGTGGGGTGGAGGGGGGGTAGCAAAAATTCTATAGTTGTATGCTTTTTTTCTCTCTGGCCCAGAGCAGATACTTAATAAATAATTGTTGATTGATTGAGATGAGTTTAGACCCAAAGGATGGAGAGCTTTGAATGTCAAAAAAATTTATTTATTCAGTAGATGATAAGGAATCATGGAAGCCAATTTGAAACCTATTTCAGTAGATGGTAAGGAATCACTTGAATTAGTGAAGGTCACATGAATGATGCTTTAGGAGGATTGATTTGGCATCAATATATAGTATGGGAGCAGCTAGGTGGCCCAGTATATAGAGCACCAATCTTGAAGTCAGGAGGACCTGAGTTCAAATCTGGTTTTAGACACTTAGCACTTCCTGGCTCTATGACCCTGGGCAAGTCACTTAATCCCAGTTGCCTCAGCAAAAACAAAAAGACTATGTGTACATATATATATATATATATATATATATATATATATATATATATATATTTGCTTGCAAAAATCCAGGCAAAACCTAAACTTAGCAATGAAAGTAGTGAGAAGGGAATAGAGGCAAGAAATACTACAAAGGTAGAAATATCAGGATTCATTGAACATGAAAAATCAGAAAGAGGAAGCCACACAATATTATTGTAGGGCTTCAAGTCTGGTGAACAAGATTATTATAGAACCATAGGCAAAAACAGGAAAACAAGGAGAAGCAAATGATTTTTTTGTGGGGGAGGAAAATTGAGAATTCAATTTTGAACAAAATGAATTTGAGGTGCCAGGAGATCATACAGGAAAATCAAAAATTTGAAAATAGAGTTCACTAAAGAGGTGCTCAAGCAGTGTATGTGCACATAAATATAAATCACAACTCTGTATAAATACACATATGCATACATATATTAATCATACTTATAGGTATAATAGATGGAGCCATGATAATAAAAGGTCAGCATAGAATATTTAAAAAAAAAAAAAAGGAAAAAAATTCACAGGAAGAAAATTCTGAAGGACACCAACATTTACAGAGTAGAAAAAAAAAAGATGGAAAACTCGTGAGACTAAAAGACAATGAACAGAGACATGGACAGGAAGAGACATGTCAGTAGTAGTATTCAAGATAGTACATGAGAATGCAGAATCATAGGAATCCAAGGAGAATATTTTGAGGAGAGTATAGTCAACAGATTGAATGATTCAGAGGAGTCAAGGAAGATAAGGAATGAGAAAAATTTATAGGATTTAATGTAGAAGAAACCATTGATACTCTTGAGAAAAATTTCATTGGAGTAGTAGGGGTGGAAGGGAGAAAATAGATTATGATCTGAAGTGAAAAATCGATTAAGAAACATTAATTAATATGTGCCAATACAATATTAAGCTGTGAGATTTTTAAAAACTAAGTGTGTGTATATATGTCTTCAAGGAGCTTATAATATAGTAGGAGGAGATAATATGTAAATATTATCTAATAAGTTTATACAAAACATGTAAAATAGATTCTATGTAATTTGGAAGAGAAGACACTAATTTCTGAGAGTAACCAAGGGAGACAGTGAAAGTCAACACTTTTTCAAGCAGTTCTGTCAATGCTAAAAAGAAAGGGGGATACAGTGTATAGAGCAGGGGTTGGAATCAGGAAGATTCATTCATGAGTTCTAATCTGGCATCAGACACTAGCTGTGTGACCTCAGACAAGCCACTTAACCCTATTTGCCTTAGTTTCCTCATCTGAATTCTAATCTATCCTTTAAATTCTAATTCGTATTTCACAGAAAGTCAGAAATGACTAAAGAACAATAAAGTTTAGCAGAAAAATGGGGTGGTTGCTGGAAAGGTAGAGAATGTTGTCGGAGTCTAGTAAAGGTTTAAGGGTTTTTTTAGGTTTGGTAGAGAGAGCTGAGAATAAAAGCTCAGCTTTTTAGATTAGATTAGAAAAGGGACCAGTGAAGAGGAAGAGAATGAAAAATCTAGAGAGAGAGAACTTCCAAAGTGAAAAAAAACGAATAAAAGAGAAATCCAAGAGAATTAAGGGAACTAAGAAATTCTGAATTTAAATTGTTTGTCTCTGATGATCTGATAGCATCCCCAAGGATAATCTAGATGCTTGTTATTATTAACAAGAGTATATGAGGTACCAATTGGTGATAATCACTGAATTGTTCAAAACCTCACATCCTAAAGTCATTTTAAAAAATCCTCCCTTTTTCCATTAAGTCACTACTTAGTGCTTAGTTCTCCCTACAATCTATGTGGTTTCTTTTTCTTCACTGGAGAAATATGCCTTAGGATTTTTATTAAGAATTTCTAGCAGGACAACAGATGTATTTCCATTGCATGCTCTTCCTACTCGATGGTTTCAAAGACAAAGACGAGTGTGATAAGCAGAGACTTGTCACTATTATTTTTATTTGCCAAGGTAGTCACTGTAAACTGAATAGTTTTAGCTCTAATTAAATTGGCAATACTAATTTCATAAAAACCAAATCAGCTGACAGTTTTTAGGAACGGTTTAGAAAAGAAGATGCTTTCAGTAATGGATTTGGGAGATAGTGAAGAAGTCTTTTAAAAATTATACATATACATATGTATATATGTTAGTTAAAAGTTCTTCAGTTTGCCTAGGCGTTTTCCTCTAAGCATCATAGTTTCAAGTTTTAAAGCAGAAAGTTAACATCTTTCCCAAGGCGTCTCAAAAAAATCTGGCTTCATTCACATGGACTAGTTCTGATCCTAGAGACTTAACCCAAGAAAAGTCAATTTTTCCCCTTGTTTTATTGTCATACTCCAGAGAAATGTCCAAAATAGAGGTTAGATCATAGAATAATTAAGCTAAAAGTAATTTCAGAGTCCTTAATAGTCCAACCCTTTGATTTTTACAGATAAGGGAAACTGAATCTCAGGGAGACTGAAATCACACAGGCAATGTCAAAGGCTGGATTTGAGCTCAAGTGTTCTGGTAACAGAGGCAGTGCTCTTCTCTCATACTATTTCTGTTTACATTTCCTCAAATGTGGATAATAAGCTCCTCAACTTCAAACCAGTACTAAATGCACATTGGGTTTTGGACAGCCTTTATTATTGATAATAAAATGCATGATATACTAAGAACTCACAGAAGCCCATAAATAGATACAAAAACACAATATATTCAAATAATCCCTTACTACTCTCTCATTCTCAGAGGGAAAGTGAAATTGAAGTTGATATTGGAGTGACCCTTTGTTGTCCTAGTAAGTCCCTTTTTCCCAAGAGTCTAAACATTCTCTCCAAGATCCACAGTGCTACCCTGTGGCTTAGATTATCCTCCAGAAAATAAATATACTTTGGTAACTGTAGACCAAGTTATATTCTTTTATTTAGACCTGTCTCTCCTAGTAGCTCACTGGCCCCCCCCTTTTTTTTTTGAATGGACAATTGTGCTTAAATGACTTGCCCAGGATCATACTTCTAGTAAGTATCTAAGACCAGATATGACCTCGTCTTTTGTTCTTTAAGTAGAATGAAGTTTAGGAGCTATGTTGACCATCTTCTTTCTCTATGGAGCACAAAGCAGCAGAATTTTTTTCCCCCTAAACTATAGGCTACCTAAGCTCTTGAATTGAAGAACTCTCATTTTTGGACTTGCCTATAAGGAAACTCCCAAAGTTAATGCTGCTCAGGAAACTTCCTTTCCTTGGCTAGAAGGCTGGATTTTCAAATCAGTCTGCCTAGGAATTCAAAATCCCACTTCATCTCCCATTTACCGGAATTTGTGTTTCAGGAACAATGTCCTTGAAATTCTTTAAGGGAGTGCCTACCATTACCGTGTGCTTCTGCTATAAGTTGCCATCCACTTTTCCTGGAGGATAAAAAGGAAGAAATTGTATATTAGTATGCACACATACACACACATATTCTTGCACATACTCAGAGCCCATGCTGCTGTGTTTTCATGTTTTCTGAAGGTAGAAAAGAAATGGATGATGAGACAGAAAAACTAATTCACTTTTATAGATAATTAGAAGGTCACCTGATTCTCAATCATTTATCAAGAAACAAGCTCAGTTTCTGAAATCTATTCAGTATAATATCAGAAAATATCAGTTTCCATGAGAAACTGAGACTGAGTTGTCTCTAAAAATATGGCTTATGTACTGTAATCTTACCCAGTTGATTGGGGGAAATGTCTCAGATTGAGAGGTAACTTCTTTAATCACCCCTTTTAAAATATTTTTGAAATCCTATTTGAGATTGAAGAGCAAGAAATCAAATTGTTATTCTGTCAATATTTCCTTATTTAAGGTAATCATCAGCTGACCAAAGTTCAGATTATTGTGCCTGGTATTCATGGTCTCTAAAAACTTGCAATCACCCCTTTGAGCCTTATGAAATGTAATTGTCTACTCTGTACTTCCATTTCAGCAAAACTGGAATAACCCAAGTAAATGTTAAATTACTTACTCAGGGTCACATAGCTATTAAGTGTCTGAGGCTGGATTTGAATTTAAGTCTTCCTGACTCGACCCAATGCTCTATCCACTGCTCTCTAAAATGCTCTTACTCTTTGTGTTTACCTGTGGAATTCCTTTACATTCTTTAAATTCTAACCACATCCTCCATGAAGTCTTTCATCATTTTTCCCCTTTCAAAAATAATGACCTTTTCCCCTCAGGTTTTAGCCCTTTACCCATACCTCCATCATGAATCATTTTTTTCAGATATTTCAAAGCCTAAAAATTTAGTTGCAAGCCACATTTACAAAGTTAGTTGTGGGAATGTAGAAGAGAAAATTTGAGATGGAAATAGCTTCACCAAGATTTTTTCTTTTTGCCTCCCTTCCATTCATTAACTGACAATATCTAGAAAGCTTGAGGAGTCTGAGGGAAACCATGATTGCTCAAACTCACAAAGTACTGTGTGGCATATTTGAATGTAACCTGGATTATCCCAGTGGATTTTCAAGAGAATATAAACTCTTCTCAGGAATTGACCAGCATCAAAAGGGAATTGTTAAGCCTAAATCAAATAGAAATTTAGAAGAAACATTGACCCTATTCACAAAAGAGAGTCAGTTCAAATGTCAGACTAAAATCTGCAGATTTTAGATGATTGGATGACTTGTATTGGAATAGAGTTTGTCACCTTGGTAGCAACTGGTAAGTCTCTCTTCTTATGTAGAATGTGCTACAAGGAAGGATGAATATAATAAATACAGAGAAATATGAGGAGACTCATGAATTGATACAAAGTGAAGTAATCAGGAATACAGTATAATATATACACTATAATGATGTAAGTGGAAAGAATAACAACAGAACAATTTAATCCAAGTACTGTGAAATTATAACAGCCAAACTTAGCTCTAAATAAGATATATGAGAAGATATATCTACTTATTTCTTTTCAGAACTGAATAACTATGTAACATATAAGTAACATCAGACTTTTTCAATATATTGATTATTTTGTGAACTTTTCCCCCCACTTTTTTATTCTTTATTATTGAGGGATAGATTTCAGAGAGAGAGAAAGACATATTCAGAAACATCATAAAAACACAAGATGTTGATACAAATATATTGGAAAAAAATAATAGTTAACATTTATATAGCACTTACTATGTGCCTTACACTGTGCTAGGTACATTTAAATTATCACCTCATTTGATCTCACAACTGTAATGGGCTGAGGTTTGAGTTGATGCACTGAGGTCCCAAGTACATGAGGCTAAACAGTAATTGGGCTATACTCTATTAATATACATGATTGGATAAAGAATGGTCCCTGCCCACTCTCCGTGCAAGTCCTGATGTGTTGTAGAGGAAATGATTTTGGTGGGTGGAGGCAGAGAGAGACAGGAAGGGAAGCTGGGAGAGATTGGGCCTGGGTTCCATTCTCCTAGCTGCTGGTCGTGTGGCTGCTGGTCAAGCTAGCTTCTTGACTCAGCTACACACATTGCTATTGCCGATTCTCTTCCACCTCTGATCCTTCTTCACTGAGAATAAAGACTGACGATTTTCCCCTAACCTGAATTCCTGACTCCTGCTGATTTAAAAATACACGGTCTTCATACACAACAATCCTGAAAGTTGCATAGTATAACTATACTCATTTTACAGATCAGGAAACTGGAGAAAATAGCAGTTAAGTGATTTGCCTGGAGTCACAATGCTAATAAATGTCTGAAAAAATATAAGCCTTGGATAAATGGAAAAATAGTTCAAGTCAGCGTGTTAAGGAATTTTAGTATTAGGCTCAGAAGTAATTCTTTTGAGCATTGAAATTAAAATGGAAAGAAATCTTATAAATAATAGAAGTTGGGAAATCAGGTAGGAAGCCATTATATTAGTCCAAGAGAGAGATAAGGAGGACCTGAATGGAACTGATAGCAATATGAGTGAAAGGATGACCACATCAGTGTATGGGAGACATATTGTAAAGGATGAATTAATTAGCAATTCATTTTATTGTGCTAGGTAATCAGAATACAACAGAGATCCTCATGTATACAATCATCATAGTACATGTTAGAAAAATTAGGTGCATAGGAAATATTTTTTTAATGAAATAAATGTTTAAGGCAAGAACTCTCATTTTAAAGTGCAAAAAAACTGGAATGCTCTAAAACTAGTTGAAAGAATTACATATTACTACTAGAAACTTAGAAATATAATTTTTTCATTATCACGAGAACCATGGAAATCTAAGAGAATACTTAGAAAATGCTGAGAAAAGCAGCATACAAATATATATGCATGTTTATATACACACATATGCATACACATACTTATGAACATATATATACATATATATATATATATATATATATACAAACATATATATGTAAAACACAATATACACAAAGCAAAGTAGTCCCTTCATTTTGGATTACATTTCTCTAAATACCTGGAATATTCTATATGTTGCTGAAGTACTCAACTAATATCTCTATAAACCTAGAAATTTAAAAAGAAATGTATATGTTATCACTCCTACTCTGGTTTCACTTTCCTTCATAATCTTAGCTTTACAGTTAACCATTTCAACTTTACATTATCTCTTGCTTTTGAATTTCCATTGAGTTTCTCCATTGCTCAAGAAGTTTCATAGTGGCTATCTATTCTCTCTCAGATAAAATGTAAACATCTCTGTTTATCATTTAAGTTTCTTCTCAATCTAGCTGTTCAAATCAATTTATATCCCATGTCCTCATGTGCTTCATATTCCAGCCAATTGGCTGACATTATTTTTCCATATATGGAATATATGAGGATGAAAATGGGCTTCCTAAACTTTGCACTTTCTGTCCCTATACCTGGAGTATATCCCTTTTTTGCCTCTACTTCAAACAATTTCTAGCTTCCTTCAAGCCTCAGCCAAGTGCTACTTCATATAGGAAAACTTTATTGATCCTCATTTCTTTTTCGTTTATTTGTTTTAAATTAACCTACCTCTGTACCTGTTGTTTCCCCCAACTTGAATGTAAGTTCCCCAAGCATAGTTCCTCAATTTAAAAAAATATCCTCTGCTAAGCATCATATCCAGCACAAAATAAGTGCTTAAATATTTCCCTAAATCATTCTAGGAATAACCCATAAGTCTAAAGTAGCCAACACATTTCTGTCCTATTATTTTGTATAGACTCAATTACCTTAACTATTGTCTTTTTTATCACTTTTTTATTAATATCTATTGCACTCCTTCCTGCTAATCCTCCCCAACTGAAAATGAAAAGAAAGAAAGAAAAAAGGCATTTGTAACAAATCTATGTAGTCAAACTAAATGAATTCCTGCTTGTAAATATGTATGTCTCATTCTGCATGTTGAGTCCATCACTTATAGGCAATTAGGGATTGTGGATGGTTTTTGAAATGAGAAGTAGGACAGTGGAAAGAGTATTCTCTGGAGATCAATATGAGAGAAGTGTAAAGGATGACTTGGATAGATGATAGGGAAGAGGGAAAGAACCAAAGAAGTGGATGGTGGATTCTGTCCTGGAGGTAGGGAGACCATGGGTAGATGTGGCCCTGGGAGTGGGAGTGGGGTTGGGAGGAAAAGTGCTACAAAAGGACAAGGGAGGCATTAAAGGATAGTGGTGGGACCCCAAAGGCAAATACCATATGCCTAAAGATCATGCCTTAAAGCCAAGTGGAGTGATGACCTCATCAAACTCCTGAAGGACCAGAGTGCTGTAATCTTTCCATAAAAGACATTAGCATGGAAGACTTACTATAGAAGAAAGACTTCATGCTTTATTACAAGGTTATTGATGCTCACATCAAACATTAAATTGCCATTTGATCTCTTGTAAAAATAAAGGTTTTCTGTCCTGCTTTAAACAGGTATTTTCTTCAACTTACTTTGTGGTATGACCCAGATATAAATATTATGGCAATAGCCCATGAAGTAGGAGTGTAATTTATACTAACTGAAAAGCATCAAGGGAGAAGCATCAAACCCAGTATCCCTTATACAAGTGTCAGGTTGCCGTGGCAACAGGCTGAGTCACTAATGCAAAAAAGAAAAGTTGAACTATGACTAGTCTGACATTCTGTGACATTCTCTTTTTTTAGTTTTAGCCCTAATAATGTCTTCAGTTGGAATGACAGAAATGGGAAGGGATGACCTCTTTATTAAACCTGCAGCAGTCTCGACATGCACTGTCTCTGGCTTAATGAATTTTAATTTCTGTGTGCAAATTCAGTCAGAGACAAGCAAGCATTTGAGGAATTTTTCTGATTCACATTAGACTTGTTGTTACCAGTATTCCTTTAATATGGTGCCTCCTGTTCTAAATTAAGAGAGTATTCAGCAGATGGGCACTGAGAAAGCAAAGCAAAAAGAGAAGAAATAAATAGCAAGAAATAATAAGAGTTCAGATAACTCATTAGTGAAGAAATGGAAATGGTTGCAAATAATCACCCAGTGGTTGGATGGCTGCAATGAATATTGGTAAAGACTTAGAGAGCCTTCTGTAATATGTGGTCTTTGCTTCATTATCCCATTATTTGTCACCAGCAGGGTACTAAGCATCCATAGCCATTTTCTTTTTCCTTAAAAAAGCCACCACTAATAATTTTTGCTCCAAATGACTTAACATATTGTATCAGTTAATTAATAATAACTCGAAAAAATTTGAGCAAAAGCAATTTATTATCTAGGTAGGCATAATAAACTGGTCAGTAGATTCCCAAGTTAGACCTCTTTTCCTTAGTTATTTCATCTTTCATGCACCACAATATATAAAGCATTTTGAAAATCCTGAATAGATAAATGAGAGCTATTATGGTTATTATAATTGCTTTAACATTATCTTCTTTCACTAATATATCCAGGAAGTCATCTCTTATTTAAAGGGACAAAAAGGAAAGATTAAAAAAGCAGTTTGGCAAATAAGTCTGAAACTATCTGCAGTGTTCCAAAACCATAATCTATCATTTGTGACTAAAATTCCAAGCTTGATCGTTATAATTATATACCATTTACTTTCTTGTTGTTCTCTCCATTTACACTGTTGTAGTTACTATGTCTATTGTTCTATTTGCTTCATTTTGATTTAGTGTATATGTCTTCCCATGCTTTCTATATTTTCTATATCCATTATTTGCTATAGATCTAATTCATTAATTCATAAATTCATAAATTACAATTTGGCCATTCCTTGATCATTGAAAATCTACTTTGTTTCCAGTTCTTTGATATTACAAAAAAAAACTGTTAGAATTTTTTTAATATACCACATAGAGATATACACCTAGCAGTAGGCTCTCAGGTTTGGGAGGTATAGACATTTTCCTTGCTTTCTTAAAATTACTTCTAAATTCTATTCCAAATATCTAAGCCAATTCAAAGCTCCAGCAACAATATGCAAGTGGACCAGATTTTTCATGACCACCTGGACCAATTTATAAATAAAATAGAAGACATGGACCTCAGACTTTAAAATATTTAAATTGAACTAAGAAGAGGAGGAAATATTACAGTAGAAAAGCATTAAAAAGAATAGATAATAAAAACATAAAATGTATATATAATCAATTAAGACTATACTGAGTATGGATGTTAAAGGCCAGACAATTGACAAGTAGAAATTAGCAAGTAGCATTTTTAAAAATTCCTGGCTACCACTTGAATGTTTTGAAAGTCTTTCAGAACAACTTTCAATTTTTTCAAATAGGACTTGACTTCTAAGATGGCAGTGCATGTCAAATTAGTAAGAAAAAAACAAAGATAAAAGCTAGAGTTTTTAAAAGGAGGGAGTATATAACCTGAAATTATTAAAATAGATTTGATCAAGCAGGAAGAGAAGGATGGTAATTAATGAAAAATGTATGGTAGTTCTCTTCATTGGACTATCATTCAGAAAATTTTCATTGATTTTTAAAAGACTGATTTTATTGAGTAGTACAAAGAAGAGGGTAGAGCTTAAATGGAAAATAAATTATGGGCCATTGTCAGAGATAAGATGGAAAAATTGAACCTGTTTGATTTCTCAGAGGAACTTTGAACCACCTTTATGGCAGAAATGGATCTGGCACAGAGAAGGATATGGGTCATTTTAATCAACATGTCTACAACTCTTATAATGCCCTTTAGAAGCCTCAGAAACTTTACTGTCAATTGAACCTCTACATATCTGGAACTGAGAATATTATCATTTATTTCTCTTTCCTTTGGTAAAGTGGGACCTAAGAATAATGGGAATGAATTAAAGAAGAAGTTTTCAATTTTTATAGTGCATTAATCCTATAACTTAAAACTGATTTGCTAAAGAAAATGATAGATATCTCCTGTGCCCCTCAGATTTAGTATTTACATTAGAAAGCAAAAGGCACAATGTAGTATTGTACCATTGTAGGGAGCAGGCTTTAAAGAAATAAGATAATTACTTGAACTGACTAGACCAGAAATAATGAGCAAAACTAAAACAGGCACAATTCTCCTGAGGATTCACATTTTTCTCTTGGCTTCCTTCCTAGCATGTGGAACCACAGCTGGCAACAATATTCCAAAAACAGAGAACTCAAACAAATCTCTGTCTCCTTCTCTCTGATTCTGTCTCTATCTTTCTTTCAAAATTATTTATTCAATGAAGTTTAGATCCCGATTTTTAAAATTATCTCTAATAGATTTAGTTGCAAAACATGGGCAGTGACATTATAAGGTGAAGGCTATCCATGTGAATCTGTATATCCAGATAGTTTGTCTAAATGCAGTTTCATAGGGAGAAATTGATACAGATGATCTTCAGTCTTGTCTACCCTTCTCCAAAGAGTAATATGATTTTTACCTTGAGAAGGCAAGGAGAAGTAATGATGAGATTAGCCATTCTCTGATCCATGCTCTGATAGAGAAGTATTAGACAATAATTATATCTATCTGGTCCCGAAAATATTGTTGCTCTATGTCCATGATTTTTAGACTCAAAATGAAAGCCACTAGCTTTCTAAGCCAATACCTATCGCTTAAAGGGAGTTTGATTTCTTCTACTGCTAATTACATAAAAGGTCATCACAAATAGTGAATAATGAGTAAATCCATTTATCCAAGCAAATGGGGGAAAATAGAGAAGTTATACACATTAGAATAAAGCAGAAAACATAAAAAATAAGTAAACTCTCACATTGAGAGTAAGATATCTCTTTTTTTTTTTTTTTTTTATTTAATAGCCTTTAATTTACAGGATATATACATGGGTAACTTTACAGCATTAACAATTGCCAAACCTCTTGTTCCAATTTTTCACCTCTTACCCCCCCCACCCCCTCCCTAGATGGCAGGATGACCAGTAGATGTTAAATATATTAAAATATAACTTAGATACACAATAAGTATACATGACCAAAACATTATTTTGCTGTACAAAAAGAATCAGACTCTGAATTATTGTACAATTAGCTTGTGAAGGAAATCAAAGATGCAGGTGTGCATAAATATAGGGACTGGGAATTCAATGTAATGGTTTTTAGTCATCTCCCAGAGTTCTTTTTCTGGGTATAGTTAGTTCAGTTCATTACTGCTCCATTAGAAATGATTTGGTTGATCTTGTTGCTGAGGATGGCCTGATCCATCAGGACTAGTCATCATCTAGTATTGTTGTTGAAGTATATAATGATCTCCTGGTCCTGCTCATTTCACTCAGCATCAGTTCAGTGTAAGTCTCTCCAGGCCTTTCTGAAATCATCCTGTTGGTCATTTCTTACAGAACAGTAATATTCCATAATTTTCATATACCACAATTTATTCAGCCATTCTCCAACTGATGGACATCCATTCAGTTTCAGTTTCTAGCCACTACAAAAGGGCTGCCACAAACATTCGGTGCACATACAGGTCCCTTTCCCTTCTTTATAATCTCTTTGGGATATAATCCCAGTAGTAACACTCTGCTGGATCAAAGGGTATGCACAGTTTGATAACTTTTGAGCATAGTTCCAAACTACTCTCCAAAATGGTTGGATTGTTCACAACTCCACCAACAATGAATCAATGTCCCAGTTTTCCACATCCCCTCCAACAATCATCATTATTTTTCCTGTCATCTTAGCCAATCTGACAGGTGTGTAGTGGTATCTTAGAGTTGTCTTAATTTGCATTTCTCTGATTAATAATGACTTGGAGCATCTTTTCATATGACTAGAAATAGTTTCAATTTCTTCATCTGAGAATTGTCTGTTCATATCCTTTGACCATTTTCAATTGGAGAATGGCTTGATTTTTTATAAATTAGAGTTAATTCTCTATATATTTTGGAAATAGAGGCCTTTATCAGAACCTTTGACTGTAAAAATATTTTCCCAGTTTATTGCTTCCTTCTAATCTTGTCTGCATTAGTTTTGTTTGTACAAAAACTTTTCAGTTTGGTATAATCGAAATTTTCTATTTTGTGATCAGTAATGATCTCTAGTTCTGCTTTGGTCATAAAACCTTCCCCTTCCACAGGTCTGAGAGGTAAACTATCCTATGTTCCTCTAATTTATTAATAATTTCATTCTTTATGCCTAGGTCATGAACCCATTTTGACCTTATCTTGGTATCTGACGTTAAGTATGGATCAATGCCTAGTTTCTGCCATATTAGTTTCCAATTTTCCCAGCAATTTTTATCAAACAGTAAGTTCTTATCCCAAAAGCTGGGATCTTTGGGTTTGATCAAAGACTAGGTTGCTATATTTGTTGACTGTTTTATCCTTGAACCTAATCTATTCCACTGATCAACTAATCTATTCCTTAGCCAATACCAAATAGTTTTGGTAACTGCTGCTCTATAGTATAGTTTTAGATCTGGTACAGCTAAGCCACCATCATTTGATTTTTTTTCATTAATTCCTTGAAATTCTTGACCTTTTGTTTTCCATATGAACTTTTTGTTATTTTTTCTAGGTCATTAAAATAGTTTTTTGGGAGTCTGATTGGTATAGCTAAATAAATAGATTAGTTTAGGTAATATTGTCATCTTTATTATATTTGCTCGCCCTATCCAAGAGCATTTAATATTTTTCCAATTGGTTAGATCAGACTTTATTTGTGTGAAAAGTGGTCTGTAATTTTGCTCATAAAGTTTCTGATTTTCCCTTGGCAGATGGATTCCTAAATATTTTATATTATCAGTAGTTACTTTATTTTTTTTTTTTTTCTAGGATATAATTTTCTTTTTTTTTTTTTTTTTATTTTTTATTTAATAGTCTTTAATTTACAGGATATATACATGGGTAACTTTACAGCATTAACAATTGCCAAACCTCTTGTTCCAATTTTCACCTCTTACCCCCACCCTCCCTAAATGGCAGGATGACCAGTAGATGTTAAATATATTAAAATATAACTTAGATACACAATAAGTATACATGACCAAAACATTATTTTGCTGTACAAAAAGAATCAGACTCTGAATTATTGTACAATTAGCTTGTGAAGGAAATCAAAGATGCAGGTGTGCATAAATATAGGGACTGGAATTCAATGTAATGGTTTTAGTCATCTCCCAGAGTTCTTTTTCTGGGTATAGCTAGTTCAGTTCATTACTGCTCCATTAGAAATGATTTGGTTGATCTCGTTGCTGAGGATGGCCTGATCCATCAGGACTGGTCATCATCTAGTATTGTTGTTGAAGTATATAATGATCTCCTGGTCCTGCTCATTTCACTTAGCATCAGTTCATGTAAGTCTCTCAGGCCTTTCTGAAATCATCCTGTTGGTCATTTCTTACAGAACAGTAATATTCCATAATTTTCATATACCACAATTTATTCAGCCATTCTCCAACTGATGGACATCCATTCAGTTTCCAGTTTCTAGCCACTACAAAAGGGCTGCCACAAACATTCGTGCACATACAGGTCTCTTTCCCTTCTTTATAATCTCTTTGGGATATAATCCAGTAGTAACACTGCTGGATCAAAGGGTATGCACAGTTTGATAACTTTTTGAGCATAGTTCCAAACTACTCTCAAAATGGTTGGATTGTTCACAACTCCACCAACAATGAATCAATGTCCCAGTTTTCCCACATCCCCTCCAACAATCATCATTATTTTTCCTGTCATCTTAGCCAATCTGACAGGTGTGTAGTGAGTATCTTAGAGTTGTCTTAATTTGCATTTCTCTGATTAATAGTGACTTGGAGCATCTTTTCATATGACTAGAAATAGTTTCAATTTCTTCATCTGAGAATTGTCTGTTCATATCCTTTGACCATTTTTCAATTGGAGAATGGCTTGATTTTTTATAAATTAGAGTTAATTCTCTATATATTTTGGAAATGAGGCCTTTATCAGAACCTTTGACTGTAAAAATATTTTCCCAGTTTATTGCTTCCCTTCTAATCTTGTCTGCATTAGTTTTGTTTGTACAAAAGCTTTTCAGTTTGGTATAATCGAAATTTTCTATTTTGTGATCAGTAATGATCTCTAGTTCTGCTTTGGTCATAAAACCTTCCCCTTCCACAGGTCTGAGAGGTAAACTATCCTATGTTCCTCTAATTTATTAATAATTTCATTCTTTATGCCTAGGTCTGAACCCATTTTGACCTTATCTTGAGTCTGGCGTTAAGTATGGATCAATGCCTAGTTTCTGCCATATTAGTTTCCAATTTTCCCAGCAATTTTTATCAAACAGTAAGTTCTTATCCCAAAGCTGGGATCTTTGGGTTTGTCAAAGACTAGGTTGCTATATTTGTTGACTGTTTTATCCTTGAACCTAATCTATTCCACTGATCAACTAATCTATTCCTTAGCCAATACCAAATAGTTTTGGTAACTGCTGCTCTATAGTATAGTTTTAGATCTGGTACAGCTAAGCCACCATCATTTGATTTTTTTTATTAATTCCTTGAAATTCTTGACCTTTTGTTTTCCATATGAACTTTGTTGTTATTTTTTCTAGGTCATTAAAATAGTTTTTTGGGAGTCTGATTGGTATAGCGCTAAATAAATAGATTAGTTTAGGTAATATTGTCATCTTTATTATATTTGCTCGCCCTATCCAAGAGCATTTAATATTTTTCCAATTGGTTAGATCAGACTTAATTTGTGTGAAAAGTGGTCTGTAATTTTGCTCATAAAGTTTCTGATTTTCCCTTGGCAGATAGATTCCTAAATATTTTATATTATCAGTAGTTACTTTAAATGGAATTTCTCTTTGTAACTCTGACTGTTGGATTTTGTTAGTGATATATAAGAATGCTGATGACTTATGTGGGTTTATTTTATAACCAGCAACTTTGCTAAAGTTGTGGATTATTTCTAATAACTTTTTAGCAGAATCTCTGGGGTTCTCTAAGTATACCATCATGTCATCGGCAAAGAGTGATAATTTGGCTTCCTCATTGCCTATTCTTATTCCTTTAATCTCTTTCTCAGCTCTTATTGCTATAGCTAGCGTTTCTAATACAATATTAAATAGTAACGGTGATAGTGGGCAACCTTGTTTCACTCCAGATCTTATTGGGAATGGTTGCAGTTTGTCTCCATTACATATGATGCTTACTGATGGTTTTAAATAGATGCTGCTGATTATTTTAAGGAAAAGTCCATTTATTCCTATACTCTCAAGTGTTTTTAATAGGAATGGATGTTGGATTTTATCAAATGCTTTTTCTGCATCTATTGAGATGATCATATGGTTTTTGTTAATTTGGTTATTAACATGGCCAATTATATTGATAGTTTTCCTAATATTGAACCAGCCCTGCATTCCTGGTATAAATCCTACTTGATCATAGTGTATTATCTTGGAGATGATTTTCTGTAGTCTTTTTGCTAATATCTTATTTAAGATTTTAGCATCAATATTCATTAGGGAGATTGGTCTATAATTTTCTTTCTCTGTTTTCAGCCTACCTGGTTTAGGTATCAGTACCATGTCTGTGTCATAGAAGGAATTTGGTAGGACTCCTTCATTCCCTATTTTATCAAATAATTTATATAGCATTGGGGCCAATTGTTCTTTAAATGTTTGGTAAAATTCACATGTAAATCCATCTGGTCCTGGGGATTTTTTCTTAGGGAGTTGTTTAATTGCCTGTTCTATTTCTTTTTCTGAAATGGGACTATTCAAGCAATTTACTTCTTCCTCTGTTAGTCTGGGAAGTCTGTATTTTTGGAGGTAGTCATCCATTTCACTTAGGTTATCAAATTTATTGGCATAAAGTTGAGCAAAATAACTCCTTATTATTTCTCTAATTTCCTCTTCATTGGTGGAAAGTTCTCCTTTTCATTTTAAGACTACTAATTTCATTTTCCTCCCTCCTTCTTCTAATCAGATTTACCAAAGGCTTATCTATTTTATTGGCTTTTTCATAGAACCAACTCTTAGTTTTATTAATTAGTTCAATAGTTTTTTACTTTCAATATTTTTAATTTCTCCTTTTAATTTTAGAATTTCCAATTTAGTATTTGATTTGGGGTTTTAATTTGGTCTTTTTTTAGTTTTTTTAGTTGTAAGCCCAATTCATTAATCTTTTCTTTCTCTGTTTTATTCAAGTAAGCCTCTAAGGATATAAAATTCCTCTTATTACCGCTTTGGCTGCATCCCACAAATTTTGGTATGACGTCTCATCATTGTCATTATCTTGAGTGAAATTATTAATTGTATCTATAATTTGCTGCTTCACCCAATCATTCTTTAAGATGAGATTGTTTAGTTTCCAATTACTTTTTGGTCTATTTCCTAACTTTTGTTGAATGTAGTTTTTATTGCATCATGATCTGAAAAGAAAGCATTTACTATTTCTGCTTTCTTGCATTTAATTTTGAGGTCTTTATGTCCTAATATATGGTCAATTTTTGAATAGGTTCCATGAACTGCTGAGAAGAAAGTATATTCCCTTCTATCTCCATTCAATTTTCTCCAAAGATCCAACATACCTAATTTTTCTAATATTCTATTTACTTCTTTAATTTCTTTCTTATTTGTTTTGTGGTTTGATTTGTCTAATTCTGAGAGTGCAAGGTTGAGATCTCCTACTATTACAGTTTTGTTGTCTATTTCTTCTTGCAACTCTCTTAACTTCTCCTTTAGGAAGTTGAGTGCCATACCACTTGGTGCATATATTTTAATATTGATATTGCTTCGTTGTTTATGCTACCCTTTAGCAGGATGTAGTTACCTTCCTTATCTCTTTTAATTAGATCAATTTTTACTTTTGCTTGATCTGAGATAAGGATGGCTACCCCTGCTTTTTTGACTTCACCTGAAGCATAATGAGAGTAAGATATCTCAATGAAAATAATAGAAAGACCCTACTCTTACCCAAAGAAAGATTATTTGAAGTCTTAAGGGAAACAAGCTAGAAATCAAGGATGTGTTATTTTATTTTATTTTTAAGTTAACAAAAATGTATTTTTTCTCTCACCATCTTGAAAAACAAGAATAAAATAAAAATACTTGTAAAAATACATAATATAACAATTGCCATGTCCAAAAGATGAGTTTCATTTCTATACCCTAAGTTTAGCTCTCTGTCAGAAGATAGATAGCCTGCTTCATTGTTAGTTGTTGCATAGTTGGTCATTGAATTGATCAGTGTAGTTGTCTTTCAAACTTGTTTATCTTTACATTATTGTTTTATAATATAAATTGTTCTTCTTGTTCTGTTTAATCCTTTCTGTGTCAGTTCATACAAGTCTTCCCAGCTTTCTCTAAACTTCTTCACATTCTCTAGAATCCAATAGAGAATAATCTCCAGTCATCTTTATCTTACCACTGGATCCAGATGGTTCTGGGAGGAAAAGTGAGGCTAGTGACCTTGCCCAGTCCTCCCTCATTTAAATCCAATTCACTTGCATGTCATGGCATCACCTCCCTGATGTCATGATCCTCTTCTGGAATGAAGGACAAACAACAACGTTCTGTTGCATTCATGTAACATAATTCCCATGTCTTGTTATATCTCCCCTGCCTTAAATTTGTACAGTTGTTTTTTTAAGGACAAGTATAAGACTTTATCCCTATCAAATTTCATTTTCTTATATATGACCAATCATTCAATTCAAGAGGAATTTATTAAACATCTGTTACATATAATACTTTAGAGTAGGGGCTAGGGGCATAAAGATAAAATTTTTAAAAAAAATTCCATCCCTCAAAGAGCTTCAATTTGAGGAGAGTAGGTGAGGAGAAATTAACATTTATAGAAATATGTAATTACTTTGAAGATAAGAGCCCTGGTAACTAATGGGACCCAGAAAGATTTCCCTTACGAGATAGCATCAGAGATAAATTTAGAAGAAAATTAAGTATTCTAGTAAATAGTAGTTTGGCAAGAAGACACTCCAGACATGGGGAGCAGACCCCAGGTTTCCCAATTCTAAATCTCTATTTTTGTAAAGGCACAGAAGTAAGAGTTTAAATATTAATTTCAGAAAGCCTGTTAGTCTGTGATGTAAAACACAGGAGGTGGAAATATGGTTTTGAATCTTTATTCTGATCCAACATGTTAAGTATTCTTTCTAGCTTTGTATGCTTTTTACAATTATTCCACCTACACTTTTTTCCAAGTACTAGATAAAAAAAAAATGAACATTACAGGGCCAAAGATCCAAGCCTGCATTCACTGACTTCTTCTAGTCTCCTCTCTCTCTTTCAGATTCCCTGTCATCAACATGAGGGTTATCTATCAGACTCAAGAGCTCATTATTACTTATAAAATGAAGGGCAGGGGCAGACAAGATGGTCTCTTAAGATTTTTACAAGTATAAATCTATGGTCCTATCTGTTCTCTAACATAAAGGCAAATACTCTGTAAACATTTGGTTGTAAGTTGCCCAGCATATCAAACAG
The DNA here is from genome assembly GCF_902635505.1 of Sarcophilus harrisii. NCBI lineage: Eukaryota > Metazoa > Chordata > Mammalia > Dasyuromorphia > Dasyuridae > Sarcophilus > Sarcophilus harrisii. The sequence continues at coordinate 192,072,855 of NC_045426.1, forward strand.
CTCACACATAAACTTCCTAATCAAAATTGATTAAAAAATATTAATTCTCTGGTAAAAAGCAACAACTAAAAGCCCAACTAGCTATCATGGTCTTCTGATTTAGTACCAGAATGAAAATACATTTTCATCCAAAACATGTACAGTCACTAGCAGTCAGTCACCTATTCATAGATTGAATATATGAGCTAACAATAGAGCTACCCAGATCAGGTATAGAAGTAGCCTATGATTATAAGAAGGAAATGCGATCTCAATCAATACATATGATTTGTTTCTAATCTTTGACAGCACCAGGAAGAAGATGCCATGAGAAGCCATTATGGCAAAAGCAAGGGCCATGGAAGGTACCAAAGAATAGGAGTGTATGAGTATCAAGCAGGAAAAAGGGCTTTATGTAGAGCAAAGGCTAAGGGAGGAAGGGAGGAAAACAACTAAAAGCAAGCTAAATACAACATAAAATGGAAATAACCAACAGAAGGAGGATACTAGGATTATATCTGCCTAATTTTCCCATTTCCATTAAGAGTGGTCATACAGATACAGAATCTAGGAGACTCTTTATCTCTTTACTTTCTGATTCCACCATATTGAATAAATTAATTTCAATACCTTATCTCTTGCATCTATTCTCTCTACTCATACCATAACTACTTCATTTCAGGTCCTGACTGAGCATCAATTTGTCTTAATATCCCTTAGATTTAAATTTTAAGTCTCTTCGAATTTAATTAGTCTGTTCTGCAATCTGTCTTCTTCATGAATGGAAAATTGATATTGATAGATTGATAGATCTGGAGCAGCTGGGTGGTGCAATAGATTAGAGTACTGGCCCTGGACTCAAGAAGACACCTTTGTGAGTTCAAATCCAGCCTCAGACATTTGTTAGCTGTGTGATCATGGGCAAATCGCTTAATTTTGTTTGCCTCAGTTCCTCATCTGTAAAACAAGCTAGAGAAAAAAATGACAAACCATGCAAATATCTTTGCCAAGAAAACCCTAAATGGGATCATAAAGATTTGGACATGACTAAAAAGGACTGAACAACAACAACAAAATACAGATTTTACCATGTCACTCTCCTGTTCAAACTTCAGCGCCTCCCCCTTGGCCTTAAGATGAATATAAACATTTAAAGCCCTTCACAGTCTTGCTCTAGCTCATCGCATTCATGGGATTCTTTGGCTCTAGCCAAACTGGTATATTTCCTATTCCCTAAATAAAGCGTGCTGTCTTCTGCTTCCTTGACTTTGCATAGATTGTCTCTCATGCCTAGAATGCCCTCCTTCCTAACCCCTACTTTTTGGAACTCTAGCTCTCTACAAGGCTTAATTTAAAGAGGCTTTTCCTTATTAGGAACCAACAGCACTCTCAAATCATTATGTACTTATTTTATGTCTATCCTGTATTTATTCATTTATTCATATTTTGTGTCTCTGTGTGTTAAGTTCCTTGAGAATATGCAGGTACTAGCTTACTTTTGCATTAATAGCACAGTCTCTAGCACAATGCCTGGCACATAGTAGGCATTTAATAAGTTTTTGTTCATGATAGTAACGATAGCATATCATTGTCATCTACTGCCATTCAAATGCTTGTTGATGCTATGAATTGTCAGGCAAGCTGTGCTCCAGAATCTAAGTGGAATAGAAGAATGTAAAAGAATGGCAACTCTGGGAATCCTTATGGAAACTAGATAGACTTTTATTAGAAATAAGCATAGAAATGTCCTCTGCCATTTTTCATGAGCCCAAAATAGAAAAACACAACGGGGTGGAAAAAATCCAGAACAGTCTTCTCCAACTGATATTTTCCTGAATACCACTGATTCTGTGAGTATAAATATCATGACTTCAACCTCTTCAGCTGTTACTGGTGAACATTTTTGGATAATGAATTAAAGAAACTCCTCCAGGATTTTTAGGTGCCAAAAGAATAGGAAGTAACTTCAATTTTTAGAGCACACTATTGCTAGAATAGATATTTAGTAAGCATGACTAAGCTTCCAGGCTTTGGAAAAAAGGACAGTTTTAGAATGAACTGCCCCAAAACACTGCATCCATCAAAACATGCCCCTGAAACCTTAATGTCTAACCTTTAAGATTTCTTGCTTACCCCTGAAGAAGACAGAAAGAAATCTCAGAAGATATCAATTAACTAATCTTTGCTGATCTGAGGCCAAAAATTCTTCAGATCAATGATTCCCTAATGATAAAAAGCAAATGGATGCCCAAGGAAGCTCAGAGGCATAGTCAGATAACCAACATGTCCCTCTAAAACAGACAGTATAAGGAATTGCTTTATTAGACAGAAAAGGAAAGACATCCAGGAAGATCTGAAACTAGTACTCATGCTGTTCTGTTGTGAAAATGTTCTTCCTACTGAATTCCTTCTCTCTTTCTCCATATATCACATGGTACTAAAAACAGGATAATAAGGATTCTCTAGAGAAACTAAGGAATATTTACAATTGGGGAGGATAATCATCCCCTATGATTGTATCATTCCAAAGGAACATAGATAATATCACCCAAATTAATTTACATATTTGGTGCTATAATAATCAGATTATCAAGGAGATATTTTATAGAGCTAGAAACAAAATGCATTTGAAAGAATAGAAAGTCTAGAATCTCAAGAGAAATCATGAAAAAAGTATAAATGAAGAGAGTAGAGTAGCAGACCTCAAATTATATTATAAAACAACAGTCATGAAAATCATTTAGTACCAGTTTATAAAACAAACAAAATAAGAAAACTTGATTCTGATCAGATCAAAAACATAAATCACTGGAAAGCATTCCTTTAAAAAAAAAACTATTGAGAAAACTAGAAAGGAATTTAGAAAAGAAATTAGAATTAGCGATGATCAACTATGAAAGACTTGGTTCTTCTCAGAGGTTCAGTGATCCAAGGCAATCCCAATAAACTTTGGATAGAAAATACCATTTATGTCTATTCAGAGAAATCTATGCAAACTGAATGCAAATCAACAAATTCTATGTACATTTTTTTTATTTTTTTCTCTCATGGTTTTTCCCTTTTTTCTGACTTTTCTTTCCCAACATGATTCATAAAGAAATGTATATTTAAAAAATTAATGTACATGTGTGATCAGAAAGAAATAGTTAAAAAAAAACAAAATAGATTTAGACCAATATTTTACAACATAAAGCAAACAATAGATATGTTGCCTAGGATATACAAGGTCAGACCATAAAAAATTAGAGAGTGACACCATGTAACTTTCAGCACTATGAGTGGAGGAGATATATCACTATGCAAGGAATCATAAAAGATAAAGTCAACAATTTTGACTATATAAAAAAACTTAAACCTTTGCACTTGATAAAATCAATGAAGATAGTGTTAGAAGAGGCAACAGCAGAGTAGGGAAAATATTGTATGCAACTGCATTAATAAAAGTGATATACAAAATATATAAGGAATTATCACAAATATATGAAACCAAAATCTGTTTCTTTCTAAATAAGTGATCAAAAGATACAAACAAGCAATTTTCAAGAGAATTACAAATGGTAAATGACTACTTGAAAACATGTTCCTAATCACTAATGGAGAAATACAAATTAACAACTCTGGGGTTTTGTCTTACTCCATGTAAACTGGCAAAGATGGCTATGGGACACTTAGCAATACTAAAACACAATATCAGTTTGGAATTAAGCACAGAAAATAACTAAACCATTTGCACAGTTTTAATTTAGTGATACTCTAGCAGGCCTTGCTAAAATCCTACATGTACCAAATTTGATGGCAACACCTTTTGTGAAAACAAAAAATCTGAAAACTGAATAGATACCCTTTGATTGGAGAATCTGGGATTTAAAAAAAAGCTGGAAAAAAAACAATTGTAATATATAAATGAAATAGAATGTTATAAGAATGAATGAATATGAAGAATTTTAGAGAAGCATAGGGAAATGTATATGAACTGATAAAGAACCAATATAAACACTATGAAAAGAATAATATGCACAGTGATTACAAAAATGCAAATGAAAAGATTGCTTAAAGAATGTTGAACTAGAAGGCAGCTAGGAGGTGCAGTGGATAGAGCACCAAGGAGCACCTGAGTTCGAATCTGCCCTCAGACTCTTCCTAGCTATATGATCCTGGTCAAGTCACTTGACCCCAATTGTCTCGGGGGAAAAAAGTTGAATTATTAATGTGAAAACAGTGAAGGAACCCTGAGAAAAAATAATGAGCCATATTTCTCTCTTCAAGGCAAAGAGTGGAGGACAAAATATTATATACATTGACAAATAAGATTTCTGTTATCAGATATTTTTACTTATTTGTTTTTCTGTATCACAGGGGAGACTTCAGTCTGGAGGATGAAAAGCTTAAATGAAGACAAAATTTAGAAAAATTAACTATAGGGGTGTAAAGATCATGTTTTAAAATATCTATTGTTTAAATCCTCTTTATCTCTGTTTATATGTCCAGTCTAAAGGCAGATCCACATCTAGAAAAGATAATGCATTTTTAATGTATTATTGACTGCTTTCCAAAATCTGTAGCCTTCCCCATTGTTCTTTCTCTCTTTTTTTAACCTTTTAAATTTTAAAAAATTTAGCATTCTTTTCTTTTTAAAATTTGAGTTATAAATTGCCAACCTAGAAGGCAAACAAAATGATATCAATTACACATGTGAAATCATGCAAAATATACTTCCATGGTAGCCATATCAAGGGAAAAAACAAAAAGAAAAAAAGAAAATTATACTTCAGTTTGCACTTGGAGTACAACAGTTTTCTCTCTGGATACTGATTGATTTTTTTAAAATCATGAGTCTTTTGGAATTGTCTTAATTCTACCCTCTCAGCATCTCTGGGCTGAGACCTCTTGAAGCTGCTTTAGCTGCTGCTGCTACTCTCACAACTGCCTCCAAAGCTTGTGATTGCTGCTCCAGACTTGTCTCCACCCCACCATCATAGATCTCATCTGCTGACCCCCTAATTTGTATTATAAGGGGGAAAAGGTTGGAGGGAATTTTCTGGGAAGATCGCAGAGTAGGTCAGTAAATTTCAAGCTCTCCAGATTTCCCTCAGGAACAAAACAAATTTACACCTCAGAATGAACATAAACTGATGAAAAACAAAGAAGACTTGGGGCAGAACAGGGGTTCTCGAGGTACAACCCAAGATTTGAAGAAAGACTCCAGGCTGGGATTAGCCAATATGAAGTACAAACACCTCCAGGTTAATTCTACAGAAACACCAAGTGGAGAGCATTGGAGTAAATTGGGTATGGCTGGAGCCTCAGCAGGAATGATTGAGATTTTCATCTCTGGGATTGCATGTGGAGTCAAGGGTCTGAGTCCTGAAAGACTGAGGGAATCTTGTCTGATTAGGAATGCCAGGCCCAGCTGTGCTCTTTATCTCTGTCTCTCTCTATCATCCTATCTCTCTATTTTTATCTCTGTCTATATCATTATTTCTCTGTCTTAATCTCTGTCTCTCTATCTCTGTCTCTGTCTCTCCTCCTCTCATTTCTCCAGCTTTCTGGTGCCTGGACCAATAAATGACAGAATAGAAGTCTCTTCAGGGACAAAAGAAGAAGAAACTCAGGAATTTAGGAGTTTTTTTTTTTTACACAACCACTTTCTTTCTCAGCGTTTATCAAATACTTATTTCTATGTGAACTGTGTGTACTGGTTGAGGAACTCCTGAATTCTGGAACCCAGCGGACTACTGACCATCTTGGTACTGTGCTCAGGGAAGAATGAGGAAAAAAAACAGAAGAAATGGCCAAGATCTTGAAATCCTGTCTCAGACTGAAAATCACATAATCTAGCTATCATGTGTAAGCAGTAACTCAGTAAAATAATCTTCATTTCCTACCAGGTGCGTTCCTCTGGATTTCTACCTATTGTCCTTTGGCCAGGGACCTTCTCACCTTCCCTTTTCCTGTTTGCAGGACAGGAAGTATTTTTTTGCCTCTTTCTATCCACAGTGCTTGGTACAATGCCTGGCACATAGTAAATGCTTTAATTGGTTAATTAGAAGCTTTTTGAAGATAATCACTATTTTTCTTTCTTTTTTTTTATTTAATAGCCTTTTATTTACAAGATATATGCATGGGTAACTTTACAGCATTAACAATTGCCAAACCTCTTGTTCCAATTTTTCATCTCTTACCCCCCACCGCCTCCCCCAGATGGCAGGATGACCAGTAGATGTTAAGTACATTAAAATATAAATTAGATACACAATAAGTACTATTTTTCTTTTTATTTGTATTTGCATTCTCAGTGCTTAGCACATGGCTTCATTGAGTACTTGTTGACTAATTATTAAAGATAACTACCAGACTCTTGAGGTGATTCAGGTCAGTTCCAATGGTCTTGTGGTAGAAAGAAATATCTGCACCCAGAGAGAGGACTGTGGGAACTGAGTGTGGATCACAATATAGAATTTTTATTTTTTAGTTGTTTGCTTGCCTTGTGGTTTTTTCTTCATTTTTTTTTTCTTTTTGATCTGATTTTTCTTGTACAGCATGATAATTATGGAAATGTGTATAAAAGATTTGCACATGTTTAACATAGATTGGATTACTTGCTTTCTAGGAAAGGGAAGAAGGGAGAGAGAAAAAATTTGGAACACAAGATTTTTCAAGGGTGAATGTTGAAAACTATCTATGCATATGTTTTGAAAATAAAAGTTTTATTTTAAATAACTGCCAGAAAAGGGGGGATGACTCACATTCCCCTAACAAAAAAACCAAGGGAGAGGTCAACACCACATGCTTGGTCCATCTGGAGAGAGCATTAGGACTCAAGTCACCTCTTCTAAGGTCTACTGACTAGGCTATTCTTCCTAGCTCACTGAACAATCTTCTTTGACTTGGTAACTTATGACTGGCTCTGTTATGGACCAGAACTCTAAACCTGAAACAAGGATGCTTACAAGGTACTAACTAAGTGGAATTGATGAGACAATGGTTATCTAGTTTAGCATGGTTCAGTATGATTGATTTAATCTTACAACAAATAATGGTTTCCTAGAGATATAATGATTGGTTTATACTCAGTGTGGAACATATAAGCAAGGACTGAGAGCCACCTTCAGTCAGGCTCCTGGTGGCTGGCCTGGCCTCCTGCACTTCCCCCATTGAGACCAAGACCGGTCTGAAAGGCTCTCCAGAAAGCTGCCCAGCCCCAGGAAGAGATAATAAAGGATTTAGACTTCAACACCTGGCTTCTCTCATGGTGATTACTGAACTGAAAAGTAGACTGCTTCCAGAAACCTCAAGAAAACTGAACCAGAGAACACTACAGGTTCAGGAAAGTGGGGAGAGTTACAGGCACATAAGGTTGTATATTCACTTTATCAATTGGCTGAAATCTTTGTCCCAAAGGATCAAAGTACATCTTCCAATGGAATAATTTCTATTACCCTTGTAAGATCAAGAAAATTAACATCTTTTACAATCTTTCCAGCATCAAATATTACCACAGGAAAATAAGAATAGGTATGGCTAATTGCCAGATGGTTAAAATTTTCTCACCTATAGTGCTAAAGATTATTCAGAGGTAGTCCACTTCTGTCCTGATAAATTTAATTTTTTCTACTTAGTGATATCACTTTCACCTCTTGACACATCCAGTCTCCACTACTTATCCTTTTCATCTGATACAGGTCATATTTTGCCACAAACCTTTACTACTCCTTAATTGGATTTCATTTTCTTCCTGGAACGTGCACACAGACAAACAACTAGTCTCTTAGGGAAAGTCTCCTAAGGAAACTTGAGGAAATACCATTTTGTTTTATTTACTCTCTTCACAGCTTTTTGCCTACAGCATAAAGAAAGAAAAACAACAGGTCTGGATAAAAGATAAATAGTCTAGACTGAAGAGGATGAGGGAGAACAATGTTATTTAGAGGCCAGAGATGGACAGTCAGTGATGCAGAAGACAAGAAAGGGGAGGAGAAAATAGTTGCTGTGGTCATTGAATCAGTACCTGAAGGTAACCTTTACTTTTCATACATTTATGTCCCCTGACCAATGGTACTGTGTCTTATACCTCAAATGTCTGAGGACCAGATTTTCATCTCCTGTATGAAAATTTTCATCCCTGTACTCCAAGAGTACTCTTATAGAGCAAAGATTTAGATCTGAACTAGTTTATGGGTGCACTTGATATTGATTTTTTTTTAGTATTTGTTCTCTGTCTTTTGAAATAATCCCCTAGATACAAAGATTTTTCAACAAATGTTTCTGGCATTTTTTGCAGAGATCCTGGCTCCAATGTAGTTATTTTTTTTAAAAAAAATCTCTTGTAGATGTCATGTCAGTTGAGGATGGAGGAGGAAGGATTTTGTCCTATCTATAAATGAGTAGGTGAAAGATAGTAGAGGAACTGTGTTTAGAAATGATTTAGAAATAGAAAGGGTTGTATATGTAGTTTAATGCTATGGAAAGAGAACAACATCTAAAGGCAAAGAACTAGGGTTCAGATCCAAATTCTGCTATTTACCATCTTTATAACTCTGGGGAAAAACTCTGGGGAGCTTTTAAGCTCCTATGTCTTAATTCTAAAAATGAAAAAGGGGTAATATTATACTAAATGGTCTCTAATCTTCCTTCTAGTTTTAAATACCATGACTAAAAGAACTATTCCCTGTCTGGTTCCAGAACTGTTCATTGTAAATGGCAAATGTGGGTAGTTGCCACATGCCCCATTCTTTGAAAATCCACTGGTACCAGGCAAGGTAACTGGCACGGCCAAGGAGGAAGCAGACAAGGAAGGGAGAGATTCTTTTAAAAAAAAATTGATACAGATCCTATATCTACACAAAGAAGGCATATCCCCCACATACAATATATATATGTATATATATATGCATGTGTGTATGTGTGTGTATACTATAGTTGTTTATTATTCTTCATTCTCAAAGAGAACCAAATGACATCACTATGTTTGAATCAAGGTACAGTGTGTCTGACTGTGACTAATCAGACCATTATGAACTCTGAAGACACTACTACAGGATAGACACAAATCTGGACTGGAGATGCCTCCAAATCTGCACATTTCACATTTCTTTTGAGCTGCTACAATTCTGCTTCACTCATACAGCACAAAACCTTCTTTGATGTGGGTACATTATACTGGGTGATTGATTGCCAGTGTCTTCCCTGTCACACAATGAAATTCCAAAGTCCTTCATAGACATCTTGAAAGTGGATGGCGTGATTCTGGCTGGTGGAGAACCTGTATTTTCTTGGTGCTAATTGTTAGGCCAAAATTAGCACAAACAGCAGAGAATCAATCCATACTTTTTTGCATCTCAGTTTCAGAAGTTACATTGAATTCACAATCATCAGGAATGTTTGAAAGTTCAATATTTTATTAAATATCAATTTTCTCACTGAAACATTATGCTTAGTTTTTCTAGATAGTTGTCTTGATTGTAATTCAAGTTCCTTTTCCTTCTTGAATATCATATTCCAAGCTTTCCAATCCTTTAATGAAGAGGCTGCTAAATTTTATAGAGCCAGACTATACCTCCACAATATTTGAAGTGATTCTTTCTGGATGCTTGCATTTTCTTTTTGACCTGAATTCTGAAAAGTTCTGAAAGTGAAGTCTTTCAATTACTATTTTACCGTCTATTTCTAGCCTATCAAGACAGCTTTCCTTGATAACTTCTTGAAAGATGCTGTCCAATCCCTTTTTTTGAGAATGACTTTTAGGTAGCCCAATAATTCTTAAACTTATTTGGCCTGGATCTATTTTCCATATCAGCTGTTTTTTCAATGATATTGTATATATTTCTTCCATTTTTTTCATGCTTTTGATTTTTAATTGATTCTTGCTGTCTCACAGAGTTATTAGCCCAATTTTAATTTTTATGAAATTATTTTCAATTAGTTTTTGCATCTCCTTTTTCCATTTGGCCAATTCTACTTTTTAAGTTAGTTTCAATTAGTTTTTGTACATTTTTTTCATTTTTTTGTGATTTATCAAGCTGTTGACTGTTGAGGTTTTCCTGGAAGCAGCCTTAGTCTCAGTTGAAATGAAATAATTATTCCAAAATCTCAGCCAGCTGCTAAAAAATGCAAACGTTTATTTCTCCTTCCAAATTCAGCCCGGTTAGTTGAGGCCTATCTCTCTGCCTGGCTCCAAGAGATCTTGTAGCTTTGTCCTTGGCTTCTGCCTCTGCTTTTTTTAGCCTCCAGCCAGCTCCAACTCGTGGCTTCTCAATCTCCAGTCTGTGGCGAGTAGTCTTTTCTTCCAGAGTGTTCTGTCTCAGAGCCCTGTTGATGTTCCAGAAAAATTCTCTTCGCTCCAAGAACTTCCTCCATATATATCATCTCCCAAAGGTTAACTCCGCCTTCTGGAGGGAGAGGGATTCTGGGTTATCTCCCAGAGTGCTCTCTGGTCCTAAGGGAGGTGTGAATTCAGCTCTCATACTAGCCCTGAACTCTCCCAAAAGAGTGAACTTCATTGAGTACTTAGATACTTATGAGCTCTTTAAAGGTGTGAACACAAGCATTGTTCAATCAGTTCTACTTAGTATCTTGTTTCAAGTTCTGGCCCAAAATAACTCTAAGGTTAAATTAACTCCAATGTCTTTAACACTTTGTAAAGAAATGTTTTAACATTTTAGTAAAGATTCCAACAGTTGACTCTTTTTTTATGATTCTCTTACATAATTCTCATTTCTTTCCCCAATTTTTCTTCTACCTCTTTTTTGATTTTGAAATTTCTTTTTGAGCTCAGGCAGGACTTTTTGAGTCTGAATCCAATTCATATTTTTCTTTCAGGATTTACAAGTAGGCATCTTGACATTGCTGTCCTTTCCTGAGTTTATGTTTTGTTCTTTCCTATTTCCATAGTAGCTTTCCATGGTCAGGGCTTTTGTTTGTTTGTTTTGCTCATTATTCAGATTATTCTGTGATTTTTAAAGTTGAGTTTCTTGTGTCAGGGAGCCAATTCACTGGCTTTCTGCATCAAATCCTTGTCAGCAAGCCTGCTATACCAGGACTAGAGACCTCACAGCTGGCCTGCAGTGACACTGACCTGGTAAGCCTGAGGCTACAAGACCTTTTCTGATGCTAGGGATCTTCCTCTGGCTTGCTGAAACATCGCTTATGCTAGGTTGTTCTCCCCCTTTGCCCAAGTGTTATAGATCTTTCCTGCAGTCCTTCTAAGTTATCTTTGGGTCAAAATTGTTTCATCCCATCCTTTTATAGGTTATGTTGCCCTAGAATTCTTGTCTTTTTTTTGGAGGCATTCAGGGTTAAGTGACTTGCTCAGATTCACACAGCTAGTAGGCATCTGAGACTGAATATGAAATCAACTTATCCTAACTCCAGGGCCTCTAAAATTCACTCTGAGGTTTGATTTAAAGTTGTTTCAAGTGGAATTGTGAAGAATTGGGCCTTTTCTCCACCATTTTCCCTCAGCCCTTTGTGAAAATATACTGACTTTTAGGTAGATGACCAGGTGAAGGATCAACCTGTTGAGAAGGATCCTGGCAAGAATCTTTCCAGCAGTGACTAAGAGAGAGATACTTTTGTTATTGTCATAAGACAATCTATTCCCTTTACTATTATAGAGAGAGTCAATGGAGGCATTCTTGAACTCCTGAGGGAATAACCTCCTCTTTGGTCAGTTTTTATATAAGCCCTGGACCCCTTAACCTTGTAAATCTCATCTGGAATAGAATCACCATCGAGTGCTTTGCATTCAATGGCATCCAAAACCTCTTTAGTTGGAAATTTGGCTAGAAAATAATTGACTTCAACTTGAAGTATATGGTTAATAACTTCAGTATTGATTGACAATGTTCTGTTGAGAACACTATGGAAGTGTTAGATCTATCTCTCTGGGATTATGTTTTTATCACTAATCAATGTGGCTCCATCAGCATTGAGTAGCTGAGATGCACCATAGGATATATATATATATATATATATATATATATATATATATATATCCCTATAACCATAGGGTTATAAATAGTCTTCAAGGCATTATAAAAATGCTTTCAATTGTTACTATCAATGTAAAAATGAATTTCATCTGCCTTCTTACTGAGCCGAGAAACCGAGAAAAAAATTTTTCTAAATTTTGCTTACATTTTACTTTTCACAGAGTTAAGTACTGTCTTTTTGGAGACAGATGAACTATCCTGCTGGTAAATCCTGTGGAGTTCTTGTTTTTCCTTTTGCAGATTCTGAATTTCCCCTAATTTTTGTCAAGCCAGTCTTGTGCATAAGTTGGATTTAAATAAAACAGGGTCTTAACAAATTGTTGGTCCCACTATCTTCTCCAGAGTCATCAAAGTCCAGTGGTAAGACAAAGTCAAAATGATAGACTATGGCTTAGAATGCAAGGAATGGCTTTGTCATCTTTGATCCCTAACAAAGCTCCAAATGTTCCATGGAGCTTGCTTCAGCTACCTTTATGGCCATTGGAACAAATTGTTCCTCATCTGCCCATTCTACTGGAGGAAGTCTTCATATGGTCAGGGTAGACACCTCAACTCATCAAAGAGTGTGAGATCACTTTGTTAACTTCAATTCAGTTTATCCTGTTTACCAGGGTATGTCCACTGTGCATGTACAGCTTCTTGGGGTCATTTGGTGAAAGTTGGGTGAATTAGGTGGACATTAAAGATGGAAAGCATCCCTTAAAAAACCTCAGCAAGCTCTCACACCAAGGTATTAATCTGTGCTGAATATACCCTACACCCCAATCATGGTAATTATCTTGTGATAATTCTTGAAACAATGACTGAAACTAATTCTTTAGCAACAAATTCTTGCCCTTAGATTTCATGTTGATCTTTTTAAGTATGTCTCTCTTCTTTGCTTTGAAAGATTGCTATTAATGTTCTTTTCAATCAATATAAAAGTGATGGGGAGTGACATATTAGTCAGGGCACATTGTGATCTGGAAAGAGTGCCACAGCTCAAGAAATATCTGACTTTGAATTCTTCCTCTGACATACAAGAACTTCATGGTCCTGTATAATATAATGGATAAAAATAATACCATCTATCTCACAATGTTGTTATGAGATATCTTACATAAAGTGTTTTTTAAAGAGCATTGATAACAATTTTAACAATAGTTAACATTCATATATAATCTTCTATGTGTCAGATACTGTGCTAAGCACTTTACAAATATCTCATTTTTATTATTTAAATACTGGCTATAATTTTTGGGTCCTTTGCTTTTCTCCTACCTCATTTCCAAAGGGATACATAACATGGTCCTAAGTTTTTCTTGGATTAATCTAGTTCTTTCTTGAGCAAAGAAAGAATTAGGGAATCAGATAGCAAGTGGTCTGAACTCTAAGCTTGACTTGGTAACTAGTCATTCATTCTTTCTCTCATTCAACATATATTTACTTTAGCATCTGCTATTTGTAAAGAACTATTGTGAGTATTGTATGAAATATAAAGATGGTATGAGAGCTGGTTCTTATCTTCCTCAAAAGACTCATTAAAAGAACAGAAAAATGGGATCATAGATTTAAAGCTGAAAAATCCTTAGAAGCCCTTTGAGGAGACTAAGAATGAAAACCATTTAAGTGACTTACCCAGAGTCACACAGCTAGTAAATTTCTAAGAATTTTTACCTAAGTTTTCCTGATTTCAAGTCCAGTACACATCTACTCTGCTACTGTGGGGAAAAAAAACACTGACTTTGGAATCAACAGACTTGGACTAAACCTTTGCTCTATGTGACTATTGGATAATGGTCATTAATTCTTTCTGATCCTCAGTCTCCTTCCAGTAAAGTAAAAACATTTCAGATTTTGTTTGTTTGTTTTTGTGTTTTTTTTCCTGGTGTGAGGATCAGAGTGGTGATTTCAGTAAAAAGTAATCCCAATTTGAAGCTGTATCTTTTGATGAAAGGAACACTCTTGGGAAATTGCCTGTGACTCTAAGAATTTATACAACTTGCCCATAGCCTGTCTGTTTCAGAGAAGGTACTTGAATCTAATCTAAATTCCAAGGCCGGCTTTTTTTAAGACTTAATTCAAGTTAAAGAATGAACCAGAGAGTTCACAATGTTCTATCCATTTTTATAACAGTTAAATTTTCCAGAAAGTTTAAAATCTAAGAAGGATTCAGTTTAAGTAATTTAAGTATATTCTACTTCATTCTGGGTCAAGGAAAACAAAATTAAAGACAGAGAACAGTTAAAGATTAGTAAATCAGCTACTTAATCATATCTAGTGACATTTAGTGGTTTTCAATCATGTCCCACTCTTTGTGACCCTATTTGAGATTTTCTTGGCAGAAATAACAGAATGGTTTGTAATTTGTAATTTCTTTCTCCAGGTCATTTTATAGATGAGAAAACAAAGGTAAAAGGGATAAGTGACTTAAGTATCTGAGACCAGATTTGAACTCAGAAAGATGAGTCCTTCTGATTTCATTCTGCTACTGGATCCGTAGTGCCAAAGCTGCCAGATCATACCTAGCATTCTTTAAATCTTTCTTTTAGTATAGCTATAGTATAATTTTCTGACACTTAACAAGAATATGAGCAACATGTGGCAGAGAACAAATCTTATTTAAACTTTTTATTTGCCCCAAACTGGCTAGCTACCAGTGATGTATGAAAAGGGATCATAATAGGCAGAGGGCAAAACAGTTCAAGTACTGGATCATCTTTCAAGAAATTATCAAGGAAAATTGTCCTGATATTATGAAGCAGAGAATAAAATATAAATTGAAAGAATCCATCAATCACCTCCTGAAAGAAATCCCAAAATAAAAACTCCCAAGAATATTATAACCAAATTCTGGAACTCCCAGGTCAAGGAGAAAATATTGCAAGCAACCAGGAAAAAACAATTCAAGTATAGTGGAACCACAGGCAGGATAACACAAGATTTAGCAGCTTTTACATTAAAGGATCAGAAGGCTTGGAATATTGATATTTCAGAGAACAATGGATCTAGGATTGCAACCAAGAATCACCTATCCAGCAAAACTTAGTATAATTCTTCAGAGGAAAAGATGGTCATTCAGTGAAACAGAGGATTTTCAAGTATTGATGATGAAAAGACAAGGGCTGAATGGAAAATCTGATTTTCAAATACAGGATTCTGGAGAAGTATAAGGAGCTAATCAGGAAAGTAATAAGGGACTTATATAAGGTTTACTGTTTATATTCTTACATGGGAGGATGATACCTGTAACTCATTAGAACATTCTCATTATTATGGCAGTTAAAAGGAGTATATATAGACAAAGGGCATGAGTGTGAGTTGAATATGAAGGGATAATCTTTTTTTAAAAAATGATGAAATTAAGGAGTAAGAGAGGAATATATTGGGAGAAAGGGAAAGGGAGAAGTAGAATGGTGCAAATTATCTACTGCAAAAAAAGTCAAGAGAAAATGGAGGCAGCAAAGGCTAAGTGACTTGACCAGGGTTATTTGATTGGTATGCACTTGAAGCGAGATTTGAATTTAGTTCTTCCTAATTCCAGACCCAGTGTTCTAGCTACTTAGTCACTCAGCTACCTCTGCCAGATAATCTAACTCCAAATTCAGTGTTTTCTGCAATATGCTTTGCTAGGGCTCAGCCTGTGGTACAAAGTGCAATGATCTGTCACTCTCAAATCAAATGCTTATAAAAAGCCTAGCATTTCATACTATAAATCCACCTGTTAGTGTTTTATTACCCAATTTGTAGTCAAAGTACTTGGAAGAAATGCCTCTAGAATAATAGCAACCATTGCAAAGTACCTGGACTATTTCTTCTTCTTCTTTATTCTTTTTTTTTTTTACTATTTTTATTAGTTTATTTAATTTTTTTCACTTAACTATTATGATTAATTCTTTTATTTTCCATTTCTCCATGGATAGTGGCTCAAATATATGTAGAAAACAAAAAGGAGAGTCGCATGATCTATTGGAAAATAATGCAAGATGACAGAATGAAAAACAAGTTGTGGAACTGTGGAGGTCCTCAGTTTAAATAATGAGTCATTAAACTTTTGTCTTATGTTCTGAAGAAAAATTTGATATATTACAAATGATTATTCATATGATTATTTAGTCATAGCCATGGCATTTGTGATAGGTAGTAGTGGTTCCAAAGGTTGAAGACTATGTCTTTTGTGAAGAAAAGTTTGGTTTTAAATAAATCGGTTATTAACTTCTCAAAATGAACTCTACCCTCTCTACTCCTCTGAACCCTCATGTGGTAGTAAATAAGGTGACAAGATTTTGTTGCCAATGCCCTTCATAAATAAACATCTTACTGCTAACTCATATCTTTCTAAGTTGCCCAAAGTTTTATCTTTTGTAAGATAGCATTTTCTTTTTATCATTTCATTTAACTTTTTTGAACCCAGTTTTCAAATCTGTAGAATGCAGAGAATATTATTTGCATTACCCACCTCATAAAGTTACCAAGAGGAACACATAAGATAATGTAGGCAATTATTTTTATGACATTAAAATGTTACATAAGTGTTATTAATTTTCCTATTTCTGTAAGAAAGACTGATTCAAAATATAAATTAAAATCTTGCAATTAATTTATAGTTCTAAAAGTCAAGTTCCCCTTTTTGTTCCATTACTCATCATTACCTAACATGTAGTCATCCAACACTTTCTTTTTTAATTTATCAAATATCACTCCTGCAAATCTTTGATCTTTGAAAGCTTTTTAAACTGAGAAATTCAATTACATAAAATTGGGATTTTTTAAAATATAGATTGCATTTTTTAAATAGACTGCTGAGTAATGGTATCCAAATTAATGTCATGAAAAGAAAGATATTGACTACCTCCTTATTAATATTCTTCTATACTAAGTTCTTATCTGATGTTTCATCACAACATGATGAAATCCTGCGTTCATTAAAGCTATGCTAATGGAAAGGAAGCTTGGACCCAGCTGTGACCCAAAGTTCTGCCCAACTGGAAAGGACTCTAACACTGGATTAATACTAAATTGCCCTCCATCACCAAAATAGTAAAGTTCAAAGAAGATTATCACTAGAATGGCTGTGCTACACAGCAATAATTTTTTTGGTGGAGTAGGGGATGGGGAAAGACTCAATGCCTCATAATGACGATGCATAAAAGATATTGGAAGTAGAATGGGAGGGTGGTCCACAATCTTTGTTTGCAGTAGCTATGCCATCAAAATAATGGATTCTTCCATTATTAAAGTCTGCTCACTGTTTTTGTTCAGTTGTTTTCGCCACATCTAACTCTTTGTGATCCCATTTAGGATTTTCTTGGCAAAGAAATTGACATTTCCTTCTCTAATTCACTTTTATAGATAAGGAAACTGAGGCAAATAGGGTCAATTGACTTGCCCAGGTCATACAGCTAGTAAAATGTAGAAGGCCAGATTTAAACTCAGAAAGAGTTTTCCTGATTCCAAGTGCAGTGCTTTATCCACAGTACCACATAGCTGTCCCCATTCACTCTTATGTGAGCTTATTACAACTCTTCCCTGAATCTTATTTTCCCATCTATAAAAAAACTTTGGAGTAGGCATCTTTGGTAAAAAGCATTGAAGTATTAGTAGAGAACAGGAATGAGCAATACTGCACAGTGAACCACATCTTTACCATCACACAATTGCCTGAAAGATGTGGAAAATACAAGATCCTGCCATGCTTATTCTTTGATGATTATGAAAACAAATTTGCTTGGTCAAAGCAAAACTTTCCATTAAGATGTGTCTTACAAAATGTGTCTCTCAGAACCATATATCAAAATTACAAAATCAAATAAAATTCCTTAATCTGGTTCTCTGACTTTCTGATCACAAATATCAGACTAGATATTAAAAAAGAAATTAAATGCTCATTGCAAGCTCTTCACTGTGACAAAACAAATATAACACAAAGAAAAAATTGAAAAGAAATTCCCTATGGATTCTGAGATTCTCTATAGTTATTTGTATATGGCATTATGTTAGTTACATAAATCTTATGTTGAAGAATCTCATGGAAAACATACGCATTCCAAAGAGTTTAGCCAGAGTGGATGGTGAACAGAATATGTCATACTCTTGAATAACCAATCTATAAAGTTTGATCAGTTTGGAGCCTGGGATCAAGAAGATTCATCTTTTAGAGTTCAGATCTGTCCTCAGACACTTCTTAGGTGTGTGATCCTGAGAAAGTCACTTCACTCTTGTTTGTCTCAGTCTCCTCATTCATAAAATGAGCTACAGAAGGAAATGGTAAGCCACTCTAGTGTCTTTGCCAAGAAAACCCCACTTAGGATCACAAATTGTTGAACACAATTTGAAATGGTTGAACAATAGCAAAAGTTCATTCATCAGCCTCTGTCTCTGTACAAGTAATAAATAGTTAGACTGGGTCCATAATGAAACAAAAGGAAGAGAATTGGTGCAATTGCATTCAGAAAATTGCTCCTTTAATGACTCCAAATTTCTTCCAGAAACAGAACCCCATTTTTTAAATTGTCATATTTTAAATTAAATAGCAATATTTTAAATACTAATATTGACATGGATATTTTTGTATGGCTTCAAAACATAAAATTCAACAGTATCCAAAAAGTGAAAGAAAAATTTCATGCAGAGGACAATGGAGAAGCACATGGTTGGTGTGAATATGATGCAATGTATAACAAATAATGAACTTTGAAGAACAGTAATTGGGGGAAAAGTGTCATTAGAGAAATGTATATTAAAAAAGGGTTCAATAAGATAATCTAAAACATTCAGAGGAAGGATAGAGTGTTACCTCAATATTGGAGGAAACATTTAAATAGGTAAAAACAAAATTTGATGTGAATATTGAGTCTTTGAATATTAAGACTCATGTGAATCTTTAAAGAATGGAGATGTGAGAAGAATAAAAGCTGATAATTTGAGGTAAGCTATGGGGCTGAGAAAAAAGAATAAAGAAGATGATTTGCAAACTTCCCAGAATTCAAAGTTTCAGAAATGACTACCCTTCTCATAGCATTTGAATATAGATATGCCTCAGTAAAAGGATGCTTCATTTGGGAACAGACCAAATTCCCCCAGCTTTGCCAATTAATTACTATAAGGCTTTGGGGAAAGTCACTTTATTTCTCTAGATCTCAGTTTACTTATCTATAGAACTAAGGACTTGGACTTAGTGACCTCTGAGATCCTTTCTACTATCTATCTACCTGCTTTTTCTGCAAGTTATATCCTAAAGATTATAATAGAAAGAGAATAGCAATGGAATAGTGTGATAAGTTAGAGCACTAAGTTTGGAGTCAAATGTCCTGTGTTTGAATCTTAGATGTTCTTTTGGCTACTCTCAAACTTCTCTAGGTCTCAGTTGTATCATACAGAAATTCTATGAAATATTTTAAACAGAAGAAAAATGTAGTTATAATTATAAGATCACCAGTTTTCCCATGTTATTCCCATTTTGAATTCTCATTTTTTTTTTTTTTGAAATATGGAGCCAACTACAGGCAGTGAAGTAGCTTATTATCAGATTAATGGATAGAAGCAATGATCAAATTCATAATGTGAGTTTTCAAGATATAATTTGAAGAAATTAAAAAGGTAGGAGTAAGAAAGTCAGAATCTTTTGTTAATGTCAAGTGTCCTTTTTAATATCTCTTACAAAATGTGATCACCTGCAAAGTAATCATACTTCTCTTTTGAATAGGTTCAGCTTAACCCAGAAACCTTGCCACATAATTATATATCATTTCTACTTCACACAGGGCCTCCAATTTTTCTTAACTACAAAAAAACTCACATTCTTAGTAGTTTCTTACACTTGGAGCAAGGACTGTCTACAAGAATTGTCAAGTACAACTTTAAATAGAGTCTAGAGTGTTATCAAGCAGGGAAGTGAGAGATTTCTAACATGGTGGATGTGAAATGAATTGAGTCAAAGTAGTTTTGGTCAGGGAAAAACATGTCAAGTTGAACTGTAGGATTCTATTTAACAGAAGAACAAACAGGACCTTCATTACAGTTTCTAATGCCTTGATTTATAAAAACTAAGTAGAATGGTGTTTGGGGGGTTCAAGCTCAAAAATATTTCTTCTGAGTAAACTTTTGTAATGAATCAACTAATTGATATTTATATAGGCTCTTTGAAAAGCTAAGCCTTTGGTATTTTGATACTAAAGTATTTGAGATTACCTAATTATAGGTGTTAAAGGTGTTAAAGAAAAGTAAATCATTGTTGCCAGCTGCTTGAGATTGGGTTATGAGGGAAGACAGAAGTTCCTTTGGTCAAAGTGAAGTCATGAACTCATCTGTTAACAGGGTCAGAAACCTGATAATAATGAAGATGACTAAGTTTCTGTATATTCAGTGTTTTGACACTATTTTATTAAAATGCCAGTTTTGTACAGTAACTATCTACTTTTCTTTTGTGGTGGGTAAAGTTGGGAAGAAGATAATATTAATGCTATAGCTAAATAAGAAGGCAATTTGTAATAATTTATAAAATGTTGTAGGTGAATATTTTTTCATATTTTAAATTCTTAAATTTTATAGAAATTCTTAACCTGTCACAAGTTAAGATTTATATCTATAGTTTATAGATATATTTCATGGAGTCCGTGGACTTGAATGGGAAAAACAGGAGTCTTTATCCCCATTAACCTTTGGTGACAGAATTCCTAGTAATAGATCTAGCCACAGGACAAGATTTACTAGGAAGGGGTCATGCTGTTAAAGGAAACACAACACCTTCTCTCCCCACAAAAATACTAAAAAAAAATTAAAAAGTGAAAATAGAAAATGCTTCAGTCTGTACTCAGACTCCATCAATTCTTTCTCTGGAAGCAAATACTATTTTTATCATGAGTCCTTTGGTATTGTCTGGGATCATTGTAGTCCTGAAAATAGCTAAGTCATTTTCAGTTGATCTTCATATAATATTGCTGTTACTATGTACAGCGTTCTCCTAGTTCTGCTCAATTCACCTTAAATAAGTTCATGTAAGTCTTTCCAGGTTTTTCTGAGAGCATCCTGCTTATCATTATAGCACAATAGTATTCCATTAAAGTCATATACTATAACTTGTTCGGTCCTTCTCCAATTGATGGGCATCCCCTCAATTTTCAATTCTTTGACACTACAAAAAGGACTGCTATAAAGAGTTTTGTACAAATATGTCTTTTTCCTTTTTAAAAAAAATTGTCTTTGGGATACAAACATTCTTCTTAGTAATAGTATTACTGTACCAAAAGGTGGGCATAGTTCCAAAATACTCTCCAGAATGGTTGGATCAGTTCACAACTCTACCAATAGTGCATTCGTGTTAAAATTTTTCCACATTTCCTCTAATAATCATAATTTCCCTCTTCTATCATATTAGTTAATCTTATTTATCGAGTTGTTTCAATTTGCATTTTTCCCATTTTAAAGCAATTTTTGTATGACTATAGATAGCTTTGATTTCTTTATCTGAACACTGTCAAGTTATATGCTTTGACCATTTATCAATTGGGGAATGGCTCTTATTTTTGTAAATTTGAGTTAGTTATGTATATATTTGAGAAATGAGACTTTTATTAGAGACATTTGCTGTAAAAAAAAAATTTCCCAACTTTCTGCTTTTCTTCTAAGCTTGGTTGTAATAGTTTTGTTTCTGTAAAACCTTTGTAATTTAATGTAATAAAAATTATCAGTTTTACATTTTGTAAGGCTCTTTATCTCTTGTTTTGTCTTAAAATTTTCCCTTATCCAAAAATCTAACAAGTAACTCTTCCTTGCATTTCTAATTTGCTTATGGTATCACCTTTTACGTCTAAATAATATATATGCATTTTGCCCTTATTTTGGTATACAACACCAATAAGTCTTAAACATGAAATATTTAGTAATAAAAGGCCAAATCAATGAAAATTATTACATGCATATAGTAGTCTCCCCATAAACCTGTGATTTTCCTTCCAAAACACAATTTTCACATAAGAGTGAGTCATATGAGTAGGGGAACTTGGATTGTAGCCTTGAAATGCTTAATCCTTTTACTTGAAATGCTTTAGCCTAAGGAGTATAAAAAAGGAATATCAAAGTAAAAAAAAATAGTTTTTAAAGACTGAGACAGGATAAGATTTGACTTGAGCCTTGAAGAATGGATGATACCATTCAGTGCAATAAACATTTATTAAGCACCTACTGTGTTCCAGGCCCTGTACTAAGTACTACAAATGCAATCAATAAAAAAGACAATTCTAGCGCTCACAGAACTTACAAGCTAATGGGGAGAGATAGCATAGAAAAGGAAGCAGGAAAGAAAGAGGTAGGTTGGGGGATAAAATTGATATAAGTTGACACCACAACAAATAAGAACAATATGAGCAAAAATATAAGGGAAATTTGTGTGGCTTGAGTGAATGTGCATTCATCTCTTTTGTGTGTGTGTGTGTGTGTGTGTGTACATCTCTTTGTATGATGGAGAAGAAAAGACATTTGAAGTGTGGAGAATGTAGTGAGAAAATTAGACTGACTAAAATAATGACCTCATGTCAGAGAATAATGGGAAATAAGGAAATAAGTAGATTTATTCTTCCCTACTTTGTGTCAGAAACTCTTTTTAGCTCTAAAATTATTTTAGAGCTATGAAATTGCTCTTTCCCACTATAAAAATGATAGCACTCATAATCACTGTGATTGTGTATGTCAAGGGAAGTGCATTGAATCATTTTTCCCCCATTTGGTCCTAAACTATTATAGCATTTCTAGAGGTCACACTACTTACTGATTCTATTTCCCTAAGTTCAGCAACTCAACTTGCTTATCTTGTTTGGTGCAGTTCAAGGTGTGTTATATAACAAAGAGTTTTGCAACTGTTTGCCTCTAATGATATAGTGTATTGATTTCCACAAATCTGAAGCCTTACTTTTACTAGTTACATGAGAGTCATGTCATTCACTCCTATTTTCCACAGCACCTGAGTCACTTTTCATTTTGATAAATTCTGTGAAGGTTTTGTGCCATGTGACTTGCCCAAGAATTTATTCATCTATCAGTGAAATGAGGCAGAATCAGGTGGAACATTAAGACTTTCACTAGTATGTGTTAACTTAAAATATCAATTAGAGAAACAACATTGAAAAGAAACTTTTTAAGAATTCAAAAAAAAAAGAAACTGTACAGCTGGGAAACCGAGGATATCAGGATATAATTATCCAAGTTGGAATTAGTCCAGGATAGGAAGGACAACACTGAGATTAATTTCTCAAACTAACAATGATGGAAGCTGAGATAACTTAAAGATGAGTTAACCCAGAGCAGAGATCTGTGATACAGATGTAGTATGAACTCAACAGGTTGTGATAAACCAATCAGAGGGTAGGAAAATGGACCGAATCCCACCCTCTCTACAAGAGTCAATCATGGGTCTTGTCTCCAACATAACCAAAGCTACCATTCATCGATTATTGTCTAGCATTTCTCTTCCCAATATCCCTTCTGTGCAATCTCCTATTGCCATCAGTCCCTAAAGGCAATTATAAAGTGTTACCTAGGCACCCAAAAGAGCAGCTATGCAAGTGTCATTGAGAAAATTCATTCCCATCAACAATTCAGATCAATTCCTCCCTAATCAATTGGAGATTGTTACAAGTGCTCCTTGGAGGGTGGGCTATACTTGGCAGTGGTGACTACTGAATAAGAACTCCCCCATACTTTTTTGTTTTGTTTTGGTTAGAGTCAAACAATAGTACATGTATGTCATTTATAAATAATTGGACGTATACAGAGGGTTCATGTTCAAAATGTTTTTATTGATAAAATAGCATGAACAAAAAAAATTGGAAACTGCTTCCAACACAGTGCTTCTCAAAATTTTGTTTTCAATATCTTTATATTGTTAAAAATGATTGTGGATCTATCCAAAGAGTTTTGTTTATGTAGGTCATATTTGTGGATATTTACCATATTCGAAATATAAACTATTTTTGAATTTGTAGACCCTCTGAAAGGATTTCAGAGAAACCCAGGATTCTCTGGATCATACTTTGAGAACCACTGGCATAGAGAATCTGACTAAATCTTTTAGACAATGCCATTAGGGGCAGTACATCTTCCCCAAACACTTATTTGTTGATTTGTCTTGATAGACTTTTCTTATATCCTGTAAATTTCCAAACTTTCCTTGAAACTATTTTTCTATTCATATATAAGATGAAGACCCAACTGCTTGGCTTTCTGCTAATATTAGATCACTTTAGGTAACATTTTGGTACCTACCATATGATATATATATATATATATATATATATATATATATATATCATAAAGTTAATTACCAGTAGATGATAGGGTAAGTTACAGAACTTTCAAAAAATCAAAGTATTAAGATATATAGTTTTCCTAAATGAAAATAAGACTTAAAAGCAAGTTTGTATCTATAAAATATATGGCAAATACTTGTACTGTCCAAGATAGAAAAAGGTAATTAATCACAAATATAGAACATCAAAAGATATTCCCCAAAGGATAAATGATCAAAATATATAAGCAAACCATTTTCATAACAATTTAAAACTCTTAGCAATTATCATATTACTCCAAATAACCAATAATAAGACAAATACAGGCCAAAAAAACTCTAATTTTCATATCATGCCCACCAAAATTGGCAAAGATAACAGAAAAGGGAAATAATTACATTCAGAGGGTCTGAGGAAAGACAAGCAAATAATTATACCATCAGTAGATCTATCAATTGGTCCAAACATTCTACAAAAGCAATTTAGTAATATGTTTAAAAGAATTAAAATTTCCATAATATTAGACCCAGAGATTCCACTGGTAGCTATATATCCCAAGGAGGTCAAAGACAGAAATTATGTTTACATATATACAAAAATATTTGTATCAGTACTTTTTGTGGTAACAAAGAAATGGGAATAAATAAATGTTCATTGATTGTGTAGCTCATTAAGAAAGTGAAATGTTACTGTGCCATCAAGAACCACCAATATAAAAAATTCAAAAAAATATGGGAAGACCTGTTTGAACTGTTACAGAGCGAATAAAGCAGAAATAGAAGAACAATAAGAAAAAATATGATATAAGTGGAAAAAATAAAACACAAAATGGAACACTATGTAATTATAATAAGTAAAATGTCTCTTCCTAGAGAAGAAATGAGAAAATGTGTCTCCTTTCTTTCCTTGCATAGATGGAAGATAATGGATATGAAATGTTGCATAAGACTTACTTGAATGAATCTGCTGAATTTTTTTTCTTCTTTTAGTTTTTTTATTTTTTGGTACAAAAATGGAACACTGGATAGAAAATAATAAGAGGGATAAATTTGGAAATGAATACTAAAAAATAAAAAGTAGCAATTTAAAATTTTTTTCACTTATTTTTTTTCTAACAACTCAGCATGGTGAAAATAAAAGGAATCTATTCCCATACAAAGCAATGTGATTAGTTTTCTTAATTTTTATAGAATTTATGTATGTTTAATCTATATAGAATTTAAACCTTGATGATTCCCTTAAATTTCAAATTAGTTTCTTCCACTCCTGGAAAGATGTGGTTATTTGTCAAAACTGTGGAAGCCCAGAAATAATTCTCTCACTCAAAAGGTTTTCTAAATAGTCCATTCATTTTGGAAATTGCAAAAGTTTAAGAATTAGAATATTAGAAGCTTTATAAAAGATTTAAGAGGATTAGAGCAGTTAAAGAAGAGTAGACAATAACTAATGGTTTAATGGGGGGGGGATAAATTACATTCTAAAACTCAAAACTCATATAAGAAAAGAATATTAACCTGCTTTACCTCAAAAAAAAAAACCTAACATTTTTTATTTGTTTTCTTTTTCTTTTTCTATACTAATCTTTTCCTACTCTGTCTTATTTCCTTCATTGATTCCATCCTTTTCTGCATATCTGTATTTTTGTCTCTAGGCCTCTCTAGGTGGTGCAATCCCTAGATCATTATACCTATTTTCCCTCTCCCTGTTCCCATTTCTTTTTCTCTCACTCTCAACAAGTCACAGTATAAAAACTAAGTATTTTTTCAAAATGTGGTATTTATTAAACAAAGATTTTTTTCCTCTGTTCTAAAATCATGTATTAAATAATTTCTATTTCTCTCTCTAGAAAATTAAAATCTAATAAAGTTTCTATTTGCATGTGACATGATTAACATTTTCTATAACAAAAAAAACAACAAAAAAGTTTCCTTTAATTATTAATAGTATTTTTGTTGTTATCCAATCATTTTAGTCATATCTGACTCAATGTGACCCTCTTTGGGGTTTTCTTGGAAAAAGATGATGGAATAGTTTGCCATTTCTTGCTCCAGATCATTTTACAGACAAGAAATCAGAGAAATGGAGCTAAGTAACTTGCCCAGCATCATACAGCTAGTAAATGTTTGAGAATGGATTTGAATGAAGATGAGTTTTCTTGACTCCAGGACCTGCACTGCACCACCTAACTGCCCCTTTATTAATAACTTATATTTACATAACGTTTTAAAGTTTTCAAAGTATATTACAAATATCTCATTTTATCCTTACAACAACACTGGTAGGTAAGTGTTATTATTAGCCCCATTTTAAAGATTAGGTTATTGGGGCAGATGAGAGTCAAATAACTTGCCCAGTCACTCAGCTAATAAGTGTCTGAGGCACGATTTTAATTCAGACTTCCTGACTCTAGATCCATCACTCTAAGCATAGTTGTTTTTCTTTTTGTTTTTGTTTTACTGGGGATACTGAAACCATTATTTTTCCATTCTTGAGGGAATAAAAATTTACTCACCCATATATGCAGACAATACACACATACATATAGGATATTAGGGCAATTATAATTTTAGTGAATGATTGACTGTATTTTTCCCTGATGATTCCTTCAGTTTTAAATGAAAGAGAAAAGAGCCCTCTATCTTCATTGTAAAGATGAGACATTTTGGGTAGCAAATATTGTAAATAATGTCAGATACAGATTAATGTAGAGAGAAGAAGGAAAATAGGAAAAGGGAAAAATCAGAAATAAGCATGATTGAATTTTAAAAAAACCTCTCTCTGTCTCTGTCTCTCTGTCTCTCTGTCTCTCTCTCTCTACACACACATACACACACACACACACACACACACACACACAAATTAGACTTTAATCTTAAAGGCACAACATCTTCATCTTTCAGAAAGTAGACATTTCCATCTTACACACAAGCTGCCAGTCTTACTTTCTCAAAGCTGGAGTTTCTTTTTTGACTAGATTCATTTTTATGTTCTTTTCAGGTATATTGCCTTTTTTTTCATTCTGAGAGAGATTCTGAGAATGCAGATTATACTTTAACTTGACAGAACAGGAGAACTGCAGAGGCTAAAACATTCATTATTACCAGATAGCTCCATTTCAAACCACATCCAGGAGAATTATTTAGATTTATTTCCAATTCAAGTGGTATTTTACTGATTGGGTCAACAGATTAATAATTTCTATTCATTTTTATATAGCAAGATTCTAGATTGCTGTTTTTAAAATAGTTCTATGTTATGGGATAGTTGCTTGACATGAAATCTCATTCAATATATTCCAGAGCATATAGGCCTATACCCGGAGCCAAAATAATAACTGTAGCCATTCATTTAATCAAAGCCCAAAAGGCTCCCTCTGTTAAATATCTTTTTGGATGATAATAAGAAAATATTTACAATCATAAACATACATACACATATTCCCTACTGATTCTTTTAGTTTTAGATGAAAGAAAGGGGAAAAAGATGTATTCACTTTCCTATCTTCATTGTAGTGATGGGATATTTTGGGTAGGTAGTATTGTATACAATGTTAGATACAGGTTAATATTCTGTTTAGTTTTGCAGAACTGCTTTTTTTTCTTCTTTGTTTTAAAACCTTTTCTCTAGAGGATAGCGAGAAGAAGGGAAAGAGAAGGTGAAAATGTGTGTGTATATATACATATATATGTATATGTGTGCATGTATGTATGCATGTGTGTATTACTATATGGTGCTATAGTGCAATGCTAATGTTTTTATTCATTTTAAAATCCAAGTGCCATAGTTATTTGCTGCCATAATTCCTAAATAGAAAACCTACATTTCTATGACTGCATACATATTGGTACCTTTTGTAACCTGAATTGTGATAGAAAACTGTAGGGAGAGTCTTCTCAAGTTGATGAACACTAAATATGTCTAAGCTTTCATGGCACTTTATTAGGGAAGGGATGGAAAGTCTGCTGTGTCAAAACATGATAAAGTACAAGGTAAGAATAAACTACTTACTTTCTCTTACAGTGAGATGATACTTGTATCCTCTATAAACTATTATCTTCATCTGGAGACATAAGGGGATTGTAATTAGATGAGACCTGGGAGTAGTTCTGTTGTATCTTAATGATTTTAGAAGAAGAATGAAAAGCTGGAGAGGAAAGATTAGGGGAAATTGTATCACATAATCAAGATACATAAATAAATAGCATGCAAATGAAGAGTTGGGGACCAGAAAAATGATTAACATTTCAACCTCCTTCTTTTCTGGTGAAAGAATGGGAGAATACACTCAGTCATATATACCCAAAGAGTTCAGTACAAAACTATATTTCATTCAATGAGGAAATAGGAGGAACAAGAAAGAAAGGGAAAGGGAGAATTATAAGGGGGGGGGTAAATTAAGAGAGTGATTAATTCTAAATTAAAAACAAAAAAAAGAACTCTAAAGATATGTTAAATATTTATATCTCTTTTTGAGGCAATACAATATGGGAATTTGAAGGGATTCCCATAAATTGGGGAATTGCTGGCAAAATTATAGTATATAAATATAATGGGATACTGTTGTGCTGTAAAAAATGATGATGTGGATGATTACCTAGAAACCTGAGAAGATTTAAATGAACTGATGCAAAATTTAATGAGTAGAACCAGCAGAACAATTTATTCAAAGAAAATATGGTAAAGATAAAAAAATTCAGGAACTCTTATTAAAGTGGAAGTGTTGCAATTGGGAAAGGGGATGCCAAGTTTGGAGTCACAGACTGTTGTCACGAGGTGTCTCAAAAGAATTTGCAGGTTTGAACCCATTTCCTGGTCAAGGTATTGTAACTGTAACACCATTTCAAATGGGCTAAAATCCAAAAGAATCTAGCAAAGTGCTAAGAGAGGAGACCCCTTTGTCCAGCGTTCTATTATTGACATGCTAATTCTATGGCCCAGAGGTAGGAGAGGAATGGTCTCTGGAATTTGGTTCTCATTGACCATATTATCAGTCAACAATGAATTGAGGGGTGGCTTTAGAATTTGGTTCTTATTAACCAGATTATCAGTCAGCAATGAATTGAGGAGTGCTCTATTCAGAATCAGACAGATTGTTGGTTTTAGATTGGGAGTGTGGGAAGTCCAGAAGCTTTAGTCAATTACTGACTTATTGTTAGAACATAAACCTCCCCCTAAAATCAGGAGGCCTCAACATCATTGCTATATTACATCATTTTCCCTTCTCAAGCAGTTTGTACCCCAAATTCATTTAGGACAAAGGGACAGAGATCTCATCTTCTACATCTGCTTCATGCTGATAAAAGACATAGAGCTGTCCCCTTTGCCTAGTAAGGTTCAGACCACAACTTGAAGATGGCAGCAGCAGAGGGTTGCTGATTGTCAGAATCAATTAGCCAGTGGTATTCAGGGTGAACAAATAGTTAGAAATTCATAGCTTGGAGTCTTGAGGAAACAATTCTCACAACTAGCTTAAAAATGCAGGGGCCAAATATGAGCAAAAAATAATAATTAAAAGTGAAGTTAGTATAGTGGTTAGTAGAGATAATAGTCAGAAACCCCACCCAGAGTAAAACTCAGGCTGGGATGGGGGGGGAGAGAGATGAGGCTATCATGAATGCCTTTCATCCAAACAGCTTTTCCTAGGATAAATACCAAAGAATGGTTCCCCCAAATCCCTGCTTTTGTCTCCTTGAAGGGGTGGCGGCAGTGTTTGAAGCAATGACATTTTACACAGTGAAAGGAGCACTCAGATGACTTGGGGAGCAAGCACTATAACAGGTCCCTCAGAAATATCAAAATAGAATGTAAAACCCATTTTACAAAGAAAAGCATATCCCTTAGGTGCACAGATGGTATCTGAGGTCAAGTTTTGTAGTTGCTTCCTAGTTAGTTGTTTCCAAGAATGATTATAATTACATGTCATATCAATTGGAATGTTAGTTCTCAGGAGGTTTTGAAGAGGCTTCAAGGAAGGTGGTGTAGCTATTTCAAAGTCCGACTCTTTTTGTACAGCAAAATAACTGTTTGGACATGTATACATATATTGTATTTAACATGTATTAGTCAACCTGCCATCTGGGGGAAGGGGTGAGGGAAGGAGGGAAAAAGTTGGAACAAAAGGATTTGCAACCGTCAATGCTGAAAAATTACCCATGCATATATCTTGTAAATAAAAAGCCATAATAATTTTAAAAAGGAAGGTGGTGTAGAAGCATTATGAGTGAGTTTGTCAAATAATTCTGGAATGTATATCCTACAATTATTATGTGGGTAAGATATCCTTTCTGGGAAGAAAAAAGGGAATAAAGGGGATAAATTAAAGTTATTCCCTGGGGCGGGGGTGGGGGTGGGGGTAGCTAGTACAAATGGGATAGCATCCAGGTGGGGATGGTGACATTTGGGAATGGGGCCTTTGCAAATAATGCATCAGGTTGCATATGTGGGCTGCCTTGAGGATGCTGAGGGCACATGCAACAATCCTGAATGCTCCCACTGTCCATGGAGTTCCCTAGCCTGACTAAAGACTAAGGAGCAATCTCCTCACTGGCGGGAGCCCACAGAGTAACACCAAGGAAGCTGGAGAGAAAATACTAAGAGCAAAGCTCTCATCCTTGGAGTTTTGTTAAAGGTACACCTCGAAAAAGTGGAAAATAACAAGAAAGAAAGCCTTAAGTACCTCAGCCACCTTTTGAGTTATTTGAGAGTGAAGGTTGGGCCATTGTGGTTCTGCAAAGAGCTGGACAGGCCAAAAAGAAGTTCCCACTGGCTTGCCTCTGGAATTAGAAACTAGCCTGAGGGTGTTTGAAATCACCCAGAAAGATAAAGGATGTGTGCCCTTTCTTTCCATATAATTCCATGAGTGTGCAGAATATGAAAAGCATATTTGGAGTCTGTATAGATGTTCACTCTCATTCCTTCTCCCAGTTCCAAGAAAACTGGATCCATCTATACAAAATGATATAATATAGCAATGATGTTGAGGTCTCCTGATTTTATGGAGGGCTTCTGTTCTAACAATAAATCAATAATCCTAAATCTTCTGGACTTCCCACACTTCCAATCTAAGAACAACAATCTGTCTGATCTGAATAGATCACTCCTCAATTCATTGCTGACTGATAATCTGGTTAGAGAAAATCTGGTCAGTGAGAACCAACTTCTACAGATCATTCTTCTCCTCTCTCTGGGCCATAGAATTATCATGCCAGTGATAGAAAGCTGGATAAAAGGGTTTCCTCTCTCAACACTTTGCTAGATTCTTTTGGAACTTAGCCCATTTGTAATGGAGTTACAACTACAAATAAACTTTGCCCCTTGACCAAGAAATTAATTCAAACCTGCAAATTCTTTTGAGACACCTCATACTACTGGTTTGTGACCCCAAACTTTTGGGGTCCCCCTTTCCCAACATAATGACCAATGAAGAATTCAGAGAAGTATTGATGAACCTTGCTATCTAAGTCCTGTAGAAGTGAGGAATCAGAGCACAAAATAAAACTAAAAATAAACAAACAAAAAGGTCAATATGGCAATTTATTTTCCTTGACTATACATGTTTATAATGAGGGTTTTAATTTTTCCTTTGTTCTGAATGGAAGGGGAGAGAGCAAAAGAGGTTGGAAAGGAGAAAAAGAAAAGGCAGATTTTTGCTGATTGAAAAAATTGATAACTTTAGAAATCTGCTATATTATATCTATGGAATTAGGTCACCTCAAAACAAATGTAGTTGTCTATACCTCACTCCTGCCTAATAGCAATTTATGGTTCCCACACCACTATCACCAATAAAATCAGTCCTGACTAATTATTCTTACTGAGATATCCTATCATCTTCCAGAGTCTTGTACATCTATAGCCACATAGTCAGTGGTTCTCAGATATCCAGTTTTTTAATGGTCATCAAGAGACTTATCTCACCATTCACACTTCAGGTCATATAGCTGATCTTAGCTTGACTGGATGAAGTGAGTAGAGGGATAAAACCAGTCCCACAGTTTTGGACAAAGGTACAAGAAATAATCTCCAGGACCTAGTCCACTATGGCCCCCATCAATTATGGCATTGAATTTTTCTATCTGGTCATTAAACTAAGTTTAAAAAGTCTTTGAATATTATTTGATAAAGTGAAATCATTCCAGAGAAGAATGCTATTCTGATGGGCTAAGGAATTTAATTATGATCTTTGAATATTCTATAAAAGCATACAGATATTGGGGAAATTACAAAAACTGGAGCAAATTCTGAATTCTAGCTCCTGAGAAGACACTGCCTGTGGGGAGAGACCTTCATTTAGAACTCAATTATGTCTTCCTCTTCACCATCTTTGGCTACTCTGCTTAGATGAGAAAGAGCATAAAAGATATGGGATATCACATCTTCCCAATGGTTTCCTATAAACATTTTTGGATCAGGGGTGTCAGTATCTAACTGGATTCATAATTCTATAAAAAGCTCAGAAAAAAAGAGGAACTTCTTAAGCACCTCATGAGTGAGAGACAAAAGACTTTCAGAAGAAGTATCTGTGAGTTAACCTTTCACTACATACTCTCTCTATACCTAAACTTTACCTCATCACATTTAATGTATTTAAGGAAGAGTATGTCACAAAAATTTGGAGGAAACTTTGTTCCAACTATTCTTACTGACTTACCCTATTAAAGACTGCCTCTAAAACCTACTTAGGACTGTTCAACTGATTGTCTTGGCAGGAAGCACACTTGTGGTATCTTGAACCAATGGTATCATTTCTGATCATCTGGGGTACCCCTAGAACTAGGAGGAGAAGATATAGTCAAGCTCTAAGGACATGACTCATCAATTAGAGTGGGAGTTGGAACAAGTATCCTCATAGTACATATGAACTATAAATAGAGATTACAAATTAATCATATCCAACCTTTTTTATTTTAAACAGACTGCCACTTAGTCAAAAATTTCTCCTTCTCTTAACTCCTCTGGCTAGGATATTCATATCTGAAACAACATCATATCAAGTCATGAGGATGGGCTCCCATTAAAGCTAAACAACTCTTGACAGTTTAATTCATTCTCTAATATTATCAATGAGAAAAATGAAAGTAGCCTGTACCCTCTCACAAGAGAGAAGGCCCTGCATGTGTCTAGCTTCTTTGAGGTATATTGAAAAGTTTTGATATTAGTCAACAAGCTTCCTGGGCTTATTACTTAGAAAAAAATTAATTTAAATTTTTTTTTCAGTTAACAAAAATCTATTTTATCTCTCTCCCAATTCCTCATCACTACCACCACTGGAGGGTGAGGTGGGGATGGGGTAAATGTTGTAACAAACATGCCCACTGACACTTAAATATGTGTTTCCTTTAGGATTAGAGAAGTCATTCACTCTTCTGAAGCTGCAATGACACCAATGTCTTCTGGAGATACCTTGATGCTGCCTCTGCTGGGTTGATAGTGATCCATTCTCTGTCAGACTCTACTGTCCAATGCTGGTCTCATGGAGCTTATTTTATTACTCTTTTAGCTCATTATCCATCCTTGTATCATCAGAGCTCAGTATAATGTCTAGCACATAGTAAGTGCTTTATAAGTACATTTTGATTAATAAAAGTTTTGTGATTGAGTTTAAGTTTCTCTTTTGCTACCAGTTTATGGATTTTATCACTTCAGGATAATTACTGTTTATCTCAGCTTTCATTTGCTAAGATACAGTGATTAGAAAGACTCTAATATGGGAAGGATGATAGCTCTTTAATTATAGATGAATGCTAGATAAAGTTTATCAGTTTCCCTCAACTCAAATTAAATCTATCTAAAGGCCAAGAAGCAGCAAGGTAGCACAGTGGATAGACTTCTGGACCTGAACTCAGGAAGATAGATCATAAATGGTCTCAGATAATTACTAACTGTGTGACTCTGGGCAAGTCACAACTTTTGTCTGCC
This sequence comes from Sarcophilus harrisii, assembly GCF_902635505.1. Classification (NCBI taxonomy): domain Eukaryota; kingdom Metazoa; phylum Chordata; class Mammalia; order Dasyuromorphia; family Dasyuridae; genus Sarcophilus; species Sarcophilus harrisii. Next base: position 192,107,002 of record NC_045426.1, read on the forward strand.
TCAATTTTTTCACTTATAAAATGGAGATGATAATGGCACTAATAGTACTCACCCCCTCGGATTTATAAGGGAATTAAGTGAAATAAGACTTGCTTAGTACAATGCCTGGAACAGAGTAGACTCTTAATAAATGTTTATTCCTCCTCTTTTCAGCTTTCTACAGCTTTTCCCCTCACTCTGACTTAAGTTTAGAAATCTCCAAATCATTTTTAGAAATCCCCAAATCATTCTTCCTTAGCACATAAATGATTTTGAGTCTATTGATCAAGGGACAGAACTGAAGTGAGCAATTGTGTGGTTCTGACTCTGGAGAAGAATTAAGCCCCTAGCCTAATCCAAGATCTGCTGCTACGAAACCAGGAAAAGAGTTCAGAGCAGGGAAAGGTTACAATTCTGTTGCTTTAAACCAGCAGAGCTTCTAGCTTGCTAACTGGAGGCTAGGGCCAGCAGCAGTTTCCTAGAGATTAAACTAAGTGGCAAGTCTATAGTCATTTAGGCAATAACACAGACTCAAAGAGGATTCAGTAACTTAGAAGAGAGTGGCAGCAATGAACCTTCATCCTAAACCATACTAGTTTGTGTGTACTAAAAATTTGTAAGTTCATGAACTGAGTCATCTCTTTGATCCTTGATTAAAACAGCGCTCAGCATTGGAGAAAGCAACAGCATGCTCCAGAGAAGTCAAAATCAGAAACAAATAAGGCCCAGAGTTTCCTTCTAAAAGTATAGAAAGCATGGCCCTAACATAAAGTCTTAATTTGGGAAAAAAGTTTGGAAAAGAGTAAACAACAAAAGACTCCCACCATAAAAAGGTATTATGATGACCAAGACGCCCAACACACAAACCAGAAGAAAAATATACCTCTAAAACATTTATATCTCAAAAAAAAAAAAGAACAATATATGGACACAAGTTCAACTAGAATTCCTAAAAGAAATGGAGCAAGAATTTAATGAGTTAACACTGAAGTAACAATGAGTTTATATGTGAAATGTGAACAATATAAAATGGAATTGGAAAAAAAAGTTTTCAAGAGAAAAGTCGTGAAAAGAGAAAAACATAAAAGGTTTAAAATCTTGTCTAAGCAACAGATTACTTAAAAATTAGAATGAACCAAACAGAATTTAATGATTATGAAACAAGAAATATTAAAAACAAAGACAAAAGATTTTTTTAAAAGAATATATATATTTTAAATGACTAACCTGAAAATGAGATTGGGGAGACAGAATTAAAAAAAAACCTAATAGAAGTATGTATAAAATGATTTTTACACACACACACATATATTTGTGTCTAATGGTCACCATTTCTAGGATGATAGGGAAGAAAGAAAAAAGAGGAAAACTTTATTACATATTTTAAAGGAATAGCAAGTTGTACATATTATGAAAGTGCTAATTTTATTCCATAAGTTAAAAACGAGATGAATATTTTTTTTTTTTAAAAAAAGGAATCATTGGACTACCTGGAAGCTAAGACAAAAAAAAAAAAAGACCCTGGTTGGCTTTTTTTATAATTCTTGAAATCACGAAAGAAAACTTTCTATATCTATTAGAGCAAGAAGGCAAAGAGAATATAGAAAGAATTTACTGGTCATCTTCTCAAGATGACCAAATGAAAACTCTAGGTAATATGATAATCAAAATAACAGAGCATCCAGGTAAAACACACACACACACACACACACAAATGTAAGAAGTCAGAAAAAAAGAGTTCAAGCACTGAGGTTTCATACTTAGAATTCCACTTAGAATTTAAAATATGTAATAAAGATTTAGAAGTTACCATTTTTAAGTGAAATCTTATAATATTCAGAAAGGTAAAAGGTATATGTTTACAATCAAGAATAACTTTTAGATCTATTGATAGGAAAAGACCTCAAACCCAAGGAAAGGTTTGAAAGGATTACAAAAATAAGAAGAAAAGCAGATAATTGGAGGGAAAAGGACAGAAGCTTTACATTAAGTTTCTCTGATAAAGGTTTCATTTCCAAGAAGTCCTGCTTCTCAAATGATGAATAGTTAAAGGATGTGTATAATCAAATTTTCTAAGCTATTGATATCTATATGGAAAAAATGCTGCAAATAAGTAATAGAAAAATACAAATTAAAATGACCCTGAGATTCTACCTCACACTAATCAAATTGGCAAAAATTACCCCAAAAAGGAAAATAAAAAATGCTGGAGGAGTGAGGGAAAAAACTAAACAAAACAGATATAATATTGGTGTGGCTATGAATTAGGCGAGCCAGTCTGGAAAATGATGTAGAACTATGTCCTCAAATTTATTAAACTATGATACTACTAAGGGGTCTATGTCCCAAAAAAGGATAAAAAGAGAAGAAAAGAACCCATTTATACAAAAAATATAAATCATTCTGGAATAGTAAAGAAGATAATACTCATCAATTGGGGGAATGACTGAACAAATTATTGCATATAAATATAATAGCATGCTATTATATATAAGAAATTATGAAAGGAACTATTTCAGGTAAAGCTGTAAAGACTTATGACCATACAGAGTGAAGTGAGCAGAATCAGTAGATTAATTTATACAATAACAATGTTATTGTAAAGACTATTTTGAAAGGCTTTAAAAACATTAGTAAAAGTGATAACCAACCAATACCAATTGAGTTAATTTGAAATCTATATATCTTCTGCATAAAGATAATATTTGAAATGATGTTAGTTGATAAGATCAGTTAGAGAATATATGAGGAGAGACAAGGGTCCCAGAATAACCTTTGGGGTACATCCATACAAGAGTTTGACTGTGAAAAGAAAACTAGGTATAGGACTGTAACTTAGAAGATGATGGATTCCACTGAGGTCTTCTCAAGAATGGTTGAGATTTAGATGTACTTGTAGGAAGCAGAGAAAGAGTCACTGGACAAAGACAAACTGAAAATTAAAGAGAAAATGAAGATGATCAGAGAGATAATTTTTTGGAAAGGACAAAATCAAGGAAACAAATGAAGGAGCTTGCTTTGACAAGAAGAGCTACCTCTTGCTCCAAATCAAGTCCAAAGGAGAAAATGGGAGATGATATTGATGAGATCTTAGTGTAGAATGGGAACAAAAAGGAGCTTTCCACTAAGGCAGCAAACTATCTTTGTCTTAGTCCATAGGTCCTAGAGAGTTGCCTCAGATAATAGAGAAGTTGGGTAGTTATGTGGTACTGCAAATAAAGCACTGTGCTTAGAATCAGGAAGACTTATCTGAGTTCAAATTTGATCACAGATACTTACTAGCTATGGGACCCTGGGCAAGGCAAGTCACTTAACTCTGCCTCAGGTTTCTCATCTTTAAAATGAGATAGACAAGGAAATGGCAGACTTCTTAAGGAAGAAAAACCCAAATGGGATCATGAGTCAGACAGGATCAAAAACAACAGAACAAATATAGAAGTTAAGTGATTAGCTTAAAATCAAACACGTACTAAATACCAGAGACAAGATTTGAACCCATTTTGCATTCACACCAAATCTATCACTGTATGACCATGTCTTGCTGCCTCTGCTATATAAATGTGAGTTTTTATTAGGAAAAGGGAAAGGAATAAACATTTATTAAAAGCCTACTATGTGTCAAGCACTCTTTACAAATATTTTCTCATTTGATCTTCCCAGCTATCCTAGGAGATCAGTTCTGTTATTATCCCCATTTTACAGGTGAGAAACTGAGACAGAAGTGATTTGCCCAAGATCACACAGCTGGTACATGTCTGAAGCTTCATTTGAATTTCCTTACTTCCTTTCATTGAGTCTTCCTGCTTTCAAGACCAGCCTTCTAGTTACTGTGCCACCTAGCTGCCTCTATAAAGTATTCTATAAACTAATTTTTTCTCCTGTTATCTGTGTAAGAAACGTGTTATAACTTCACTGATTATCTCCATATTATACAATGTTGTTTTCTGTACAACTGTTCAATAGCTACAAGCTAATTTCAAGCTAGAATCAGAAATTATTATTTATATATATATATTTTAAAAGCTGGAAAAGATATTAAATATTGTAAATTAAGAGGAAAATAGAATAATTTATCTCCATATTATACAGTGTTATTTTCTGTACAACTGTTCAATAGCTACAAGCTAATTTCAAGCTAGAATCAGAAATTATTATTTATATATATTTTAAAATCTGGAAAGGACATTAAATATTGTAAATTAAGAGGAAAATAAAATCATTTATCTCCATATTATACAGTGTTGTTTTCTGTACAACTGTTCAATAACTATAAGCTAATTTCAAGCTAGAATCAGAAATTATTATTTATATATATTTTAAAATCTGGAAAGGACATTAAATATTGTAAATTAAGAGGAAAATAGAATCATTTATCTCCATATTATACAGTGTTGTTTTCTGTACAAGTGTTCAATAGCTACAAGCTAATTTCAAGCTAGAATCAGAAATTATTGTTTATATATATTTTAAAAGCTGGAAAGGACATTAAATATTGTTAATTAAGAGGAAAATAGAATCATATAAAGCATTTCAAATCCACACCCAAATCACTTGGATTTATCCCATTACTGCTTCTATTATTTGTGCAGATAATTGAGACCTGATTGTATTAGGATTTTGCTTTGTTTTCTGGAAAGTCCTCCTTTGATTAAAATGATTTGAAGTGAGGCAAGATCCACCAGGTGGCAGTAAAAGCCAATGACTTTCCCTCAATTCAAGTTTCACTTTGCTCTGGAAAGACTTCTTGCTCTGTTGTCATTGGCAGATGTCTGGCTGTTTGGATTATTTTAGAGGAAATTAATCAATGTTTCTATTACTCACACTGCCTCTCTGTGATCCCACCTACAACAGAGATTCGGGGAGGCCATGCTGTTCCATCTGCAGGTTCTTCCTCTGACAATCTCACATGCCCACAACCATACCTCCAAAAATCTGCAAGAGGAAGCTTGTAAAACAGTGAAAAACTGGGTTTTCGATTGCTTGCTTTTTTCATCTTAGTGAGTTATGTTTAGAAACCAAAGAGAGAAAGGCAGACAGGATTTGAAATTTTTGGTAAGAGATGAAAAAAAAAAAAAACATTTCAAGAGGAAATGATTCAATAACTATAGAGGAAAGGAATACATTTTCAATCCGAAGGATGGAATGGTGAATCAGGTCCATGCCAGACTCCAATTAGAGGAATCCCTACCTAATTCCAGACAGCTCCAGTCCAAGTAACTTCATTTTCCTGCTTTTTTTTTTCATCCAGATTTGTTTTTGTTTTTTTTTTTTTGATGGAAAAAAATTAGAAAAAAATCTTCCTATTTAATTAGGAACCTTCAGTCTTCTGAATCTCAATGCTTATTCTGTTATAGAAAAAAGTGTTTAGTTCTCTTTGACAACACTGAAATTGTTTCCATGCAGTTACTGGGAGGTATCAATTAACCCATTTTGAGCAAGCAGGGACCAGGGATTAGTCTTAAGGGGATGCTGAGTAGACATTAAAATGAATTTCTTCTACTTTTCTACTATATGAAGAATAGATCTTGCTCAGATATCTGGCTGGAGGGAGATGCTGATTCTAGAATGTCAGAGTGAGGGAAAGATTTCAGGAGTACCCAAATAACTGACACTATCCTGATTCCAACTTCTAATCCCCCCAAAATCAAATTTAGGTGAGTTCCCCAAGCCTCAAGGAGTACACATGAGCACTCCAAAGTACTCCCATCCATACTCTCAGTCCCCTGGTAGGACACCAGAATTCTGTGCTTATTAGAAGGTAAAAATGGAACACAGCACTCTGGTGACCTCTCCTTCTGATTAGATAGCTCCTCCCAGTCTTTTCATTCCAGTGGAACAACTATGTCTTCATTTCTGAGAGGGTATACTCCAGACTTCTCTATCATGTCCCCAAGCTGTGTGACATTTTTTTCCCCCACCCCTTTTCCCTTAGCAATAAGTTATCACAGTTCTTTTTGTCCCATTCTGATGATTTATCCAAATTAGCATTTTTCTTTATAAGAAGAAAATGAGCAGATTTAAACTGAATGAAGATCTCAGAGCCTACAGTCAGGAATATTCATCTTCCTGAGATCAAATCTGGCCTCAAATACTTATTAGCTGTGGGATTCTATGCAAGTCATTTAACTTTATTAGTCTCAATTTCTTCATATGTAAAATGAACTGGAGCCAGAAATGGAAAACCACTCCAATATTTTTGTCAAAAAAACAAACAAACAAAAAAAAACAACCTTTAAATGGGGTCCAAAAGAATCACACATGGCTGACTAACAAAAAGAGGCTTCGTTAGTGAAACCACATTTTGAGGAAGGTTGTAAGATTTCTGAAGACCTTTAAAAAATAAGATAACTTCTTATCTGTAGGAGGTTAGATGGAATCAGAAATCCTTATAATATTTCTTCTTTGAATCTCTTCTGGTCAGAAAATCATATAATTGTAATGCTAATAGAGATCCCAGTAATTATCTGGTCCAATTTGCTTTTTTTTTTCCTTAAAAAAAACCCTCAAAACATTTCCAAGTTTGTTTGCATTATTTTCTTTTCCTCTCTCTGGGAATTCAAGTTTTGTCTTTGCCAGCTGATTTTTTTTCTGCTAGCTTTAAGATCAGTTTTACTTCCCTAAAGAATTTAGGAATTTTAGCTTTTAAAAGCTGACTGGGAGCTTGTAAGAACAAAGTACATTTTTCTTCCAATATGTGTTGAGGATGACTCACATTTGGATTATGGAATGACTAACAGGCTTCAGAAACTTGGAGTATATGAAGATTATTGGCTGCTTACAGAATGAAAACTATGCTTAAAGGGCAATTTCTAGTTTAGTAAAAGTGTAAATTTTGTGAGCGCCTACTTACTCAGAAGTAAAAACAGTAAGAAAATCATACATAAAAATTGCTTAAAGTTGCTTTAAAACATCACAACGGTTTTTGCCTATGTCATATTAGTAATGTGATGCCAGATAGCAGTATCCCTCCTAATTCCTGTGCTTTGAACATATATATTTCCCTGTCTCACAGGCTCTCCTGCAAATAATGACTCTGTCTATTCCAAATACAGGATGGCCACTACCAAAGAATAGTCCTCCACCTAAAAATAGAAATGAGAAGTCTGTAAAATCTATCTGTGCACATAAGATCGATATGATCTATTATTAAAACTTCCCTGTGGAAATATCCTTCAGTTGGAAAGAGATGTCAGAGAAATCTGTGTTCTGAAGCACAGTGTATATATTTAGGAACTCTGGAAATATAGGAGTTCTTGTAAAATAAGCACTTTTAACCAAGAAACAAGATCTGACAGGCCTTTCACTGAACAGGGGAAGAAAAGGAGTTGGTATGTGAAAGACATTGCCATGTGATGACTCATTCTTTGTTGAGCCTGTGAAGAGATGTTGTGGTAGCAACAGCAGCCTCCAAAACTGCATTAGGCTTAATGAAGGGAAGAAGTCAGCACCAGGCTGGATTGTCATTCTGCAGCAATGCTGTTCTGATTAACTGCTCTTGGCAAGATTCTGTGTGCAGCAACTCAAGCCTTTCATAAATTATATCCACTATCACCTTTTTTGCCATAGCTACCCACTCTCTTGTTTTTTGTATGGCATTAGTGATCATACATACAATTCTAAACAGAGCTGAATAACTTTTATACAAGTTCCATTTTGTTGTTATTATTCAATTGTTTCGGTCTATTCATGAGCCCATTAGGGATTTTCTTGGGAAAAGATACTGGAGTAGTTTGTCACTTCCTTCTCCAACTCATTTTACAGAAAAGGGAACTGAGGCAAACAGGGTTCAGTGATTTCCAGGTCACAGAGCTAATAAGTGAATGAGGCTAGATTTAAACTCAGGAAGATGAGTCGTCCTGGTTTCTAGCTGACTGTGCCAGCATGCTGCCCCACCAAAAAAAAGTCAAATAAAGAAACTTTTGTGGGCCTTAGAAACATCATCACCAAATAATGTTGTAAGACTAGATCAAAGCTTCTTAAACTGTGGATCATGACCTCATTTAGAATCTCATCATTGAATCTGGAGGTTGTAAAATTATGATTATTATCAGTAAGTGTTTGATTTGTATACCTACTTTATGTTTCTATATACCCAAGATAATATAAAAATTTATTAGCAAAAAGGGTCATGAGAGAAAAAAAGTTTAAAAAGCCCTAAACTAGATTATCTTAAGAGCTGCTTTTAGTTCTAACTTTCTGAAAATACTGAGAGAAGACCTTCTTAACCTGTGGCCCATGAATTTAGTTGTGGGGTATTTTTTTGTTTTTTGCTGAGGCATTTGGGATTAAGTGGCTTGCCTAGGGTCACACAGCTGGGAAGTATTAAGTGTCTAAGGCCAGATAACTATATTTAAATATAATTGATTTCCCTTATAATCCTAAATATTTTAAGTATTTAAAAATTATACTGTGAAGAGATTCATTAATTTCACTAGACAGCTAAAGGGGTCTACCACATAAACACACAGAAAAAGTTAAGAATTTCACTTTCAAACAAAATCACATTTGATAAAATGAGTCAAATGTTTTTTGATTAGATTTGAGCAAGAAACTCTTGAAAATATTCTTTAGGAATATGCAAATTCTATTTTCCTCTGGCATTAGATGAATCTCTGCCTGAATTTATCTTGGAAAGTATGATTAGACTTCCTTTAATCCTTTCATACCCCCTCCACACCTGCCTCTATGTGGAGGTCTAGGCATCTGGGTAAATCCACTGAACATTCAAGTAACTGGCACCCTAGGTACTGAAATGACCAAAACGTATACGAATTTGTACCAGGAGCAGGACATTAAATGGACAATTAAGCACAAGGAGGCCTGTGATGGTTTCAATGAATAGTATGAATGCTACATTTTGGGTGAAAGTAGAGTAGTTGATGAATTTCAAAGTAAAATAAATGAAAGTGGAGCAATTCCAAATAAACGCTGATATAAACTTATAAAAAAAAGTATGACTAGAAGTCCAACTATTTGAAGGATTTTCTTTTGCTTCTCATAAATCTGCTTCATTGATTTTAATATAAGGGAAAATCCACTGACTTCAGAATTAAGGACCTGGGTTCAATTAATCAAACAATAAGCTTTTAAATGCCTACTATAAGACACTGTGCTGGATGCTGTAGATACAAGGATAAAAATCAAATAATCCCTGCCCTCGTATAACACAGTTAAGTTTAGAAAGAGGAAAACACTAGCAGCTAAGAGAACCAGGCAGAAGTATTAAAATCCCACTTCTCATACCACTTGTATGCATTATTTTATACTCTTTTCTGTCTCAGTTTGAAAGATTTGGGCTAACTTGCCTCTGAAGTACTCTCTGGCTCCAGATCATACAGTAAGATTATACTCTATTTTTCAATTATACCTAAAATAGACCTTAATTTTTAAAATTCTCTCCTAGACCAAAAGTGCCTCAGAAATTCAGCAGCCCTAAAAGGCCTCAGTGAAGTATTTCTGCATTCTAATATGACCTTTTAATTTTAACAATCCAACTTTGGCTCTTTACACAAACCTTTTAAGAATACATTGAAGAAATGATAGCAATCAGCGCAAAGGAAGGGCTTGGCCCCACAAGATGAAAGTTTATGTTTTTTCAGGCACACCTTTCGTTAGGAAAGGGACATCTAACCTTTAGTAAGACAATGGAGAATTTGAAGCCACAGACTAAGAAAGCCTGGGAGTTGGCATTTGACAAGCTTTAGAAGCCTGGGGAAAATATCAGCAGTGTGGGTGAAAAAAAGGCACAGCATTCCATTGGTAAACCAGATAGGTTTGGTACTGACTTATAAACGACTGGATTCTTTTACCCACATTGGGGTTCCCCACCACCTTCTCTGCCACAATAGATATTTTCTCATAAGCAAGTAATTAAGTGATAATATTATCCAATGAATCCTATGACATTATTCAGAAAGAGAAATTGCTCCATCCAAGGCTGACCTTTTGTCCACTCTTATACTTTTTAAAAATCTCTCCGCTAGTTTTGATTGCTGAACACACTCTTTTCCTGAATTTTCTTTCCTCCCTTTGCTTTCATGTTACTGCCCTATCTTGGTTTTCCTTCTGACCTCTCCTTCTCAAATTCTTTGCTGAATCATCAGCCACTTCCTGGTTTATCTTCTTTATATATATAATCCTCTCCCTTAGTGATCTCATCAGCTTCCATCAGTACATTTGTAATCTCTATGCAGATGACTTTTAAAACTATCCATATAAACCTCCTCTTATTCCTCAGCTCTAGTCTTGCACCATCCACTGCTTATTAAATACCTCTACCTGAATTCCCCAGGTGCATTCCAGTTTCAACATGCCCAAAATAAAACTCTGCATCTTCTCCTCTGGATGCACATGTATGCAGGCACATACATACACACATGCACACACATGATCCCTATTTGTTTCAGTTGTGAACATAACCACCATTCTAGTCATTCACTTTCATCCAATTTCAGAATCATCCTGATTTTTCATTCTTTCTTACTGCTAAAGCCCCATTGACCTTTGAATTTATTTCTCCATAATATTTCTCACTCCTGCCTTACATCTCTCCACTTACACCACTAATCAGAGCCCTCAACATCAGTATAGTAGGTTCCTTAATTGTTATCTCCACTTCTAATCTACTCCACTCTCCAATCCATACTAATCTCAATTATGTCCACTATATAGCAAGACAATCTTTGTATTCCCCGCCCCCCAAGGGGGGACCCAAGGGCTTGTTAAATTGAATATTTGATGGGCTTATTAAACTCAACATGTTCAAAGAACTCATTAACTCCCCCTACCCCCACTTTTCTTCCAAATTTCCTTTCTACTATCAAGAATTTCATCCATCTTATAGTCACCAAGTAAACTTTTGCTTCAAACTCAATTTTTTTCATTCTTTCTCATTCCACATAGCCAATCATTAACCAAATATGGTCATTACTATCTCCAAATATGTCCTTGTAACTAGAGCTACCATTCTAGTTAAGGCCCTCAAATCTCACCAGTCTCCTAATTGGGCTTTCTTCCCTCTCCAATCCATCTTCCACCATCTACCAAAGATATTTTCCTAAAGATCAGGTATGACTATGTCATTTCCCTTATTCAAACAAGTCATCTCATTTTACTTAAAGTAAGTGATAAGATACACAATTAATTAATACCACTGATATGCGTTAGACTAACTGCAAAAAGTTCTTGGAATTGGAATGAAGTTGCACAAGAGTTGTGTTTGGATAGGCTTAAAAAACTTGGCCATGACCCAGGGAGTATCTATAAATAAATTAGAACCAGAGTTATTTGAGAAGTTGAAGTGTGATAGCCCAGTAAAACCATGAAGAAGTACTCTGCATGGGGATAATTGGAAGCTTTGACACTGGTCTATATTGCTCTTCTTCACCTTTAGTTAGAAGAGAACATTTCAAGCTTCATAGGGTATGGTTTGGGCTTCTTATTTTGTCTTTCAATTAAGTTGATGGTAGTGGCTGTATTGGGAGCCAAGGACAGACTGTACATAGATTCATGGTTAAACAACAAGTTCAGCAAAGAAACTACACTTTATCTGACAGAAACTTCTTGAAAACTTTACAAATGGGAGAAGAGGACTTCTTGCAATCAGGAATTTTGAGTTATCTTTTGCCAAAAGTACTCGCTTGAGCCTACTTTATCCTAAGCTCTGTATATACTTTTGGAAAGTATGTCATAAACATTGAGGGAAAGTAAGGAATGTTTTCTACCACTTAGTAAATACCCTTTTCTAAAAGCTACTTAAGGTCGACTGACAAATTATTCTCAAATGAAAATCTTGATGGGAAAACTCACTGGTGGGAGCTCAAGCTAATGGCTTTAGAGAGTTATTCTCAATCATTTAGGGATATCTCTAGCACCCTGAAGAAGAAATGTATCTTTTTTCTAAGACCCCAAACTCCTATGTGAAAATAGAAAGTTATATAGCCTACATAAAGATCTTCCTCCCCAAAGTTCCTTCCTATCTTTCCAAAATTCTTACACATTATTCTCCTCTATATACTCTAGCATATATATATATATATATATATATATATATATATACACACACACATATATATATATGTATATATATATATACATGTATACTCTATACTAGTCAACCTACTGTTCATCACATACAACGCTCCATTTCATCTTTGTTGCTAGAATATTTCCATACCTGAACAACTTTCTCTATATACCTCTACTTCTTAGACATGCTGATTTCTTCGGGATTTATCCTAAATGTTACCTTCTTTAAGAAGTCTCTGTAGCTGCAAATGCCTTTTCTATGATTATCTTATATTTAATTTATATAGCAAGATAAAGATATATACATGTGTTATATATGTGTGTGTATATGTACTCATATACACACATTTACATATATATGTATAGATGATATCTTAAGGTTAGGTATAAAATAGATAGATGGATGAATAGACATATCTTGTATAAACCTAATTATTCATGTTATCTCCATGAATAACTAGGTGGTTCAATGGTTAGAATGCCAAGGCTGAATTCGGAAAGATGTAAGTTTGAATCTGTCCTCAAACACTTCCATTGTGACCCTAGACAAGTCACTTAGTCCTATTATCTTTAATTTCCTGATCCATAAAATGAGTTGGAAAGGGAAATGACAAACTACTACAATATCTTTGCCAAGGAAACTTCAAATGAGATCATAAAGAATCAGAAATGACTGAAATGACAGAACACTATAATAGAATTAGAATGCAAGTTCCTTGAAAGCAAGGTATTTTTTTTTTCTCTACCTGAATGGATAGAGCACACTAGTGAGGACTCAAGCATTAACTTGGCTTTAGAGAATTATTCTCAACTATTTAAGGGTATATCTAGTGCCCAGCACAGTGTTTCATACATATGAAATACTTAACAAATGCTTGATCTTTACAAAATAATCTTCCTGGAGCACTTCTGAGTATATCATTTCCTTGTTCAAGAAGCTCTAAGGGCTCTTTTTTTATCTCCGGAATAAAACATAAACAGTCAAGACCAGTATTTAAAACATTACATTCTAGCTCTGGCTTACCTTTCCTTCATACTTTCTAAAATCCAAACTCTCTGGACTGCCAGCTATTGCTCAAACAGCATTCTAAATTTAAAATTAGCATTTTTTCTTCTATGCTTTTGTATGAGCTATTCCCTTTTACTTGGAATGTACTTCCTCCTTACCACTTACCTTTAAAATTACTAAAAATTTCCTTCGAAGTTCAATTCAAATCTTATATTTCCAGTTGCTGGTGCTCTCTCTTTACTTAAATTATCTTGCAATGACTTTTTCTTCTCTCCTAGTACAGCAATTCTTAATCTGTGATCCAGGAATTTGAATGGGAAAATAATTAACACTATTTTAACTAACCTTTGGTTTATTTTGCAATATTATATAGTTCGTTTTTAAAGCATTTAAAACTATTTTTCTTAAAAGGCATATAAAGGTTTCACCAGACTGCCAAAGAAGTACATGACACTTGATAAAAAAAAAAGTTAGGAATTCCCACTATAGAAAGTAATAAGCAAACTCCATGAGGAAATGAACTAATAATTCACTTATGCTTTTATATCTTCAGCACTTAGCTTGTACCTTGTACAAAAGTAGGCACTTAATGAATGCTTGATAACTTGAATTGAACAGTTTATCTTTTATGTTCCTAATTTATTGCAAGAAACTTTTTTGGTAATTGTGAATCAGGGAGAAAATTTTGATATTGCTTTTGATTAGGTCATTTCTGTGGAAATCTATGTATCAAGGGAAGTACTGATGTAATCTTTGCTGCTTGCTGTATGCAACCTTTGTCCGTATTAATCCCATGGTGAATTCTGGATAATTTCATCTGCTTTCCCAGTTATTGAAGCCAATTCCCAAAATAATTGCATTTGATTGTATAATATTTAAGGCCAAAAGTCATTCCAGAGCTTAATTCTGAAAAACCACATACCTCTTTTGTAAAATGTGGCCCAAAGGCTTCATTCTCTATGAAACAAATAACAGTTTCTGCCTTTTCTACTTAACTCTCTGGAAAATGGATGGGGGAAAAAGGAGAGAGATGCCTAATTTGAATTTAGCAGTTTTCATGGACAGTAATTGTATAGCTCAGAGCAAGAATTGTCAAGTTGGATAAATTCTATCTCTGCAAATCTTCATTTTTTTTGTTCCCTCCATTCATATAACAATCTCTCTAATTTAGGTTTAGACTTTTTCATGAGCCTTTCCCCTCTTCAAACCATCCTCCAAATAGTTGCCAGAGTAATTTTCCTAAGGCACAGGTCTAGCTAAATCATCTACCTATTTCACTAGATCCCCCTCCCTATTGTTTCTAAAAAATATACTTCTGAATTTGGTATGGAAAGCTTTTCACAATACATATTACTTCCCCACAAATTCTCTATATTCTAACCTAATTGGCCTGTTTGTTTTACCCTATCCACAATCTTCTATCTTCCATTTCTTTTTCATTTCATTATTTCTCCACATACCTCTAGCAATCACTTCACCCAGGATTATCTCTTTATCCCTATAACTCACATTTCAAATGTACCCTCTGTAAATTCAAAAAGAAATAGAAGGCAAGAGGATAGGGTGAAGGGAAAGATTAAGTGAGGAACTATTAGAGGCATGGGTAGATTAAGGAATAGAAGGACAGGATAGTAGGTAGAAGCAAAACAGAGGAGTGAAGAGAGAAAGGGTAAATATGATGAGGTTTAGGTTTGGGGGTTCCCTTTAGTAGGAAACCAAATGATAAGGTCTAGATTTAGGGAACCAAAATGAGATTAGGGTTTCTGGTGTTCAGGGAGTTAAATGATAAGATCTAGTGGCAGGTTCAGGGTTCAGGGAACCAAATGGAGAGGTTTGGCTCCCCTGCGGCCTCTTGGGATTCGGCACAAGGGTAGGGAGTTTTGGGGAACTCCCTTCTGGTGGCACAGAGGTTCTCTGTAAAAAGAATTTACAGACCCAAAAACCTAGATTAATAAAAAGAGATTTATTATAGGAATTGGAAAGTAAGGTTAGAATTCTGACAGAGAGGCATAAAGTCTGGTGAGGGAAATAGGTGAGGATAAAGAGAGAGTGGCACTGGAAAAGAATATTATCCAGTGGGCAGAGGCTCCTTGGCATGGCATAGCCTAGCATGGCAGAGCATGGCATGTTTGGAACTTCTGTAAAGAGAGGATTTTAGATTGGCTCTTTTATAATAGGAGCTTTGGCTACAAGCTGAAGAGGGCTAGTGGGTGGAGTTCTACAAGCTGGGTTTCAGCTTGGGCTGGAATTTGAATAGAATTCAATGAGTTTCAGGACTGAATCTACCCCACCTAGATAACAGAATGAAACTGTTTGTCCCTCAGGTGGGGTCCCTCACTGAGACAGAGTTGAAGGAGATTTTCTCCTTCAAGGATTTTTAGAGTTTTGGGGTCCCTTCTTCAAACAGTGTGAGAAGAATGGTGAGGAAAAATATGAAGAAGGAAAATATACAAATAATTGTAGCCTAAAATGTGAATGGAATGAATATACTCATAAAATGGAAATGGATAGTACATTAAAATTTTGAAGTCAATAATATTTGCTTTTAGGAAATATTATAAAATGAGAATACACATAAAATAAAATAAAGGGCAGGAATAGAATAAATTATGTAATAAAAAGCAGGGATAGTAATCATGATATCAGGCAAAGTTAAAATAGATTTAAATAAAAGTGAAAAATAGAGAAACTATACTATGTGTCAATAATATTATTCAATATTGTTTTAAACTACTTAAAATATCTAGACACTATATAATATCTGAGTGTATAGCTGCAGAAAACAAACATAAGAACTATATGAACATAAATATTGAACATTTTTATACAAATAAATTCAGATCTAAATAACTGAAGTAACATTTACTGTTCATGGATAAAGTCAATATAAATTTTAAATGACAATTTTATATAACCTATTTATTCAATGTCATCTCAATTAAGTTACTAAAAATTTAATGTACTCAGAAAAATAATAACAAAGTTCACTTGGAAAAGCAAAACCAGGAATTTCAACGAAACCAGGAACAAGTAAAGGAAATAGACTTAACAGTATCAGACTTTAAACTATTACAAGGGAAAGCATTGCTGAAGTATAAAAAGAATAATTTTGATAATTTTAAATTAAAATTTTCTTGTATGAGTAAAACCCATATAGACAAGAATAAAAGGTATGCAGAAAATTGGGGAAGAAATCTTTCTTAGACAATCTTTCTGATAGGATGTTATTTGGTTGGAATGCTGTGGTAGTGTAGAAAATAATGATTGATTTAGAAAAACATGCAAAGACTTGTATATATGAAAGAAGATGCTATCCAACCTTAAAGAAATAGATGATAGATAGAAATAAGCATATAAGAGTCTTAAATATATTTGTATGTTTATAGACATAAACATACATACATATCCCTTATATGTGTGTGTATGTGTATACACATATATACATATAACTTAATTGTAGCCTTCTTTAGAGTAAGGGGGGAGAGGAAAAAGGAAAAATAAAGTAAGAAGTGCCCAATAGAAAACAAAAGAAAACCAGCAAGGAAGCAAAGAAAAATTGGGCAGCTTTGTAAACAATATTTAGTATTTATAGAAAGGTTTTTTTGAAATGGAATTTTTTTTATATTGAACCTTCTCTTATAGTCTGCTGTATATATACCAAGTTCTTTTTCTTTTCTCATTTTGTTTAAATTTTTTTTAATTAAATTTATATATATATATATGTATATATATATATATATACATATATATATATATATATATATATATATATATATAAACATATCCTTTGTCCTCTTGGATTCCTCCCTTGGACTGAATTGCTTTTCCAGGAACCTCCATTTGGGGAGGATCATCAGGCCAGCCATCTCTTTATTTTTCATTAAGTTACACTCCAAACAAAACTCCATCATTCTGTGCTGAATATCTTCTTTCTCTCTCTTTTCAGTCTTATTTATGTGTTCTCTTCTCCATTAGATGGTAAGCTCTTTGAGGACAGAAGTTGTGTTTCTTTTTGCTTGTATTGATATTCTCAGTGCTTAGCATGGTACCTGGCACATAAGCTTAATAAATCCTTGTTGAGTACCTGGTAGATTTTGTAAAGGCTGACTCTACATACCTAGAATTCCCTCCCTCTGATGGATGCCTTGGATCTCCTTCCTACTTTGAGGAAAGGCTCAGCTCAAGATTATTTCCTATAGGAGGCTTTTTCCTGATTTCCTACTTGTTAATTGTTTAGTTGTATGTGACTCTTTGTATCCCCATTTAGAGTTTTCTTGGCAAAGAGAATGAAGTAGGTTGCCATTTCTATCTTACTTTACAGATGAGGAAACTGAGGCAAATAGGGTTGAGTGATTTGTCCAAACTCACAGTTAGTAAGCATCTTAAAATGAAGTCTTCTGCTACCCAATTTGTTAGTACCCTCTTCCAATTACTTTTTTGCATATATTTTGCATTTACTTGTCTGAAAGTGTTGCTTCTCCCCCATACAAGGTAAGTAGACATTTAATTACCTTTTATATAATTTGTATTTATATAATATATATATATATATTATATCACCCAAGTAGGATAGTAAAAAGTAAGCTGCGACCCTTAGTAAATAACTGATTAATTAAACTGAATGATAGTCAAGACATCTTTGTCCTGATCATAATTGAATTTAACAGATCTTGCCTATGCCCCAGAGTGTACCACTAACTACTTTGACACATTACTTTAGCACCTTCATTCCTCAAGTTTTACTTCTGTAAAATAGTAATATTACTTGAAATAAATCCTATTTACCTCAGTTTCCTCCTCTGTAAAGTGTAGAGAAGGAAATGGCAAACTACTTCAGTATCTTTGCCAAGAAAACCATTATCAGGGCCATGAGGAGTCTTAATAACTGAACAACTTCTTGGATTGTGATTAATAATAATGATGATGATGATATATAATATTGTTTACTAGCCAACTATTTGTTGATAAACTTTTAAAAATTAAGCTAAATTAGTCCTCAGATGATAGATATGTCTTCAGATATATCCTCAGATAGATATATATAGTAGTCAACTATTTGATGATAAACATTTCCAAATTAAACTAAACCATTCTTCAGATGATAGATATGTAGTTTATCATTAGACTACTATTCAAATTCTAATCAAAAATTTCAAAAGGCCCTCTGCTAGCCTGGTGTCTACCAGCTTAGGGTCATCTTGCCACAATGAAGTGTCTAGAGAGAACCTTAATGTAAAATGTAAATGTAAAGGAGGAACCATACCAAGGGGAAGAGCAGTTCTGAATCTTCTAATTACTGTCTATGTGACCTAAGGAAAACTACTTCCTTTTACATTGTCTCAGCTTCCTCAATTATATAATGAAGAGTTGAATTAGGGATCCATGAAGCTCCTTTCTGACTATCAGTCCTATAATACTAAGATCCCAGGTGCTTTGGAAAGACTGTTAAAGCTAATGTTTGACTCTTACCTTTAGGATTATAAACCAGATATTTGTCAACTACTCAATAACCATTACTATCGTGTGTTTCTGATCTTTTAAATCTAGGAACATTTCTTAATATTTATTTGAGAGACAACATGGAAAACTGCATAGAAAACTAGTCCCATAGCCAGGAAATCCTAAATACAATTACCATCATTGACACATCTTGACTCTATAAGTTACAGACAAGTCACTCACTAAGGCTATCTGTTGCATGAGAAGAGAGGGATTTTTCGATATAAATGAAATCACAGGTCTAGTCCTTATTTATTATTCATGACACTTGGCTTTGCCCCCACCTATCAGTCATTCCTATTCCTTCCAGATTCAGTTTTGTTTTTATCACTCATATACTTCCTCCACCCTCAACCAAGTTAAACTGGTTAAGCAACTGTATAATTAGAGTCAATGAAAACATTTTTTTTTCAAAAATGCATGTTTCAGAGAGTATAATGTTCTAATACTTCACATCTCTATTCTCCAAAAGTTAAGACCCTTAAAATGGAGTCCATCTTCTAACTTTTAAGATTCTGGTTACATATTCAAGTGGGGAAGAGCTGACCCAGAAATTCAGTATTTTATAATAAACTTCTTATTAAAGCAAGAAGAATTCAACATGACATTAGCTTACAATAGCTTTTCTACTCTGAGATCAGAGATGGATATAGAAGCTTTCAGTGATTCTCATGTATGGGCTCCGGACTCCTTCCTTGGTCCTCAGTATTCTCCTTTGTAAAATGAAAGAGTTAGCCTATAAAATGAAAGATCACTAAGTCTCATCTTTTTCAGAGTCTGACTTAAATGAGTCCTAGGTTTGATTTTTTTTCAGGATCTCAGGAATGCTGATCCAGAATCTGTCTCACAAACCTTACTAAATACTAGAGATTAGAAGGCAAAAATATCATCTCTTCCCTCAAAGGGTTAACATTCTAATGAGAAGACAGTACACAAACAACTATTTACATACAACATACATACAACACACTGAAAATGGGAGGTTGTTGTTTGCTGTTTGAACTTCATTTTTAAAGAAGACTAGTGACATCAGGAGGGATGATGTCTTGACTTGCATGTGAATTGGATTAAGTGAGGCAGAATTGCACAAAAGCCTCCCTCTCTTTTCCAGAGACATTGAACTCTAGTAGTAGGACAAAAATCAAGATGATTAACAATAATCCAAGATAAAGTAGATAACCTTGGGATCTTCAATGTCTGACCAAGCTCTAATTATTCCACAGAGCCTTCATTGACCACTGTCATATCTATTGGAATGAATTGTTCTCATCCTTTTGGAGAGAAGGCTCTAACAGAAGGTGGGATAAGGTAAGGGGAAATGGACAGGGAGCACAATTTTTAAGGAAACTAGGGAACACAAAAAGCAGAGGTGAGTAGGGACAGCATTCCAGGAATGGGAGATAGTTGGTGAAAACCGCTGTATCTAGAAATGCAATGTCATGTTCAAGAAATTACAAGAAGGTAGACCAGCGACAAGAAAACAGAGTATGTAGAGGGAAATAAATTTTAAGACAATGGAAAGGTAGAAAGGAGTCAGGTTGTGAAAGATTTGAATTGCCAAACAGAGAATTTTATATTTAATTGTAAGTAATAGGGATCCACTGGAGTTTAATGAGTAGAAGAATGATGATATCAGATATTCTCTTTAGGAAAATCACTTTTGTAGCTAAATAGTCAACAGACAGGAGTGGGGAAAATATGGGAAGAGTGCAAGTGAAGAAGAGTGAAATATGATACCTATATTGTGATATTGGATGAACAGAAGGATGGTGGCACTCTTCAAAGAAATAGGAAAGTTTGGAATAAGAAAGTTTTAGGGAAAAGGTAATGAAGCTTCTGCCTTTTAAAGGCCTAGCATACTCTGACATAAACCACACAGGGAGCCAGAAATAAAAAAACAAAGCCCCTCTCTGTGGTTAATGTATTTTGTGTTTTTCCTGTGACCTTTCCTTGGCCATCAGAAATTCAAACTAGTGATACTAATTCTGGCTTTGTGCACTGCAGTGCAGGCTAATTAAGGACCCTCCAGGTTCCACAGATCCTGGATGTGATAAGAAAGGAGAAAAATAAAAATCTCACACTATTGTCAATGCACTTTTGATACCACTAGAGGGTGATAGGGCCTTCTTTAACATTCTCCAACCTGTAGGTAAAACCTTTAAAATTGGAAGTTTAGATATTTTCCAGAGCAGGGGCTAAACCTATTCCCCATTTGCCATATTTACATTTCAAAGAACACCTAAAATTATCCAGAGCATAATATAATGCCTTTCACATCGGAGACGATCTCAAGGCACATGAGATTAAGCCATGAGTTCCTAGTTTTAGATCTGAACAGTATTTTAGAGGTCATTTAGTCCATCCATCTCTTTTTACAGATGAGGAATCTAAGAGTAGGAATTTTAAGCGACTTACATAAAAGACATACAAGTAGTTGGGGTAGAACAGAATCTTGAACCAAAGTCCTCTGATTACACTCTCATGTCTCTTCATCAATATTTGGATTAATGAATCAAGGAGTACAGTAGACAGAGCATGAGGATTGGGATCCGTAAGACCTGAGTTCAAATGTGACCTTAGACACTTACTAATTTTGGCAATGGGCAACCAGCTATCCTGTGACTGCCTCGGTTTCCCCAACTGTAAAATAGAATAATAATACAATCTATTTCCCAGAGTTATTATAACTATCAAACCAGATATTTGGAAAGAGCTTAGCATGGTGCCCGGCAAATAGTAGATACTTAATAAAGGCTTGTTTTTCTCCTTCCTTCAAGGAGAAGTATTGTATCTTGAAAATGTCCCAGAATGAATTCCCAGGGTCAGATGTATGTACAAGTAAATTCTACAGACATTTAAATTGATTCCAATACTACATAAACTATTTGGAAAAATAGGTGAAGAAGGGGTCCTGCCAAATTCCTTTTATGACATAAATGTGGTGCTGATACCTAAACCAGAAAGAACCAAAAAACGGAAAAAGAAAATTATAGGTCAATTTCCCTAATGGATATTGATGCAAAGATTTTTTTAAAGTATTAGCAAAGAGATTACAGCAATCTGTCATCAGGATGATACCTTATGAAAAATGGTATTTATACTAAAAATGCAGAGCTGGTTCAAAACCAGGAAAACTATCAGCATAATTGACCACATCTATAACAAAACTGAACAGAAATCATATGATTATGTCAAAAGCTTTTGACAAAATGCAGCACTCATTCCTATTAAAAACACTATAGAGAATAGGTATAAATAGAGTTTTCCTTAAAATGATAAGCACCATCTAAAATCATCAACAAGAATTATGTATATTGAGGATAGGCTAGAAGCATTCCCAGTAAAATCAGGGATGAAACAAGGATGCCTATTATCACCACTATTATTCAATATTGCATTAGAAATGTTAGCTTTAGCAATAAGAAAAGAAAAAGAAATTGAAGGAATTAGAATAGGTAATGAAGAAACAAAACTCTTTGCAGATGATATAATGATATACTTGGAAAATCCTAGGAAAATCCTAAAAACTACTTGAAACAATTAACAACTTTTGCAAAGTTGCAGAGTATAAAATAAACCCACATAAATCATCAGCATTTCTATATATTACCAATAAAATCCAGCAGCAAGTGATAAAAAGAGAAATTCCATTTAAAATAACTGTAGACAATATAAAATATTTGGGAGTCCATCTGTCAAGACAAATCCAGGAACTATATGAACACAATATTTTCACACAAATAAAATTAGATCAAAACAACTGGAAAAATATCAGTATCTCAGGGGTAGGCCCAAGTAATATAATAAAATTGACAATTCTACCTAAATTAGTCTACTTATTCAGTGTCATACCTATCAAACTGCCAAAAAATTGTTTTGTAGAGCTAGAAAAAAATAATAACAAAATTCATCTAGAAGAATAAAAGGTCAAGAACATCAAGGGGATAATGAAAAAAATGCAAAGGAAAGCAGCCTAACCATAACATACCTAAAATTGTGTGTGTGTGTGTGTGTGTGTGTGTGTATATATATATATATATATATATATATATATATATATATATATATATATATATTTTATTAAAGTGGCAGTTATCAAAACCACTGATGTTAGCTAAGAAATAAATATACTGGTGTATCAATGTAATGGATTAAATACACAAAATCCAATTATGTCAATGGCTATAATAGTTTACTGTTTGTTAAACCCAAAGACTACAGCTTCTGGGATAAAAGCTCAATATTTGACAAAATTTCCTCGAAAAACTAGAGAAGAGTCTGGCAAAAACTAGCCCATAGACCAACATCTCACACTCTTTTCCAAGATAAGGTCAAAATGGATTCATGATATTATGGAATATTATTGTTCAGTAAGAAATGACCAGCAGGATGATTTCAGAAAGGCCTGGGACAACTTAAATGAACTGATGCTGAGTGAAATGAACAGGACCAGGTGATCATTATATACTTCAACAACAATACTATATGATGATCAATTCTGATGGACATGATCATCTCTAGCAATGAGATGAACCAAATCAGTTCCAATAGAGCAGTAATGAATTGAACCAGCTATACCCAGTGAAAGAACTCTGGGTGATGACTATGAACCATTACATAGAATTCCCAATACCTATATTTTTGTCCAACTGCATTTTTGATTTCTTTCACAGGCTAATTGTACACTATTTCAAAGTCCAATTCTTTTTGTACAGCAAAATAACTGTTAGGACATGTATACTTAAATTGTATTTAATTTATACTGTGCTCATTTAACATGTATTGATCAACTTGCCATCGAGGGAGGGGATGGGGGAAGGAGAGGAAATTTGGAACAAAAGATTTGGCAATTGTCGATGCTGTAAAATTACCCATGATATAACTTGTAAATAAAAAGCTATAATAAAAAAATGGATTCATGATTTAGACATGAAAGGTTGATAATTAAGAGAGCAAGAGATAGTTTACCTGTCAGATATTTAGAAAAGGCAGGAATTTATGACTAAACGAGAAATAGAAAAATCGTGAAATGCAAAGTGATTAATTTTAATTACATTAAATTAAAAAGATTTTCCACAAAAAAACCCAATGTTTTCAAGATTAAAAAGGAAGCAGAAAGATGGGAAATGATTTTTTCAGTGTTTTTGATAAAGGCCTTATTTCTAAAATATAGAGACAACTGAATCAAATTTATAATAGAAATTCCCTAACTGATAATAGTCAAATAAAATGAACTATTTTCACATAAAGAAATTAAAGCCATCTATAGACATATGAAAAATGTTCTGAATAACTATTAAAGAAATATGAATTATAACAAATATGAGGTACAAACTTAGATCTATCCAAATGGCTAAGGTGACAAGAAAAAATAATGATAAATATTGGAGGGGATGTGGGAAAATTGGGACACTGATGCATTGTGTAAAGTTGTGAACTGATCAAACCATTCTGGAGAGCAATTTGGAACAATGCTCAAAGAGCTATAAAACTGTGCATACCCTTTGATACAGTAGTGCCACTACCAGGTCTATATCTCAAAGAGATCATAAAAAGGGGGGAAAGATCCACGTGTACAAAAATGTTTTGTAGTAGTCCTTTCTGGGGTAACAAGGAGTTGGAAATTAAGTGGATATCTCTCAATTGGGGAATAGCTTAATAAGTTATAGTATATGAATGTAATAGAATATTATTGTTCTGTAAGAAATGTATATACAATAGTCTTTTGTTATTCTAATTTCCTTTCCTTTATATTGAATATGTGTTATATATCCTGACTGCTTGAAGAATTTCTTGTTTATCTTTGAAATTTCTGTTTAACTGCTATGTGTCTTGGGGTTGGAAGTATGGGATTCTTTTCTTGAGGTGATATATATATTCTTTCAATTATTGCTTTGTTTTCTATATTAAGAAGTTTTGCATATTTTACTTCATTCTTTCCTGAATTCTAGTAGTTTAGGTTTTTAGATTTGTCATATTCATCTGGAATGATGAATCATCTTAATGAATCTTAAGTTGCCCTTGTGGTTCTGTCTTTGAGGTCAATAACTGCTATTTGTATAGGACAAAATGTTTTGTCATTGTTGCCTTTTGTTTCTCTACTTTATTTTGTACTGTTTCCTTTGATAAACTTGCCACATTGGATACTTTTTTTTTCCTACTATGTCAATTGAGTTAAAATTTCTACTTTGTTAGCTGTACATTCTGATACTTTCTCAATCCCAATGATTTTTCTTATGGATTTCATTTCTCTTTTGAACTATTCTGGAATATTTTTGTTGCTGTTTCATGCTCTGAAGATTCAATAGTATTTTGTTTTTTATCAGATCTTGACTCATTTTCCTTTGTCTTGTAATATTTGTCAAGAAAGTTATGTACTTTTTTTGATGATTTAACATTATTCCTCTCTTCTGGTTTTAGGATCTTCCTTGCTAAATTATCTGCTTATGCTCTAGGTTTTTCTTTTCCTCTTCAAATCTTTGATTTTTCAGCTTTTCATCCTTATACTCTTCTGTCACTCATCTTTTGATTTCTTCCCCTTCTTCACAGGTACAACCAATGAACCAATTGTAAAGTTCAGCTTTATCCCAGTGGGGAATTTCCATTTCACCAGACTTACTTTCTGCCCTAAATAGCCTGACAGTGGGGAGGAAGGTGTATAGGGAGGGAGAAATGATTACTGGCTCTATCTGGGTTTCAGTATATTCTTATCAGAAAAGGTGCAACCATTTATGTTGCTCTCTTGCCCGAGTATATCCCTTGGCTCTCTATCCTTTCCTGCTATACCTAAGCTGAATCAATACCTGCCATCTTTTGCAGAAGGACCGGAAGAGTGTTTCAGACCAGGTCTCTGAAGTTTTGCCTGCTCTCAACGTAGGTGCTAGGTAGAAGACCATATGCTTACTCAATGCCACATCATTGGATAGAATCAATTATTGTGTTGTGAGTTTGGAAACAAGAAGGGTCTGAGGTACACTGACAGCTTTTGCTTCAAGAATGAAATTCCAGTGAAGATCTCAAGCAAAAATCTGTGAATTTATTTGTATATTCTTGCCTACTTGGGAAGGGATACTTGTAATGGGCTGAGGCTTGAGTTGATGCACTGAGGTCCCAAGCACATGAGGCTAAATAGTAATTGGACTGTACTCTATTAATATACATGCTTGGATAAAGAATGGCCCCCACCCACTCTCTGTGCATCCTGATGTGTTGTATAGGAAATGACGATTCTGGTGGGTGGAGGCAGAGAGACAGGAAGAGAGGTTGGGAGAGATTGGGCCTGGGTTCTATGCTGGTAGCTGCTGGTCGTGTGGCTGCTAGTCTAGCTAGCTTCTTGACTCAGCTGCACACATTACTATCACCCATTCTCTTCCACCTCCGATCTTTCTTCATTGAGAATAAAGATTGACGATTTTCCCCTAACCTGAATTCCTGACTCCAGCTGATTTTAAAATATGCGGTCTTCACAGATACTGAGTGCATTTTAAGGATTAGTATTCTTCACTGTGACTTCACAATGCTTTTATTTTGTTGTAACTATATTTCTTGCCCTGTGAACTCAGCTACATATGTTCTATATCTGGCATATAATTCCTCTTTACTTTTTTTCTTTTTTTTTTTTTTCTTTTCTTTTGCTTTGTTTTGTTGAAGTTGGGGAAGGAATTAGTGAGGACTAAGGGAAATATCTATCATACTGTTAGTCATATGACTGAAATAAAACTAATAAAATTTTAAAGTTTTTTTTTCAACCTGTACAATCTCACTTAGTGATTCCCTCCTTTTTACATCCTGTTTTTTACCTTTTAACTGTTGCAATATTCGCTGTAAATTGTTTCTCTGTCCTAATCTCTCTTTACTCTTTCCAATCCATCTTTCATATAGCTTTCAAAATAACTTCCGATGTTACTCCTCTGATAAAAAGTCTTCTGTGTTTTCCTGTTACTTGACACATAAAACAGAAACTTTGTATTCAAGGCTGTTTGATATCAAGCTCCAAACTGTCTTACCATATTTTATCATATTCCTATCAAATTGAACTGCTAGCTATTCCCCAATTCAGTATAGTCTTTCTTGTTTTATGTATTAGCAATTGCTAATCTTTCTTTGAAATGGACTCTTTCCACATATCTCTCTGCAGGAGTCCTCTCCCTTCAAAAGCCCAGCTCAGGTGTCACTTCCTCTATGAATTCTTTCCAGAGGAGTTACCTCTCTCCTAATCTTTTAGTTCTCTATTTTTATCTCTCCTATATGTATTTCTGATTCTAACTTGCTTTGTATTTAGCTATAGATGTCTTGCCCTACCCTCCATCTGAATCCCTACATAAATTATAAGCTCTTTGTGAACAGGTTTTAAGTCATTTTTTATCTTTGTATCCCCTACATCTATCAAAGTATCCTGAACATGATATAAATTTATTGAATAGATAAGGCACTTTGGTTTAATAACAATAGCACCAGACTTGGAGTTATGAATTCTGTTTCTGACTCCAACATTTGCTAGTTATATGACATTGGGTTAGAATTTTTTTTAATGTTCTGTGATTCAATTTCCTCATCTGACTGAAAAATAGAAGTTAGAATAATTTAATTGACTGTTCTCATGATGCCTTCTCCTTTTTTTAACCTAGAGGATCTTTTCTATTGCTGGATCATCATTTGTTTCCTATCCAATGAACATGGATATCCCAAAGCTCCATTCAGAGCATCTTACTTTTTCTATAATCTCTCCCATGGTTTAAATTGATGCATGCCATAATCATTATGAAAGATATTTCATATATCCAGCCTAATTTCTCTTCTTAATTCCATATCACCAATTGCTTGCTGTACATCTTATTCTAAATAGTTAATCTGAATTTTAAATTCATTCTGTTCAAAAGAGAATTGGTTTTCATTCTTTTTATTCTGCCTTTTCCAAACTTTCCTAATTTTTGTTGGAGCCATCTTTGTTTCACACACACACACACACACACACACACACACAAATTATAGCTATAAAATTGTTAACACATGAAAGAATGATATACCAATATCATAATAAATAAAAGAAATTCAGATAGAAACAATTCTGAGGTTTCAGCTCTTACCCAGTAAATTATCAAAGATAACACAATTGTGATATATTAGTTGTAAGAAAAGATGTAGAGTAATGTAAATTGGTATGGCCATTCTGAAAAGCAATTTGGGATTACACAAAGAACATGATTGGAAAATCCATAAATTTTGGCCTGAGATTCTACTGTTATGCATAAACCCCTAAGAAATTAATGATAAAAAGAAAGGCCTTAACATACCAAAAATACATATGATCACTTTTGTGATAAGAAAGGTGTTATGGGCCAGAACTCTGAACTCGAAACAAAGAATGCTTACAAGGTACTAAGTGGAATTGATAGAGACAATGGTTAGTTAACTGGTTTAGCATGGTTCAGTATGATTGATTTAATCCTACAACAAATAATGGTTTCCTAGTGATAAAATGATTGGTGTATACTCAGTGTGGGGCATATAAGCAGGGACTGAGAACCAAAGAGGGGAGAGCTAGAGGCAGAAGCAGAGAAGACAAAGGACTGGTGGCAGGAGCTCAAGTTCTCAGAACCAAGGAGAGAGATAGGGCTCTAAGAAAGCTAACTGGGCCCCAGGAAAGGAGACAAGATTTTGAAAGAAATAATAAAAGATTTGGACTTTAACACCTGGCTACTCTTGTGGTGATTACTGAACTAAAACTAAGGCTGCTCCCAGAGACCCCCAGGAAACAGAAACAGAGAACATTACATTTTGGCATCTGAACGTGGGACCAAGAACCTACATCTATGAAATTAGGGTGAGTACAAGAAGGAAACTTTGTAAAGGGCTAAAGTAGAATTCCAGTTAAAATGTGACAAATATTTAGAAAGGAGATTTCTCCACCGCAAGGAAAATTTGTTGAAAGCTTGATTAAACTCATTAAAAGCCAAGGTTTGATTATAACTTGGGAACAGATCATTGAACTTTTAGAAACATTACAATACACATCTCCTTGGTTCTCTAAGGAAAAAGAATTAGATCTAGAGGAGTGGAAATTAGTAGAAGAATAACTATGTAAATACTACAATGATAATGGACCTGACTCAATTTCCAAGGAAACACTTTATACATATAACTTAATACAATTGGCTTTAGGAAATTATATAAGCACTAGAATAAGGAGAAAGAAGAAAGTGCAGAAGGGGGAGGAAATTGGTAAACTAGGTGAAAAGGATGAAGAATTAGACAAGAAAGGAGTTAAGTACAATTCTGAGTGTGGTGCTTCACAGCAGAAGCCATTAGGGCATTCCCCATCTCATGACCCTCCCCCCTCAATTAACCCTTCATGGAGGGAGGGAGAAGGAGGAGGGGGAGAGGCAGTGACACAATCAGCACCATCTATGAAGCAGCCTATGATAAGATTACAAAAGGCACTGGTTAAGGCTAAGAAAGAAGGACAGGATATATCTGATTTTAAAATAAATGCATACCCTGTGATTGAAGAGCTTGACTCTTCAGGTCAACAAAGGAGAAGATACACTCCATTTGATCTGGAAAAAATTAAGGATTTGAAAAAGGGTTGTACTCTTTACGGGGCTACATCATCTTATGTTAAGATGTTACTAGAGAATTTGGCTTATGAAATCCTAACCTCTAGTGACTGGAAATCCATAGCAAGGACATGTTTAGAACCTGGACAAAACTTGTTGTGGCTTTTGGAGTACAGTGAATTATGCAAGATACAAGCCCAATGCAATAAGCAAACTGGAGTTATTATACAAATCACCTTTGACCAACTAAAAGGTGAAAGTCAGCAGACAATTCAGCACAAATCAATTACCCCAGAGCAGCATATGAGCAAATTGCTACTGCTACAATAAAAACATGGGGTTCCCTCCTAGGAAAAGATTGAGGGGAAACCTTTGCAAAAATAGAGGAAGGTCCCAATGAACCTTTTGCTGATTTTGTGGGCCATCTCCAAACAGTTGTCATAAGAACCATTAGAGAAAACGCAGTTACAAGAATTATGAGCAGACAACTGGCTAAGAAAAATGTAATGAGGTCTGAAGAAAAATTATAGGAGGACTACACAAAGATATTCCTTTAGAGGAGATCCTAAGATGCTGTGCCACATTTGGGCACAAGTGCTTATTATATCCAGACTATGATGATGAACATGGGAAGACAGGGTGCCTCATGGCAAGGGTCTTCTAGAGAGACTCACCAATACTTTCAATGTGGAAAAATAGGACATCTCAGAGCTCAATGTAGGTACAGAGATAGAGTGAGAGTACAGGGCTAGAGAATAAGATCCAAAACCCTATGTCCAAAATGCAACCAAGGTTTCCACTGGACCTCAGAATATAGATTGATCCAAGGAAATGAGAGGCAGGGCCCAGCTTCTGGGCCCCAAGTGGGGCATGATGGCAGCTGAGGTTACACCCAGAGAGTCTTTAGAAATTCAATATTAAGACATGATCAATCAGCCAAAAAGCAATCAGATGGGAGAAAAGGATTACATGATCAATCAACAGAAAAGCAATCAGATAGCAGAAAGGGATTACAATTAGGAAGAATACGGGCTTTTTTAATCCATCAGAAGGGCAATGTCCAGTGAGAGCAGCTCCAATACAATGAGCAGCTCCAATGTAATTGCCAGGTTATAAGGAGATATTTAGAAAGTGGTAAATAGAAGGGATTAAATAGGTTAACTGCTTGGGGAAGAAGGTTTGCTTGTATTTCTACAGATGGAGAAGGAATCAGATGGGTGCCAACAAGCTGTATTCACCTTGTCCATCAGAGAGAGACAGAAAAAAGAGAAAAACCTTAAAACAAAGGAGAAGACCTAAGAAACATCTGACACTGAAAGAGCATGGCTGACAATGAGACCATTACAGAACTTCAAAACCCACAGGAATCATTGGATTCCATGAGATGAAAAAATTGTTGATGAGACTATTGCAGGACTTCAAAACTTGCAGCATTGGCTTCCTGGCACATGAAGTAATGGACAATAGATTCCTTTTGGACTATTTCTAGGACTTATGGACATGTATAATTCCTCATGTTGATTCATGTTATTTGTTACATCACTGCTAGTCTGTGTTACTATGTGCTTATGTAATTTATGTAATTATGTGTAATATGTCCCATGTTGACAATATGTATACCTGTTTCAAATGAGACCCTTCAGAAACCCACTAATCTGATTTGATTTCCCATTTCCCTTTGGTGTTTTCATCTCCCTTTCTGAGATGTCAGGGAGGGCATGATCACCTCCTTTTATAGTGTTTTCACCCTTTTTTGAGGCATCAGGGAAGGCGTGATCACCTCCTTTTTTGGGGTTCTCACCTCCTTGAGAAGTCAAGAAGCTGACCTCCTATGTTCTAAAAACAAAAGAAAGCAGGAGATGTTATGGGCCAGAACTCTGAACTTGAAACAAAGAATGCTTACAAGGTACTAAGTGGAATTGATAGAGACAATGGTTATTTTGGTTTAGCATGGTTCAGTATGATTGATTTAATCCTACAACAAATAATGGTTTTCTAGTGAGATAATGACTGGTGTATACTCAGTGTGGAGCATATAAGCTGGGACTGAGAGCCACAGAGGAGAGAGCCAGAGAAAGAAGCAGAGAAGACAAAGGACTGGCAGCAGGAGCTCATGGTCTCAGAACCAAGAAGAGAGATAGGCCTCCAAGAAAGCCAACTGGACCCCAGGAAAGGAGACAAGACTTAGAAAGAGATAGTACAGGATTTGGACTTTAACACCTAGCTATTCTTGGGGTGATTACTGAACTGAAACGAAGGCTGCTCCCAGAGACCTCCAGGAAACAGAAACAGAGAATATTACAGTAAGGTGACAGAGGACTAAAGAGCAGTACTGTGATTTCCTGTGGTTTCATTGGTACAGGCGGTTCATAGGTGAGAACACTCTACCAATTCAGATTTGCACCTTCTCGGTAATTAAAAGATAATGAAGAGAGGATATTGAGTTCAATTTTGTATATGATGAATTTGAGGTGAGTGGGAAATCCAAATAGACATGTCCAGAAAAAGTCAATTGGAAATTTGAAATCAGAATTCAAGGAAATAAGCAGGGATAGTGATTTTGATTTGGAAGTCAGAAAGATAAGTGACCTTAGGAAACAATTATATTTCAAAGATGAGAGTTTGTAGAGATAAGAGAATGGGAAAACAAAATCTTGGGATTCAGCCAGTCTTAAGGATTGTGAAGAAGAAAGAGAAACAACAAAGGAAGTTTAAAAGATTTTTCAAAGAGAGAGGAAGAGAATAAGAAAGAGCAATGGCATGGAAGCCAAGGAAGGAGAGTGTCCCACCTCTGTCCTTTATGAGTTGTGTGATATTGGATAAGTCATGAAAATGCTCAGGTTTGGGGGGGGGAGGAGGTTTCTATCTGCAAAATAAAGAAAATAACACTGTTAGCACTTATCCCACAAGATAATTTCAAAGGTCAAAAAATGCAATGTAAAATATCAAAAAGTTTTATATTATAACCCTGAAATCCCTCCTCTCTCCACCCCAGTCACTTTCCACTATTCACTACTTGTGAATCCTCATATCTGGATTGAGGATTTTCCACTATCTGAGTTCTCTAGTTCTATATCAGCATAGTAAATTACCACTGAAAAGATCACAAAAATTGAATTGATTTAACTTATTGAAAATTCATAGCATAAGAGTACTTCTCATACTTCTATATCATCTACTTCTTATACTTCTTCTCATACTTCTATATCATCTACTTCTTATACTTCTTCTCATACTTCTATATCATCTACTAGCTATCTCATTTTCTACAGTGATTGTTGCAAATATTTTCTTTTCTCCCTTGTTGCTTCTCTTCCTTTTTTAGTCGCAACTGTCCAAGTCTCCTATTTCAATGAAAAGACTGAGGTTACTCAATATGAACTGCCTCAGCTCTCTATCTCTAGGTATCAAAATTATATATCAATTCCTTTTTTTTAGTAGAAAAAATATTCCTAATCTTTATTAAGGATAATATCCCTACAAACCTTTGGGTTTACTGCTTCTAATATCTTCTAGGAACTTGCTCTAATAGTCAGCCTCTCTCCTTAAAGCATCCTCAATTTCTTTCTTTTCACTGGTCCCTTCCCACTTGTCTATCAAAATGCTCAGGTTTCTTATACACACACACACACTCTCTCTTTCTCTCTCTCTCTCTCTCTCTCTCTTTCTCTCTCTCTCTCTCTCTCTCTCTCTCCTTGACATTTTTACTTCATCCAATTTAGCTTCATCCAATCCATATTTCTCTCCTCCCTATCTCCTCCTCTTCTTTTTCCTCCTAGATAAAGCACTGTTGAGTTCTAGGACTAGAATAAGGTAGACAAGTTCAAATACAACCTTAAACACTATCTATGTGACTTTAAGCAAGTCGCCAAATCAGTCTGCTCCAGTTTTCTTATATTTAAAATGAGATCATAACAGTCATTCTTTCCAGAATGACTGTGAGCATCTAATGAGATATTTGTAAAGTGCTATATAAATGTTATCTGGCTACTCTGTGGTTATCTATACAAAATCTCCATTTTCTCACTATCTGCTCTCTCTTTAATCCCAAAGTCAGTGAAGAGAATGACACAGAAACAGATAGAGAAAAAAGATGAAATGGATATGGAAGAGGGGGAGATAAAGATCATGGAACACATTTTCAAGTACTTAAAGGGTTGACATTTAGAAATGAAATTTTATTCTTCTGCATGGACACAAACTTGGAGCAATGGGCAGAAATTGCAAAGAGACAGATTTATAAATTAAATCATTTATTCTTCATGCAAATTTAAATTCATTTTCCCCCAGTACCCCTTGTTAATTATAATTTTTGGATTATGGTCAGTTAAGAATATTTTCAATATTTCTGTCTTTCTGAGGTTTCTATGTCTTGGCAGAGGGTTAGTTTCTATAAAGGTTTCACAGACAACCAAGAAATGTATATAATCTTTTCTATTTCCATTCACTAATTACTAGATATTTATCATATATATCTTCTCTAAAAAAAATCAAAACAAACAAAATAAAAATCTATTCAGGATCAGACTTGGCGGATTTCTTTTTTGTGGGATTTAACTAGTTGCAAAAGGTAACACCTAGAAGGCTATTACTATTTTATCTTCTTTCAATTATTATAGTTGTCTCCCTAAAATGTGATTAATCTTCAATTGAAATATTTGGATTCTGTGTCATTCCATGAATATATGTTAAACAGTGCTATTTTTTCATGACATATAATACCTTTAAATACAATTTATCTCATTTTTATCTTTTTATCTCATTTAAATATATCTATTTTTACTGATGCCTTAAAGACCAACTCATCTCTGAAAAGATTCCCCTTCTGTTTCTAACAAAGGATTACCCAGTATGAAAATCTCTCAGGAAGGGTAGACTCCACCTCTCAAGGTGAAGCATTCCACTAAAGAACTGCTGTCACTTTTACATTTCACTATTAATTCCTTAGGTCTGGCTATGCAACCAGTTCTGTATTCACCTCATTGTATCATCATCTAATTCTCTCTATCTTTTGCATGAGAATGGCATGGGATATTGCATCAATAATTTTGTTAAAATTGAATCATCATTTCCCTTATCTACTAGGTTAATAAACTTGTCCAAAAAGGGAAATTATGTTAGTCTGGCAAGACTTATATCTGAAGAAACCACATTGACTCTTTGGATTAACCACTTCCCACTCTAGAGGTTCAAATAACCACATATTTAAGGACTTGTTCCAGAATTGTCCCAGGAATCTGAGTCGATATCTATCATTTGAAAACTTTCTTCCATTTTTTTTTATTTAATAGCCTTTTATTTACAGGATATATGCATGGGTAACTTTACAGCATTAACAATTGCCAAACCTCTTGTTCCAATTTTTCACCTCTTTAATACATTAAAATATAATTAAATACATTAAATATGTTAAATTTATTACATTTAATACATTATTATGTATTACATTACATTAAATGTTAAATACATTAAAATATAAATTAGATACACAATAAGTATACATGACCAAAACATTATTTTGCTGTACAAAAAGAATCAGACTCTGAAATATTGTACAATTAGCTTGTGAAGGAAATCAAAAATGCATGTGTGCATAAATATAGGGATTGGGAATTCAATGTAATGGTTTTTAGTCATCTCCCAGAGTTCTTTTTCTGGGCATAGCTGGTTCAGTTCATCACTGCTCCATTGGAAATGATTTGGTTGATCTCATTGCTGAGGATGGCCTGGTCCATCAGAACTGGTTATCATATAGTATTGTTGTTGAAGTATATAATGATCTCCTGGTCCTGCTCATTTCACTCAGCATCAGTTCGTGTAAGTCTCTCCAGGCCTTTCTGAAATCATCCTGTTGGTCATTTCTTACAGAACAGTAATATTCCATAATATTCATATACCACAATTTATTCAGCCATTCTCCAACTGATGGACATCCATTCAGTTTCCAGTTTTTAGCCACTACAAAAAGGGCTGCCACAAACATTTGTGCACATACAGGTCCCTTTCCCTTCTTTATAATCTCTTTGGGATATAATCCCAGTAGTAACACTGCTGGATCAAAGGGTATGCACAGTTTGATAACTTTTTTTTTTTCCAGTCTTTTTTTTTTATTTTTATTTTTTATTTTTTTTTATTTAATAGCCTTTTATTTACAGGATATATATATGGGTAACTTTACAGGATTAACAATTGCCAAACCTCTTGTTCCAATTTTTCACCTCTTACCCCCCCCCCCCTCCCCTAGATGGCAGGATGACCAGTAGATGTTAAATACATTAAAATATAAATTAGATACACAATAAGTATACATGACCAAAACATTATTTTGCTGTACAAAAAGAATCAGACTCTGAAATATTGTACAATTAGCTTGTGAAGGAAATCAAAAATGCATGTGTGCATAAATATAGGAATTGGGAATTCAATGTAATGGTTTTTAGTCATCTCCCAGAGTTCTTTTTCTGGGCATAGCTGGTTCAGTTCATCACTGCTCCACTGGAAATGATTTGGTTGATCTCGTTGCTGAGGATGGCCTGGTCCATCAGAACTGGTCATCATATAGTATTGTTGTTGAAGTATATAATGATCTCCTGGTCCTGCTCATTTCACTCAGCATCAGTTCGTGTAAGTCTCTCCAGGCCTTTCTGAAATCATCCTGTTGGTTTTCTTACAGAACAGTAATATTCCATAATATTCATATACCACAATTTATTCAGCCATTCTCCAACTGATGGACATCCATTCAGTTTCCAGTTTCTAGCCACTACAAAAAGGGCTGCCACAAACATTCGTGCACATACAGGTCCCTTTCCCTTCTTTATAATCTCTTTGGGATATAATCCCAGTAGTAACACTGCTGGATCAAAGGGTATGCACAGTTTGATAACTTTTTGAGCATAGTTCCAAACTACTCTCCAAAATGGTTGGATTCGTTCACAACTCCACCAACAATGAATCAATGTCCCAGTTTTCCCACATCCCCTCCAACAATCATCATTATTTTTTCCTGTCATCTTAGCCAATCTGACAGGTGTGTAGTGGTATCTTAGAGTTGTCTTAATTTGCATTTCTCTGATTAATAATGACTTGGAGCATCTTTTCATATGACTAGAAATAGTTTCAATTTCTTCATCTGAGAATTGTCTGTTCATATCCTTTGACCATTTTTCAATTGGAGAATGGCTTGATTTTTTATAAATTAGAGTTAATTCTCTATATATTTTGGAAATGAGGCCTTTATCAGAACCTTTGACTGTAAAAATATTTTCCCAGTTTATTGCTTCCCTTCTAATCTTGTCTGCATTAGTTTTGTTTGTACAAAAACTTTTCAGTTTGGTATAATCGAAATTTTCTATTTTGTGATCAGTAATGATCTCTAGTTCTGCTTTGGTCATAAAGACCCTCCCCTTCCACAGGTCTGAGAGGTAAACTATCCTATGTTCCTCTAATTTATTAATAATTTCATTCTTTATGCCTAGGTCATGAACCCATTTTGACCTTATCTTGGTGTACGGCGTTAAGTATGGATCAATGCCTAGTTTCTGCCATATTAGTTTCCAATTTTCCCAGCAATTTTTATCAAACAGTAAGTTCTTATCCCAAAAGCTGGGATCTTTGGGTTTGTCAAAGACTAGGTTGCTATATTTGTTGACTGTTTTATCCCTTGAACCTAATCTATTCCACTGATCAACTAATCTATTCCTTAGCCAATACCAAATAGTTTTGGTAACTGCTGCTCTATAATATAATTTTAGATCTGGTACAGCTAAGCCACCTTCATTTGATTTTTTTTTCATTAATTCCCTTGAAATTCTTGACCTTTTGTTTTTCCATATGAACTTTGTTGTTATTTTTTCTAGGTCATTAAAATAGTTTTTTGGGAGTCTGATTGGTATAGCGCTAAATAAATAGATTAGTTTAGGTAATCTTGTGATCTTTATTATATTTGTTCGCCCTATCCAAAAGTATTTAATATTTTTCCAATTGGTTAGATCAGACTTAATTTGTGTGAAAAGTGGTCTGTAATTTTGCTCATAAAGTTTCTGATTTTCCCTTGGCAGATAGATTCCTAAATATTTTATATTATCAGTAGTTACTTTAAATGGAATTTCTCTTTGTAACTCTGACTGTTGGATTTTGTTAGTGATATATAAGAATGCTGATGACTTATGTGGGTTTATTTTATAACCAGCAACTTTGCTAAAGTTGTGGATTATTTCTAATAACTTTTTAGCAGAATCTCTGGGGTTCTCTAAGTATACCATCATGTCATCGGCAAAGAGTGATAATTTGGCTTCCTCATTGCCTATTCTTATTCCTTTAATCTCTTTCTCAGCTCTTATTGCTATAGCTAGCGTTTCTAATACAATATTAAATAGTAACGGTGATAGTGGGCAACCTTGTTTCACTCCAGATCTTATTGGGAATGGTTGCAGTTTGTCTCCATTACATATGATGCTTACTGATGGTTTTAAATAGATGCTGCTGATTATTTTAAGGAAAAGTCCATTTATTCCTATACTCTCAAGTGTTTTTAATAGGAATGGATGTTGGATTTTATCAAATGCTTTTTCTGCATCTATTGAGATGATCATATGGTTTTTGTTAATTTGGTTATTAACATGGCCAATTATATTGATAGTTTTCCTAATATTGAACCAGCCCTGCATTCCTGGTATAAATCCTACTTGATCATAGTGTATTATCTTGGAGATGATTTTCTGTAGTCTTTTTGCTAATATCTTATTTAAGATTTTAGCATCAATATTCATTAGGGAGATTGGTCTATAATTTTCTTTCTCTGTTTTCAGCCTACCTGGTTTAGGTATCAGTACCATGTCTGTGTCATAGAAGGAATTTGGTAGGACTCCTTCATTCCCTATTTTATCAAATAATTTATATAGCATTGGGGCCAATTGTTCTTTAAATGTTTGGTAAAATTCACATGTAAATCCATCTGGTCCTGGGGATTTTTTCTTAGGGAGTTGTTTAATTGCCTGTTCTATTTCTTTTTCTGAAATGGGACTATTCAAGCAATTTACTTCCTCCTCTGTTAGTCTGGGAAGTCTATATTTTTGGAGGTAGTCATCCATTTCACTTAGGTTATCAAATTTATTGGCATAAAGTTGAGCAAAATAACTCCTTATTATTTCTCTAATTTCCTCTTCATTGGTGGAAAGTTCTCCCTTTTCATTTTTAAGACTACTAATTTCATTTTCCTCCCTCCTTTTTCTAATCAGATTTACCAAAGGCTTATCTATTTTATTGGCTTTTTCATAGAACCAACTCTTAGTTTTATTAATTAGTTCAATAGTTTTTTTACTTTCAATATTTTTAATTTCTCCTTTTAATTTTAGAATTTCCAATTTAGTATTTGATTGGGGGTTTTTAATTTGGTCTTTTTTTAGTTTTTTTAGTTGCAAGCCCAATTCATTAATCTTTTCTTTCTCTGTTTTATTCAAGTAAGCCTCTAAGGATATAAAATTCCCTCTTATTACCGCTTTGGCTGCATCCCACAAATTTTGGTATGATGTCTCATCATTGTCATTATCTTGAGTGAAATTATTAATTGTATCTATAATTTGCTGCTTCACCCAATCATTCTTTAAGATGAGATTGTTTAGTTTCCAATTACTTTTTGGTCTATTTCCCCCTAACTTTTTGTTGAATGTAGTTTTTATTGCATCATGATCTGAAAAGAAAGCATTTACTATTTCTGCTTTCTTGCATTTAATTTTGAGGTCTTTATGTCCTAATATATGGTCAATTTTTGAATAGGTTCCATGAACTGCTGAGAAGAAAGTATATTCCTTTCTATCTCCATTCAATTTTCTCCAAAGATCCAACATACCTAATTTTTCTAATATTCTATTTACTTCTTTAATTTCTTTCTTATTTGTTTTGTGGTTTGATTTGTCTAATTCTGAGAGTGCAAGGTTGAGATCTCCCACTATTACAGTTTTGTTGTCTATTTCTTCTTGCAACTCTCTTAACTTCTCCTTTAGGAAGTTGGATGCCATACCACTTGGTGCATATATGTTTAATATTGATATTACTTCGTTGTTTATGCTACCCTTTAGCAGGATGTAGTTTCCTTCCTTATCTCTTTTAATTAGATCAATTTTTGCTTTTGCTTGATCTGAGATAAGGATGGCTACCCCTACTTTTTTGACTTCACCTGAAGCATAATAGATTTTGCTCCAGCCTTTTACCTTTACTCTATATGTATCTCCCTGCTTTAAATGTGTTTCTTGTAAACAACATATTGTAGGGTTATGACTTTTGATCCAGTCTGCTATCTGCCTCCTCTTTCTTCCATTTTTAAAAAAATATTTGCAACAGTTCTCTCTAATAAAGATCTGATATGTCAGATATGTAGGGAATGGATTCAAATACATAAGAACAAGATTGATTCCCAAATTGATAAATAATCATAGAAAATAAATAAATAATACACAAAAGAAGAAAGTTATATGAAAGAAGAAAGAACTCCCATATATATAAAAAGAATGTTTCATGTCATTAATAATAATAGAAATGAAAATTAAAACAAACTTGAGATTTCACCTCACATCAATCAAATTAGCAAAAAAGAAAAAAAAGAATCCCAGTTGTTCAAGAAGGGATAGAGAAGGCTTATGTGTGTGTTTTTTGTTATGGCAAAAAAGGTACACAACTATTGGGGAAAAGTAGAACAAAATATAGTGTATGTATGTGTATAAAAGTTGTATATATATATATATGGGGGGATATTATTATGTTATAAAGAATAAAAAAGTTACAGAAATGTGGGAGAACTTTTGTGAACTGATACAGAATGAAGTGAGCAGAACCAAGAGAATATATTATATTTTGGCTGCAACATTGTAAAGAAAAGAATTATGAGTCATAACTCCAGGAGACTCATGTTGAATCATGCTTTCCACTTCTTGGCAGGAAGATAATAGCCTAAAGACACAGATTGAGGCCTGTATTTTAGAAAACAGCCAATGTTTAGATTTGTTTTGTTTGACTATTCTTATTTGTTATAAAGGAGAGCTTTTGGAGGGTGGCAAGTGTTATTGGAGAGAGTTGGGGAAGAGGGGTAGTGATGATGATACTCCCAAAAAGAAGACAAGAAAGAAAATAAGAACAATGTATCACTTTTAAAATATACTGAAGAAAGGAAAAGGAAATTCAGAAGGAACACAAACAGGGCAGTACAGCCGTATATATATATATACATATATATATTTAAAAAACAAAGCATAACATGAAAATCTGAAAATCAGTGTTTCACACTGTGAAAATGTCATAAATAATCCTCTTTATTCAGTCTTCTTATAAAGAAATTTTTGTGTCTGTTGATGTTTGCTAAATTCATAATAACAAAGTTTTTTAAAATAAAAAGTAGAGCTTTAAAAAAAATGTTACAGCAAAGTAAATGAGAATCCACAATTAAAACTTAATCCAATCTTGAAACAACTTTTGAAAATTCCTCCTGGTATTTTACATAAATTTCTCGTTACAGCCTAAACCCATTTGGTCTTGTTCTAACCTAAGTGGAAACTTAAGAGTAGATAGTTGCTCACTATCTCAAAGTACTATCCTTCATGTACTTAATTTTGATTGCAATTAAATACACACACACACACACACACACACACACATGAATATATGTATTTCCCTTATTACTACATTATTTGAATAATTGAAGCCCCTTAATCAAGTATCATTTTTAACATTTTTTGTTCTAATGTGTCAATTAGAAAATAATCTGCTTTTAAATCATCACTCCCCAAAAAGGTTTTTTTGACAGTAAATAAAGAAATTTATTTTCACTTATCCTATTCTTACCCCTATCTTTTAGAACCCTGATTAATCAATGTTATTGAAGTCACTAAAGTTTAATCTTAGAAATGGAAATGTATATTTGAACCATACTAAATGAGCAGCTAGGTGACTCAGTGGAGAGAGTACCAGAAAGTTAAGAAGATTATCTTTCTGAATTCAATTCTAACTTCAGCCACTTCCTAGCTGTATGAGCTTGGGCAAGTCATTAATTCTGTGTGCCTCAATTCCCTCATCTATAAAATGATCTGAAGAAGAAAAAGGCAAATCACTCTAGTATCTTTGCCAAGAAAAACACAAAATAGAAGAGTTGAAGATGACAGAACAATTTCCCCAACTCAATAGGCAGATCTCCACCTGTTCTTCACTTATTTTTCCAACTTGGTCTATTAGTTTAACCCAATATTAACTTAGTTGTTTTGTAGACTGCTCAAAAATATTTGTTTAGAATTCTGTACCATTTAACACTCTATTTAAGCATAACATATTTCTTAGTATAGAAAAATGTCATGATTGGTCATCAGTATGACTCATTTGGGGCTGTTACAACCACACCCAACCCACACTACACTGTATGTACTTTGTTCAGATTTAACCCCAGAAATATGGCCCTGAGAAGTTGATTTAACATCTTTGGGCCTCAAGCTTCTCATCTGTAAAATGTAGACAACAATAGTACCTCATAATATTTTTGTGCATTTCAAATGACATCATGACAAGTGCTTTGCAAACAATGCTAAATAAATGTGAATTATTTTCACATATGGCCAAATTGTCAGTTGCCTCCTTACATAAGGGAATTTTGAGGACCTGAAATCCTCTTTCAAGGGTTGCTGGGGTCTTTTCTTTATAAGAATATTTCTCTATGGTCCAACTTTATTTTCAACTACTTCTAGAAAGAGTAGAAATAAATAGCTTTAAGTAAGTAATATGAACTGGTGGAGGTAAAGACTTGATAACAAGATGCTGTAGCCATTGAAAGAAGATAGCTTCTACTTGGTATTCTTTCAATTTCAGATGGGACCACTTAACTCCAAGACTTCCAGTCCAGACAAGGTCGGACTTATGATCCCAGTTTCATTTATTTAATTATTTATTTTGTAATTGTTCTTTTTTTGATCTTTGGCAAAAATAAATAAATAAATAAATCCTGAAATGGACATGTCTAGGCTTGGGGGTAACTATGGGTTTGAGAGATCTAGAGTCCTTAAGCCCCAAATGATCAGACCTGAATATCAGTAAGGGGAGGAAACCCTGATGGCTACTCCTATGCTCTTGAAGAGAATATACATTAACAAAATGACTGGTTCAAAGCTGGCTGTTTTGACAATATATATGGGCCAATAGTTGTTTGGATAATGCGAAGCCATAGTAAAATGCAAAATGCCTAAAAACCAGTCTTTCCAAATTTTGTTTTCATGAGACTTAAATATTAGCATGAATAAGTATCAGTCTCCCAGTAAGAGTAGTTATGTTACCAAATCCTGTTTTTAGGTTATTCCGCAAATGCACCTTTCGTTTATCATTATTTTGTGTAGGAATAAGTTGTCCATTCCATACCTTTCATATTATACACTGAGTAACTTTTTACTTCCATTTTTGGTGGGATACATTAAATGAGCTTTAGTCTACATCAGAAATATCAAATACACATCCTGGAAGGCATATGCAGTCCACAACTCTCTCCCAAGTAACCTGAATCAGATTAAAATGTACTTCTTATCTTATTTGAACATTTCACTGTATTTTTTTTAAATGAACATATAAACATGTGTCATTTTCCAAGTTAATTAGCAACCTAAAGAGAGCCTTATGTATGTTTTAGAGGATCCTAATTCTATTTGAATATGACACCAGTGGTCTAAGTTATAAGCCAATTTGTTCCTTGGGCTCCAGGGTCCAGACAAATGAAGAATGATCTCTCTCTCTCTGTCTCTTTCTGTCTCTCTCTGTCTCTCTCTCTCTCTCTGTCTCTCACTCTGGCTCTCTGGCTCTGTCTGTCTCTCTCTCTGTCTCTGTCTCTCTGTCTCTGTCTCTCTATCTCTCTCTGCCTTTCTCTCTCTCTCTCTCTCTTTCTCTCTCTCTCTCTCTCTCTCTCTCTCTCTCTCTGTCTCTGTCTCTCCCTCTCTCTCTCTTTCTCTTTCTTTCTCTCCCTCCCTCCCTCCTTTTCTCTCTGTCTCTGTCTCTCTTTCTGTCTCTGTCTTTATCTTTATCTCTCTCTCCCTCTTGTCTTTGTCTTTATCTCTGTGTTTTTCTGTTTGTGTCTATCTCTCTCCTTTTTCCCTCCTCTTGTTTCAAAAGGTCTCCAAGGAGATTCCACTGCTGCCCTGTATGACACATTCCCGTGTCTAACAATTTCTGCTTTTTTTTAATATATGTATTTTCTAAATTTCTGCTGTCAGGGACTTCTTCCTCATTTCACCTCATGTTTCTATATAAAGATAGTGCACTTCATTTTTTTTCTAAGTGAAAAAAAAATAAAACAATCTAAAACTCTTTATCCTGGCTTTCAAAGTCTTTTGGAATTTAGTCTTATCTGACTTACTTGACATTATTCTTACAAATCACAATGCAAAATCACAGAAACTAGGTAGACAGTAGTAAATAAGAATCAAAAGCCCACAGAAATTTAGTCGGAAGGAGCCTCAGCACAGACA
The DNA here is from genome assembly GCF_902635505.1 of Sarcophilus harrisii. Lineage (NCBI taxonomy): Eukaryota > Metazoa > Chordata > Mammalia > Dasyuromorphia > Dasyuridae > Sarcophilus > Sarcophilus harrisii. The sequence continues at coordinate 192,150,558 of NC_045426.1, forward strand.
TTCAGTCAAGTCCATACTTTAAAAAACAAACAAACAAAAACACTACAATGTATTTGATAAGTAGTCTCAAAGCCTTTGCCTACATAGTTCTGATGAAGGAAGGGGAATGCCTTATTTTTTTCCAAAAGTTCATTAATTCAAATTTATGAAGAACTTAAAGATTTACAAGTACTTTTTACATAACATCCCTGTGAAATGGATATTATTGCTACCATCTTCCACTAAGGAAACTGAGTGGTTTAGTTCAGTTCACAGAGCTATTAAGAATTGGACCTGGGATTTAGAAAGACAGGTTTAAATCCAAATGCCAAATCTTATATTCTTATATTATGCTAGTTATTATTACTCTTACAGTTATAAATCACTTAGCTGATAGTGTATCACCTATAATTGTTTTTAAATAAAGTATAAAATATTAGTGGTATGGAGAAATGGGGAGAGGAAGGAAAGGAGAAAAATTAGAATGAAATGAGAAAATGGTAAAGGAGGGGAAAAGAATAAGAATAGAGGGTGTCCCTCTATATAAAGTTGCTATCACTTCATACCCCCAATCTTGAATAGCCTTCTGGTTGGTCTGGGTGAGCTGCAAGTTTCAAATAAAATCCTACCTTCTGTGAGAAGCAAATTTTAATAGTAACACTTACATTTAATCTTGTACTCCCCTGGACTAGGTTTCTTATAAACTGCCAGGGCCAGAATATATTTTAGAAATCACTTAACCCCACTTTCTCCTTACATAAATAAGGAAATTGAGGCCTATATAGTAAAGTGATTTGTTCAAAGATAATATGTGGTAGATCTGAAACTTTGAACTAGGTTTCCTGAAATCCAATCCCACAAAATTTCAGAGATAGAAAGGACCTCAGGGTTCATCTAGTCCACCCCATACCAGGAAAAAATCCTTTCTACAACATATCTAACAAGTCCTCTTGTTTTCTTCAACACCTACAGTGGAAGAAAATGTCCTCTCTCAGGAAAACTTATTATTAAATTTGTGGACATCAAACCTAAATTCACTTCTTGGCAACTTCCCCCATTACTTTTGAAGCCAATGCCTCCCCCCAAATCTCCTCTTCTCAAGTCACAAGTCTCCTCTTCTCAAAACTTACAATACTGGCTGTCCCACTCTGAATTATTTCCAATCTAGAATTGAACTCAAAATTCTAGATGTTATCTGACATTGGCAGAGTACAGCAGGACCATGGCCTCCTTATTCCTGGAATGTCATTGTTTTCCTAGCTAGCATAGTTCATGATTGCATTAGCATTTGAGGCTCATATATGATTCATATTACTTTTTTAGATTCACTAAAACTTTCCAAATCTTTTTCAAACAAAACTGTATTTAAATATGTCCTTTATGGACACTGATGCATTGTTGGTGGAGTTGTGAACAGATCCAGTCATTCTGGAGAGCAATTTGGAAATATACTCAAAAAGTTATCAAACTGTGTGTATGCAGGGTATCCTTTGATCCAGCAGTGTTACTACTGGGCTTATATCCCAAAGAGATATTAAAGAAGGGAAAGGGACCTGTATGTGCAAGAATGTTTGTGGCAGCCCCTTTTCATAGTGGCTAGAAACTGGAAATTGAATGGATGGTCATCAATTGGAGAATGGATGAATAAATTGTGGTATATTAATATTATGGAATATTATTGTTCTATAAGAAATGACAGGCAGGATGATTTCAGAGAGACCTGGAGAGACTTATATGAACTGATGCTAAGTGAAATGAGCAGAACCAAGAAATCATTATACACTTCAACAACAATGCTACATGATGATCAGTTCTGATGGACGTGGCTCTCTTCAACAACGAGAGAATCCAAATCAGTTCCAATTGATCTGTAATGAACAGAACCAGCTATACCCAGAGAAAGAACACTGGAAAATGAGTATGGACCACAACATAACATTTCTATTCTTTCTGTTATTGTTTGCTTGCATTTTTGTTTTTTCTTCTCAGGTTATTTTTACCCTTTTTCTAAATCTGATCTTTTTTGTGCAACAAGATAACTGTATAAATATGTATATACATATTGTATTTAACATATACTTTGACATATTTAACATGTATGGGACTATCTGCCATCTAGGGGAGGAAGGGGAGGGAAGGAGGGGAAAAGCTGAAACAGAGATTTTTGCAAGGGTCAGTGTTGAAAAATTACCCATGCATATGTTTTTGTATATAAAAAGCTATAAAAAAAATATGTCCCTTGCCTTGAAATTTTGAAGCCAAATGTTAGCCCTCTGTCCCAATTGAATTTCATCTGCTTAGATTCAATCCAATGATTACCAAGATCTTTTAGGATACTGATCACCTAACGTGCTAATTCTCTTTTCCAAATTTTCATCCTCTAAAATCTGATAGTCCTCCACTCTACAAATTTCTACCTATCCACAACTTTGCATAATCAATAAAAAAATTAAAAATTATAAGGCCAGATTTCTGGGAAATTACACTGGAAACTCCCTGCCAATTAAGCATCGTCATTAATTTATACTATTTAGATCTAGTCATTCAACCAGCTCTGGATTAATCTAGTATATCTCAATCATTCACACAAGAATTTCATGAGACACTTTGTCAAATACTTGGCTATAATTTAAGTAAAACATATCTACCACATTCCCCTTTAACTACCAGGTGAGTAGGCCTGTCACTAAAGGAAATAATGTTAGTCTTACATAACTTGTTCTTAATAAAGACTTGTAAACTTTTTGTGATTATCAGTGGGAATAATCATAGCACCTATCCCAAAGTTGTGAAGATCAAATAAGATAATATTTATAAAAATAACTTAGCACAATGCCTGGCACATAATAGACTCTATATAATGCTTTTTCTCTTCTCTTGACTTCCTTTTCTAGATGTTCACTGAGAATATCTTTAATTATATGTTCTATAATTTCACCAGAAATTGAAATCAAGCTCACTGGATACACTTTGAAGACTTTTAGTCTTCAATTAAAAACTAAAATAAAATTGGGACATTTGCCCTTCTTTAATCCTATGGTACTTCTCCTGTGGTCCATGATGCTTTAAATATCCATGGCAGTGGCTCCACAGTCATATCCACCACTATTAGAAATACCTAACTATATATAGTAGGTTATCTTTTCCAAGTGACTTGAATACATCAAGAGAAGTCTTACCATTTGCTTATTTATCTCTCTATTATTATTAGATATTATTATTAGTATCTATTATTAGAGAATACTATCTATTACTCACTTATGTTCTACCCTTTACAATTCAAAAATGATTTCTCTTAAGCAGAAAAACAAAACAAAAATTGTAGAACTCTGCATGAAACTATGCTGACTGGGTCCATTATACATTTATATTACTTAGTCTCAACAGAGTCTATACTTCAGCAAGGAAAATATTTTATTCCCTCCTAATTGATTTGCTCTCTCATTTTCTACCACAACTCAAGTCTCTGAACATGACTCTTTCCATAATGTTTTCAGAGAAGGGTTTCATACCTCAAACTTTGAGATCCCCCAAGTTGGAATCATTTCGGGAAAGATGTTCCTTCTCCTATCTTTTTCATTCATTACTCAGATATCTCTTCCTGCTGTCTTTCTACTATCTACTATCCTTCACTCTGGTTTTACATCAAGAGATGATTACTTCAAATTACAGAGACAAATCCTTCTTTGAATATCCTTGATCTCCTTCCCTCCCAAGTTTTCCAACAAAGTGCCCCCACTATCATCCCCTTTCTCTCTAATCTTCAATCTCTCCCAATTTATTGACTCTTTCTCTGATAATTATTATATATAGCTATGTTTCTCTTATCCTTAAACCACCACACACATACCACACATACATACACACTTGATCTGACTAGTTCTTCTATTATCTATGTGTCTTCTCCACTTCATCTCTAAAATACCTGAAAGAACTGTCTATAACTGGCACCTCCACTTCCTCCTCTCTGTAATCTGGCTTCCAATCTCATTCAACAGAAACCATTTTTTCCAAAATTACCATTGATTTCTTAATTGCCAGATCTGATAATCTCATCTCAATCTCCATTCTCCTTAATCTCTCTGCACCATTTGATAAAACTCACTTCTCAAATATTATCTTTTTGGTCAGCTATTGATTTCCTAAATCAATTTTCACTCTTCAACATCTCCAGACTTTTCAACCCTCATCCCAGCAACTCTGTTCTTCCATTTCAAAGATGAGGTGCATACACTACTGCTGTAGCTTTTAGTAGCTTCTAGTGTCAAGAGTATTAAGTGAGATGCTTTAGGATGAAATATCCCGTTTTAATTTCTCACAGAGAATACTAATCCATATCTTCACAGTAGAATGAAAGACCTAAGGAGTTTTCATTATCACTAAAATAAAAGAAATCAGAACTTAGTTCGGTCCAATTTTACCATGAAAACAGCCTTCAATTTAATGCTGGGTGGGGACGGAGAGGGAAGGGGAGAAGTAAGAGGGGAACATAGAGACTTTTCTGTCCCACAAACTACAATGTTGAAGATGAAGGAGAGACCCTGATTCTGAAAATGAACATACCACAAAAATAATTAAGTAGTTTAGCAGGTCTGAACTTGAAACAGTGGCCACCTCAGGCTGATAATATCTCCAAGAGATTTTTCTTGCTGTTCCTGTTATTTTCACTTTCAACCCTCAAACCAGGAAGTAAGTGCTTTAAACCACCCAAATAAACCGAGGAATTATTTAAAACAAAAACCTCCGAAACAATAACAACAAAAAATCAAAACTAAGATTAGGTTTGAGGCTATGGTTTAATATACTTTCTTAAGTGACTGGAAGCAGCTCCCTTTCTCCCCAGCAAAAGTCAATACAATTTGGTTAGTTGTTGATCCATCAATTCGGTCAAACTCGAGGAAGGAAAGGAATTATCCACGCAGTCCAACTTTGCTTTTGTGATCCGTTTACTCTTCAATAAGAGTCCCAATCCATCATCAGTGGACAAATGACAACTCTTTCCCGAAAGCCAAGCTGAGGTGAAATTCTAGAAAAGGTGTTAATTCTAGGAATACCTAAAAAAGCCAGGAGAAAAAAAAGGGCAACGCCCGGGTCTCGCTCTCTCTGCACAATTACGAGATAGGTTTTGGCAAGCTAAAGAAGGAAGCTCTTAAGCGGCCTCCAGCCCTCCTGCCCCACCTCTCTAAAAGTACACAGAGCACTGGATAGAAGAGTTTGGGGGGAGGAAGATAGTTGGGTGCAGACTGAAGAAGGGAGAGGATCAGCAGCATCGGACCCCTAGGAAGGACATTGGCGGGGATAGCTGCAGAAACTAGCGGGTGCAGGAAGGGGAGGGACTTGTTGGGGGTGAGGCCCCAGCTTTGGCTCTGGGGCTTGATCGGAAAAGCTGTTTCACCGTTGCATGTACTGCCCCTTTCCTCCCTTCTCTCTCTCTCCCTTCCTCCCCTCCAGTCACTGCTGCACCCTCTCAGAGATCTGCAGCTGTCACCATGTCTCAACCCGGCAAAGGCAAGAAACCCGCAGCCTCCCCCCGGCCCAAGCGGGCTGCTGCTGCCAGGGCAGAGGAAGCGGTAAGTGGCTGCTTAGGCATCCCACCCAGGAGGGGTGGACAAGGTGGCAGAGAGCGGGGAGGGGGACAACCACAACTCTGGAACTGCCGAACCTCTCCCGTGGCCATGCCCCACCCGGCTGAGGCTAGCACACCCTCTTAGGCAAAGGGTCGGAGTGCAGGAGAATGGGGACCGGGCGTGGTTGGAGTTGGCAGGAGATTCCCGGGACCCGACGGGATTGAGGAATCCCTCTGGGGCGTGGCGCGATCCAGGCCGGGAAACTTAGGGGGAGGCTGGCAGAGGAAGCAGTGGGAGCCGCCGAAATAGGAACAGAGAAAAGGGCAGTGAAGATAATCGGGGTAAAGACGAAATCGGCTTCCCTCCACATGCCGAGAACACTGTAGACAAACAATTCCACACTGTTCTTTTTCTATCACCCCCTAAAAACTCCGCAGCTTCAGGGCGTGGCTGTCCCGGGAACAACACATACTCCACTCTCAAGTGCGGCCAAATCTGGCTGACGGGGCAGGGCTTGCTTGACCAAGGGGTGGGACCCATAATGGGCTCCGCCCAGTGCCTTGCCCTCCTACCGGGCATCTGCTGGATTAGACAGGAGTTTAGTGCCAGCTAAAGACTGGCACAGGTGGAGACTAATCCGGCGCACCTTCGCGCACACGCAGCTCCTCACTAGCCCGTCCTTTGCCTGGTTCAGGGAACTTACTAGGATTCGTTATGGCGTTTGCAAACTGGTGGTACAAGACGGTAAATATGACATGGGCTTTTGTCTTGGAGAGACTGGAAAGATGAGTGTGTTTACTTTGCTCTTCTAAACCTGTAGTGGGGACATTGTCCATTTGATGACCAGGAAGGGGTGGGGAGAGGGTGCGACTGCTTCTCAGGACTTAAGGTTAAGCTTCCCCAAAGACTCACCCACTTGTGGTATGCTTGTATTTGTGTCTGTATATGTACACTTATATGCTTGAGTGACTGCTGCCTGCTCTCCAGGCAGTATGAATGAATCAGGATGCAGATTTGGAAGAATTCTCCCGACAAGCCTGGGAATTCTGGGTTTGAGATGGAGGTGGAGATTCACCCGAAATTAGATACAGAACACTTAAAACAAAACAAAAAACTCTGGATACCTTTGATTCAATCGAAGGAAGGTATCCAGGAATCCAGGACCACCTCTTTTTATTTTATTTAGCTTATTTTAGCTAATCAGGTGGCTTCGAAGCAATTATACACAGGTAAAGTGGTTTGTGTGCAGAAAGTGAAGGTGCTCCATTTCTTTAATCCGTCGCGAATATCTTTCCTGCTAATGAGCAGAGTAATCAAGTTGATGCTTGCAAAGTTGTGGAACTTGGAACTGTGATTTAATACTATATTGTAGGGTTTTTTTTTTTTTAAGTGTTGGCACGAATGGGTTAGCTTGATTCAAGTTGTGTTGACAGCTCTAAAAGATCTGTATCACCTTGTTTCATGGTAAACTACAAGAAACTGGTTATGTGCATACCTTATTTTTCAAGGTAAATACTTCATATTCAATATTTGCCAAGATAATATCCTCTTAAATATACTTAGTAGGGATTTGCTTTGGGTAAAATTTATCAGTTCTTTTTCTAAGGCTCTGTTTAAAATATTGAATAAATGACCTATAGATAAATATACCATAGTTTAGCCTAGCAGAGCCAGAGTTAATATCAAACTTTGCTTTTTTCTGAGTTATGATTTCCCAGGTAAATTATATAGGCTTAAATTTCTCTCTAAAATTCTTGTTAATTTTAGGACTCCATCTAATGTCTTTGTAAAGCCTATTTTTTAAATTCAATTTGGGACTGTTCTGTATCCTTGTACTACTTGGAATCTCTCTGAATTAGCACTAGTAGAATATTCTTCTGAAAAGCTGAAAACTTTTATTTTTTCATCTTGACACTGATTAGAGATTATTTAAAACAAACCCTTTTAATTGAGTCCTTTTGCAAGAGAGAACATTGTTTAATAAAGTTATGGAAAAGAACTATGAGTAAGCCAATTTTATAAATCAGAATAAATAAGATAAAAATCATAAAAGATGTATACAAGGTATGTTTGCATATAGGGAGTGCTAGCTAGAAAAAAAATTAAGATAGCATTAGATCTCAAATTTCTACCACCTAAAATGGCAAATATCAACAAATTAGAATTTGTATCAACTTTGTATTTTGAAAAAACTCTCTAATTTGGAGGATGAGGGCTGTTGGAAATGTGAACATTAAATTACATTTGCTTTACAGTGATTAAGCTGAGAGTACTTTAAGTGTAGTTTATACCTATAATCATTTTCCAAAATCAAGAATTGCATTGATTATAGTAAGTTAATTAGATGTGTTTAATGGACCTAATTAGATACATGGGCTCCAGTGACAACATTATCAGCACACAGTCATTTGGGACTGGACAGCCAGGCTGGTAGAAGTGTTGCAAGCCCTCTGTGCCAGAAGTTTGACTTCACTAAACCTAGAAGATTAAGAAATTCAAAATTACAGGGTCTGCAGATATTTAGGATAAACAAATGGAGCATATGGGCTTTGGGGTGAATGCCAAAGAGAATGAAGTATCAGAACACAGGTTTCCTATTTTAGTTGCTAAGAAATAATATAGAGACAACCCTGCTCACAGATGAGGTTTTTTTTTTTTTTTTAAATTGACTAGAAGTTGCATCCTTATTATAGTATTAACCTAATTAGATTGCATATATCCTCAAACATCAATTATCATATTCAAATTCTTTTTAAAGAGACAATGTAGTTCTTCAAGGTAGAGGAAGTGAGTATCCATGAGCTGAGCATTGCATACATCTTTACTTTTGTCCAAAGACAAGTTGATTCTCAATAGAAATTGCTCAAAGGAAGACAACTCTTGTACCAAATATGACTAGAGATTTTATTTCTGTTCTACATTTTGTGTTGTTTTAAGGTATTCAAAGACTATGAAAATTCATACTTGATCTTATGGACTCCATAATGAAAACTTACTCTGAATGCTTTATATCTATTAAAATAAACAAAAAAGTGCCTTCTAGTTTAAAATCTGATCAACCTTGTTTAATGCTTCCTTGCTTCGTCAAGCATGTCTTAATCATTAACATTGAGGAAAAAGTGTGAAAAGTTTTCTGAAATTCTGTGGAAACTTTTTAACCATTAAAGCTTCATTTAATTAATTAGTAAATAAAAATAATTAAGAAAAATGAAACTTTCACCATCATTATTAAGAAACATTGGATATCTTTGTGCCTCATGCTATCTTAGATGTTAAAGACACAAAAAATTAAAAACTATAGCCCCAACTCCTTCATAAAACTAGCTGATAGATCCTTCTGCTATATCAATCTCCCTTTAAATGTTTTTGATTTGCGTTCTTATGAAATTCCACACAATTTAGAAATTTTAATCCAAGTCTGGGTGTGAGCATAGTCTCTATTCATGTGCTATTTAGTACTTTCTGAAGAAGGAGGAGAAGGAAGAAGAGGAAGAAGAGGAGGAGTAGGAGGAGGAGGAGTTGGTGGCAGAAAAGGCAGAGGAGAAAGGAAAATTGTGATACAGGTTTCATTCAGTATAACATTGAACTCAAAAACAGGACTTTTACTGATTTTAGCAAGAATTTCCCTTTAGGTTTAATGACCCTAAGTTCAGTAACTTCAAAACAAGGAATCACGTAATCAGAGAGTTTAAATGGCCTAGATCATTCAACTACCAGGGGCCAGATTTAGGTCTTAAATTCAGGTCCTTTTATCAAATCCAATATGCTTTCTTGTACTCTGTATCTTGACCAGTAAATAAGGATCATTATTATGGCTTATCTGAAAGATGGTCTTGCAAGTCCTTAAGAGGGATAGGGAAATAGACAGTTATCTTGTATTATATAATTTGAGGGTCATCAGGAAGTTTCTCTCCATCTAAAAATTGCTCCCTACTATATCACAATGTTATGCAACAAGTTAAAGAACAAGTTAGTGGCACCAAGAGAACTAAAAGCTACAAAAATCTATAATATTTCAAATAATTGTACAGATTAACATAGAGGTATTGATCCATAAATTAATTGATTAATATTTGCCTTATTTCATTTAAGTATTTCCAGAAAATCTTGTTATTCATGTTATTTGGTTCCTAAGTGTTTTATCCTACTTTATAAATGAAGAAGCCTAAATAGATTATATGTTTATTGTGATGATATAAAGTCTTCATTGTCATAAGACTCCTATTGTTGTTTTGATCATACTGGCTTGTGCTTTTAAGTTTCTCCATGGAGTTTCTCAACAATTTTCTGCACCAAAGTTTATTTGAATACCTAGAAACTTGAGCTTATGGAAAACATTGGGGCTCAGCTTAGAAATCTAGGTATTATGAATTCTAATATATTAATATTTTTCTCAAAGAAAAATTCTAATATATTCATACTTTTCTTTGGGAAATTGTCTTTCACATGATTCCTTTACCTGTAAAATGGAAGTAACCCTACGTGAAATGGACTAATAATTATAAAGTGCTAATTCATAATATACAACTTATCTGGCTTCTTGGAGTATGGGAGAGAGGGCAGAACTCATCATTAATTATGTTTCAACATGGAATTTTATTACCAGCAGGTTGGTCACTTTGATGAATTCTAACCATGGAAATCCATTAACTGTCTGTCTACTTACAAAATGAATTTCTTGGCTTTTGATGAATTGTCACAATTGCTCCAAGTCCTGAAATTATCAAACAGCTAAATGATCAGGGAATAAAGGATATTATTTCATGGTGAGAATCATAGATATCCCTTCAGCCCTTTCCACTAATTTGGGATTGTGTGAGCATCAGATTTCTATTTTAAGTAGAATACAGATGATAATAGATTTTCAAGGGAGTTGACGATGGGGCAATTCAGCAAAATTATACTCTAATTGAATTAGGTCTTTTTTTTTTTTTAGCTCATATTCGAAACTTTTACCCAAAACTCTTACTCAGTGTGTTGGCCTGAGAAAATAGTGCCAAGCACAACCTTCTTTACAAACCTCTTTAGTTTATGGAAACATTAATCATTCAGTGCACCAAGGTGTGGTTTTTTTGAGCTCCTGGTATTATTCTAGAGACTTTGGAGAACAATTGGTGCTTAAGGCATAGAAGAATTATAATTTTATGTCTAGTTGGGGAGCCAAGATATAAGTGAAACAATCAGTAGCAAGATAAGATAAGTGCTACTTTATAGTACAGACAAAAAGAAAAGATCAAGACAGACTAATAATAGCTTGCAAATATATTGTGATGTCACAAAGCACATTATACAAATGTAAGCTGGATCTGTGATGTCATCATGGGCAGAGCCCTTTGGTATTGACTAATTAGGAATGACACATTTGGTAAGTGGCAGGATTTGAACATGGGTCTTTCTGATCTGACTCAGAAATCTATTTGTTACTGCTCCTACAACAAAGATACTATCAACAACCTCATAAAAGTAGTTCAATTATTATCATTCCCATTTTATAAGAAAGAAATCTGATTTGTTGTTTTTTTTTTTAAAGGACCTGTGATTTAATTGGCATAGAACACTCCCTCTTCTGATGTACATGGCATTTATACTGAAACTTGTTATGTTAGAGACTTACTTGGGGCACCAGAAGGTTACATGGCAAAGTTTTCCTCACCAAGAATATAGAAAAATTGACTCACTCATGGAAGTTCATAAAGAGGCAAGACTCAAACTCATATCTTTGGGCTCTGAATCCACGGTGCTTTCCAAAATGTCAAAATGTTGATTAATACCAAGTTATATGGAATAGATTTGCAATTTCATGTGCTATCATTTGTTTTTCTATGTTACTATGTTGTAGAAGTTCTTGTTTTACTTAAATTCACAATAAAATAAATAAAACTGAAAAAATTCTAACAGGCAATTAACTAATCAAAGAAAAAATTATTAAGGGTCTACATATTTTAGACATTGTGATAGACCCTGAGAAGGAGGGGGGACAACTGCTCCTGTCTCTGAAGAGCTTCCATTCTATTAAAGGGATACAAGTTCACAGTAAAACAAAGAATATATACACAAGAAACCATGATCTGGAGGAGGTGGCTCTTAACAAGGGAGCAAGGTAGGAAATAGGAAGGACTTGTAAAATTTGGCATTTGAGCTGAGGTTTGATGATGGTAAAGAAACAGAAGTGAGAGGTAGAATATTGCATACAGGACCTCAAATGGGCCATCCTGTTAATAGGAACAACATACCTTAGAAAGATAGACTGTAACCAAATAGTAAAAGGTTTTAAAGGCCAAACAGAAAAGTTGATATTTTAACCTAAAGATGTGAGAAAGAATGCCATTGGGTTGTCTTGTGATGAGAAGTGAATCAGTTCTGTAGTTCTTTAGGAATGTCAAATGGAAACTGTATGAAGAGTTAATTAAAGACTGCAGAGACTCTTAACTATGGAGACCAATGAGGATGCTATTATAATAATCCAGATAATCGATGATAAAGACCTGAATCATTTGAATTGAGGGATTAACCCAACTGATGGCATATAGTAAGTATTTATAATAAATTCTTATTGACTATTGACTGACTGAATTATAGTGGTTGTGGTATAAGAAAGGAAAAAGATGGCTGTGAGAGATGTTGAGACAATGGCATCAAACTCGATAACTGGTTAGATGTAGGGTTGAATGAAAGTGAAGAGTTAAAAATGATACCTACTTTGTGAATTTGAGTGAACAGAAAAATAGTTGTATTCTTAACAGAATTAGGAAAATTACTTATATTTAGGAAAACTAGGGTATCTTCAGTGAGAAAGATATTGAGTTCTGTTTTAACAAATTGAGATTAAGATCATTGTAGAACATTCAGATGGAGATGTTCAATAAGCAAGGAACTATAGCTGAGAAAGAGATGAAGAATGGATATATCGATTTGAGAGTTGTCTACATTTAAATCCATATAAGGTGATAGGATTGCTAAAACAGATTATAAAGAGAGAAGAGGAAGGGGCCCAAGGATAGTAGGTACTATTCCTAAATAGTATGTAGCTGATGAACCTGTAAAAGAGACCATTTGATTTTGAGTCCAGGGAAACCTAGGTTTGTCTAGCCTCAGTTTCCTTAACAATAGAATGGGAAGAGCACTGATTTACACTGCCCATCCCATGGGGTATTTGTGCTTATGTTTTATGCTGTTATGTAGATGTTGTTGTGTATGAGCTATTTTCAAAAAAAGTGTTATCAGTAAGGTTGGTCTAACAAACAACTATAGCAGACAATTAATTATCTTTGTGGTGTGATTTGAGAGACACCCAAATCTCTCCCATATTAAATGTCAAGAGTATTAAAATGCTACCATGAGAAGCTAAACATTTCAGATTAAAAAAGTAATTTTGCTTAACCCTAACCTCTCATTTTGCCAATCAAAAAATTGAGACCCAATGAAAAGAGAAAAGACCAAGGCTTTCTCTGGAGCTTCATTCTTTTGGATCTTTAAAACCTTTTATTCTTCAGGAATCTCCCATTAAAATAAAATAATTGTGGAAATGGTAACATTTTAAACCTTGGAAGATTAGTTTTGATTCAGAGCTGAGATAGTATATGTGTGGGGGAAGGGAATAACATTGTTATTAATTATTTTTATTAATTTCTTATAATATGATTAAAGAGAAATATTCAAGACTAGGAATCTGTCTCTAGGGAAACTGAGGGTATTAAGTCAAAGGAGAGACGTTTCCATAAAAAGATGGAGTTTGATCTGTCATCAGGTTGTATAATAATACACACCAAACCTGAGACTAATGGATTAGGGAATTGTTTGGGGAAAAAGGAAAGGAATAAGTATTTATATACTAACTACTATATACCAGGCCCTGTGCTTAAGCATTTTACAAATATTAGGTTTTTTTTTTTCAAGTGCAGCTTTGTTACATTGGATTCCCTAGAACTAAAATAAAATTAGGCTAATTATATGATATTATTCTTGTGCTATTCTAGTGCAGCAGGTTTGGAGACAGTAATAACATGTATAGTTTCCATGGGGTTACCACACACTATGTACTAGTCAGTGATTGCACCAAACTCTATTCAGTCTACTACTAAATTCATTACCTTATTTATCTTCATCCTGGGCTCTCAGAAAATTGATGGATATGTTATGTCACTTTCTTATAAATTAATAGGAATATTCAATTTTTTTCACTAAACAATTAGTTCAAATCTCCCATTTCAATTGTAAAATAAAATAAGGACTTCTTTTTCCCTAAGCTTTTTTTTAAAATTCCTAATCCCACAGGCTTAAATAAACATCAGTATTTTTAAACAATCCACTGAATAATAATGTAGCAAACAATATAAAGACATATTTAAATATTTCAACAGTATGTCACAGTAAGAAAATCATAGGCAGAGTTCACTTTAATCATTAAATTGTGGCTTCTCAACCTTGAAAATACAGATCTACCATTCATCTTTCTCAGAATGACAGAGTTTCTGAAAAATTCTCCATAATGTAAGAGTTAATTCTCTCAGGAATGTCTTTTCAGTTTTTCTCAAAAAGAAGGGTTAAGTCAGGGGAAAAATATCCTCAAGATTCTCTTCTCTATGAAAGAAATGATGATGTTCCTAGTTTTTGTGCAAACAACTAGTGAAGCTGGGAGTTAGAGCAATTAGGACAATGTTCCTATGAATTCAGATAATGTTTATAGGGATCGTTTTTTAAAGACTCAATTAATTTTCATCATTAGCATTTTACACAAACATGTGTGTCTATTTAATTCAGAGTAGATATGAAGAAGGCAATTGGTGTCCTTACCATTTAAAAAGATGTCCTAGGAATATATATACATTTTTGGAATTCCCTCCATCTTTTGTACACATGAGGTATTTGTCTTACAAATTGTTCAGAAAATTTACAGACTTAGGCGCAACTAGGTGGCGAAGTGGTTAGAGTACCAGCCCTTTTTTAGATTTAAGAAAATATATGTGTTCTAGTGTGATTTTAATGATCATTTTGATTAACAAACCAGGCTATTGGGAATACTTCTAATAAAAAGAAAATTTTGGATAGTAGATGTGGTGCAAATTTACTCCCACTAAAGAACAAATTAATTTAATTTCTGTTTATCTAATTCTGCCCATTTCTCTCAAAAATTCTCTTCAGATGCTATATCAATCAACAGATATTTATTAAATGATTGGAATGTGCCAGGCACTGTGCTAGATTCTAGAGATAGGAATACAGAAGTGAGAGATTCCCTGCCCTCAAAGAATTTATTATTAGAATAGGAAACAAAAAAGTACAAAGATATGTAAATGTAAGATATGTACAAAATAAATGCCCAGTGATGGGAGCGGGGCAAAGGACAAACTAGAGAAATGAGAAAACACCTCTTGAAGGAGGTGACTACCTGAGCCAACCTTTGAAAGGAACAAGGGTTTCAAAAAAGGAAGACATTGCAAGTGTAGGGGACAGCGGGTGCAAAATCATGGAAGAAAATTGTAGAATGTTGTATATGGGAGAGAGCACGGAGGCTGGTTTCACGAGAACATAGAATGTATAAAAAGTAGTTAATATATAATCATTCTAGAAAGATAGGCTGAAACCAGCTTGTAAATGGATCTAAATGCCAAACAAAAGCTTATATTTTATCCTAGAGATAAAAGGAAACAAATGAAGCTTCTTGTGAAAGTAAATGACATAGTCAAATTTGTGTTTTAGGAATATCATTTTGACAGCTATGGAAACTTAGAGAAGGGGTATTGAATACAGGTAGATTAAATGGGGAACTATTGGTGGTCCAATATAGTGGTCCAGAGGAATGGTGCTGAGATTCTAGTCTAGGGAAGTTGTATGAGTTCTTGTTGTTTTGTCCTTTATTCTCAAAGAAGACCATGACATTGTTGAGGTGATGCTATGACATACAGTAAATTGGATTTAAATGAAGGAGAGCTGTGCAAGGTCACCTGGTTCACTCTCTCTTCTAGAGTCATCTGGGTCCAGTGAAAAGATACAGATCAGAAAGACTGGTGATACCTTGTGGGACACCTTGGTCTTTTTAAGCTAAGGTCTTTAACAGGTCCCAATTTGACTGAAGCAATGTTCAATCAGTAATTGAGGTTAGATAAGAAATGAGACCGAGAATGGCTTCTTTTACCTGGTCAATAAAAGCAAGAGTGATTTTGATTTAAGGAATGATCATAGATTATAAATCCAAAGATATTTTGGAATGAGTAATAATGAGTAGAGAGAAAGGGACATATAGGAGAGCTATTGAGGAGCTAGAATCAATAGAGGAAATGAATGAAGGTGAGGAGTAAAGAGTCAAGAGTCAAGGATGACTCCCAAGTTTGAAAACCTTGGTGGATTTAGTGGTACCTTCAATAGGAATAGGGGAGTTATGAGAAAGCTTGTGATTAATTGGAAAGATAAGTTCTGTTTTGAACATGTTAAATTTAAGCTGCCTATTAGACATTCAAGTAGAGTTGTAGAGCAAGCAGTTAAATATACAGGGCTGGATATGTAAATTTATCTGCCTAAAGATGATAGTTGAATCCATGGGAACTGATAATATCAACAAGAGAGAGGAGAGTTAAATGAGAACCCAGAAAAGAGCCATAGGGTACACCCTCAGATAGGGAGCGGGACATGATCCCTCAAAGGAGATAGAAAAGCATCAGTCAGACATGTAAGGTAAGAAACACTACAGAGAAGCTCAGGGAGGTGAAACAGTCCTGAAAGAGGAGGGTCTTAATAATACTAGATGCTTCAGAGGTTTCAAGAAGAATGAGAACTGAGTAAAGGCCATGAGATTTAGTAACAAAAAGATACTAGGTGGTCTTAATTTATTAAGTAATAGAGACATGAACCCTACTATAGGGGGATAAAGAAGTGAATGAGAAATAAGAAAGTGGAGGTAGCTAGATGGCAAAATGAATACAGCATGGGTTACCCTAAAGTCAGGAGGACCTGAAGCCAAACCTGACTTCAGATATCTAACACTTACTAGTTACCAATTGCTTCACAAGAGGCAGAGAGAGAAAGAAAGACACAGACAGAGTTAGAAAGAGGGAGAGAGAAAAGGAGAGGAAGAAGGAGAGGAAGAGTAAGAAGGAGATTGAGACGGAGAGGGAGATTGAAATGGAGGGGGAGAGGGAGAGAAAGAGAGGGAGAAGGAAGGGAAGCTGAAATAAGAAAAGGAAAACAATTTTTTGCTAGGAATTTGTAATGGAAATTTCATTACAAATGGAATTTGTAATGAAATGGAGGAGAGATGTAGGATAATATCTTGAGGGGATAGTAAGAGTTTTTTGTTTTTAAGAATGAAGAAATTTGGAACATGTTTGTGTGTAGTAAGGAAGGAGCCAGTGAGTAAGAAGATGAAAATTAGAGATTAAAGGGGCAAAGTACTAAGAAGATAGGAAGAGATGGGATCAGACACAAGTAAAAGGGTTGAAGGGCTATCTCATTTAGAGATAAAACAATTCCTTGGAGTCTAGTGAGCTATTTATAGCCATTTCTGCTTGTCAATTCTGAAAAATAATCTTTTTTGAAAAATTTTATAAATTATCCCATATTGGTTGCTCTGAAATATGAACCACATACACACTCATTTACATAAATAATTTTATAACACATTACAAAAACAACTCGAAAATAAACCCAGTAGTAGTTAGTTTGGTTCAGCAAGCCTTTGTTGCCTTTGCAACAAAGTCAAATTTCTATGGATTCTAGCCATTAATTCATGACTATCTTTGTGGGAAAATTTTCTTTTATGAAAGGAATTTCTTGATGACTTTTCTTGAGAGAGTAACTGAGGATGTGTACTGGGTCAGAATCTGGAATCTGCCATATTTTAAGTACTGGATCTCTTGATTTGATAGAGTATTCTCATGTCATATTTCCATCTGTTCATTCCAGTTCTTGAATAAAATTATCTTTAGAGAAAATCCTCCCCAAACTGTCACTGGGTAGTGCAGAGAAAGATATTTCAGTGCTCAGAGCTTGATGGTCTTATCAGTGCATATTCCCTTCACCAATACAGATTATAACCCCTCTGGTCTTCAAGAGTTCGTTTCTACAGCTGAACTTTTTCCCCACCCTAAAACTTACTTACACTCTCAGAATTTGGTGAGACCAATCCTCAGAAAACAGATATAGGCAGGGACACATTATTGGATCCAGATGGAAAGCTTTTCTGGATTCTTTAGATATTCCCAGAGTGTGTAATGTGTTGCCATGGTATATGCCATCTCCAAACCCTGACAAAGTATAAGAATTGAACTTAAGCAGAGGCTAAAGGACATATAATGATACTTCTATGTTTCTGTTTCAAATAGAAGGAAGAATTCAGTACCATGTTTAGTCTTAGGAAAATATAAGCTCTTTGAAGGAAATGACTAATTATTTCTTTGTTTTTATAGCATCAGTGCAGACATATAATAGATGCTTAACTTTGACACTTAATAAAAGTGTTTGTCATTGAATTGAGCTGAATTTTCTCAGACCCAGTATTCTTATTTCCAACCAGCATTGGAAGATTTTAAATATGAACATAAAGCAAGAAGTGATTTTTCTCTGTGGGAGCACTTTAAAATTTCTTTTTATTAAAATGTAATAAATTTTAAGAATGTGCCACTTATAGCTTGCTAATCAGCATATAAAAAGTAATATTTAGAGCTAGTAGTATCACATCAATGGCCAAATGCATTGAATAATTATTTCTTTGCCATGTAAAACTTTACATTTGTTCCCAGTATCCTGGTTCAGGCGAGCTATAGATTTGATTAATACAGTCTTTTAAAATAATGGAATTATCTTAATAGCATAACAAAACATGTACAGCCTCGCCACCTTAGGGTGTAGCCTTCACTCTGTGATCCAGCCCTGAGACAGAAGAGCTCCAGGGGTATTCGAGGTGCTACTGGAAGTGGGAACTATGAATCAGGTGGTAACAAATTCTACCCTCTGAGTCAGCACTGATTGTTGCCTCAGTGTAGCTGCAGGGCAAATTCAGCCCTTAGAGATTCCATCTCTTGAGTGCATCATATGTCTCAGGTAGTGGCAATTTGGGTTTTAAAATTCCATGACACACTTGGCTGGAGACAAAATACCTAAGTGGCCATCCAGTCAGATCTGTATTTAATTATAGCATGAGTCTTTAGATCTCAAATTTATGGCTGTAGCTCATCATCATCATCATCACCATTACTATTATTATTGTTATTATTATAAAGAATGACTACTATGTGGGGTCCATAAAACCTTCTTGGGATGAAAAAAAGACATTTTTGTTTGTCTCCATATCTCCATAGAATTTGGCACATAGTATCCATAAATGATTAATAAATGAATGAATGAACATGTATTATATTATTTTTTCTTAATATTTAATTACATAGTAAGTAAGGAAATTAATAAAATCATATTTTATTCTTATTTATTTAATATTATTAATATAATGAATAATAATAAATATTAATATATTATTTAAAATAATATTTTTATTGGAAATTAAATTGTGTTTTTCTCTTTACAGCATGTTTATGAAAAAAACAGTGGAACCCCTTCCAAAGCAGGGGAGAAGAAAAAATCTGAAACAACTGAGGTGAGTGCAAAGTACTGGAGACTGGTGTATTCTTTTTAGTCATATGAGAATGGTATATTGAGACATCAAAAAAAATGAGACAGCAAAGCAGTTATTCTCTGTTTAGGTAACTTAGCTTAATGTGAATATCTCCTGGGGATAAATGGTGTTCATTAAAAAAGAAATTGGAAGGAAAGATTCTTAGGAAAGACCCAAGAAGTATATCAAAAAGTCACTTCCCCACCTCCATTCCACATGGGAGTCAGTGAAAGAGAATTAGTAATACTTGTCAGTAAGGACGATAGACTTAAAGAAAAACTAAGTGCTTTAAGAGGGAGCAAAAACATGTTTGTTGGATTGTCTCCAAAGGAATTCATTCAGTCACAGAAGAGGATGCACAGAGGAGAATGAGGAATAAGATTAATAACAGAAAAGAGGCTATTCTTTCAGAGAAATATAATTTAAAGAAATGCTAGTTTAAAATTTTTTTGAACCCAAAAAGTCTTTATTTGGCTAAATGAACCAGGGGTTGTTAACCTTTTTTTTTAAATCATGGACTCCAGCAGCCTGGTATACCTATGGATCTTTTATTATAATAATGTTTTTAAATAATTGAAGTGAATCCTAAATTTTAGTTAGAGGCTAGTGAAATAAAGATTTAATTTTTTCCTTTCTAAGTTTCATAAACTCCCTGAAATCTATTCAAGCATGTCAGACTAAGAACTTCTGGTCTATAATGTTCTGTTCCCCTAACGGAATTAAATGAAAATGATATTTTTCACAAAGATGTTCAATTCACCTTCATTTCTACCTCAAATCTCAACTTATATATTTATTAAATGAATAAAAAATAAATGATTATCTTCCCATCTAAAAGATCAGAAAGCCTGGTCCTCAAGGGTATGTAAAAATTCGTCCTAAATAAAGTATAATCTAAGCATTTATTGGATTTGGATACCAAGAACATGGGGTGAATTCAAAATCCTGGTTTCAACTTTTCTCCAGGATAATAAATTTCTCTATCTAATTTTTTTAACATGGATGAAAATTAAAAGCTAGGTGAAAAAAAATATCCACAAAGAGAATTAATATGATCTATTGCAAAATCATGACCACTTGACTCAGATCTGACAAGACTGTCTAACATTTGATGATTCAGTAAACCTGGGCAGCTAAGTGGCTGGGCCTGGAATTAGGAATATTCATCTTCCTGAGTTCAAACTTAGCTTCAGACATCCTAGTTATGTGACCTTACATACATCATTTAATCTTGTTTGCCTCAATTCCTCATCTGTAAAATGAGCTAGAAAAGGATACAGCAAACCACTCCAGTATTTTGGTCAAGAAAATCCCCACTAGGATCATGAAGAAGCAGATACAACTAAACATCAAACTTGTAGCAAATTTAGTTTTGAGTATATTTGCATATGTTTTTGTTTTAACATGGTAGCATGATCCTTGATCTCCTTATGGTGTTTATTGATGTTAAATACCTAAATTGTATTTGTAAAAGGTTTGGCATCATTTAAAAAAAAAAAACTTTGATAAGAAGACTTTACTATAAACAGATTCAAGAGGAATTGAAGTTTGTTGTTTTTTTTGGGGGGGGGGGTTTCCTAAACATATTTCCACATTTGTTATTCTGCACAAGAAAAAAAAAAGATCAAAAGGGGAGAAAATGAGAAAGAAAAAAAAATAACAAGCAAACAAACAGCAACAAGAGAAGTAAAAATACCATGTTGTGGTCCACACCCAGTCCCCACAATCCTTTCTCTGGGTGTATGTGGCTCTCTCCATCACAAGTCTATTGAAATTGTCCTGAATCACCTCATTGTTGAATAGAGCCACACCCATCACAGTTGATCATCACATAATCTTATTGCTGTGTACAATGTTCTCAATTTCATGTAAGACTCTCCAGGTCTTTCTGAAATCAGCCTCCTGATCATTTCTTATAAAACAATAGTATTCAGTCACCTTCAAATACCATAACTCATTCAGCAATTTCCCAACTGATGGGCATGCACTCAATTTCCTGTTCATTGCCACTACAAAAAGGACAGCAATAAACATTTTTACATGTGTGTACTTTTCCTTTTTTATAATCTCTTTGACATACAGAAGACATACTGTTGTATCAAAGGGTATTCACAGTTTGTAGCCCTTTGGGCACAGTTCCAAATTTCTTTCTAGAAAGGCTGGATCCATTCACAATTCTACCAACAATATATTAGTGTCCCAGTTTTCCCACATCCCCTCCAACATTTATCCAACATTTATCGTTTCCTGTCATCTTAGTCAATCTGAGAGGTATGAAGAAGTATCTCAAAGTTGTCTTAATTTGCATTTCTCTAATCAATAGTGATCAAAAGATCATTGTATATGAGTAAAAATAAATTTAATTTCTTCATCTGAAAATTGTCTTTTCATATCCTTTAACTATTTATCAAGTGGGGAATGGTTTGTGTTCTTATAAATTTGAGTCATTTCTCTATATATTTTAAAATGAGGCATTTATCAGAAACTGATTATAAATTTTTTTCTCCTCTTCTGCTTCCCTTCTAATCTTGGCTGCATTGGTTTTGTTAGTACAAAAATCTTTTAAAGTTAATATAATCAAAAATATCCATCTTAAGATCCATAATGTTCTCTAGTTTTTCTTTGGTCATAACTTCCTTCCTTCTCCATACATCTGAGAGGTGAATTATCCCTTGTTCTCCTAATTTATTTATAGTATCACAATTTATGATACTTTATGTATCTAAATATGTCTTTATGTCTAAATAATGAACCCATTTTGACTTTATCTTACTATAAGCTGTTAGATGTTGACTAATGCCTAATTTCTGTCATAATATTTTCCAATATTCCTGGGAATTTTTGTCAAATAGTGAGTTATCTCAGAAACTGAGATCTTTGGGTTTATCAAGCACTAGATTATCACAGTCATTGACTATTGTGTCTTATGAATCTAACCTCTTCCACTAATCCATCACTCTTTTTCTTAATTAGTATCAAATGGTTTTAATCACTGCAGTTTTATAATGTAGTTTTAGGTCTGGTACAGCTAGGCTCCCTTCGTTTGCATTTTTTTCATTAATTCCCTTGAAATTCTTGACCTTTTGTTTTTCCAGATAAACTTTATTATTATTTTTTCTAGTTCTATGATTTCTTGGCAGTTTAATTGGTATGACACTGAATAAATAGATTAATGTAGGTAGGAATTGTCATTTTTATTATATCAGTTCGGCTTAGCCATGAACACTTGATATTCTTTCAGTTGTTTAGATATAACTTTATTCATGTAAAAAGTGTTTTTAATTGTGTTTATATAGTTCCTTGCTTTGTCTTGGCAAATAGACTCCAAAATATTTTGTATTACCTATAGTTATTTTAAATGAGATTTCTCTTTCTATCTGTTGTTGCTGAAACTTTGTTGGTAACATATAGAAATGCCGAGGATTTATGAGGTTTATTTTATATCCTGCAATTTTGCTAAAGTTGTTAATTGTTTCTAGTAGTTTTTTTAGTTGATTCTCTAGGACTCTCTAAGTGTACCATCATATCATCTGAAAAGAGTGATAATTTTATTTTCTCATTACTTAGTTTAATTCCTTCAATTTATTTTTCTTCTGTTATTGCTAAAACAGTAATTCTAAGAAAATATTGAATAGCAATGGTGATAGTGGGCAACTTTGTTTCACTCCTGATCTTACTGGAAATACTTCTAGTTTATCTCCAGTACACGCAATGCCTGCTAATTGTTTTAGATAGTGCTATTTATTATTTTAAGGAAAATTCCATATAGAGGAATTGAAATTTTATATGCAAATATTTATGACAGTTTGCTTCATTTTAGAAATTGAATGCTTGTATTTCTCTTTCTGTGATGGGAAGAAGCAATGCTTTACAACTCAAGACTCCAGTCCATAGCCCTATTTTATAATTTCTAGTGAAATGCAAATTAACAGATCTTGCCATCACCCTCTGATAACATTCAGATCTAAACACAGTGAGCTGTTATCCCAGGCTGACAGACTCTGAAAGAGGGCAAAACATCAAACAATAAACATTTATTAAGTGTCTTTTATGTACCAGGTATTGTGTAAAGCACTGGGGATCCAAAAGGAGGTAGAAGACAACCTGCTCACAAAGAGTTTATAATCTAATGGGAGAGATAGCATGCAACAAATATATACAAAGTAAACTCAATGAAGGATAAATAGAAAATAATTAAAAGAGGGAAATCATTGGAATAAAAGAGGGTTAGAGAAGGTTTCCTGTAGAAGTAATACTTAGATGTGCATTTTGGGTTTGAATCAGGGGATAAGCTTCATGTAGCCTTAGACTGAGGGATTTTTATTACTCTTGGCAATATTTTCATGTCTTCTTGCTGGAGGGACGATGAAAAGTGTTCACACTATATTTTCTGAAAGTTTTTTTTGCACAGAAAAAGTCTTAGAAACCCTCCTACTTCTTTTGGAATCTGACTGTATGTTGCATACTCTGAAAAACAATAGGAGGACACTGTCTTAAATTCAGTGTAAAATTCTAAAAAATCAAATATAATCTAGATTTACTCTTTGCCTTGTTACCGATTTTGGCTTGTAGAAAACTAGCTAGCAAAATATTGCTAGAAAGTAGACTTCTAAAACCAATTCTTTCTTACAGATGATAGATAGCATCTTATTTCAGATAGCTCTCAAGAGAGGCATGAGTTCTAAAAATTTAAGCTCAATTTTTGTAATTATAGGAACAAAGCAACATTTGCCTCCAAAAGTTATCTAATTTATCCTGAACACAACACACACACACACACACACACACACACACACACACACACACTTTTCCTATATAGTTTCCTGAATAGAAACAATTGCATCAATTAGAATTCTTCACTTACTAATGCTTCTCTAATCTGCCCTGTAGTGGTTGAAAAACAACTAAAAGGACAAAACTAGAAGGTTCGAATACCTCTCTATGCTCTTTCCTTCCTAAACAAACATGCTGTGAGGTTGTTACAGCCACAGAGCCAAGGACCTCTTTTCTCTCCCCTCCAGATCAGTACCAGGGAAATAACTATAATAAATAAGGATTGCCATTCGTCATAAATTGTAAGATCATGGATCTGGAGTTGGAAGGGACCTTAAAACCACCCCAGTCTGACCTCATTTTAAAGAGGCAGATGGTATATGGATGTAATATTATTGTTGTTGTATAAGAAATGATGAACACACTGATTTCAGAAAAGTCTGGAAAGACTTACATAAACTGATGCTGAATGAAGTGAGTAAAACCAAGAGAACATTATATACAAAGTAACAAGATTATATGATGATCTATTGTGATGGACTTGGCTCTTTTCAACAGTGGGGTGATTTAAGGCAATTTTAATAGACTTGTGATGGAGAAAGCCATCCATACCTAGAACTATGGACTCTGAATGTGGATTAAAGCATAGTATTTTACTTTGGTTGTTGTTGTTTATTTGCCTGTTTTTTTCTTTTGATTTGATTTTTCTTGTGCAACATGATAAATATGGAAATTTATTTAGAAGAATTTCATGTTTAACCTATATGAGATTTCTTGATGTCCTGGAGAGGGAAGAGGGGAAGAGAAAGGGAAAAAATGGTTTTGCAAAGGTGAATGTTGAAAACTATCTTTGCATTTATTTGAAAAAATAAAATACTTAAAAAAACAAAAATAAATTAAAAAATAAAGATGAGGCAGAGAGGAGAAGTTATTTTCCCAAAATCTCATATGCCATAGTATCATAGAGTAGTAAGTATCAGAGGCCTAACTTGAACTCAGATTCTCTGACTCAAAGGCTAGTTTTCTTCCCTTTATGCCCCACTGCCTTCCTAATAAAAGGATATGAAGAGTCCGGAATTCGAACTTGGGTCTTCTGTTTCATTATTAGACTGTTAATACAGATCAGTGCTGATAATCAGGACAGTGTAGATTTTATCTCTATGAGAACTTAAGTTTAGCAATCACCATTAAGTCCCTTTGAAGTATCCTAGAATTTTGGATTTGACAATCATTAGACAAATTAGTCTAGGAATTCTAAAATATAAAATACTGGAAATAGCAAAGATGAAAACATTCAACAGCATCATCAACATCTCTAAATATTTTTAGAGGAAGATTCCTTTTGAAACTATAAACAAATCTAATTAAAGAATTTGGCAGACACATCTGGCTACATAGGAAAATATACTTATTTTTAAAACACAACTCAATGAGTTCCTTGGGGGTGTAATTCATGACCATAAGGTGTGCATGACCTCACAGATACTCGATCTTAGTTTTTTTTAAATTTAATGATGGGCTATGGTTTTGCAGATAACTGTAAATAGAAGAGACTGGAAATTGTGCTTCAAAGGATGTTTGGTTTCTATCCCTTTCCTGTAAAAGCCCTGGAAGAATTTACACTCTCTAATTATTTGACACTTTTTTTTTTATTCCCAAAATGTGCAAAGTAAATTTTAAATTATTTAGTTGCTTCTTCTTGATGATAACTAGTTTGGCCTTAGTGATTTGTCTTGCCTTTTCTGATCTGTAGTAGAAGGGTCTATGTAATAATTTATCATTTTAGTATCTTTGAAGATTATTGGTAATCAATAAATTTCCCTTGGAGTTTAAAAATCACTTTTAATCAAGAGGCTTTATTTACCTAAATGGGCATGCATATCCATGTGGATGAAAATTAAGAAATACTCCACTTTCTACATTTTCTCATGCATGTAACTTTTTTTTACTCTATTCCCAACACAATTGTCTTCTCCTAATATGTCTTATTAAACATTTTATGGTCAATTGTAATTCTCTAAATAAGCCTAGTTTACACAGGTGTTTTGGAGTTTGTTATTTTATGTGATGCCTAAGGAAATATGCATTAACAATGTATAATAATGCATAAATATGCAATAACAATGCATTAATAATGCAAAATATGCATTAACAATAGATTTTGTGAAACTCAATTTAAAATCCTCAATTAAACAACTAAGTCACAGAGCTGCTCTAAAAACATTTTGGAGGTAGAATTCATTGTGAAATTCTATCAATAATGAAGGATTTTTGATTTACAAAATTCAAAGTAAATATTAGATCATTCCTATTTTTTCTCTTCCTGTTGTGAATTCTTCAAAATCAATTTTTGTCATATTTCATCCCAAACTTTCTTCCCGATCCTTGGTTTTTATTTTAAAGGAGGAATTGGCTTTTAATAATGGAATAAGACCAGCTTTAAACACTTTGGTGACTAACTCTGGATTAATAGAAGATTTGCCATAAAGGAAGAAATTGAGACTTTAAAAAAAAAGGCATCTACTAATTTGAAATGCTTTTTGGTTTTACAGCTAAATACTTCTAATTGAGGGAATTATATTCACTAAAAATAAATGTAGGAGGCAGCTAGATGGTGCTGTGGATAGAGCACCAGCCCTGAAGTCAGAAGGACCTGAGTTCAAATGTGGTTTCAGACACTTAACACTTCCTAGCTGTGTGATCCTGGGCAAGTCACTTAACCCCAAATGTCTCAGCAAAAATAAATTAAAATAAATATAGGTGTGCAGGGTAATATCTCTCAAATAAGTCCAGTTCTCTTCTCTGACACTTCCATCACTCTGATGCTAGCCTTCATCACCTGAAACAGGTAATCTTTGTCTCAAGTCTGTCTCCACTCAGTTCATCTTTCATATAACTATCAAAGTGATGTACTAAAAGCACAGATTTGACCATGTCACTCCCCTATTCAGGAAACTCTAATGGTTCCCTTTTGCCTCCAGAATCAAATAAAAATTCTCTGTTAGACTTTTGAACTATTTCACAACCCCTTCCCATCTTTCCAGTCTTCTTATACTTTATTCAACCTCACATTCTCTGCAATTCAGTGACACTGACCTTGTAGCTTTTGCACAATACACTCCATCTTCCAACTCTAGGTATTTTATTTTATTTTTTAAATAAGATTTTATTTTTCCCATAATAACATGTAAAAACAATTTTGTTTTTTTTTTCAAAGTTTTGAGTTCCAAATTCTATCCCTTCCACCATTCCTTCCCCCTGCAAAAAATAAGCAGGCTATACAGGTGTAGTCATTCACATAAAACATATTATCACAATCAATTGTAAATCATGACATCACCTTTGCAATGTTATGGTCCTCTTCGAGAATGAAGGACAAAAAACAATCAACAATCTGTGAGTATTAGTAGCTGCTCACTGAGGACCCAAGTGGCCAGTTGAAGTTGGGTAATATAACTCTCCTTCCTTTCCTCCCTCCTTCCTTCTTTCCTTTTTTCTTTCCCTTTCTCCCTCCCTCCCCCTTCCTTCCTTCCCTCCCTCCATTTTTCCTTTCTTCCTTTCTCTCTTCATTCCTTCTTTCTTTCCTTTCT
Source organism: Sarcophilus harrisii (assembly GCF_902635505.1). NCBI lineage: Eukaryota > Metazoa > Chordata > Mammalia > Dasyuromorphia > Dasyuridae > Sarcophilus > Sarcophilus harrisii. Next base: position 192,178,070 of record NC_045426.1, read on the forward strand.
CTCTTCTTTCCTTCCCTCCCTTTTTCCTTCCTTCCTTCCTTTCTCTCTTCTTTTCTTCCCTCCCTTTTTCATTCCTTCCTTCCTTAATCACTGAATAGGTATGGCCTCAGTCACATTGAGACTTGTTAAAGACCTTATCCAGGGCTATTTCTAGTCATCTTGATCTATATCTTGCCACTAGATCCAAATGGCTCTGGAGGAGAACGTGAGGCAGGTGACCTTGCACAGCACTGCCTCACTTAAATCCAATTCAATTGCAAGTCAGGACATCACCTCCCTGATGTCATGGTCCTCCTCAAGAATAAAGGACAACCAACAACAACAATCCTTTCCACTTTGCTTCTTTTCTTCCTTCCTTTCTTCTTCTCTTCCTTCCATTGTCCCTTCCTCTTTCTTTTTCTCCTTCCCTCCTTTCCTTCCTTCCTCCTCCTCTGTTCACATAGTGAATCATACCCTTACATACATTTTGATCATTGGAACCTCACAAAATAGCTTGAGGTTTATGACTAGACTACTTTTTTTAAGGACCATGTTTTAAACCCAAAGCATTCTGGCTCTCATGGATTGGCCAACAATAAGTCCTAGCCCAAGCCTCATTTGATCATTGTTTGGACTCTGGTGGTTTAGAGTGAGAGTAAATAGCAATCGCTTCTGTTTTGATCAGAAATCCTGAGGCTCTTCTCTTGACAGATTGAGATATGTGTGTGGGTATACATGTACATACACATATGTCTATTTATTATATAATTTTTGACTAGGTAAAAGAGGCCATTCTCTGCCTCATTTCTTATCTTCCATTAATCACTAAAGGGGCATTGCCTCAGACAAACTGAGCCCTGGGAAAGACCTTAGCTTAAAAAGTGGAACCAAAGGGTTCCACTGCATTAGGATCATTTCTAGTTGTCCTGATCTGTATCTTGCCACTAGACCCAAATGGCTGCAGAGGAGAGAGTGAGGTTGGTGACTTTTCACTGCTCTGTCTCATTTAAATCCACTTCACTTGAAAGTCATGGTATCCAGCTACGCCCAGAGAAAGAACTCTAGTAGATGACTAAAAACCATTACATTGAATTCCCAATCCCCATATTTATGCCCACCTGCATTTTTGATTTCCTTCACAAGCTAATTGTACAATATTTCAGAGTCTGATTCTTTTTGTACAGCAAAATAACGGTTTGGTCATGTATACTTATTGTATATCTAATTTATATTTTAATATATTTAATATCTACTGGTCATCCTGCCATCTGGGGGTGAGGGGGGGGGTAAGAGATGAAAAATTGAAACAAGAGGTTTGGCAATTGTTAATGCTGTAAAGTTACCATACATATAACCTGTAAATAAAAGGCTATTAAATAAAATAAAATTTAAAAAAAAAAAGAAAGTCATGGTATCACTTGCTTGGTGTCATGGTGCTCTTCAAAAACAAAGTACAAACAATAGATAATTTCCATATTAGTTGGAAATTATCCAAAAATTAGTCATTTTTGTGAGAAAAAAAACATGGTCCACAAAAAGAAAGAAAGTGAAAAATAGTATATTTCAATATGTATTCTTTCTCTAGAGGCAGATAGCATTTTTCATCACAAGTCCTTTGAAATTATCTGGGATCATTTAATGATTAGCTAAATCATTCATGTTAATCATCATACAATATTATTGTTACTTTGTACAATATTCTCCTGGTTCTTCTCATTTTACTGTGCATCAATCAGTTCATGTAAGTGTTTCCAGGATTTTATAAAATCATCCTGCTAGTCACTTTTTATAGCACACCAATATTTCATTACAATCATATACCACACCTTATTCAGCCATTCTATAATTTCCAATTCTTAGCCAACAAAAAAAGAACTAGTATAAATATTTTTGTGCACATAGGTTCTTTCCCCTGTTAAAAATTCTTCGATAAATAGATCTAGTAGTAATATTGTGGATCAAAAGTTATGCACAGGTTTTTTATTTGTTTTTTTGTGAATCACTTGGAGTTAAGTGACTTGCTCAGGGTCACACAGCTAGTAAGTGTAAAGTCTCTGAAGGCAGATTTGAACTCAGTTACTCTTGATTTTGTGTTCTGTCCACCACTTTGCCTAGCTGCTACAGATAGGCAGTTTTATAGCCCTTTGGGCATAGTTACAAATTGATATCCAGAATGATTGTATCCAAATCTAGGTATTTTCAATAGCTGTCCCTCATTCTTGAAATGCTCTCACTTCTCCTTTCCATCTTCTGGCTTCCCTGGCTTTGTTGGTCTCAGCTAAAACCTCATCTTCAAGAAACTTTAATTTTGGTCTTCTAATTCCAGTTTATCTTGTTTATATCTTGTAGTTGTTTGAAGACTCTCCCCTCCCCTGTAGGGTTTTTGAGAGCAGAGATTTTTTTTAATCATAGTACCTAGAATATAATTTTTTATCATAGTACCTACAGTATAATAAACCCAAATTAAATGTTTGCTGCTGCTGCTGCAATTTTCCATTTTTCCTTAAATCCAGTTATCCTTAAATGTTCTCTAGATGACTTTTTAAACCAGTTTTTTTAACATTGCCTCTCATTTTGTATAAGCTTTATAAACTCATAATCTTAAAGTGTTACAAACAAGTTTGCAAAGGGTTACTTTTGTCTGCTATATCTATTTCACAAATATTTTCCCCTTTTCTTTTTTTTCTTTTATCTAATCTGTTTTTTTAATCAGTATAAGAAGTTCTCTTTGAAGAACTTTCTCCTTTGATGCAGATCAGCTTTTTCTCTGCAATTTATAGGTTTTGAGATTTGTCTGAGACACTCAGATTAAGCAACTAACCAGGAGTGAAACATCCAGTTATGTCAGAAGCTGGATTTGAAACTTGTTGAGTTCAGGTCTAAGTTTCCATCCAATAATGCAATGCTGTCTCAACTTGGCAACTTGACTCTTTGCTGGATAAGACAATTTTTAGGTCATTTTTGATCATCTTCATGTGACAATTGATATACGTTGTTTAAATTTCTATATGAAACTTTTATAGAAAGTGTAGTTGTCTTTTCTTCAATCCATTTCCCATTTTTAGCATCAATAATTGGTTCAAATAAGCAAGATTAGAGTGTTTTAATCACGTAACATACCATATATTTTATTTATTTTTGGTTTTTTTCTAGCTTTCTGTTTCTATTATTGTTGACCTATGCTTCTTCTGATATGTGTATGAGAGAGATTGCTCTGAGGACACCTGTCATTTCACTCTCTTTTCAGGGTTCTTCCCATGTTTGTTTTATTAGTAATATTTCCACTTCTATAAGCACCCCCAGGATTAAGGTTACATTCCAAATAATCCAAATGTATCAGCTCTTACTGTATACAAATAATAATTCATTTATTAGTCAATATTTATTAAGGACCTACTGCTATGTACTAGACACTATACTAATGCACTAGGTAAAAAAAAAAAAAAAGGTTTTTCAGTGATGACTGACTCTTCATGACCCCATTTGGGGTTTCTCTGGTAAAGATACCAAAGTAGTTTGCCATATCCATGTCCAACTCTTTTTACAGATAAAGAAATTTAGTCAAATAGTATTAAGACTTGACCAGATCACAATAGTAGTGTCTAAGGCCAAATTTGAACTCAGGAAGATGTCTTCTCACATCCAAGCCCAGCTCTGTATCCCACTTTGACATTTATCTGCCTTTCCCTCTAAGAAAGTATTCAAGATTGTAAAAGTGTGAAAACTCTATGTACTTAAGTCTTCAGCCTCTCTTTTATTACTAACTCCAAAAGTATAATCAGCAATTTCATTTTTAGCTATCCTTTGCTTTACTCACCTTTTGTGTTGAAGTCACCAGGTATCAGTATATAACTTGATATAAATTGTAAGACCTGTCAAATCTTAACAGATGTTGGCTCATAAATTTCATATGTATGTTTCTTGTTTTTAGCTAGATTTCTTGTGAGAGAGATAGGCATCTCACTCTACAGAATAACTTATTATCCCTCCTTCAAAACATTTCTTTCACAAGTTTTCCAATTTCTGTCAGACACTACCATTCTAATAGTCTTGTAGGTTTATAACATCAGTGTTATTTACTCCTTATTTATATTCAACCCTGATATTCAGTTAGTCTACTATTCAATTATAGCATTTTGTTAGTATTTCCACATCTCTCACATCCATTTCTTTTTCTCTATTCACACAATCAGCACTGTAGTTCAGACTCATTTCCTCTCCTCTGGAATAACCTTCCAAGTGGTCTCTCTGCCTCAAGTCTTTGCCTGTTTATATCTATCCTCTATATTACTACTGAATAATTTCCCCAAAAACACAAATCTGACCATATCACTCCCCTATTTAAATTCTTTATAATCACTCTAACTTTTTTATATATTACATTCTGCCATACATGAAATGTTCCAGCCAGACTAGTCTACTGATTGTCCCTCACCCGATACTCCATCTCTATCTTTTTGCATAACCTCAAATACTTTATTGTACCTGAAATTTTTTCAGCAGCTTTTTTATCTGAATTTTAAGATAAGATAAAATCATATCCACCATTCCTTTAACTTTTCTGGAAAAATCTGTCCTAAATCTGTCCTGTTCACTGCAACTTTCTTTTATCTTCTGGTTTCATTTCAACCAAGAATGTCAAGATTGAGACAATTCAGTTTTACTAGTGGGTGTGTCCACTTATTGTAATTTAACAAATGACTCACATTGTAGTACCAACCATGAAGTTTTAATATTGTAGATAACCTGAAAACTGTGTAGTTCTCATACACTTCTGCCACCATCACTGTCAAACTAGAAGAGAGTACACAAGAATGAGGGCTATTTTGTGTTTCTTGCTTTTTTAAAATTCTTTTGTGAGGTTATATATATTCATTTATTTTTGTATATTTCCATATGAATAATTTTGAGAGAGAAAAATCACAACAAAAGGGAAAAACCATGAGAGAAAAAAAAAACACAGAAGAAAAAAGTAGAAAATAATATGTTTTGATTTCCATTTAGTCTCCATAGTTTTCTCTCTAAATGTGCAATGCATTTTGTATTCAAAGTTTATTGGTATTGCCTTCGAACACTGATCACGTTGGACCACTGAGTCATGCTGAGAAGATCTAAGGCTATGATAGTTGATAATCACACAGTCTTGCTGTTGCTATGTACAATATTTTCCTGGTTCTGCTTACTTCACTCAGCATCACTTCATGTAAATCTTTCCAGAATTTTCTAAAATCAGTCTGCTGATAATTTCAAATAGAATAATAATATTCCATTACTTTCATATACCATAACTTTTCCAGCCATTCCCCAATTTATGGGTATCTATTCATTTTCTAATTCTTTGCCACCACAAAAGGAGCTGCTACAAACATTTTTCCACATATGGGTCCTTTTACCATTTTTATGATCTCTTTGAGATACAGACCCAGTAAAGACATTGCTGGATCAAAGAACAGTTTTATAGATCTTTGAGCATAATTTCAAATTGCTCTCTAGAATGGTTGGATCAGTTCACAATTCCACCAACAATGCTTTAGTGTCCCAGTTTTCCCATATCCCCTCCAACATTTTATCTTTTTCTTTTCCTTTCACCTTAGCCAAACTGAGATGTGTAAATGGTACCTCAGAGTTGCATATCTTTAATCAATAGTGATTTAGAATTTTTTTATATGACTATAGATGGCTTTAATTTCTTCATTTGAGAATTGTCTATTCACATCCTTTAACCATTTATCAACTGAGGAATGCCTTCTATTCTTACAAATTTGACTCTGTTCTCTATATATTTTAAAAATTAGACCTTTATCAGAACATTTGCTGAAAAAATGTTTACCAGTTTTCTGTTTCTCTTCTAATCTTGGCTATATTGCTTTTATTCATGCAAAAACTTTTTAATTTAATGTAATCAAAATTACTCATTTTGCATTTCATAATGTTCTGTAATTTTTATTTGAACATAAATTCCTTCCTTCTCCAAATATCTGAGAGGTAAATTATCTCTCAAATCTGTTTATTGTATAATCTTTTATGTATAAATCATGTACCCATTTTGACCTTATCTTGATCTGGGATCTGAGATATTGTTCTCTATCTAGTTTCTGATATTCTGTTTTCCAGGGTTTATAGCTATTTTTGTCAAATAATGAGTTCTTATCCCAGAAGCTTCAGTCTTTGGATAGATTTGTAGAGGAGCAAACAATAAATTACTATAGTCATTGATTATTGTGCCTTGTGTGTCTAACCTATTGCACTGATCCACCACTTTCTTTCTTATCCAGGACCAGATGATTTTGAAGACTAGTGCTTTATAGTACAGTTTTAGGTCTGATACTGCTAGGCTATTTTCCTGTGCATTTTTTTTTTCATGAATTCCTTTGAAATTTTTGACTTTTTGTTCTTCCAGATGAATTTTAATATCATTTTTTTCTAATTCTAAAAAAATAATTTTTTGGCAGTTTGATTGGTATGTCACTAAATAAGTAGACTAATTTAGTTAGAATTGTCATTTTTATTGTGTCATATTTTATTTATTTATTATTGTCATGTTCCATTATTATTATTTATTATTGGTTATATTTTATTATTACCCCTGAGCAACTGATATTTTTCCAGTTGTTTAGATCTGACTTTATTTGTGTGAAAAATGTTTTATAATTGTGTTCATATAGAACTTGGGTTTCTCTTGACAAGTAGACTCCCAAATATTTTATTTTGTCTAGTTATTTTAAATGAAATTTCTCTTTCTAATTATGGCAATCATTTTCCTGATATTGAATCAGTCCTGCTCTCCTAGTATAAATTCCACTTGGTTATAGTGTATTATCCTGCTGATGTCTTTTTTAATGTTTTGTTTTAAAATTTTGCATCAATATTCATTGAGGAGATTGGTCTGTAATTTTCTTTCTCTGTTTTGGCTCTTACTGGTTTAGGTCATTCCACTAGTATTGGAATTAATTGTTCTTTAAATGTTTAGTAGAATTCACTTGTAAATCCATCTGGCCCTAGAGATTTTTTCTTTTTCTAAACTAACTAAATAATTTATTTCCTCCTTTGTTAATATGGGAAATCTATGTTTTTGTAAGTATTTATCCATTTCATTTAGATTATCAAATTTGCAGTTGGGCAAAATAGCTCCTAATAATTACATAAATTTCTTCTTCATTGGTGGTAAGTTCACCCTTTTCATTTTTGATGCTGATAGTTAATAGATAAATTAATCTGATTAGAAAAAGAAAAGAAAAAACAATCTATTTTGTTGATTTTTTTTCATAAATCCAATTCTTAGTTTTATTTATTAGTTCAATAGTTTTCTAACTTTCAATTATATTAATTTTTCCTCTAATTTTCAGAATTTCTAATTTGTCATTTAATCATTCTTTTTCTAGCTTTTTTAGTTGCATTCCCAATTCACTGACCTTCTCTTTCTCTATTTTATTTATGTAAGCATTTAGAGCTATAAAATTTTCCCTAAGATCAGCTTTGGCTACATCTCATAAGTTTTAATATGTTGTCTCATTATTGTCATTCTCTTGAATGCAGTTACTGATTCTTTTTCTATGATTTGTTGTTTGACCATTCATCCTTTAGGATTAGATTATTTAATTTCCAATTAGTTTGTAGTCTATATTTAATTTCCAATTAGTTTGTAGTCTATCTTTCTTTGGCCCTTTATTTAATGTACTTTTTATTGCATCATGATCTGAAAAGGATGCATTTATTATTTCTGCCTTTTTGCATTTGATTGTAAGATTTTTATGCTCTAATATTTGGTAAATTTCTGTGTAGGTGTCATGTACCACTGAGAAAAAGGTATATTCTTTTCTATCCCCATTCAATTTTCTCCAAAGGTCTATTTTATCTAAGTTTTCTAAGTTTCTACTAACCCTCTAATTTCTTTCTTGTTTATTCTGTGGTTAGATTTATCTAATTCTGAGAGGAGGAAGTTGAAGTAAGTCCCCAACTAATATAGTTTTGCTTTCATTTTCTTCCTGTAACTGACTTAATTTCTCTAAGTATTTGGATGCTATTCTACTTGATACATATGTGCTAAGTATTGATATTAATTCATTGTCTATAATATCTTTTAATAAGATGTCCCTTCCTTATCTCTTTTAATGAGATTTGTTTTTGCTTTTGCTTTGACTGAGATCATAATTACTCCTTTTTTTTTTTTTGATTCAGCTGAAACACAAACATTCTACTCCAACCTTTTATTCTTACTCTGTGTATATCTCTATGTTTCAGATGTGTTTCTTGTAAACAACATATTGTAGGATTATGGTTTTAAATCCACTCTGCTATATGCTTCTGTTTTATGGGAGAGTTCATCCCTTTCACAGTTATTATTACTAGCTGTTTATTTCCATCATCTTATTTTCTCCCCTTTATGTACTTTTGCACTTGTCCCTACTTACCATTGTTTTGTTTCTGACCCACCTCTCCCTAAATCTGACCTTTCTTTCCTTCTTCAATCCAGTCCCTTTTTTTCTTTTCCATTTCTTTTCTTACCTCCCTATAGGGTAAGATAAATTTCTATTTATCTTACTGAATGTGTAAATTATGCCCTCTTTGAGCCAAAACTAATGAGATTAAAGTTCAAACAATGTTCATACCTCTACTTTCTTTTCTTCTACTCTAATAGGGTCTTTTGTGATCTGATTTATCCCATTTTACCTCTCCTTTCCTCTTCTCTCAGTACAGTCCTTTTTTCATCCCGTAATATCGTTTTTTTTCAAAAATATCATCATATCAAAGTCAATTTATACCCACACCCTTTGTCTGTGTATACTCCTTCTAACGGCCCTAATAAAATATATAGTTCTCAAGAGTTACTAGTATCATCTCCCTATGTAAAAATATAAACAGTTTAACATTTAAGTAACATTTTTTTCTTTCACATTTACATTTTTATGCTTCTCTTGAGTATTATATTTGTACATCAAATTTTCTGTTTAGTTCTGGTCTTTTTAATAGAAATGGTTGAAACCCTCTACTTCATTGAAGGTCTCTCTCATCCCCTGAAATATAATGCTCATTCTCTCTGGGTAGTTAATTCTTGGTTGTAATATAAGGTCTTTTCCTCTCCAATATGGGATATGGTATTCCAAGCCTTCCTTTATTGTAGATTGTGACAAAATCCTGGTAACTCCTAATAGTGACTTCTCAATATTTGAATTTTTTCTGTTAGATTGTAATATTTTTTCCTTGACTTTATAGTTCTGGAGCTTTGCAACAATATTTTTTGGAGTTTTCCTGTGGGATCTCTTTTAAGAGGTGATCGGTGGATTCTTTCAGTGATTGTTTTGCTTTTGGGTTTTAGTATATCAGGACAGTTTGTTTTTGTTTTTGTTTTTTTTTTTTTTGATGATTTCTTGCAGAAGGCTATCCAGGCTCTTTTTTGGTTGTGACTTTTAAGTAATCCAGTAGTTCTTAAATTGTCTCTCCTGGATCTATCTTCCAGGTAAATTGTGTTTTTCCAGTGAGATAATTTACATTTTCTTCTATTTTTTCTTCTTTTTAATTTGTTTGAGTGATAATAATAATAATAATAATGTCACCCAAAATCATTAGCTTCCATTTGCCCAGTTCTCATTTTAATATATGATTTTCTTCAGTTAGCTTTTCTGTCTCCTTTTCCATTTGATTAATTCTAATTTTCAAAGTGTTGTTTTCTTTAGTAATTTTTTTACAGTACAATTGATCAAATGCAAAAAAAAAAATTCCACTGAAGAAAATACTTTTTTTTGTATTTGACCAATTGCAGTTTTTTTAAGGAACTAATTTCTTCAGTGATTTTTCTTTGCATTTGATCAAATGTATGTTTTAAGGAATTGTTTTCTTCAGTCAATTTTTTTGCCCTTCCTGCCCAAACTGTTGACTCTCTCTTGGGTACCTCTCATTTCTTTTTCCAATTTTTTCTAATTCTCTCTTTTGACTTTTAAAAACCTTTATGAGCTCTTCCAAGAAGGCTCTTTGTGCTTGAGACCAATTCATATCCCTCTTTGAGGTTTTACATGGTTTTTTTTGTCCTCTTTTCAGTCATTTCCTTGTCACCATAGTAGTTTTCTATGGTCAAGGTTCTTTTTTGTTTCTTGCTCATTTTTTTCTTTCTTTCTTTTTTTCTATTTCATGACTTTTAAGTTGAGCTCTGTGCCTGGAGTGCAGGGGACACTGTCTCAAACTTTCTGTGTAGCTTTGAGTAAAGCTTTGTCTTTGGTACCTTGCTCACAGCAGGGGATAGCCTGATCTAGTCCTGCCTATTGTTGCCTGGTTTCCCGGGCTGGCAATTTGCCTTCTGCACTGGTACTAGAGGCTAACCCACTGGTCTGCTCTGGTGCTGAGCTGGGATCGAGGGTCTCAATTGCTGATCTGCTATGATTAAGACCTTCTCCCTGGCTTTCCTCTGAGCTAAGCTGAACATCTCTTTCACCCCAGTGAGACTGACTTCTTACAGTCCTTCCAATCTATCTTATGCAAAAAAACTTCTCATTCTGTTTCTCCATAGGCTCTGCAGTTCCAGACTCTATTTAGAAGCTTAGTTTCATGTGAAACTCAAGGAGCTTCTTGGCTTCCCTCTGTCATCTTGGCTCCATGCCCCATGCTCCACCCCAAGTTTCTTGTATTTTCTTTATTTCATGGGGTATATGGTCAGAGAATTCTATCCCCAAGTGGCCAGCCTACTAACAATAAGCTTCTGTCTCCTTAAATTGGGCTAGTTGGCAGGTTTTGTTAGTAGGCTAATTGTTGAACCCTTTTCAAAATTGTCTGTCAAACTTTTCCTTATACTATTATAATCTACAATGGTACATCATCCACTTAAGTGCCTTCTTGAGGTGTCACAGAGTAAAAATTTCTGAAGAATTTTACATTTCTATCTATTAAATTTATCCTGAAACATGCTAGCTATATGACCCCCTCAATGAAGTAGTTGCTGATTTGCATTAGCAAAAGGAATTTTCTTACTGGAGTTTCCCTGTACAAACTTAGCTATTTCAAAAAGCCATTCTATTAGATTAGATCCTTTTATACTCTGTTCTTCAATATCTCTCCAATTATGTCATTTCCATCAGCCACTCATCACCAGCTATCTCAGTAATATGAGATCTAGGAGATATAATATACAAATGATGAAACTAGGTCTAAAACAATGGCTTTGTTGCCTCATTAAAGGGTAAGAGTTTAAATTTAAAATTTGCTATTTGGCATATGGCTTCCAGAAATGATAGTTTTCAGAGGGAAAAAGAGATTAAGTGATTTGTCTATAATCACATAGCTAATAAATAGCTAAAACAGAATTTGAATTTGAAGCAGTACTCTAACCACTATATCACATAGATTGTTAAGACAAAGACATTGTTAAGTACTAGCTATATAATGATGCACCAGCCAAATGATTAGACCAGGGAAAAAAGCAGGCAGAAGGTGTGTCAGCCTCTTTCTTCAAGATATAATTTTTACTTTTTTGCATCTTGGCCAGCTAGTTGATAATGGTTAGGTCCACAGACTTCCAGATGTAAAGCTTTTTGAAACACAATTAACCTAGAGCTAAGCTTGATGATTAGTATACATACTGTACAGACAAGAAAGGATGGAGTAGTCATGAAATTCAAGTAATCCACAGAATAGCAGGAATGGAGAGACAGTTAGGAAGTAGGAACATTACTAAGGAAGCGTCTCTTGAGACAAAAGGAAAAACTGAAGGAAAGGGGTGGGTAAGACTAAGTTCACAGATAGAGACAAGCAAGCCCATCTGACCTGAGTAAAAGAGTGAGAAGGGTCAGCCCATTCCCCACAGTTTTCTTGATTATTATAAATCAGGGTGATATTTAAAAATCTACTGAATAATTGCTTTCTATGGTAAGAATTATATATCAATGTGTCAAATACTATAATGTTTCTTAGAATTAATAGATCATAATTTCAAACATTTTAACTTGATATTTTTTTACTTGTAGTTGTCATAGGGTCATATTTCTCATATTTAAACTAAATTCAACCTGTGTACTAATTCAACAAATATTTATTAAATGCCTACAATGAGAATGCTGTATTAGGCATTAGGGAAGATAAAAAAAGTTAGATAAGACTTAGTCCCCATTCTCATGAAGCTTACAGTACAAGAAAGTAATATGACATAAACCCAGCTGATGTAATGTAAATGAAAAGTGAATGAAAAGTACAAAACAAAATCATTTCTGAGAAAGGAAAAGTTCATATCAACTTAGGAGACAAAGGAAAAAGATTTATGGAGGATGTGGCATGTGATTCAAATTTTAAAGGATGGGATAATGTTTCAGCTGGAAGTAGGTGTGAGAAAGGATATTTTAGGTGCAAGGAACAAGCATTGGGCAAAGGCATTGAAATGAGTATGTTCCAGAGACAGGAAGAACAATTTGATGGGAACATAGAATACATGGTACATATAAGATAAGGCTCGAAAGGAGGCTGGGGAAAGATTGTGAAATACCTTGCATGACAAAGTCAAGGGGTGTGAATTTTACTTGGTGGATAGTACCTACCAAGGAAGCAACTGAAGATTGTTGAATACAGGAATGACATGGCCTGATCTGCGCACAAGGAAGATTGATTAGCATCCATATGGAAGATATGGAGAAAGGAAACAGTGGAGATAAAGGGACTTGTTGGTCTCACTATAGCATTCTAGGAAAATAGTAATATGGGCCTATACACTATGATAATGACTGAAAAAATAAATAAGAAAACACAGATATAAGAGAGAGATTAGAATTGGAAGCATCAGGACTTAGCAAATTGTAGATATAAGAAATTAGAGGTAAGCAAGAGTTTAAGATATTCAAAAATGGGTGTCCTTATTTAAAGGGGCAAATTCCAAGGTTTAGAGAGACGATTAGGCATTTCTACCTTTTCCCCAATTTTTTGAAAACAGTTCACTAAATTGTTAGTGATGTAATACATCTTGGGCATGTACTGTCTAGCCAACTCACAAGCTCCAGATCTCCTAGCTTGTCCTTACTAGGTCTTCCTGGTTCAAGATGATGCTATCAGTGGTCTTCTCTTCTGAGAAGCTATTTCAGAAATCCACTGAAATGTTGATCTACTGGAATCCAACTTTGATTCTTACAATTTTTAAACTCATGAGATTAACATCATGGTTGGGAATGTCTAGTTATCAGGATTGCTGGTCGCTGACCTGACTCAGGGAGGAAAACAGAAAGCAAAATAAATATATGTTCTCAGTTCTATGCACTTTTTGCTGTTATGATGTAGGGAGGGGAAAGAAATTCTTCCCTTTCTCCTACTGGAAGTCCAAGACAGAGAAAGTATTCTATGTATCCCCAAAGAAATTCTTCTTATATTCCTAAATTCTCCTAAATTCCTCTTATAACCCACAGAGTCAGAAGCTCTTCCTGACTCAGTTACCTTTGCTGCAACCCGTCAGTCATAAGGAGCAATAAGAAGTTGCTGTGTCATTTTTCCAGGGCATGTGCCTTTTAGCAAAGATACATGCCCCAGAGGAAGGAAGCAGAATACATAGCCAGTTCCATAGGAAGTTTTTCAATACAGTAAATCAAAGAGTTAACCAATTTCCCCAAGGAAATGGATCCAGAATTGAACAATATGAGGAGGCTAACTAGATTGCCTTCAGGAAATAATGAAGTTACTTTAAAAGTCCAAGCTTATATCTGAACCAAAAGACCAGGGTTTTTTTCATAATTAATAAAGGATCATAGTTGAGAATAACTATCTACCTTTTCCCAACCTTCAAGGTTGTAGAGACCATCTAGGGTATAAGTAGATTGGGCAAAGTATGTCCTCATAAACTTATATGATCTAGAAAGAGAAAAAGATTAATATCTGGATATCATTTGTTTTCTTATGTCAAGATAATTAAGAGAAACTCTCAAGCCCTTGGAGTAGATTACCTGTGGCTAATTTATGGGAAAACATAGATAAGAACCAAACAGGATGCTGTCAATGATTTTCAATCTGCATCTTTGGAAAGAGTCCCATCTCTGAGATAATAGAGGCATCTGAGTATTGCAATAGTTTGTGTAGTTCCCCAAAACTTCCACAGTGACTTGCACAAAGTAGTCTTAACAATATTTGCTGATTACGTAGATAAATGAATGAATCATTCAGAGTTGCCTACCTAACATCAGCTGTTGTTGTCAAACTAGTGATTTTACTGATCTAAGGAACTTTCACTGAGAAAATTCCCTTTACCAATGTAAATCAGCAGTTGCTCTGTAACATATAGTTTTACAGTTATTTAGAGACCCTGAAAATTGATTTACCTCATATCACACAGCCAGTATTCATCAGAGATGGAATCTGAACAAAAAATTTTCCTGACTCCACTAAGCCAATGCTACTCTATTATCAGCTAGGTAAAGCATAGGACTTAGAATCAGGAAGATGTGTTCAAATCCTTCTTCAGACTTCCTACTAGCTAGATTCTGGACAAATCACTTAACCCTCTCTCACAATCAGTTTCCTTATTTATAAAATGGACATAATAATAGCATCTACCTCATAAGAGTGCTGTAACTCATCAAATGAATTACCATATGTGAAGTACTTTGCAAATCCACTGTATTTAAATACTAGATTGTAGTAGTAGGAGGAGGAGGAGTAATAGTAGTAGGAGTAGGAGTAGGTATAGGAGTAGGAGTAGTAGTAATAGGAGTAGGAGTAGGAGTAGGAGTAGTAGAATTTTATCACAATGTAAACTATTGGTCTGCCAGCATTCAAACTTACAACAAATGAAAATATCATAGTGTCAGAGATTTAGAGTTGGGAGAAAACTTAGAAATGTTGTAACTTATCAAATGAGTTGCCATATGTAAAATACTTTGCAAATCTTAAAGCATTATATAAGTGCTAGCTAATAGTAATAGTATTTTATCAGGATTTAAACTATTAGTCTGCCACATTCAAACTTATAACAAATGAACTGTATCATAGTATCAAATATTTAGAGTTGGGAGAGACTTTAGAATTAATTTTGCACACATACACATATGTACCTTCTTTTTACAGATGAGGAAACTAAAGCATACAGGGGAAAGTGATTTGCCCAGGATCCCACAATTGGTCTAAAACCAGCTTTGAACTCTAGAAGATGAATCTCCCTCATTCCAGGGCTGATACTTTATCCATTACCCCACCTACATGCTCTTATGTTTAGCTAGAGCTAAGTGACCAAGACTGCTTAAAAGAGGTATTGTAAAGAGAATTCCTGCATCATGTAGGAAGTTGGGCTAGATGACATCTATGAACCTTTATAATTTTATGATTCTTTGAAAAAAAGAAGACATCAGTTCAAATTGCTTTTCAGAGTATTCCTCTCTCAAAAAAAAAAAAAAAACTTCTAAATTCTGAGAAAACAGGCAAAATCAGTGTTAAATACTTAATGTTCATTATATCAACCACATTGGATTTCTATCATGTCTATGATACAAAAGAGCTATATTTTATGAGCCATGTGTACAATAACAAGCACATCTAGGCTCCTTTTATGGTGGTATATAGAGTACATTGATGATCATTTTATTGGTAGGTGTTAGAGCATGATTTGATTATTGGTTGTTATAGTGGTATCACTGTCACATCATTGCTTTTGTCTATTTTTGGTCATATTTGTTGTCTACTTGAAGACAAAGCACTTACTGAGGAACACAACCCCCAAACAGAGCATTTTTTCAAAGTGAAAATTCACGTCCTTTTAGGATATGAATTCCATTGAGGGGCCAAAAGTGGTGATGATGTTGAGGTACCTTTTCACACCTCTAAAAGATCACTAAAAAAAAGCAAGGGCAGAATTTGAATCCATTTTATGTTTTTATATTTACATTGAAAAAGATATGAAACATTTGATGTTTGCAAATATGTTAGGTCTTATTCCTATCCCTCTTTTAAAATTTGGATGATCTTCAGGCAAAGCATGAAAACTTTGATTTTCAAGCAAAGTATGATATTTGTCAGTCTGGTACGCTAGTTATAAAAAATATATATCTTTTTTTTCCCCTGGAGAATAAGTTTGCATTGAAATGAAAAATTTGGCTTGACTTCTTTGTTGTTATATTTCCACTCACTAATGTTGCAATTTTGTTTGTGTTTTAAGGGAAAAAGAGCAAGTCACAGTAGCAGTGACCCCTCCAGGAGAACAGCAAATAGAACAACATCTAGTACTGTAAGTACCATCTATTGTGTCATTGTGTGATGGAGAATTTTAAATATGAGATCATATATCCGTGACAGGGGTAGAGGTTAAAAAAAAAGTACAAAAATCATTCTTGATATTCATTTATCTACCTATTTATTATGCAATGATATGCTGATGTTAGTATGTGGAAGCAGAACAGAAATTGAATTAGCTTTCTTTTCATGAAGTGCTTATTATGACTTAAGATATGGCTAAATTATTAATTCTTTTCAGCTTTGAGATCAATAGGTGGTTTCAAATGGATAACCAGGTGGTGTGGATAGAGTACTGAGCATGGTGTAAATGGCAGTTTCTACTTCTCATATAGAATCAGATCTTGGGGTTAATCTTAGAGTGAAGAATCAATTAAAGTTAAGAGTCAGGAAGGCCTCAGTTCAAAGCTAGCCTCAGAGACTTACTAGTTCTGTGACCCTGAAAAAATCATATAAACGCTGTTTGCCTCAGTTTCCATCTCTGTAAAATAGGAATAAGAATGGTGATTAAAAAAAATACCCATCTCAGACATGGTTCTTTTCAACAATGAGGTTATTCAGTCCATTTCCAATAGATGTGATGGAGAGAGCCATCTGCATCCAGAAAAAGAATCGTAGGAACTGAATATGGATCACTGCATAGCATTTTCACTTTTGTTGCTGTTTCTTTGCATTTTGTTTTCTTTCTCATTTTTTTCCTTTTTGATTTGATTTTTCTTGTATAGCATGATAATCGTGGAAATATGTATAGAAGATTTGCAAATATTTAACTTATATTGGATTTTTTGCTGTCTAGGGAAGGGAGGAAGAGAGGGAGAAAAATTGGAACACAAGTTTTTACAAGAATGAATGTTGAAAACTATATGCATATATTTTCAAAATAAAGAACTATTATAAAAAAGCAACCATCTCCCAGGCTCTTTATAAGGATCAAACGAGATAATACTTGTAAAGGACTTGTTAGCACAATGACTGGCACATGGTAAACACTTAATAAACATTTCTTCCCTTCCCTTCCCCTCCCAACACCAATAAAATTTATGAGTTACTCTTTCTAGTAACTGGTATTGCCTTGCCCTTTTTCAATTGAACATAGGATTTCATTCCCATGTAATGGTTTGTGTTACCTTTTTTTCCCTCTGTTGGCATAAAATAAAAATGAATACTTCACCAAGAATTCTCTTCTAGTATGGGAAAACAGAAGATGCTTGCCTTTTGTTTTAAAACATTATGAAACAAAGTATAAGATTTTATTTAACCAAATATTATAGGAATGCTATAAAGACACAGTATCATTTGGAATTTAGAATATAAAAAATTACCCTATGAAGATCCTTAAAATAAGAAAACTTTTGAAACACAATTGGTTTTCATTGAAATATTAATTATGAAACCAAGAAATTAATTGTATAAACAAGATACAATAGATGATTAGTCCACAAAAAAAAATTTAAATACAAATTCTAAGTCAGTCACTGTGCCAGGTACTGGGGAGATAAGTAAAAAGAATGAAACAAACCATGCTTCTAAGAAACTTCTATGCTAATGGTATAGTTTGGGAGATAAAGCACTGACAGTTGGAGTATTTGGATAAACTTCAAGCAGAAGTTAGTGTCCAAGCTGTGAGTTAAAGGAAGAAATGGATTTTATGAGGCAGAAATAAAGAAGGGAACACATTCTAGGTGTGTGGGGAGAGTGTGCCATGCACAAGAAACCCACAGAAGGCTTTGGACATAAGCAGATCTAGATTCAAATTATGTCTCTGACATTTGCAGACTATGTGACCCTGGATAAGTCATGTAAACTTTCATTTTAGACAGTTGTCTAAGATGATACATTTCAGTACAGAGGCCCATCTGCATTGCTGGAAAGACATTATTTATTGGAACTTTCTCATATGAGTAAAACTTAAAAAAGAAAAAAAAATTAAGAAAGATAAATTAAATCACATTAAAGCATATCTCCCTTTTACCCTTAAGATTTCCCAGTGTATGTAAACCTATCTGAATGCCAAACCTATTTTGGGAAAGCTCTTATATAGTCTTTCAATAGAAAAAAATAATTTTAAAATGAATTTACTATGTTTTAATAATCTTTTCATGTTCATCAATTAAAAAAAATTTAATTAGTACAACAATTCTCAGTTGTTTTCTAACAGCCATCTAACAGGAAAGTATGATGGGGTCTAGAAGGTTAAATAGATTACTAAGGTCAAATTAGTAAGTGGAAGTTCCAGGATTTGAACCCAGAAATCTAAGAAATGACAGTTTTACTATAACCTGCCCTCATCATAATGATAATAATAATAATAGAATTTGTGAAGTACTTTAAGATTTGCATAATGTTTTACATATATTATCTCAATTGATCGTCACAAGAACCATATGAAAGTTAGGTGCTATTATTATTTCCATTTTACAGATGAGGAAATTGAGTCACAGGACCTGGATTCAAATTCCAGCTTTGCCCTTTCAGCTCTGCCTTTGAGATCTTAATTTCACTGACTCTCAGTTTCTTTCTCTGGGTTGGAATACAGGGTTGGAATAGACAGCCTGAAAGAGCCTTCCAGATCCTTAGTCCCTGCAATGCTACCATGTATGACTACAAATATTACTCTTCACTCTCCAGTCCCCTCCCTTTCTCTGCCTCCAGCGCAAGATTTGCTCGATATTGAATTAGAAAGTCAGACTACCTTTTGAAGAAAAAAAAATTCCCAGGTGACTAATTGTTCATCATGTTTGTTAATACCTATCCCCACCATAGGTATAAAATCATGGAGGAAGAGAATAGAGTGGGCGTGGGGTAAAGGCAGAGTAATCCTTAATGGGGCCTAGGGAAATTGGACTATATGGCTCTTTTCTGCCCACTGATCCCACCCCACCCCACTCCATCCCTCCAAAAAATGATGTAACAAAAGCACAAGCTGCAACCAGTGGGGTTTGTTTCCCCACTTTGGGAACCTTCTGGACTCACTTGTGGATTATTGTATATAATCTGAGCTGCTTGGGGTCCCTCTTTGCACAATCCCAAACCCCAGGGCATCTCTGAGTGTCCTAATTTTGATCTAAGCAATCACATTGGGTGAATTATGTGGTATGTTTCCACACTTTAAAATTCTGAATTGAGTGTATATATAGCAACTCTTCTGACAAATCAGTCACATCAGTCCAAGCACTGCTGTTCCCTGAAGGAAGCTGGTGAGTGAGACTCCGTGGTGAAAGGAGGTGGGGCCACTTAGGCAGGAGGGCGGAACCCACATACGTAGGTACCCTCGGGACCAGCTGTGTCCTATCCAAGCGAGAACTGCTGGGCAGTGATTTTGTCAAAAACGGAAACCACAACTAGGCTCCTCTTAAAGCAACAAAAATAACAAATGAAAACGTTTGGAAAATAAGGATCTCTGAAGTACAGGGAGCTGAAATTCAGAGTGGCTCAGGCTTCCTCCATCAAGTGAGTACTGCTTGGGGACTGCTCCTCTTCTCCAGTCTGGCTTCTCTGTATTACAGAGTCACTTCCTTGGCAGCCTTGCCCCTTCGCCTCTGCCTTTCCCCTTTGCCTCTGCCTTTCCCCTTCACCTGCTGCCTGAGTGTGACTTTTTATTGAGCGGAAGAAATGTTGCTCTATGGATGATTTTGAAGTTTAAATAGGGTCTCTTCCCTCCTCTCCCCTCCCCTCCCCTCCTCCCTCTAGCTAGTTTTTCAGTTGGGAATGCAGGTGGTGGTAGGGACACAATGGGTAGGATTACCCCCCGACCCAGGGCATCTGGATGACCTAAGCAGAATGCTGAAAGAAACCTAGAAAGTAGATGTTTTTTTTAAATATGAAGTCAAATTTGTCTTCACCACTTTAAAGACTATAATTTGGATAAATGAACATAAAAGTTTTATAAAGAGGAGGGAGGTGCTGAAAAGGTCACTGAATTTGTCCTCAGATGTAGAGAGTTAGTATTCTGCTTTTCTTGCTGATCATCTGGGTGACTTTGGCCATCATTTCACTTCTCTGCCTCAATTTCCTCATTTGTAAAGTGAGATGAGCTCCTAGGCCTATTTTTAGTTCTAACATTCTTTGGTCATGATGTATCTAGTATTGCATAGATAGGGTGTGGTATCCAAAGGAAATCTTTTGTTGTGACATTAGTACTCGGTTCCCACATACATCTCGATATTCTAATTATAAAGAGCACCACATTATGTTTTAATAAGTCCTGTTCTTCCAAATGCTCAGTGTTTCCACTCCCGTTAAATAATATTACCAAAATTATTGGAGGAAGCAACTACACTTATCCCCATTTTACAACTATAGGTACTAAGGCACAGAATATTTAAGTGACTTGTCTAGCATCATACAGGTTTTCAGGGAATAAAAATAGGACT
Organism: Sarcophilus harrisii; assembly: GCF_902635505.1. Lineage (NCBI taxonomy): Eukaryota > Metazoa > Chordata > Mammalia > Dasyuromorphia > Dasyuridae > Sarcophilus > Sarcophilus harrisii. Next base: position 192,198,598 of record NC_045426.1, read on the forward strand.
ACAAACCAAATCTCTGGCCAGCAAGTCATTCCTTTAGTCACCAAATTATGGGATCTAGGATTTAGCTCATTTTACAAATGAGGAAAATAAGAGCCATAGGGGTTCAAAGTTTTTATTTGTATGAGGTTTAGAATCTGGGTCCTTCGGCATTTTAATAGTCTGTGGACCAATCATTTGCTTAATCCAGAACTCTCTCTATTATATCATAATACCTCTTTATACTGATTTGCTATCAACACAGATCATAGAAATATATAACAAAGTATAGAAATATATGAATTTATTTGAATAATATTTTGAACTTGACTAAATGTTTATGCTGCTCAGTCAACCCTGCATTGCAGTGAGACTAGAGAACTATTTATTTTACAGCAAAAAAAAAAGGGGGGGATTCATTTTTCTTAGAGACCCAGCAATTGAATATGTGATAATGAATCTTCTCATTATAAGGCTAGGGGCATGAGGGATGGAGGGAGTGTTTTACTTGTCATATTGATATGGTAAAGAAACTATTTTCATTTTAGCAAAATCATGCTCCCTTAAAGATCTTCTATCTCCAAACTGATGGAATAAATGCTCTGACAAGATGGGAACAAGAATCAATGTGAATGTAGCAATGCTCTCCAAGTTTTTAGTAAACCCTCTATTGAGCAATGTAGATTGCAGCATTTTATAGGTATAAATATCTATTGTGAATAGGCTCATGTAATTGAACAGCGCATTTCCACTGAATAAATAGGTAATGATTTCTGAATATTTTTTTTGGTCTGGCCTTCTGGTTTTATATTGTAGGGAACTCCTTGTTAGAAACTGTTTTCACTGTTGAGGAATAACTTGTCATTTAGTCACGTCTGACTCTTCACAACTGGGATGAACTATGTTGTCCATGGGTTTTTCTTGGCGGAGATACTGGAACAGTTTGTCTTTTTCTTCTCCATTAAATTAAAGCAAATAGGGTTAAGTGACTTGCCCCCGATTTGAATTCAGTTAATTTCAACTGGGTCCTCACTGCAGCAAGATGGGGAAGGAAATAAACAGTGATATGCTATCTACTATGTGCCAGGGGATGTATAGAACCAGCATCTCTGTGTGAGGGCATGCTGAGCCCCCCAGGCTGCTCATCCATCTTTGTCCACTTTACTCCACTCTCCCCTGGAGTTCCAAGCAACTGTAGGGCAGCCACACCCTGGTGAAACTCTATCTCAGCAGACAGGTAGCCTCAAACCTGTTGGTGACTTAGGATGACATCTACCTCAAGCATGTGAAGACTTCTGGAGGAATGGTGATGAGAACAGTTTGTCCCAGTGACCATATAGGGGCTGAGGCAGGTACTTGGAGCACTTAGAGCTAAGTTACATATCCAGGTGGCCTGGGTCATCTACTGATTCCAGGCCATTATCAATCATCTTGATCTTAGTCCTGCCACTGGACTTCAGTGACTCTGAAAGATAGTCAGTCTGATGACTTTGTGCAGCTCTGCCTTATTTAAATCTAATTCACACGCGAGTCAAGACCTCAATTCCCTGATGTCACTGGTCCTCTTCAAAATCAAAGGATGAATCATAATTGAGGTCTTCCTGACTGCAGAGCCAGAGCTCTATCCACTGAGTCCTCTAGCTTCCTCTAGCTAGCAGAACAACTTTTATCTGCCATATATCGTTTTAAGGAGTTATCTGTAGCACTGGGAGATTAAATAACTTGCTCCTGACACCCAGGATTTCCTGAATTTGAGTTACTCACTCTGTTGTTCAGGCTTTGATGTGCCTGTCTTATAGAATATACTAACCATGTCATTTTCCATAGTAAAAAGTCATAATTAATAATATATTTATTAATAATAATAGTGAGAAGGCAAAAAAAAGACTTTAGAATAAAACAGCTTTTTCACTGATTCCATGTATCAACCATTTATAAAAATTTACCTTGTGATCTTTTCTTCAAAGTCATTTTCAGAATTGTATCTGAATAATCAATGACTAAGCATTTATTCGGTGCTAGGCACTGTGTTATAATACAGGTTTTTAAGAGTTTCAGTTTTCAGACACATTTCAGATTATCATTTGTTCACTTTTTTGTTCCAAATCTATAATAACTAAATAGTTACTGAATCAGAAAATGCAATATATTCTCTCCTGTGCACCTGGAATGTGACCCATGACTGACTTAACTTGATTAGGAAGCTCCCTTCACCAATGCAGATAAGCAGCCTCTGAACAGACACCTGGGGCACAAAAGGGTTTGGGGACTTGAATGTGTGACAGAAGTAGGTCTTCCTACCTCAGGTTTTGTACAGACTATTCCATGTTGCAGCTTGTGTGGCAGAGCATACCCATATATATATGTGGTTTTCCACAAGTTTATTTAGTTCCTTTCAACACAACCATCATGATCTGACCAAAACCCCATTAAGCCCCCTTGTAATTGGAATGAGATAACCTGGGGTTAAATTCTGATTCTGACACTGTTCCCTTTGTACTTTTGTGGTTGGTTTTGGTCAGTCATTTCAATTCCATCTGATTGTGACCCCATTGGGGATCTTCTTGGCAAAAATACTAAAATAGTTTGCCATTTTCTTTTTTAGCTCATTTTATAGATGAGGAAACAAAGGCAAATAGAGCTAAGTAACCTGCCTAGGATAATAATGTTAGTGTTTGAGGTCAGAATTGAACTCAGGAAAAGCTGTCCTCCTAACTCTAGGTCCTGCCTCTATCTATTGGGCCATCTAAATGTCATGTGTACTTTTAATCAAAATCTTTTAATTCTCTTGAGCCCCAATTTCCTCATCAGTAAAATAAATATTGCACTTGATATTCTTTATGTTCTTTATATTTTTTTTATATATAATCTGTTCTGTATGTCAGAGCTTCTTAAACTTTTTCCATTCAAGACCCTTTTCATCTGGGAAATTTTACATGACTTTGGGTATATAAATATATAAAATAGATATACAAGTCAAACATTTACTAATAATAAATTATAATTTTGCAACCCCAACATTCAAGTTACAAATAACAAGACTCCAGATAGGGTTGTGAGCCACAATCTAAGAAGCTGAGCTCTATATTAATCCTTTAGGAGTCTAATGAAATGTAGAGTATAAAAAGTCTGAGAATCATAGTGTCCTTATACCCAAGAACTCCTAAATAAAACTTTATTATGTGGTTCTTTTAATCCCCTGCTAAAGTCCTACTGATGATTCATTATGGCATGGAGGTGATCCTGAGTTTTCAACAGTTACATGAGCATAGCAAAAGCCCTGTTGGGTCCTCCCAAGCCAGAAAGATTCAGGTACTGCCCAGCAATGGACTCTGTGCTGTAGCCAAAGCCCAGCCTTGCTAAGTTTAGAGAGAGGCTCATAACCAGAAGGCTGGCATATCACTGACTACTCAATCTTATGAAGTCATCTAGCAAAACTCTTCAATAGTCAACTGACTGTTGGGAAGGGGAAGGTAAAAGCAACATGATTTCATAACTTCAAGCCTGGGCAATTGGAAGAATAGCGAGGCCTTTTACAGAAAGAGGACATTTAGACAATGCAAAGATAGGGTTGGAGAAATCGGAGAAAGTTGGGTTCATAATGAAATAATGGATTTTTAAAAAAGGAATAGAAGTCTATGTATCAGCAAATTGTGAGTACAACAGACCTATGAAAGCAACTCTGTACTGGTTTTTTTCCATTAAATAAGTCTTAACATTTGCTACACCCTATTTTTCAGAAAGTTTATCATGGCAAAGTGTATTATCTTTTAAATTAGTCTTTGGAATTTCTACCAGTTGTCTGTCTTATCCAGAGCAGAACATGTCATTTAATTGAACTTATCCTTATTCTGCCTAGCATAATCACTCTTACCCACCCCACACATTCATTCAATTGCTGAAATTGTCTGTTCTACATCCCTCCACATCTCTGGCATCTGTCCACTCCTCTTCATCCACATAGTCACCACTTCAGTTTAGGCCTTCATCACCTCTCCAAGGAGTATGATAAAAACTTCATTTTTGGTTTCCTCTGCTTTTAGGTCTCTTCCAAATACAACCCTTCCTCTACCCAGAGTGATGTCATGTCCCTATCTATAAACCCTAGTGGCTACAAATTACCTCTAGAATCAAATATAAAGTCCATTAATATTTGGAGCTATTTACCAGTGACCCAAAACTATTAGTCCAAGCTTATTACACATGAATCTCCTACATACTTTCTGTAGACTAGAGAGTCTACTGTTCCTTATACAAAGCATCCCCTTTCTTTTCTTCATGCCTTTCTTTGTACATGCTGTTCTGTATGTTTGGAATGCATTCTTGTTTAAGACTCAGATTAAACTCTACTGGATATACCAAGCCTTTCCTGATTCCTTCTCATCATAAATCATCTTATATTTATTGCGTATGTATTTTGAATATATTTATTTAAGGAATAGGGAAGTATCACATGACATCTGGCACATACACAAATGTCTCCTCCAATAGTATATAAATCTCTGGAGGTGTAAACTGTCTCACTTCTGTATCTGTATTCCCCAGTTCTTAGCCCAAGACTTGGTGCAGAGTAACAATTTAATAAATGCTTATTGAATGATTGAAGTATTTGAAATGTGAAAAAATGAATGTATTTTAGTAAACTATTTGTATTTGAGAAATTATAACATGCTTCCAATCTCATCCCAAGTAGTTAATTTTGAATTGCCTTTTTATTTAACAATATAAAACAAATAACCAAAAAAAATTCCAGTTAACAGAGTATAAATTCACAAGAGTAAATAAAGTCCTATTGCAAAGCATCTCACAGATTTACATACCTGGTCTTAGTGAGGGTCAAATGATACCATGTCCTTAGTGTAAACAGTGTAATTCATTGATTTAAAAAATTATTTGTCTTCGAGACATCAATAAAATTTAAAATACATTTGTTTTGAGTCAAGTCTGACTCAATATGGTCTGGTAGGTCAGTTTTAGAATTGAAGCAAAATGAAACATTCACAAATTTCCTTAATGTTTAAGAAAAGAAGATTTACGTAACAATATCACAGAAAGGTAATTCAGCAAGGATGCAGCACTGAATCACTCTCCCCAATCTGGGATGGGTTTTTAAGGTAACCAAGTTCAAGGTTTAGTTCTGTGGGTCAATTAAATCTCACTGATCTTCACCTTTTGAGGTGGAGGTGGAAATGACTTAGCCTTGTTCTTACTGTGAGGCATTTCTCACTTCCTTTTCCAGTAATTCTGTTCACCTGTTAAAGGTATTCACCTGTTAAAGTGTCCTCTCTGATGAGGACACTGAAATCAGAGGGATAAATGAAATTCCCAAGATCACATACAATATTATCAATAAAACCAGGACTGAAACCTAGATCTCCTGATTCCATCTAGTATTCTTTCTACTTCATCAAGAATACTGAGCTGAAATCCAGATGTCCTGGATCCACATTCTAGCATTGTTACTTGCTACTACCTATGTGATCTTGAACAAGTCACTTCCTTTTTAACATTGTTTTTGTCACTTCCTTTTTGTAGATCTCAGTTTTGTCATCTTTAAAGTGACTTATCACACTGGATGATTTTTGAAGTCACTTCCAGATCTATATTTGTGAACCTTTATATGAATTAATAAATGAATGAGTGAAGCATTTACTAAGTGCTGTGAAAAGTACTATGGATATAAGTAGAAATGCATGACAATAAATCCCTGCTTTCAAGAGCAACCTTTCCATCTGATATTCAGCTGAAATTTTCATGTTATGTTGTCTCCATCATTACAGTGGGAACTCCTTGAATTATGATTTCCCTATTTCATTCAAAAAAGTAAGTTTGAGGACTATCTAGTCCAAGCTCCTCACATTTCAGAAAGAGAGGTATAATGATTTGTCTAAGATCATAAAAGTAGGATTCAAACACAGGTCTTCTAAATTCAGACTCCATGCTTTTTTTCACTGTTACACTGCTTCTGTTCCATCTAATGGCATTTCCATGTGCTTATTTACCTAGTTTTTCAAGCCTTAAAATCATCTCTGATGTTCTCCAGAAGCACTAATGACTAAACAGTCCTGGCATCTGTAATGCTTCTTTCATTTGTTCCCACAGCTACTACTCCCGTTCAAGCTCTTTCATTATCTTTTTTCTTGGACTGTTTCAGTAGCTTCTGGACCTTCTTCCTTGTCTCCCCATCTAACCATCTTTTTCCTACACTCCCCTGATAGATTAATCTTCCGCATGCACAGCTCTTATCCCAGCTCAAAAGCTTTTTGTTGCTTATCGAAGGCTAAAGTCCTTAGCCTAACATAGAAGAGCCTGCATGGTATGAGCCCAACCTATTTCGTTAACTTTATTTCACACCACTCCTTGTATACACTCTGGAATACTTCCTATTTCCAGTCAAACTGAACTACTCTCTACCCCCTCCAAATGTTTCATGGTGCTTTGTTTCTGTGTTTTTGCACATGATATTCCTTCCATCTAGATTGGCAGTTCTTAAAAGGAGGTACATAGGTCTGGGACCTCCCACAAGGGGTCTACAGATAGATTTCATGGGGTCCATGCACCGAGATGAGGAGAAAATCACCTTTATTTTCATTAAACATTGATTTTTATTGTAGTCTTATGTATTTTATTTTAGGCATTTAAAAATATGATTTTCAGGAGATTTTACCAGACTAACAAAGGGATTCATGACCCAAAAAGATTAAAATAATGACAATAATAACTAACATTTACATAGCATAGTCTTACCCAGGATCACTCAGTAGCTAGTAAGTTTTTGAGGCTGGATTTGAAATTAGATTTTTTTGGAGGCATTTGGGCTTAACTTACTTGCTTAAGTCATACAGCTAGTAAGTGCCCAGTGTCAGTCCACCAGTGTTCTATGTACTGTGCCACCTAGCTGCTCCTTGAAATCAGGCCTGATATTCTATCCACTGAGCCATTTAGCTGCCCCTGTTCTAGAAAGTCTTTTAAGATAGTAAACTAGGCCATCTTTTGTCTCAGTTATCACTTAGCACTTAGTCACTGAATGAGCATTGTTTCAGGCAAACTGAGACCTGGGAAAATCTTGATTCAGAAAGGCCAAGGTCACCCACTGCATCCTCAGCTGACACCAGTCTGGACTTTGATAACTCTGGGAGGAGAGAAGTTCCTTGATGACTTTAAGCAGCTTTCTCCCATTCATATCTAGTTCATTTGCAAATCAAGACATCATCCTCATGATGTCATTGGTCCTCTGCAAGATGGACAAACAACAATAACATTAAAAAGTATTCCTCTAACTCTATGCTTGACTTTTGAAATTCTACCTTTTCTTAAAATCCCAGATCTGAAATTATTTCCCCATGAAGTCTTCCCTGAACACCTCTTTCTGTATACCCAAAGTAGATAGGCTTTTTCCTTTACCTGTACTCCTTTGATATGGCACATTTATCATGCTGTCTTGCATTATAATTATTTGGCTATCTACAATTATTTGAGTGTGTTATCTTTTTTTCTCTATAAGATTGTAGGCTCCCCCAGGTTTCAGGGATTATATGTCATTTTTTTTATCTTTGTGTTCTTAGCTGCACAAGGAACCCAAGGCCTTGTATAAATAATATGCTAATAATATGGTTGGATTGATTTCACCAATTTTATGTCATAAAAGCAAAAATATAACAATGAGAAACATTTATAATAATTGAAAAGAATAAAATTATATATTAAGTCTTCTCAAAGACAGTATCGTGCTCTATAGATTGGTTAACCTGAGGAACCCCCGTACAGAAAGAAAGAAAGGAAGTGTGCATTTATTAAATGCCTACTATGTGCCTGGCCTTGTGCCTTAAGCGCTTTAGAAATATCATTTAATTTGATGCTCCCATCAACCTTGGAAGGTTGTATTATTATTATCCCCATTTTACAGTGGAGGAAACTGAGGCAAAATGAAGTGATTTGCCCAGGATCACATAATTGATAAGACTGAGGCAAGATCTGAATCCAGCTCCTCCCAATTTTAAGCTCAGTGCTTTATCCATTGAATCACTGGACTATCTCATATAGTATAAAATATACATACAACATAAAAATACAGAATAACAGTGAAAATTTGATATGAAATTCATACACTAATTGTCTCATTTTCTCTACAATCAGGCTTCCAGCCTCATCATTCAACCAAAATTGTCAATGATCTTTTAACTGTCAAATTTATTCTTTTATTATTATAGCTTTTTATTTACTGGATATATGCATGGGTAATTTTTCAGCATTGACAATTGCAAAATCTCTTGTTCCAATTTTTCCCCTCCTTCCCCCCACCCCCTCCCCCAGATGGCAGGTAGAACAATACATGTTAAATATGTTAAAGTATATGTTAAATACAATATATGTATATATGTCCATACAGTTATTTTGCTGCACAGGAAGAATCAGACTTTGAAATAGTGTACAATTAACCTGTGAAGGAAATCAAAAAATGCAGGCAGACAAAAATAGAGGGATTGGGAATTCTATGTAGCGGTTCACACTCATTTCCCAGAGTTTGTTTGCTGGGTGTAGCTGGTTCTATTCATTACTGCTATATTGGAACTGATTTGTCAAATCTATTCTTGATACTCATCTTGAGTTCTCTGTAGTCTTCAACACTGACATTTACCTTCTCTTTGATACTTTCTCTCTCTGAGTTTATGGGCTGTCTCCTAGTTCTCTTCAGCCTCCTTTTCTGGATCTTCATGTATATCCCATAGAGCTAAGCCCTGGACCCTCCTTTGTTGTCTTTCTACTGTGTCACTTGGTGATCTCAGCTCCATGGATTCAAGTATCCTGTCTGTGTTGATGATTCTGAAATCTCCTTATCTAATCGTAACCTCTCTGCCTATCTCCAGTTTCACATCTCCAATTGTGCTACACATCCTTAAATGGATATGACATAAACTCAGTGTGTCCAAAAGAGAATTTGTCATCTTTTCCCCAACCCTCCTTTATTATAGTTTCCCAGGCTCATTATTTAGTTATCGTTCATACTGAGTAATTCCTTAATATCTCTTGCCCTCTATATCTAATAGTTACTAATAGCTATTAATTTTACTTTTGCACTCCCTCTCTCTCTCTGATACAATGCCTTGCCCCCTTCTCTCTTCTGATTCTGCAGCCTCCCTGGTGCAGACCCTCACCTCCACACACCTGGACCATTGCAATCGTCTGCTGGTTGATCTGCCTGCCACAAGTCTCTCCCTCACCTCAGATCACTCTCCATTCAGCTACTATGGTGATTTTCACTGGCTGTCGGCCATTCCTTCTTTCTGCTAACGTCTGACTACTGACTTTCCTAAGTCCCAGCTAAAATCCCACCTTTTTACAGAAAGCCTTTCCCAATTCTTTCTGTTTAATCTGTATGTAGCTTATTTGTCCACAGTTGTTTGTATCTAGTCTCTTCCTTTAGATTGTAAGCTCCTCGAGGACAAAGGCTATCTTTTGCCTTTCTCTTATTCCCTAGAGGGTTAGCACAGTGCTTGACAAAGAGAAGGCACTTGCTGCTTATCATTGCGTGTTTATTGCCTGACTGAATTAACTGTGTGTTGTCTTATAAGTCTTAGAAGAAGAATGTTGGGCTTGGAAGGGAGTCCTTCAGCCATCCAATCATTTTATGGATAAGGAAGCAGGCTTTCAAAGGGAAGGTGACTAATATAACCCAGCAGAGGTGGGGTTAGAACTCAGGTCTTTTGAGTTTCAATTCAATGTTCTTCCCACTATATCAAGTTGCTTTTGAGGAACACTTGAGATGATATTGGTCTCTTAAATGTGTTGAATTAAGTAGGAGCTGATATAAACTTTTTTCCTATTTGTACAATGTGTCATAATTAGCAGAAATACTCAAATTTGTTTATTTTACATTAGAGTTTTCTGGAAGTGGGTGCTTCAATTTAAATCAGTTCAACAAATAGCTATTAAATGTTTACTAGATGCACTATTCTAAGTCTTAGGGGTACAAGGATGAAAATTATAGTCCTGTTTTCAAGAAACTTGTAACTAAGAAAAGGAATACACTAATAATTATAACAATTTAGTTGATGAATAAATGTTTAGGAAGTAAATAAAAACAGAGATGGTAGAGAGTCCATTTTAGATAAGAGGAATGACACTTCTATTTTTCCTGAAGGCAAGAAGGATCAGGAAATAATGAAAAACTGGAAATATAGAATGTACAAATGGCTGTAATATTTCATAAAGATGAAAAAATAAGTTGGAGTTAAACTCTGGGAGGCCTTGAATGCAGCACTACGAAATTTTTTTTATTTTTTTTGGCAGAGAATGGGGAACCAGTGAAGGTCCTTGTGTGAAAGAATGGCATAATCAAACTTATGTGTTAGAAACTTTGCTTTGGCAACAACATTTGGAGAATTTGGAGAAGGCAGAATGGCTAATATGACAGGAAAAGATAATGATAAATATTGTAGGGGATGGGGGAAAACTGGGACACTAATACATTATTGGTGGAATTGTGAACTCTTCAAACCATTCTGGAGATTTGGAACTGTGCTTCAAAGGGCTATAAAACTGTGCATACCCTTTGTTCCATCAGTGTCTCTACTAGGTCTGTATCCCAAAAAGAGAAAAGGACCCACATATCTAAAAATGTTTGTAGCAGCCCTTTTTTGAAGTATCAAGGAACTGGAAACTGAATGGATGCCCATCAGTTGGGGAATGACTGAATAAATTATGGTCTGAATGTAATGTACTATTATTGTTCTCTAAGAAATGATAAGCAGACTGATTTCAGAAAAGCCTGGAAAGACATGAACTGATGCTAAGTGAATTGAGTAGAATCAAGAGAACATTGTACACAACAACAAGATTATGTGATGATCATTTGTGATGGCTGTGACTCTTTTCAACAATGACATGATTCAAGGCAATTTCAGTAGACTTGTAATAGAAAGAGCCATTTGCATCCTGAGAACGGACTATGGAAATTGAATGTGGATTACAGCATAAGATTTTCATTTTTTTGCTGGTGTTATTTGTTTGCTTGTTTTTTTTCTTGTTTTTTGCCTTTTGATCTGATTTTTCTTGTGCAGCATGATAAATATAGAAATATGTTTAGAAGAATAGCACATATTTAACTTATATTGGATTTCTTGCTGTCTATGGGATAGGGGAAGGAAGGGAAAAAATTAGGAACACAAGATTTTGCAAGGATGAATGCTTAAAACTACCTTTGCATGTATTTTGAAAAATAATAGGCTATCAGTGAGTTTTTAAGAGAAAAAAAGAAATTTAGAGAAGGAAAAGACTGAATGGAGACAATGGGGCCAGTTAGGAGACAATACTATTAGGAAGAGGCAGTCAGCAACAGAACTGATGATTAGAAAGGTGGATTTGACAGAAGTTGAACTTACTGGATGGGGAAGGAAAGGAGAAAAGAATACAAGATAATTCTGAAGCTTGGGGTCTGGGTGAGAAAGAAGATGGTGGTGACATCTACAAAGACAAGGCAAGGCAGTTAGGAAGGGCAGAGAGACAGCGATATAAGAAGGGGAAATATGCTTAATTGGTTTGTGAGACCATATTCCTTTGAAAGAAATTTTGTCTCATGGCTTCTTTAACTTCCTTTAAATTCCCCTATCTTCTATCTTCTACAGGAAGCATTTTCTATTCCATCCCCATTAATCCTACTGCCTTTCTTATTTTTTATTTTCCCTATATATAACTTATTTTTAGACATTAGTTTGCTTGTTGTCTTCCCCTTTAGAGTCTAAATTCCTGGAGAGCAGAAACTGTCTTTTTCTTCTTTTTTTTATCCCCAGAACTTAGCATAGGGCCTGGCACATAATAGATGCTTAATAAATGTATGTTGACTGAAAAAGGGAAGACTGACCTTACATTTCTCCTTCACTTCTTCCCTAAAAGAGGCCTTTAGGAATCAAGTACTTTGATTAATTTGCTGATTGTTCTTTAGTTTAAAACTGTCAGCATTTTGTTTCCTAACTTTGGGTTCTGAAATATCACTCTTCATCCATCAAATGAATTTTAAATCAGATTAAATCCAAATACTGTATCAAAATAACCATTAATCAACAATAGTTTTAAAAGAACTATATTTGGAATCAGACAACTTGGGTTTGAATCACTTACCTGGGTGACCTTGGATATTCTCTGGACCTTAATTTCCTTATCTGTAAGATAAGAAGGTTGGGTGACATAATTCCTAAGGACTTCAAATCTGTGGTCCTATGATTCAAATTCTAACATTCAAAATTGAGTATAATTGTATCAGCCAGTTACAGAAATGAAAAGTTTTCAGGCCGTAATCCACAGAAACTATATGTGGTACTTTAGTAGCTCATATTAACAGTATGTTAAAAGGAATGCTAACTCATTCCTTCATAGCATCAAATAAATCATTACCAGTGAATGATAAAGGAAATGAATGAGCCAAAACTTCATCCCTGAAATCTTCTATTTCTGTGCCATAATTCACAAACACTCTCGTAGACATTCTTTTTCAAGTAATTCAAAAATTACTTTAATTCATGACTTTGATCCATCTCCTTTTTCTTTTTTTTTAATTGAATCATTTTTTAGTCATATCCAATGCTTTGTGACCCCATTTGGAGTTTTTGTGGCAAATATCCTATAGCACTTTGCCATTTTCTTATCCAGTTCATTTTACAGATAAGGAAACTGGGACAAACAGGGTTAAATGATTTGTGCAGAATCACAAATTCTTATGTCTGAGTTCATATTTGAACTAAGTTCCTTCTAAGTCTAGGCCCAATGCTCTATTCACTGAAACACCTAGTTGCTATCCTTTTAACTTACTTTTATTTTAGTCTAGTCTCTATTTGTTTTATGCCTTCTATTATTAATCTTTCAATTTTGTCATCTGATAATCCCTTCTACTGGTGTGCCAGTAAATATTTAACAATTGGTTCTCTGCAAAAGTATAATCTGCTTTATTGATATTCTTTACATTACTTTCTTAAATCTAGAAATCAACAGAATGATAAATCAAGCCTTGATTTGCAGCCTTTGCTAATTTTTATGTTATAAATATTCACATAGAAAATTTAACAACCAGCTTTCTCTAGTCTTTTGAGATGGCTCTATTTTTGCCTTTATCTATCTTTCCAGGGGCATCAATCATAGATTTAGAGAAGAAAGAGTCTGTAGAGGTCACTGAATTAAATTTCCTCATTTTACAAATAAAGAAACTGAGACACAAAGAGAGAATAAATAAGGCTTATTAGTTACCTATATTTTCCCTTAGAAACAACATTTCTTCACTTAGCCTATCACTTTTTTTAATGGACTGTTTTAAGAAGTATTCCCATGGAACACATCTGACTTGCTTTCTAGGACTGGCTTGTCTCACTTTTGATTTTTTTATCCCTATTCCTAGCACAATGTCTGACACATAGTAGGTGTTTAACAAATGCTTATTGATTTATTGGCATCATCTTACAATCAGATCAAGTATTCAGATTTCAATAAGACCTGAAAATCCTGTTCTGACTAATAGCTCTGACAAGTTTGGTGTGTTAATCAGTCTGGGCAAAAGCTCCATTCTATCAGGCTGAGAGGCTGTTATTGTTGCTACTTCACTTTTTCCTCCTTCTTCTTTAAAATACAAAAGGAAAAAAAAAAACTAGGTTACCTCCCAGGTCTCTGAGCAAATACTGTTGGGATAGTTTGGTCATGAGGTCAACATTCCTTATCTTGAACAACATATTTCTCTCACTCTGGTTCCTTTTTTTCATATTTGGCAACTCCCACTAAGTAGATTACAGTCCCAAGTTAGTTATTTTACTCAGGACTTTGCCTCTATTTATACTAACCTTTCTTACTGTGATTATTCATGTATATCTAGGTTACAAGTTTATTGCCTCTATTTTTTTTTCTATTGAGTCTTTTTAAAAAATAATAATCTTTTGTTTTTCAAAATACATGCAAAGATAGTTTTCAACATTCATCCTTACAAAACCTTGTGTTCCAAATTTTTCTCCCTCTCCTTCCTCCCACCCCCCCCTTCCTCTAGAGAGCAAGTAATCTAGTATATGTTAAAAATGTGCAGCTCTTCTAAATATATTTCCACATTTATCATATTGCGCAAGAAAAATCAGATCAAAAAGAAAAAAATGAGAGAAAAAAGCAAGCAAACAACAACAACAAAAAGATGAAAATACTATGTTGTGATTCTATGGAGTTTTAAAGATTATTCAGTTTTTATTTTGGATTCTTTTGCTATATTATTCAGTAGATTTTTAAAAATTTGTTCCTTGTTTCAGCTATTTTCTTGGTAAATTTTTGCTGGTAGGTTATTTTTTGTGCCAACTTTCTATTGCCCAAAATGCTGATGCCTGAATTTTCCTTTTGAAAAAACCAGTGACTGTCATTTGCAAATAAAATAAGTATTTTAATATGTAATTAATTCGTATATATAGTCCTGTCACAGGAGCTAAGAACTCCAGAAATTAGGGAGTTCTTGGTGGTCTAGACTGAACAAGTATTTTTTTCCCAAGAATTTCATTCAATTTGTTAAGCAATTATATGGAATACACTTATATGGAGTACACTATGCTGGGCATTGGGGATCCAAGGAAAAAATCCAATTGGTCTCGGCTTCAAGGAACTCACATTCTGCTGGGAGAAAACAACTAATATAATAATCTTTTAGATACAAAATAAAGACAAATCTAATTGGGGCAGGGGAGAAAGAAAGAGCACTAGCAACCAAGAAGATCAGATCAGGGAAGGCTTCCTGTAAGAGGTGGCAACTGAACTATACTTTGAATAAAATCAGGTGAGGAGAGAAAGCATTCTGATCATTGGGAATATCTTGTGCAAAGGTTCAGGAGCAGGAGATAGAACATTATGTACAGGGAACAGTAAATATGGCATGTAGGATATGTGAGTCTGGTTTGATCTTACTGGCTCTTTTTATTGACAAAGATCCAGCAACAGAAGGTCTAGTATCTGATTCTGTGGTCCTGGGCTCAGAATTTGAGGAACCTATTATTAGAGGAGATGGGGTGCCTGGAGCTCCGATCCCAGAACTTGATATGGGGAGATGATTTCATGATATCTGAGGCTAGGTTCTGAACTTATCCCTGGAGGCAAAAGGTATGGCATGTAAGGCTCTGGCTTGGGCTGGGTCTGGTGAATATAAGCCTGATTGTCTCTGATAGCATGTAGGCCATGCTGTCTCTCATCCATATGTTCTTCTTCATACCTTGACTAAATGCTTCCTTTTCCATGAGGCTTCCCACATACCAGGCCAGTCAAAGAGAGATAGAAATCCTTTCTCATGTAGCCTGTTTTGCTTATACCTTTCATAAACGCTTAGCTCCCTCAACTTCATACTGTATTTATTTGAGTAAATTATCTTATCTCCCCTACTAAAACATAAATTCCTCAAGAGCATAAAACTCCTTGTATTTTATTCATCTCATCCTACCCAAGCCTTAACACAAATCTGGTAGATTATAGATGCTCATGATTTGGGATGAATATAGTTTGCCTTCAATTATATGGGCACATGTTGATTCATTGAAGAAACCAGTGATATCACTAATTATGAATAATGACTAACATCAGGGTGATTTGTATGTGCATTCTGTGATCTGTGGAAACTTAATTTGCTTTTATCTTTTTATGTTGTGACCTTAAACATACACTTTCATTCTGGCAGCAGAATGAGAGAGCTCCAAAGTTCACAGGTCAGTAGGGATTGAATTAGGATTTAAAACTTGACTGCTGTGCATGGGTGGATAATAGTTGACTACCTAAAATTGACTGTGAAATAAAAATGAAAAAAAAAACTTAATTAGGATTAAGTGAATGATAAAAACTAATATTACTCTTCAGATTATAATGATAGATTTATTTTGTTATTGGAATTATTTAATAAGAGTAAGAATTGTGTATATGTTTCATACACAAAGAAAGTTGTTTGACATTAACCGGAATCAACATATTTATTTTATAGAAATGACAACAACATTTATAAAATTAACTGTCTTTGAATATATTCAAGTGTTGGAATTTAATAGAATATATTTTAATATTGAAGTTTTTTATCTATCTACATTCATTTATATTGAAATATACTTTTAAAAGTAAGGAGAGTAGAGCTGGAAAAGACTTACAATCTAGTCCAGTCTCTACAATTTATAAAAGAGGGAATGGAAGTCTGTAGGCTAGGTGACTTGCTTAGCATTGTAGCTTTAGGATTTTTGACTCCTAAACCTGAAATCTTTTCATTCTCACCCCTCTTGTGTCTCTAACTCTGTGTTTTTGTCACATTTCTCAGAGAGAAAACAAAGTTCACAAAGTTCACAAGTCCTTATGCATATGTCTTCCTCAGACTTGAGTCAGAGCTAGTAAGGAATGTAATGTTTAGCAACTCATGCCTTAAGGCTCCAGATAGGTACCTCTCCTTTATGCTCATTTTAAAGAGAGAGAAACATAGAATAGAAAGGACAGTAGTTTGATAGTCACAAGATTTAGATGCTGTGCCATCTGTGACTTTGCATTCTTAATTCCCCTTAAGGCTCTCCATTTTTTTTGAACTGATCATCTTAGATAATAACTTCTAAAATTTCTAAAAGGTGTGTATTTTGCATTTCTCTTGGGGCTGTAATTACCTTCTTAATGGTTCTGTCATAACTAGGGTATATAGGGTGTTCATGGAAGACTAGCACCTTTGGTGTGGGGACTATTGAGCCCTTTTCAGGGCTGCTCATCCTCCTATGGTATGCTAACCAGCTCTCATCTGTAGCTTCAAGGAGCAGAAGCATGAACAACAGACACATTTCCTATAGAAGTCTCTCAGCATATGGACTAAACCTTGTTCAAGAGGGTAACTGTTTGACTTCAAGCCTATTGGTGAGTTAAGAGACGTCTATGAAAGAAAAGGAAAAGCAAAAGATCCTAAGGGAAAATGCCTAAATAATGTGAGATGAGGAAGAGGAGATAATTCTCCTCAAATGGTCCTAACTTTTCTGGTAAAATATGAGATAATGCCATTAGGTGAGGGAGTTGGGGACAAGGTATTATGAGAGGCTGGAGAAGGGATGTGAACGTCTGAAATAGGCATTGTGGTGAGCCAGATAGTGAGGTGATTAGAGAACTGAAAAGGATTGCCTTGCTGTCATGAGGGTCTGTGACCACCATGCTAGCACCCAGGATATCTCAGAATCAGCCAGAGTCAGGATAAGCAAAAGTCCTTAGTCTTTATTCTTGGTCTTTAGACGCAGGATTGAACAGGAGGGAAGCAGAATTTCCCCAACCACCTTCTCCCTAATCTACTGCCAAAGTGACTCTGGCTCATCTTACTCCACCCCCTAGTCCCTCTTACAGTCCTCTGTATACACCAATCATTGAGCCAACACAGGATAGTAGGAAGGACCATTCCCCATACACATGCCCATAGAGTATTGTCCAATCAATAATTAGCCCTAAGTTCTTGACCCGACCTCAGTGCAATGACTCAAGAGTTTCAGCCCTCTACAAGGGTCCAGTTGAGACTACTTTACTTCCATTTGTAGTAGGAGCTAATCGAACAGTTTTGTCATTTCCCCAGCTGTGTTCACACATGAATAAGTGTAAAGGAGGCAAATGCTGAAAATAATCCAAGGTTGGGGATTGGCAAAGCATAACTGGCAGTAGAACAAGGAGGCAAGGAATTCAAGAGTAGAAGACAGAATTGGGTTAAAGTGATTCAAATGAGATAGGAAGGAAAGAGTATAATGACTGGGAAATAACAGAGTAGAGGGATTAGAGATCATGATCAGGGACTGTAAAGTATAGGGCAAGATGGAATGAAAGATGGAGACCTGAGGGGAGGATTCTGGGAAGACAGAGGAGTAAGTTAAAAAAGTTCAAGCTCTCAGATTTCCCTCACAAATACAACAAATTTGCACCTTAGGATGAACATAGACTGGTGAAAAACAAACAAAAAAAAATTTAGGGCAGAACTAGAGTCCTCCTGGAGTAACCCAAAAAGACTGAAAAAAGCCCTCCAGGCCAGGGATTAATCAGTGTGAAGTACAAATACCTTCAGGCTAGCTCCCCAGAAACAGCCAGTGGGCCCCCTCTGGGTCTATTTGGGTTTAACTGGAGCCTCAGCAGAAACCATGGGAACATTCACACTGGGTGTGTGCCCAGTTGGGGGTCTGAGTCTCAAAAAAAGAAGAAATCATGGCTGATCAGGAACACTAGGCCCAGCTGTGCTGCAAAGCCATAATCCATCTCAGGAGGAAACCAGCTCACTCTGTGAGTGCAGAGGCAGTGGGCCGGGACTTTGTGGGCTATCAGCACATAAAGAGGGGTTTCAGATAAGAGGGAAGAACTGAAATGAAGTTAGAGGCATCATCCCCCTCACTCCCACTAATAGTGGGATAACCACTAATAGTTTTTATTTTTTAAATAAAAAAAATTAAATGAACCTATAAAGAAGAAAGAACCCAAACATAGAAATTTACTGTGGGAATAGGGAAGATCAGAGTTCATTTTTAGAGGAGAACACTGAAGTTTAAAAAAAAAAAAAACCTCTTCTACTCTAAAGAGTAGTGTTAAACATTATCTGCCCAGAAAGAATTTATAGACAAACACACAAAAAAATTTTAAAAATCAAGAGAGGTTGAAGAAAAACTTAAAAAATAAAAACCATCCAAGAGAAACAAGAAGATTATGAAAAAAAAGTTAACTAGAAAAGGAGATACAGAATCTTAAAGAACAAAATAATTCTTTGAAAATTAGATGTGGGCAAGGGGAAATCAGTGAAACTTTAAGAACGCAAGAAATAGCAAAACAAAATATAAAGAATGAACAAAATAGAACAGAATGTGAAACATCTTATAAGAAAAACAACAGATCTGGAAAGCAAATCAAGAAGAGAAAAATATAAGAATAATTGGGCTACCTGAAAACAGTGACCCCCCTCCCAAAAAAAGAAGAAGAACCTTGACACAACAATGCAAGAAGTAATTCACGAAAATTATCCTGAAAGATAATGATGAATGTTGGAGGGAATGTGGGAAAACTGGGACATTAATACATTGCTGGTGGAGTTGTGAGTTGATCCAACCATTCTGGAGAACAATATACCCAGAGGGCTGTCAAATTGTGCATACCCTTTATTTCAGCAGTGTCTCTGCTGGGCCTGTATCTCAAAAAGATCATAAAAAAGGGAAAAGGACCCACATGTGCAAAAATGTTTGTAACAGCCTTTTTTGTAGTGGCAAGGAACTGAAACTGAATGCTTATCAGTTGGAGAATGTCTGAATAAATTGTGGTATATGAATATTGTTCCATAAGAAACAGTCAGAAGGATGATTTTAGAAAGGCTTGTAGAGATTTACATGAACTGATGTTAAGTGAAGTGAGTAAAGCCAAGAGAATATTGTACACAGCAACAACAGGATTATGTGATGATCAACTCTGATAGACGTGGCTCTTTTCAAAAATGAAGTGATTCAAGTCAATTCCAATGGACTTGTGATGGAGAGAGCCATCTACACCCAGAGAGAGGTCTGTGGGTACTGAGTATGGATCACAACCTTTTATTTTCACTTTTTTATTGTTTGCTTGCATTTTGTTTTCTTTCTCATGTTTTTTTTTCTTTTTGATCTGATGTTTCCTGTGGAAATATGTATAAAAGAATCACACACGTTTAACATATTGGATTACTTGTTTCTAGGGGAAAAGGTATAGGGAAAGGAAGGGAGAAAAAATTTGGAACTCAAGGTTTTAGAAGGGTGAATGTGGAAAATTACCTATGCATGTGTTTATGAAAATAAAAAGCTTTATTAAAAGATTAAAAACTCCCAAATTCTGACTAAAAAAAGAAAAGAAAATTGTCCTGGAATGATAGAAGAAGAGGGGAAAGTAAAAATAAAAATTAAAAAAAAAAATCCTCCAATTGCCACCTTAAAGAAATCTTTTGTAGAAAACACATAGAAATTAATATTTCCAAATTAATATTGCCAAATTTCAAAACCTCCAGATCAAAGAGGAAATTTTGCAAGAAATAAAAAAAATTCACATGCTACAATTAGAATTGTACAGGATTTAGCAGCCACAATAAACCATCACAGGTCCTGGAAGCATCATATATATTGGCAATCAAAAGAACTAAACCTGCAGCCAAAACTACCCCATCCAGCAAAATTATCCATAATGTTGAGTGAAAAAAAAAAAGACATTTCACAAACTTGCAGATTTTCAAGACTTTTGTCTCAATCAAAACTGAACTTCGAAAATTTAACATGTAAGATGGAAGACCCGAGGGGAGGATTCTGGGAAGATGGTGGGGCAGGTTAGTAAATTTCAAGCTTTCTAGATTTTTCTCCACAAACGAACAAATGTGTGCCTCAGAGGCTGGTGAAAAATCAATTAGACTTAGGGCAGAACTACGGTCCTTCTAGAAGGACCCGAGATGTGATGATAGACTGGGGAGAGGATTAATCAGTGTGAGGTACAAACACCTCCAGGCTAGCTCCCGGAAACAGCCCTTAGCACCGGTTCCTGGGACCAGCCGAACCAGAGGAAGTTCCACCTCCGCTACAGCAGGGGGCGCTGGGGTCTGCGTCCCGGAAGTCGGAAGAGGCCCCGCGGATCAGGCACTCTGTCAGAGTTGTGGCCCTGGTCGAGAAGAAGCAAGCTCTGGGTGAGTGCGAGGGGCGCGGACGCCACTGGAGGCAGTGGGGCGCGGTCGCCACTGGAGGCAGTGGGGCGCGGTCGCCACTGGAGGCAGTGGGGCGCGGTCGCCACTGGAGGCAGTGGGGCGCGGTCGCCACTGGAGGCGGGCGCTTGTAAGCGCGCCCTATTTCCCCCACAAACAACAAATTTGCGCTGCGGGTGAATACAGATTAATGAAAAACAAAGAATTTTCCCCCCTAGATCAATATCAAAGATTAATTAATTAATCAATATCAAATAATTAATTCACCTCAAAGATTAATTACAAGAACTCAAAATGGGCAAATGCTTTGTTTTGTCCGTGGAAATATATATATTTTGTATTCAAGATTAATATCAGTCATTAGGTTTTAATTAATAATTAATCAAAAGAAAAATTGCCACAGAGTTGAGGATAATCTGATTCTAAAAAGCAAAAGTATCTAGGGAAAGACAAAAATCGTAATTAGGTTATACATTGCGGAGGCGTTAGAGGGGGGAGGGAGGACGGCTCCTAATTCTGAAAATCTACTCACTCCGGGAATGGTTTAATAGGCAACACCACCATATAATAGCATCCTCCAAAATCTGTAAAGAAATAGGAGCGGGCGAAGCAAAGAGCGGGAAGAAGACGCGGGAAGGGTCCGGGAAGTAAGAGCAAGGCCAATTGCGGAGCAGAATTAAAATAGGAGTGTTGTTTGATTGGTGGTTGTCGGATGTAGTTGAAGAGGACCAAAATGACATCACTGTTAAGTCAGTTACTGTGTATCTGACTGGGGCGGATCCGATGAATACGAGCTTGGAATACTCTGCCACAGGTCGGACACAGAGTCCGTGCGAATATTTGGCCGTAGCTTCTCTGACTTTATACATCTCACTTTTCTTTCAGGCTAATTCAATTCTACTTTGCTCATACAACACAGCATCTTATACACAAGAAGCAGAAGTAAAATCTATTAGAAAAAAAAAATTAACACTAGTAATTGATCTTGGACAAAATCAAACTTAAAGATTCAATCAAGATGACATATATTTATGTCAGTCATACTAATATTGTTTTAGATGCACGTTTACATATGGGTAAATACATAGATAGATAGATAGATATACCTACAAATAGACATTATGTATATGTGTATATACAAGTATATATATATATATTATATAATTTATACATATATATATACAAGTATATATATTATATAATTTATACATATATTAAATATATTTAATATATGTATAAATTATATAATATATATATACTTGTATATACACATATACATAATGTCTATTTGTAAGTATATAAGCATATAGCTCTGTGTGTGTGTATATATGTATGTATATATATATGTGTGTGTGTGTGTGTGTGTGTATGCTCAAGGACAAAATGAATGTGGTAGAGGATACAGAATTCTGGATTTGGAGCCAGGAAGACTCGGCTTGCTATTCTCTCTCTGATAAGCTAACTGTGTGACCACGGACAAGTCACTTGTCTTAAAAAAGGTACCTCTGGCTCCGAAATCAGTCAACACAATAAGCATTTATTAAGTGCTCACTATGGAGTAGGGCCCAGGGTCCTCAAACTACAGCCCGCGGGCCAGATGTGGCAGCTGAGGACGATTATCCCCCTCAACCCAGGGCTAGGAAGTTTCTTTATTTAAAGGCCCACAAAACAAAGTTTTTGTTTTTACTATAGTCCGGCCCTCCAACAGTCTGAGGGACAGTGAACTGGCCCCCTGTTTGAAAAGTTTGAGGACCCCCAGCTAGCCATTTTATTTTAAGCTGGGGATAGGCAATTAGGTAGAGCCATAGTGCACAGAGGAATGGTGGCGGCATCAAGAAGTTGTTTAGTCATAACCAACTCTTCATGACCCCATTTTGGTGAAGATACTGGAGTGGTTTGCCATTTCCTTCTCTAGTGTGTTCCAATTTTACCTATGAGGAATGAATGCAAATAGAGGTTAAGTGACTTGCCCATAGTCACACAATTAGTAAATATCTCAAATATTGAATTCAGAGAACAGGAAGTATTGGTGTTTCTTTTTCCAAAACACAGCCAGGTGATAAAAAGTTCAGATATTTTATTGTGTCCTTCAATATAGCCCGGTTAGCTCAGAGGCCTGTCTCTCTGCTTGGTTCCAAGAGATCTTGCAGCTTTGTCCTTTATTGCCTCCATCTCAACTCCGACTCGTGGCTTCTCAATCTCCAACTGAGGCCAATAGGCTTCTGTATCTCCCAGAGTGCTCTGTTTCCAACACCAGTCAATGTTCCCCAGAAAACTCTCTCAAGAAACTTTCTCAAGCAATTCTCCAAGCTCCAAGTGATCTCCCAAAAGTTAACTCCGCCTTCTGGAGGGAGAGGGATTCTGGGTTATCTCCCAGAGTGCTCTCTGGTCCTAAGGGAGGTGTGAATTCGGTGTTTAGAAAGAAATACAAACTCTCCCAAACGGGTGAAGCCATTGAGTACTTAGATACTTATGAGCTCTCTAAAGGTATGAACACAAGTATTGTTTCCATCAGTATTAGCAACTTATTACCTTGTAAGGATTTGCTCTAAGGTGTGAACCAATAAGCACTATATCAATTCTATTGAGTTAACACCAGGATTCTGACATCACCCTTGAGTTTTCACCTTGTTTCAAGTTGAGTTGACACTAGGATTCCAACGAGGAAGTCCCTATATCAATTGACTATAAATCATATACACAGTCTTATAGATAACAAATCATTGTATTGTTTCAATGCCCTTTTACCTCTAGTGTGACTTATAACTTTAAGTCTGTGGTTTGGCATCTATTTTCATGTGAGCTAAACAATAATAGTTTGAGCTATAGTGCAAATAATTTTTTTTTCCATTTTTAACAATCAGAAAGGTCATGGCTAACTGACATAATGCTTTTAAGATTTGCAAAGAGTTTTCCAAATTATTATCTCATTTTAACCTCAATATAACCCCTAAGAGGCTGAGGATATTATTATCCTCATTCTATAGAAGAAAAAACTGAGTCAGATAGGGAGATTATGTGACTTGTTCTTACATGGATATTATATATTATTATATATTACATATTAAATAGTTATATTCTGGCTATTACTATTAATAAGAATATTTACACACAGCTAATAAATATCTGAAGTCAGATTTGAACTCAATATGCCATCTAAGTTACCCAAGTTACTTACTCAAAATTATATAACTAGGAATTGAATCTGAATCACGAAGTTCTGCATTTTTTTTTCAATTAAATTTATTTCACTGAGCATTTCTCCTTTTAACCACCTGAAAACCAGATTGTGCCATTCACTTTTCATAAACTTATGAGACAGACCTCTTTTGAGTTCATATTTTATGACTGCCTTACAAGTCTGCTATTAGTTTATATAGTAATTCCCACTTCAGCAATCATCTGATTGACACCTTCTCAGATTCCATCATTTCAGCCTGTTCATTTCCTGTCCGGGGCATTTTGAGAATATCATCTCTGTAGAGTGGCACTTTTATTTTAGAATCAGAAAGAATGTCACACTTCTAATGTTCTAACCTCTTTAGACAAGCACTGAATGGGGGCTTCAGCCATAACCTCGTTGAAAGCCTAAGGGCAGGTCAGAATAAATAGGTTGTATCTTACAAAAGCACCTTATGCTATTTAATATATAATACAAAAATTAGGGCCAAAAAACCCTTTCTCAGAAAAGAAATTTCAACAAACAACTCTTTTCAAAGGTCAAGAAAATGCTATTTTCACAAAGAAATTTTACTTTATATTTGCTTTTCACAAGGTGTTGAACTTTGTTAACGGCAGAGAACATATTAAGAGTGATTTGAGTCTTTTGTTAGGATAATTGCTTTGGGTGGTGGTGATGTTCATTTATGAAGATGAAAATTTTCATTTCATTTCAATTATATTTATTTCTTTGTGACCCCATTTGGATACCAGAGCAGTTTGCCACTTTCTTCTCTAACTCATTTTAAAGATAAGGAAACTGAGACTAACAGGATTAAGTGACTTTTCCAAGGTCACACAGCTAGTAAGTGTCTGAGTCCAGATTTAACCTTAAGAAAATGAATTTTCCTGATTCATGTTTAGCACTGTGCCACCTGGCTGCCCTTGATATGGGAACACAGATACAATCTCTCAAAGTATAACCATTTTCAGATTGAGAAAAGTGAGGTCAGAGTGGGTAATTGTCCAGTTACACAAGTCTCCCAACTTGCATCCTTGTTCTATTTTACCCCATTTTCTCTATTCACTGGATTTGCTTTCTTTCAGTGCCTCAGGGTCTTAGGAAGATCTGATTCCTATTTCTCCTTTCTACCTCTCTTCCTCCTGACATATGTGACAGAAGGTGAAGCAGGAAGATATGCCCTTATTGTCACCTCGGCATTCTTTGCCTGCTAATTGCTTTGTCCTGGGAAACAGAGATCAGAGATGTGGAAGATTAGAGTTAATGAAGCAAGCAAAATCCTGGGAATATTTACACTCTCAAAAAGAGGCCCAAGTGAATGAGAGACCTCTGGACCCCAGTGTTGTTTCTCCTACTCTATAAAGCAGATATCTGAAAGAGAAAATGAAAAAGTTTTGTCAAGTAAGGAAATTTAAAAAAAACAAAAAACTGGCTGTAGAATTTAAATATTGGAAGCTCCGAAAATTAATCCTTTGACTGACTCTAAGCCCTACCCTGCTTTCCCTAGCACTTGGTATAATCCAGGGTCAGAGTTTATGAAGGTAACACATACAGGGTGTGTCAAAAACTTTAAACTCTCCCACTTAGATTTAGATCACGGATCGGCTGTGGTTGTATCAGTTACTAGGTGATATTTTAATATTTATTTCTGCGTCTGAGCACCCTGTAGAGGATATATGCTGCTCTGTATTGCCACCACAGACAGAAGAGAGTAATCACATGTTATTTTAGACAACTGAGCTTGCATGAAGTACCTGTCGTGTATTGTAAGCAGTGTTATAAATCTAAAATTTAGTTCTAATCAGCCAACAAATACTGATTAAGTGCTTATGTTCCAAGTCCTTATTAAGCATCTATACTCTGCATTGGATAAAGCAAAATAACGTGAGTATAACTCTCATAATACATTTGCAAGGAGAGGGGAACCTTTGAAAAAACCTTCACATAAGAAAAATAACCTTACAGTTTTGAGAAAAACTTAATTATGTAAAGAAATACAAACAACTGGACAAACTAATATCTTTTGAAATAGGACTTCTTTGTTATCAGAATTAATGTTTATGTAGCACATAAAATAAACCTGAGGAGGCCACAGAAAACAGTGTTCAGTTTCTTTGCTAAGAAAACCCCAAATGGGGCAGGAAGAGGCAAACGCGACTAAAGGTACCAAACACAAGGGCAGCAAAGTGGCATAGAGGATACAGTTCTAGGCCTAGAGTCGAGAAGACTTACTGAGTTCCAGTCTGGCCTCAGACACTTACTACCTGGGTGACCCTGAGTAGATCACTTCACTCTGTTTGCCTCAGTCACCTCATCTGTAAAATGAGCTGGAGAAGGAAATAGCAACTCCAGTATTTAAGAAAACCCCAAATGGGGTCACAGAGAAATAGAAAAGTGAAACCACTGAACCACAGCACCTTTTGCAAGGTGTAAGGTGGGTGCGTGTACAGTGAATGGGCCTGGGGCCAGGAAGACTGATCTTGCTGAGTACTAATCTGCCCTTACCCACTTACTAGCTCTGTCATTCTGGGCAAGTCATTGAATCTCTGTCTCAATTACCTCAACTGTAAAAATGAGCTGGTGAAGGAAATGGTAAATGACTCCAGTATCTTTGCCAAGAAAACCACAAATGGGGGCACAAAGAGTCTTATACACCTGAAAACAGATTAAAAAAAAAAAAAAGCATATTTTGTCTGAAAAGTTTAGCAAAGCATGCTCTTTGTGCATCTCATAGAAACTGTTTATAAATAATGAACATCATTTATTGTATTGCCATACTTATAAGGAACACAAAACTATCATTTTTAGCATTATTAAAAAATAGAACAACTTTTCTATAAATACTTGAATGTATCTTACACTGGGTATGCCATGTTTCTAGAAAATATAGTAACTCAAAAAGGAAACTTCAGGAGACTTCCTTAACATTCCTTAACAGGGATAATAATATGCCTCTCTTCGTGTAGCTCATGTAGGCAAATAATACATTTTAACATCATACCTTCATCCATTCGTTTTTGTTTACTTGAATAATTTAGGGAATCCCAATTTTTACCCATGTATATCAGACTGAATTTACCACATTTACCTCATTTCGGAATCAGGGCACAGTAGCTAGTAAATGAGTTAGATTAATGAAGACCAAGATCCCACTTCAGGTTTCCTTCAAGACTTTCCCAATCTGCCTTAATCTGAGTGCCTTCTGACTACCCACAATTTATCCCATGTATTTTTTTGTTTTTCTATAGTCGTTTTCCCTCATTACCCTGTGAACTCCTTGAGGTCAGGGATTTTGTTTTGCCTTTCTTTGTATCCCTGCCTAGCACAAAGTAGGGATTTATTAAATGCTAGCCGATTGTGTGTCCTGGGGCAAGTTTTGTAACCCAATATAATCTCCAACACTATCAACTACAACCTATCTATTGCTAGAAGTTTCCTCACCAGGAATTTCTTATATCCATGTAATCACTAATAGTCCTCCCTCACTCCTCATTATATGTGTGCGTGTGTATACACACGCACACATATATACATAGACATATATATATAAGGTGAGAGAAAGAAAGAAAGAAAGAGGAGAGAGGAGAGAGATATTTTTTGGCTGAGTTTTCTTAAAAAAAAAATCTTAGGATCACAAATTTAGAGTTGAAAAATATTCCACTCATCTCATTTTTACAGATGAGGGAACTCAGTATCAAAAAGGATAATATTAGATATGGGATCTAAATATGGATCTTTTTACTCCAAATTCTTTTTTTTTCACTTTACTACACATCTCTGTACCTATTATGTTTCATATTGGTTTTACATCAAATAAAATCTGTCAATAATACATTAATAAAGTAAATCTGAAACTAGACTCTACAGAAACTTTAACCAACCCAGCCCACAAAATGTCCATGGATTCTTTTTGCGTTTTTGCTTCTTTTCACAGTCAGAGTTTGAAAGAGGGAAGGTATCTGTGTGGTTTTACTAAATGAAATAACCTTTTCCATTTAAAAAACAACAACAACACTTTAAATATATCTGTGAAGCTGCTTCTTCTATCATGTCTGCTATTCTGTTTTTATTTCCACTAATATGATGCCATATGATTTTTGGTTCAAAGGGTCCATTTTCCTCTGTTTATGTTTGTCTAGAGATTAAACTTGAGCTATCATTTTAGACAGAAAATAGTTTTGCCCCAAAATTATTTCAGTGGCAGAATTTTTTTTAACATTCATCCAAATTATATCCCCTTGCCCTTTGTCTACAAAAGTTTATTACATGACTGTGTAAGAAATACCCATTATTCTTAAGAATTGGAAGTATTTCAGAAATGTCATTTACAGATGACAGACTGATTATACAAGCAGATGAATTAAATGTTTTCTTCTGTACAGTGACAAACAAGAAATTTTAAGTACATATGCAAGGAGTGCTGCTGCTGCTACTGAATAACTTTATTCATACCCTTAGAGATGCCTCTTTTACTTTAAGTTTTTAAATCTTTGAAGAAGTGGGGAACTAAGGGTGTGGAATATTGCAGATGTTGGTGAGTTGGTTAGTTTTACTTTTTTCTGGAATTACTTGAATCTTAAACAGAAGTTTGTTAGGTGATTGGTGAGATTACAATAAAAAAGATAAAAAGGTACAACAAAAGGAAAAATGCAGAAGGTGGAATAAATATGATTACATCCAGAAGACAGTGGGGAAATTCATCAGGATAGAGCAGAGGGTTTCCATGGGATAGGTGGAGGTGAGACTGAGTAGACATGTTATAAGAGCAGTGTTACATTGAAAGATTCTAGTGATAGTGTGCTGAAAGGATTCAAGAGGGAGTAGTTTGGGGGCAATTATAATTTAGATGATAAGAACTTGGATTAGATTTTTGACAGTAGAAGGGAAGAAATAAGAATCATTTTTTGATGGAAATAAATCAACCTGAGTGAGAAGTAAGGAATGGAGACAATAACTTAGGCCTTTTTTCCATGAAAAATGAACAGGTAAAGTCTTGGGCAGCTATATGTCAAAGTGGATAGATTGCCTAGCCTGGAGTCAGGAAAACTTTTTTATGAGTTCAAATTTGGCTTCAGATACTGTCTAGCTGTGTGATTGGGTGAATCAATTAACCCTGTTTACCTTAGTTTTCTCATCTATAAAATGACTTGGAAAAGGAAATGGCAAACTATTCCAATATCTTTGCCAAGAAAACCCTAAATGGGGTCACAGAGTCAAACACAACAACCACAAGAAGAGGTCATGTAATTTGGTTAGCTTTCTGAGGAAGAAAATTGTTTCTGTAGGGATGAATAGGAGATGTTTGAAGTTCAAACCTTGGAAAAGCAGAATGGAAGGAGAAAGAATGGTGGTCAAAGGTGGTTAATGAAGGAGTCTATATTGTGTGGTCGTAGATGTCAAGAGAAGAGAGCATTCCAAGGTGAATGTTTCAGATGCTGCAGAGAAGCCATTAAAAATAGGGAGATCGTGTGGCCCAGTGGGAACATCCTCTCTGTGGCATCAGAGGGCCCACGTTGAAATCTCTAGTCTGATGCTTGCCACCTTGGGCCTTCACTTAAAACTTTCTAGGCCTTCCATTTCCTCATCTATAGAATGAAGGAGCTGATTTGTGAAGTCCCTCCTGGCTCTAGATCTATAATCTTCTATGTGAAGGAGTCACATTAGGTTTAGAATTACATTCTTTTTGAAAATCTTTTGGGCTTATGAAATGGATAAATAAGGATATAGCTTCCTTTGGAATACTTTGGATTTCAATAATAATAGTGTTGGCCTATTGTTTTTTAAAATTCTTTTTAAGCTAAGTCCAGACATATAAATAGAAGATGGAAGTGGTGGGATGTTGGAAGACTTTCAAGAGAAGCCTGAGTTGTCCTGGAGAAAAGATGGGTGTGCAGGGGTGGAGCATGAATTTATCTCTGAGTCACTGGGCAAAGGAATTCTTAAGGAAATTGCAAGAGGGGAAATAAGGAAGCTAAGTAGTTCAGAGAATCAGAATGAATTTTCTTTTGGTGCCTGAATTGACTTTGGTCTAATGCAACTCCTGCTGGTCACCCAGGCCCTACTTCTTCCCATCTGTTTCTGCCCAAGCAACAATCCTTTGTCCAGGACCAACAACCACTTTGAAAAAGTCACTTCTATACAGAGGATTTAGGCCCTTGGAATAAGAAAGTATAGGATTCCTACAGTGAACATTCTCTACAGATAATCCTGCCTGAACCCTTAAACTTTAACCCAGATCCAGTAAGGTTACTCACATACCTCCATTGAATGGCATTGAGCCTTAATTCTACTTTTCCCATTCCTTCTATTTTTCCTTCCAGCAGGACCAATTTGGTTGGAAAGCAAAAGAATACACTTGAAAAAATAGAGTACAATTAATTATGAGGATGTGTGTTATTTCCTACATATGTGTATGGATTAAGAGAAAGAAGAGAACAGTATAAGTTAGAGTAATTATAGGAAGGTGCCATACACAGAGTAGGCACTTAATAAATGTTTGAACTGGGGGGAGATGAGATGAGTCAAAGTAAAGGTAAGTGGAAAGTATTTCAGGTGATGGTTGGGAAGAATATAAGAAAAGCCACCAAAGGGATTAGAATAATAATTTGTGTTGGAGAATAGTTGGTAGATAAGTCTGAGGCCAGATTATGGAAGCTTTAAAAGATAAAATGGAGAAATTTGATTCATAGAATTATAGATTTAGAGCTAGAGTCCAGCCTCCTCATTTTAGAGATGAAACTGACCACCTGAGACAGATTGAGTAATTTGCCCACAGTCACATGGCTAGGTAGTATCTGAGGTAGAATGTGAAAATAGGTCTTCCATCTACTACACCTCTATAAAATATGTAAAGATGGCAAGAGAAAAATGACAGAATTAAAGCTATGTATGATATAATGTGCTCTATGGAAGCTAGCTTAAAGTAAGCTTGGAGAGAATAGCTAAAAGGCTACTGGAGTAATGTAGGTGGGAGGTGATTCAGGACCCAGACCAAACTGGTGGCATTAGGAATAATTAAAAATCTGTATTGAATGTTAAGAAAAACAACCTTAAAAGGTTTTAAAGCATACATTTATATGTAGTTGTTTTGTTTTATTTTATTCTGATTCCTGTTAAATTATAAGAGGCTAAGGAATCTGCTCATTTGTTGAAGAGAGGAATAGGTAATATGAGAAATAGAAAAATGACTTGTATTTTCAAGTAGAGTATTGCTTGGGCTCCTACACACATATATCATAAGACTTTAACCATAAGAATCTATTTAAAATGTATTTTCAAACATATTTCAAAGACCTTTTCAAAGAAATCCTAGTTGAATAACATTCTATGTGCAAAGCACTGCAATGAATGCTAAGGGCAATACATATGATGTGATATGTGATATGATTGATCTCTGCCTAAGTGAACTTACATACTATAAGAGGGAAGATAGAATTTATTTAAAAAAATTTTTTTAAGAGTAACCATTTCAAGGCAAGAAATTCTGATCAATACCCCCAGTGAACATTCACTAATTAACATACTCTATACATTTAATATCAATAGGAAAAGTAAAATAGAACGTCCTTTTAATTTGACTTCTTTCAGACTGATAATACCACCATTGTTTGGGGGAAAAGTGAATAATGATTGTGGGGTTTCTCGAATGACCCAATTCCCACTTTTTCCCCAGAAATTAAAAACTATTTTCTTGTCCAAGAATTTTAAAAGATAAGCAGTATGGTATGATGGGAAGTGCACTGTGCAGAAAATAAGGAAAATGGGGTTGTGATTCTGGCTGTACCAGCTGATAGTTGGATGATCTTACCTTTGTACAAGTTAGCAAATATTTCAGAGCCACTCTTTTTTCATCTTTCAAAAATAAAAACCATGATCACACTGGTCTCATCCAGCTCCGACTTTCTGTCACTTTGATATGTCATGAAGAACATGTCAGTCCCTAAAGAATTTCAGTAAGAAGATATTGTGTCACAAGAATAAAATTGAACACTCACTGAAGATGCTTTGCTGAGGTATTGGAAAGGCTCTAAGGGTGGGGTGCTTAAACACCAATATAAATTTCCAGGCTCAGAATCATTTAAAACAGTTCCAATAAAGTGCTGCGAGAATTTGGGAATTAACTAAGATGTTCTGCTTGAGAAGAGTATTTTAGGGAGGGAAATTGGAGTAGAGAGAAGATGAAAAGGAGAGAGAGCTGCTTTTTATAGAAAAGCTGTGCTTTCTGTAGTTGCATAAAAATACAGTCTAATTTAGAGGATAGAGCATTAGTCTTGCAATTAGGCAATTGGGCCTTGGAACAGAGACCTACATTTACTAGCTTTATAACCATAAGCAAATCTCTTCTTAGAGATACAATTTTATGATTAGTAAAATGGGGGGTTAGTAATACATTACATTCCACAGAGGTTTGTAAGGAAAGATAATTTTTATTCTTTAATGCTTATACAAATGTGAATTGTTAGTGTTATTTTCAATTTGTGGAAAAATAAAAATATACTATTTTCGTTCATTTTAAGCCTGTAGAATTAAATCATGAAAATGTCAAACATGAAGAATGACCAATTACACATTCTTTATTTTAAGTATATATTTTAACATGGTAGGGTAAGGCTTTCTGATATTTTCTGTAAGTTTTTTCTTCGAATTATAGGGTGAGAATTGTATAGTTAGGAGGAGAAATGATTTGATGGGGTGTAGCTGTGAATGCTTATACATATTTATTGTAGGAAGTGGGGATCCCAAACTTAGGGCTGGAATGTTCATTAAAAATCGTTTAGTCCAATGCTTTCATCTCGCAGATAAGGAAACTGAGGTCTAGAATGATTAAATTGATGTGTGAACTCCGGCAAGGCAATTAAACTTCATGAGCCACAGTTTCCTCATTTGTTAAATATGGGGATTGAACTAGATGGTCTCTGAGGATCTCCCTAGCTCCCTAAACTTGTGATCCCGTGATTCTATTCAGGCATTTGAGAATGTGGACTCAGAAATGCCCCTGCAAGGCACGCCCTGTTTTTGTAAGTTAATGAGGTTAATCTACATTCATTTAATAATCATTTATCAAGCATTTACAGAGTACAAATCATTGGGCTGGATGCTGGGAGAGAAATATGACCTAGTCCCTGCCTGCTTGGCACTTTGCAATCTAATAAGGTGAAATGTGACGCATAAATCAGCAATTCTAGGCAGAAAATATAAAATCACTTTACGGTAATGAATCCAAAATCTAATAAAAGCATATGACAAGTTTAAAGAGTTAGGTGAGGTATGAGGATGGAAACACCATTTATAACTTATGGGAGGGATGCTTCCTGAAGGAGATAGCCATGTTTAAGTTTGAAGGATGACTGGAATTTCAAAGCATTCCAGGTAGATGAGGCAGCATTAAGCAAAGCCTTGGAGGTGAGAGAATGAGCTGGACATATTGAAGTGACCTCTAAATATAAGTGACCTTTGATATCTATTGATTCAGCTCTTTTCTCTTCTTCCTTTCCTCTTATGTTATTGTGGTTCCTATTTTATATCATGAGAGTCAGTGTATAATTAATTAGTGGATAGTGACCTATCTGGAGCTAAGAAAATCTTTGTTCAAATCCTGCCTTGGATATACATTTGTTGTACCACCATGGACAGTAGATAGAGGTCAAGTTTCTTCAACATAAAATGGGATTAATAATAGTACCTATCTCAAAAGGTTGTGAGGATTAAATGTTTATAAAAATATTTAGCACAGTGCTTTGTATGTAATAGATGCTATATAAATGCATATTCCCTTACCTTTCCCAACCTTCCTCTTCCTATTTAACTTCTTAGTGTATCAGGTATCTCTATAAAATATAAATTACAAGCAAATATAATCTATATCAGTTGGAGGCAGCTTCAGTTTATGGAGTTCATCATACTAAATAAATCACAAATTCAGGCTTCCTTCCCTCCCCTCCAACAAAATAAAATAAAATCCTTTGTGGAGAACTAACCCAAAATTTTCCCTTAATTTAAAAAAAAATACCTATGTATTACTTTGGCTGATGAAGTCTGAATGCAGATTAAAGTATACTTTTTTTAAACTTCCTTTTTCTTGGTTTTTCTTTTTCTTTTTGTTTGTTTGGATTGCTTTTTCTTTTATAGCTTTTATTCAGCAGAAATATGTATAACATATCAAATTGCTTGCCTTATCAATGAGATGGGAAGATAAGAGAGAAGAAAAGAATTAATAATTCAGAATTTTAAAAAATGTTAAAAATTGTTATGTGTAATTGGAAAAAAACATTTTATTTGTTTTGAAGTTGCTTACCTACTGTGGGCACTGGTGTTCTAAACCTATGAAGCAAATTAGAAACAAAATAATATGATTATGCAAGAAATGAGGGAAAATGTGAGTTTTGAGTAAAAAGTGTCAGTTACATTATTTCCTTTTCCCTCCAGGCACCTACTTCCTTTCCTGATTCAACAAGTACTCTCAGTATGAATCCCATGGTAACCAAGGTATGTGACCACATTTGGAAATTAATCTATTTAACCTTGGCTTAAATTTTTGTGCATGTATTTGGAAAAATATGGAATAATAATTGCTAATTGTTGGTTTTATATCCTTCTGTGTAATTAGCCTAAGTTATAGAAATGACTTCCTGATTCATGGAAATCTAGCTTAGCTTTTCCTAATATCAGAACAAATAGTCAACCATCAGTTATCTACTCTAGAGTTGTCAAACACTCCATGACTGACCCCTTCACAATACTCCTGAGAGGAGGTCAAACTAGATTAAAAAAAGTAATTGGGAAATATTTAACAAAATAAATGGAAATACATTCAAATATATATAATATGTCATTTGAAAACTAAGTCAATGGGATGCTCATATGGATCTTTATATTTGGGTAAGTGGCTGTTTTCTTTCACCAATGATGAAACAGGCAAACAAATTAAGTGACTTGCACAAGGTCCCACAGCTAGGAAGTGTCTGAGATCACATTTGAATTCAAGAACATGAGACTTCCTGAATCCAGTCCTGACACTCTATCCCCTGTGCCAACAAACTGCCCTTTCTTGGGCTTAGTGATACCATGAGATTGTACCTTAACAAAAAGATAGATTCTGGCATAATCTGTCCTCACAAAGGGGAGCTTTTCTGGAAGAAAAAAATATATAGAATGGGGGCCATATGCTTATTAATGCTCATGAAACTGTTCTGAGAAAGCTGAGAGGAGCCCAGTGCATATGAAAAAGAGAATTAGTAATAAGGTTTATATAATTTGAACTCTCTAGTAATGGTGGGAAACCAGTGGCCTAAGTGCCAATGATAGGAATGAGTCAGCTGTGATGGCTGTTGATTCTGCCATATACACCTATTTTTATCCCTCTTTCTCCTCACTCTTGCTTTACTTTTTCTGATCCTCTCTTTTTCATCCAAGGTCTATATTTTAGACTTGCCAATAAGTGCCCATGGTCTTTGCTTGGCCTATTTGATGGCTAAAGTTACTGCTGACACTGGCTCTGGAAGCACATGAATACTTAGGAAACAAGGGAGGAGAAGATAGTTTAAGTCATATGTCCAGGGTTTGAAAGACTGTATATAACTAAAAACAAAACAAACAAACAAACAAAAAAAAAAAAACAGGCAACCAGCTCAAAGACAATCAGTATATAGCAAAACAGGTCAGTTCTTAGTTCATTATACTTTTTACTTACCATATGCTTTGATTTTATTTATCTATGTACATCACTGTGTGGCATTCCTTCAGTAAAATAAAAGCTGTATTTTAAGTCCCCATTTAGCATAGCTGCTTTCATATATAAGCACTTTAGGCTTCCTAAATTGAACTCTGGCCTCTAGAGCGAGGGAAAATGCACTATATAAAAGTGTAATCCATAGCACTTTTTGATAACTTTAATTTGGGGGGAAGCACTTCCTACTTCAAGATCACATTTTTCTCTTTGCAAGTGCCACTAATTATTCTTAGTTCCACCCTGTGAAACAATTTTGAATCCTAATGATAGCTTTTGGAGGAAGTATTATGTCCTGTCTAAGTATTTTTTTCTCCAGACAAAATAACTCAAGTTTCTTCCACCTTCAACCAGTCTTTATATGGTCCTGCAGCCTAAGAAATCCTAACCTTTGATTCTTAGAATAAAACAGAATATATGTGTTTGTGTGTGTAATGCATATAACATGTATTTATATATCTATGTGTATGCATCTACATATAAACATATACATATCATATTTATACCTATATGTGTTTCTGTATATATATATATATATATATATATATATATATATATCTCCATACATATACATATAGTCATGTATATAGGTATACTGTGTGTGTGTGTGTGTGTGTGTGTGTATCATCCATGTATATGAAGAGAAGAGATAGAGGATAAGACTGAGAGGGAGAAGGGAAAAAGGCTCCAGAGCAAACTTCAGAAAGTAAAGCTAAGCAGTTATCTGCTTGAATTCATTCTGTGGGCATGAGATGTCTATTTCATCATATACATGGTAAATGTGAATGGACAGAAATCTTTTAAGAAGTGCTGTATTCATGTCCCAACCTCCGATATACTAGCATCTGAAAAGGCTGTTGGAGAAACCACAAAATAAGATTTATTTG
Source organism: Sarcophilus harrisii (assembly GCF_902635505.1). NCBI lineage: Eukaryota > Metazoa > Chordata > Mammalia > Dasyuromorphia > Dasyuridae > Sarcophilus > Sarcophilus harrisii. The sequence continues at coordinate 192,235,035 of NC_045426.1, forward strand.
TCTATCTGCAATCCTCAAACTACTTTTAGGAATAAGATAAGAAATTTAAAATATAATCATGACTCAAAAAACTCCTGTTTAGTAGAAATTTATAGAGGAGTTAGGAGACATCTAGATGTCAGGGTTCAGGAAGACTGAATTCAAATGTAGTCTCAGACATTTACTATCTGTGTGACAGATCCTAGGCAAAGTCCTCTTTTTTTTTTTTTTTTTAACCTTTGTTTGCTTTAATCCACTGGAGAAGGAAATGGCAGACTCTGGTATCTTTGCCAAGAAAACCCCAAACAAAGTCACAATGAGTCAGACCCAACTGAAATAATTTTACAACAACAATAAAAAGCCCAATCTAAGATTATGGCTACAAATCATTACTTTTATTATTATTACTTTATGCATATCATGCTTATCTAAGTCTTATATTAAAGAGTGATCATAGGATTGTAGATTAAAAGCTAGAAGCAGAGATGCTGGAACTAACACATACATACTAGTTCAGGAGAACCAATTATTAAATTTTTAGTGTGAGCCTATACATTTTGGCAATCAGCAAGCTACAAATCAAGACCTAACTTACTGTTTTGATGATTGTCTAGACTTAAGAAAGTGATGGAGAAAATGCTAACTATTGAAATTAAACTTAAAAGTGTTTTTTTTTTTTTTCCTGAAGAACCAGTTTTTGAACCCTTACTAGCACCCTACTGACTGGAAGAAACTGTTATTTAATTATTTATTCATATCAAAATCTCTGTGACCTTGTAGATAGATTAATATGTTCATTTCACAAATATAAGGCTGTGTTTGTGGGCACTCATATTTGTTGGCAAAATTTGTTACATGTAAATAAATTTCATTGGCTCTTAATTAGGCGCCTATTTATAGTATTTTGCCAACATTTAATTCATTTCAACAAGCATCTTTTAAATGCATATAAGGCATATTGTGGGTATTCAATAAATGTGGATTGAATTGAAATGTACACTGTCAAAAAATTAAAATGTTGATTTTATTTCTAAAACAACAAACCAATAAATTATACTTGCAGAAACAAAAATAAAGGCAGAAGCATGAACAAGAAATGTGCTATTTGAGTAAAGACAAAGTGCAGACCTTTTTTTCCTGTTTTCTTTAAAATGTGCCTTTGCACATGCAATGTTTTTTTGTTGCCTCCCTTGGAGAAACAGTCTCTCTATACAAATGCTTTGGTATGCTGAATGAGTCATCATCACGCAAGTGATTGGGCCTCTCAGTATTATGGTGTCACACAAAATGTTCTTTTGTTCTGTGTTCTAGGTAGAAGATAAACTGTAAAAAATTTTTTAAAAATGAAAATGAAATGGTAGTGCTTTTATGTAGGGCATTTTGACATCTGGCTTTTCAAAACAATAAAAATATAATCTGCAAAGGAGACTGATAGAAAGGACAGTTACAAACTCCAGAATATTTGATCTTTTTAAAATGTAAATTTCATGAAGGTAGAGAAGTCTTCTTGACTAAACTTTCTTTTGTTGTTGTTGTTTTTAAAGGCAATTGAGGTTAAATGACTTGTCCAGGGTCACATAGCTAATAACTGAAGCTGGACTTGAACTCAGGTCCTCCTAACGTTAAGGCCAGTACTCTATCTGCTGCACCATTTGGCTGCCCCTTGACTAAACTTTCAGTCTCTTGTAGTGCCTATTCAAAAGACAAATATTTTGTTGTTTAGTCATTTCAGTCATATCTGACTCTTTTTGAGTCCATTTGGGGTTTTTTTTTGGCAAATATACTGGAATGGTACTTCTTTCTCCAGCTTATTATACAAATGAGGAAACTAAGGCAAACAGGATTGAGTGGCTTGTCCAAGGTCACACTGCTAGGAAGTGTCTGAGGCCAGATTTGAGCTCAGATCTCCTGCTTCCAGGTCCTGCCCTCTATCTACTGCATCACCTGCATTTATTAAGCACCTACTATGTTCTAGGCATTATATACACAAATGCAAAAGAAAGACAGATAGTCCCTGCTCTCAAGAAGAGGAAGCCAAGAAGAGTGGAGGCAGGAAAGTGTCCTGCAGCGAGGTACAATAGAGAAACTGAAGCATTCTCTCCAAGTGGGAAGTGATGTACTGGCTGCCCTCCATCCAGAGGAGCAAAGGGTGGGGATGTGGCTGATGGCACCTTGCAGTGTCGTGAGGTTTCCCAACAAGAAGGTTCCTTGGGCCATGATGGAAGTCACAGGAGGGCAGCCAGATGGAACGTGGAATGGTGCACTCCAGTGTGTTTTGTAAGCATTGAGAAATATTACTGAATTGGGTGAGGTCTGGTTTTTAATTTAGAAGCAGCATAGCACAGCAGAGAGAATGCTGGACTGGAGGTAAGAAAACTTGCAGATAATGACCTCAGATATCAGCTGGTGATCAGAGAAGCTAGAAGGTGTGGTGGATAGAGTGCCAGGCCAAGACTCGGGAAAACCTGCACTCAATTCTGGCCTTGGACACTGACTAGCTGTGGGACTCTGGGCAAGTCACTAAACCCTGTGTGCCTCAGTTTCCTCATCTGTAAAATGAGCTGAACAAGGGAATAGCAACACTCTGGTATCTCTGCCAAGAAACCCCCATTTGGGGACATGAAGAGTCAAACAGGACTAAAACGATTACACAAAAAGATGGGCAAATAACTAAGCCTTTCTGAGCCTTTAACAGTTTTTTTAAAACTTAGCTGTCAGCGCATCACAATATGCTTTAGCAAAGAGAACTTACAAAACTTTAAAAATAAAATACATTAAGATTGTGATGATAGAAACTTGGAACACCATTGAATTTTGCCCTTATAGATTTGTTGATAACCACATAATTAATTTTTTGGAATCATAGATTTAAACAGTATCCAAGAAGCAGCTACACAAAAGTAGAGATTGTTTTTGTAGTTGGCAAAGAGAAAAGGGGTCTTCTGCAAATTTTGGTAGAGTTATTTGATTTTAAATTAAGTTCTTCTTTTAGAATACACACACATATACACACATACATACACACATGCGTATATATCTATAAACATATTTCGATGTATATATATAGACAAATATATGTACTTGTGTGTGTGTGTGTGTGTATATGTATATGTGTATATATATATATATATATATATATATATATATATATATGAGAGAGAGAGAGAGAGAGAGATACAGAAAGAGAGCAAGAACCATGAAAGTTAGTAAAATAATTACTTTGTTGCCCTTTTCTCTACTTAAAGCATTTGACTATTTTATTAGACTTAACCTTTTTGTTTTGAAGCCTTGATAAATATGTATTGTAATATCAGGCTACTCCAATCAAACAGACCAAAGGACTGCATTATCATGACAAGAAAAGGAAAAATCCTCAGGTGACATGCAACTCATCTTATTTTTCTTTGTGTAGTCTTTGTGAGTCTGTGACACCATTGGCACAATTTACTAATGATCACTTTACCTGCTCAGCACATGCTAATATTTTTAGATCACCATTTTTAATAAAGAACTATGCACCAGATTGCAATTTCCCTCATAGATTCACTTTTGGCATCAGCATTTTGCTACTAAAGTTAACTTCTCTATTTTCTCTGTTCTATTGCACATTTCATAATTTTAAGCCATCAGCTAAAATTCAAGATGAATACATTAATTATGGTCAAGAAACTAGTTTCAGTAGCAGCAGAAGTTCCCTTGGTCTTGAAGATTAGGAGCTGTGATTGATTATTTACTAATTATCCTCCAGTGATATTTGATAATAATGAGATCATTGATAATGTGACATAAGACATTTGAAGGGACTCTTACGAAAAATCCTTGAAATGTATGGAAAAGAAAAAAGCAGATTGTAAAGTTTAACCTAGAAAAGTGAATTTTAATATTTTTGGATTTTAGATCACAATTTTTACAATTTCAGTCAATGTTATTTTTAGAAGTTCGAGAACTATCAGCATTTCTATATTCTTGCTCTTTTGAGTATTATACCAGGAAAAATATGGTGATCTTTATAAACTTTTAAAATTACTTGTGGATTTGTTTGTTTTTTTTTAAGCAGGCTGAACAGATACAAACCGAAGAAAAATCACAGTCAACTAAGGTATGATGTTTATTTGTTTTTATATTGGCCCATGGTTCTCATTATTACAAAGAGTCTTAGATGGAAGAATAATCAGTAGTGAAAAGAATATGAAAACAGAGATCAGAATATAAGAGTTTTCAGTTCATCTCTGCTACTTGCTGATTATGTATTCTTGGGCAATTAAGTTGACCTCTTTACACTTGGATTTCACATGAGAAGAATGAACTAGTTGCACTGGATGATTTCTAAGATTCGTTGAAGCTCTAATATTCCGAAAGAATTGTCACTTAGTGTGAAGACCGCACCGCGTATTTTAAAATCAGCCAGAGTCAGGAATTCAGGTTAGGGGAAAATCGTCAGTCTTTATTCTCGGTGAAGAAAGATCGGAGGTGGAAGAGAATCGGCAATAGCAATGTGTGCAGCTGAGTCAAGAAGCTAGCTAGATCAGCAGCCACACAACTAGCATTAGGAGTATAGAACCCAGGCCAATCTCTCCCAGCTTCTCTTCCTGTCTCTCTGCCTCCATCCATCAAAATCGTCATTTCCTATACAACACATCAGGACTTGCACAGAGAGTGGGCGGGGGCCATTCTTTATCCAAGCATGTATATTAATAGAGTGTAGTCCAATTACTATTTAGCCTCACGTGCTTGGGACTTCAGTGCATCAACTCAAGCCTCAGCCCATTACAACTTATGTTTTGTATGTATTTATTGTGAAGAACTTGAATCCTTGGGCATTGAAACTGGTTGAGTAACTTTGGGTCATTCATTTAACTGCTCAGGGGTCTGGCTACCTTCTCTGGTGGTAAGTTGCAAAAAGGTTATCAGTTTCAGAAATGTGTCAACCTGATATAGTATAGATTGCCTTTTCTGCTTATAATTTCCTACATCAGTGAATCACACATCCAGTTTCTGTACGTTAATGTGTAATGAAGATGTGATGTTTCATAGAGGAAATTTAAACATAGAGAACAGCAGTTTATTTTATTCTAATCCAAATTTTAGGTTTTTGGTGTGTAGTTTGAGAAGAACAAGGGAAGAGGGGATAAAAACTATGGTAAGGGAGTAATAACAAACGTTAGGGAATATAAGTGAAGAGTGAATTTGCTCTTTGGGTAAAGCACCTGTATTATGTTAATCAGGAAAAAATGTTCCAGCATAGCAATCTGATTGATTGGATTGATAGTGGAAGGGAGTCCTTAGGGATAAGACTTTCTTGCATCACCAATTACCAATCAGGTTATTGAATCAGATGTATCAAAATGCATTATGAGATCTAGGAAAGAGAGAAGAAATTTTTATCTTCATTCCCTGAAATTTTAGAAACTTTCTCTTATGTATTTGCAAGTGGAGGTCACCACCTCCCTTCCACTCCTAGATGTATCCACAGTACCAGAACATCCCAATGAAAAGTGAAAAATAAACTATCACTGAGATGGTTACAAACTACCACTACAATATGCTGACTAGTGTAAAGATTTAGAAATGGATTTCCTTTTTACTTTTCATCTGGATTCTTGGCCAGTCTGCTAACTGGCCTCATTGTAGGCATATTGTTTAAAATTAAGTATTGACCCAAGAACATGCAACATTTTTAAAGCCACATAGTAGAACAAGAAAACATTTTTTTCCACCAATAACTAATATGTTAGTAAGCACCTTCATTGTACCAAGCACTATACAAAGCACTTTTCAGTTATTTTCTTATTTTTAATATCTTAATAACTTTTTATTTTATCAAATACATGTAAAGATAGTTTCCAACATTCACCTTTATAAAACTTTGTCTTTCAACTTTTTCTCCCTCTCTACCCTCCATCCCTTCCCATAGACAGCAAGCAATCCAATATAGGTTAAACCTGTGCAATTTTTCCAAACATATTTCCATATTCATCATGCTGTGCAAGAAAAATCAGATCAAAAGGTTAAAGGGAGAAAAAGCAAACAAACAACAATAATAGATAAGATAAAAATACTGTGCTTTCATCCACATTCTTTCTCTCTCTCTCTCTCTCTCTCTCTCTCTCTCTCTCTCTCTCTCTCTCTCTCTTTGCTGAAGCAATTGGGGTTAAGTGACTTGCCCAGGGTCACACAGCTGGAAAGTGTTAAGTATCTTGAGGTTGGATTTTAACTCAGGTCTTCCTGACTTCAAGGCTGGTGCTCTATCTACTGTGCCACCTAGCTGCCCCCACATTCATTCTCTATAATTCTCTCTCTGGAGGGGATGGCTCTTTCCATCACAAGTCTATTGGAGTTACCTTGAATCACCTCATTGTGGAAAAGAGCCAAAGGACAGGAAAACTGTAATGATGTTTTTCCCCAGGAAGAACTAAGTGCTTAGATCTAATCTTGTGTTCTCTTGCTGCCTCAATATCCTGAAACCATTGTTAAATATTTTTTGTATCTCTTGAAATTGGCAGGCTACTGAACCTCATATGAAAGATGCTCATAAAGAAAAAACAAAGGACGATAAAATGGTAGGTACTTACAATTGGATTTTGCTTTGTATGTCTTTCTTGCTTCACTTGGAAGAATCTGTCAATCTTGTAATTTAAAATATATTATCTTACTGAAATTTTTGTGTCTTTGCTTGTAGCAAAAAATCCCCGATGAGCAGTTGGCTGCAGAAACTAAGGATTCTTTATTTGGAAAAGACACCCTCAACCCCTCTGACCAACCAACACAAGACAAACCAAAACAAGACAAACCAACAGAAGGCCCCCAGGTAAAACCAATTGGATAGAATATTCCAAGTGTGTCTGAGAAAAATCCACATTTTTTACATCCACATACATCCACACTGAGGGGCAGAACTTTCCAGTCAGTCTGTCCACTGCACTGATTGTGTTGATGTCTGCAGTGCTTTGCCCTCTTGTGAAGTGACATAGTTGGGGAAAGTTATGCCCAGGATTACAGAGGTAACAAAGCAGGTACTTCCTCCAAAACATTCCTAATCCTGAGGAATGGCCAACATGACTTTAGAAGCAGATGGCAGGGAACACATCTTGTAGAAGCAGATGTAGATGTGAGAGAACAAATATACAAAGCAAAGACCCAGACAGGTTCCTAGTAGCCATGAGTCAGCTGGATGACTCATTAGAGAGAGCCCTGGGCCAGATGCAGCTTCAGGTACTCGCTAGCTGTGTGGCTGGCCAAGTCACTTAACTTTGTTTGCCTTAATCCAGTGGAAAAGGAAATGACAAGCTGCTCTGGCATCTTTGCCAAGAAAGCCCCATACAGGGTCGTGAAGGCTCAGACGTGACTGAACAATAGCAAGCACATACTTTTCCTCCTTCACTTCTTCCTTCAACCCTGAGGGCCAGACCTATTTTAAAATCAAAGACATTGAAAATTCTCATAAGATCCTTAATTTAGAGATCAAAGGAGCCTCCGAATCTGTAGGGGGCCTGAACTCTGAAGAAGTATATTTGAAACAAGGTGTTAACTCTGTGAAATTGATGAGATGATGATTCTCTAGTATACATATACTTAGTACTTAGCATAGGGATGTAATGGTTCTCTAGTTCACACATTTAGTATGCGCAATGATGTAATTGTACTAAGGTATTTAAGGGCTGAGAGGACTTGAAATAAACGGACTCCATCTTTGACCATTCTGGTGAGTCTCCTGCCTCCTTCACTCCTCCACTGACTAAAGACTCGGACTGATTCCGAGGTCTTCTGGAGAACTAGTCTGAACATTACAGGACCACCTATTTAACAATGAGGAAACTGAGGCAGAGAGCAATTAAATAACTTGTCATACTCACACAGATTTGAACTCAGATGTTCCTGACTCCAAATCTGTGTCCTATTCTAACATGCTGAGTTTTAAATTTTGTTTTTTTTGTCTTGTTGCAAAAAAAAAAAAAAAGAAAGAAAAGAAAGAAAAGGCACTGAGAAGTTATACAAGCACATAAATAAATGCCCTTTGGCAAATATTGCAACTATAGAACTCTCTACAGTAGCCCATCACATCACTAGCCAGAGACTTGGTGCATGACTTAGTCTGAATGTTGAGATAAAATTTTTAAAAGATTACACATCTGCAAATGATGTATTCTAAGACCAGCAGTCCTTTCAACCCAGGAGGGTTTCAAAGTACACAGGAGGGTTTCTAAGTCCTCCTTGATTCACAAATCTCTTAGATCATTTACTTCCTCATCACTGGCATTGTCACCACCAGAAGAAACAAAAGCAGGAGAAGCAAACAAAAATTATACATGTGTGTGTGTGTATTGCTTATCCTATATTATACTATATTTTAGGAGCTTGTTTTTGCTTTTGTTAGGGTCTTTTCTTATTCATCAGCTTGGTTCAGGTACCCCCAACTTTGAGTTCCTTTTCAGACTTTAATAGCTTACAGCTAAACTAAAACTTAGGATCCAAGGTATTAAAGCTTAAAATTGAACTAAGAATCTGAAGACAACAAGTATAGTGCCTGACACCATATGCACATATAAGTTTTAAATATTATTTGACAATATCATTAACAGTGGGCTAGGGCTTATTGGTAGTGTTTGATTCAACATACATGTATGAGGCATCTATTATTTATTGGCTTCTGCAGCAAGTGAAATCAGACAATATTCCTGTCCTACAAGAAGCATACAATTAAGTAAAGAAGTTAAGATTTATATAAATGTCCTTGGGTGAAAAGGTTGTCAAAAAGTATTTTGTAAACATTAAAGCATGATGTAGATTGGAAGTGTGTTATTGTTGCTCAGTCGTTTTTTTCAATCATGTCCAACTCTTCATAACCCTTTTTGGAGTTTTCTTGGCAAAGATACTAAAATGGTTTGACATTACTCTATCAGATCATTTTACAGATGAGGAAACTGAGGCAAACAGGGATAAGTGGCTTGTCTGGAATCACATAGATAGTGAGTGTTTCAGGTCAAATTTGAACTCAGAATACAATTCTTCCCAATTCCAGACCCAGTACTCTATCCACTGCACCATCTAGTTTTCCCTAAAAGGGCTGTTAATTGTTGCCCTTAGATATATTTCAAAATAAGTGCCATTAAAAAATTTGAGAAGAGCTCCCTTTTTACTGGGCATTTGTAAAATGGGTCTTGAAGAAGACAAAACTCAGTAGGCAAAAGTATTGGTGGGTTTAAAAGGAAGAAAAATTAATTCCAGGCCCAGAGAGAACAATATGTTTAAAACTATGGAAATGGAAGAAATCAGGAAAAAACAAACCAACAGAGAGTATCCAGTTGGGTTGAAATGTAGTTTCTGAAGAGCAATACCAAGATAAGACTAGAAAGATAAATTAAAGGCAGATTAAAAAGAACCTTGAGTTCAAGATCTCAAGAGTTTCATCATTTCTGTTTGGTATCAGTGGAAGCTCCCTAACTAAAGGCTTTTGAGCTTGTAAGGGTCATGATAATATTGGTGCTTTAGGAAGATGACACTGGTAATTATAAGAAGTATTTAAAGAAGAGAGAAGCTCGAGGAAGCAAGATCACTTAGAACTATTATAATAGTCCAGTCATGAGGTGGTCAGGTCATAAATTGAAGTGGTAACAATGCCAGTGAAGAGGAAGTGTATGATCTAAGAGATTCGTGGATCAAGGAGGACTTAGAAGTTGAAACCCTCCTGGGTTGAAACAACTGCTGGTCTCAGAATATATCATTCACAAATGTGTAATCTTTTAAAAAATTTATCTCAACCTTCAGATTAAGTTGCCTAGCAAGTCTCTGGCTAGCAATGGGACAGGTTACTGTAGACAGTTCTATAGTTGCTACATCTGGCAAATTATATTATGAAGTAAATAACCGCATATTAACACAAGTCATTGTGAACCTGTATGTCTTACATCTATTTTTCAGATAGGGACATTCAGTAGAGATTCTTCCCTCTATCACCCACTTTTGTACTTTATGCTTAACTATTTCTTAAAGTAACTTTAGAGGGACTTATCAAATGTTGTTATCCAATTAAAATAACTGAAGGTCAAAATTAAAATTTCATTCCATAAAGCGAAATGAATTTTTCTTTATAGAACTTTCATAGCACCTAAACACAATGTACCTAAATTTGGCTTTTTATTGAAAAGAAAAGCTGAGAAATATATGGAAGCCATTGAACTTTCCAAAAAAAAATTCAGGATCTAGAAAGATCCAAAGACTTTAGAAGAATGCATTAAATTAAATAAGATGAAATTTAGTAGGGATAAATGTGAAATCATATACTTGAGTTTAAAAATCTACTTTATCAATACAGAATGGGCAATGAGTAGCTTTTCACAATTTCTCTGGGGAAAAAAAACAGGTTTATTAACAGACTGACTAAAATATGAATATGAATCAACAATATGACATGGCAGCCAAAAAGGCAGTGTGTTCTAGGCTACCTTGAGGGACAAAATATCCTAGATGAAGGAGGAAAAAACCTTTGCCATATTCCCCCATCAGGATATATCTACAGTCTTATGCTCAGTTCTAGGCATCACGTGTTCAGAAAGACATAAATGAAAGATCATGTCCAGAAAAGTATGAGCAGAATTTTAAGAAGACTGGAAAAAATGCTGTTTAATAATAAGTTGAAGAAACTTGAGGAAGTTTAGTATGAATTATAAAATTCTAAAGAGAGGAGGATATCACAGCTGTCTTTATGGGACCCATACTTAGAAAAGAGAAAACTTATTCTGCTTAAAGGGAAGAATTAAGAGCTATCAGTGGAAGCTGCCAAGAATTATAGGGATTTGAAGGTTTGGTTTAGTTGTGGATTTTTTGTTTTGGTTTTGATTTGGTTTGGTTTGGTTGGGTAAGGAAAGATTTCCTTACGATTACAGCCATCCAGAAGTTAAATGGCTTCCTCTTCACTAGACATTTTTAAGTAGGTACTTGAATCCTTTGTTGGGACTCTTATAGAGGGGACTCTCAGGCAAGTACAAAATGCCTAGAACTGAATTACAGTATCCAACGGAGTCTACATAGAATGTTCTAAAAGAAAATGCCAGAACCCTGATCTTGGTTTAACTCTAATGTTTTTAGCAATGACTTGGCAACTTCTTTGAAGAATTACATGCAAGTTAAGCCTTTAATATAATAAAAGGTCAAAATATGTATTTTTCCTTTTGAGAAATAATACAAAGCAGTTGTAAAGTTTGCACATTATTGACATATCTTCAAAATTCTGAGAAATGACTTGAATATCTTAGCTCTAAGTAGTCAACTAATATACAAATTTGTGGTAGGGAAATTTGGGGAGGGAGGACAGGAAGAGGAATGCCCCAGGAGGATTGTCTACTTTAAATTTTGGCCCCAGATGAAAATGAAGAAAATACCATATGCATGTTCATAATAGATGGGCCATTTATTTAGGATTGATTGTAAAATTTAAATAGATTAGATTATAAATCTAAAGAAAGCCAGAGTTGTTCACTGAAAATTAAACCTTAATTAATGTAAGGAAAGACCATGAATTTTTACCTGCCTTTGTTTATGCCAGAATTTAAGGGCAAGTCAATTTCTGTGTGCCTCAATTTCTTTTCTTGTTTAAAAGAAAAAAAAAACTAGATTAATAATACATACTTAGGTGATGTGAAGAATTGTGAACTACTTTATCCTATGTAAGGTTTCTGCATTTTAACACTTAAAACAGAAAGAGACATTCATTATTTTAGCATGCTTTCATGGTTTTTCTTAATTTTTTTAGAACAAAGAAAATGAATCCGTGTCTCTACCAGAACTAGTAAAAGTTGAATCCAGTAAATCTTCTGAAAAGGTAGGAAGACAATAGTAGTTTCTTATATAAAGCATTTATTCATATTTGTTGTGTCATTTTCCCCATTCTGATGTGATTACCTAGTTTTAGAAGTAAAGATATTCTTTGGGGAGTAATTAAAAATCATGCAAGGATTTAACTAAAGGAAAGACCTTGTAATAAATTACTGTTTTAGGCCAACATATTAATAAACTGAAGAAAGTGCTTGTGTTTTTTCATAAATATTAAACATGTATGAAAGTCACTTTTTCAATTTTTTTACTTGGTCTAATTTCATTGATACAGAGAATTGTTAAATTATTAAGTGTAGGTATAGCTCCAATATACTATGTATGCATTTATATATACTTTAAAGTGGTTAAATTATTATAGTATATACATATATTTACTGCATATGTATTTATTATATGTATTTTATATGTGTATATACAAAGTATATTTACCATATGTAAAGTGACCATAGTAAATTGGAGCTATACATGCATTTATATATGTATAGATATACCTACATATGTATATATAGTAAATATTATTATACCATTTGAATAGCTTAAGGTTGAATTTAAATTTCATTTCATAAAGCTAAAAAAGCTTAACATGTTGTCTTTCCTCCCCCAACTCCCTTCTGCTTGCCATCAGACTTTTAAGTTCCTTGAAAGCAGGTTCTGATTTTTGTATTCAGCGCCTACATATAGTAGGTGCTTAATAAATGTTTTCTGACTTGATTAAGGACTATTACTGTGGAAATCCCTTCTACCAATACAGATTAACACCGGTTTCAAAATATATAGTTTTCAAAATTTACTTCCTACTTCTGAAACACACAATCTATAGCTCTGGGCAAATCACTTAACCCCTTTGTGGCCCAGACTGCTCCCATATATTTTTCTTGAGTCAAATTTGATTGTTTTTTTCATATTCAGAATCAAGCTATCTGAAATCATGAGATGAATAGGACATGGAGTCCTAAGTATTTGTACCCACCCCTTAATACTTACTGGCTGAGTGACCAGGGGCAAGTCACACTTAACTTATTTGAGTCCTAGTTTTCTTGTCTATAAAACTGAAATGATGATAGCTATAATACCCACTTCACAGGGATGTTGTTAGGATCAGATGGAGGTAATGCATGTAAAAAATTTTGAAACATAAGGTGCTCTCTAAGCATCAGTTAGTAGCAGTCATTACTGCAGAAGTGATAACAGTATGACAGGATCACCAAATTTAAAAGTTACTTGGGACCTTCAGAGATATGAAAATCTATTACATACCCAGCAGTAGTTAGTTGTCTAGCCTCTGCTGAATCCCATAAGGAGGAGGAACTCATCCCTCTCTTAAAGTGGCTTATTCCACTTTTGGATGAATCTCACTGTTAGGAATTTTTTCCTGATGTCAAACCTAAATTAACCTCTGTATTATACTTTGTTATGGAAATGCTTATTTCACTCTATTCTCTCTTCTATGACAGCCCTTGAGATACTTGAAAACCAGTCTCCATTCAGTCTTCTTTGGCTAAATAAGCCTAATTCTCTCAATCAGTCCTCATGTGTCATGGACTTAAGGTCATTCACCACCATTCTGTGTACCCTTTCTGGGTTTTCTCCTCATGTGGAGATCTTGGGCTGCATGAAGAAGAATATAGCTTCTGAGAAGAGGGAAGTGATAATCCCCTGTGCTCTGGCCTCCTTAGACCTAATACAGGGTACTGTGTGCAGTAGTGAGACTTAAGTAAATTATTCTCTTGTGAAATGTTTCCTTACTAAGGTTTACTCAGTGCTCAGTTATTCTCTATGATGGGGATCAAAATTCAAACACCTATCTATTTGCTTTCAAGTGATATTTATTATTTTCTTCTTTTTCAGCGTTCCTTGGATGATGCTTTAGATGACTTAGTAGACACATTAGGAGGATTTGAAGAAAATAAACCTGAAAGTCCAAAATATACAGGACCTCCTGTTTCGGTACAATATCTGTTATTTACTAAAGGTAGCATTGTACATTGGTCCTCATCTGGTGGCCCACCAGATAAGAACATATTTATTGTAACGATATATTAAAGCAATCAAGGGTCAGCCTGATATAGTGAATAGTAGGCTGACCAAGGAGTTAGGAAGACTTGAACTCAAATCCTACTCCTGACAGACTTGCTCTTTGACCATGGACAGTGCATTAGCTTCCAAGGCAACTCTCTAAAAATCTAAACTACAAACAAGTTGCTAGTCTGCATAAGCAAATGAAGATGTCACATCAGGCATGCTCTGTGCTGATGAAATTACAGAAGTGATCCATATAATATTATGATAAAGCATTACATAAATCTAAGCTGAGGCATATGAGGCATTTTCCTCAAAACAGCTTATGAGGTGAGTGGAGAAATAGTATCATCAGAAGAAACCAAGGTTTAGAAATAAAGTGACATAATGAAGGTCAAAGCTATTAAGTGAGATAAATAAAGTATTTAGATGCTGTAAATGGTGTGGGAATAAAAGACTAGAATTGGAATCCGTAAGGTTTGCTTTTGAATCCTACCTCAGTTATTAAAGTGCGCTCTCTGCCTCAGTTTCCTCGTCTGTAATATGGAGAGAGTAAGGACTCTTATGTCCTAGGATTGTTGTAGGTTCAAATCAGATACAATACACAAAGGGCTTTGTAAACTTCAAAGTGTTGTATAACTGCAAAGTGGTGCAGTCAGTAGAGTGCTGGGCCTGGAGACTGACTTGGGCACATCACTTAAACACAGTCTGCCTCAGTTGGGAATGATAACAGCACCCATTCTGCATAATTGCTGTGAGGATCAAATGAGATAATATTTTTAAAAGTTCTTAGCACAATGTCTGGTACATAGTAGATATAATATTTATATAGCATTTGCTTATTCCCTTCCCCTTTCCTTCCCTTATGTAAATGTTAGCTATTACTACTTGGAGTCCTAAGTCAGATTTTTCTGACTCCAAATCTAGAATGTTTTCTACTGTGCCACAGATAAGAACATAGGTATTGGTAATCTGATTTTATGCAAAATGATGTTAACAAGTATGACAACTTAGAATCATGAAGAGAATGGAAAATACTCTTACCATTAAATCACTCAAGTCCCTGTCAATTCCCCTAAACTATGCCAGTTGCTGCCCTATGGGAAAGGAAAGGGAATAAACATTTATATTGTACCTACTGTGGACCAGGCACTTTGCTAAGTACTTTAAAATATCATTTTATTTGATTCTGATGGTTTTTGGTCCTCTTTTTAGAGTTGAGGAAACAGGTGAATAGAGATGAAGTGACTTGCTCAGGCTAAACTCAGGCCTTCCTGACTCTAGCCTCAGTGCTCTATCTGCTGTCCCATCTGGCTTCTAAGATTAGTTGGTGTTCACAAATAAGCACTGTTCAATTGGAGAAGCACTTGCTATACTCCTTTTATATGGAATAAATTGCATAAAGTTTTAGATATTTAAAGGTAAAAAAATTGTTGCATGTATTTTCAGTGTATACAGAGGCAATGTTTGGAATAATCCTTTACTAGAACAGGATGAACTGTGATACTTTTCCTAACATCACAGCAGCTCAAAGACCCTATCCTTGTGGCTTAGGGTCTTCTGAAAACTCATGCCATTGTGAGTTTTATATGCTTGTCACTATAGTAAGTGTTTTACTAATATCTCATTTGATCCTCATAATTTTTAGTTAGTTATGTATGTATCATGATTTGTCCAAGTTTAATGTAATTATTATTTAAAGTCTCAGTTTTTTATCTAGATTATAGATACTCTGACAATAATGTCATTCTTAGGAATATATAGAACTTCAATTTCAGTAGGTTCCTTTGGTGTTTTCAAATAATTAATTATATATGTATTTTTGTAAATTTTTCAGGATTCATTTTCTTCCACTTACGTAGAGGAACTGGGCAAAAGGGAAGGCTCAATTCCCCCAGAATACAGAAAACTATTGGAAGTAAGTAGGATGAAAATAGAATTGTATTTTATATTTCCCAGAATTAAAAGACTTTAATATGTGCATCACTATTAAATTATTATTTTTTTTAATTTAGAAAACATGGGTAAAAAAATGTAAAACTTGTTAGGTGCTTTATTTTGTAAAGCATTAACAATCCTGTTTTGACATGGAATAGCCTTTTCATCACCACCAAATTAATGTGGTTTTTTTAGAGTCATGAAGGAGCATCCAGAGATCCACCAAACTCTGAGGTAAGTTTTGATTATATTATATTATATTATTATTATTTGATAATAAAATAATAGGAAGGAAGGAAGGAGAGAGGGAGGGAGGGAAGAAGAAAGGAGGGACGAAAGGAGGAAAGAAGGAAAAAGAAAATCTCAAGCTCCTGAGAAACCTAACTCCTCCTCACTGAGAAGGTGGTTCAATAATTTTCTATATATTTCCCATGAGAAGAAAAACAGTATAAAAACGTATCAAGATGATTATGATTCAGATGTCTGGAAGGAAAAGTTTATTTAGAAAGATGAGAAATATGAAGGAAAAATTCAGTGCTGTATTAGTATAGGTTGTAATTATTGTCCACTTACTTTTTAGACCAGCCTTTGCTCATCATAGGTTTTCTTGATACCACCTTTATTTTTTGAAGGCAGGTTATCATTGGTGACTTGTGGTTGCCTGCTTACCACTTCTCATTGCAGATACTGGTGTTGAAAAGATGAACTTTTTTGACAGCAGGCAGCTTAGGCTCATTGAGAACACAATGTAATTTTCTAGGGGAATGCTCTAGCACTTGAAGGAGGGAGCATCCATATGGAGGATGCATGGAAGGACTTGGGCATGAGGGGTTAGATATATTTTGCACCAGTAGATCAAATTGATTGCATCATGAATTCATTGTAGTGCCATCCCCTGCAGTGTATGAAATAACCTGTTATTGAATTTGAACTTCATCCATTATGCATGCCAGTCATAGTACCTTTTCATCTAGAAATCAATGGGAGAGGATGAAGCCATTGATAGCCTGTCATCAGACTTCACTTGTAGTTCTGCAGCTCCAGGAAAGGCAGAAGATAAAGAGGTATTGTTCTCCATGGTGTTTGCCTAGAAATATTTTTTATGATTTTTTAAAAAAATGTTTGGTAGTTCTGATCAACAGTGTTAATGCTCAAAGTGTTCCTCATGTAGAAGTTTGGATTTTGGTCTTTATTTTTCAGAAAGCTTCAGGAGAAGAAGTTTTAGAAGCCCAATCAGTAAACCTAATCAAAAGTGCTGTTCCTCCAGATGAGAAGAAACGAAGGATTGAAGAGGTAACGATATTTCTTCCTTAGGAAACTACCCGGTTCTAATGAGATTAATTATTAGCCTTCCTATATTCTCCCTTGATTAGGCTGATATGAACAATGTTCTATAAAAGTAGGATGTGTCTTTCCCCACTTGTGTGTTTGAGTAATTAAAACTGATTGGAGCCATGCCTGTCTGTATCCAGCAAGAAACAGTATAGTGAAATGGGAAGAACCCAAAGTCTGGAGTTGTAGGATGTAGGTTCAAATCCAGACTTTCCTGGATAAAATAGCAAAGTAATTCTCTGTCTTTGGGAATATTATTTATTACAAAATTAGTAAACCTTTAGCTAATTTGATTTAAAAATAATAGAGAAGAAAAATCAAATTGCTAGAATAAAAAAAAAACAGGTATACAAATTGTAATAGAGAAAAATGAAGAGAACTATCAGAAATGAGAATTGAAAAAAGATGAAGGATTTTTTGCAAAACCACAGATTGTCCAAATGAGCAGAATATGAAATAAAAATCTTTAATAATCTAATTTCAAACAATAAAAATTAACCTAGACAGGATGGATCCATAATTACATCAAACATTTAAATAATAATTAATATCCATATTATACAAATTATTCTCAACAATTGAGAGAGAAAAGTCACTTTGCTACTCTGTATCTCAGTTTCCCTGCATATAAATTGACATTGGATTTAGATGATCTTTAAAATTTCTTCCAGATCTAAATCCTATATACAAAGTTAGGCTTTGCATATTCATAAGAAGACTTTTGTTAACTTGAATCTTTTTGGTCACCTTTCAGGTGAAAATAAGAACACTAAACTTATTTCTTTTTTTGTATTATAGTATGATATAAAATTGCCTTCCCCCAAATTATTTGTACCTATTTGTATATATTTTGGATATCCTTATTTATTCCTGTTTTGTGTGTGTAGACACATACATTTATATGTACACACACATATATATATGTGTGTATGAACACACACACACCTGTTATTTTCCTCCAATAAGCTCATTTACGGAAGAAGCTATTTTAAGATTTTTGCCTTTTTATCCCCAGTATCTACCAGAGATCTTGGCACATAGTGGACATTTAGTACATGACTGTTTGTTGAGTCACATTTATGGTGTTCTGAGAGAAAGTTTGCATGTTCTCCTGTGAACCTCTCACTGTTGAGAAATAAGAGATAAGAAAATCCTACCATGCTAAGTAAGAGCTGGGAAGAGCCTTAGAGATCAATAGTCAATCAAGTAGCAAACCATCTCTCTTCATAATCCCAAATCAGCATGACTCAAGTGGACATTGAAGCCGCATTTATCCCTTCTTTCCCCATTAAAAACCACAAGAATATTAATTTCCTTTTCTCTCAGCCTGCTCCATGCCTGGAGAACACGCCATGTGTGTCACGTGTGGCAGCAGACAGCATGATGTCTTGGAGTCATTTGTCAATGTTCTTGTCTAACCTCCCAAAATTTCTCCTGTAAAGGAAAATTTGGTTGTTGTTTTTTTTTTTTTTTTATCTGAATGGCTAGTGATGGACACCACACCCATTTTTGGCAGTGTTCCAGAGCAGCTAGGATGAGGCTGCCAAAAGAAAATGAGTTTGCTTTTTTAAATCACTCTGTGCAGCTTGGGAAGCTATTTGGCAGGTGAGGGGATTTTTCAGAAGATTTTAAAACTGTGGCCAGAGAAATGATACTTAGGAATGTAGAAGGATATCTAGTAAGCCGTGATGCTTGAAATTTGTAGACTGAAAAACAATTTAATTTGTAGTAAATAATAATGAAAAATGTTTCAAACTTCCTAAGGGGAAAAGGAAATATTATTATTAGGTCAATTATAGGTCAATTATAATCATCATCTTGAAAGTCTTGTTTGTGTTTTTTCACATGTTACAAAATCACAGAAATTGAGATTTAAAAGGGAGAGATCTCACTAGCCTTTTAGTTCAACTCAAAATCAGAATGGAATCTTTTCACTAAAATAGTCTAGAAATAGTCATCCTGCCTCTGCTTGGAGGTCTCCATGGAGAAGTAACCCATTTCCTCCTAAGTCACCCCATTCTGCTTTGAGATGGATAGTTTTTCTTGACATCCAGCCTCAAGTTATATTTTTGTAATTTCTCTCCAGAATTTCTTGTTCTGTCAGGGGCAATGACAGCCCTTCAGATAGTTGAAAACCTCGAAGTCCCCTCTTTTCCAGGTCCTATTTCCTCTACCCATTCCCATGTGGCACATACTCCAGGCCCTTCACCATCTTAGCTGCATTCCTCTCAATATTCTCTGGTTTATTAATGTCCAGGTTCTTAAGCTGTGGCTCCCAGAAATGAACCCAGTACCCCACATGTGGTCTGACCAAGATAGATTATGAGATGATCATCATCTTATTCCTAGGAACTATGTCCTTCTTAATACAGCCCAGTATTGAATTATTTTTTCCCTGTCAAACTGCACTGCCAACTCACATTTAGCAATTAGATCTCTAAGCTTTTTTCCCATCCATCTGTTTGGTTTAATGTCCATTGAAGTATCCTTCTGGATGCTCCTTAACTCTCAGGAGTACTTGAAGGTGTATTTCATGCAAAGTGGGATTTAGAATGGAAAGCTCTTCAGAGATCATCTTTCTATAACCTCCTCATTTTACATACAGATGAAGAGAAACTGGGGCTCCAGCAAGCCAGACTGACTCAAAGGTCCCAGATGGAGTATATGGCAGAGTGTGCAGCCATTTCTTGGCTCTCTAGACCAGTGTTTTTTTTCTGTTATGCTACAGTGCTTTGTAAACATTTGCTTATAAATTAAAGACTTTTTTTCCTTTATTCTCAAAACAGACAGCCTCTGACAAAGCTGTAGATGATCTTTGTGAAACACTTAGCTATGCAGAAGCTGAACCTGAGATAGATACAAGCTCCTTCAAAGAAGTCGATGAGGTATTGTGCATGTTGTTATTTAAAAATCTTGTATTCTTTCCCTTCTCTGAAGTCTTCTTTTAGCTGTTCTTTTGGCTGAGATTAAAAGTAAGCTTAATTTCCTAATTGGGAGAGCTCAATTAAAAAGAAAATTAGAAATTGTTGCCATATAGTCAGTGACTAAAAAGAATATTTATAAATCTAGCCCTTAAATTTGAAAACAAGCATGAATTTGTTTCAGAGAAATTTCAAGTGGATCCCAAGTAAATATCCCAAAAGGGACTTTTAATGTATCTTGCCTTTTTTGCTATTCCACATTTCATTATGTTCATGAAATTTATATTTGCAGCGGACTCTAAATACTTATCATTTTTTAACCTATTGATATGATGAGCAATAAAAATGCTGGACCACGAGTCAGGAAGACTTGTCTTCATGAGTTCAAATCCAGCCTCAGACACTTATTAGCCGTGTGACCTAGAATAAGCCATTTAACCCTATTTGGTTCAATTCTTCATCTACAAAATGAGCTGGAAAAGGAAATGGCAAACCATTCCAGGATCTTTGCCAAGAAAACCCCAAATGGGGTCACTAAGAGTTGGACAGAACTGAAATGATGAAAACATAAAAGGCAGGGAGCAATTGAAGGAGTCCAGCATTTTAACTGTGGAGAAAGATGTAGATGATTGTATAGCCTTAGGAAGAGTGTTATTCAGGTGTTGGGGACCATAACTGCAAAGCATTTTCAATGTAGGTTCTTTCATGTTTCATGCTTATAACCTTAAAATTAAGCAGTATAAATAACGACAACACCAATAGTGAACATCTATGTAGTACTTACCATGATAAGCGTCTTATAAACATTATCTCATTTGATTCTTACAATGTCCTGGGAGAAATGCATTATTATCTCCATTTACAGCTGAGGAAATGTAGTCAAATAGCAGTTAAATGACTTATCCAAGGTCATACTAGTATATAACAAGTAGTGCATAACTTAAGACCCTATTCTAACTTCAGTTTTCCTGATCCTAGGCCCGCCTCTTTACCCACTGCACTGCCATATTTAAAAGGAACAGTCATTCTCTTTTTATAGCTAAGGAAGTTCAAGCTTAGAGAAGGGGATTTCAGTGCCTAAGTGTTGGCACTGCACAAGCCAAGACTCATAGTCAAGTCTTCTAACCCCAGGCCCAGTCTCTTTTCCACTTACCATGTTGCATCTTGTGGCTATTTGGCATAGTATTGACTGGGACTTAGACATATCTACAACACAATAATAATGTTCACAACAGTGACCTTCAACACCCTAGTAGGGGCTGAGGTTCAGAAAAACAGAAGTGATTTGCCGAAGGTCACACAACTAGGAAGTGCACAGAAGAAGGATTCTGAGGCAGCTCTTTCTGCCTCAGAGTCCAGAGCTCCTTCCAAAGCAGTAATCTGTGATGGTGGGTGGGGGTGTCTGTGTACTCCTTTGTGTGTGTAAGCCTGCTGTAACCCCTTGTTTAGAGGATTTAATTAACCAAAATGTTCACAAAGTATGTGAGAGTTGGAACAGATAATAGAGAAGCAGCATTACATAGTAACCATGGCAGTTAGTGAACATAGTTAGCAGTTAGGAGATTGGAGTTCTAGTCCCTGCTTTGTCTGCGAGACCTCCACTAAGTTAGTTGGTCCTTCTGGGCCTCTGTTTCCTCCTCTGTCAAATGAGGGCGTTGAACTCGTTAATCTTGAAAGTCCTACCAATTCTAACATTTACAATTCTATTTATTTCCATATTTGACAGATAAGGAAAACACAACCCATGTTGGAAATCAATTTATCCCCAAGTCACTAGCCACATAGCTAGTTACAGGCAAAGCCTGCATTTGAAGCTGGATCTGATTACCAGTCCAGTGTTCTGTCCACTACCCTGTGTTTCTTTGTCACCATGATGGATAACGGGAATGTTTTCTGTAGAGTATATTCAATTCAGTTAACAGGGAATGCATTCTGGAATACGGTAGTTGTCTTGGATGCCATATTGGAAAGTAGTGAAAGGGGTGGTATAGGGCCCATCACCAGGAATCTAATTGTCTTTCCAGAGGGGCAGAGGACCCTATTCCCAAGATTTCTATGCTCTCACTATCATCCTATCTAAACCAGGAAATAGGGAGAGGGAAATATTATATCCAGATTGGGAAACTCCTCTCCTTCAGTCTAATCTTCAACCAATCTTTAGATGTCCTAAGCACCAAGAGTCATGTCAGTCAACAAACCTAGTGTTCCCTATTTTAAAGGACATCATTTTGGGAAAGGACTTTTTGGGAAATGATGAGAAATAGTAGTATATGAACTCACTGGTGCATCTTAATCAAGAATAGCCAAGTGAATAATAGTAGTGTGGCAGAAGGAATTATAATGGAAATAAGTCAAACTAGTAGAGTAGAGAAAACCTGAAATAGCATCTCACCATTAACCAATTTTTTTATTTATTATTTTATTATCAGTTTCACAAGTGATTCACAGTCTGGATTAAATGAGATAATAGGGAAGGGAAAAGTTTGAAAAGATTAACATGAGGTGTAAGTATTCTTTTAATATAAGTGCTAAGGGAGACCTCATAATGGATTAGGGTCAGGAGGTTACACCAGAGAACTTTTAATGACTCTAATGTCTTTTCCTAGAACTTCATGAATCCCTGAAAAGAAATTGAAAGCTTCTCCATTTGCTCTATGGAGCTGTTACAACTGATCCTCATGAAGAGAAAGCGTATAATCTATATGACAAACAAATGTCCCCCCAAAATCCCATGGGATTTAGAGTTGGAAGAGATGTTAGCGATCATCAGGTCATCTTTGAAAATGAGGAAAATGAGATCCAGAGAAAGTAGTAAATAACTCAAATTTTTGTAGCTCTTGAAGGTTTTCACAGTTCTTTTCTTGCAAAAGCCCTGTGGTTGTATTGATATATTCATTTTTCAGAAGAGGGAAGTGAAGATTCAATAAGAGGTATGTTACTTGCCCAGGGCAATAGGCATTAAGTGTCTGATTCAGCTTTCAAGACCAGGTCCCTTATACCTCATCAATAACCCCTGACCTGGGTTGGGGGTAAAGATCTTCCATTTAAGGAAGATACAGGTTAGCTATTTCTTCATTTCCTACCCAGGCTTACTCCTTTGGTCTTCATTAAGCCTAAATGCTAGGTAACCTCTGCCCTCCCCTTTTCAGTTTCTTTTTATGTAGTATTTCCATATGAAAAATGGCATGAACAGATTGTAGAATATCAAAAAACAGGAATTTCTATTATTATTAATATTAAAGCGGGGAATGTAAATTGGAGTCAGATTGTAAAAGATTTTTAATGGAAAGTGGTGTTGGCAGTAATTGAAAACCATTGGAGTTTATTGAGCAGGGGAGAGTGACATGTTCAGCCATAGGCTTTAGAGAAATTACTTTGGCAACTGTGTGGAGTATATACCAGCAGGAATCTGCCTGGGGCAAGGAGATCAGTTAGGAGGCTGTTGAGTTTAAATAAAATGGGTTAAAGACATGATCGAGGGTGATGGCCATGTTAGTGAAAAGAAGATAGATGCAAGAGATGTTAAAATCCTCTGAAAATATATTTTCCTTAAATGCAAATTTGTTTTTAAGACCAAACAATAGAAATTCTCTGAAAAATCCAGTGCTTCTTTGTATAATTAGTTACATCTCAACTGCTCACCTCATCTAGGTTCTGGATATTCTGAACTAGAGGCTAGTTTTACAAAAGCTGCTACCACTTTGAAGGAATTTTCTTTCTCTTTTTATGTATTATTTCAGAAATAGTTATGGAGTATATGTGATTTCATTCAATTTATGTATGTTGTTTGTTTAGGATTTTGTTTTACTGAATAGGTTAAATAAGTATATTAAAATAGTCATAACACTTCTTTTCTACTCTTTCATCAGGTAAAATCCAAAGAAGAAAGACTAAAGAAATGTGGTGAACGTGAAGATACCCTCCCAGCTGACTACCACTTAAAACCAGCAATGGTAATGTCATAGGGTACCAAAAAACTTTCCCCATATGTATGTGCTACTGAACACCTTCAAGTCATGATGATTCCTTAAAATTAACTTTCAGGGAATATTAACAACTGCTCTTCAAGGTAATCTGTCACCAGCCTTGCCAGTTTGATGGTATTCTGGCCATTAAGTACTATGCTAAATTTGTGAATTACTTCTTTCTATTCCTGGGAAGGTTAGGTTCATTGGGTATACAGCCTTATGGTAGAAGGTAGAATCTCTATGCTTGGCCATGGGGAAAAGTCAGATTTCTGTAATTGATTTAAAAAATTTCCCTTTGAAGTAATACAAATAGACATTGTGTGGAAAATAAACACTTATGCTTATTAAAGAATTTGCTTATGTTTTGTTGGCTCATTTTATGGTAGCGTAATTATAAAACCAATATTGATATAAAGACTAGTAAAACTAAACAGCCTGAGTTCTTTCCCCTCATACCTGAAGTTTCGCATCTCACATCTTTTGCAAATGTTTGTGTGGTTTGCCAAATACCAGACAACCACTATCATGCCTTCCCATTCTTCTCAAGTCTTCTCCCCATTTCCTTCAACCAATCTACATAAGATGTGAATTCAAGGCCCTTCTCTAATGTATTTGTTTTCTTTTTCACTTGAATGCTGCTAGAGGTAAACATCCTTATTGGCTTTATTTTAAATAAAGCCACTTCTTAATTTTTTTAAAAAAAGAATGGAAATTCTCTACATATAGCTTTACTGTTGGTATCTTGTAGCTACTACCAGCTTATACACAAACTTTATTTTGTTGCAACCTGTTATAAACCTCTTTTTTATAGCTTCCCTCATATACTGATTGAGTTGAAATACAAATTAGATATGGAACAATAAAATCTGCTCTCACTATGTCTATAATCTTGCTTCTGGCCATGAGCTGTCTAAAGAAGATAAAATTGTCAGTATGATAATATAACAAAACAAAAACCATTTTCCATTTTATTTGCAGGATAAAGATGGGAAACCTCTATTACCAAAGCCTGAAGAAAAACCCAAGGTTAGGAAATGAATACTCTCAAACTGATACTTTTTCTCCCTTGCAAAGGAAATGTTGAGTATAAGTTGAGAATTTATGGCACACCTGGTATTGTCTGTATGGTTTGACATCTACATACCACATGAATGTGTTATGAACACTGCACTGAACCAGGTATCCACAGTTAGTCTTCTTTAATGTGGAGATCTATAAGAGAGATCTTGGTTATATCATTATCCCCAGAACTTTGTAACATTTGATTATCTTTTGTTTATCTAAATATAGGCAGTATAGTCAGAGTAGGTTAATCCCATCACTTTCATAGTTCTGCTCATATTACTTTGTATTCAGATGTGTAATTTTGTGGAAATAGTAGTCAGTGCCCAAATGATTAAGCCGTAACCATGTGTCTGTGATGCAAGGTGTTAGGGAATGCAAAAGCAACAGTCTCTACTTTTAAAGATCTTATACTATGTCATGTTTTGTTTTGTTTTTTTGAAAAAAAAGTACACATATAAATAAGTACAAAGTATATTTCAGGCAAATATTGAGTAAAGTGGAGAGTAGTGGATTAGCATCAGGAAAGGCCTCATGTAAGAAATGACTTATGATCTGAGTTTTGAAGGGAACTGGGAACCCTAACAGATGCAGGTAAGACAAGGAGTACATGGAAGTGGAATATGGAATATTGTCCATGAGTAATAGCAATTAGGCTAATTGTATTTGTTTCTGGGAGGCAGCTAGGTGATGCAGTAGATAGAGTGCCAGGCCTAAAGTCAAGAAGACTTATCCTCCTGAGTTCAAGTCTGGCCTCAGATACTTACTAATTATATGATCCTGGGCAAGTCATTAACCTTGTTTGCCTCAGTTACCTCATCTGACAAATGAACTGAAAGAGCAAGCCATTCCAGTATCTTTGCCAAGAAAATACCAGAAGGGATTATGAAGGGTCAAACACAACTGAACAACACATTTGTTTTTAGATGAAACTGGAAGTCCCTATAGAATTTCTTGGGTGAGGGGGGAAGTGACATAATCAAACTGTGTTAACAGATTAGCATATCAAAATTTGTGCAGACATTCCACACTCATTAGACGTGGAAATTATTTGTATTTTTTTTAAGTATTCAAAATTTAACTATATTTTTGCTCAGATAAATTTTTTCTTTTAACAAAAACAACAGAATCACTAGATCAATTTTCTTTGAACTTATGCTGGACTACCAGATTGAATCATAGATTCTTAGAGCTGAATGAGATGTTATCAGTCAACTAATCCAATCTCTATTTTATAAATAAGGAATATGAGATTCAGAGAAATTAAGATACCTTCTTTAACATCACAAAGCTAGTCAGTAGTCTGACACTAATAGTTTTTCTAAGGGAAAAAAAAAAAACAGAAAGAAGGCACTAGCAGCGATAGCTGAGTGCTGTGAACCTTAAACTTGAGTTTTTGGGTCACTCTCTGAAAGACCAACAATACAGATCTTTCTATAAGGGCTTCTTCTCTTTTGTTGCCACTGACCTTGAGGGGAATTGATATCCCCTATACGTATTTTCATTTGGATTAAGTAGGCACAAAACTCATTTTCCCTTAAATTATCCAAAGAATTGAGTTAAAAAAAAAAAAAAGCATAGATTTTTTTAAAAAAAAGTTTAAATGAATCAGTCTCTGCTCATGGAACCTACAGGCATAGTATGAAGAAATGATATAAAAGACAAAATTTATAAATGTGTAAGCCCCCATCCAAAGCCCCCATGAATTGTGAGGAGTCCTAATAGGAAGAAGAAGCCTTCTTTAAAATTAGAACTATATTAGAGTAAGTGAAAGGAGAGATATCTCCGCATTATTCTAGATATAATTGACATGAGACTTAGACTAAGAATATATGCTCCTGGGGGGGGGGTGTTAACCAGTTGTTATTATTAAATTTAGAATATAATTCTGGGCTCCACAAAATTCTTATTTAAAAATTTTGTTTTATTTTTCTCAAAGAGAGTTTTTGGGAAAGATTGACACAATAAAAAAAAAAAAAACAAAACTTCAATATACCCAGGGAAAGAACTCTGGGGGATGACTATGAACCACTACATAGAATTCCCAATCCTTCTATTTATGTCCTACTTTTGATTTCCTTCACGGGCTAATTGTATACTATTTCAAAGTCTGACTCTTTTTATACAGCAAAATAACTATTTGGACATGTATACATATATTATATTTAACTTATATTTTAACATATTTAACATGTATTGGCCAACCTGCCATCTGAGGGAAGGGGTAGGGGAAGGAGGGAAAAAGTTGGAACAAAAGGATTTGCAGTCATCAATGCTGAAAAATTACCTATGTATATATCTTGTAAATAAAAAGCTATAATAAAAAAAAGCTTCAAGCTTTCAATAAGACCAAGTTTATTATTTGGTAAAAATTCTTTAGTAACATGTGTCTAGGAAATGTTTGACTAAATGACAAAATCAATTACTGAATTTTCTATAATAATGTATTAACATTAGAGCTATTCTTTAATGTCTTTATCTTATATCAATAAAATAGTAAAGTTCCCATTTTAAGAACTTCAATAAAATTTAGTGGCTATGACAGGAGGACATCTAGGTGGGATGGTGGACCTGATGTTAAGAAAAGCTGAGTTCAAATATGGTATCTGAGGCTATCTTAACTGTGTGACCCTGGGCAAGTCAGTTTATCCTGTTTGCCTCAGTTTCCTCACCTGTAAAATGAACTGGAAAAGGAAATAGCAGACCACTCCAGTATCTTTGCCAAGAAAACCCCAATTGGTCACAAAGAATCAGACACGACTGAGCAACTGAATAATAAAAATAAGAGATATTGATAAGACATATTTCCTGAGGGAATCAGATTATAGATTTAGTATTTGATTTGGGCAAATTGGTTTCATAGATTACAAATGGATTTCAGTGAATTTCCAGAAAGAAAACTAATTCTACCAAAATGATTTCTATTCACTCAGCTAACCCAAGTAATTTTATATTATATAATTTTCTTTTTGCATTGCAGCCTATGAGTGAATCCAAACTTGTGGATGAATTATCCAAAGATTTTGAAAGCCCTAAACCTCAAGGAAAACAACCTAAACCAAGTGATAAAGCAAAAGTAAGTTGAAAATGTTTTAAATCTCTTGTTTTAAGTGCTAATGTATTCCTTTCTATAGTAATAAGGCATAGGCTATTTAAGCTTGAAATGATTGACAAAAATCCCATTTATGCCATCATTTCCCTCACTTTTTTCAGTCTTAGCTTTTTCTGAATGTTTCTTCTTTTCCTTTATCTACCAGTGACATTCCTGCAACTAAAATAATTCATTCAAAATTATGTTCCATAGATAAATAAGATGTGCTATGAATGGTAGCTGGAAGAAGTTTAGAATACACCCAATTCAGTTTTGGGCAATTAAAGGCATTTAATTTTCTTCCTGTATAATGCTTGTGGTAGGTATTTTTGATACACACATATCTGTCTTGCTAACCATATCTTTTCACTTTAGTTTATTATATCTGTTTCTTCCTTTAGAAATCTGAGACTCCAGTCCATGCTCCTGTGAAAGAAGTTGTTTCCAAAACTCGCATGTGCGTTGTTCAGGAAGTCCCTCAAAAGCCTGCACCAAAGCCCGTGAGTAACCCTTAAAGCACTGCCTGCTTTCCTGAGAGGCCCTCTGAACATGTGATCACTTATTCATAACAGCAGTGCTCCCAGATATTCACAGCTGTATTGTTCTATTCTGATGCTCTCTGACCCTCAGGGTCACACACACGCACACACGCACATATACCACACACAGCATGCACACACACATGCACATATGCACACACACATACCACACACACTTGCATGCAACACACATCACATACACATGCACACACACCTTTCCTCTAGTGGCCTTTTTGCCTCCAGCATCTAATATAAAATCCTCTGTTTGGCTTTTAAAGCCCTATATAACTTTATAAAAAGTCCTTTTTCTACCTTTACAACTATTTTCCACCTTACTCCTTGCCATGCACTCTGAGATCCAGAGGTACTGTCCTCCTTCCTCTTCCTCTCAAAAGATGTTTCATCTCCCTAGTCCAGGTATTTCCCTTGGATATTCCCCATACCTGAAACTCTTCTTCCTCAACTCTGCTTCTCATCCTTCTTCAAGTCTCAGTTAAAATTCTGCAAGAAGTCTTTCATGATTGTCTTATTCTTAATGCCTTCTTCTATAAAATATCTCCAATTTATCCTGTACATATCTTGTCTTTGAGATTCGGGCTACTTTTATCTAATTATCATTTTGGACACCTTTGAAAACTTTTGTTTCTTTAGCTCCTTGGGGATGAATGGCCCTCAGCCTGGCCCTATTCCCTTCCTCTATCACTATTTGTTGTTCTCCAAACAGTTCAATGTTCTCATTTTTTCTATGTCAAAAAAATGGCTCTGTAAATGCACTGGCAGTCAAATCATAGGAATAATTTTTCACAAAGGGGGAGTAACCTGAAACAATTTAAAACAACTACTTTTCTACTTTTTTCCCCAATTGCTGCATACAGTCTAGTCTTTAGTTATTGATCCATGACAAAAGTATTCAGTTTGTTTCAGTCCTGTCCAAATCTTTGTGACCCCAAGATAACTGGAGTTGTTTGTGCCATTTCCTTCTCCAGCTCATTTTACAGAGGAGGAAACTGAGGCAGAGTAAAGTGACTTGTCCAGGGTCATACAGCTAGTCTATGTCTGAGGTCAAATTTGAACTCATGAAGATGAATCTTCCCAGTTCCAAGCCCTATGCACCTTTATAGTTTGTAGTTCTAGTGCATGTTTATAATGTTTATAATATAATACAGTAAAAAGGGTGTTGGGCTTTTTTGTCAGAAAATAGGGTCAAATCGTATCCCTGCTACTAGCTACCACCATATGACCTTGATCAAGTCATTTAAATACCTTGAGCTTCAGATTAATCATCTGCCAAGTTAAGGGATTGTATTAGAAGATCTCTAAGGTTTCAGTCCCAAATCTGTATTCCTATGATCCTGAGAGTTATCAAAACTGTTTAATAGGGGTAGCAATTTGGTCAACCATTTAGTGTCCCTTGCAGTGTCAGGTCACCAAATAACAACAAAGTTTGCACCATTTCTTTTGTATCTAAGATCATTAAAAATTAATGTTTTCACATATAATGTATCATTTTTGTGTGGTATCTCATTGGTTGGGGGAACCAGAGCATAAGGAGGCGGGTTAAGTGAAGATAAGTCTTGGGATAATAGCGATAGATCTGGAATGGGCCCTATGGGTCAAGTCCAGATCTTTCATTTTACAGATAAGGAAACTGAGGCCCAGAAAAACCTTGCCTGGTCTCTCACAGCTAGTAGAGTCAGTCTTTCTAGTTTAGATAGTTTAGAAAGATAGCCTGTTGCATTCTAGTTGGTTTTTAGAATTCATCCTTGTCGGGGCAGGCTTAGGAGTTACATAAGTCCCAAGCTTTCCTGTTCCCTTTTTTTTCTTCCATATATTCCTATGCCTGGACCATTGGAAGTATTTCAAGGAACTTTCCTTCTGGGGTTTCTGCGGGAGGAAGATAGGTCTCCCTGCCTTTTACGAATGGTTTGAATTTTTTTCTGTACAAGCAAAAGATAAACTTAAGAAAAATAGTTTCTGCTCCTGTCTTCTCATTTTTCTGCGTTGTACTTTATGACAGTGGCCAAACACCTTTTAACACATGCCACCAGTTGCCCAACTATTAATGTGAATGCAGTGTCATATACAGAGCCTCTGATGATTTCAATGTCTACTTCTGAAACATGGATTTTTTTTCATCCCAGGCTTTTAGATTACTTGATGAATTGTGCCCAAGATGAATATTTATTTTCATGAATGTTTTTTTTTGAAACAGTGATAAACTAGTGTTCTTTCTTATGTGTCTTTAAAAGGAACAAGTATCAGATGATGATTTGGAAGCTTTAGCTGGCAATCTACCAAAGAACGAAATAGATCCAGAGGAAAAGAAACCTTCAGTGGATAAAGGAAAGGTAATGAGGATCCAAGTCCATCTTCTTCTTCCCTTTTCCCTCCAAAAAATATGCTTTTGTATCACCCATAAAGCATGCCTAAGAATGTTTCTGTTTAAAATACTTACCTATACTATTGATGCTTACTCGATTTGGGTAAATTCATGTAAATACATGAATGGATTATCCAACAGTACAGATAATGTACCCATCACTCTGTACCATTTTTGTCCACTTTATATACCCTATTTAAAAGTGGCCTTTAAAAGTCTCATCATTTTGATTTTTGCAGAAAGTCTACATTTTAAATGGGTGGCACTCACTATTTGCACTTTTACACTGGGTTAAAAAAAAAAAAAGAAGTAGTTGGTACCTACCTTGGGGCACATCTAGTGGCCACTTAGTGGCAATGATCTGACCTTGGTGCTTATTCAGGACATATCTCCAAAAAATATAAATGTTGACTGTGAAAGAGAAGTATATAGTATATTGGATTGAGTGCTGGGCTTGGAGTCAGGAAGACTTGGAGTCCAAATTCCATCTCAGACACTTAAGAATTTTATCACCCTGGGCTGGATCAATAATTGACCTCTGTAATCTTTAGCTTCTTCATCTTTTAACTGAGTGGGTTGGAGTCTGTTCTCTTCTAAGGTGTCTTCTAGTACTAAATCTATTATTCATAATCCTGATCATATATAGGTGATAACCTAAAGGAATTTTCATCAAGTCAAATTTCATCTACTTGGTTCAGTGAATACACATACATAGATACAAACCAATAAACAAACAAATCCACACATATGAAATGCACAATGAAAATGATAGAGGACTTTCCTTCAGGAGATATTCAAAGAAGAAAAGAGGAAAAAAATTGGTGAAGAAGAGGAAACAATCCCTCCTGAATACAGATTAAAAGCAGCAAAGATAATAGTTTTTAGGTCTATAGTATATCATCTATAGTAATAGCAATAAAGCTATATAATAACATATATAGTAATAGCAGTAAAGTAAGCGCTGACTTGTAGCCTATCGTAATGGATTTCTGAGGTATAAATTTACATGCTGAAAATTTACAATCAGCTCCAGTTAGAGTTGGCTCTAATCTTGAATATAATTTATCATTTTGTTTCACTGAAATATTTAGAAATCTTTTTCAAAAGAGCCCAAAATGCTATGCCTATTTTGCCCTTTTACCTACTGGGTGACATGTGCTAAAATAATTGTGTGGTTTGCCTATAGTCTGATTTTTAAGCCTCAAATTGCTTTTCAAAATTGATTTTAACATTTGAGGAGATGTTATGATTATCATATATTGTAGCGTGGCTCAAGCCTCCAAGATTGAAATGAAATTGAATACTCACAAGTCATTTAACAGTTAACAAAAGGAGATTTGCTTGTTAAGGGACAAGGAAATAGATAAATATGATGAGAGAGATATAGACATATATATGTATGTATAAATGTGTATGTCTTTATATATATATATGTATATATAGTATGTGTATACATACATACACACACATATATATGCATGTGTGTGTGCATGTATGAATATATGTGTATTTGCACACACACATTGAGGACACTGAGATAATTGAATTGAGCCAACTCTCATGCCTCTGAGATGCCCACTATAGGTCTTCAATTAAGCACCAAAGAATTGAACCATCTTCTGCCTTTTTATATACTCAGGAAGTCAGGATATGATGTCAGCAATTGTGCCTTTCTTCCTCTAAGCTGATCAAACCCCAAAGATAGTTCTGTTGCTCTGAAGCCAACTTAACTTGTTTTCTTGAGTTGTCGTCCTAGGCCTGGCACATGCAGGAGGCCCAGAACAAGTTTCTAATACCTATTAAGCAAAAATTAAAGTGAAACTAAGAATTGAGGACACTAAAGAAGAGAGAATTTTTGTAAACTGACTCCTTCCCACTGTACTATTCTTTAACTATCTCCCTGTCCTTGAAATTCTCTTCCTTCTCATCTCTTCCTGCTGACTTTTCTGGCTTCTTTTAAGTCCCAACTAAAATCCCATCTTCCCATCTTCTATGGGAAACTTTTCCCAACTCTTCTTAATCCTACTGCCTTCTTCATTATTTCCTTTTTATTCTATATATATTGGAGTGTTGTTTTCCCATTGTCTCTTCTGTTAGATTGTAAAGTTCCTTGAGGGTAGGGACTACCTTTTTGCCTCTTTTTGTATTCCAATTCTTAGCTCGATTCTTGCCACCTAGTGATACCTAATAAATGTTTATTGATTAAATGACTTTCTAATGAGCACTTATGAATTATTGGAATGCTTAGGAAATTTTATGCTAATGACAAAATGCAAAAATGACTTTCTTCATTGTTTTTTTACTACAGTGTGAAGAAAAAAAACTGCTTGAGAAAAAACAAAGAGAAAAAGTTTTGGTAAGTAAACTACTTTGTTTGGGTCAGAATAGGATAAGCCTGGAGTTGGCACAGTTTTTCGCTTGTACTTTGAATGACATCTAAATGATTAGAGTAGCATGGAAGTTCATCACAATGAGCTATGAACTTTGTGGATTCTTTTCCTGATTTCTGCAGCCTATGAGTGAAGGTGATATCCTAGATGCTTTGTCAGAGAGCTTTTCATCTTCCAAAGCACCTGTAACCCAAGCTGCAGTATCTGCAGCACATGTAAGTTTTTCAATTTCTTTTTTACTTCTTTACTTTTAATGGAGATGTTTCAGACCTTGACCATGACTTTTAAACTATTCTTCTTGAAACTTTGGGTTGGGGGAATAATCCTGGGCTTTGCAAAGAAAAGAGGAAAAGAATAAAATCTTCCATTTAAAAAAATTATGCATTGTAAAATATTGCTCACTCTTATTGATCATCTTATTCTAAATCAGGTGTATGTAACTTGGTTTTTTAAAATATTTTGATAACTATATTTCAACATAATTGGTTTCCTTAGATATTCTGTGCATTTATAATATACTTTTTTTTCTGAGACAATTGGGGTTAAGTGACTTGCCCAGGGTCACACAACTAGGAAGTGTTAAGTGTCTGAGGTCAAATTTGAACTCAAGTCCTCCTGACTTCAGGGCTGGTGCTCTATCCACTATGCCACTTAGCTGCTCCTGCATTTATAATATTCTGAGAGAGGTTCAAAGATTTCACCAGATCAACTAGTTGGCAGAAGGGTCCACAGCACACATAAAATTAAGAAACTGTGCTCTAAATTTTTGAGATAAATATAAATACTTTGGTCTTGGAAGATGTTGAGACTACTGGGAGAAGTTTACATTTGCATTTTACTGAAGATCATCCCCAAAGAATTTATTTACCAGCGAATATTCCTGTGATTGTGTTTGACTGAGTAGTTTGAGGGCACTGCACCATCAGCCAGCCCTTGGTAATGTGGCATATGAACAGAGAGAACAGAGAAACCTGACTAATAAGACAGAATAAGGTGAAAAAGGTTTATCAGCTGAGGAATTATTCCAAATGTGCATGGTCTTCATTAAAACTTGTCTTAACAAGTATGAATATTATATGGTATGGTGACATAACTTCTGTCATCATTGTCAGGCATCTTTCTGACTCTCGGGAATTACTAACCAGGGAGAATTCTCACTACTTCCTAAAGTGAACTTAGTAAATATTAGTATGGCTATCTTGTTTTAATAGGCCTAATCAAATTTTTTTTTTTTTTGGCTGAGAGAATTGGGGTTAAGTGATTTGCTCAGGGTCACACAGCTAGAAGTGTTAAGTGTCTGAGATCAAATTTGAACTCCGGTCCTCTTGACTTCAGGGCTCTATCCACTGCACCACCTAGCTGCCCCCAGCCTAATCATTTTTTAAAAAATAGGACCATGTCATAGAGATATATAGTCTATAGTTCAAATTTAGAAACTACAGAATAGAGGATGAATTTTATGTGTGGCAAGGTCTGTATATTGTTGGAATTATCCATTATCCTGTCCACTAACCAACAAGCAGTTAATAAGTTCCACTATCTGCTAAAACTATGCTAAGTAGCAGGCATACAAAAATGAAAATCGGATAACCCAATATAAAAGAGTATGTGTACTGTCAGAGAAGGCAATACATACACATAAGAGAGAATTCAGAAGACAAGGTTGGTGGGAATAGGGAAAGGATCATCACTACCTAGGGTGTTCAAGGAAGGCCTCTTGTGGAGGTCTCAGATTCAGGTGTGGAAAGGGAGAGCATTTCAGGTACGGGATGGAGTGAAGGCCGCTTTAGTGGCATGTGAGGGAAAGCCACAAGATCAGTTTGTCTAGGCTAAGGAGGCTGTGAGCCTGGTAGATTGGAGGTGGCTTGTAAAGGGTTGTAAATGCCCAACCGAGAAGCTTGTGGCCACAAAAGTTTATTTAGGTGGAGATGATCTAGTTAGGCTGGTACTTATCTTGGTGGCCTTTTGGAGAGTGGACTGAAGAAGGAAGAGACCTGACATGGAGCCCAGTCAGGAAGCTATTTCAGTGACTCAGATGAGAAGTGGTGAGGACTGGGAGAGAAAGCAATACATATGGGAAGTGTTATGGAGTCTGTAGAAATATCAGAACTTGTTAACTTATTGAATGTGTTCTGGTGCCAAGATTGAGAAGGGTATGCCCTGGAGCCTCCCAAATTCCCCTTCAAACTACATGAAAACCCCCTCCAAACTAAGCTAGGAGCAGGCAGACAAGCTTGCCAGCTTAGCTCTGTGTTACTGGGTAAGAGGGAAGGAAGTTAGAGCAGCCTCACAGTGGGGGACTTGCCAAGGAGTGAGGTCAGTCCTCCCGCAAGCTAGCAGTGTGGGCAGCCTAGCAGCTCCCCCCCAACACAAGCCACAGAGAGGCCTCACCCCCGCTGCTAACCAGGAGTGAGGCCCCACCCATAAGCTCCTTGGGCCAAGCACATAGCAAGGTCCTTACCCCAGGGACAACCAACCGAGAAGCCCTGTCTCCATACCCAGGAGTGAGGCCCTACCACTGAGGCAGCCCAGGGGAGGCCAACAAGGAGGCCTAGTTCCAGTACAAGGCAGCTGCTAGGCCCTGGTGCCCAGAGAAAGCTGGCAGCAAGATACTGGGTCCCAGCATAGGAAGCCTGGGACAAGGCCACAACAGAACCCAACTCGCACATAAAAAATGCCAAGTCAGAAAATAGGCAGGAAAATGAACCAAAAAAATTGACTACAGAAGATTACTCTGGTGACAAAGAAGATCAAAACATGAACTTAGGAAAGCACAAGTGTCAAAATGACTACATGTAAAAAATGTAATTTGGTCTCAGGCCCAAAAAGAGCTCCTGCAAGAGCTTAAAATGGATTTTAATAAAACAATTAGAGAAGTAAAAGAATTGGGAAAAGACATGAAAGTAATGAGAGAGAAATATGGAAAAAAAGTCAGTATCATGAAAAAAGATAGGCAAAAATTCACCAAAGAAAATAACTCCTTAAAAAATAGAATTGGCTAAATGGAAAAGGAGGCACAAAAGCTAACCAAAGCAAATAACTCCTCAAAAAATTAGAATTGGACAAATGGAAGCTGACTTTATGGGACATCAAGATATGATGAAAAGAAAAAGAAAAAGGTGAAAAAAAAGTGTGAAATTTCTCATTGAAAAAACAAAAAACAAACAAACAGAAAAAACAAATAAATGATCTGGAAAATAGTTCCAGAGAGATCATTTAAGATTTATTGGACTACCTGAAAGGCACAATTTCAACAACAACAACAGCTGGGCAACATTTTTCAAGAAAGTTTCTAGCAAAACTGTTCTATTAGCTTACAACCAGAAGACAAACTAAAACAATGAAACAATTAAGCAATCATCACTTGAAAGGCATCCTAAAATGAAAACTCCCAGAATGTCCTAACTAAATTTGAGAGCTTCTAGGAGAAAGAGAAAGTACTGCAAGCAGCCAAAGAGAAACAGTTCAAATATTGCAGAACCACAATCATGATTACATAGAATTTGGCACCTTCCACATTGAAGAACTATAGGGCTTAAAAGATGATAGTCCAGAAGACAAAGGCATTAAGATTATTACCAATAATCACTTACCCAGTAAAACTGAGTATAATCCTTTAGGAGGAAAAATAGATATTTTCCAAAATAGAGGACTTTCAAACATTCCTAATTAAAAAAGCAAAGCTAAAATTTTAAAAATTGATCTCCAAATACAAGCCACAAGAAAAAAAACATAAAAAGGTAAAAAGAAACAAGAAAGATAACATAAAAGATTCAATAAGGTTAAAAGGTACATATTCCTATATGGTAAGATAATATTTATAGCTCTTAAAAAATGTATTACTATAAGGGCAATTTGAGGAAGATTTGTGGACATATTATTTGGATGTAAAGTATTTTTTATGGAATAATATCCCAAATATAAAATAAAGTAGTGAGAAAGAAGATTGCAGTGGGAGAAAAAGGAAAGGGGGAGAGAGAATGGGGTAAATTTTCTTACATAAAACAAGAAAGAGGTATCATAATGGAAGAGAAGATAGGTGTTAGGATGGACAAATCTTGACCCTTACTGTCATCAGAATTGGCTCAAAGAGGGAATAACATACACACTCGGTTGCATAGAGAAATCAGCTTATCAATAAGGAAATAGAGATAGGGATAAGAGAAGATGTGTGAGAGTGGAGGACTGATAGAAGGGGTGGCAGATTAGGGGAGGCAATGATCAGATATATAACACAAGGTGAAGGTGAGAGAGAGAAGGATAAACAAGGGAAAATAGCATATGCTATTTATGTAGTGTATTCTAGTTATAGCCATAAATGTGAATGGGATGAATCTATCCCTAAAATGAAGGCAGATAGCAGAATGGATTAAAATCCAGAATTCCACAGTATATTGTTTATATGAAACACATCTGAAGTAGAGGCACATACACACATACACATACAGCTTAAGGGATTAGAGAATCTATTATGCTTCAGCTAATGCAAAGAAAGTAGGGCTAAGTAATTATGATCTCAGACAAAGCAAAAATAAAGAAATCTAGTTTTAAAATATAAGGAAGGATACAGTTTCTTACTGAAAGGTATCATAGACAGTGAATAAATACTAAACATTTATGTACCAAATGTTATACATCTAAATTTTTTGAATAAATTAAATGTTACAGGAGAAAAAAATATATATATATATATAATTTTTAAGGCTTTTTATTTTCAAAGCATAGGCTTAATTTTCAACATTCATCTTTGCAAAACTTTGTGTTCCAATTTTTTTCTCCCTCTCTTCCCCCTATTCCCAGCCCTTAATACAAAGTTATCCAATTTACTTAATGCAAGTAATTCAATATATGTTAAACAAGTTGCAGTTCTTCTATACATATTAACACAATTACCATGCTGCACAAGAAAAATCAGATCAAAAAGAAAAAAGTGGGAAAGAAAATAAAATGCAAACAAACAACAAAAAAGAGCAAAAATACTATGTTGTGATCCACATTCAGTCCCCACAGTCTTCTCTCTGGGTACAGGTGATTCTCTCTGTCAGGTCATTGGAACTGGACTGAATCACCTTGCTGTTCAAAAGAGCCACATCCATCAGAATTGATCATCATATAATCTTGCTATTGCGATGTACAATGATCTCTTGGTTCTTCTCACTTCACTTAGCATTAGTTCATGTAAGTCTCCCTAGGCTTCTCTGAAATCATCCTGCTGTTCATTTCATACAGAACATTCATATACCATAACTATTCAGCTATTCTCCAACTGAACAGCTACTTGATTTCCAGTTCCTTACTACTACAAAAAGGGCTGCTATAAACATTTTTGCCCACATGCGTTCTCTTTCCTTTTTTTTTTTTTTTTGTGACTTCTTTGGAATAGACCTAATAGAAACACTGCTGGATCAAAGGGTATTGACAGTCTGATAGCCCTTTGGGCATAATTCCATATTGCTTTCCATAATGGTTGAATCAGTTTACAACTTCACCAACAAAACATTAGTGTCCCAGTTTTCCTACTCTCCCTCCAACATAACATTATTTTCTTTTGTCCTCTTAACCAATCAGAGTTGTGTAATGATTAGATGACATTTATAAGAGAAATGAAGGACTAGTTCAATATTCAGAAAACTGTCAACATAATTGACTATATCAATAAGAAAACTAATAGAAATCATAAGATTATCTCAATAGAAGCAGAAAAAGCCTTTAATAAAATGCAATACCCATTCCTATTAAAAGCAATAGAGAGACAACAATACTAGATGATGACTAGTCCTGATGGATCAGGCCATCCTCAGCAACAAGATCAACCAAATCATTTCTAATGGAGCAGTAATGAACTGAACTAACTATACCCAGAAAAAGAACTCTGGGAGATGACTAAAAACCATTACATTGAATTCCCAGTCCCTATATTTATGCACACCTGCATCTTTGATTTCCTTCACAAGCTAATTGTACAATAATTCAGAGTCTGATTCTTTTTGTACAGCAAAATAATGTTTTGGTCATGTATACTTATTGTGTATCTAAGTTATATTTTAATATATTTAACATCTACTGGTCATCCTGCCATCTAGGGGAGGGGGTGGGGGGGGGTAAGAGGTGAAAAATTGGAACAAGAGGTTTGGCAATTGTTAATGCTGTAAAGTTACCCATGTATATATCCTGTAAATTAAAGGCTATTAAATAAATAAATAAAAAAAATTAAAAAAAAAAAAATTCCAAATTAAAAAAAAAAAAAAAAAAAAAAGCAATAGAGAGCATAGGAATAAATGAAGCTTACCTTAAAATGATAAGTAATATTTATCTAAAACCATTAGCAATCATTATCTGTGAAGCCTTCTCAAATATAATCAGTGGTGAAGCAAGGATACCCATTATCACCTCTTCAATATTGTACTGGAAATACTGCCTATAGTAGTAAGAAAAGAAAAAGAAATTGAATTGGAATAGACAATAAAGAAACAAAACTGTCACTGTGCAGATGATATGTTATTATATTTTGAGAATATTAGAGAATCACCTAAAAAACTAGTTTAAATAATTAACAATTTTAGCATGTAAACACCACATAAATCATCAGCATTTCTAAATATTACCAACAAAGTCCAGCAACAAGAGATAAAAAGAAATATTTCATTTAAAATAATTGTAGACAATATAAAATACTTGGGAATCTCCCTCATAAGACAAACCCAGAAACTATATGAACACAATTAAAATATACTTTTCACACAAGGTCAGATATAAACAATTAGAAAAACATTAATTGCTTATGGGTAGGCTGAGCTAATGTAATTCAGTGATAATTCTACCTAAATTAATCTATTTATTCCATGTCATACCAATCAAGCTACCAAAAAATTATTTTGTAGAGCTAGGAAAAAAACGACAAAATTCATCTGGAAGAACAGAAAGTCAAGGATATCAAGGAAGCTGATTTAAAAAATGTGAAGGAAGGTAGTCTATCCATACCAGATCTCAACTCTTTTATAAAGTAATAATCATTGAAACACTCTGATACTGACTAAGAAATAGAATGGTAGGTAAATGCAATACATTAAGTACACAATCCATTATAATAAATTATCATAGTCGTCTAGGATATGATAAACCAGAGATCCAAGCCTTTGATATAAAACTCATTATCTGGCAAAAACTGCTAGGAAAAATTGAAAACAGTATGTGAGAAACTAGGTTAAAATGAATATGTGATTTAGACATAAAGGAAAATAGAACATAGAATAGTTTACCCATCAGAGCTATAGATAAGGTAAAAATTTTTGACCAAACAAGATATAGAGAACATTTCAAAATGTAAGATAGATAAATTTTGATTATAAAAAATGTAAAAGTTTTTGCACAAACAAAACCAATGCAATCAAAACAGGAAAGGGGAAAGGGGGAATTATATCAAGTATCTCTGATAAAGAACTCATTTTTCAAATATATATAAGAACTAAGTCAAATTTATCAGAATATAAATCATTAATAAATAGTCATAGGATGTAACAGGAAGCTTGAAGACAAATCTACACTCATATGAAAAAATGCTTAAAATCACTATTAGAGAAATGCAAATTAAAACAACTCTTGAGATACCGCCTCACCCCTATCAGATTGATTAATATAACAAAAAAGGAAAATTGTAGATGTTGAATGTTGGGAGGATGTGAAAAAACTGGGATGCTAATTCACTGTTGATGAAGTTGTGAATTGATCCAGTGATTCTGGAGAGCAATTTGGAACTATGCCCAAAGGACTATGAAACTGTGCTTTGATCCAGCCAATATCATTACTAGGTCTGCATTCCAAAAAGCTCAAAAAGAAAAGGTGGAGGGAGGATCTATTTGTACAAAGATATAGCAGCTGTTTTGGGGATGACTAAGAATTGGACATCAAGGGGATATTTATCATTTGGGGAATGGCTAAACAAGCTGTGGTATCTAATTGTGATGGAATATTATTGTGCTATAAGAAATGATGAGCAGGATTTTAAAAAAACTTATATAAACTGATGCAAAGTGAAGTGAAACACGATCAGGACAACATTACACATTGTAACAGCAATTATTGTATGATAAAGAACTGTAAATGACTTAGCTATTCTCAGCATTGCAGTAATCCAAGACAGTCCTAAAGGAATCATGATGAAACATGCAATTCACTTTCAGAAAGTGAATTGATGTTATGTACACGCGGATTGAAAGATATTTTTCACTTTCTTTTTGTTGTTCAAATCTTTTTATACAAAATGAATGATACTGTACTGTTTTATATAATTGCACATGTATAACCTATGTTGCATTTCTCACTATCTCAGAGAAGGAGACAAGAAAGAGGGAGAGAGAGTTAGATAGAATTAGGAACTAAAACTTTTAGTTAAAAATTGTTTTAATATGTACTTGAGGAAAACATAAAATTAAAAAAAAACAATCTGATGGGGAAAAAAAGAAAGAAAAACTTTCACCATCATTTTTTAAATTTCCTGTAACTGAGGTCCTTTGGTAGTAAACCTTTTGATTATGTTTGTTCCCTTTAGAAATAATAAAAAAAAAAAAAAGAAATGTTTTACTGAGGTTGGTGTGATGACTGATCCCATACCACCTCCTACAAAGTGCTCTACAAGTCCACCTGATACCTCAGTAAGTTTTCTCATCAAAAATCTTTCCAAAAGTCTATCAGTTAATATGTTAAAAAAAGATCAATTATCTACCAATTCTGAATTGCTAGGGCTAGTTATTTAGTAAGATACTAGAGAGCACTTATTGTGATAAAGTCCTATAAGTAATGTCCTATATATCCACAATCCCATAATTCATGTAGGGTTATATATGTATAATTTTGGATTTCTATTTGCTTTCATTTCTGCATTTTACCCATTTGTTCCAGTGGTTAGTGGTGGTTTTTCTTGGAATGGTGAAAAAGTGATTGTACCTATATTTCTTTTCTTTTTTGATGTTAGCTCTAAAATCAGAGGATCATAGTTCAGAGCTGCAAAGGCAACTCTCAGAACTCAAAAGGGCAGTCCAGAGACCATTGATTCTAACCCTCTCATTTTAAATGTTTTGCTACAAAGAATTGTATTCAGGAAAATGCATTTTCAGCAATCTCTGACAAAAGATTACCATTTGAGGGGGTAATGGGAACCTAATCCTGTGTTTTCCATGGGTTCAATGTAACAACTTTTGCATTTCTTACTTTCACAGCGTTTTCTAGGAATATTAGTTTCACAAAAGAAAAGAGGCAGAAGAGTTCAGCACTCTGTCCAATGAACCTCCTTATTGTTGATTCTGAAGATTTGCTTATGGGAAACAAAAAGTCCAGCACTTCTGTGTTGGGCTGCCCATCTATGATATAGCTATAGTTAATGTGTTTTTGTTTTTATTTTTGTGTTTACTTTTTAGCAAAAAGATGAAGGGCCTGATGATGCATACGATGAACTTTCTCAATCCCCTGAACCAAGAAAACCAGATCCTGATGAGAAGAAGCCAATGGAGGATAAAGTAAAGGTAAAAGAATAAAATTTTAAAAGACACTTATAATTTGATATAACAGCTACCTCCTCAACAGAAAAGGACAAGAGATTTTTGAAATATATGATGTGCAAAGAGTCTAGAGATTCTTTTCCATTTAAGAAATAAAATAGTATAATTCTATCTTCTAACCCATAAGCATGGATAAATTCCCAAATGTTGTCAGATTCTAATCACTTAAAAATATACTCTACTTATAGAGAGACAAATTAACATGTCCCCCTAACTAATTAACCCGCCAATGGTGCTTGTCATATTACACTGTAGATTTTTTTAGAAAAAATAAAGTCCAATGATCTTGTTGGAAAATTCTAAAACATGTTATTATTAAGAAGACAAATGATCAATGAGCATCTACCAAAACAAGCCGTGATCATTACAATGAGTTGGCATGACTTTATCAAGAACAGGTCATTTCCTTTCTGACAGGATTATCATACCTATCAGGGGAGTGTTGGGGATCTAGATTACTTAGATTTTTGCAAGGGTTTTGATAAAAGATCCCCTACTCTTCTTGTGAAGGAGATGGAGAGACATGGATTAGACAAAAATACAATCATGGATTCAGAACTGGTTGATGACCAAACTCAAAGAGGCATTGTTTAACGTCAGTGCAGCGGGGAATCTCCAGGGGAGTGGCCCCATTCTTTGAATTTGATTGGCCCTGTGCTGTTTAATATATTTATCATTGATGGTAGGCTCATCAGATTTTCAGACCACCCAAAGCTAGGAAAAATAGCTAATGTTAAATTAGATAATATTTGTAAGAGTCTTTTGCACAAAAATCCCTGTTCTCAGGGATATCGTTATCTAATGCAGGAGGCAACATGCATATTACACAGATTAAACTGTTCCCTTTAAAATCAGACCTTGGGGTGTACTCAGAAATTGCAAATGCAATACCAATATCAACTCCACTTATGTTTCTCTCATGAATATTATTCCCAAATCTACATATCCAGGCTTTATTTCCCTTCTGAGTTCCAATCTTGTATCAACCTCTTCCTTAGATACCCCACAGACATCTCAGATTCAACAAGTCAGAGGGGTATGCACAGATTTATAGTCTTTGGATATGACTCCAAGTTGATTTCCAGAATAGTTACTTCAGTTTACAAGTCTACCAATAGTGCCTCACCTACCTTTTTAACTTTATTTTATATTACCATTTATGTACTCCATATTCAGTCAAATTATAGCTAAATTTGGCCAAATTCTCCAAATTGGCATTCCATCTTCAGTCTTAATGTCATTGCATAGGTAGTCTCTCCATGTCTACAGTGCTCTTACTCTTAACCTGTGACTCTTAGAAGGCAAGTTAATGGGTAGAAGTAAACTAGAAGAGTTAGCAGGAAGAGAAAATAAAAAATATACACAAGTACAATAATGACGATTGGGAGTAGAATTTATTTTTTAAAAAAAAGTAGGGGTGGTAACCATTGGCTCAAACAAAATCAAAGATAAAAAAAGATTTGAGTGAAATCTAAATGTCAGTCATATTGATATTGTTTTAGATTTATATGTATGTATGCATATGTATATGTGTGTATGTATGTAGGTAGGTGTATATATACATATATATGTGACTCTGTGTGTGTGTGTGTGTGTGTGTGTGTGTGTGTGTATAAACTGCTTAACTGTAGACTGCTTGGGGAAGGTAGAAAAAGGAAAGGAAACCCTACA
Source organism: Sarcophilus harrisii (assembly GCF_902635505.1). Taxonomy (NCBI): domain Eukaryota; kingdom Metazoa; phylum Chordata; class Mammalia; order Dasyuromorphia; family Dasyuridae; genus Sarcophilus; species Sarcophilus harrisii. Next base: position 192,279,711 of record NC_045426.1, read on the forward strand.
AGGAAGCAAATATGACTAGTTCTGAATACAGTGTCTTCTTATTTTATGTATGCCTTCTTGAAATGAAAATTTATTGTAAGATATTCTGTATCCTCCATGATGTTCTGATATAGATATATGTATGCATATATATATAAAACAGTGCTTTTTTTCTTTTTCTATTTTATTCTTTTGTATTTTGTTTTAAATAAATACATTTTTGAAAAAAGTTAGAATTGAGCAAGTGGATGCTAATGACTCTATGAGACATCAAGAATCCATCAAATTCAAAAGAATGAAAAAATAGAAGAAAATGTAAAGGACTTCATTGGAAAAACAAGTGACCACTATGGCAAAGTGTCTGCCAAGGGTAGGGGAAGGGGAAGGAGGAGGTGAAGAAGCATTTATAAAATGTCTATTCTGTACCAAGCACTAAGCACTTTACAAATTATATCTCATTTGATCCTCACCACAACTGGGGGAAGTAGATGCTGTTACTATGCCCTTGTTACAGGACAGGAAAATGAGGTAGATGGAGATCAAGTTGACTTGCTCAAGCACACACAGCTAGTAAGTGTGTGAGAATGGACTTGAATTCAGGTCTTCCCGATTCCAGGTTCAGCACTCTGTCCAATGAACCTCCTTATTGTTGATTCTGAAGATTTGCTTATGGGAAACAAAAAGTCCAGCACTTCTGTGTTGGGCTGCCCATCTATGATATAGCTATAGTTAATGTGTTTTTGTTTTTATTTTTGTATTTATTCTTTAGCAAAAAGATGAAGGGCCTGATGATGCATACGATGAACTTTCTCAATCCCTTGAACCAAGAAAACCAGACCCTGATGAGAAGAAGCCAATGGAGGATAAAGTAAAGGTAAAAGAATAAAATTTTAAAAGACATTATAATTTGATATAACAGCTACCTCCTCAACAGAAAAGGACAAGAGATTTTTGAAATATATGGTGTGCAAAGAGTCTAGAGATTCTTTTCCATTTAAGAAATAAAGTAGTATAATTCTATCTTCTAACCCATAAGCATGGATAAATTCCCAAATGTTGTCAGATTCTAATCACTTAAAAATATACTCTACTTATAGAGAGACAAATTAACATGTCCCCTAACATGTCCCCCTAACTAATTAACCTGCCAATGGTGCTTGTCATATTATACTGTAGATTTTTTTTAAAAAAATTAAGTCCAATGATCTTGTTGGAAAATTCTAAAATATGTTATTATTAAGAAGACAAATAATCAGTGAGCATCTTCCAAAACAAGCCGTGATCATTACAATGAGTTGGCATGACTTTATCAAGAACAGGTCATTTCCTTTCTGACAGGATTATCATACCTATCAGGGGAATGTTGGGGATCTAGATTACTTAGATTTTTGCAAGGGTTTTGATAAAAGATCCCCTACTCTTCTTGTGAAGGAGATGGAGAGACATGGATTAGACAAAAATACAATCATGGATTCAGAACTGGTTGATGACCAAACTCAAAGAGGCATTGTTTAACATCAGTGTAGCGGGGAATCTCCAGTAGAGTGGCCCCATTCTTTGAATTTGATTGGCCCTGTGCTGTTTAATATATTTATCATTGATGGTAGGCTCATCAGATTTTCAGACCACCCAAAGCTAGGAAAAATAGCTAATATTGAATTAGATAATATTTGTAAGAGTCTTTAGCACAGTATGTGACACTTTATATATTCCCTTATCTTCTAACAGATTAGATGATGGATTGAGGATTAAAAAATATATATGTGTGTTGATAAGTTAGAACATTGAGCTGAATCTTATCAGATGAAATTCAGTAGGGATAAAAATAAAGACTTGCAGTTGGATACAAAAATCAACTACACAGATATAAGATGGAGGACATCTGCATAGACTGCAGTTGTTTAGAAAAGAATCTGAGTGTTTCAGTGGACTGGAAACTCGATCTAAGTGTGCTACCTTAGGAGGCCCTTAGCTTCCAGAAGTAGGGAGGTGATAGCCTTGCTAGAATCTATCTTTGTCAGATCTCATCTGGAGGTTCAGCTCTGGACACCAGGGTCTAAAACAATCTATTGTTAAGTTGGAAGTTGTCTAGAAAGGAGCAGTTAAGATAGTGAAGGGCCTTGAGTTCATGACATATGGTTAAAGGAACTAGACACGTTTAGCCTGGAGAAAAACCTATCCCAATAGGGATACCTACATACTAGTATTTAAAGGGCTCTTATTGTAGTGAAGGATTTGGATATGTTCCACTTTGGCCCCAGAGTACAGAACCAGAAGCAAAGGTTGGGAGTAAATTAAGACTCAATGTTAGAAAAAGCTGTCTGGCTTTCCTCAAAAAATGAAGGTTCCGTCTTTTTGGAAATCTTCAAACAGAGGTTGAATTACCACAGTATGAATATGTTATAAAGGGGATTGCTTTATTGTGAGTTAGACTAAATGACTGCCAAAGTCCTTTGCGGCTCTCATACACTTTAATTCTATCATGCTAAATGAAGGAGAGGAAATGTAGCCCATGGGCATAGATGGCTTTTTCTAGGAGTTTGACTGGGACATGAAGAGATATTGGACAGTTGTATAGAATAAAGCTTTGTTTTAAGAACAAGGCAGACCTGAACCTTGTTAAAGGCAACTATTAAGGGGCCAGGAGACAGAGAGATTGAAGAAGAAAGATGAAAGGGAGAGTACAAGCATGAGAACAAAAATGAGCACACATACTCTAGGATGAAATTAGAGTACAGATAACAGGCTGTCTGTAACAAGGAGAAGACCCACCTTATTTTCTGAGACTGGAGCAAAGAAATCTTTTGCTGAGGACAGGAGAAGGATGTAAGAAGTTAAAGGAACAAAAGAGGTTTGGAATAGCCATAGTGGGAAGTACAGTAGAGAGACAAGAAAAATCAGTCAGTAAACAGTTAAGGGCCAACTCTCACTAGGCACTGTGCTAAGAACTGAGAATACAAAGAAAGGCAAAAAATCCCTGCTTTCAATGAGCTCACAAATTTAAATGAGAAAACAAGTGCAAACAATTATGAATAAACAAGCTAGATACAGGATAAGATGGAAATGACCAATAGAGAGAAGGCACTAAAATTAAGGGAAATCTGGAAAGGCTTCCTCTGGAAAGGGGGGCTGGGATTTAAAGGAAGCCACAGAAGTCACAAGGTAGAAATGAGGAGAAAGAGCATGGGGGACAGCCAGAGAAAGTGCCCAGAATTGGGACATGGAGTATCTTTTCAAAGAACAGCACCAACGAGGTTAGTGCCACTGGATTTCAGAGCACATGGGAGATGTAAGGTGTAAGAAGATTGGAAAGGTGGGAAGGTGGCAGGTTATAAAAAATTTTGAACACCAAAAAGAAGGTTTTATCTTTGATCCCAGAAGTGGTAGGGAACACCTGGAGTTTACTAGGTAGGGAGCGCCACAGTGAGACCTGCCTCTTAGGAATATCACTTGGAGAGCTGAGGGTCGTGCAACAGGGAGAGCCCAGTCAAGATCAGACAATATCAGCTGTGATGCAGCCCCAGTCAGCACTGCTCAGTAGCATGTGAGAAAAGCTCTGGTGGGAGGCAGCCTAGGTCGGGCCTAGCAAGGACACGAGTAGCCCTAGTCAGAGAAGAGAGATTCAAGGTTTGGATACTGGTGTATTTGGGCTTCCTTGTTACTATATTAAGACTGGGAAGGGGAGAAAACCAGGGCAAAGCAAGACTTGGGAGAATGAGGAAGGGTAAAGTAAGCAGAGGCATTCTGAGGGTAAGGAAGGGATGTGGGAGGGAGGGAGAAAGCAGGGCGTGACCAGAGAAAGGAATCTGACTTCTGTCATTCCTTCTGTGGGTGACCAGGAGTGGAGGTCTAAGTCATTGGAGCTGTGTGGGGAACCAGCGGTTAGAAGTTCCCCATGTAGAAGATCTAAGGTTCGGGCAAAGAGCAAGATTATGAGACTCCTTGAGGGACGGAAAATGGCCTGAGTGCCAGGAGGGAACCACCCACCTAAACTAGTTGGGGCAAATCCAGAACCAAGACATCACATCATTCTTTTGTGAACTATTAAGAATGTTTGCTCTTGGGCCTTAATGAAAGTGACAGATATCAGAATTATTCAAATACTCAAATTTTGGTTTGAGAAGTGAGGTTTTTATAACCCTAGGTTTCCTTTCCAATCATAATTGCAAAAGGTCATATTTCATCATTTGTCTCTCTTGAAATTCATTTGTGCCCATTTCTTGTCTCCCTTATGAAATTATAAATGAGTTGAGTGTACAGAATACCCTTGGCTGAAGCTCAGTGTCATACATGTAGTAGATGTATAATAAATATTTTCAAATGCAGGAAATCCATGCATAATGTTTTACATTTTTATCTATAGTAGATTAAAGATATCTTCATTTTTGTTGTTTGCTTTTTCTTGTGGTTTTTTCCCATTGGCCTGATTTTTCTTGCACATGAATATGGAAATATTTTTAAAAGAATTGTGCATGAAAATCTATATCAGATTGCTTGATATTTTGGGGAGAGAAGTAAGAAAAAGGGGAAGATAAAATTTGTAACACAAAATCTTACAAAAATGTTGAAATTTCTGTATATTTGGGAAAATAAAATACTATTGAGAAAAAAAGATATTGTCTTTAGTTGCTTAAATCATGAAAAACGAGCCATTTTTCCTCATCTTACCGAAATATGATAAATGCTAGGAAACTCAGGATGCCTTCCATGAAAAGAAAAGAAATAAATATTATGATTTTCCTTTTTGTCCAATGTTTCAAGGAAAAAGCTAAAGCTGAACATAGAGATAAGCTGGGAGAAAGAGATGACACCATACCCCCTGAATACAGGCATCTTCTTGATAAGAATAATCAGGTAAATGGTTCCTGTAGGTCCACATAATATAAAATAATACATTTAGTATATGATTTTCATATTTTTATCCAAACTTCAAGTATAAGAGAGGTGCTTTTAAAATACCTATATGCAGATTTAAGGTAAGCCACTTCTCTGTGGCTATTCTCTAAAAGCCTGATACACTAGTCAGCCTTAGTCAAGCTGTAATGTGACGGACAGTGAAATACATTCAAAGACTGGCTCTCTTTCCCTCCCTCTTGCCCCAACTTCTAAATGCCCTGTACTTCTGACTTTAATTTTACAAAAACATTCTGTCCTCTTCCAGGCAGAATACTGACATGGCTAAATATAAAAAATACTACCATCTGCTATGCATTTGAAGCCCAATGAGACAAACAGAATCGGGTGGCAGAACCAAAGTATTCTATTAGGCTTTGGCATACTCAAGCACAGGTTCAGTGTTTCTTAAGGCACTGATGGAAAAACCTATTCTTTGATGCCCCTGTGTGGTTGTTGCTGGTATTCTTGGCAAATATGATTTAATACACTTAACAAGCAAACCCTGACCTTGTTCATACAATTTTTAAAATATCTCTTACTGATCACAGTAATTTAGTCTGTGTGAATATGTGATTTTAAATTTTCTGATTTTATCTTTTGTGGCTTTTAATCTCTTTTTATTGTTGTTATTTAATTGTCTAATGGAATATTTCATGCAGAATTGCAAAACCACATTCATTTGCCAAAGAAAGCCAAAATAAGAAAAAATATTTCATTTTATAGTCCTAGAAACATTTTCCACAAAATTTCATTTTATAGTCCTAGAAACATTTTTCACATCTTCTCTAGGCATATCAAGGTGATAATTACTTTACTATTTCCATATTTTAATCAGGGATGGCAAAGAGAGTAGCAGATAAAAGAATGAGTCGTTTTTAATCTGGATTCCGTGTTTTGGGAGTAATATTTTTGGGATTGTTGGCTCAAGATTTTTTAACATTCTTCAATTGTTGCTGTTTGCTAATTTTGTTTTTTACGTTTTTCAATTGTTGAGTATTTTCTAATTTGACCATGTGTGAGAATGTGTGTGATGTCTTGTTTTTAAGGGTAACCCAGAAAAGTCATCACCCAAGGAGTCCGAGGTAAAAACTATAATATTTTATTTCTCTATTAAATTTAAATCTAATTGGAATTGGGGGATTAATGTGCTTTATCTTATGTCTAGATATGATGGTTAAAACCAAATAAATGAAATGTAGAAAAAAAGAAGCTGGCAGGGACAATCATGTGTTAACATCTAGTTCAGCATTCTCATTGAGAAAAACTTTAAAAACATGTTCAACAACAGCAGATTAGCTTTAAGGATTTCATTATTTCTTGTGATTAGAAAGTGATCTTTACACTTTATATTTCTTTACTGATAGAAGTTTCCATTTCAGAATTCAGCAGATGATAATGACCCCATTGATACACTTTCAGAAGGATTTGACAAATATTCCCAAAAGCCATCTTCAGAAGGTCCACAGAAATTGGCAAAGGTGAGTAATTTTTTTCCTCCCAATTTTCAAATCATCTGTATCATGGAGTCATGTGGTGAGAGTGAGGAATAAAAGAAAGCACAAGAGTTTCATTAGTATCCATAACATTTTAAAGTGACTCATCTAAGGTCATAGAGCTTGTCAATGGAAGTTTTTGTTTTATTTAGTTATTTTAGTCACATTCAACTCTTTGTGACCCCAAAGAGACTTGAGTGGTTTTCCATTTCCTTCTCCAGGTCATTTTACAGATAAGGAAACTGAGGCAAGGTCATACAGCTGGTTAAGTGTCTGAGACTAGAATTGAATTCAGGAAAAAGAGTCCACCTCACTCTAGATCCAGTACTCGATCCTTTGCACCATGTTCCCTGCCATTTTAATTATTAGTCAGTAAACATTTATTAAGCACCTTCTTCATTCCAGATGCTGCATTAAGTGTTGGGATCAAACAAAAGTCAGTAGCAGAACTCCATCTAAAACACAACTCTTTACCAGTCCTGAATTTTCTCTATTCCACTACATTGCTACCTGGCATTTCATGTAGAAAGGGAAGTTTGAAAATGTGCCCTTTTTTTTTTTTTCAGAATGATCACTAAATTTCAATTTCCTGCCTTCCCCACTCCCCACCTAGCTGTTACTAAACTTAACTGTCAATCTAGAACTTCTAATTCTTCCTAAATAAGGTAGATTTAATTGCTCAACTGCTGTGCATTCTGTTTATTATCCTAGGAAATTCCTCATAATATTATTTTCTCCTTTTGAATGTTCTACATTTCTCTCTTTTGAAGCTACCGTACTTCTTTGATTATTTTATTGTTATAACTTTTTTTCTTAATACCATAGTCTCCGTACATTTTTTCATATTAACACCTAAAAAGCAATCCAAATAGAAGCCCTGCTTTGACAAGCATTAGTTCTAACTGAATCATGATTTCGTGATTCATCTCACAACATTTACCAAAACTTTCTGCCTAAATTGAGCCTTCTTTATAAAGAAACCTCCTTATAAGGTTTAAAAGAATGATATCCATAGATACTGAATTATTCCCTTATTTATAATTAAAATGGGATTTGTAATATTGCAGAATAGAATAATTTGAATTAATTTGAGGACAGCAGTTATTTCTTAAAGACTGTTAATAATAATGACTAAATAATATTTACTTTTTTTCCTCTAGAAAAAGGATGAAAAGGATGTTTCCAACAAATCTGCTAAGAATGGTGGAAAAAGCAAGGTAATAAATAAGCACAAAGACTGGCCTAACAATTAAGATGCTTTTTGCCACTTAAAAAATTAATGCTATGTGTCTTAATGTTAGATAAAGTTCCTTCTTGTCAAGAAATTTATTTTTGAAGTTAATTTCTAAAGAAAACTGACTCAGTGCTTTAGCACTATAATGGATCCCCTCTTTAACTTCTTAAATAGTTGCCTTTTGAAATTCTTTTTTACTGAAGTCTTTCTTTCAGCATTTTGCTTCATGGTGGACTTGGGTCAAAGGCAATAAATATATAATAACTGAAATGTGTCCTAGATCCTATCTATGTTGGAATCTCATGCAAATAACTTTTTGGAACCTTGTTTTTGATAGGGGTCATAGAATGAAAGATAGGAGAATACTACAAAATATGTTTATTTCATGAGACCTGTGACAAGGCAGGTCATAACCTAATATTTTTTGTGGCGATGTCTTCAAATAAGCTGAAAGGCTTTTTTATGGGAGAAGGAAGACTTCATTTCTGTTGTTTCATGGGACAGAATGACTATTGGATAGAAAATGGAGAATTCTTATTAATAATTTTGCTTTTCCATTTAGACAAAAGAGAAATCTTCCAGGTCAAAAGCTGATGGAGAAAAAACAAGTTAAAAGTTCAGACTACTGAACCTACTTGGGTAAGATTTGGAAGTATGCCTTTTAAATTAACACAACTGTAACCAAGTACAAGCCACATTTTCTAACTCTCTGAAAATCACATCTGATATACTTACTACATCTTTGTATACTTCTTGCATGAAATACATAGTCATTTTCCAAAAAGCACCTCAACATTGGAGAATTCTGTTACAAGAATATTAAATATATTAATAAATATAAATATATTAATCTTATACATGGGATATATTAAAATCTCATGCCAGGCTATTAAAGAAAACTTAAATCTGCAGGTAGAAACATGATGTGCTTAAATGCTAGTGAATAAGTGAAGGAATTACTATTCCAACCAACAGCAGTAGGGAAGTGAACAGCATGTGATGGATATTAGTTCAATCTCAGGATTAAAAAGACCTGAGTTCAAGCCTAGAGCTTTATAAATACTTAGAGGGTTACTCTCAACAAGTTTTTTAACCACTCATACAATGTTCCAGTGGACAAAGTAAACTGATGAAATCATAGGTCTACACAACAACAACAAAAAAAATCAAAATACAAGAGAGTAGGAAAAGCAGCACTTGAGAAGCAGGAAGATTTTGACTACTTTTTTTATGTGCAGTTAGAATGTTGAGCCTAGAATCAAAAAGACTCATCTTCCTGAGTTCAAATATGGCCTCAGACATTTAGTAGCCATATGGCCTTGAGCAAGTCATTTAACCCAGGTTTGACTCATTTTCCTCACCTGTAAAGGTGAGAAGGAAATAGTAAACCACTCCAATATCTTTGCCAAAAAAAACATAAAAAATCAGACACAGATGAAACAATTGAGTAAAATACTTTAAGACTTGAGAAATAAAGTAGTGGGTTCTCAGAGTAATTATATCTTCAGTCACCTTAAAATTAGAATCAGAAAACATGAAGGAATCTTGAAAGTCTTTGCCTTAGGATAGCTAACCTATCCCAGAAGGCCAAATCTATATTCTATTCCTTAAAATGTATATACAGTTTCTGTCAAGGTGACTGATCTTGAAAGAAATCATAATGAATCTAATGAAAATTAGTCAACAGACAAGTTATCGGATTCCCTGTATACCATTTTTATTTATTTTTATTTTTTTCAGAGATTGGAGGGGAATGAGGTGGCAAGATGGGAGAGGAGATTGTATGCAAAGAGAATGTTATTTACTCTTAATTTATTGATGCTTACAAAGAGCAATTGAAGGAAATGATAGTTGGAGGATAGTAGTATGTGTTCAGAACTATTAAAAAATCTTGCAAACCATAAAAATTTTATGGGTCAAATACTTTTGGCAAACTACTTAATTTCTTGATGACTTTTTGAGATGTGGCCTGCTTTTTGATTGTTTACCTTTGATTGTCCATCTCAATACATGACTATCCAGATTAGATAAGTTTTTTCTTACTCTGTGTCATGTATTCCTCTTGAAAAATAGTACATTTATGATACCTTTTGGGGCAAGAAAGATTTATATATCAAATGTTTCAATGATTTTCTTTTCTTTGACCTTTTTTAGGCTATCCGCACATGCTAGAAAAATCTTAATTCAAATGGTGGATGGTGACTTCAAGCAAACCAAAGACTCTTGCAGCAGAAAGCAATTATTCAGGGTGGCTTTTGTATAGTGGTATCTGTGGAGTCTTTTGACATTCTGAAAATTTTAGTTTCATGTTCTTTTCCAGAAAATGACTGGGATATGGCTTGGTTGCCTGTATTATTGTATTGATAAACTTTTTTTTTAATTTTCTTCACTTGGGATGGAAAGGATCCTTTATATTTTTAAGAAATATATTTCATAAAGTTACTTATGGCAACCAAAACAAAGTCTGCAAACTTTTGCACATATTCTACACACAGTGCCTCTCAATTTTAGCAGGTTTCTTCTGGTTTCCAATATTTTTTTTAAAACACATGAGAAATGCTTTCAGAGTTCTAGAATGTTCTGATTGCACCCCTTTGCCCCTTACCCCTTGACTCATAGGTGGTACTAGACATTTCCTTGGGTGACTGACAAATAAGAACTTTTAGGTCAAATATGGAATATTTTGTGTAAGGTTCAGATGTCAGCAACCACCATAGTTGCGGATAATAAAAGGGCAATAAAAATCCTGAATAGTGCTTTTTCTACAAAGCAGGAAGCAGAGTACATCAGGTGACTTTTTTTCCCTCAGCTCTTCTCCCTTTTCCCCATAAAGGTCTTCCTGGGCTTGCATGTGAACATGAAGCATATACTTCATGAGGCTCAGGTAGGAAGATTATAACAGAACAGAATGTGGCCTGGTCCTGAGACCCTGAACAGGAAAAGACTTGATGCCAAGGATGGACAAAAATAAGTTTTTGGAATGCATCTGTGCCTTCAGTAATTCATTTTTGGTTTTGTATTCAGTTCTGCATGTCATTAAAGATGAGTGCAGGTGTCTGATATATAAGACTTGAATATAAATTTTAAAGCAATATTAAAATGTTAGTCTCTGCACTATACCAACTTTATGAAAATTAAGTTTACCAAGTAAGGACAAAAGTAATTTTGCTGCTTACACACACACACACACACACACACACACACACACGTGATGTTTTATCTCCTTACAATTTGAGTCAAGCTCTGATGCTTTAGAACAATTTTTTCATTCCAAGGAACCATGGAGTACCCTGAGGTGGAGGGTTGGGTTGGATTGAGTTTGAGTTTGATGAACAATATTGAGCATTAAAAATAATTTTAGAAGGCTTGACTGCATTGGGCTATTCCAAAGTTTTGATTAGGATTGTACCATTGCAAAAAGTCTGAGAACCACTGTTCTGGAGATGTAAATGGCTAATAAAATATTTTGAAGGTAAAAAAGTATATGAACATGGCACTGAACATATAGCTGAATATTAACAGTTGCTTCATCTGATCTATAAAATTTTTGAATTCCTGATACTGAATGAGGAGAAGAAATGCTAGGTTCATATCACATAGACCAAACTTTAAAAATTATGTTTTTTATAGAATGTAATATCCCCAAACACCACACTTAGAAATTTTATGTATAAAGACAAACCTCTGAGACACTGACTTCCTTGAAGAAATCAAAGATGTTTTAAAAACGAAAGATGACAACTACCAACGCTTCTGATGGCTTCTGATGGCAGATAAGCCCCATGGAATGAGTACTATTTGTATACTTGTATACATCCTGGTAGCAAAGTTTTTAATAGGTTCTAGGTTCTGAACACATCCCATGATTGAGAGAGAAAGTTGTTGTCAGGTACACTGGGGCAAAAAAACAAAAAACAGATGACATTCATTTATGGAAAAAATAAAAAGGTAACCACCACTTTGATTTGGTAATGTTATGTCAGTTTAAAAATAAGACTTTTCCACCAGGACATAAAAGCTAATGCCAACATTTAAAAATCACCATGTTTCATTAAAATAAAAAAAAAATTGGGGGACAGCTAGATGGCACAGAGGATAGATCAGCAGCCCTGGAGTCAGAAGGACCTGCATTCAAATGCACCTTCAGACACTTAACTACTCACTAACTGTGTGATTTGGGACAAGTTACAACCTTAACTGATGGGCCAAAAAGAAATAAAAACTGAAAAAATATAGCTGATGTTACATTTCTCAAATAACAGAAAATGTGATTTTATAAACTATTATCTAGAAAAGTATTACTGATACTCTTTAAGTTAGCATATCTCAAGTACATTCTCTTTTGGAAATATCGTTATTCCAATATATTAAGCAGCCTAATATGTTTTAACACAAAATCCTAGGCATTTTTTTTAATTCATAAACTACAAAGATTCTCATTTAGACTCATATGTTTATGTGGTTTGTTTCAGTCATCTTGCAGTATTTTAACATTTGTTAAATGTTTAATGATAGTCGTGAAATTAGTAGGGACTAGAACAAGTATGTTCCAAGATTAAAATATGAAGTTTTTTTATTTAAAAAAAAAATAGAGTTTCTATTGAAGTTCAGCACAGGGGTTCTTCCCTGAAGTCTATGGACTCCCAGGGTAAAGTGCAATGATAGTACATTAATATCCTTTTTTTTTTTTGCTGAGGCAATTGGGATTAAGTGACTTGCCCAGGGTCACACAGCTAGGAAGTATTAAGTGTCTGAGGCCAGATTTGAATTCAGGTCCTCCTGACTTCAGGGCTGGTACTCTATCCACTGCACCACCTAGCTGCCCCAATTAATATCCTATTACTTAATTGTTGTTCATTGGAATTTTTAAAAAATTTCATTATTATTTCAGCTCTTATGGTCAAGCTAAAGTAATTAATTTATGCTTCTTCCTTCCTTATCACCAAGCTATATCTCTTCAGCTCAATCTCAGCTAAACATTTTGCTTCTTAAGCCCTTTAGTGCCATGGACCTCTTCTTAGAATGATGTTTTTAAATCCATAAATAGTATGTGTATGCTTATGTACATTGTGTGTGTGTGTGTGTGTGTGTGTGTGTGTGTGTGTGTGTGTATTCCTATCTAAATTCAAGAACTTTACCCCTGGGAGTCCATAGACCTCAGGCAGGGAAGAACCCCTGTACTAAACTTCAATAGAAATCTATTTTTTTTTATAAAAAACTTCATATTTTAATCTTGGAGCATACTTGTTCTAGTCCCTACTAATATTACAACAATCATTAGAATATTCCTTTTTCTTTCTAAAGGAGAAAACAACTATAAAAGACATGCTTCATACACTTAATGCAGATTTATGTAGGGACATAAAATTTAATCTTTCTTAAAACCCTGTGAGGTAGGTAGATGTTAAATAAACCAGTCTTAATACACAGTAGGCAGCATTAGGTCTTGGATTCAGATGAGAAACACCCAAGCATCATGTATATTCTGGTATGTGGCTGATACTGAATTGGCATCTATAAAAATATCTGTCAAAAAGCCTACTGAGAGAAAAGAATTAGCTGGTCATGGGGATAGAAAAATGAGAGCAGTTGAGCTAGAAACCATATTTTTTTAGATTCTAGAACTGCAGCAAAGAAGCTTTTTTCCCCTTATTAAGTTTACCTTTATCACAAATTCTCATAATTAGACAATAACATGAAAAAACATGAAAAGTTAAAATAAGGTGACACTTTTTTGTAACCACACTCTGATTTTCTCAAAATTCTGATTCATCCAGCGTATGTTTTCTTTAATTGTTTCAAGTGCTTGCTGGACACAACGAAGCTGGGAACCTTTTTCCTTCAGGGAGCTGAAAAATTCTTGCACCTTTTGAGGAAAAATAAAAAAGTAACTTTTTCAATTCTTTTATATTCATTTTAACATTACACTTACATAATTAAAAATTTACATTTTTTAGAGCTGGAAAAGACCTAAAAGGATTGCTAGAGAAAAACGTATCTAAGCTAAAATCCAGCATTGGCCAAAGTTTCACATGAGAGCCATGCCTGTAGTCTATACATTTGAACTTTAACTTGGGTTACTCAAAATAGGGAAGGTTTCTTGAGATCATTTTTTTTCTTATGCAGTTGCTCATCCAGACAAAAAAAATCACTATTTACCAGATTTTAATTCGGTTTAGCCAAGAGTATGTTTATTTGATATATGGCACTTGCTTTCTCTGTCTCTCTCTCTTTCTCTCTCTCCCCTCCTCCCTCATCTTAAGTTTCATTCATACAAATTCAAGTCTTTTATGTTGGCATAGAAATGCATATTATATAAATACTCTGTGGAATAGGGTATATAACAAGATTCAGTGAGAAAAGCATTATCCTGAAAGTCAAGAGACATAGATCCTGACCTAACTATTGTCTAGTTCTATAACTAAGTCACAACCTCTCTAAGCTTCCATTTCCTGATCATAAAATGAAAGGATTGACAAGGAGTTTCTTGCAAGCTGAAAGCTTCCAATTCCTGAATATACATCCATAGTCATGGGTATAGGTCTAAATTCACTTTGGTATGACAATGTTAAAAGGACTGTAATATCTATAAATCTCACCTATGTCCAATTCCTTAGGTGTTTTAATCTACCTTGTTTTGGGTAGATAATTTATGACACTGGAAGTTTAATTAGGAAAACATTACCTCTTCAAATTGCTCTCTTGTAGAGTATTGATTTGTGGTTCCCATCACCATGTGGCTTACAGTAGTTGAGCCAAGTTCAAACCTAGAAACATTAATTAACAAGATATACTTTGAAACTTTCATTTAACCAATACTTATTGAGTTGCTAGCCCAGAGTGCAACCTAGAAAAAATAAAAAACAGAAATATAAAATATGATTCCTGCCTTCAGGAGCTTAAAATCCATTTGAAGCTCAAGACACGTATATGAAGTGGCTAAGTGACAAAACTAGGCAGTCTATGATTAAGTATAAAAGGAAGTGGGATGCACAATGTGTGCTAGAAAAGTTCAGAAAAAGGAGATTCAGCATGATTCAGTGGAGGCCTTGTGACATTAGGATTTCATATTTTCAAGAGATTTTAGTTCCCTCCTTTTCTCTAACCCAGACTTCCCTAAGAATGATGTCATTTTGAAATTAAGAAACTTAAATAGAGTAAAGTTTTTTTAAAAAATTACAAATTATGACAGAGCTACTTACTTCTCTATGATTTTATTCCAATTTTCTTTCAAAAATTTCCAAGCCAAGAGATAACCCTTTGGATTTCTGGCAACATAATGAAGAATAGTTGGAAACTCCTGAGTTTTTATTATATTCCCTTCAAAACTCTGCTCCAGTAACCTAAAAAAGAATAAGAATAAATGCGATTGGTGCTTTTGTTATAAAAACAGCTATGGCTGATATCCATGAAACAGTCTGAAGAATAAATCTAGTTTTATTGAGTCATAAAGAATACATAGATTGGTATTAATTTATGTGGCTGATGCCCAATCTCCACAAATGGATTGTCAATGATCACAAATACAAGGAAGAGGGAGAGAGATATATCTGGTTACTAATTAGTCAACTAGCATCATTTAAGCATCTATATTCCTAATAGTACTAAAGATAGAAAGGTGAAATACAGTCTTTGCACTCACAAAGCTTACAGTTTAATAAGGGAGACAATATACAATCAATCTTGTGCAAACAAGACACATAAAAAAATTAAACCTGTAATAATAATAAGAGGAGAGAGATGCTAGCTTTGAGGTGGATTGGCAAAGACCTATTATAGAAGGTAGGACTTTGGCTGAGACTTCAAGGAAGCCAGTAGATGGAAACGAGAAAGAAGGGAGTTTGAGGCAAGGGAAACAGCCAGTGAAAATGATTAGATTTGAGAAATGAAGAGTCATGTTTAACAAAAAAATAAAGACGTCCATGTCCCAAGATTAGTGAGTATGTGGGGGAATGGGAGGTGGAGAAGAGATATAAGATTTAAAAGACTGGAAAGGAAGTTATATAGACAACTTTGTAAGTCAAAGAGGTTTTCTCTTTGATCCTGGAGGTAATAGGGAGCCACGAAAGTTGACATAGTCATAGGGGAGGTGACACAGACACATGCTTTAGGAAGTTCAATTTAATGACTGAGTGTAAAATGAACTAGAATGGGAAAACCTTTGAAACTGGGAGATCAGAATGTTTTATTATTGATAGGGCGCTGTCTAGTGTCTCTGAATTTTATATTAGTCATTATATTTTCCATTTCACTTTGGATTCGATACTATAAAGGATTTGTCAAAAATAGTGCAATGTGGTACATGGTTGTCCACTACTAAATAAGCAAGCAGTAGCCAAAGAATCAAAGCTAAGACAGCATTACCTTATCTAATTTAATTTCCTTTATCATCCCCCAAATGGGCAAATTGCTCACCATTGAAGTTTTTCTTTATCATGGCTAAAAGAGAGGGCCAGTTCAATTTTGTTTTTCTCAGTACTGGACAAAGAGAACTGATACTTCCTATAGAGAAAATCCCAGCCTTCTGTGGTCTGTGCCCCAACAGCAAACACTGCGGAGGTCACGTCATTTGGTAAACTGCAAAAAAAGAAGACCGCATGTAAGAGTTTATAAGAGATTTAGTTACATAATAAATATATAATAATGACAAATTAAATGATGATGAAATTTTCCCATTCTCCTATTTGGTTGCTTTTTTGTTTTGTTTTTTTTCTGATGTGTGTTGCAAAAAGGCAAGCCCAAACATAATAACTTGCAGATTAGGTGACCAGTAAGTATTTAATGAATGAATACAATGAATTTTTGTCTTTTGCCAATTCATGGTTTGTACAAGATGCCAAAGAATTTTAAATGATTTAAATTATCTCTTCTCAGACTCTTCTTAATACTATAATCCTATGACCAAAAAGTTATATGGAAACAGTATGTCTCCCAAATTTTTCAGAGTAAACAAGATATTAAAGAAAAATATGATTCTATAAGTTATATTGTTTCAAGCAGAAGTAAGGATGTAGGTTAAGACCTCAATATATCACTTTGTGCAGATAAAATATAACAATACCTTAGAACTGTGATCTCCAGAGTGAGAGTCATGGTCTTACCCATGAGTAGGGCATTGGACTGACTCCTAGAAGTGTGTTGTCAACCAACTGGAGGATGGGAAGATGGTTCATATGTTTGCAATAGTTTTGTCCCCCAAACCCTTGGTTTCCCAACACTGCCCCAACACTGCTCACTACCCATGATCAGCCAACTCCCTTCCCCATATCAATGAAATCATGCACCCCAAAATAAACCCAAGATAAGAGATTAGGCTATAATCTTGGCTGAGATGACCAAAATATCCAACACAAATTTCTTTGCCTCTCAGGATTCCTAAGAGTCTTCATGAAGAAAAACAATCTGTCAAAAACTACAAGTGACAAAGAACGAGATATTTAACTAATATGAGAAGATACTCCCATTTACTATATTTGGATGATTCAAGAAGTATAATATAGCTAAGCAAAACCTTCCATCTGAAGAAAAAGGGAAAGCTTAGCTAGGTTTGGGGTGCAAAGTATGTGTGTGAATATATGTGTATATGTACATGTGTGTGTATGTATGTTTAAAATTTTGCCCAGCAAAATGGCAAGGGAAGGAGGGATAAATCAATAGATTACTTATGACAAGAGACCTAAAATTTCCATTGGATTCTTTCCATTTCTTGAAATAGTCTTCTGCCTTCTGAACACAAGGTTGATACTCTCTCATACAAGCAAACAAAAGGAGTTGGCTGCGCAGCATCCTCTGTGAGACTGAGCCATCATCTGTCCATGTTTGCTTGTCAATGAGGTTCTTAAGCAACCTGATGAGGAAAGCCTAGGGAGATCACAAAGAGGAAAAGCTTCAGTGTTTTATGTTATCAAGAATGAACATTATTGTCTCTTAAGAATCTTACTTTTTCTTATTACCAAATGAACCACTTTAGTGTCAAGAACCCCTTCTCATAAAAATATTTTAAAATACATAAAATATGTAGGAATACAAGAGACATCAAATATACTGAAATAGTTATCAAAAATTTTTGGAAACATGTTCAGAAATGCCAATTTGATGACCCTTGCTATAGATTTTATGTTGTTTCATTCATGCCTAATTTTCAATGTCTCATACTACTTTTGTTGATACACTAACTACTAAAGCAGTAGAAAGAAATATTTCAAATTCATCTTCTCAAAAGATGACTAAAATCATGATGATATTGCCATCTTAATAGAATAACTGATAAAATTATTAAAATGGTAGCTTATATTTTAATAAGCTTTTAGAAAAAAGTCATAAAATATTTGATGAGAAAAATTTGCTTCATTTCCTTTAGTTCCAGAGCAACTAGAAAATTAATGCTGATCAAAATAAATGTAATAAAATAAAGGTATTGGAAAAAATGTTAAATTAAGCTATGAGAATCAGTTTTAAAGGCTAGCAGGATCATATTTACCATTTAATATAAATATACCATAAATGTTCCTAAAGATTAAATCAATAATTGTATCAATCAGTGAATAAATTCTCAAATTCTTTATTAAGTATGTACTATGTGCAGAGGACTATATGCAAAATGCTGAGGATATCAATATAAAAATATGAGAGCCATTATCTTTCTTGTGGAGCTTATATTACAATAGAAGCAGATAAGACATTTGAATTAATTTTGACTTAGAAGTCTTTGTTACTGGCTTATGACAGGAGCTCACATTTATAGAATGCCTTCTAGTTGACAAAACACTTCCCAAACTTTGTAAGAATGAACATTTTTGTGTAACTTTAAAAAAATACTCCACAACTATGTAGCTGTAAGTACATCTCAGGTTATTACCTTAAATTGAGTTTCTACATCAACCATATCTCTTTTCTCCATTAACTTATACAAAGGAATCAGCTCATTCAAACCTTGGAACACAGGCATAATTTCAGTCTCATGTTTCAGGTACAGGGATAAGTCCAAAGCTTTTTCAATGGATAATTTTCCAATGCTGAACAAAAGACAAGTTGATTGTCAATAAAAATTCTAGGAACTGTTTGCTGCTTCAAAAGACAACTTTATCACCATCTGATCAAATAGTCCACCACTTTCATTTTTTAAATTAGTTTTCTTTAATGTGAAGATAAAAAAAAGTAAACATGACCATTTCAATATATAAAAAACCAAAAAACATATGAAGTTATAATCTTAGATACATATTAAATTTAATCCAATACACTCTGCTGCTTATCTGTGGCCCCATTCTTCTATGTAACTTTCCCCTAATCTTTTTCTTCTCTGGCACATCTATACTCTGAAGAAAATTTCTAAAGGTGTGTAGACACAAATTTAGTTTATGGGTAAGACAAAATAGGCACATGTCAGTTCCTATCAGTCTATTAAATTTAGGTTAGAAATTAAAAACTCAAGAATTCCAACAAATTCCATAGGAAGACTAATCAAGAAAACCATCATTCTGACCCAGAGACAAGAAACAGGTAAGTGTATGTATAAATCATGATGTAAACATGATTCTCCCCAAAGCTAAAACTGGTTTCAAAAGCAAATATCCTTGAAGTAAGTGGATTCTCTTCTTCCTTCTAAAGAGATTGGATCAGCTTACAAAATTCCCATTTTTGGATACTGACAGTGAGACAATGCCACAAGGCAAATAATTTGATCAATAGACTCCACTTTGTCCCTCACTTCCAGAGGATCTGTTCTGGCCTATTTCTAGTTATTGTAATTCAGATTGTAGGCTTCCAAGACCACAAAAGGAAACCAAACTCTTAGGTTCTATAAGTAACCTGATCTACTAAGACTGGGAATGTACCTAATCTGAAAAACTGGGGGCCAAAAGAACAAAACTGAGAATCAGACTATGGGATTGTGAAGTGCTCATCAGCAGGGTATCCTATCATAGATTTAGAGTTAGAAAAGATGTTACAATTCAAAAAATCCAAACCCTTCATTTTAAAGATGAGAAAACTGACACCATGGTTAAGTAAGTTTTCCAGGGTCAAACATCTAGTAAGTGTCTGAGGCAACATGTGAACCCAGGTTTTTCTGCCTCCCAAGTTCATCACTCTGTGTATTTAACTTACGGCATTTGCTTTGGTGAAATATGGCAATATTTCAATTTCACCTGTGGGTGCAAATGACAAAGATTAAAATGCCTATTTTTTCCTTTGAACTACTTTGTATTCATAAGCATCAAGTTAAGCACAAATAACCTTAGTTTGTTATAAGAACTAGGAAAAGAAAAACACTTCAAGTTATTAGCAACCTAGCTGCCTCTTTTCATCATGAGGCATTTGAATTATATTCATGGAGCCCCTTCACCTAAGAAAGGAGAGATATAGAGACAAAAAACTGCTAGAATATTCAGCCAGTAACTCCAAAAGAGTTCTAAGCCATGTGTTTAGACTTCTCTATTCATAAGTGGAGTTTTCAAAGGTACCTGGGATTCACTCAACCTAAACTGAAACATCCAACTCCTTTCACCTACTTCCATTAAAAAACAACTATATTAACATCTGTAGACCACCAGAAATACTAAAGTTGATTTCCTCCCCATTTGGGCTAAGATCTAATTGGAATGGCATTTGTCTAGTGGAGGTAGTTAGGGAGCACAATGGCTACAGAACTGTATCTGGAGTCAGGAAGAATTCAGTACAAATATGACACTTTCTAGCTGTGTGACACTGGGCAACTTACTATGTTTCTACCTCAATTTTCTCAAGTTTGATAATAATAGCATCAACTTCCCAGGGTTGTGAGAATAAAAAAGAAAGATATTTATAAAGCACTTAGCACAATGCCTGACATAGAATAAATGCTATATAAATGCTTATTCCTTCCCCTTTCCCTTTTCCCTACTCTCCTTTGATAAGTATGTAGAGTTGGTTTGCATATTTGTTAAATAAGCCCTATATTTACCTTAAACTGCTTTTCTATTCCTTAAAATCTCACCTAATAGAGACAGTGCTAGGGAGACAATTAAGTGTGTCACACACACACACATACACTCCAAAACCCTCTTTACTCTTCCATATGGATGATGGGAGAGATACAAAGACAAAGTCAATCCCAGAAGGACAGGTTAAAATCTATATAAGATCTATATAATTAAAATATATATTTATAATATTTATATTGACATATTTTATTTATAAATAGATTTAATATATTATATAATGTTTTAATATGTTTTATATGATATACGTTTAAAATTTTAAGCAGGAATATGGCTAAACTGAGAAAGATAATCTCTTAATGAGGGAGAAAGAAGAAAGTGTAAAAAGCTTGCTTGAAGCTTAACATTAAAAATCAAAAACAAAGCAAAACAAAACAAAACAAAAAAAACAAAACAAAAAACCCTCAGACAATAGTAATTGGTCCCATTACGTCTTGGCAAATAGAGGGAGAAGAAATGGAAATAGTCTCATATTTGATATTCTTGTGTTCAAAGATCACTATAGAGTGTGACTGCTACCATGAAATTAAAAGATATTTGCTCCTTGGAAAGAAAGCTATGGCAAATCTTGACAGAATATGAAAAAGCAAAGATATCACCTTTTTGACAAAAGTTCATATAGTCAGAGCTATAGTTTTTACAGTAGTTCTGTATGTCTTTGAGAATTGTACTATAAGGAAAGTTGAGATTGCAGAATTGACTTTTTCAAACTGATAATAGAGAAGATTTTTGAAAATCCCTTGGACAGCAAGAAGGTCAAATCAGTCAAGGCTTAAAGAAATTAATTCAGACCATTCACTTGAAGGACAAATACTTAAAGCTAAATACTTCTAATTTAGGGAATTATATTCACTAAGAATAAATGTAGGGAGCAGCTAGATGGTGCTGTGCCAGCCCTAAAGTCAGGAAGACCTGAGTTCAAATATGATCTCAGACACTTAACACTTCCTAGCTGTGTGAGCCTGGGCAAGTCACTGAATCTCAATTGCCTCAGGGGGAAAAAAAACAATAGAGAATAGAAGGGATTGTCTATTTCTCTCTAGTAGAGAATAGAAGGGTTTGTCATACTATGGTCCATGAAGTCACAAAGAGCCAGATATGACTGAACAGCAACTAAGCAATCACAAAGGTCCTCAAAGACAGACAAAGGGAGGAGAGGGCCATAAAAGTTAAAGTGTTCAAAGGACAGACTCAGTGACCAAAAAATGGTATTCCAAAGACTTGAGTCCAGAGGCACCAGCCTGTCCTATAAAACTTGGTACATGGATGGGGGGGGGGGGGAGAAAGTATCATTTTGTGGAAATAAGAAACCCCTTCTAGTCAAAATTGAAAATTTAACAGACCAATTTTTGAATAAAAAAGGCTTTGTTCTACCTCCTAGACTAATGGGCAGGTGTTAAAGGCTGCTGCTTTGAAAGCCTTAAGACTTTAAAAAGAGCATAGCAAATTTTACTCTTCTCCTAAGAAAGACAAAGTCCTTTGGCTAAGGATTGCAGCTAAAGTCAAAAGCTAGAAATGGAAAGGAGCTCTACCAGCACCATATACATAGTGGAACTGAGCCTGACAGCAGAGACAATTCATCCTTTGCAGAAGTATTTGGCAGAGACTATACTTGATAGATGCCAGAAGGATTTAGACCAAGCAGGAACAAAATGATGAACACCAGAAGGTATTGATGACCCTGCAATATTGAAGGCATGAGCTGAAGCTGACCTTCCACTTCTGTGCTCTGGACACATGAATTCCCTACATATGGGTCTCTCTGGATGTGTTTCTGCCCCATCTCTCCACCAAAAAATATATTCATTTGTGCTCCAGGTTAATGAGAAAAATATTTTACAGTTACTTTTCTTTAGCATGGTAGGTCATTAAACAATTTTTACTTGAACAAACTATTCCCTTTACGTCACTAATAATGATAAATATATTGATAGGAAATATAAACCATAGTTTTGAGCAGATTTGTTACTTCCAAAGTACCTTGTGCCTGGAGGAGCCATTCTCCAAGCACATTAGGTATTATAACAGCATTTGATTTTGGAAGGAGAGACTTTTAATGCATGCATTATTTACCTGACAAGCTGAAATGCATTGTTAATAAGACTCGCTCGATCATTGCTGCTGAACATCATGTGCTTTTCTTTTAAAAGGCCAGTCAAAGATTGCCATCCATCATTCTCATAATGTACAATATAATAGCCAGACATTCCCATGTTGAATTTGATCCATTCCACCTCTTCTGGGAGGATGATAACATCTACAACAAGCAAAAATAAATTATGGATCCATTTTCTTTCACAATTGAACCGGTCTTAATTGATGCAAGAAAATATATAAGGCATCTAGAATGGGTCTGACAACACATTGCAACAGATAATTATTTTTGAAACCAGGAAAAAACTACTCAATGGAAAATATCTAGTACTGGTTCTAATCAACTACGTTTCAAGACTTAAGAAATCTGTGAAGAAAATGCAACCTGTTCTCAGCATACAAATAAAAAGATATAACAGCAATGCAATCAAAGATTTCAGACATTTCCACGAGAAAACTTGCCGCTAAAATCAATATATCATGCAGTGCTTTTAAGATTTGACTGACAGGAATTTAGCTTTTTTTTTCAGCCACATGCTTTTTAACCTCAGATTCCTCATTTTAAATGAAAGACCAGAGACCTGATTAAAATGGATTTTTAAAAGAAAAAAAAACATTAAAATAAGACCAATTTGTTAAAAAGAAAAATTAACTCCTCAGAACATTTTATAAAGGACTTCTCATTAAATTAGATTGGTCACTTCAACAACAAATTACCTGTTTTTGTTCTCAGCAAAACTTTTTCAACTTTGTCTGATTTGCTGGTAATGTATGACAATGGAATATGCCACAAGTACCTAGAAGAAAAAGGAGATTATTGGTTATTTTAGTAGGGATCAATATAGTTAACAGCTATAGGCAAAAACATAAAATGCCATTGATATAGTCGAGCATATAGCAGAGTTCCTCAGAGCTTAGCAAAGTGTCTGCTACATTGTAAACAATAATTGACTAATATTTATGTTGGAAGTATCAGAAAACCCCATCCATTAATGATGAACAATTCCAGCAAAGAAAAAAACTGATCTAAAGTGAATATTCAAAGCTAGTAAGCCATTCATTTGCTATCATGCTAAGAGACAGACACACAGAGAGAAAAAGAAAGACACAAAGAAAAAGAGAAGGAGGAGTTCGAGAAGAAGGCTCAATGTAATGTCAACCAAAATGTATTATCTTTTTTTATAATAAAATCCCAGGAAGAATTAGTTTGGTAAAAAGAGTACTATAAACTTGACCACCTTTTCACAGAGTATCAGAAATTAAGCTAAATCAATGCTCAAAAGTGAATTTCCCTTTCTTGAGCTCTCATATCTTCAAAATGGACCGTTATAATTTAATGGCAATTGCCTGGATCCAAACTAAATTCATACAAATGACTTCAAGTTATCCTCAATCCAATTCAATTAATAAGCATTCATTAAGCTTATTTACTAGGTCACAGACTCTGTGCTAGGCTCTGAGGCATATAAAAATGAAATAAAATAGTCTTTTCCTCCATCTTATCAAACATCAATGTCAATATGAACCATTTTAGCTGAGGCTACTGAAGTTCAAAGAATATGTAGAATGTAATGAAAATAATTAATTATACTTTAAAAAATTGCCAGAGGGAGAGAAATTTCATTTTCAAGTCAAAGATTGTGTGTTTGACTTGGATATTACGCCAACAATGAAATGTTACATTTAACAAACATTACCCAGTTTCCACAGAGTGATTGACTCCCTTCCTATAGAGTTCTTGCTTTATATGAACATTCTTTCCTTTCATGGTGACAGTGACCAGTGGAAACCCTTTCTGTAGCGTCCATGTGTTCATCATGGCTTTCACATCGACAACTTCTTGGCTCCAGTGCTATTCAATTATAAACAGACAAATCATTCTCTTGAATTCAACTCTAAAGAAAGATTAGTGAAGATTAAATGATATTCAAAGGGAATGACTATTGGTTGATGACCATGGTCAATAAGAAAAAGAAACCAGTTTGGTCTGCAAAACTTCCATAATAGTGTTAAAATCAATACATGGAAGGTAGAAGGAAATCTGGAATTTGTAGTCTCTCTTAGAGCAATAGTAATATATAGATAGATAGATAGATAGATATAGATATATGTATATAATATATATATATATATATTTAATGAGCTGGGACTATATACTTCCAAACTATAACAAACTCACAAGAACTTATGTTGTTAATGCTGAAGAAGCTTTCAAAGAACATTTATCCAGTAGAAAGCATACAACTGGAAACAGGTTCCTGCAAACCAGAAAAATCTGGTAAAGACTAGTGAGAAGGGTCCTAAGTTCAATCCTTCTCTGAAACTTACTCTGATATTTTTGTGTGACTTTGAACAAGTTATTTTTTGAGCCTTGATTGCCTCATATACAATAATGGAATTAATAATTCTTTTATATTACCTTTATGAGGGCTGGTATAGGGATCAAAAGAAAAAATGAAGGGTCCCTTCAACTGCTTATATATGAGCTATTAATAATAATAATATGATCATTACAGGAATATACTAAAAAATATGGAGGGGAGAAAAATACAATGGAAGAAAGAAAAAAAAATCAAGAATCTCTAATAGTGAATCTTTTGGCAATACCTAATCTGGACTTACAAGTTTTCAGATAATCAGAAACTACCATGTGAGCAGTTCTTAAAAGTTTGTGATTTCTGTATATTTTAATAGCCAAATAAATTACATTTATACATGTAGTTGTTATTCAAGATTTTACACTTACACTTTCACTGCTCTATCTTACCTAAATTCAATCATGAGCAAGTTAAGATATAACTTTCATGATATCATTGTCCTTTTTAAGTACAAAGATGAATAACACAACATAGTCAGCCATGAACAACTCTTCATGATCTCACATGGGGTTTTCTTGGCAAAGATAGTAAAGTGGTTTACCACTTCCTTCTCCAGCTCATTCTACAGATTAGGAAACTGAGGTAAACAGGGTTAAGTGACTTGTCCAGGTCACACAACTAGTAAATGTGTGAGGCTAGATTTGAACTCAGGAAGATGCATTTTTCTGGTTCCAAGCTCAATGCTCCATCCACTGAACCACCTTTTTTTCCCTAAGACAATCATACTGACTCACCAAAGACTGACACTATTAGACAGTTATTCCTTTCCAAAGAATGAAGTTAAAATAAATCCTATGAATGAAATATATTTCCAAGGACAATTGCGGAATCTACTTTAACTTTTCAGAAAAAAAGATTAAAAAATTATCTTTCAGTTCTGATTTACATTCATTCTTGCCTAGAGTCAGAGTAGTAGGTAAAATTAGCTCAGGAAATCTAACAGAGACGTATTCTTCTGAAAGTTTTAAGTGCTTACCAAGGTTGAGGATGTGGGTTGGTTTCTTGGGCAAAATTCACCTGTCTTTTGTATGTCACCTGTGGGACAAATCTGATAAAAAAAAAAAAAAAAAAAAAAAAAACTTTTAAAACACAAATTCACTCTTCTTTCTGTAGAACATATGGTTCTTTTTATAATGGTTAACATAATGGGGTGCTTGTGGTAACAGGTCCTTCAATTCTCAGCCTTACTTCTAGACAAGGATACTTACATTTGTCATAGTGTTCCACAGATCTTCATTTTTGGTGTTCTTATAACTGTATTTCCGGAGATACTGCACAATGCCAGTTCTGAATACATCTGCATTAAGATAGTCCTTTAGCATATTCAATATACAAGCTCCCTGTCAAGAAAATAAAAAAAATCTCATCTCAGTTTGCTCTTATTGTTCATGCCACAGATATTTTTTAAGTATTTAAAATCACTACTGTAAATATTAATGCTAAGTAATCTAAAATGGTTAAATTCAATAAGTTAAACACATTTTCCAGGAAAAGTATTTATCTGTGGCACCTTCAGTAATATATTATTCATTCCAACTGCCCTTGGTGGGACAAAGGAGAGAAATTTCATAAATTCTGATTTCTGATATGGGTGAATGGATTATAGGCCATTCCCTACTAGCCCTGGGATACTGCACCTTCCCCATTCTCTCCCCCCAAAGCTTCAATTCATTTAATATCAACATATTTAGGTATCTACTACATGAAAGACATTATGCTCTATTCTAGGTGTGCAAAGATAAAAATATTATAGTTACTGCTCTCAAGAAACTTACATTCTGCTGGCAGAGAAGGGGATAGGTATGGGATATGAACATTACAATGGCAACAAGGCAAAAAAATTAGTCATTATATTAATATGAAATGTGGAGTTTCTATGTATTTTATATATTACAATTCTGTGAAGACCACGTATTTTAAAATCAGCTGGAGTCAGGAATTCAGGTTAGGGGAAAATCATCAATCTTTATTCTCAGTGAAGAAGGATCGGAGGTGGAAGAGAATGGGCGATAGTAATGTGTGCAGGAGAGTCAAGAAGCTAGCTAGACCAGCAGCCACATGACCAGCAGCTACCAGAATAGAACCCAGGCCCAATCTTTCCCAGCCTCTCTTCCTGTCTCTCTGCCTCCACCCACCAAAATCGTCATTTCCTATACAACACATCAGGACTTGCACAGAGAGTGGGCGGGGGCCATTCTTTATCTAAGCATGTATATTAATAGAGTATAGTCCAATTACTATTTAGCCTCAAGTGCTTGGGACCTCAGTGCATCAACTCAAGCCTCAGCCCATTACACAATTCAATCCTGGAAAACTTATATACAAAATACAAAACTTATATACAAAAACTGAAAATGCTGTCTAATTCGATTATGAAATAATCTCCCTCCTATCCCTTATGAACAGAACTAGCTTTATGCTGCTGATTAGATATTCATGAGATAAAGTTAACAATTTATTTTTTGCTGTCATCTTTTGCACATACTTTCATAACAGACATCTCATACAAACCCATACAATCAAAACCATAAGGCAAGAATGATTTTGTACCTTTTCATAAGAAACATCATCAAACATTTCGCGAATCTCAGCAGGATTCTCCACTGGTGTGGAGACAGGATGAGAAGAATTTAATGCATCTACTTCCATGGCCTGAAAACATTTTCCAAAGAAATATTCTTCCTAATGAGAGAGGAGGGAAAATATCAGTGGAACATGTAATTTTTTTTGTTTTTGTTTTTTGAGGCAGAGTTAAGTGACTTACGCGAGGGTCACACAGCTAATAAGTACCAAGTGTTAGAGTCTATATTTGAGCTCAGATCTATTTTTTAAAATATCATCTTCATTAGTGATTTGTTTTTGTATCAACTTTTTTCCCATATATAACCCTACTCAGAGAGCCATCCCTTATATAACATTTATAAAGAAAGATGGAGAAAAGTAGCTCTTCAAAATCAACCAACATATCAACCATATCTAATAATATATGTAATATTCTACTTCCATACTCCCCCACCTATACTAAAAGAGGAGTGTGGTATGAGCATTATTTACTAGACTTCCTGACATACAGACTGGATAAACTTCTTCTTAGATCCTATCCCCCACAGACTAGGCTAATTTGTCCTTAAAAAGTATTAAAACTAGCCTTGAGACTTAACTGGCCAGGAAACTAGAATTCTAGCAATTGACTTAGCTTATTGGAGACCCAGGAACTAGTGCAATAGGAATCAAGAGCTTTTCCCTCAGGTTTGGTACCAGTAAGTTGCTTCAGAAAATGCAGAAGCAAAGAGGTTGCATCCAATTGGATTAATGCTGTGTACCTGCTGAGTATCCTTTCCATCCTATTCTAAGGAAATTGCTATTCTTTTTGTTAACTGCTAGCATATTTCATTCCAATTCCAAACTGAAACCACTAAACTGAATTGTGGCTGGTCTACAACAGGGAGAAAGGTATATTTTCTCAATTCTTCTCTAGGATCAGGTTTAGTTATGGCACATACCTAAATAAAAACTTAATAAGATAGAAAGTAAGATTTAGGATGTGGGTACAAACAATGGATTATAATTTTTCTAAAAACAAAGGGAAAATTGACAGTAGGAAAAGCATTTGGATTTTGTGTACAGAACTTAATGAGTAATAGAAAGCAGAAAAGCTCTTAACTTAAAATAAACTTATCACTACTGCAATATATTTCTTTTTTTTGAAGTTGCATTGTTGATTTTTCTTCAATAGTATTTTATTTTTCCAAATATATGTAGACAGTTTTCAACATTCATTTTTGTAAGACTTTGTGTGTCAAATTTTTCTCCCTCCCTTGCCTCCCTCCTCTCCAAGATAGTAAGCAATTTGATATAGATTAAATGTGCGATTCTTTTAAACATTTGTCATGTTGTACAACAAAAATCATCCCAAAGGGCAAAAAACCATGAGAAACAAAGAGTAAAAAAAAAGGTGAAAATATTATGCTTTGTTTCATATTCAGTCTCCATAATTCTCTCTCTGGATGCAGATGATATTTTCCATCCCAAGTCTATTGGAATTTTCTTGGATCATTGTATTACTGAAAAAAAATAAGTCTATCATAGCTGATCATCACATAATCTTGCTGATATTGTGTGTGTATAGAGTTCTGGTTCTGCCCACCTCATTCAACAACAGTTCATATAAGTCTTTCTAGGCTTTTTTGAAATCAGCTTGCTCATCATTTCTTATAAGACAATAATATTCCAAAACATTCAAATATCATAACTTATTCAGCCATTCTCCAACTGATGGACATCCTCCCCATTTCCAATTCTTTGCCAATACAAAAAGGGTTGCCACAAACATTTTTGCACACATAGGTCCTTTTCCCTCTTTTGTGATCTCTTTGGGATATAGTCCCAGTGACACAGCTATGCTATGCTGGATCAAAGAGTATGAAGTTTTATATGTAGTCTATTTCTTTCTTTCTTTGCTGAGGCAATTGGAGTTAAGTGACTTGCCCAGGGTCACTTAGCCAGGAAGCATTAAGTGTCTGAGGCCAGATTTGATCACAGGTCCTCCTGACTTCAGGGCTGGTGCTCTAATTTCTTAATACAAATAGCACATCCACCCCCTTTAGAGACCATATTCCAATTTTAAAATTCACAGGACTTAGTAATAGTTTTAGTATTTTAGTTAATATTATTTCAAAACAAATAATACTCTGATTGTATGCAGTAATTTCAAGGAATCTCATTTGCCTGAAGAGACATAAAGATGAAATTTGTACTTAACAACAACAACACAAAAAAAGGACATGATTTAAAATGTGGTTCCTACTAGTAAAATGATAGTATACAAATAAAGCTTCTGTGATGGTCAAACAACATGACATGTGAAGAAAATATGTGATAGATTGATTGTCATTCATTATCTTTATTATTACACATTCTAAAAAATAAAAGAATCTTAAATAAAAAGACACTCTCATGACAATGATAAATTCATATCCTTTCTGTAAATAAATATTTAGATGGAGTCACTCTTTTTGGGGGGTATATTTTAAAGGTACTTATAAAGCTAAATCCACATAATGGATTCACCAGAAGAAAAATATACTCTCTCTTTAAGATTTCTTAGAGAAGATGATCATTAAAACATCTATAAGAATCTTTCAAAAATGCAATTTAAAGTGGAAAAAGAAAATTTAAAAATAATGCTACTTACAACTTTCAAATCTGGATGGGTCACATTGACAGACACGAACTCCATAAACTTTGCAAATCCTTCATTTAGCCAAAGATCATTCCACCATTCCATGGTGACAAGATTCCCAAACCACTGAAAAACAATATACATTTCTCATGTTACAAGGAAGAGGCCAGGTAGATATACATATACACACACATGTATAATAATCAAGAAACTTTGTAGCAAGAAGTAGATTTTAGAGTTCTTTATATTTCTATATTAATTCAAACATATGTATCTAGCTTAATGGGCAGGTAAGTGCCATAATGAATAGAGTGTTGAACCTAGAGTCAAGACAATTCATCTTCATAAGTTTAAATCTGGCCTCAAGAAAATTATTAGCTGTGTGACCCTGGGCAACTCATTTAACCTATTTATCTCAATTTTTATAAGATGGAGAAGGAAACATTAGAGTAGTCCAGTATCTTTACCAAGAAAAGCTCAAAATGGGGTCACAAAGAATCATACACAGCTGAAACAACTGAATAGCAACAAAAAATTAGCTTAATAGTCATTTTTTAATAAATTACTTATCAGAAACAAAAGAAGTACCCTTTAAAAGTACATGAAGAAGAAAAAAATTGTTCTTTGGGTCATCAGATCATAGACCAACAGCTAGAAGGGACTCAAAGATTATCTGATCTATGTCCTCATTTTATAGATTAGCAAACTGAGATTAAATGATTTATACAATATAGTAAATGACAAGGCTGTGGAGATTTAAACTCAGATATGGTGTCTCCGAGTTCAATACTCTTTCCGCTGTACATGCTATCTGCAAAAATGATCATTTTGATGTAATAGAAATCCCAATACTTTTTCAACAAATCCCAAGCTACCTGGCCTTGGGAATGATGTAGTCCCCTTAGGAATCCAGCTATTGAGAATGATGTAGCACAACTTTGGAGAATATGTGTGAAAGAGAGTTGGGTCTGATATTTTTATTCAACCAAGCTATCCTTTGAGGATGGCTAATTTGTCATACAAAAGTCTGAGTTGTTCTCTCTCACCTAGACTCAAGAAATTAGCACTTCTTAATTTCATGAAAGAAAGGGGATCATTGTTAGCTCCCATTACCAAACTTCTCACCAATCACATGAACCCCAATCTCATAATGTCATTTACCCCGCTCTGTTCTTTTTTCTGTATTCCCCACATCCTTATAAATTTACCTGCTTGCTCCTACTTTTTGCTATCATCCTCTTTCGGAATTCAACCCACTTTAATTAATATCACAATTATAATAAAATTCTTGAATTGAAGATGGACTAAGCTTTCAAATTCTCTTGAGACAGAATTTCTCAAGAGAGAGACCTCAATATGGAATCACAATATTTTAAGATTCCCCTGAACCCCAACAATTTTACTTTCAAGGAAGGAATTTTTAGAAAGGTCTAAATTAAAATGTTACAAAAATGCCGCCAAATCTACCAATTATTTCAAACACCTTTTGCATTTTTGCAGCTGGAAGACACAATTACCTGGTGGGCCAGTTCATGAGCTATTACCATGGTGATCCCAAGTCTACTGGAAGCAGAGGATTTTTCTGTGTCATACAACAGTCCAGATTCTCTGTATGTTGTCAATCCCCAGTTTTCCATGGCACCAGACTGAAAGTCAGGGATGGCAACAAGATCTAAAAATAATAGTTTAACATACAACTCTATTATAAGCTCAGGATACACTAACCTTCAAAAGTTTTGATGCATAGTGCTAAAGGAAAATAAAACAGACAAAGGGGAGTTAGGAGGTTCTTAACATTGGCTCTGTGAACTTGTTTTTAAAAGAAATTGAAAACTTTATTTCAATACAATGGGCTCTCTGTGTCATCCCTTGTAAATTATATTTTACTTTATGCACTTAAAAACAATATTCTAAGAAGGGATTCAGCCTGATATGGAAATATGTTTTGCATGACTGCACATGTATAACCTATTGCACATGTATAACAAATTGCTTACCATGGGAGGAGAGGAAGAAGGGAGAAAATTTGGAACTCAAAAAAAATTTAAAATATTAAAAATTATTTTTACATTTAATTGGAGAAATATTAAAAATATTATTAAAGTTGGAAAAAAAGAAGAGATTCATAGACCACCAGATTGCCAAAGTGTCCTGTCCTTGGAGTCTAGTATTCTGCATAATCATGTAGGAAAGAAAATACATATTATTCAATATTATTGAAATAGACTTTCACAAACTTCCTTGGGGAGAAAAAACTAGTAAAAATCTAATAGTTTGATTCATCTTTAAGAATGCCTCCTTAATGGACAGAAGCAGCTACACCCAAAGAAAGAACACTGGGAAATGAATGTAAACTGCTTGCATTTTTGTCTTCCTGTGCAACAAGAGAACTCTTCGGTTCTGCACACATATATTGTATCTAGGATACATTGTGACATATTTAACTTGTATAGGACTGCTCGCCATCTGGGGGAGGGGGTGAAGGGAGAGAGGGGGTGAAGAGAGGGAGGGGGTGAAGGGAAGGAGGGGAAAAGTCAGAACAGAAGTGAGTGCAAGGGATAATGTTGTAAAAAAAATTACCCAGGCATGGGCTCTGGCAATAAGTTATAATTTAAAAAAAAAAGAATGCCTCCTTATTGATTCAAGTCAATTCCAATAGATTTGGGATGAAAAGTCCCATCCCCATACAAAGAGAGAACTGTGGAGACTGAATGTGGATCAAAGCATGGTATTTTCGCCTTTTGCTGTTGTGATTGTTTGTTTGCTTGTTTTTTCCCTTTCTCATGTTTTCTTTTCCCTTTTGATGTGATGGAAATATGTTTAGAAGAATTGCTCATATTTATCCTGTATCGAATTGCTTGCTGTCTTGGTTGAGGCAAAGAGGGAGAAAAATTTGGAACACAAGGTTTTGCAGAAGTAAATATTAAAAATTATCTTTGCATGTATTTGAAAAAATAAAATACTCTTTAAACAAAGAATGCCTCCTTATGCTGTCCTCAAGGATTGCATATAGAGGTATCTGCATTTCATGAATTTTATTATAGAACAAGAGTGTGGAAATGTATAGAATGTTGTACACATACCAGATTTGTTCTTTGGGATAGTGATGAGCAAACAATTATGTTGTTCGGTCTACCTCTGGGACTTTGAGATGTATTCCTATGCTGTGTTTTATAAACCTTCTAATTAAAAACTTTACCTTGTTTGGGTAAAGGATATGGAATATTGAAATAATCCTCATAAAAGTCCAGAAGAGTCACTGCAGTATCCAGAGCATAACCTGACTGGTTTATCTTCTCTGGTATAGTATACACAGAAACCTGGGGAAAGAGGCAAATGAGTTCATATGAAATAATTTAACTACTTCCAGTTACAATCAGGAAGAGGAGCAGAACCTCTATTCAAAGATATCAGTGCTCATACAATATTCAAAAGGACAATGAGTAAGTGACTCACAGCAACAGTAATTAAGAAAAAAAATCTTTATTGTAATTTTCTTGTATATGTGCACATCTTCTGAATAACAGACCCCCAAATCACTTCCAAAGTATTTTATGATAGAATGATATGACTATCAGTTGTTTTGTATATATTTGTTTGTGTATTGTCTCTCCCATTCTATTATAAGTTCCTTGAAGGCAGAGTCTATTTTTTACCCCCTTTTTTGTATTCTTATCATTTAGCACAGTGCCTGACACATATAAATGCTTAATAAGTGTTAATTGATTGAATAATATATAATAACTGCTCCACTTTTTAAAATATGCTGAGGAAACCATTCAGACCTTATGCATACCCTAATTATTGTCTACTTCTTTTTCCTCCAACTAAACAGCCAGAAAAATGTAGTGCTACTTTTGTTCTTCCTATTGATTTGGGGTTGTTTTTCAAACAAAGGAAGAGAAATTCAAACCAATGATGTGAGAGTGATTTTACTGCATGTGGTTTGAGTCAGAGCTTTATCACTTCTCTGTTTTGTTTTAATACCCTCTTAAAGCATGTCATTCCTTGCGCAAGAAGCTTTCATAGCTCCTTATCACCTGTGAGATAAAAAATATAAACTCCTTATTTTGGCACTTAAAGCCAGTCACAATTTGGTCTATTTTGACAGACATTTCACATTACTCTGAGTACTCCCTGAATGAAGCATTCTCTTGCTCCTCCATTCCTTTGCCTGGGCTGGCTCCCATGCTTGGATGCATTCCCAATCTCTATCTCTTAGAGTGTTTAGTTTCCTTCAAAGCATATTTCAAGTGCTTCCTACCAAAAGGTTTTTCTCAACCCCCTAATGGTTAGAGTCTATTCTGTCCTCAAAGAATAGTATAGTCACTTATTTATGTAAATACTGCTTTTCCCCCATCCCCCAAATAGAATGTAAGCTCCTTGAAGGT
This sequence comes from Sarcophilus harrisii, assembly GCF_902635505.1. Classification (NCBI taxonomy): domain Eukaryota; kingdom Metazoa; phylum Chordata; class Mammalia; order Dasyuromorphia; family Dasyuridae; genus Sarcophilus; species Sarcophilus harrisii. Next base: position 192,314,338 of record NC_045426.1, read on the forward strand.
TCATTTCTCTTTCTGTCAGCATTCCTAGTACGTAGAACAGTCTTGTCAGCATAGTCAAAGTTCAATAAATGCTTGTGGAATTAAAATTAATTTCAAAACATAATGTTTAAATGACAAATATGATAAGAATAGTAAGCAATGGATTACAGGTAAATGATTTATAGACAGAAAGGCAAAGTTGGGGCCAAAGCAAACTATATGATCTAAAGTTCAGCTCCTTGAGAGCAGAGCTTGTTTCATTCTTTGTTTTATCCTCAGAACCTAACACAATACAGTGCTAACACAAAGAAGGCACTTTATAAATGCTTATTGGTTAATGGATGGAAGAGCCTTACAAGATGGAAAACTGGGGATTCTTGGTAAGCTGGCAATAATATCAAGTTATGAGAGGGGCAAGTTAGAGAGGGAATTTTGCCAGTGAAATGAGGTTCTAAACCCCAAATCTTAATTGAACTACATTAAGATCAAAAATGAAAAATAGTGACATATAAATTTTAAATTAAAAAAATTATCAAGAAGACCACAGCAACATACTACAAAAATTATGCAGTATGACCAGTTTGTCATACTAGGAATAGAGTCCTGATATAATATTACATAGCTATAGATATAATTAACTATATTAATAATAGGAACAACAAAAGATTATAAAATAAACCCAACTAAATCACCAGCATTTCTTCCTATTAACCAACAAAATCCAATGGGATTAGAATATAAGCTCTTTGAGAACAAGATCTATTTTAGCTGACTTTATTATTAATTTATTATTTATTATAAATTATTCCTGGTGTTTAGCACAGTTCTTGGAACATAATAAGAACTTAATAAATATTTTACTTATCTATTATGAAAGAGACAGATTAGGGTAATTATAGTCTGGAGGCAAAAAGGAAAAATTAGAACTAAAGAAAAGATTATATAAAGTAAGAAAATAAGAATTCTAGAGGAATTTGAGGAAATCAAAGCTTTGCGGAGATAGCAACCAGTTGAAATCGGACATACTGCCAAAAAATTCTATTTTAAGGATGGAAATCTAGAGACAAAAAGCAGGAATTGAGGGAAGAAATCAAAATAATGTGTTAAACTGACAAATCTATGTAATCAATACCCACAATTTGTTTAATCTATACATAGTCCATGATTATTCACACTGAAACAAATAATTAATAGTAATTCATTTAAAATAACTTGTATAACAGAAGGATATTGAATAAGAACAAAGAAAAAAATAAACTTGTGGTTCCAAGGCTGCAGAAGAAAAAAAAAAGAAAATTCCTTTTAATTAATTGAATAAGGAAAAAAGAGAAGCATCAGTAGACTTCTGCTGAAGGTGCTTCTAGAATTTTTTCATCATGGCAGCAATAATAAGCACAGGCAAAGAGCAATTAAATGAAGAATTAACTCTAAGTCTGGGTTGTTTTAGGTGCCTAGTCTTCAGTAATGTACTTGGAAAGAACTCTGAAACCTGTAGTAAAGACTCACTTCTAGGTCAGCCTTTGCAATTACCAATTAGACTTATTAATTAACAGCATTTCCTGAGTACATAGTATAGCAGACTCAAAGCACTATGTAAAAAATAGAGATTTTTAGTTCCTCTTGTACAGTGATGAAGAGAGCCATCTACACCCAGAGAAAGAACCATGGGAATAGAGTATGGAATACAACATAGCATTCTCACTCTGTTGTTATTTGCTTGCATTTTGTTTTCTTTCTCGGTTTTTCTTTTTTTTTCCTTCTTGATCTGATTTTTCTTGTGCAACAATTATATAAATATGTATACATATATTGGATCTAACATGTATTTCGACATATTTAACATATATTGGACTACCTGCTAGATAGGAGAGGGGGTGGGGGAAGGAGGGGAAAAATTGGAACAAAAGGTTATGCAAGGGTCAATATTGGAAAAATTACCCCTGCATATGCTTTGTAACTAAAAAGCTTTTATAATAATAAAAAAATAAAAATTAAATTAAATTAAAAATAGAGACTTTTGACACCCATAGATTTACCTTGATTCCACTTTTAGTCATTTTGCTGACAGATTCAAAGTCGGAAATAATAAAAGCAACAAGGTAAGTGCTCATCTTCACAGTGACATCAAAGTAGTCTTCTATTAGTCCTTCATCAATATTCATGGATTTCATCTAGATTCAAGACACCTTCAATCATTAAACATTTCAAAGATTCACAATAAAATTTAAAGAACAATTTTAAAAGGTATGTCAAAAATGTGACAGAATATAAGCCCTTGATAGTAGGAACTGATTTTGCTTTTGTCTCTGTACATACTACACCTAGCTGAGGGTCTGGCATATAGAAGATATTTAATAAACACTTCTTGATTGATTAATCAATATTATGTGGCACTTAGATTTCCTATAGTCCTATTTCTTTCATTTTCTTTTATTCCCTTAACTTAAATATAAATAAATAAATAACTTAAAATTAAGGGTGGGACACACATACACAAACAAATAGCAGCATAGAAGAACCATTCATTTCTAAGTAGTAATCCATATGATCATACAACTGATTCAAATATGAAAAATCTAAGGGAAACAAGAAGAAGGAACAATGCAAAGAGAGTTCCCGATTTTACTTAAAATATGGTTTACTTTTCATAGAAATAGCTTGTAAGAAAGCTCAGAAATATTGCATCCTATTTTCCCTAATTCTACATAGAAAGCTAAATTAATCTCTCCCTAATCCTTTCCTTTCCAGTCTTTTGCAAATTTTTATCCTTTTCACCAAGAAATTAGTTCACTGAGAAAGGTGATGGAGATGAAGAACTGAGAAGTGTTTCTTAAGCAGAGTAGTCAAGAAATATGGCTATTCTTCCTGTTAATAGTCAACCCTCCTAAATCTAAATAGATAGAAGATTTAGCCAATTCAACTCCCTTTTCTTGCCCCAGCCACTGAGGTGAGACCCCTCTGAAGAGGTCTTGGAAAAAAAGGTAAATACATGAGTTTGGTCCTTGGCAAAAACATTTGTAATGAGTAGTTTGTGTTTAGTACCTTTTAATTGTCTCACTGTGTCATTCTATTGCATATTGGTAACCCCCTTTTCCCTCCTCTCACCCTGAGGTGCCCTCATGATCCTCACCATTGTGGTAAACCCAAAGCAGCCTCTGAAAACTCCTAAACTATCTTTCCTTCCTCTCCTCATCAAGAATCTCATTTCCTTGCTCTACTCAATTCAGCATTAAGCACATGTAAGATCAGGATCTAGGCATCTGGGGAAATAGAGATGAAAAAGAGATAATCCCTGCTTTCATAAAACAGATAATGTCCTAGAATGAAGTCAAAGGAGATCAGCTAGTGTCAACACTAGACGATAGAAAAATACTTTGATTAAATAATTTCCACTGATCATCATATTCTCATTAGGGTGACTCCCACATTCTTTTATCAGTCCACCATTATATGCATTTTAGAATTTTTAATGAAAATTCTAATTAAGTTACATGTGGATTTGTATGCATTGTCCAAGGAATTAGGATTAATGGGAAAATGATGACTGGATCAGAATTCCCTTGCATCTTGTAGAGTTTTGAATTTGGTCCTGTCCTTTTTTTAAAATTTTATCAATACTTGGATTAAGACAACTTTAGGCAAGTCACTTGAATTCTTCTGAAACTCAATTTATTTATCTGTCAAAAGAAGGGATTGGATTAATCAAGAGTTATTAACATAGTGTATATGAACTTTTAAAATTATCTTTATGGCTACATTTCAATATTCTTGGCTTCCTCTGGAACTCTTTGCATTTTATTTTATGCAATTAAGAATATTATTTTGAGAAGGGGCTCATTAGTTTCATTAGACTTCCAAAGGATCCATGACACAAAGATATGAACTGAAGGAATTCCTAAGATCCCTTAAATTGGTTGTCTAATGTCACTACCACAAAATGAGAAGAAACACTGGTCATATCTATTTTGATTTTTGATTAAACATACTTAAATATTCCTTTTATTTAGGAAAAACTATGTTATCCATTTTCATATTACATCAACATCATATAGAGCTAAAATATTATTTTCACTCATATATTTGTTTCTCCAATATTCAAATTATTTCAAAATATATCTGTAGAAAATATATAAACTAGCACCTAGAAAAATAGCTCCATTTTTGGAAAACTTAATCTTTTTAAAATTATATTGATTTAAACAAAGATTTTAGGAAATAATCTTTTAAAATTACATAAAATTTTCTAAAGCATTTTCTTCTTCCCTCTAATTTTGTATCAATCCTTAATCCTTGTTATCCCCTTAAGTAGCAAAACAATTTTCAGGAGAAAACTAAAATAGTTTTAATATCAAGAGAGTTTCTAAAATGCAGAGATTAATTTGATATAGATTTAAAAAAGAACTTGGTGAGTTTTTTTTAAAAATAGGCAAGAATAAAAACATAGATTGAATGTATGCTCTAAAGGACCACAAGGCTATATCTATTTCTCACTTTTATTCTTAGAGTTAAAAAATAAAGGAATACAAACTTACTAATGGCATGTTAGAGAGCGCAAGGTGCTTTGGATCTCTTCTAATCCTGACTGAAAATTTTGCTTTAAAGGCTGGCTCATCAAAGCAGGGAAAGGCCATCCGAGCTGATGTTGGTTCAAACTGTGTAGACGCTAATATTCTGTAATTAAAGCAATAAAATGAAAAGGTAAGAGATGGAATTTACCATTATAAGTCAAAACAATATATGCCTCCATCCGTTCTTCTCCACTATTATTCCCCTTCAGCAATAAAGTCAACTCCATGAGTAAAGAATAACAGTGGAGATAAAGAGAAGGAAACGTAAAGGAAAATCTTAATGAATTTTTAAAAAATTGTTGGAGCCAATAAGCCTTTATATTTGTTTATTTTAGAAAAAAAATTACCTCACTTCTCCCTTCTGAGTTCTATAGGAACTTTTATAAAATCCATGGAAAGTTTCAGAAAGAAAGGCAGAATATTCAATTTTAACGATGTACTGATGTCCCATCAGAAGAGGTTTATTGGCTAGAATTGCAATTTGCTCATTGGGTGGATACTCTAGAACAGTCACTGGTTGTTCTACTGTACTATCTTGGCTTTTTTCTCGGAGGGTGGCCCTGGTGATCTGCAGGTTTTGACTATGTAGAATAATGAAACTGGTGGGCTGATTGACGGTGATTTCTATTTCAGTGGTTCCCAAGAATGTCAAAGTGGTGAGATTAGCATGGATCATCAGATCATAATGAACTGGAAAGATGTAATCAGGAAGCCGCATCTTATTCCAAGGAAATGGAGCTCCATTAGTAGCTTTTGGAGAGTTTATGTCCATGCCGTGGCAATTCATAGAAGCCATCATAATCCAAATAGTCAACAGTGAAGGAAAAAAAGATGATGCAGTCTTAAGTGGCAATTTAAGTGGGAAAAAAGCCATCTTGTTCTTGCTCCTAAAATCACAGACCCTAGAAAGCAAAAGAAATAATGTAAATAAAGGAAGAAACATAAGTAAAGATAGCTTTCCCATTCCTTTGCTCCTTCTAAGTCATTAGGTAATTCTCATTTGCTTCCACAAGTTATTCCTCAGAAAAGTCAAAATGTCTTCATTATCTTTTATTTTATCCAAGAATAAATGTTTTCTATTAGTAATAATCACTCTAACACCTATTAAAAGTAATCATTTGACTTTAATGATTAAAATAAGCAATCTCTATATCACACATCACAATAAACTCTAAGTGAACATAAATATAAAAAGCCCAACCAAAAAATTAGATTAAAATGATATCAGTAAGAAAGTTTGTATATCTGTAGTTAGAAAGAAGATTCATAACAAAGCAACAAGCATTTACTAAACAGTTACTATATGGTTGAGTGATGTATACGTGCAGGGATGTGTTAGAGTCAGCTCAAATAGGTCAGGAGAACTAATTGTTAAAATTTTAGTGAGAACATTTAACACCATGGAAATCTATAAACACTGCAAATCAAAACTTGATTTTTAGTGATCATGCTGGAGAAAATGTTAATAACACAAATTAAACTTGAAAGCAAGACTTATATACATTCTCCTGCACTACACTCCCTCCTTTATATGAGCCATTAGAGTTAGGAAAACAAAAATGAAAGCATGGGAAAATTGATATGAACTGATGTGAAGTAAGCAGAACCAGGAAAATAGAATATACAATGAGGAAAATAACATAATCAAAATCACTTTTAAAGTACCATTGAGTGCTATGTAATTATGACTAAATTTGGCTCTGGAAAGGAGTTAAATAAAAGTACCTCTCTCCTTTCTTTGAGGAGATGAGGAATTATGGCTATGGGATATTACATATAATAATATTGTCAGACATGGATAGTTAAAATGATAACAGCAAGCATTTATATTTTTACAAAGCACTTTACAAACATCTCATTTTAATCTCACGACAATTCTGTGAGGTAGTGCTATTATCATCATTTTACTGATGAGGAAAATGAGCAAGACAGGTTAAATGATTTTTGGGGGTCATGCCATTAGCAAAGTATTTTAGGGCAATTTTGAATTCAGGACTTTTTAACATGATTTGCCAAGAATTGCTTTTTTCCTCTTTATTTTTAAAATCTCTATTGCAAGGGTTAGCTCTTTAGGTACAGGAGCACTTAGTATATATTGCTAAATGACATAAAAACAAAAATCAATGCCAGTCATTAATGATAAATGGTAAGGTATGATTTCTCTGATGATCATTAATAAGATATTTATTAATAACAAGATGATCTGTCAAGATAGGAAGTCACAACTTCACATTATCATTTAGGTTAAGCATAATTTTAACTGTTTATAAGGATTCTTACATAAACTGTCATCTGTTGTCAAAAATGTTACTAAGCTGCTTTTTCTTGGATTAGGGTGAGGAATAGGGAAATCCTTTCCTCCCAGATTTTCTCCTCCTTTTCATAAGCTCAAATAAAGGAGAGAATAAGTAGTTCACAGTATACACCATCTCTGTTTTTAAAGAGCAACAGCGATGGCAGTATGGGGAATCTGGTCATTATCATGGAACTCAGGACATCCTTGTGAGGTAAACTGGCATTATAGAATCTTGAAGTTGGATTGCCAAAAACCTAGGTTTGAATCCCACCCCCAGTATTTACTGGCTGTTTGACCACAGTTAAATTACTGAACCTATCTGAGTCTGTTTCCTCATCTACTTAAAAACATAAACAAATCTTACTAATATCATGATTTGTTTATGTTTTATGTCTGAGTCTGGATTACAGCCCTTGTTCAATTACAGAAAAGGTACCCCTCTTTAAACCTTAGAAAAATGTGAAATGGGAAGTAGACTAATTACAAAAGAAAAAAATGCATTCTATTCCTTCAATCATCCATCGGAAGATTGTTAGTAAGAGTTAAATGAGTTAACATATGTAAAATACTTTGTTAACATTAAAACACTATATAAATGCTTTTTTTGTATTATTATTATCCATCCCTAGTTATGTGGCTAATTTCTCCATATTGTCAAAGCAGGATATTAGAGTAACTGTTGTTGCCTTTAAGGAACTTTCCCAACCTCTCTTAATTCTAGTGCCTTCCTTCTGTTTTAATTATTTCCTATTTATCCTGTATATAGCTTGCTTTGTATACATTTGTTTTCATCTTGTCTCATCCATTTCACTGTAAGCTCCTTATGGACAGGGACTATCTTTTGCCTGTTTTGGTAGCCTCAGTGCTTAGCATTGTGTCTGACACATATATAGTAGGTACTTAATAAATGTTTATATTATCCCCAGTGCTCCCACATATATAGTAGATACTGTGCCTGACACATATATAGTAGGTACTTAATAAATGTTTATATTATCCCCAGTGCTTACACATATATAGTAAGTTCTGTGCCTGACACATATATAGTAGGTACTTAATAAATGTTTATATTATCCCCAATGCTTACACATATATAGTAGGTACTGTGCCTGACACATATATAGTAGAAGTAGATATTTAATAAATGTTTATTGATTGAATGATATTGATTACGGAGAAATAGCATACCAACATATAAGTAGGCATAAAATGTATTCCATGTAAATATAAGATAATTTCAGAAGGGGAGGTATTAGCAACCGAGAGATATCAGAAAAGATCTCACTTGCAGTTCTGCCCCTTGAGGAATCTTGCTTTGAAGGAAGCTAGAGAACTAATAGCAAAGTAGGGAGCTACAAGTATAAAGCAGTGAAGAACCCCATCTTCCGTCTCTAATCTCAACTCATTCTGATTTTTTGGACCACAATGATTTCTTGACATCTTTTTTTTTTTTATAGAATTGGGTCATGTCCTTATTTTCATCCTGTTACCTGACCTTGTATCCATCTTTTGTACATTTCTTTTTAAAAAGTGAATTGGTTGATGAGCTTCCTGCACATCCACATAGGATCTTTCCAGACAAGCTCCATTTTTCCTTTTCATTGGAATTGTTCCCTTTCTTGTCATTTGAATTGTTCTAGCTAAGTGATACAGTAGATGATATATTATTCAATTTTGAGTCAAGAAGACCTGAGTTTTAATCCTGCCCCAGATATTACTAGCCTTGTGACTTTGGCCAAGTCATTTCTCTTAGCCTCAGTTTTCTTGTTGGTAAAATGGGGATCGCATGGAAAAAGATATCCTCATCCAGAGAGAGAGAACAATGGAGACTGAATTTGGATCAAAGCATAGTATTTTCACCTTTTTGTTGTTGTTATTTTTTTTCCTCAATTTTTCCCCTTTTGATTTGATTTTTCTTTCACAGCATAACAAATGTGGAAAATGTTTAAAAGAATTGCACATGTTTAACCTATATTAGATAGCTTGCTGTCGTGAGGAAAGTGGGGGAGAGGGAGAAAAATTGGAACACAAAGTTTTGCAAAGGTGAATGATGAAAACTATCTTTGCATGTATTTGGAAAAAATAAAATGCTATTTTTTATAAAACAGGGATCACCAACCATTCTGGAGAACAGTTTGGAACTATGTCCAAAGGGCTATAAAACTGTGCATATCCTTTGAGCTAGCAATGCCATTACTGGGTCTATATCCCAAGGAAATCATTAAGGAGGGAAAAGGATCCACATATGCAGAAATGTTTGTAGCAGCTCTTTTTATGGTAGCAAAGAATTGGACAATTCTCCATCAATTGGAGAATTGCTGAACAAGTTGTGGTATATGAAAATAATGGAATAACTAACAAATAAATAAATAATGCCCATAAATAAATGACAAATGTTTTGATAATAAATATAATAATAATAATGTATCATAATATAATAAATAAAAATGAAATTTAAAACAAATAAATGAGAGTTTTAGGATAAAAATAAATAAACAAAAATTTTAAAAAGCAAAAAAAAATCATAAATAAATAAATAAGTTTGAGGAAATATATAAATAAATAGAAATAAAATAATCATAAAAAATGATGAACAACCTGATTTTAGAAAGGCCTGGAAAGATTTACATGAACTGATGTTGAAAAAAAAAACTGATGTTGAGTGAAGCAAGCAGAACCAGGAATACATTGTATATAGAAACAACAAGAATGTGCAATGATCAATTATGAAAGGCTTGTTTCTTCTCAGTGGTTGAGTGATCCAAAACAATCCCAATAGATTTTTGACAGAAAATGTTATCTGCATTCAGAAAAAGAATTATGGAGACTGAATGTAAATCAACACATGTTTTGTTCACTTCTTTTTTCTGTTTTTTAATCTCTCCCATGGTTTTCCCCTTTTGCTCTGATTTTTCTCTCCCAACATGATTCATAAAGCAATGTGTATTAATTTTTTTTTAAATGGAGATCAAAATAGCATCAATCTCGCAGGGCTATTGTTAGGATCAAATAAGACACAAATGTAAAGTGCTTTGCAAACTTTAAGATAGTATCATTATATCTTCATATTCACTTATTGCACATCTCCCATCCCTCTTGGACTGACTTTCCCTATAGCATTTAAGTTCTGCAACTCCAACTTGGTTTTTCTCTGAATCCCTTAACAACTCCTTCCCCAGAAGCTAGGATTTTCTCAGATTTCCTCTCTGTATCACCAGCTAGGAATAAGTGGTCACTTAACCTCAGAGGTCCTATCATTTCTGCCCCTTCTCCAATCTATCCTTTACACAGTTGCCAAAATAACCTTAATAACCAGAAGGACTCAAGCCTGGTTGACAGATTGGGCTAACAAATCTAACTAGCTAACAAATGGGTAACGTATCTTCACTTAGAAGGAAGTCTCATGTGAAATGGCATATGGCTCTGCTCTTATGCCTGTTCCGTTGAATTCTGACTTGAACAAAGGCATGAATGTGTGGAAGTGCCCCTGAGATTAATATGTCTGTTTTATATAAGTTACAAGAAGACGCATCGGACATGGAGTAAGTGAGCCAAAGTGTTGCTCATTCCCAGACACCTTTGCTGGTGTTCACTGCCGGAACTTGTTGAGCTGTGCAGGCTTTTCTCTCCACTCCCCCCCCAGCTGGACCAAACCAGCCTTGTGGTCAACTATTTTTGCAAAACCTCCTGTTTCTACGTTCACCTGTTCCTGGAAAAGATTGTCCATCCTTTTTCCCAACCTCTCCCTGCACTTCCCCTTTTTGGTTTTCAAGTATAAATCTCCCCTGCCTCTCCTGGGTATGGGTTCCTTTTTACCTTACATGGGAGGTGGGCAAGAGCTCGGCATTAGTGTCTGATTTTCCTCCTAATAAAACTTGTCTGTTTTCAACCTATCCTGGACTCCTCTGCAAGTTGAGAGGTGGGTTTTATTGGGTAGAATACTGATCAGATTTTCAGATGACCAAAAGGCATGAAAGACAATTCTCAGAAGACCACATTTAACAAGATAAAATTTAGACACAAATGTAAAAATCTTGAATTTTGAGGGGCAGCTAGTTGGTGCAGTAGATAGAGCAGCAGCCCTGAAGTCAGGAGGACCTGAGTTCAAATGTGACCTCAAAAAAAAAAAACAAAAACAAAAAAACTTGAACTTTGGTTTAAAAAAAATCAATTGAATAAATATAGGAAAGGAGAAATTTAGTTATAAAAAACAATTCACATGCTTAAGACCTGGGAGTTGTAGAACTAGTCAATAATATTCAGTGACAACCAAAAATGCTAATGAGATTTTATTTATTTATTTTTTGGCTGAAGCAATTGGGGTTAAGTGACTTGCCCAGGGTCACACAGCTAGGAAGTGTTAAGTGTCTGAGACCAGATTTGAACTCAGGTCCTCCTGACTTTAGGAGTGGTGCTCTGTGCACTGAATCACCTAGTTGCACAGTTAGAGATATTTTTAAAATAGAGATTAAAAAATTAAAAAAATATATTTTTAAGCTACATTAATAGAAACAAAATAGTTTCCAGAATAATTCAATTCAACTAAACTCAGTGGACAGTTATTAAGCACCTCCTGCGCCTAATGTACTAAACTAGACTGTAAGAATAAAAAACATAAAAATAAGTTTTCCAGAGATGTGATTATTGCCTCTAAGATCAAATATAAATTCCTGTTAACCATTTTTTAAATCTTTCACAATCTAGTCCCAATCTATCTTTCCAATCTTATGATATAATATTACTCCTTTTTACCCTATAGTCCATCAGCTGTTGCTTACATACTTCTATGTCATCCTTCTCTTAAAATCTCTTGAAATTCCTTCAAAACGTTGCCCAAGTGACAGGTCTTTCCCGATCCCCTTTCACAATTGTTAGTGCCCTCGCCCCAAAAAATGCATCTTATATTTATTTTGCAAATATTTTTATATATTGATTTTTATACAAATCATCTCTCCCAATAGAACATAAGCTCTTTGAGGACAAGGACTGCTTTATTTTGTCTTTGCGAATTCCCTAAAACTAGTATAGTGTTCAACAAGTAATAAGCATATGATTAAGCGTTGCTGATTGATAGCTCCTTTGTACTAAGATTGCATCTGGAAAATTGTGTATAAGTTCTAAGTGCCAGATATTAAATCAGACTGGGAAGGATCCAGAAGATGGAGATCAAGAAAGTGAAAGGGCATGAAACCATGCTAAACAAGAGTCAGATGACAGAATTGAGTGTGTTTAACCTGATAAAGACAAGACTTAGAATGGACATGAACACTGCCTTTCAATATGGAGATGAGTAATTTGACTTTTTCTTATTGGTCATAGGGATAAGAACAAGGGTCAGTAGTGCAAAAGAAGAGAGAGGAAGATCTTGATTCAATTAAAAAAACATTTTCTAACCATTAAAATTATTCACTAAACTTCTCTTTAGTGTCTCATTATGGGCCAGATATGGATGCCAAATTATGGAAGATTAGGCTGTTGAGTACTCACCTGGGAATAGAATGTATATTTTTCATTCAGGAATAGTTCAGCTGAGTGGAAAGAGACTGATAACCAGAGAACAGATCATGATTTAATTTATTATTATTCTCCCATGGCAACCCAAAAAAATCTTTTAAAACATATAAAGGTTGTAATCTGCCTCAAACACCTACAAAGTTTGGGATTCCTTGAAATATTTAAAATTTGTAAGTAGGTAGTAATATCTGGCATTTTAATATCACTATAAGTTTTGCAAAACTGAGGCAGACCCATGGTTAAATGACTATCCCAGAGTCATATAGATAGTAAGTCTATATGTCAATTCTTTACCTACTCTTCCTGCCTCAAGATCCATCTCTCTGTATACTTCTCTGTTTCATTTAGACAGCTAAGTAGTACAGTGGATGAAGGTCTAGGCCTGGATTCAGAAATATTCCTTTTCATGCATTCAAATCTGACCTCAAATGTGGTTCTGGACAAGTCATTTCACCCTGTTTGCCTCAGTTTCCTCATCTGTTCCTTGTACAGGAAAAGGAAATGCCAAACTATTCCTGTGTCTTTGAGAAGAAAATTCCAAATGGGATCATGAAGAATCAAACACAATTTTTAAAAATTACAGAACAAGAACAAATTTGCTATACTTGGGACAGGCTGTAATTTTTTTTGTAATTTTTATGCACCTCACAGATGCACCTCAACATCCTAGCAGTCCTTTCTGATATCATGGTCATCTAGGAAGATAACTGAGTCCCTTTGACATTGAGAAACAAGCACTTATTTCCTTGAGGACATATTATAAAATTAGTAAGACTCTCTTTCATTTTCCTCCTTCTTCATACTTTCAAGAAATTACAATGCTCATATATTCAAAGTGTAAATATGGTATCAGAGGCAAGGATATGCTAATAAATGTTTAACAGCCAGCACTGAAAAGAAAAAAAGAATGCACCATTTAAAAGTTTATTCTATATTATTATTAATATTTTTCTATCACTTTCTTAAATTTATAATATCAACATAATACATCAAACCCAGATAAATAGCATTTGTCAATTTCCAAAGCATAAATGCTCACATTGAAAATTTAATAGATACCCAGAAAACAAATACACTTTGTTTTAATACCCATCAGTGCCCTAGAACCCCTGGAAATTTTAAGGAAAATCAAGAAAAAAATTCATTATAACACATTAGAGATAAAAGTATTCCTATATAATGAGGGATGGCTAAGATCTTAACTTTGGAACTGCCATCCCAACTGAAGACAAGGCTCATTCATAAAGATTTTCAGCATCTCTTATTTCCAGCCTTACTGGGGCTTCAGATAGTATAAAGAATTTCTTTCGATAAATTTCATTTGGTTACGTGTATGGACTCTCTATTCCCCTATTCTGTTATGAGTTTATAAACCAATTTACCACAAAAATCATCCATCTTCAGGGGCCTATGATTTGCAAAATGAAAGAATTTAAATGGATAATACTTCATCAATCTGTCTTTTAATTCCAGGGAAAAAAATCTTATGAATTCAAAAATAGCATTAATTCAGTGATCTTGGACAACTTATTTTAGCTTTATAGGTTTCAGTTTTGTCATCTGTAAAATAGAGGGTTTGTATCAGATGATTTCTAAGATTTCTTTCATCTATAAATATCTGAGTTTCTGCTCAATTTTCCAAAAATGAAAGAAGAGGTCTAATGAAGTAGTTAATTCAGTTAATTCCTAGTCCCTTGAAGTATTCAAATGGCCAAATGATTACTTATTGGGTATCTTCCTACTTTAACATTCATTGATTCTGTAGAGATTAAATAAATATTTATTAAATGAATGAATTTAGTACTTCAAAAATTATCATTCTCTTCAAAATGTTCAAGTACTCAGGCATTAATAATAGGATAGACCCAGCATTATTACTTGACATCTTGTTCAAGCTTTTCCCCAATCTTCCCAGAGTAAACAGGAAGACTTTGCCTTTCTTGGATTGGCTCATTTCTAAGAATGAACATTTCATTTAACATAAAGTATTTCATAATTCTTGTCATCATACTTCCTAATGGAGCATAATTGTGCTGCTAATAATTTTCTCACCAAGTGCTGCAGACTCTAGTGAAATATCTCAAAGGACCATCTCATCTTATTCACACTGCCACTGCAATTCCTTTTAGAACAAGAGGCCTTAATTCAACTTAATTCAAACACAGAAAATTTGGGGTTTTTTTCTCTTTTTTTACATTTCCTCACATCCAGTATTCCCTCATTTCTCCTTTGCATAGCAAAAAGTATATACCATGCTCAGTTTTATTTAGCCTTCCTTTTCTATAAATATTGTTTCTTTGTTTTAAAATGAAAGAAACAAGCATGAGTCTATAATACAAAATGAAGGAATAAGGAATTTGGGTTTTATTGTTTTGTTTTGTTTTTGATAACTGACCCTAAGAATATCAAGAAAGAATTTCAATTATATTTCTCTGGTTAAAAACTACTTAAACATCTAGGAATTCTTCAATGAGGTTTTTGTTTGTTCAGTCATTCAGGTATGTCTAACTCTTTGATGCTCAATTTGGGGTTTTTCTTGCCAATTAGAGTGGTCTTTCATTTCCTTCTCCAGCTCATTTTTACAGATAAGAAAACAGAGGCAAACAGGATGAAATGACTTGTCCAAGACCACACAACTAGTAGGTATCTGAGGTTGGATTTGAACTTGGATAAATGAGTCTTCCTGATTTCAAGCTGAGAACTCTATCCACTATATCACCTAGCTGCCCCCTCAAGAAAAGTCCATTATGGAAGTCATTTATTTTTGTAGTATAATATTTTAAATACAAAAAGATTCAACAAGAATCTATCTAATACAATCTCTTTATTTTATAGATTGAGGCAAAGAAAAGTGAAGTGTTACAGTCTATCAGTAGTAGAGGCAATATTCGAACTCATGTCTTCTACCTTAAACTCTAGGTGCCGGCTGTCACTGAATGGGCAGTTGTCTCAGTCAAACTGAGACTTGAACTATATCTTGCCACTGGACCCTCTAGGAGAGTAAATGAAGCTGGAGACTTTGCATAACCCTCTGTCCCTCAAATCCAATTCCCTTGCATGTCATGGCACATTTCCCTGATGTCATGGTTCTCTTGGAGGAAGAAGCTCAAACAACAACAGTTACCTAAAACCTCAATTTCAACAGCATCTAAACTACCAAAAATGTGTCCGGTTGCAACATGGGCCACACTGATTTTTGAACTAAACATTTCAACTCCCATTGCTGTGAATTCATTCAAGTTCACCTGTACCTGAAATATCTACTTATTTATTTCCTGCAGGTTTCAGCCCGGCTGCCGCTTCTGCTATGAAACCTTCCATAGTCCCTCATTGTTAATGTTCTTTCAGTAGTTATATTATCTCTAATTTATCTATATCTTTATACATACATACATATACATATATGTATATATTAGTGTGTATATAAATACATAGACAAACATAGATAAATATGTGTGTATTATTTTCCCTAGTAAAACATAAGCTATTATAGAGTATAAGATACTTGCTCTTTATCTTTATACTCCCAGTACATTATATGTAGTTAGCACTTAAAAATGTTTTTTTTATTTAGTTGAATCATGATGATTGAATTCTATTTGATGATATTTTATTTTTAGAAAAAGTCTCTAATGTATTTGGTATTGACATGCTACCATCTAACACATCTTTCTCAGTCAGCTTTGTCAATGCTAATAATAGTTGGCTATCTATCTGATACCTGCTTACACAAACCGGAAAAATTCTAAATACCTCTGAAATCTCAGAAGAGAAGAAGAGGCTTTTTAAAAGAAGTCAGAAGTTTCTTCCTCCCTGCTCTGGAGCCCCATGGCTGGGAGGTAAAGCAAAAAGGAACCAGATAGTGTCCCCTTTTTAGTGAGAGCTTTACAATAACTGTGTTCATTTTTTTTTTTTAACTTTTGAGTTGTTTATTTAAACAGTTATTTTCAAACATTTTGGTCTCAAGATCCCTTTACAAGCTTAAAAATTACTGAGTACTCTCCATAGATAGAGCTTTTGCAAATGAATTATATTTAACAATATTTACTATGTGAGAAATTAAAACATCTTAGTATTATTAAAATAATTTTGACCTCATGATTCCCCTGCAGTGGTCTCAGGGACCTTGGGTTTCCAAACCACAGTCTGAAAACCATTGGTTTAAAACAATGATAAATACTTTCATTAAAGACAATTATGATTCCAGAGGACCCATGATGGAGCATGCTACTCACTTCTTGACATAAAAATTATGGACTCAAATTGCAGAATAAGATATAAATTTTCATATGTGATAAATGTAGGGATTTGTTTTGCTTGACTATATAATAAAGATTAATAATTTATGTACAATTCCCTCTGGTTATACTAAATACATTTTACTTGGCATTTATTAAAGTTAAAGTTTTAAAAAGAGAAAATATATACAAAAGAAAACAGAAGGAAAGAGAAACAAAAAATCAGGGAATCTGTGTTATGGATTTTTGAGGTTCAAAAGGAACCCCCAAAGGTTGGGGGGTTGCAGACCAATGTAGCAAGGTGTCTCAAAAGAATTTGCAGGCTTGAACCCATCTCCAAGTCAAGGGGCAAAGTTTATTGTAATTGTAATGCCAATTGAAGCGGGCTAAGTTCCAATAGGATTTGGCAAAGAATGAGGAGAAGATAAATTTATAGGACAAAGTTAGATAGACCAGAGCTTCATGTTACTTATTTGCTAATTTTATGGTTTACAGGTAGGTATTACAGGTCTATTCATCATTGTCTCAGGAACTTGGTTATCACTGACCAGCAGATTACCTATCTGACAGTCAGCAATATCTGTAGAACTATTCTAAGGTCAGAAAATGTTTAGAATCATCGACAGATAGATTGTTAGAACAATACCGCTCTAAGGATAGGCAACCTCAAGATTACTGCTAGAAACTGTACTGTATCATTATCATATAAAATTTAATATCTATTTTTAAAACAACATACAGAAGTTTATTTTTCACTTACAATCCTTTTTTTCTTCTATTCTCCATGGGCATACTTATCCGGTTCATTATAAAAATAAAAATTTGTAAAGAAATTTTTCAAAATCTTTCATTGAGTTACAAAAAAAAAAAAAAAAAAAAAAAAAAAAAAAACTTTTCCCCACCTATTATGTGTTTAACTGTAATTATCTGTTTAATCCCTAATCAAGCATTTCTAGAAACATAAGCAAAGCTCTGATTATCTTAGCACAAAACTGAGTCAGAACTAGACCGCTTGAATGAAGGAACATTTAATAAATGCAAATTTTAAAAAATGTTCATCTCCATATCCTAAATAATTGTGTGATGTGAAGGAACATATTTAATGATTCAAAATTTCTTGTACCACAGTCAAATCATTTTTCTTCCATACTTTTCTCCTCTATAAATGAAAGTGTTGGACAGTCCAGCATCTAAAGGTTCTATTCGGCTCTCGATCCTTGTTTAAAACTTCATAAAGGTTTCCAACAGCCCTTATTTACAAACCTCTCTATTCCCCCAAGCCTTCAGAAAGAAAACCATCACAAGATTATTTTGGAGGGGATAGATTGCTTTGTTTTGGCCTGAAAATCCAGGATGTGCTAGAGCTACTTCGAATTCTCTTCCAATATAAGTTATTCATTTTTCAGTGAGTAAATTTCCACCTTGGAAATCTACAAATGCTAAAAACCATGTCTGATGTACTATTTTGTGGATTGCCTAGCCAAGAGGTGTAGAAAATTATAATAACAAAGATGAAGTTTAGAAATGTGAGCTGATTGTTAAACATGCACCAGTATACATCCCCCTCCCAGAAATTCATTTTTATTTTCTCTGGTTGAATAAATTTTGTTTAATTTTGAGCAAATCTAGTTACTTATTGTAGCTTTTCTCTGAATTCAACATCTAAGAATTTCGAAATTCGAAATACAGAAGAAAAAAAAAAACAAGAAAAAGTTGAGTCCTTTCTGCTTTGTACTGAATTAATTATAAAACAGAAACGCGGGCTGCTAGGGCAGAGGAGCATGCTGGGACCAGGGGAGCGATGTTCAAAGGCAAATCTTTAATTTATTCTTGGTGGGAATAGAAAGTGACCTCTGGGTAGAGTTATAAAGACTCCTGCCTGATTCCACACATAATTAAACTGGAAAACAATTACAAAGCACTTAAATCTGGACAAAATCAAGGTAAGTTGTACTGAAGGGAACAGGAAAATCGAATTCACATGTCTCTAGAAGTCATGGAGGAAAGGAAGAAGTCCTCATCTAACAATGAGCCCTCCTTAACGGTCAGTTTCACTAAAGACCGGAAGACTACAATTCCCAGCAGGCCCCGCGGCTGCAACAACCCCCTAGCCGCAAACAGAAACCAGTCCCACTCCCCGGGCCAGACATTAGATAATGAAGCAGCATTTTAGGAGATGCAATTGATCAGAGAGAAGGCTGCACGTAGGTCTGGCCGGGGGTTGTGCCGGGACGGAACAAGGAGGAGGCCGGCTCCGTCGGGACAGCCGGGGACTTCCCAAGCGCGCGCTTTCGGAGGCGCCGAGGCTGGGGGGAGGAGGAGGAGGATCGGGCTAGTCTGGCGGGACGCGCTCGCCATGCTCAGGGCCGAGCCCAAGCTCCCGCTCGGACCCCAGCGTGGCTGCCCACGTGATTCCTCCTCTCCTTCCCTCCCCCCACCTAGAACCATCAGCGCGGCCCTTGCACACACACTAGAGTTGCACCG
This sequence comes from Sarcophilus harrisii, assembly GCF_902635505.1. Lineage (NCBI taxonomy): Eukaryota > Metazoa > Chordata > Mammalia > Dasyuromorphia > Dasyuridae > Sarcophilus > Sarcophilus harrisii. The sequence continues at coordinate 192,333,417 of NC_045426.1, forward strand.
GCTGACTCGCAGAGCGCCCGCACGCTGGCCACTGCGGGAGGCGCCCGCCCAGCTGCCCTTCCCCCCCTCCTCCTGACCGGCTCGGCCCCTCACGCTGCAGGCTCGTGCAGACGGCGCAGCCAGACCCTGGCACCGGCGCTTCCGCCCCGCTCCTACCCAGGTGGGAGAGGAGGAGGCGCGGGGCAGGTGGGACCAGTATGCGCCCCCCCCTCCCCCTCCTCAATCCCCCTGGCCGCCCCCAAACTTCACCTCGATGCAGACCCGGCGGGCTTGTGCCTGAGTTTCTGGGGCCGGAGCCCGCGGTCCCACGCGCGTCCTTCGCAGCCCAGGCCTCTAAACGTGGGACTGAAAGTGAAAGTAGCAACTAGAGAGAAGAGGGAAGGCCCAGGAGGGCTGCGGCTGCCTACGCTCTTTCCTGGAGCATCAGTGGCCTCTGAGATGGGCGCCCTTGAGAGGTTGCAAGGGATATGTTCAGACATCTGCAGTAAAGCAGACTTTCGAGTTCCGAGAATTAGCAAAGTTCTGGCAAGCTAACCTGGCCGTAAACTGTTTAAGGGAGTGATGTAGGGGAGGGGATGCAAAGCAATAATCGTTATCCCTTTTATATCATATAGCACGTGTGCATACATTTTCTTACGACTCGATGAACTGTCCGATGTAATCTTCAAGTATCAGTCCATAAGTATTTCGTTTATCAGTCTGCAAGTATTGATCAGAATCCCCGAAATTAGAAAAATGCCCAGAAATCAAGAATAAGCAGAAATGCAATTTGAGAGAGATGTATTAGGCATGATGATATATATCCCTTTTTTTGCTGGAAGAGATGCAAATATAAATAAGATTGAGTGCCTGTCCCAGTCTAACTGGGAGGACGAGATGGTGTCACATTTAAATTTAATTCAAATTTTAAAATGACAAAGCATATGAGGACAGACGAGGATAGACTGAGACAGAGAAATGGAGGTGGTGACCTTGCAGTAGGCCTTGAATAATGTCTAATAATTAATAATAATAAATAAATAATAATGTCTGTGGTAGGCAGGAAGAGGTAGAGGATATTCTAGGTACCTAGGAAAGTCAAAAGGGAACAAAAGGGGAGGGATACGAGAAGGTGTGTGTGGTGGTGGGGACAATCAACAAACAAATAACACCACCATCAAAAAAAAAAAAGTGAAAAAAAAACATGCTTTGATCCATATTCAGTCTCCACAATTCCTTTCTCTGGATGCAGGTGTCTCTTTCCATTACAAGTCTATTGTCGGGAAGTTATCAATATATTGAGGAAAGAAGAGTAATAAGTAGACTGGCATGGGAAGCCACTTTATAATTATACTAGAAAAGCTGCTTAAGTCAGACCCTAGGAAGTTACTTCCATTCTTTGGATAAATTTCCTAATCTTTTTTTTTTTTTTTTTTTAAGTTGGGGAGTAGAATAAATCTGAAGTTTTTAATCCTTTTTATATCACAAACTCCCTTTATGTATCTGATGAAACTTGTAGATCTTTTCTTAGAATTATTTTTTAAAAGAACTAAATAAAATACATAAAATAAAGGAAATCAATAATATAAAAATATAGTTATGCTGATGGAAAGCAAAGTAGGTAAAACCAAGAGAATATTGTACACAGCAACAAGAAGATTATGTGGTCAACTTTGATGGACTTGGCTCTTTTCAACAATGAGGTGATTCAAGGTAATTCTACTTTTTTTTTTTTTTTTTAATTCATGCTGTCTAGGTAGCATCTAGGTAGCATGTTTATTTTATTTATTTATTTATTTTTTATTTAATAGCCTTTTATTTACAGGTTATATGCATGGGTAACTTTACAGCATTAACAATTGCCAAATCTCTTGTTCCAATTTTTCACCTCTTACCCCCCACCCCCTCCCCCAGATGGCAGGATGACCAGTAGATGTTAAATGCATTAAAATATAAATTAGATACACAATAAGTATACATGACCAAACCGTTATTTTGCTGTACAAAAAGAATCAGACTCTGAAATATTGTACAATTAGCTTGTGAAGGAAATCAAAAATGCAGGTGGGCATAAATATAGGGATTGGGAATTCAATGTAATGGTTTTTAGTCATCTCCCAGAGTTCTTTCTCTGGGCGTAGCTGGTTCAGTTCATTACTGCTCCATTGGGAATGATTTGGTTGATCTCGTTGCTGAAGATGGCCAGGTCCATCAGAACTGGTCATCATCTAGTATTGTTGTTGAAGTATATAATGATCTCCTGGTCCTGCTCATTTCACTCAGCATCAGTTCGTGTAAGTCTCTCCAGGCCTTTCTGAAATCGTCCTGTTGGTCATTTCTTACAGAACAGTAATATTCCATAATATTCATATACCACAATTTATTCAGCCATTCTCCAACTGATGAACATCCATTCAGTTTCCAGTTTCTAGCCACTACAAAAAGGGCTGCCACAAACATTCGTGCACATACAGGTCCCTTTCCCTTCTTTATAATTCAAGGTAATTGTAATAGGCATGTGATGGAAAGAGCCATCTGCCTCCAGAGAAAGAACTATGGAGTCTGAATGTGGATCAAAGCACAATATTTTCACCTTTTATTGGTGATGGTATTGTTGCTTGGGGTTTTTCCCCCTCTTGGGTTTTTCCCTCTTTTGATCTGACTTTTCTTGTGCAACATGATGCATATGGAAATATGTTTAAAAATTACACGTTTAACTTTTAGTAGATTGCTTGCTGGCTGAGGAGAGTAGGCAAGAGGGAGAAAAAAAATTTGGAACACAAGAGTTTGCAAAGGTGAATGTTGAAAATTATCTTTATATGCATTTAGAAAAATAAAAAAGCTATTATAAAAAAGGAAAGATATTTTTAAAACAAGTTAAACTCTAAAAAGGTTTTGAACAGTAAAGTTACTGATCATACCTCTGAACTATAAGGATGAAGCTGGCAATATGAGAATAGCTTGGAAGTATAAGAGACAGTGCTTTGAGAGTATCTAAAACTGTATCAAAGGATGAAATAGTATAGAAGAAAAAGAATGGCCTGTAGTCAGAGGACCGGAGTTTAATTCTGACCTTAGACATTTGCTAGCTGTGATCCTGGCCAAGTCACTTTGCCCTAATTGCCTCTCAAAAAAAAAAAATTGGTTAGGCATTTTATCAATTTTATGTATGACATATCTCGCTCGTTCAAATTCCAACTCACCAAAATTCTCTCTCACCCATTTCCAAGTGGTTTATATGCCAATCTTTCCATATTAAAGACACTGTTTCTTTTGGATATGAGCATTTAAGTTGCTAGAAGAGGTAGAAAAAGAACACTTGTGTAAGAAAATTTTTAAAAATCATGTTGACAAGAAACACAGTCTCTAAGATAGAAAATGACTGTGCTGGGGCCAGATTGAAAACTGCCCCTGAGGTGAATGTATGTAGAGGATCTGTTTAAAGGCAAAGCAAGGAGTGAGGTAATAACGGCCACAGGGTGTTGCCATCTGTCAGCTCTTGTGCCTGTGACTGTTTTCAGAGTTTAAAGTTTCTAAGTGGAGATAATGAGAATACATAAGAATTGTAGAGATTCATGGTTAACAAAAAAAGATGAATTGTTGAGATCCAGATCATAAATTGGAGATGGGGTACTTCTCATAAGAAGGCATTGATTTGAGATATTAGTATTCAGAGAAGGCAACATAAGAAAATTGGGAATGGTGAAAAAGAAGAAAAAATTAACTATAGAAGGCAAGGATAGAAGGTACAAGAGGTGATAGAAAAAGCTGCTTATAGAAAGGAAGGCTTTGCAGTTATTTTACTGGGAGCCCTGCTTATCAAAGAGATGAAATTGTTTTTGCTGAGTTTTGTTTGGCTTGTTGCAGAAGAGCTAGCTGAGATTATTGCTCTTTCTATAGTCTGACACAGGGAAAAACCTATCAGTGGGGTATTTATTGCCCTCTACTGACCTATTTGGTTGGAAGAGACAAATAGGGAGAGAAATATAGACTTTGCATTTGCTTTGTTGTGAGAAGATGCTTAAATTTTCTGAGAAATGATTGGATAAAGCAGAATCCCTTGCTGCTTGAAGAAGGGGGAAAAAGCTGCTCCACTTTATCATGGACTTAGGAGGAAAAATGTCTTTGGAGCCCCAAAACATTATCTTATCTGAGGAGTTTGCAATTTTCTGGCTTAGACATACTGATTGTCAAAGGAAGAGAGAAACACTTGCTCAGTAACCTTCTAAGAGTAACTCTATGCTGAAAGATTTTTATCACTATTTCAGCAGACCAAGAGTAATCAAGAAGTAGCTTTGAATAAGAGAAAGCTATGAGGACCAGATTTGAATCAGATAACAGAAAAATGGTTTTCCCCAGTAGGTAATCCATGTTCCAGACTGTTCTATAGGAACAATGATATCAAGGGATGCTTTCCAGTGTCTCAAGTTGCCACAAACACATGAGTCTCCATACTCATATATCTCTGTTTCTGTAAATATATGACTAACTTCCCTCATGCATATTGTATACATTGGTTAGAAAATATGATCCAAGTCATATGGATGGACTCTTAATTTTTTGATTATTCCTGCTCTTTCTAATGAGTCAGTATTTGTTTTTGTTTTCTAGAGTGTTATGAATATTCTTCATTTTGCCTTATAATTAAATGTTTCATGTTTAATTTAATGATGTTGTGATAATTGTATTTCCATATAATTGGTTTCCTTTATGTTGTTTTATGCATTTAAAACTTTATTCTGAGAAAGAGGCCATGGACTGCCAAAGGAGCACCTGGCAAAGTTAAGAATCCCTGCTCTAAATGATTCAATACATTCATCAATCTCTCCCTATCTTCCAGCATATTTCCCAGGACAATGAAAAAAATCCAGGTACATCCAAAAGTTGAAACTCATTGTATCAGACCTAGAGATGACAAGAAATTAAGAGGCTATCTAGTCTAATTGTCTCATTTTATGGATGAAGAAACCGAGATTAGATAATTAAATCTCTGACTACTTCTCTGCCAGTCATTGAGTGTTGGGTGCTTCTGAGATATCTTGGAACAAATGATCAAACTTATAAAAAACTTAATTGTATTGCACAAGACAGTGTTCTTTTTGTCTTCTGCTATATGTATCTGGTTATATCTACTTTGTAAATTCAATACTGAGAACCACTGACTGCCTACCAGACAGTGCAAAGCAATGGTCCTCAAACTTTTGTTTTCAATATCTTTATCCTATTAAAAATGATTGAGGATCTGTCCAAAGAGTTTTTGTTTATGTGGGTTATAGTTATAGATATTGATCACATTAAAAATAAAAACCAGTTATGTATTTGTAGACTCTTTGAAAGGATTTCAAAGATTCCAAGGATGCTCTAGACCAGACTTTGAGAACCACTGATGCAAAGTATTTAGAACCATTGGCATAGAGTATTGCTTTATTTTAGTTCTTTCTTTCAAAGTCCAGTAGTCCACACACACTTTATCTTTCATTCTTCTTTTGGAACACAACTATAGGTGACACATAAGGATTATTTAACCTCTGTGAAGACAAAATTGACCAGGTAGATTTCTGAGTTCTTCCATCCCTTAAAAAGGAATTTTTGCTAGGTCATTCCTGGAACAGTCAGGAGGTGTTGACATGAATTCTATGAGTTGCTCTTGGATACATCTCAGACATGCCTTTAGAACATTTTTGTCTTCTTGCTGAGTTTCTGCTATTACTAGCTCTTCCATTCTTCTAGTACTGAAAAAGTACAAAAGCCAAATTTCCTGTAATTCATTACTGAATTTAAAAAGCCTTTATGCTCTTTATTATCAAAACTTGCTCTATCTCCTTTAGGTCTTTGCTCAAGCTGCACCGAAAGTCCAAGTGAGCACATATTGGATCCTGAATTGTATACAGTATCCTGCTAACATATTGAACAGGCTGGAATTGATTCTAATCAAACTCATTCACACATTAGGGATGGTAGGTGGATTTAGATATAGTAAAGTCATGATATTGTCTTTCTTCCCACTGACACCATCAATCTTCAGAAATTAAACTTCAAAACTATCTCTGAGCCTGGATGGAGTCTATATTGTCTTTCCACACTCTACCCTTCACTCCATTCTCCTATATCCCTGCATCCCCTTCCCTGCTAGCCACATGCCTCCAGGCTTCTGTCTTGAAGAAGAACCTAACCTCTGTCCTTATTTCCTATAATACCTACATTCTACAAGAGGAAAAAAAACAGGTGGCCACATATAAAATGGGCTTCAAATGCTGGTGGCAGTTTATGTGGGGTTCTGATAACTCTGTCTATCTCAAATGGTATTGTATCACTTGGCCACTCTGAACACTGGTTCTGCTCAGAATTTATATAGCTTAACCATACAGAAATGAAATTGTATCTGCATGTTCTAGTAATTCACAGGTAGGGGAGAAGGTGCTTTTTACCCATTTTGACTCCAAGAAAGGGACTGAGGACTGGACAAACATGATCACAGCTATATTAGTCTCTGCTTCTTTCTTCGTGTATATATAATCCTTTCACATTTCCTTTCTGGTATTTTTTTCCCTTATACTATAGATATATTCATTTAGAGTCCATATCCCTCAAGCCCAGAGCATCCTGGGAAAATGGACAATTTATATCAGAAGTATCCCAATAATGGTATTTGCTAGGAAAATCCACTCAGATAAACCCAGGGCTACATTCATTCAGATGCCTCTTATAATCTTATATCTCTAAGACAGACATGACAGATAAATGATGAGCTATGCCCAGAATCTACAAAAAAGGAGGAAATCAAGCTGTAATACATTCGGGGAAAGGAATAACATTTTTAGTGGTCTTAGAGGCAGCTAGGTAGCACAGTGGATAGAGTACTAAGCCTCAAGTCAAGAAGATCTGACTCTCTTTACTCCTCATTTTGGTTTAGTGACTGTCCCATGATTGACAAGTTCAGGTCTGGAATAAGAGAGATATGCTTTTACAATTTATGGCTCTATAGAATGCTAATGATTAGAGCTCCCAGCCCTAACTGATATCAGTTCTAATGATCAGGAAGTGGGGTTGAAATCAGGGGGACTTTGGCAGAACAATTCAAGGAACTGAGGCAGAACAATTTTGGGAAACTGTGGCATAACAGTAGGTGCTTAATAAATGCATGTTTGACTTTTCTGGAGCAACAAGGTAAAAGGAGAGAGAGAATAAATGCAGAGTAATACAATTAGCAATAGTAATTATAAAAAAATTTTGAAGTAAATTTATTTGATATAATATTATTATTCTCTAGAAAATGATGAGCAGGATACTCTCATGAAAAAAAAACCTAGAAAATTCTCCATGAAGAAAGCAAAATATACTGTATACAAAGTAATGGCGATGTTCTGAGATGACTAGCAGTAAATGACTTTGTTATTCTCAGGAGGATAATCATCCATACCTACTCTGAAGGACTTATGATGAAAAATACCATCCATACCCAGAGAAGGAATTGATCAAATCTGAATATAGATCAAAGCATTCTCTATTACTGTATCTCTATTTTTAACTCAATTTTTCTTGAGGGTTTTTATTTTCATTAGGGTGGGAGATCTATGTTTTCTTTCACAAATTGACTATATGAAAATGGTTTGTATAATTTCACAAGAGATTTCTTCATTGTGGATAGAGATAAAGAAAAGAACACAGAATTATCTTAAAAAACAAATGTAAAAAAGATTTTAAATGTTAACTGGTGAAAAATATTAAATAAATAAATTTCTTAAAAATAAATAAATAAATGCATTTTGTTTCCTTTCCCACACTACCATCCTTCTAACTACCAAAATTTACAATTCTAGAGTTATGCTTAACCCTCAATACTGAGAATTTTCCTTAATAGTTTAATTGCCAGATAATTGAAAGCTCCAGATTCCATTAGGAAAATCAAGACTAGAAATTTCACTGGCTTTCTTGATGCCTGCAGCAGTGGGGCAGCACAGACTTAAGAATATCAGGTGTAGTTTGTTCCAGTACAGACTGTAATCCTACACAAACCCTTGACAGAGTTGGCTCCCTTCACTCCTCATTTTGGTTTAGTGACTGCCAGATGATTGGCAGGTTCTCTGCTGGTTGCTTCTGTGCTGCTTTTCCAAGAACTTCTCCAGGGTTTCCTGGAATAGGGCTTAAGTTCCACTGGGTCACTATGATCTCCATTCCTTTCTGCCAGACTCACACCATATTGCTCAATGATGCAGTAAGAGCACATTCCTGAATGTGGCAAGAATCCAACTGTGAGTACTTGGCTACAAGAGAAACACTAGAAAATGTATTCCAAGTTTGGGAACTTTGTATCACAGAGCCGAAGACAGACTAAAATAGATTGAAAGTAACTGACAGCCCTCATATCCATCAGTGAATTGGGGAGTGTCTACCCCAAATATGGGAAGCCTTTATGGAGTAGAAGTAATGGATAAAAACAATTTGTTCCATTGGCCAAGAAGGCAGCTGAAGCAGTGCTATAAAGTACCTAGAATTGGGTCAAATATCAGCAATGCTAAGGTAGATTGCATTCCATGCTATTGCCACTCATCTAGACTTTTGTCTTGCCTCTGGAATTCAATGACTCAGAGAGAAGGTGAAGCTGACAATTTTGTTCAACTCTCCATTTAAACCCTATCATACATTTATGTGAATCACTCATGAGTCAAGACTCATTGGTGATATCACTGGTCCTCTTAGAAAATAGACTCAAGTCAGAAAAATGAAAGGATCTCCTACATTAGATACTTAATAAATGTTGAGTGCTTAAAGAGTGAAGGTTAGAGACAACAGATGGATTACTGGAGTCTGTGAAGTCATGCATTTAAGAAAAACTGTTCTGTTTATTAGCATTTAAAAAGTTTAGAGAAAACAAAATACCATGACCCGTTTTGATATAGGAACTGTTTCGGTTATCTTGTTAAAAAGTTGAAAGAAAGGAGATTAAATGCTCCAAATCACATTTGATGAAAGAAATGCAAATTAAAACAATTCTTTGATACTAATACCTCATTTCTTTCATATTGGCTAATATGACAGAAAAGGAAAATGACAAATGTTAAAGGGGATGTGGAAAAATTGGGAGATTAATGCATTGTTGATAAAGTTGTGAACTGGTTCCACTGTTCTGGAGAGAAATTTGAAATTATAACCAAAAGGCTATAAAACTCTGCATATGCTTTGGTCTAGCAATATCATTACTGAGTCTGTATCCCAAAGAGATCAAAAGATAAAGGAAAAGAATATAAGTGCAAAAATATTTAAAGTATTTTATTTGATGACAAAGAATTGGAAATTGAGGGGATGCCCATCAACTGGGCAATGGCTGAACAAGTTGTGGTAAAATAATTGTGATGGAATAGTGTGCTATAAAAAATGTTAAGCAGAGTGGTTTCAGAAAAAACTGAGAAAATCTGTATGAACTTATTAGCAATACACTCTTGACATAGTTAGAAATACACTCTTGACACTGAAAACCAGATATTGAGGAAAAAAATTAAAGAAGAATCTTAAGGATCATCTTAACATTTCTGGCCAGAAGCGGGCCCCATTCCACTTCAGGAAGAGGGAGTACGAAGCACAGAAATGGGAGAACATTTATATTTGCTAGTATGGCACAGCCCTTCCCTTAAGAGAAAGAATTGGTCTGTTTCTTCCAGGTTAGTCTTTCTGATATGCCCCCTCCCTCGTCATACATCCCATGTTCAAAAAATGGTGAAAATTTTCTCAATTCCTTGTTTGTTCAAGGTTTCTATTGGTCACTTAATTGTTTTCAGAACATGAGAGATTAACGAAGGTTAAGATTCCATGGAACAATTAATTGGGAAACTAGGAAGGCACAGGTAAATTTAGCCAATCAAAGTCTTGTGGGTTTGAGAAAACCACAAATTTAAGATAATAGCCCATCCAGCCCAAACAATGGTTCCAAAACATTGGAACCAGTTTCCAACTTTATCAACAATGCATTAATCTCCCAATTTTTCCACATTCCCTTTAACATTTGTCATTTTCCTCTTCTGTCATATTAGCCAATATGAAAGATATGAGGTAGTAGTATCTCAGAATTGTTTTAATTTGCATTTCTTTCATCAAATGTGATTTGGAGCATTTAATCTTTTTTTTTCAACTTTTTAACAAGATAACCGAAACAGTTCCTATATCAAAGAGTCATGGTATTTTGTTTTCTCTAAACTTTTTAAATGCTATTAAATAAACAGTTTTTCTTAAATGCGTAATGACTTCACAGACTCAAGTGATCCATCTGTTGTCTCTAATCTTCATCCTTTAAGCACTTAACATTTATTAAGTATCTAATGTAGGAGATCCTTTCATTTTTCTGGGTCAGTGGTATCCTATTCGACATTACCTCAAAGCCTGTAACACCGTGGAAACCCAGTTTTTCAGTATTTCCTACAAATTAACACAAGATGAATAGAACCAGGAAAACATACCTAGTAACAACAATATTACATGATGACCAACTGTGAATAACTTAGCTGTTCTCAGCATACAATGATCCAAGACAATTCTGAAGGATTAATGGTGAAAAATGCTATCCACCTCCAGAGAAATAAGTGATAGAGTCTGAATGCAGATTGAAGTATTCTTCCTTAACTTTATTTTTCTTTGGCTTTTTTGGAGAGGGGCGAGGACTGCATTTTTTTTTTTTTTTTTTTTTGCAGCATGACTAATATGGAAATGTATTTTTCATGGTTGCACATCTATATATATGTATAATCTATATCAAATTGCTTGCCTTCTCAAAAAGAGGAGAGAGGAGGAAGGGAATTTGGAACTCAATTAAAAAAATGTTAAAATTGGTTTTACACCTAATTGAAAAAAATAAATTTTTTTCATACTTTCATGTTTAATATGTATTGTAAACATTTTCTTCATCACTTAAGAACTGACAATCACAATAATAATAAACCAAGCCCTGATTTTGTAGCATTGGCCAATTTTGAGGTATAAATGCTCACACTGAAAATTTAACAATTAGCTCTTAGAACCCCATACTCTTTTTGGAAAACTTTCTACTACATCATGCTAAAAATGTGTTTCTTTTCAACTATTTTTTTTAATCACTATTTTCTGTTTTATTTATTTATTTATTTTGAAAAATAAAATAATGTTTTAAAAATGTAGATGAACCACAAATCAAATTGGCATTTGGGCTGAGAGAAGGATCAGGTTACATATAAAAGGACATTTTCCTTTAGATACAATTTCTTTTAGCCATGAGGCAAAGAAATGTCATGTGGGACAGAACAGAACTCAGACAAACAGACCAGCTACAATCTTTCCTGAAAGAAGTTTCCTTGACAATTTAAAAATAAGAACAACAGAAATAAATGAGTATTAAGGAGACCCTGAATACTTCCTAAATAAAGAAAAATCTGAAACAAGTAGATATAGAAAGTAATCCAAGGACCAAGCAAAAAAAATTATCTGAGACATCAGTATAGGTGAAAGTTTAGATAAATAGATCATAATTATTGAGTTCAATGACATGAGTATTTGTTTTATTTAGGTATTTGTAGTATTTTTCAATTCAGTAAATATTTATTTAGCACTTCTACTGTGCCAGCTAGAATGGTAGATTAGATCAAGTATTGAAATTGGAGATTGAGTATCGTTTCAAATCCTGCCTAAAATGCTTCTTAAGTGTATGACTGGGCAAAGCATTATCTAGTTTTGTTTTCCTCAACTGTAAAGTAGATGCTAATAATCACGGTTCTCTTGGATAGGTATGTGAGGATCAAATTAAATAATGTATGCAAAGCATTGACAAATCTTAAAGTTATATAACTTTTAAAAATTTTAATTTATTAATTTTTTTCTTGATTATCTTTTTTTGTTAGATTTGCCTAGAACTGAAAATTTAACATTAAGATCTCCAACTATTGTAATTTTACTATCTGTTTCTTCCTGTAATTCAATTAACTTTACTTAGATACTATTAGATACTAGATACTAGAAATAAATACTATTCTACTTGGTATATATATGTTTTAAGTATTGATATATTTCACAATTTGAAAGGTCTTTAAGGATAATGTAATTTTTCTGCTTATCTCTTTTTAACCGTACATATTTTTACTGTTGCTTTCTGAGAGCTCATGATTACTATCTTTTTTTTTAATTTGCCTGAAGTATAATAAAAATTTCCCCAGTTCCTCATTTTAACTTTGTGTGAATCATTTTATTCCAGATGTAAGCAACATATTGGATTCTGCTTCCATAATTTATTCTTCTCTTTTATGGATGAATCTATCCTGTTCACATTCATTCTTATGATTGGCAGTTGTATGTTGCTTTCCATCACAACTTTTTTGTGCTTTTCCCTCTGCCTCCTCCCTCTTTACAAAGTGAGAGGTAAGAGGAAGAATTAAATAAACAAATTAATTAATTAATTACACAAATAAAAATCGAAGTATTCTGTTTCTCTTTCTCCTTCCCCCTCCAATTTCATTATGACCAGATCCTGATTTCTGATTTTTAATACTCTTTTTCAAATATCCTCCTATTTATGATACACACTCCAAAGTTGATGTTTTTTTTCCTTTCTTTTGACTTTTCTATCTCTTCTCTCCCTTATATCCTAACCCCTTTATCCTGTCTCTTTCTGTGTCTCTATTGGAGTTCAATATACTTCTAAACTAAACTCTCTGTATGTTTTTAGCCATCTTTTTTTAAATCCCATTTATTCAAAGTAAATTCTTCTCTCTTCTGTTTTATTTCCTCCCTAGTCCTTTCATTTTTTCCTTTCTTTTCTCTTCCTAGTAGAAGAAAAGTATACCTAGACCCTATTTTTTCTCATTTAATGCCCCACCTTGAAGATTGAAAGATTTGGAAGGAAATTTGTCTCTTTGCCTATTTTCAAATAGGTACATCAACATCATGATCATCATCTTCTTCTTCATCATAATTTGGCCTCTTCCAAATAATCAAATGTATTTGCCTTTCTATCTTTCTTGACTCATATTACATTTCAAACTTTCTGCTCTGCTCTAGTCTTTTCATCAAGAATGCTTAAAAGTCTTACTTCCTTTTTTTTTTTTTTTTTTTACACTATAAGGGTATTCTCAGGTTTTTGCAGTAAATTTTTCTTTGCTATAAACCTTGCCTTTTCAAACATCATATTCCAAGATATCCTCTTCTTTATATTAGCTGCTGACAAGGCTTATGTGATTCCGACAGTGGTCCTTTAGTACTTGAACTCAGTTCCAACTTGAATTCTTTTAGAATTTCATTGACTTATTTCTGTGTATGTATTCAAATAACTATTTCTATAAATCCAGTTTTTTAAAAAGTTTACAGAATTGCATTCCTCAGTGCATATTGATATTACTGTACTCTTTGAATTTTGTCAAAACCAAGAATGCCCTTAATATGGAAAAAAACAAACAAACAAACAAAAATTTTCCCTGTAGCAACAACTGGCCAGCCATATCCCTGATATAAATTAAAACTTCTGGATTAGATTCTTCCCATTCACTATTATTTTTGATCTATTCTAATCTAATTACATTAAATGTGCAATCCTTGCTCTGAACATTAATCTTAGTACTATAGAGAAAGCATATGGAAAGCTTCAGGATATCAAGTAAGGAAGGTGCTACAAAACATTAATCACATTTAAAATAACTGCAGATTTTGCAATGAGTATTGCAAAATTTACACTATTGACAGCCTTTGGACTATTGATTTATCTATCTTTCCATTGCAAAAAGTTTCTTTTCTCTATTGGCTACAAATGCAATTGGATTTCAAAAATTTTATTATAATTTTAAATTTTTAAATTTAATTAAAAATAGCACTTATAGAATTATAAAAAAGGGAGAAAAATGAAGATGACTTGGAGGGGTAAAGATAGTTCACAGGAGAAAACTTCAAACTTAGAAAGAAGCAATAAGTGTTCCTGGAGAAGTGAATTGGCATCATACTCATAGCTCTGCCTCTCACTCAATCTGTGTATTTAGAATCACTATTGGAAAAGTCAACTTGCTATGAGGATAATAATGATAAAGGATTACCCAAAGGATACTGCACATTTCATAAGACCTTTGAAAATTTTCCCTCTTCTGGTATCACCTTCCAGAATTTAAAAAAAGCTAACAGAAGTGCTAGAGGAAAGTCTGACTTCAGGCAAAATGGCAAGATAGGTACCTCTAATATTTTTCTCTAAAATATAATATTCTCTTGTTGGGGTTTCCTTAGGGTCTCTGGAGCAGCCTTCGTTTCAGTTCAGTAATCACCCCAAATGTAGCCAGGGGTTAAAGTCCAAATCTTTTATTGTCTACTTCAAAGTCTTGTCTCCTTCCCTTGGGGCTCGGCTAGAGGCTTAGAGGCCTTCCAGATCTTGGTTTCAGTGTTCTCCACAGGACAGTCTGCCACCACTTCTCTGGTCTTCCCTCGTTCTCCTTCTGGCTGAATCCTGGCTGAGGCTCTGAGAGCTTCTAGTGTGCTTGTCCTCTGGCCCTGAGAGCTTCTTGCTTGTATGCCCTAAACTGAGTACACACCAATCACTAGGAAACCGTTATTTGTTGTAGGATTAAATCAATGCTAAACTAGATTTAACCATTGTCTCCTCAATTCCACTTACTACCTTGTTTCAAGTTCTGGTCCATAACATCTCCTTGTAGGGTAAATCAAGTATACTGAACCATGCTAAATTAGATAACTATTGTCTCTATCAATTCCATTGACTTAGCACCTTGTTTCAAGTTCTGGCCCATAACAGGTACCTTATTTTGAATGCTCACTATTCTCTTGTTGGGTCCCTAATGATTATACTACTCAACTATTCATGTCTCTAGGGAATAGCATTTTCATCTTCATCAAAGTATATCCACCCTTAGTTCTATCTTCTGAGAGTTCTTATAGTTTGCTTTCCCAGGTCAAATCTGCATCAAAGCAGAGTAGTGTCCCTTCCCTTATATATCTATCATTTGCATATTGTCAGTGACCAGATGGAGACAATGCCTCTTTCACTGTTATTTAAACCAAAGAAGCTCCTAAACTGGTGGTAATTTCATTGCTGACAACATGGCAGGGTAGTCTATTTGGCTGTATAGCCTATACAAGATACCCAAATTATATCAGTTATGGTTCATAGTGATTCCTCCCAGCCCATCAGCTCTTGAATAGAGAGTCCCAAGTGGTTAATTATCTGCTCCCATTTGTTTGCTCAGCAGTAAGTGCCAATAACTTTATGCCTTAGACAGATGGAAACACATCCCTTTAAGAGTACTTAGTGCTTTTTATTTCAGGAAAGTCACTCCATCTAGTCTATTCAATTCCACAAACATTAATACAACACCTAGGATGAGAAGCATATATTATTGTTCATGCCCTGAAGTGAGACTCAAAATTGAATACAGGATTATAAATGTGGACTGGCCCAACCAAAGTTTATTAATCTGAAACATTCAATCCTTGAACAACAAAGAATATTACATACAGCATATCACTTCCCTTCCTTGGACTTCAGTTCCCTTATGTATCAAATGAGATAATCATAGGATTGTAGATTTAAAGATGGAAGGGCCCCAAGATTGGGAGGGGATGGAGGTTGGAGAAGAGAAAGGAAGAGAACTGAGGACAGGAGAGGAAGTCACTTGCACAGGTGCCAAGAAGCTTTTGAATCTAAATTCAAAACTCCTCACTAGCTAGAAGTAGATACTCCCAAGTACTATACAATTCTAAATCCTATAATTCTAGGGTCCTGTAACTTTAAAATGTGAAATTTTGACATTTCAGGGCACTGACAAAAAGCACTGTGACCTTTTTTGTAGAACATTTGGTTTCATCTAACTCAGGCTCCTTGCTTTGATAGACTTAGCCTATTTCTCAGAATATTTAGAGTATTAAATTAAGTCAGTTTTCTGAATATTTTATAGCCTTGCCAGGGTCAACTTAAGACAGCTGTATTAGGATCCATAGTACTGATCTGGGGATTCCAATCCAGCCATTTACTTTTTCTGCAATATTGAGTAAGTCATTCCCCTACCTGGTCCTCATTTCGATTAGTATAAAGTAAAAGAATTGCGTTCTTCCCCTCTGACACAGAGCTGTGGTTTATGAGTTGTATTTTCGATGCAAATTCAGCAAGTATTTGTTAAACCTCTGCTATGGGACAGCATCTAGATTAGATGTTGAGGAAACTACAAACAAAAATGAAAACAGAACATCCTAGAAGAATACATTCTACTGGGGAGATAGAAAATGTACACAGATAAAGAGATACAAAGTAAATACTTTTGTCATTTGGGAACTACTGACATATTGGGGAAGATCAACAAAGGTGTCTTGTAGGAAGTACACTTGAGCTAAGATTTTTATTTAACTTCTTGCAAGAGTGGGTGTCCAACAAATAGTCACACCCTTGAAGCACAAAAGCCTAGTCTTTTATTCTCTCATTTTCTTTCACTCTCTGTCTCTGTCTCTGTCTCTGACTCTGTTTCTCTGCTTCCCTCCTTCCCCCCACCCCCACATTCCTGCTTTTCCATTAGCTAAGTATTACAAAGGTTACATCCTATCTGAAGTACCTATCCTCCCCATGAGTCTATGTCCTTAATCACATCTTTTATTCCCCACATTTTTAAGCAACGCTGGCCCTTATTTTCTTTTACCCTTATTTGGGTGAGTATACAACTCTTCTATTTGATATGTGAACATACTAATTTTATGCCTAACTTCAGAACAAGGTTTAGTTTGGTTTTTTTTTTTTTTACTAGTTCATCTAATCATCTATCGTGTTTCTTATTTTTTTTAATAATTATAACTTTTTATTAATAGAATCCATGCCTGGGTAATTTTTTCAACATTATCCCTTGCACTCACTTCTGTTCTGACTTTTCCCCTCCCTCCTTCACCCCCTCACCTAGATGGCAAGCAGTCCTATACATATTAAATATATCACAGTATATCCTAGATACAATATACGTGGGCAGAACCGAACAGTTCTCTTGTTTCACAGGAAAAATTGGATTCAGAAGGTAAAAACAACCTGGGAAGAAAAACAAAATGTAAACAGTTTACATTCATTTCCCAGTGTTCTTTCTTTGGGTGTAGCTGCTTCTGTCCATCACTGATCAATTGAAACTGTATGCTGTATAAAAAGAGTTGGACTTTGAAAGAGTGTACAATTGGCCTGTGAAGGAAATCAAAAATACAGGTGGACAAAAATAGAGAGATTGGGAATTCTATGTAGTGGTTCATAGTCATCTCCCAGAGTTCTTTCCCTGAGTGTAGCTGGTTCAGTTCATTACTGCTCTATTGGAACTGAGTTGGTTCATCTCATTGTTGAAGAGAGCTACGTCCATCAGAATTGATCATCATATAGTATTGTTGTTGATGTAAATAATGATCTTCTGGTCCTGCTCATTTCACTCAGCATCAGTTCATGTAACTCTCTCCAGGCCTTTCTGAAATCATCCTGTTGGTCATTTCTTACAGAACAAAAATATTCCATAACATTCACATATCATAACATTCATTATTCACCCATTCTCCAATTGATGGGCATCCACTCAGTTTCCAGTTTCTGGCCACTACAAAGAGGACTGCCATGAACATTCTTGCAAATACAGATCCTTTTCCCTTTTTAAAAATCTCTTTGGGATATAAACCCAGTAGCAACACTGCTGAATCAAAGGATTAAATATTATTATTAACATTTTACATATGAGATTGAGGCTCAGAGAAGTTATGTAACTTTTTTACGAGCCATATATAAAGTAGAACAGAAACTTAAGTTCATATTATCCATAGGCAGACACTGAATAATTCTTGAGAAGAAACATGATCAGTCATAAGCCTTACCAATATTAGTTTCTCAGGTACATGCAGCATGGATTAAAAAGAGAGAAGAGGGAATTTGAAGCAGGGAGAACTGGTGAACAATATACTAGGATGCTTGCACTAGGGTCATTCTCATCATTCTCCTCTTATAAGATCCTTGAACTTAACTCCCTTGGACTCTGGAATCTGGTAAGTAAACTTTTACTTTGTATTTTCTGGAGATTTCTATATCATTTCCCAAACATTTTGATACCATGTGGCAAGGTCTATGTGGTTTGTGTCTATATGTATCTCCTGCAATTAGAATAATATCTGGAAAAGGTATTTACTAAACACTCACTGTGTTCCAGATGCTATGGTAAACACCAGGGATATAAAGACAAACACTAAAGCTAGTCCCTGCCCGATGGAGCTCACTTTCTACAATGGAAGACAATTCAAAGGGGAGTAGTAGCCAAGTAGCCAAGTCATTTAGTTAAGAAAATGGTGGGTGGGGATGGTGAATTATGGCATAGGGAACTAGACTGGCACGTTCTATAAGATTGGGGGGTGGGGATGATTAAAACTTACACAGTAATGATTTTCCTGAAATAGTAGGATCTGAGAGAGGTAGTGACCAGTCAGGACAACATGTCTCCAGAGAAATTTCTCTAGGACAGTAAGATTACTAATAAGAAGATCCTTGCTTTCTACCATTTATGGGAAAAACAACTAACTGATTAAATGACTAGGCAGTATAGTATATTTTAAATTTTTTATTTTGTTTTTAATTTATAGAATAAAAGAAGGGTTTCCATAACATAGTTTAATAAAAAAAAGATCATTGCACATGAAACTGCAAAGCTATCTTGTACAACTTGCTATTCCCTTTAAATATACAACAAAATTATTGTATACATTTCTTCCTTTACCCCCTCCCCCTTTGTTTTTGTCCATAAGGGAATGAAACCCTTGGGACATTATTGTGGTATCAACTATAGAGCATATTGAACCTAAATGTATAGGCTTTCCTAATGAGTACAGTAGCTTCACTGCTTACTAAAGGTCATTTGCCTAGAAGCTCTCAGGCTTTTCTCCTTGGCTTAAAGGGCACTATAGCTGGGTCCATGCTCCATATAAATGTGGAGTATATGTTTAAAAATTACTAAAAGTAGGAAAATCTTCCACGTTAGGGAAACTTTAGGCTTTTAACAACCAATCTCACTCATAAGACTTAGACAATTTATTTTTTGTTGTTGTTGTTCAGTCATTTTCAATCATGTTTGACTCTCTGTGAGTCCCCCTTTTACCTCCCTTTCCTCTACTCCCCCCTCCCATGCAGTGTTCTTGACAAAGTTATTGGAATGGCTTGCTATTTCCTTCTCCAGCTCATTATGCAGATGAAGAAACTTGCTGAGGACCACACAGCTACTAAGTGTCTGAGGCTAGATTTTAACTCAAATCTTTCTGATTCCAGACTGGAAACCCTACTCGCTGTACCAATTTACTTTTTTTCTGGTTGCATAATTTATTAAATTTATTTTATTAATATTAATATTATAATTAATGATGATAATATTAAATTTATTTTTTTAAACCTAGTAAGGCAGTTCTTATAGATAATTCTGAACAGCTCCATTAAAAAGAAACTGCTTTGTCCAATTGACTCCCATACTTCTTGAAACACAGGGAGAAAGTGCTGGTGAAGAAATTGCAGGTGTAGAATTCACTGAGCTCAGCTGAGCTAGCAGTCAGAAAAAATGTGGGGTCCAGCAAGAAACAATACGGTTTGAAGTTACTTCAGACTGATCTCACCAAGATTGGGGACGGTGTTTCACAGGAGCAACCAGTCTCATCCTATATCACTTTTGTCTACTGTCTGCCATAACACATAGCTTTGGTCGACTGGTGTTCCAGGTCCCAACTATTTTCTGGGATTTATTATAACTTTTCTTTTGGTGTACAAATCCAAAGGTTTGTCCTTCTGACTCCAGCCAGCACCAAGGTAGAAGATATGATGAATCTCTCTTGTCTTGAAGATAGGGCTTGTAGGCTTTCTTGCAGAGTGCTCCTCTCTGACTCCTGGGAATGCTCCCAAGTAACTCCTTTGATGGCTTACTGGAGCTGTATTTATGCTACTTCTCAGAGAGTGGGATTGTGGGATATCTCCCAGCATGCTCTCTGGCCCTAAGGGAGGTGTGAATTCAGATATCTCTTTCTAAACCCTGAATTCTCCCAAACGTGTGAACTCCATTGAGTACTTAGATACTTATGAGCTCTCTAAAGGTGTGAACACAAGCATTGTTTCCATCAGTTGTACTTAGTACCTTGTTTCAAGTTCTGGCCCAAAATATCTCCTTCTAAGATCAAATCAATCATATTGAACCATGCTAAATTAGATAATTATTGTCTCTATCAACTCTAATGGCTTAACACTTTGTAAAGATTCCAAACACCTAGTTCAGGCTATTATAGCAACATCAATGAGGTGATGGTGGAAGGGGTGATAGGATTGATTGTTAACAGAATTTTATTGTATGCATTTAGAAACCAAGTAGCAGTTTAATTATTCCATTTCAGAGTGAGGAATGAGGTTTGCAAACCAGAAGTTCTCCTGGGAAGGAAGCCTTACCTGTTGCGGTAAAGGTAGAGATTTTATATATAAATCATAAGTGGGAAGGGAAGGGGAGGGTGAATTACAATACAATCATTTTTCAGGCCTGAATAGTTTCCCATGACAAGCCCACGAGTACAGAACAATATGGGCATTCTCCATTCCTCTGGGAATAGTTCTTAAATGATTGTTTTAAATACTGAGATTTGTTACTTGATGGGAAATAGGATCAAAGTTCTCTGACAGAAACAGGTTCTGCAATCTTTGATTCATTTCACTTCACATACACAGGAAGAGCATTATCAACCTGTATTGTAAGACCTTGACTCTCAAGTCAGAATCTTCTGGGAAAATGGTGGCTTTGAAAAAATCTAAATTATTATTCTCTTCACAAGATGGAGAAGGGGCTGCTTGTTGGCTTCCTTGATCTCCTGAGAACGTCTAATCTCTCTTTAAAAAGCCTCTTCCCTAACCACTTGGAGAGCATCTAACCTCTCTATCCCTAGACTATCTGGAAGTAATTTGTGGTCTTTCTTTCCATAAAGCACACACACACACGCACACACACACACACACACACACACACACACACACACAAAACCCTGGAGATAAGGCCAAGTTGTGAATCTAAATGTGAATTTTCTCCTTACTTCCTAGCCTTTAATGAAGCTAGTCCAAGCTTAAATTTATGCCCAGGTGATCCTTACAAAAAAACCCATTACCCAGGTGCCCTTGCTCTTGTATGTAGCTTTTGACTTTGCTAACACAACTTTTACCATAAGTGTAGCAGTGATTAATGAGGTAAGGTGGTAAGCAGGTTTGTACAGTGTCTTCTATTTGCCTTATCTCCTCTCCCTCCCCCCAAATACTTATTTATTGAATAAATGGTTTCTCCATTATAAGCATGTCCTCTCTGTTCTAGACTGTAGTGACAAAATCTATAATTCTTTTATTTTGCTTTCAAGACCACAAAGCCAGAGATGATGATCTGGTTTTAAAAAACAAAAACAAATCCTTCATGATAAAAATTTTCTTCTCTGGGGTGGATCCTCCTCAATTGCCTCCTCCCAACTATACTTCCTTTTATGGGCCAGAACTCTGAACCCGAAACAAAGGATGTTTACCAGGTACTAAGTGGAACTGAGGAAACAATGGTTAAATCTAGTTTAGCATTGATTTAATCCTACAACAAATAATGGTTTCCTGGTGATACAATGATTGGTTTGTACTCAGTGTGGAGCATATAAGCTAGAAGCTCTCAGGGCCAGAAAAGACAAGCACACTAGGAGGCTGAGACAGATTCATTCCATCGTCCATTTTCGTGATGGCTGGAGGCTGAAGCACAAACCTTTGGATTCGGAGAGATTCAAAGGGCAGTAAAGGAGGCAGGAGCTCAAGTTCTCAGAACCAAGGAGAGAGATAGGCCTCTAAAAAAGCTAACCGGACCCCAGGAAAGGAAACAAGACTTTTGAAGGAGATAATAAAGGATTTGGATTTTGACACCTGGCTGCACTTGTGGTGATTATGGAACACGGAAACAGAAAACATTACATTTTGGCAAGAACATTTACAACTCCCAATAAATCTCCTCATCCATATAAGCAAATGCTTATGGTTAAAGTGTTCATAAATACCAAATAAATGTTTAAAACAAAGCTAAACATGGTTTCCCTGTGTCTTGAGGAAAAGGCTTGGGAGCCTGAGGAGAGAAGAGAGGGACTGAATTATTATGAGGAAAGAAGGGATAGTTTTCAGAAGCATCTGACACTCCTTGTGCCAGATGGAGCATAATAAGCTTATGTCTGCTCATTATTTCTTATAGTATTTTTTCTATTCTTATAGGAATATATAAGAAATATATAGTATTTCATTACAATCACATATGACAACTTGCTCAAACTATTGCCCAGTTGATTAACATCCCCTCAGTTTCCAATTCTTTGTTACACAAAAACAGCTGCTATAAGTATTTCTTACAAATAGTTTCTTTTCCCTTTTCTTTTAACTCTTTAGGATAGGAACTAGTAGTGTTATTGCTGGGGCAAAGGTTATGCACAGTTTTATAGCCCTTTGGGCATATTTCCAAAATTGTCCTCTAGAATGGTTAGGCCAGTTCACACCTCCACCAACAGTAAATTAATTTCCTTATTTTCCATATCCCTCCAGCATTTATTATTTTCCTTTTCTGTCATGTTAGCAAATCTAATAGGTGTGAGAGAGTGGTCTGTAAAAAAGCTTAGTTCTCTTCCCATGCAATTTCAGTCAAATTAGCACTAACCTCTGTGGGAAAGATAAAATGTCCCAGAATTTTCCTGATATTTTTTGTTTTCTGATTTGGAAATGTATTTTGCATTGATGACTAAAAGTCTCTAGCAGCCCTACATTGAAAATGGAAAAGTGCTTTTCTCAGGAAAGGGAAAATGCAGCTCTTAAGTTAAATAGGCACCCCTTGGATGGAATTACTTGAATACAATTTTTAGGAAATATGCCATAGGGGATA
Source organism: Sarcophilus harrisii (assembly GCF_902635505.1). Lineage (NCBI taxonomy): Eukaryota > Metazoa > Chordata > Mammalia > Dasyuromorphia > Dasyuridae > Sarcophilus > Sarcophilus harrisii. Next base: position 192,356,294 of record NC_045426.1, read on the forward strand.
CTAGTTTTGGCTTTCTTTATTTAACTATCTTCTTTTTGGGGGATCATTTAAGTTTTCTAATTTTAAAAAAATATGATGTTATTTTCAATTCCAAGATGCTTTGTTAATTTAAATGCTAATTTAACAATTAATAGAAGAAGCCTTGAACAGACAAACCACACAGACCAAATAAGCTGGCTTCTGATAATTACTTACAAGCTATGTGATCTTGGGCAAATCACTTCATCTCTGACTCACTTCCACCTCTGCAAGATGAGGAGGTTGAATTAGACTATCTCTAAGGTCTCTTCCTGCTCCAATGAGCCAGGATTTCAATTGAACACAAAGAAATGTCTATCCAGTACTAAAAGACAACCTTGTCCAGGAATGAATAAGGTTCTTTTTTTCACAAAAAGAGCAAAAATGCTCTATAATTTAGAGAAAGAAATGCAGGAAGGTAAATACAATACAATCCACTGGGAAATTCAGGCCAATAGGAAGTAAACTAAATATACTTTTCACTATAACCAAGGCACTTACTTAGAATCACCATATTTAGTTGTCATAGTTCATCAATTGTCTATAGGTACAAAACTTTTGAGTCATTATTTTTCTTTGTATTATAGCGTTATAGCTGTCAGCCCTCCCACAATGAATTGAAGAATGGGGGTAATTAGCTGGATAGTTCATTCTGAATAATCTACTAATAAGAAAAAATCAGAACTAATTATTATTATTATTCAATGGGAATAAATTTGAATTAAAAAAAAATCATTATTCCACAATGTCTAAGTTTGGTGTATATTTGCTTTAGTGCCAATGTTATTGGTTAGGAGTCAGCCTTCCCACAAATTTTAGGGAGACAAAACAATTAAGTTTGATTTTTAATTGTGTCCCCCAAAAGAACATAGTACAGGAAACTTGGTGTTGTGAATAGAATCCTGGCCTTGAAGTCAAGATAACTTGAGTTCAGGTTCCAGTTTTGATCCTATGCAATTTACCTACCTTCTCAATATCAATGGTTTCTCTGTAAGATTAAATAAGGTACAGAATTAGAGATTTATGTTGGTAGAGAGAATTTCTTCATACAAATGAAATTACATGGTCAAGGCCACACACAAAAAAATACAAAACAGAAATGACTTCCTTCTCCATTTTAAAAGATTTTCCCAATAAAGAAATAAAAAAATGTAAGAAATAAAAAATGTAAACATGGATTCTGAGATAGTCATGTAGTCAACAGATGTCACTGTGGAGCAAAGTTTCCTTGAGTTTTCCTAAAATAAAACAAAACAAAAACCTTCTTTCTTCTCAAAGGAAAAGGGAAGAACTGATTTTTTTTTTCCCAGACCTCACCTATTTCCTACCACTAGGTGATCACAGACATGAACTTTCCTTTGTTTTGCACTCTTACCTTGTTCCTCTCTTGAAAATCAAAGGTTTAAGTGAAGCTCTAAGGCCTAAGACACTTTGCTCTAGTTACAGCAATAGTCTTTCTTTAACTATGGGGAGAGTGAGTCCAAATAACCAAAAACTTAAATCTAGGTTCTTTGTTCCTAGTAGATCACATCTAAAATAGAAAATCATCCACTTAGAATTCTCTCTGCTATTAACTTGTGTGGCCAATCCTGGGCAAATCACTTATAACTTTCATGCTTCATGTTTCTCAAATTAAAAATAATTAGTATCAGCCTAGATAAAGATTAAATAGAGCAAGTCTTAAACCTTATGTGCCCTTAGGGCTCTCTTCCCTGTTCCTTTTCATTTGCTTTATATTCTTCTGCCTATCAAAACATAGCTTGGGAAAGGACCTGATGTTAGCCCTTATATTATCCTGTAGCTTCTATTTTTTTTAACAGAATATAAAAACTTAGACCAAATAAAGGACTATCTAATTATGGAATGCCAGTATTGGGGAGATAATGAGTATATAATTCATAGACACTGGATAGGCAAGTATTATGTCTAGCTCTACATTAAATTAAATCGGGCAGTCAGTTCCTCTCATCTTCAAGATATTCTCAGTCTTTGTTTAAAAGGATTGCATATATTTAATCTATGTCAGATTGATTGCTATTTTGGGGAAGGGAAAAGGAAGGGAGAGAAAGAGAAAAATTTGAAATACAAAGCCTTACAAAAATGAATATTGAAAGTTATCTTTACTTATATTTGGAAAAATAAATTACTATTGAGGGGGGGAAAATGTCCTCTGTTGCAAAACACTGTACTCTCCTTGAAATGGAAATAATTCTGTATAGGTATTCCCATGTCTTTGGTTCCACTTTTATTTACTGAGAGCCACAAGGATACACATTCCACAGAAGTTCAGATCTAATCAAGACAAAACATTTCTAGCATTTGCCCTCAGTATATCATATGCCAGTTCATTTTCTTAGGTATCATATTCTAGAACCAGTGTAGATACATTCCACCATGTAACAATTATATCCATTAAAAGAATCAGCACAATTGTAATTGTCCACCTCTATTATTTTATAATCTTTTTGTGGAAAGTCTTTCTCAGTTGAGGGGGGGGGGTAGCTAGATGGCAAAGTAGATAGAGTTCTAAGTCTGGAGTCGGGAAGACTCATCTTCATAAGTTCAAAGAAATCTCAGACACTAGTGGCTGTGTGACTCTGAGCAAGTCACTTAACCCTTTTTGCGTAGATTAATTCATCTGTTAAAAAATAAGCTGGAGAAGGAAATGATAAACCATTCCAGGATCTTTGCCAAGAAATCTCCAAATGGGATCACACTCAACTGACAACTGAAGAACTTTCAATTTCACTTCTCTCTCTGTTTTAGACTTTGTTATGCTTTCATTCATGAGTAGAAAAGGATCGATCTCCATTTTCCACTTATAAAATTTCACTTTGGAAATGACCAGAACAAGAAGAATGTTGTATATACTAATAACAATATTGTATAATGATCAATTATGAATGAAATCATTCTAGAAACATAATAATCCAAGACAATTATAAAGAATGAAAAATGCTATCCATCTCTAGAGAAAGAAATGATGGAGTCTGAATGAAGATCGAAGTATACTCGATCAAAGTATATTTTGGGGTGCTTTTTTGTCTGTTTTCTTTTACAACATGACTGACATGGAAATACATCTTGTATGTCTGTGCACACATAACCTATATTAAATTGCTTGCCTTCTCAATATACAAGGCAGGGAGGGGAGGAAGAAAGAGAATTTGGAAATCAAAAGTTAAAAAAGAAAAAAATGAATGTTAAAAATTATTTGTACTTAAATCAGAATGAACTAGATTTAGAACCATTACAGACATTTATTATCTGTATTATCCTAACCAAGTCACTAAAGCTCTAAATAAATAACGATTTCACTTTGGTGTTTTTTCACCTTTGGACTAGTTACATCCCTGTTTTGGATAGTCCCTTGGAAAACAGCATAGGCCTATCCAGCCTTGAAAAACTTCAAAGCTTCTATGTAAGATAGGTATTTTTAAGAAACATATGAGGGAGCAAAGATTTTGCAAAAGTGTTTTTCCTATATGACAATATCTTACTGGGTAGATTAGTATCCAAAATGGGAATTTTATCTTTGTGGTTGCATCAGAAACAAAAAACTTTCTTAAACTGCAGAGTGATTATAACTTTTATACAAGTATTTATAAGAATCCTAAAAGTAAACTTCTTGAATAGAGTATCCAATTCCAGTTATGGATGAGCTGTTGAAATCTTTCATGATGGAAGACCAACCTAAAAATTGGCCCCTAGGCTTTATTCTGGCATCTCAGTAAAGCCAGGCAGCAGGAAATCAGCAGGAGAGTTATTTAAGAGAAGCAGGTAGCCTTTCTGTCATCACTGCAATTATATATTGAGCAAATCACTGAATTTGCTAACATAAATCCAGCCTTAGAGAAATACCGTTAATCTTTTTTACAAATAAAATCTTGATTCAATGATATTATTGGGCTAATTATATTAGCATTGCTCAAAAATATTGCCTCAAGGTCCAAAAAACTTCATATTAAAGTTGCAAAAACATTTCTCTTCCAAATTCATTTTTAGATAATAAAGATCTTCAGTGAGAAAACAAAAAAAATTCATTGGACAAAATATAGCACCTAAGTTAAGGTAACTGAAATATATAACAAAATATGGAAGTCATAAGGTTGGGAAAAATGATTTTGCTCTTTTAGTACATCATATTTATTAATTTGTATGTTAAACCAGAAAACGATTTTGGAAATTACAATTCCCTAAGTCAGATAATTATCAGTCAAAACAAGCATTTGGCAGCAAGGTAGCAGTGGACAGAGCTCAGGATCTAGAGTCAAGAAGACTCATCTTAAGACATTTAGTGGCTTTGTGACTGTGGACAAGTCACTAAGCCCTATTTGCCTCAGTTTCCTCATCTATAAAATAGCAAAGGAAAAGGAAATGGCAAACTACTTTAGTATTTTTGCCAAGAAAAAACTAAATGGGCTCACAAATATTGTAACAACAATTGTAAATATTGTAAATAGTAAATATTTTTAAGGCACCTACTATGTTTTAGTTATTGTGTTAAGCACTGATAATCTAAAGGCAAAACTGAAGCAATTCCTTCCTTCAAAGAGCTTACGTTCTAATGGGAAAGACTATATATACATATATAGAAACACACATACATATTCATGTGACATGCAAATCAATTAAAAATTAGCAGCTGGCTGCTTCTAGTTAGCTGTTAGAATCCAGGAAAAGCTTCTAGCAATAGGAAGAGCTTTAGCTAAGTTTTGAAGGTTATCAAAATCATACTAAGGTGACAAGAAAGAGCATACTGGACATGAGGAACAGCCACTGCAAAGGGGTACAGATAGAAGATGGAGGAAGCTTCATATATGAGGAATAAGCAGACCAGCTTATTCTCTATGCTAGAGTTTGAAAGGAATTCATGTTCAAATAGACCATAAAGGTAGGGAAAGGCCAGGTTGTGAAAAGCTTTAAATGCCTAACAGCAGAATTATATTTGATTCTAGTGGTAATAAGGAGCCACTGGAGTTCTGAACGGTGGATGACATGGTCAGATTTGTACTTTATGGGAAATAATGGTGGCAGCATGAAGAATGGATTGGATTGGAGAAATACTTGATGTAGGGAGATTAGACTAATGGAGTAATCTAGATCCCAGCTTTGAAAACTGTTGTTTGTGACCCCATATGAGGTTTCATAACTGAATATGGGCATTGTGAAATTATCATTTACGATTGGTAAATATTTGATTTGTATACCTATTTTACATAACTTTATACCCAGAGTCCCATAAAAATTTCTTGAGCAAAAAGGAATCATGAGTGAAAAAAGTTTGAGATGCTCAAGTCTAGATAAGCGGTGCCATTCTCATAACAATTTGGATATGGGGAAAGAGATTCATAAGAGTAAGATTGTAAACCTGAGTAACTGAAAATATGCTGGTACCCTCAATAATAATAGAGAAGTTTGGAAGAGCATAGGTTTGAAGGATGGGAAAGAGGATGAGTTCCATTCTGGATGTGTTGAGCTTGATATGAAAGTGGAATATTAAGATCAAAATGTCTATTAAGTATTGTATAATGCAAAGCTGGAGCTTATGAGAAATACAAGGAATGAATATATAACTCTGAGAATCACTTAGGTAGAAATGATGATTGAGCACATGAAAGTTGATGAGGTCACTAAATGAGAAAATGTAGAGAGAAAAGAAAAGAGGACAGAACTTCAGGGGATAAGCACAATTAATAGAAGTGATATGGATAACGAAATAGTAAAACAGAAAGTTGCAAAGACAACTGAGACCCATGTTACAAAAATATGACAAAAAGAGAATATACAGGAGAGAGTGGTCAACAATGTCAGTATCAGATGTAAATAAGAATGGAGGATTGAGAAAAAGCCATTAGGTTTGACAATTAAGATTAGTTAGTGATTTTGAAAGAATAGTTTCAGGGCAGCTAGGTGGTGCAGTGGATAGAGCACTGACCCTGAAGTCAGGAGGACCTGAGTTCAAATATGAGCTCAGACACTTAATACTTCCTAGTTGTGTGACAAGTCAGTTGACCCCAATTGCCTCAGGGGGAAAAAATAATAGTTTCATTGGAGTGATAAGGTCTTAAACCAGATTGCAAAGGACTAAGAATATGAAAAGAATTGATCCTACCAAGTGTAGTTAGCTTTCTCAAGGAAATGGGTAGAGAAAGAGAAGAGAAATTTTGAATGATATTTTAATTAGGGGGGATTACGTGCTAAGGTTTCTTGAGGATGAGGAAAATTTGCACCGATTTATAGTCATCATGGAAGTAACTAGTAGATAGGGAGAGATTGAAAATTAGCAAAAAAAAAAAAAAAAAAAGTGAGGTGATGGTTCAATCTTCTAGAGAAAATAGGAGGAAATGAGATCAAGGAAAGAACTTTTTCATCCACATTTTGGAGTGAGAAAGAAGTAGTGAAAGAGTTGATAGATGAGGAGGTAAGAAGGTCACAGAAAAAACTTTGGTCTTCTCTGAAAAATATGAGGCAAGTTACTCTATTGAGAAGGTAGAGGTGTGGAAGAAAGGAGGTGTGTGGAAGGCATTTAACAGCAAATGTGATGAGTGAAGTAGAGTATCAAATAGGGAAGAATAAAAAGGTTGTAGTAAGACTGGAAATTTATAGCAGACCCAGTTAATTATCATTGTGTGACATCCTTCACCTCTGTTTATTAGTAGATGAGTAAATTATAGAAAAAAAATGGTGGCTTCTTTAAGTATGAACAGAGGTAGAACAAGGAAGCAAATAATTTGAGCTCAAGAATAGAAAATAGTGTAGACAAACTGATTTACTAAGGTGTCAAACCTGGGAAAGAAGAAAAGTATATATATTTAGATTAAGGGAAAGAGCTTGGGGAAATACTGAAGAGACAGATTGGAGATCATGGTGGGGACAAAGAATATATTTAGGGCTAACAGGACATGGGGAATATGAAATGACAGGAAATTATGAGTAGAATATCTCTACTCATGGGAACATCAGTCCTATAGATACCTCAAAGGCACAATAAGGCCAAAGCAGAATCCATTATCTTTCCTCTCCGAGCCCTCTCCTCCTCCCAATTTTATTATTACTGAGAAAGGCTTCAATGCTCTCCCATTTCTGTCAAATAAGGCAATCTCTATCTAAACACCCAAGGTCATGATGTAGGTGTCATCCTCTATTCCTCTTTTTTTCTCACCTCCTGTATTCAATCAAATGTCAAGTCTATGTTCAAATCTACTATTTCACTTTTCTTCTAAAATCTTCCCCTAAAATGTCTCTCATATATGCCTCTTCTTCCCTGACACTGTAAACACACTGATGCAGACCCTTATCACCTCTGTGTTCTCAACACCTAGATTAGTGCCAGGCACCTCGGCATTTATTTATTAAATGCATTTAATAGGCATTTAATAAATACTTGTTCACTGATTATACAGATTTAGACAGCACTTTGAACCTAAAGAGTTTGTCAAGAGCTAAAGGAAAAAAAAACAGAGTTTGAACCAACATATTCCCAAATAGCTTTTAATTACTTTAATGAACCATTCTTTAAAACTATTTTTTCAATCAAGATTAAGTAGTGAGAACAAATACATCACACTATCCAGTGAGCCAATGGTAAGATGTCATTAAGGACTTCCAGCATCTATTCTTTTCAAGCTGAGGATTTAATTTATTTTTATTTTCCTTTCTGATTATAGAAATTATTTTTATCATCTCTTTTATTCTAATTAATATCAAAAGACAGGACCAAGCCTCCTAAATACCATTTTCTTTGAGTCGTTATTTCCCAAAAGAGTTTAAAACTTTTCTGTTTTTCAATCTACTTGTATTTATGTTGAAAAGACATACCTTTAAATTCACAGGAAATATGAAATGCCTTTTCCTAGACTCACTTTGTTATAATGTGGTGACAGGACTGATATTCTGCCAGAAAACATAGAGAGGTCTTGAAAGCTAGACTAGCATCTGCTAGCTGAACTTGACATTTTTTCTCCCTACTAGTGATGTACCTCTCATGTGTGATGCAGAAATATAAAAAGATTTTTCTCCACATGAAAATCAGAAGGAAATGAACCATATAAAGAGAATATTCTAGAAAAATAAACAGAACGGGAAACAACTAGGTAAACACAAAGTAGCCAATGCCAGTACTCTCCCCACCCCTCCACCAAAGAGTAAAGGAAGTAAAGAAATGAGCTGATTACTTAGATAAATCAGGTCCCTGAATTCCCTGTTATTGAAGAGGGAAAAGGTGACTTTGTCATGAATCATTCAGCTTGGCAATATATGGCACTCAGAATCACTAGATAATTGCTCAATACTTCACTTGATATTATTTATGTACAGCCTAAGTACATAAATCTTTCATAGCTCTATTAGATGACAATTTTATAATCCTTTCCTTTCCACATAGAAATAACTGCTACCATGTGATTTCTTTCCAACAGGATGCTGACTTGAGGACAGTTTGTCACTCCTAGCTATTTTCTGACCATTTCATATTACATTTACATACTTTTGATATAAATGGAATAAAATGCAAAACAAATCAGTAAAACACAAAGCAAATCAGTAAAACATGTTAAAATGATAACAACATAGAATACCATTATCATAGACATATCATTATCATATCTAGATCTCCATTACTTGAAGAAAATGGAGAGTTGATCTAATTATATAGATGACATAAGTGGCCCAAAATAACCTGGATACAAGCCATTCTTTGGCTTGTTATGTGCATAGTAATTCTGTTTAAATCATATCTCAGGAGGAAAACTTATCAATGAAAGGCAATGAGCAAAGTTGTTGGCTATTAGCTAATTATAGCTAATTACATTTGCCCCATTGAGCTTACTCTTCTTAGAATGTAATAGTTTTTATTTAGTGTCAACTAATTTTCTTGAACTTAGAAATGAATATTATTGTTAGATCTTATAGAATACCCTCAGAATTTAATAGTGTGTGTGTGTGTGTGTGTGTGTGTGTGTGTGTATGTGTGTGTATGGTATAGTCTACTCAATTGAAAAGAAGAATTGAGAAATTATGTAGATACCTATATATGTAAAGGCATATCCAATAATATAGACACATATACATGCAGCATATACATATGTGTATATACATATACATTATACACATTTCTCAATTTTCCTCTTCAGTTGATAAATGTAAATGATGTTGACTAATCATGCAAAAGTTCATATACATATACACATATGTATATACATACATATATGAATTACAAACACACTATATAAAATTTGTTTCCTGAATAAGCAATTAACATTTACTCTTCAGTTCATTTTCTGTTGTACAAATAAAATTCAGTCTTTTCCATATATAAAAGTAATTCTGATAATTATTTATACATGTTAGTTAGTATTTATATATGCCTACCTTTTTATAATAACCCTTGGAGACTAGAGACACTAAAAGAACATTTTTATTTCAGGAGAGAACAGTGGTTTTTCACCCCCTAGATAAGTATCCATCACCACTTGAGGGCCTTATACTACTATAAGAACTAATTTTCAAATAATCTGTGAGCATAATAAAACTATATTGATAACTGAGGAAGAGAATTGAGTAATTATCAAGAACATTTCAGAGCTGATGATTCTGGATAATTAAGGCTTAAAAGGTTTGTTTTCACCCATAAGCATCTTTTTGCAGACTGAATTATATGACCAATGGTCTGAATATAGTCATTGCTGAAACTAAGAGTACATACAGATCTTCAGTCTCTATGACATGCAAATATTTCTGACTATTCGAGGTAACCTCAGAAAAGAAAAACCCTTCTTCTATGATTAATCTGCATATTGTTCAGTTAAAATAAGGGGATCTTTTCTGATATTTCTATTTGTGGGCCTAAAAATGAACATTTAACTTATTGATGGAGACGTTTGGTTCCACATATGGATGGTGAATGGGATTATGTGGTGCTGGCTGATGGAGGACCTTTGTTTTCTTGGTGTTGTTATATCAAAATTACCTCAAGCAGTAGATCCATACTTTGTTGCATCTCAGCTTCAGAGGCTATATTGAGTGCATAATCATCTACATAAAAAAATCATGCACCAACAATCCCACTTTAGTTTTGGCTTATAGCCTTTTTAAGTTGAAGAATTAACCATCAATGCAGTAGCTGACTTTTATTCCATGTTTTTTCTCACTAAAGTGTTTGATACAATGGCTGAAAACATCATGCTAAAAAACATGGGAGCAAGCATACAACCCTGTTTCATTCCATTGGTAATCGGGAAAGTTTGAGAGCATTGTCCATTGTCCAGAAGCTCAGCGAGCATGCCATCATGAAATGATAGAGACTATAATAATTTGTTTGTTTACTCTATTAAGTTTTTCCTACACTATCAACCATAGAATAGAGGTTTTCTTTATGTGTGTTGAAGAACTGCCATGAGATGACTTGTGATCTTAATCAGTAAATGGCACAATCTCTTCTATGATCAGTACATTTCAGTAACAAAATGCCAACTTCCTTTACTTATTTTATATTATGACACTTTCTTTAAAGTGATAATTAGTCTGTCAAGTATTGAGCACTTATGTGCAGATACTGGATGCTATCAAAAATGAAAAAGAAAAAAGAATATGCCTTATAACCAAGTAACTAACCCTGTAATGAAGGAGATACAATGTACCTACAAAAAGCTCAATTTGGATTCATGGGACATGTATCTCAGTCTTAACTCTACTACTTACTGTCTGGCTTTGGACAAGCCACTTAAATGTCTTCATTTGTAAACTGAGGAGGCTAGAACTATTGATATCTAAGGTTAGCCTTAAATTTGTGATCCTATAAAATGCACAAGAGCACATACAAAGAAGCACAAGTGCAAATCTAACTCTGGAAAACTAAAAGCATTTCTCTATGTATACATTTCTTTACCTATTATAACATCTTTAATAGGACAGTATTGAAAAGAGTCAGATCACTCAGAAGCACAAAAGACAATGTTCTGTCATAAGAACATTAATTTTTATTTCATAGAATTATGGGATCATAGATTTACAACTAACCTTCATAGACCATTTAACCCAGCTGCCTCATTTTTGCAGATGAGAAAATCAAGTTCCATAGCTATGGCAGAATTTGACCCTAGATATTGACTGCAAACCTAGCACTTTGTCCACTATACCATGCAGGAATGCTGAATTCTAAGCTTGTGTGTGCCACTAATTATTCAGCCTCCCCAACTCTGGCTTAATCTATCTTCTGGCTTAATCTATCTAATCTATCCTCTGGCAATCTATCTTCTCTTGCTGAAGCCAGAACTTGAATTTCTTCAGCTCCTTCCAGCACTAAGCTTTCTGTGTAAAAAAAAGATATTCTTAGCGATCACATAGGTAGCTTTATTGTTAAAGGATGAAGCAAGCATAGCTGATACTTCATCATACTTCCCATGTGCTGACCTCAAGGGAGCTCTCCAGATTTGATGAGTTAGTTGTGATGTGGAATCATTGCAAAATAATGCGATGAGAAAATGTGTAGACTTAAAGAATGGCTTTTTGAGCAGAATGTGCACAGCTGTTTATAATTTTCAAGATTAAGTTGCACTTAGTTGATTGACAGAACCAGTTTTCCACTACTGACAGGGTGATTAGGTATCTGAATATCTCTTTTGAAAAAGCACAGTCTGTTAGCCTTTGGTGTGAAGTCACTATGAAGGAAAATGTGCTGATGATTTGTCAATGAAAACCAGTTCCTGTAATCAACATTTCCCAGGTGTCCATCTTGGCATCTCCAGACAAATGAAATCAAACTCATTATATCTTCAAAGCCTTACTGAAACTACTTGATTCTTATGGGTCTGTGGATGTCAGCTACCCCCTACCAAAACAGGGTAGATCCAAAGGCAACATTACTAACTTCACTCTTATTTTGTCACAGGACTTATTTCTACATCTTTCTTCTTTATATATGAAATTAAAGAAATGATGCAGAAGTTATAACATGAAAATGTATTATGTTAAGCAAAAGACTATATCTGTAGAAGTATAGTATTTATAAGGAATTGTGGTGGTGATAGTAAAAGCTAGTATGAATATAGAGCTTTAAAGTTTGTAAAACATTTCATAATTATTAGCACATTCATAAACATTATCTTATTCACTATAAGTCTAGGAAGAAAGTGCTATTGTTATCATCTTAATTTTATAGATGGGGAAACTGAGGCAGACAGCGGCCAAGTGGCTTGCCTAGGGTCACACAGCTAGGAATTAGGGTTCTGAGGCTGCATTTGACATTGTCTTCTTGTTTCAGGGCCACCATGCTCTTTTCACCATATCACCTAGCTGCCCAATAAGAGTTATTTATCTTTTGTACTAGACCAGTGTCTATCTTGTATTATAGATTTTTTTTCTTTTTTCATAGTCTTTCATGACATATAATGCAGAGTTGAGCTGGAGGCAGCTATAAACAGCTTGCTGGAGTTAATTGATAGTTAAAGTTCCTATGAGATCATTTACACCTCAGAAATCGGCAAATTCTGTAACCAGGGTTTGAGTCATTGCTTAATTGGCTGTTAAGACTGATGAAGAAAATGTAGGAATATAGATTCAATTTTAAAATGTGTCATCTGTATTTTTTTCAGAGAATCATTTGTTAAACATATATCAGCATATATGTAGCTTAACATTTGGGATTCTACTAGCTGGCTTTTATGCAATATCCATAAATTAATTAATATAGTAGTTTAAATGTCATATTGACAAAGAAACTAGACATTTTTATTATGTTAGATGTCCAAGCTTTGAGTGAAAAAAAAGACGAATTCTGCCCCTTTGAAAAGATTCATGTGAATCATATTTTAAGACATGTTTTGTGTTTTTTAATGAAGTAAGACTATATTAAAACAATTATGTAACCCATCTACTAATGCATGTCTAGCATACTGTGGTGATTAATAAATGTTTATTGACTTTAATTGAATTGATAGATAAGTCTGATTGATAGGATATAGTGTCATTAACTGAACTTAGGGATCATCCTAGATTTTGTCTCTGACACATTAATTAGTGGCATCAGCAAGTCATATTACCTCTCAGTGATCCCGTGCAATTCTCTAAGATTAGTTAAAAAGAAATGACCCATTGGTGGAAGTGTTTCCATACCTCAGGATCCCCATACCACTAAAATCACAGGTTTCATCACCAACCCCAGCAATCCCTACCCCAGTATACTATAAATATTAGATTCTTTTAACATTTAACCTATGTTAAACCTAATTAACATAATTGCAACTAAATCATTTAAAAGTTTTAAGAAAATATATGTTCTTTAGCTAAGCAGATGCTTTTTCCATCAAATTATATACATTACAGATTAGAAAGAGGTTATTCAAAAATTTAACAGTCATGAAACCTTTTTGACCAATTTAAGATTATCTGGCTAATACTGACATTAGCAGGATTGATTTTAACTATAACAAAAACATTGGAACTTTTTTTGGTATGTGATGGACTCCACCAAGGAGATTTGACTTCCAGAAGACTCTCATTATAGCACAATTTTTACAATAATTTGGAACCACAGTGGTTTTTCCATACATATTTAATATACCTCTATGGGTAAAATAATTATCTATATTTGAAAGATAGGGGAAAATGTTCCTGAATGAGATCAGTGTTTCCACTCTATTTTGATTGAATTATAGAGATATGTTCTTATGATCTATTGTATTAAAAACAAATAACACAAAACCTACACACTTTATTCATTGTTGTGATTAATTTTTCATAACATGCAAATGCCTTCCTTCACTGAGGCATCCTGCCCCCATGCTTCATCTAGGTCAGGTTGCCCTAAGGTTATGTCAACTCTGTTGAGTTCTACCAATCTGAATTGACTTCAAGTATGAGTCTGGCCACAACATGTTTAGGTGTCTGAGGACTAGCATAGCTACATGTGGAGAGATTTATAAGAGGCCTGGCCACCAGGTGAGGGTTTTTAGCTAGTGACTCATGAAGCAACTATATGAAGAGGTTGCTTTTTACATCCTTGAAATATTAAAGTATAAATATGTACAACCTGGCTTTGGTGCATGCCCAGATCACCTAAAATGAAGGCACATATAAGAGATTCCAGAGACCTGCCTCTGGAAGGGACATTCTGTGTTCCCCCACCAAACTGGGTACAAGCTCTGTCTCTGTCTCTCTGTATCTCTGTCTTTGTCTATCTGTGTGTGTGTCTCCTCCACCCACCTGGAGTGAAAGTTTATTTCACCCACAGCATGGGCATCATGCACTAAGTTGAATGTGGGGAGAAAACTGTCCCTCTTTTGGTCTCTGTGGTCCCAAGAAATAGACTTTAGGTTTGGATCCGTTTCACTTATCCTTTTCAATTTGACATGCAAGTGGTACCCCTGAACCTGGGAGTTGGAGCCATGGCAACCTTCTAACCAAAATTCTGAATTGGATGTTGCTGCCACCTTAATATAATAACTGTGAGAAACCGGGTTGTAGGACCTGAGTCCAAGGGAAACTTTGGACTTGGAACTTGGTGACACCATGCTTTATCTGAACTGAATTTAAAAATGAACTTAATATCTATTCCCTCTCAAGAGACTGGGGAGAGAAAAGGGGAGGATTATGCCCTCAGATGTGGGGAAGGTTGAAATTTATGTTTGTTCTTGCTATACCTTTGAAGTAAATATTTCTTGTAAAAGCTTATCTATTAGGTGGTTAAATGGATCTGGATTACTAATGACCCCCAAAAACTGAGGAACACAATCAATGGGAGCTTGAGCCAAGGCAGAGAGTAGACAGGCCCTTCTTCATCACCCCTTTTGCCCCTTCAGAGTACTTCTCTTAGGAGGGAGAGGTAAAATGTAGCACACCTAGCTTTCCAACAGTATTGGGGTGGGGGAGTAATCACTATCCTCAATCTTATCTACCAAATGACTTTTAAAAGAATGGATGGTTGCCTTTCCCTTCCAAAGCTGTTTCTGAAAAAGAAAAAAGAAAAAAGAAAAAAAAATGCTTGATTCAACACAGCCTCAACGAAAGCATCTGCTATGGCCCTCCACCAAAACAAAAGATTAAAATTACAGTTGCTATATTACTCAGCTTCTCAACTGTGGTTTGTGTCCTATATAGGGTCCTGTAACTGAATGTAGGAGGTTGCAGAATGATGATTTATTATCAGTAGATGTTTGATTTATATACCTGCTTCATATACCTACATATCCAGGGTCACATAAAAATTTCTCAGGGGAAATGTAGCCCTGCTACATTGTAGCTACTTTTCCCATGGGAAAAAAAAAATCAGAATTCTACTTCCATAACCTCTCTTACATCTGCCCGGATCTTTCTGTTCACATGACCACCATCCTTGTTCAGTTCCTCATCAAATCTTCTCTAGACTATTGCAACAGCTTTCTAATAAGTCTCTTTGCTTCTTGCCTTTCCTCAGTCTATACTCAACTTAAGCTGTCAGATTGATGTCCCTAAAACATGACTATGTCTTTCATCAACTCAAAAACTCTTAGCAGCTCACTATTGCCTGGAAGATAAATGGCAAACACCTCATCCTGTCATTTAAAGTCTTCCACCATTTAACTCTCTCCTACCTTTTCTTACTAAGTTGCTATTACACCTCTTCACACATTCTCCATTCCTTCCAACTAACCCAGCATTCAATTTCTCATCTCTATTTCTTTGCCCATGTGAATATTGTGTTTCCTGCTCAGTCTTGCTTTTTCCAATTCTTAGTTTCCTTCATGGCTCAGCTTGTGTGTTTGTTTGATTTGAATTGAAGTGAACCAGCCAGTAACCTTTCTGTGAGAAAGTCAGAGAACAAAGGCAGTCCTTTCTTATCTGTCTTTTTGTAGTTATGTCAAATATTCTTTTCATACTGAAACCAAACGTTCAGTTGAATCACAAATAAGATATTAAGAAACTGACAGCAGTGTGAGTGCTTGGTTAAAAAAAAAAAAAAAAAGACCATTCATCTGTGACAGATAATCTTATTTTGGCAGTAGATACTCTCGTTCCCATTAATATTGGGTTTTCCATTTCCTGCATCTTAAATCTCATGACACTAGAGGTTTCTCTCTCTTTTTTAATGTAGCAAGTCACACCAAGCACAGCCAGGAAGCATCACCTTTAATTTTAAGAGCAAAAAACTGAAATTTAAAAAAAGACAATGTTGTGAAAACACTTTTATTCCACAGTTTTCAATTGGTAAGACTTTAAACAGGTGTATTATTCTTCAGAAAACACATTTAGAAGTAAAAGTATGGCCTAGAAAATGCCTTCATGACATAGCTAGGGAAGCCTCAGGAACTTATAGTTGCCACTATATTGATCTGACTAATGATTATCTCTGTATAAAATTACAGTATTTCAGAGTTATAAGGAACCTCTGAAACCATCTTGTCTAACTCATACTCAGGATAAGAATCACCATTACAGACCCCAGTAAAAGTGATCATCCATTCTCTGCTTGAAAACTATCAATAAGAGGAAAACCCATTACTTCTTAAGGCAGCCAATTCTACTTTGGGGCAGCTCTGGAATTGTGCTTGCAATAACCTTCCAAAACTGCATCTTCCAGAACTGAATATAACAGTCCAGTTGTGATCTAATGTAGGTAGAATCCAATGAAATTATCACTTCCTTATTCTTGATAGCTATTAATTAGTCTCTTATTACAGTCTAAGATTATATTAGCATTTTTTGTTGTCATATTATACTAGTGATACTAAGACTGCAGGCCACTAAAACCCCTAGATTTTTTTTAAACAAACTTCACTAAATCATGACTAACCCTATCTTATACTTGTGAAACTGATTTTTTAAAAATTTGAGTTAGATTTCATTTTGAAAATCCATTTTATTTAGCCCAATGTTTTAAGATATCCAGATGTTTTTGGTTTCTGTTTCTATCATTCAGACTGTTAGTTAACCCTCATTGCTTTGTGTAACCTGCAAATCTGATAAATGATCCATCAATATCTTCATCTAACTAGCTGATTTTTAAAAAGATCAATTTTATCTCCACATATCTCTAAGGCATTCCACTGGAGATTTTCCTTTAATTAGTTAATTTGATTCTTTTAATTTGGCATTCATAATTTAATGACTACTCTTTGAATTGGGCCAGTTAACCAATTTAATCAATCCATCTTTTAGTTCACATATTTCCATTTTTTTTTCACAAGAAAAAGAAGAAAGGAAAGAAGGAAGGAAAAAAGAAGAAAGAAAGGATGAAAGGGAGGGAGAAAGAGAGGAAGGAAAAGAGGAGGGAAGAAGGGAAGGAGAGAGGGAGGGAGGAAGAGTAGTTATTAAACACCTACTAAATGTTGGATACTATGCTAGGTTCTGTGGATGCACTACAAAAGTGAGAAGGCCCCTGCTTTAAAGGAATATATACCACATATGAGGGAATGAAGTTCAGTAATGGATGAATTTGACAATTCAACAGGAATTGTGAATGTAGTCATAGAACCAACAATTTTCACAACTTTTCCAATAGCAATGATTTTTTAATTGTTTCTAGAGCAAGAGATAGAAGGGAATAGAAGTGGGACAAATAGCGAAATTCATGTCCTAGTTTTCTGATGGGTGCCTGGATTGGATGTTAAGTATTGTCTAGGGCCAGCTAGAAATAATGGGTTAAATGAGTCTGCATTCACTCCCCATTCAATAAAGACTAGTCAACCTCAGGGAAAAATTCCAAAATGAATAGTTTTATTAAACATGCTACTAAAATATAGGTATACTATATATACAACATTACATCTGTCAAGAATAGAAATGAAACTAGTCTAGAATTAACTATTCTTAATGAAGCCAAGTTGATTCTTTGTTATCACTAATTTTTAAGATGTTCACTAATTGTGTCTTTAGTACTATAGAATAGAACTGCACCACATGCATTACAGTCCTCAGTACTACCAAGTGTAGTTAAGAAGCAGATTAAAATGTAATTTGGAAATATTTGACAAAAGAAATAAAAATACAATAGAACATAAATAAGTAAATAAGTCAGTATGTAGTCTGCAAGGATCCTCATATATAGTTTACTGTCCTATTTCTTTTGGGATTTGACTCCACTTATCTACAGGAATGTAAAATTTAGCTTACTGGCCTCCAGTTTGCAGGTTCCATATATGGTATGAATAAGTAGCATAGAAGATAGTGTGCCACTGGTTTGGAGTCAGGAAGACTTGGAATTCAAATCTAGCTGCTGACACTTATTACTTATATGGCCCTGGGCAGACCACTTAGCCCTATTTGCCTCAGTTTCCTTATCTGTAAAATGGTAATAATGATAGCACCTACCTTAACAAAGTTGTTATGAGATCATATGGGATTATATTTGTAAAGTGCTTGACATATAGTAGATGTTATGTAATATCAGCTATTTTTATTATGTTTAATGTGAATTATTAATATTTTCTCCATCACTTTCTTAAACCTGAGCAAACAACAAAACAATAAGTCAAGCCCTGATCTGTATTTGCTGATTTCTGAGGAGTAAATGCTTATATCAAAAACATTCATGAGGATAGTATACTTCCTAGTACCTCATGGTGTGAGCAGCACCAAATGTGCATCATATGTGGAGAACCATTTGTTTAAAAAAGAGAGTATCTCTAAAGGAAGAGAAGAAAATTGGGGTGGGGGGGGAAGAGAGTGATTCTTGTTTATTGCCTCATTTTGCTGTTCTACTCAAATAACAATAATGACATTACTTTGTCCATGCCTTTCATTCCAGCTTCAGAAAGCTAATAAAAGTGATGATAATATCATCAAAAGAGGATCAGGCAACCCATGAGAACTGTTAAAATACAAGATCTTTTTTTTTTCTCATTTCTAAAAAATTAAATGTACCTATCAGTACTGACAAACAGATTCTTTGAGTAAGGGAAAGAAAGATGTCCATTATTTTGCCATTATTTTATTGGAAAAACACCCAAATTCAGACTGGCAATGTATGTTTGAAGAAGCAGTTGATATAGCATAATAAAATAGCTTTAAAAAAAAAGAAGCACCCTACAAATTAAAATCTATTTCCTCACTTTTTCTCCTTTTTTTTAGGTTATAGTTTTAAGGGTAGTATACCTCCCAGTAGACTGAGATCAACTAGAATCAAAAGTCTGAGAGATAAGAAGAGAAGAAAAGCAAGGGTCCTTAACTTTTTTTGTGTGTCATAGACTTCTTTGACAAACCAGTGGAGATTCCTTTGACAATCTCTTCTAAGAATAATCCTTGCAAATGCATAAAATAAAATACAAAGGAATACAAAAGAAAGCAACTGAATTAATATATAGCTATCAAAATTTTTTCCATAAAGTATAGATTCCACTGGGCTTATATCCCAAAAAGATCATAAAGAAGGGAAAGGGACCTGTATGTGCACGAATGTTTGTGGCAGCCCTCTTTGTAGTGGCTAGAAACTGGAAACTGAGTGGATGCCCATCAGTTGAAGAATGGCTGAATAAATTGTGGTATATGAAAATTATGGAATATTACTGTTCTGTAAGAAATGACCAACAGGATGATTTCAGAAAGGCCTGGAGAGACTTACACGAACTGATGCTGAGTGAAATGAGCAGGACCAGGAGATCAATATATACTTCAACAACAATACTATATGATGACCAGTTCTGATGGACCTGGCCATCCTCAGCAAGGAGATCAACCAAATCATTTCCAATGGAGCAGTAATGAACTGAACCAGCTACGCCCAGAGAAAGAACTCTGGGTGATGACTAAAAAACCATTACATTGAATTCCCAATCCCTATATTTATGCCCACCTGCATTTTGGATTTCCTTCACAAGCTAATTGTACAATATTTCAGAGTCTGATTCCTTTTGTACAGCAAAATAACGTTTTGGTCATGTATACTTATTGTGTATCTAATTTATATTTTAATATATTTAACATCTACTGGTCATCCTGCCATCTGGGGGAGAGGGTGGGGGGTAAGAGGTGAAAAATTGGAACAAGAGGTTTGGCAGTTGTTAATGCTGTAAAGTTACCCATACATATAACTTGTAAATAAAAGGATATTAAATAAAAAAAAATTAAAAAATAAAGTATAGATTCCAGGTTAAGAACCACTGGTAAAGTATCTTCCAATTATTTTTGTTTTTCAGAATGATTGGGTCCCTTCTTTCTGCCCTTTGACCAGTCTTGACTGTGAAGGCAGCAGAGAAAGGCAATGTGAAAGAAGCTGTTCTCTTAGACAAATATGCAGGTCAGGTTCTTGTTTTGAACTTTTCAGTTGCTCCTGCAGTAACAATGAAAAGGGCCCTATGTGTTGAGATTGCAGAGACATGCCAACAGGGTATAAAACAACCTATCTCTCTTAGTATTAAAAGCCAGCCTAACAATCCTATTAGTTGATATTCAATGTTGGAATGAAATGAGGAATGCATAGGTTATTTAAGTTAAGAAAAGGAGGTTTATTTAGCATAACATGGAAAGCCTGGCCAACAAAAATACTCACACACTTAGCTTGTTTATTGCAGACCCCAAAATTCTCTTTAAAAATATGTCTAGTTGGTGGGTCAGAATGTAGGAATTCAGAAGTCTTGGGACACTTGACATTTCTGAAGGACCGAACCCCAAGTAGGTGGTGAAAGACTAAACTACCAAACCAATGTTTCATGGAGAAAGGGGAACCTGGGTAGATCATGGTCCTATTATAGTTGGTGGGTCTAGCTTGAATCCCTCTACTTTTCTGGGAGTAGAAAGTCAATCAACTTTCTAATTTTTTAAATCTATTTAATCTGTTTCTGCTTTTATCATTAAAGGATGGGGCTTTTAAGAAGTACATCAAGCAGTTGAGATTTGGAAATGCCTAAGTGGTATTTTGGGTTTTTTGTTACCCTTTTGAAACTATTATAAACAGATCTATGAAATCAGTGATAGTTCTAAAATACTTGCATGTGTGTCATTATAGAACTGCAAATCATTAACCCAAATCTCATTCTCACTGATGAATTGAGTCCCTAGAAGGCTACAAGCTTCAATGTTTTAGGGATGACCATGATGATTTGGGGCTACTTTTCTAATTGGCTCAAGCTCCCTTTCTAGTATGTTCAACCCAATGAAATAATCAGTTATAGGTGATATTTCTTTATATTATTAATAGCCCCCTACCAGTAATTAGCAACCTTACTCCCATTTAGATAATATCAATTAGTTTTTATAAAAAACCATTTCCCAAGAAAATATAGCAAGAATAGAAAGATATCTCTGTGTGAAGTTGTGACCCACAGTTTAAGAAGCTTTTCATTATTTTACCATTCAGGCCATAACTAGGTGACTGCATTGGTCTTCTACTGCTCTAATCCATCTAGCATCTGCATTTATCTTCCTAAAAACCACTTACTTCATGTAACATACGTCAAAATCTAAATTTATCTGTTTGATGTATTTGATCTTGCCTTATCTATCTAATCTTATTCAATACAACAAGTTTGGTTTTTTTTTTTTTTTTAAGTACCTACTATGTGCTGAGCCTGGCCAGATATTGGCTAGGCTCTAGGAATACAGAGAAAAAAGGGAACAATGTGGTGGTCTTTTGAGATCTTGACATCATATTGAAGCGAGAGTTAGTGTGGACACTTGGGACTTTTTTTCTACACCAGCTGAAAACACCTTAATATAAGTGATCTTCCTCCTCCTCAGCAGAAAAATCTGCCTTCACTTCTTAATAAATAGAAAACAAGGAATCTTCTAGAATTGTAGGGCTTAGAGAGTTCAAAGTGTAGTTCAACCCTTTGGCACCCAAACCAAGACTTTTTTAGAGGATTAAAATTATACTTTATAACTTAACATTTTCTAGGTATCAAAGAAAACCCAAGTATTTTAAAAGAAATTTTTTTGGTATGTGAAAAATTCACATTTTAAAAATACCTTGTTCAACAAGTCCCAGAAAATGTCAATAGCATCTTTGGGATAAAAAAAAATTTACTTGAGACTTCATATGAATTTTTTCACATGCTAATTATATTATTTTATTTTAGGAAATATATCTTATTTTTCTTGATAGCCATCATTCTACCTTAACACAGTGAATTCTTGATTATTTAATAAATTGTGAATTTGTGATTACCTAGTCCCAGAGTTTTTAAAGCTTGATTGAACCTTCATACTATAGAACATGAAAAAGATAAAACTTTAAAGTAAAATTGTCTCTAAGAATATTCTTCCAAATATCACAGCTATTTTATCATACTAGGTCATAGCACATTTTGAACTGTAAATCATAATAATAGCTTCTTTATGCTTGTAAGTTACAGTTCCATAATTTTGTCACTGAGAAAAATTTTATATATGTATGTGTATATTTATGCACACACACATATATTTATAAACACCCATATATGGACGCATGCACATATATGTATCATGTGTGTATGTATGTATGTGCATATATGCATTTCTAATATAGCCTGATATATTTAACCAATGTGACTAGATGCAATAAAATATATTTGTATTTATATGTACTTTATACATGTACACAACATACTACTACTGAATAAATAAGTGTTTTCTAATATTGTCAGCTATTAGTAAAATTAATTTTTCCTTCCACATAATCTGAACATTAATTACTCCCACACTAGAATGACTTTCAATTGTGACTGCATCGTATTACAATGAAAAGAGCTAGTCTTGCTTCTGAGGTTTCCTACCTGTAAGACATTCTACTAATCACTAAATCTCTCTGAGCATGATTTTTTTCATCTTTCTGTAACTAAATGGCTTCTGAGGTCTGTCCAGCTATTAGTGATTCTAAGTTAATTGATTAATAATTCTAAATTAAACTAATGATATAATATAATTTATGAAAATGAATATTTATTAAATGGATATATAGCATTCCTCTGGATGCACCCATACCAAGCTCAATGGTTACAGATTGGGTCCCCAGAAATGTTACTACCTTAAATTTTAAATATTTTATGGGTTTGTACTTCTAAAACTATAGCTTAAGAGCTAACCCCTTCCAAAAGTTATGTTTAATAGCCAACAGATATAATTAGGTCAAAGGCATTACTAATGGCAAATAGTAAATATAATAATAAATGGCAGGATATTGGCGTAGTAAGAATAGGAGTTGCAAAACATTCTCTATCCTATTTCCCCACCTATAAACCTAGACCACACTCTCTCATAAATTTACTAGGGTACACTGGTAGTGAGACACACATGAAAGAGACACAAGTAGCTGAAGCAATTTATTCATTAGGTAGTACAGGACTTCAAAGTTCTTTCTCTTTCTATAGTGTCCTTACATTGCTCTTCCCTGGGTACGGAACATTGGGGGAGCTTGTGCTCCTATAGTGTTAGGAGTGGGTACCCACAGAGTATCCTATCACCTGTGAGTAGCAAGGAACCTTCTTCTGGGAATTTCTGGGAACCCAAATAGTGAGGGTGAATACAAATTGAAATGTAGCCTAGAATGGCTATTAAACTAGAAATTCATTCTCAAAATCTATCTGCACTTTATTTTATTAATTTGAGCTTATTTTTCTAGCCTTTCAAAATAGTTTTGTACTTTAATTTTGTTATCTAATAAATTAGTTAATTCTCCCAATGGTGTGCCAGTTGAAATTTTAATAATGTCTCTCTTCTCTGTCTCTAAAGAGGGGGTAACTAAATGGACAACTATCCATACCTCAAAACACTTTAGGTCAAAAGATCTTCATTTAGTGAAGGAAATGTTTAAGACTTCTTTCCAGAAGGCTATTTAAGAATGACAACAGGATCAGTTCCAATAGAGCAGTAATGAACTGAACCAGCTACACCCAGGGAAAGAACTCTGAGAGAAAGACTATGAACCACTACATTGAATTCCCAATCCCTTTAATTTTGTCCACTTGCATTTTTTATTTCCTTCACAGGCTAATTGTACACTATTTCAAAGTTTGACACTTTTTACACAGCAAAATAATTGTTTGGACATGTATACATATATTGTATTGAACTTATACTTTAACATATTTAATATGTATTGGTCAACCTGGTATCTGGGGGAAGGGGTGGAGGAAAGGAGGGAAAAAGTTGGAACAAAAGGATTTGCAACTGTCAATGCTGAAAAATTACCTATGCATATATCTTGTAAATAAAAAGCTATAAAAAAAAAAAGAATGACAACAGGAGCACTAATACAGCAAGTTGAAAGTCTGGTGATATGAGTGATCTGAATGTGTCCCTTCATTACTTTCCTGAGAAGACAAAAAGATTAGCTGAATAGTAACTAGTGCTTTTCTGGAAGTGTCGGGTACAACAATTATTATTAATTTCTTGATATTTGCCTTTCAATTTTGCTTTCTTAAATACCTTTGCTCTGAATTCATGTCATTGATCATGAGATGATAAAAGAATGGATTAATGGAAGTTGTGGGTTTGAATAGATAAAGAACCAAAAATGTACCATGAACCTGAGTCTAGTTAAAAAGAATACTATATCCAAGAGGCCCAAGCGTTTGATTGATGGATTAAGTAAAGGTCTGGATTATTAGGTCAATCTAAGACCAAGTGCTTTAGCATGACAGGTTTCTATTGAAGTCTTTCTTTCCTTCCCTTTTTTTCTTTCTAGGTGGTAATCTGACAGCAAAATTTTCCAATACATCTTTTACAGCTTAGTGAAACAACATTGTTGAAGTGACATTCTGTATTATGTATTTGAGAACTGTGCCAAATAGTCACTATGGCTATTCAGGTATTAGAAAATCAGTGCACAGAACTTTTTATTATAGCTAAGACTATAACAAAACTAAGGCAGTATCCAACAACTGAGGAATGGATGTACCAATTATGGCATATGAATGTTATACTATTGCATCATTTTAAAAAATGATGCAAGGGATAGTTTCAGAGAAATCTAGGAAGACTTCTGTGAATCAATTAAGAATGAACAGAACCAGGAGGAAAAAATTATATATTAACAACAATACTTTTAAGCCCTTTCATTTAGAGCTCCTCTTCTCCCCACCCTCCCCAATTCTCTTTTCACATCACTCAGACATCTTCTCCTAAGATATCACCCTTCTTACTAAGGAACTTCTCTACATACTCCCTGATTCCATCCTTTTATCTTCCTTAGAAGACTGATCCTTTTGTTAGCGTCACTCTCTAAACTTTAATATCTTACTATGTATCATCTCTTCCCCTGCTTCCTATAGTATTAAAGTCTCCTCTATCCTAAAAACAACAATAACATCCTCATTCATCAATGAAATCCTACTATTGTGTGATATCTCTTAACTTCTTATCAGCTAATCTCTGAAAAATCCATCAATGCTAGTTTTTTTCACTTCAATTTTTCTATTCTAAACTCTCTTAGGCTGTATTCTGACATCATCTTTGATTTGCATTTGAGCATTTGAAACTGCTCTCTCCAAACTTGCCAATAATTTCTTTACATAATATTTAATTTTTTACCCAATTATATGTTTAAACAATTATTTTAGCATTAAAAAAAGAACTCTAAATTTTCTTTTTCCCCTCAGATAGTAAGTAAACTGATAGTTTATACATGTTCCATCATGTAAAATATGTCCATATTAGTTATTTTGTATAAGAAGATGATAATTTTAAAAAGAATGAAAGAAAAAAGTGAAAATATCATGCTTTTATCTGCATTCAGACAGTATAGATTCTTTCTGTGGAAGTTGAATATGCTTATCCTTAGTCCTTTGGAATTGTCTTGGATAGCCGTAACCAATAATTTCTTAATTGACACATGTAATGGCCTTTTCTAGATCATGTCTTCTAGAACTCTGTAAAATTTGACACTGTCAGTTGTCCTGGACAGTCAATCCCCTAAAATTCTCTGCAAACGTTACTTTCTCCTTTCTAGGTTTTCCTAATACTGCTCTCTTCTAGTGCTCCTCCAATAAATAACAACTACTAATATGTATATAGAACATACTATGTGCCAGAGACTATGCTAAGTACTTTACAATTATTATTTCATTTGATCCTCACATCAATCCTGAGTAATAGATACTATTATTCCCATTTTACAGATGAGGAAACGGAGGAAAATAGAGATTAAATAACTTTCCCAGGATTAGACAACTAATGTCTGAGACCATATTTGAACTTGGGTTTTCCCATCTCCAGGCTATGCATTACATTCACAGCACCATCCATCTTCCATGTCCTACCTCCCTGCCTATTCCTCAGACTACTATGATGGATTTTTATCTAGTTGATGCTCACTAACCGTGGGTATCCCCCAAAGCTCTGGTTTTGCCTGCCTTCTCTTTCCCACCATACTATTTCACTTGGTAAACTCATGGACTCTCATAGATTAAATTATAATCTCTACACAGATGACTTCCAAATCCATATTTCCAACTTTCCTCTTTTTTTTTTTTTATTATAGTAACTTTTTATTGACAGAATTCATGCCAGGGTAATTTTTTTTTTACAACATTATCCCTTGCACTCACTTCTGTTCCGATTTTTCCCTCCCACCCTCCACCCTCTCCCCTCCAACTTTCCTCTTCCCTTGAGCTCTAGTCACACATCATTAACTGCCTCTTGGATGCCTTGGAAATGCTTTCCCCCATGCCTGGAATGCTTTCCTTCCTTTTCTCCAAATCCTAGCTCCTCTAACTTCCTTTAAATCTCAACTCAAATCCTATGTTTTAAAAGGATGTCTCCCTGCTGACAGTCCCATCTTTCTAAGTATATTTTTCACTGACATTGTATTAATTTTGTATTGTCCCTCAATAAATATTTATTAAGCACTTTATATGTGTCAGAGACTGAAGCCAGTGAAAATGCCCAGTTGTGGGAACTCTGCATATACTGTTTTCCCACCTTCATCCTTATAGAATATTATCTCCTTTGAAAACAGGGACTGTTTTTATCATTCTTTATCCCCCACATTTAGTATAGTACCTAGCACATAAAAAGCACTTAAAACATTCTCTTTGAATGACTTAGTACTGTATTAGGAGAAACTTCAGTACTTTGATGGGTCTCTGGTTTCTTTGATATGGTTAGTCCCCTCAACAAAATCAAGCAGATTGAAAACTTTTTTAATTTCTTATCCTTTGATTCTTATCCTTACCTTACTATAAATTCTCCACCAAATATATGGCATTCTTCATCTAGATTTCTTAACAATAGTTGGATATCATGGGAGCATGTGGGCATTTGTGAGATATACTAAAGGTGTACCGTCTTCATAGACTTTGCAATCTCAATAAAGAAATAAGAATAGTAGAGTTAAAATACATAACAATAAAAAATACATATATAATCAGAGAACTAAGTGGAACAAGGGATAGAACACTAGCCCTATAGTTAGGAAAATCTGAATTCAAATGTGGTCTCAGCACTTACTAGCTGCTGTGTGATTCTGGGCATATCAACTAACCTCTGCTTACCTCAGTTTCCTCAACTATAAAATGAAGATAATAATAGCATATATCTCCTAGAGTTTTTGTAAAGATCAGATAATATAAAATTAGCATAGTGCCTGACTCACAACAAAAACTATATACATGCTAACTATTATATGATCTTTTAATAGTATTTTGGTGCTATTAAAACTATTAGTGTTATCAGGATAACTCTGCTATATTTATTTTAATCTAAGAATGGTGAAGTTTTATTTTCTTTAGGCTTCAATGCATCAAAATCAACCTTCAACAAAATCTATAATCTGACTTGCTAATTCTAGCATGAAATAAATTACATATCAATCCCCTAAAACCTATGCTATTTCAAGGTTTGTTTTCCTGAATAGATTGGCTAAGCTCAATCAATAATATAGTATCTAAAAATTCTAGAGTAATAGTCTCTTATCATATATGTGTCCTTCTAAGATATGTACATTGTTTAATAAGTATTTAGTAAATAACTACTGTACTTTGTCTGGGTCTAAGCATGCAAATAATAAAAGAAGGCATTCTTTGCCCTCAAAGAACTTACATTCTCCTGATTAGATACAAAGCTTATCCAAGGAATGATGCCTGGGGAATGAATGAGTGAATGAATGATAAAACATTTAAGTCCTTACTAGCCAAGACATTGGGAATACAAATAGCATAGTAAGAGATAATATATTTAAGACCTGGAATACTATAGTCCATAGGGTCATAAAGAGTTGGACATGACACAGGAATATCAATATTATAGGATGATCAATTCTGATGGACGTGACTCTTTCCAACAATGAGATGATTGATGCCAGTTCCAATGATCTTGTGATGAACAGAGCCATATACACTCAGAAAGAGGACTGTGGGAACTGAATGTAGATCATTACATAACATTCTCACTCTTTTTGTTGTTGTTTGCTTGCATTTTGTTTTCTTACTCATTTTCTTTCCTGTTTGATCTGATTTGCAGCAAGAGAATTGTATAAATATGTTTACACATATTAGATTTAACATATATTTTAACATGTATACCATAGATTGCTTGCTATCTAGGGGAGGGGGTAGAGGGAAGGAAGGGAAAATCTGAAACACAAAGCTATGCAAGGGTCGATGTTGAAAAATTATCTGTGCATATGTTTTAAAAATAAAAAGCTTTAAAAAAATTTTTTTATAAAGAGTTGGACATGACTGAATGACTGAACAAAAATAAAAACAGCATAGAAAGTTTTAGCTGCAAGTCAAAGGGAAAGGCCAGTGGAGTTCAGGGTGCAGCAGCAAAATAGGTGGTAATACATCTTCTTTACTGTCTCTTCCACTGACAAACTCATTCTGTTTCTGATATTGAAACTTTTATCAATGCTGAGAATTTCTGTGATGAGACCCTTCTTATTTTAGCTCTTCAGGGAAAGAGAGAGGACAATTTTCATGAGAACTAAGCTTTTCTGAAATTAATTATAAAATATAGAGAGAGAGAGCTAGAAGGACCTAAAGTTATTTTGTTCAACCTTTTGAAGATGAAGAAAGCAGGACCGACCCACATAACAGCAGTGACTTGCCCAGAGTCACACAACCATTAAACCTTAGAGACAAGATTTATACCAAGGTCTTCTAACTCCAGAATTAGAACTTCCACCTTTCAGGGTTGTTGTGAGGGTCAGAATTGTAAAGTCCTGAGTAGTACCTGGCACATAGTAGGCTTTTAATAAAGGCTTCTTTTCTTCCCCTCTTCACAAAGCCAGAACTCCTTTTACTATTATAACAGTCTCATTACATGCTGATTAAAATTCCTCAGCATATAGCAAACTCTCACAGTAATCACAGTTTCTTTGTGGAAGTTATATTTCTTAAATGAATAGGAATGAATGGACAAAAAGGATTAGAAAGGTCTTGAGATTAGTAAAGAGTCATAAAGACATTTTAGATTTAGATTTAGGTTTAAGTCCATTAGCCCATTGAATGAGAAATGTCTCATCTCCTAAATTTAGCCTCTCACTTAACTGCCTTGTGAGATCTGCAGTGGTATGTATTGCAGTATTTTAAGTCAGTGATTGACAACCAGGGCTGAAGTCATAAGGACTCAGTCTCAGAAAGAAATGCTCCATTCACATCTCTTGAAGCTTATATGTGACATTCCCCATCCCTAACTCCTTCTGTCCAAAAGGCAAATGAATCAGTAGTTGTAATTCAGTTAAAAAATAATATAAATGGAATTTTACCCTTTTATCACTTTAATATTAAGAAGTCCTTAATCAAAAAAGATATGAAATCTAACGCCATATGAATTAAAAGAGAGAAAGCCTTGAGAAATGCATACAGGAATACTTTTTATGATATTGTCCCAACCAACATAATTTCACAATAACTTCCCCAGACTATCCAAACCCATAAAGTCCAGAATCTCACAATGATGCTATTGGGATGTAGTTCCTGTTCCTGGATATCCCCCAGAGTGGCTCTCAATCTGGTCTGTTCAACTCTGCTTATAAAACTATTTTCCCTAAATTGTCAACTGTAGTTGATGCTTTCATAGAAATAAAGATATTAAGCAGGCTGTGCCTATATTCCCATTTAATTCTGCCTCTAAGGAGGGAATAAATTAAAGGGAATTAACCCTCTGTTCATTTTGACCATTTTCCATCTTAGCAATGGGTATCTCCATGTTTGATTAGAGAGGTAATTATAATTGATAAGGAAGATGATCAATGTCATCAAATAAATCATGCTGGAGTCCATCCATATATCACTTTCCTTTGCTCACAACCTGTAGATCTTTCCTTCAGGTTTGTGCCCTATCATGTCATAAAAATGAAAAGTTTTATTTTTAAAATTCTGAATCTATAGCATAATGTCTTAATAATGAATTTTGCATGTGAATCTAATAAAAGATTCAAAATCAGGAAAAACTACATTGATCTTCTGGTATTCTTGCACATAAGGATATCACAAATACCAAATGACTACATAAAATGGAAATATTCTAACTTTTTATCATCTAAATGAGTTTTGGAAGAATTTTCTTTTTTTTTTTTTCTTTTTAAAATCCTGCCCTGGGATTTCTTATTTTCTTAAAGTAATTCCAAACCTTCCTCCTTTTTGCAGTCTTTGAACATGAAATATAAAAACCAGTGAACCACTGTCTTCTAACTTTATTACTCTTTATACTAGGAATTTTTTAAAAATATTATTTGCTTAATTTTCACTGACTACAAATTTGTATAATTTCAACAATATCCTCATTATAGCAAGACAATCCTTTTACTCTTCCTACTGATTTGTGGACTGATTTGTCCACAAAGACAAACTCAAACCTTTTTGTTCCTCAAGCTACCATACTTTCCCCTCTTTTCCTTGTTTTATACTTTAGCAACAAAAATGAAGTAATTTGCCCTTTGTTGTCTCTTCTCTGTGTCTCAAAATACTTTATGACATTGGTTTTTTCCTCCTTTATTCCAGTCATTAATGAAGAAGTTGCCTTTTTTCTTACCAAGGCCAAACTGTATATGTGCTCTTGTTTACATCACTTCCCACAGTCTATAGATTGCATTCACAATCATTCCCTCTACCAATCTTCAATTTTCTTCCTAACTACTGATTGCTTCCCTACTTCTTACAAATAGATACAAGTATAGATACTTTCCATAAAGCTAACTATCCCCTCTGTTTCAGTTCACCACTGAATTAAAAAAAGAAAAAGCTTTCTATCATCAAGCTCATTATTTCTTATAGCACATAGTAGTTCATCTTGATCACATACCACATCTTATTTAGCCATTCACTAACTGTTGGTCATCCCTTTAATTTCTTTTTCTTTGCCCCACAAGAAGAATTCCAATAAATATTTCTGTAAATATAAATCTTTCTCCTTTTTCTTTGATCTCTTTGGAATTCAGATGTAGTAGTAGTATTACCATAGTAGTATTACTGGGTCCAAAGGTAAGTACAATATTATAGCCCTGTGGTACAATTTCAAATTGTATTCCAGAATGGTTGGCTCAGTTCACCACTCTACCAACAATGTATTAGTGCCTCATTTTTTTTCAGATCCTTGAAATGTGATAGACCTTTCCTGCCAACTCCCTAAGTTATCTTGAGTTGGAAAATTATTTCACATCAACTTTTTGTTGAAGCTGCCACTCCAGAATTTTATTTGAAGTGTTATTTTAAAATTGTTTAGAGAGGAATATTAGGAAAGTTTAGGTGAATTTCTGCTTCTACTCCACCATCTTGGATCCTGATCATGATAGTATCTCACAAATCTCATTCCTTTTAACTTTTTTGTAGCATCTGAGATGCTTAACCACACTCTCATTCATTCTCCATAGGTCCAGGCTCATTCATCATCCATTTCATGACTGTGCTTTAGGCTCTGTCCTGAGCCTTTTCTTTCTTTGCCTCCTTTTTTCCTTGTTCTCTCATTTGGTGATCTCATTGATTCTGATGGGGTTAATTGGCATCTCTATACAGATGACTTCCAAATCTGTACACATATCTTCAATCTCTTTCTTGCTCAGGTCCTATATTGCCAGTTGCCAGTTGAATATTATAAACTAGATATTTCAAATCAAAGGGGTAGGTTGGTCAGAACACCACTGATTAATAGATTCTCACCCCAGCACCAACTGAACTAATCACATCACAAAAGGGACAGGTGATAAAACAAGATATGAGGTACCAGGAAAACAAGTGCCCTGAGAAGCAGTGCAATCCCAAGAGACTAACACCTCTACCTAGGCAAGGATCAGAGCACAGATCTCTTAAGAAGCAACTCACTTTGGAAGCACTGGAACTTTGGAAGTGTAAGAGGTTACACTATCAGAACTAATTCTGAAAATGGCAATGAAATTTTAGGAAAGTGTTCCTCATCTAACTCCATGCTAGAAAAAGAGTTCAACTTTAACATAAATTCAAAATCAAGAAATAAGTTGCAAAAATCAGTAAACAAACAAACAAAGAAGGGCTTGTCTACTATAGAAATAGAGAACATCAAGACACAAATGCATAAGAAGATAATATTTATCTTCTTAGCAACAAGCAAGATCTCAAAACAAAAAAAAAGTGAATCGCACCCAAGACCAACAAGAATTCCTGGAAAAGTTTTGCCCCTCCCCCAAAAGAAAAATCAGAGCAATAGAAGAAAAATTAGGTAAAAAAATTAGAACAAGGGAAGAAAATTGTGAAAAGACAAATAAGCGTTTGATAAAAGAGAAACAAAAAAAACTGAAGAAAAAACACCTTAAAAACAGAAAATATAAAATATCTTATCAGAAAATAGATCAAAGAGAGAAAAAGCTTAAGAATTTTTGGAAGATGGCAGGGTAAAGTCAGGAAGCTGCTCTAATTTTCCTAGTTTCCCTCAAAAACCATATGAAAACAAGCCTCTGAACAGAGTCTGATGGAATGAAACCACTCTTGAGTTCAAATCTGATCTCAGACACTTAACACTTCTTAGCTGTGTAACTCTGGGCAAATCACTTAACCGCAATTGCCACAGCAAAAAAAAAAAAAAAATGAGTTCCAAAATTTTCTCCCTTCTCACCGTGAGAAGGCAAGCAATATGATACTGATTATATTTGTGAAGTCATGGAAATTTTCATATTGATAATGTTTCAAAAGAAAACCTACACATATACACAAGCAAGAAAAATCAAGAAAAGTTTAAAAAGTATGTTTTAATTTGTATTCAAAATTTATCAGTTCTCTCTCTGGAGATGGATAGCATTTTTTCATCATGGGTTCTTTGGAATTGTCTTAGATCATTGTCTTTATCAGAGTAGCTTAGCTTTTCACTGAAGTCCTCCTGACTTCAGGACTGGTGCTCTATCCACTGTCCCACCTATCTGCTGCAGAACTCAAGTTTTTAAAAATAAATATTAAAATTATTTACTTGTAATTGAAAAATGTTTAATGAAAAAACTTTTTAATTGTAAAACAAGGTGTTAATGGCTCCAATGTACAGTATTCTGTACATATTTCTTTCATTTTCTTACCCCTTTGGAGATGTGATGAAGTTCTTCCTTGATGGAACTATAAGGGCAATTTGCCATTGGATGACTAAAGATCAGCTTGGGTGAACTTTTAAGAAATTAAACTTGCCAGTCCTAGTTGAAGAAAGCTTGGAAATCTAGGAACAGTCACTTACATATGGAAAATCCATCATGTAAAAGGGGATAACACTTTGTTTTTACTTTGGGTTCTGTGAGAAAGCAGTAGGTAAGAAGAATATTTCCTTCTCCTTCTTTGCTTATTGATCATGGTGTCCTGTAATTATACTTGCTCAATAGGAGAAACATATCCATTAAGTCAGAAAAAAAGAGATGATCACAGTAGAGACAGCTTTATGGAATATATCCCTTGGAAATAAAGAAGAGGTTCTAAGTATAGAATTAAAAGAAACTTAACCTTGCAAAAACAGAAGATGAGCTTTGTAGAGGAATTGGAACAAGGAACCTAGCTGAAAAAATTGCTCAGGAGACACTACACCTGGGGCCAGGGGAAAGAGAAGCATGAAGATCCTACAATGAGAAAAAGGACATCAGCATCCTGCAGTCCTTGGACATGGGTTATTTTGGCCACCTCTGCAGCCTATGTGTGTACCATACTGTTTTTATATACTAAATATGTGAACAGTCTTCCTAATGATAACAATAGTTATTATTGTTGTTGTTATTGTTCAGTAATTCACTCCCTTATCATTGTTTTGCCATTATGATAGCTTCCAAATTGGTCTTTTTGTCTTAAGTCTCTTTTCTTTAATCCATCTACTTTATTTCTGCAATTACCAGAGTGATTTTCTTAAAACCGGTCAGAACAGGGAGTTTCTCTATTCAGGGAACTTTAATGGATTCCTATTACATTAAGGATAAAATGCAAATTCCTCTTTTTGGGATTTAAAATCTTTTACAACCAGGTAACCAGCCTTATTATATAGCATTTCCTCCTTCCTGCATCTAACAGCCTGGTCAAACTCATTATCTTACTGTTCCTCACATAACAGACTCTCTCTTCCTTCTGCCTTTGTCTGTCCCCCATGCTTAAAAAGCACTTCTTGACTTTAATTCTTATCACCTTCTACTTGGATTTTTTCCTGATCCCCTCAGATCCAAATGCCCTTTCTCTCAAAATTATCTTAGTTTTTGATTAGTATTCTATACATATTAATGTGCATGTTTTTTTTTTTCCCCTTGGGAAAAAATAAGCTCCCTAAAAGTAGGGACAGTTTCTTTTTTTTCTTTGTATCCTCAACGCCTAGAATAGTGTTCCACACACAGTAAGAACTTTATAAATGTGTGTTGATGGTTGTTTGACTAAAGAAACTAGCCTACTGGTTTCCCCATGAATTAGAATCATGCTTTAATTTAGTCATTTAACAATAGTGACTTCTTAACTTCCACTATTTCATGTACTGCAAATTCCATTTTCCAGTACAGATCATCTTGTTTTATTGCATCTCACTTTATTGTGCTTCACAAATACTTTGGTTTGTTTTTTGATTGTTCTTTTTGCTTTTTCAAACTGAAGTTTTGTAACAACTCTACATCGAGTAAATCTAGCAGAGCCATTTTGAGCCACATCATATTTTTGTGTCACATGTTAGTAATTCTTGCAATATTTCAAACATTTTTATTATTATTTTATCTGTTATGGTGATCTTTGAGCTGTGATTTTTGATATTATTATTATAATTATTTGGAGGTACCACAAACCACACTTAGATGAGCTGTGACTTAATCAACAAATGATCTGTATATGCTAAATTGCTCCACTGACTAGGCTGTCTCTTTGGCCCTTCCTATTCCCTGAGACACAAGAATTTTGAAGATTACTATATAAACTTATTTGGTAAAGCAACAGCAGAATTTGAGAGGATTGACTCCAGTTTTGAAAGAGGTTCTACTATAGATAAAATGCTATCAAATATAATCACATGCTATAGAGAAATCTTATGTGAAATGAAGAATTAATAAGTATGGCAGACTTCATTGTTTTTGCTTTTCAGCAACCATCATTTTGATCAATCAGCAGCCATCAATATCAAGGCAAAGATCTTTCCGTATCAAAAAGATTAAACTCACTGAAAGTTCAGATGATAGTTAACCATTTTTTTAAACAATAAAGTTTTTTAAATTAAAGGATATAAATATTTTAGATATAATGCTATTGCACACTTGCTAGATAACAGTATAGTATAAACATACCTTGCATATGCAATAGGAAATCAAAAAATTCATTTGAGTTACTTTAGCACAATTTTCACTTTCTTATAAAGATCTGGAGCCAAACTCACAATATCTTCAAGGTGTGCCTATATAGATCAAGAAAAATCTTATTTACTTAATCAGATGTTCTGCTTAAAACTAACTTATGCCATTACTTCTTAAAATCCAATAGCTTTATAATAATCTATGGAATTATTAACATAAATGTCTAAAAGTTTATGATAAATGAAATTGCATGTTCCAAAAATATAGAAAACAGCTAAATATATTTAAATTGTGTTTCATATAGTTTTAGCTTTAATAACAATCTGTAGTTGATGACAAAAAAAGGTCTTTGGGGATATTGAAATAACTCAGAGTCAATTATTATGAATACCAAATACTTTAATAGATCCTGCAAAATTCAAGTAAGTAGAGACTAATAGGGGTTTTCTAATAATAGAATCCTGTGTTACCAGTTCCTCTATATTTCCAAAAACCATCTGTTTGTCTTTATATGATTCTAACAGCTTTCTACTTTTATATTCAAAGAAATACAAGTGATCATTGTTTTCATTATTTGCATTTCAACACTAGCTAATGATAAAAACAAACACAATCTGAAATCTAAAATGATCTAAAATGCTACTGCTTTAGATTGCCAGGAAGAAGACAACTCTCAGCATATAGAATGCTAAAAATGAAAAAGACATAGAAGTGATTCTGTGTAAAAACTTGTTTTCATTAAATGAAAAGTTTTTTAAGTCACAGATCATCTAAAATGAAAAATATTTTCATCACATTCCATTTATTTTCTAGCTCTTTGACAGATGTTTTGGAGACTATGTTTATTGCTTGTGTTCTGAGAACCGCAAGTTGGCATTAATGCTTAAAGCAATATACTCTATTGATGTCAGCTACTGAAAAAAAATTAGAATTTTGATATTTTGACTACTAGCAGACACTGGGGAAACTAATTTACTACGTATTTTTTACATTATTAAGTGCAGAAAATCAAAAATAGAGATACTAAAGTGTTGCCATCTTTAAAAGGTTCTGAATTTGCATTTGTTATAACACAATTCCCAAGAAATTAATGCATTGAACAAATAATACTAAGAGAAAAGGAATGATAATTTTGCAAATAAAATATTTTAATTTTTATATTTATGTAGAAAATGTTTTAAATGTAAATACATTAAAATTAACATGAAAATATTTACTAAGTACTTATTCTAAAATAGAACTACATTAATTCAAACCAATACATGGTTCTATTGTGTTCTTGAGACAAAACAATACAATAAAGTAAAATGATTAAAAAATTAAGGGCAATAGATAATTTTCTATTTTGTCTTTTACCTATGCTAACTTCTTACCTTTCTTACTGTAACCATTCACCTTACTGTAATCATTTACTGCCTATTCTAGGGTTCTCTAGTATCTTTAAAAGAATTTAGGTATGTCTAGGCTTTCTGCCATTGGTTCTATCACACACACACACACACACACACACACACACACACACTTCACCCTGCTTCAAAACAGTTGGATTGGTTTTCATAATATTCACTTCAAAGATGTAGCAAAAATAAACCCACAAACATCCTCGCAATATAGGGATAAAATTCCCTTCTGCAACAAGTATGTCGTGTATAGGAGGGAAGGCTAAAAAAATGGGAGTTATTTAAGGCTGAGACTTGGCTGGGTGAAATCTGAAATATGATAAGTAGCCAAGTAATGAGGAGAAGGGGACAGAAAAGGGTTGAACTGGGCCTAAAAGATAAGATAAGAATCTATAAGAGATAAGATAAAAAAATCTGGAAGAGTATAGCTAATATAGGAGTAATGGCCAGAGAAAAAGAGAGTAGGGAGGTCATTGCCTTGGCCATAAACACAACAGTGTTTAGTATGGAAAAGCTGAGGGAGAAGTGGAATGCCAATATATTGTGATCAATGTGACAAAAATCATCCCAGGATCCATTGATAAGTACTGTTTCCAATTATACAATCAATGGTACAGAAATATGATCTCTTAAAAAGAAACAATTTATTAAGATCAGAGCATAGACTCACCATTTGCAAAAATCAGTGAGCCCTGAACAGCAGTTTGAGCAATCTTATAAATGTTTTGGTTACATAAACAGGATCAATATGATGGAATTTTAAAGAGTAAATTAGGGAAGATGATGATTTACAAATCTAAAAACAATCAGCAGAAGGGAGAGTGCTATGCCAAGTAAAAATAAGAAACTAACTGGTAAATGCCAGAGCTATAGATGATATCCCAAACTATAAATTTACAGACAGAAAATAGGAGGAACCAATCAGTTAACACTAAAGCCATATTTAACGTTTCAACTTAATTTTGCAAACTCTACCTAGTTATAAGATCTGATCATCTTAAGTAAATAGCAACAATAAAACTGAGCTAGAAATTATCTTATCACATAAGGGAATTTCAGGAAGTGGTATATTTGTGGGTGATAGCAAAATCATAGCTATATACTAAAGTGGAGTGAAATTAACTTCAAATGAAATTAATAAGTTGAAGAATTGTGACATTGGGGTATTTGAAGGAATATCAATATGTATGTTGAAATTCTCTAATATGGAAGGCAGAAATCAAGGAGAAGAGAAAGACCATCAGCTAGATATTAAACAAATTGAAAAAGGAAAGAGAGTCCTGGAGTTCTACAGAAAATAATTAATCAGAATTTTGGTTGGGGTTACTGAATGATAGTGGTAAAGGGAGAACTTGAAAGTGACAACAAGAAGCATCTTGACCTGTGAGTTGGGAAAGCCAGATCTCAGTGAAGGCAAGTTGCTGGAAAAAATGGGAAAGCAAAAGTTATATGATGAAAATAGTGGGGACTAAAAAGAAAGAGTGAACAATAAGTGTGGCAGGCACTGTCCTCCAAACCAAGTATCAGCTTTATGGAGAACTACTTTGCTCCACTGTCATGACTTTACTATCCTCAAGGGGATCCACTGTGATGAATATATTAGGAACACTGAGACAGAAATAAAAATATCAATAGAGATAACATGTTCTTTTGCTGGTAAACTTGCACAATTCAGAATAAACTTGCCCCCCCAAAAATTGTCATGTTTAAGAAATAAGGAAACTGTTAAAAGTTTTTGCCTTTCTTCTTTTCCATCCCAAAGGACTTTCCATCCTTTGGTTAAATTCAAGAGCTCGCTGTTTGCTACAACTAGTTTCCCTTAAAATGTGGGAGTCTCACAAAAATACTATAAGTTCTGACCAGGAGAAGAGTAGAATAGAGAGGATAATAATGTTACTCCTTAAGTCAGTAGATATGGGAGGAGAGAGGTATGATCAGGGGAAGATTCTAACAGTTTAAAAGGGAGAGGGATGGTGGAAAGAGGGCCTGTTCAGTCAACTTTGCTCCACAATGACACCTGTTGGTTACACTATTTGGGGGTCATCAGCAACTTGTCTAAATTATGTTGTTTTGGAAATAAAGTTACTAAAAATATCCATGCTCTTTTTTTTCCCCCTGAGTCAACTAGGGTTAAGTGACTTGCCCCAGGTCACACAGCTAGGAATTGTTAAGTGTGTGAGGTCAGATTTAACCCTAACCCTAAATCAGGTCTTTCTGATTTCAGGGCTGGTGCTCTATCCACTGCACCACCTAGCTGCTCCCAATATCCATGCACTTTAACCAAGAGATTCCATTGGTAGACACATGCCCCAAAGAGTTAATTGATTAAAAAAAAAAAAGGCCCTACATACACCAAAATATTTATAGCAAAATTTTTGTAGTAGCAGAAAATGGGAAATAAAGTAGATATCTATCTATTAAATTATGGTTAAACAAATTATGGCGTATGAATGTAGTGAACTATTACTACATTGTAACAAATAATGGTTATGAACACAGAGAAGTATGGAGTTACATGAACTGACCCAAAATGAAGTAAGCAGAAGCAAGAAAATTATACCCAATGACAACAATGTAAAAGGAAAGGATAACCACCACAAAACAATTGAAAATAAGTGTTGCAAAATTTAAAAGAAAAAATTTGGCCCCAAGCAAGAAATATGAGAAGGCAAAATCTAACTCACAATCCCTTACAGCTCTTTTGCAAAGATGGAAGATCTACAGTTGTTCATTCATTGTTTTAAAGAGGACCTATCACTGGCGATGTCTTGACTTGTGCATGAATTGGATTTAAGTGAGATAGAGTTGCACAAATTCGGAATAGTGGGTTCATTGTTATATATTTTTTTCAACATGTTGATCAGGTTTGCAGATTTTTTCTCTTTTTTATTTTTCTCTTTTAAAAAATCTTTATTATATGAATAGTTCTGGGGGAAGAAAGGATATAAGTGAAATGTGTACAATATAAAAACAAAAAAGTATCAATAAACATTTATTTTTAAATTCTTAATGGCATTCCCTTTCTATTTATGCTTTATTCTGAATGTTGATTTTAATCTTTGCTTTAACAACTTGATGGCCTTTCTATAAAGATATAGCTGATTTCAAAATGCATTTCATATCAGTAATGAGTTGTTCCAGTCAACTGACTGGAGATAATCAACTGAATTTTTTCATGATGATATTTGATGCTTGTCATTATCATGAATACATTTCATGGTACATGTAGGATGTGTGTGAGGCATCTTTATAATCTATAAGCTTCTGACCTCTCGTTTTTTATTTTCTAAATTATGATTTGTTTCGTGTCCTGCTGGTTTTTCATGTCCAAAACTCTTGTATAACTATGTGAATGAGTGGGAAAATGCAT
Source organism: Sarcophilus harrisii (assembly GCF_902635505.1). Classification (NCBI taxonomy): domain Eukaryota; kingdom Metazoa; phylum Chordata; class Mammalia; order Dasyuromorphia; family Dasyuridae; genus Sarcophilus; species Sarcophilus harrisii. The sequence continues at coordinate 192,396,657 of NC_045426.1, forward strand.
AGTCCCAAGGGCAAAGTATTCATTGCTGCCTAACTGTTTTATTAGACTTTCTTATGTGGCATTTATTTTTTTGCTTTTCTTGGTTATGAGTTAAAACTCAGAGTTAAGATAACTCAGAGTGCATTATTTGAGGGAGCCAAGAGGCTGAGTTATTTCTTGCAATGGAAGCCAGTCACTTTTGATATTCACAAAGTGATATTTATGCTTAGTATATCTTACTAAGCTAATAGTTCAGGGTTAATGAAATGCTAAATTTAGAAATCACTACAATTATCTTGGCTTTATCTCCCACCCTTTAAAATAGATTCTTTTTTCAATTTCTCCTCTGTACTTAATACATTCAGAGATGTAACTTAAATATCACTACTATGCTAATACAAATAAAGTTAAAGTATCAATACATTGAAAGAATTGTAGATTTAGAGCTAGAAGAGACCTCAGAAACCATCTATTAGATATAAAACTATTATTAAAAAACTATTTATTAATTTAATATTAAACTAATTATTATTATTAAATATTAAACTAATTATTATTTAAAAACTATTATTTAAAAAATGAATACCAAAAATTGTCTTGGTAATAGGAGAGGAATAAAATATCATTTAAAAAATCATTGTAGTAGAATGCTTAGCTGAACAAGTCATAAATATGAGTCAGGACATTAATAGTTATGTTTTTAAGTGTGTCTTTACAATATTTCTTGAAGTCTTAATTTATGATTTAATATTTTATTAGTATCATTCATAGTTAATTTTTACAAATCCCTAATTGAATCACTCTCTGCAATCATATTATTTTATTAAAATTGCATTTTCTCCATAGATAGATTATTTTAATGTATAAATCAAGCAAGAAAGTTTATTGTGGTTTCCATGGAACTAGGCTGTTAGTTGTGCTTTTATTAATGTATTTCTTTAAATATAGTTTTATCTATAGTTTCAACTTTTTTTAAACTTTCAGTTCTTTACCTTTCAATTCATCACTTAAGTACCAAGTACAGAATATACTGAGCTCTTTTCAGAATTAACAACCTGAAAAGGGTTCAGCAAGCCCTCACACCAAACATGTTAATAATGCTCTATGAACAACCCACTCACCTCATTTGAAAAATATTTGTCTATCTATCCCATCAGGTGGCACTAGTGAGCAAGGCAGGCTAAACTATCAATCTCCCCTGAGCTGTTCCAAGGCTGTACCTATCAAAGGATCCCCTCCCTTCATGTAAGGAGGGATTTCTTCTTTGTGGTGTGGATTCCTTCCCTGCACACACACACACACCCCTTTCTAAAGGAAAGAAAATGTCCACTTCCTCAGCTTACTTCACCTTGTGAACCAGGTGTTATATATAGCTTGTTTCAGTTTGTATTGATAAAGGGAATAAATCTAGTGTATATTTGATCTATATTTCTGTTGCAATCTTGTAAGAGTCTACAAGTCTCCAACTTTACTCTTTTTTATAATTACTCCAAGACATCAGCCTACTTCAGCTAGGTAAGATGTCTCTTTTTAAAAAGGATCTCTACCATGACACATTATCTTCTCATATGTTAGCATTAATATATGCTAAATATGTTAGCATTAAGATACACCACACCACACCAATTAAGATTCTGTTCGATTCTTCCCCTTGAGAAAGGAAGGGAGAAAATGTGTCACTTTTTCTTCCTGGGAAAAATGCACTTTCTTGATCAGGAGTGCAGGTTTTGTCCCATTTATAATTTTTGCTCACATTGTCCTATTGCTCTTGACTCAGGAGTTAGTGATCTGCTCTTGCTATTGTGACACCCAACTACTCTCTCATGGCTTTTTCCTCCTCTACTTGCTCATTTTGGCTCCCTGTTTCTCTTTCTCACAATCCCCTTTCCAAACTCAAGTTCAGAAATAGGACTTCTAAAGCTTGGAAAACTACAGATATTTGAATCTTAAGTCACTAGAGCTTCTCTGTGAGTTGGGGCCAAAGATTGGCTACTTATAGATAGCTATTTCCTTTTTTTATTATTTTTAATTTTACAAAGTTACAATGGTTACAAAAATGGTGTTTTAATACATATGCTTTTCTTTGTGTAAGGGGATAGACATCCAGAGAAACGGTGATCAATTTGAGGCGTTCAAGCCTTTTTTTTTTTTTTTTTTTTTTCTTGTCACCAAGGAAGAATGTTAACCCTCATGTGACTCTTATCAACAAGGAGGTGATTCAGGGCATTTCCAATAGATTTGTGATGGAGAGAGCTATCTGCATCCAGAGATAGGATTTTGGGGACTGCATGTGGATCACAACATAGTATTTTCACCTTTTTGTTGCTGTTTGCTTGCTTTTTTTTTCCTTTCTCATTTTTTCCTCTTTTTGATCTGATTTTCTTGTGCAGCACGATAAATGTAGAAATATGAATAGAAGAATTGGACATGTTTAACATGTATAGTGTTATTTGCTGTCTAGGAGAAGGGGAGGGAGATTTTTCGAGGGTGAGTGTTGGAAACTATCTTTGCATATATTTTGAAAATAAAAAGCTATTTTTTTAAAAAAAGAATATTAACCCATCCCCTGTACGTTACAATCCTGGGAGTTGGAATTCTCCCTCTCCCCATAGAAGAGTAGATGGGAGGGGAAAAATATATATAAAAAGAGATAGTATCTCTTCAAGAGTAGCAGAGCTGTCTGTTTACCTCCACACTGGAAAGCACATTGCCTTCAGTATCAGAAGACATGAGTCAAATCTTGCTTTTGATGCTTATTGTCTGTGTGACCTTTGGAAAATCATTTAACTTCCCCAGGTCTCATTTTTCTTACTATAAAAATAGGAGGGTGGACTAGATGGCTTCCAGCTCTAGTTCCATGGTATTCTGATGAATGAAATTGGTATTGATAGAGTCTATAATGGTTAAATGTCTACTTATTTCCCCAGCAATCATACATATGTTGTAAATTGGAATTTTTATCAATTTGATGAGATTATGGATCTGGGTTCTCAGGTTCTGTGGAGCTCCTTTTCTTTGTCTCTTCTTCTGAAAGGCTCTGGGAAGGTATAAAGGTATAAAGCAAAGAAGAGGCCTAAAATGGTTAAAGAGTAGGATCAGTTTGCTTTTATAGATACTGAAGTCAGAAGAAGCTGCTTCTCAGTTGCCTAGTTATTAGTAGTTTTCTGTATCTTATTTAAGCCTCCAAAGAAGAGACCTCGAATTAATTTCATCAGATTTATTGTCATGAACATTGAACTTCTCAAGTTGATCAAGGATTCTCTTAATGATTCCAAACCTCTTCTCCCCTCCATTCTCTGCCCCCATAAACAAAAATTTTTATTAAGAAGGCAACGTCATTTAGATGACAGAGAGCAAGCTGTCTAAATTTAGATCTTGAAGACTTTGTTCAAGTCCTGGCTCTGACTCAAATTAGCTCTTGACTGAGGACAGATCACTTAACCCCTCAGTGTCTGCCAGCTCTCCAAGCCTGTCATTTGCAGAGAAGGTGCCAATTTGAGAGGAGTAGTGGATAGGACATTGGACTTGGATTTGGTAAGATCTACTCTTGCTTCAAATAAGTCAACTGTGTGACCCTGGGCACAGGGTTATGTATTTCTCTAAAATAAAGGCACACAATAGGAAAATAAAGATAAATTTCCCTCACACTAAAATTATGCCAAGGATTTATCATAAACCAGTGAATTTATTTCACATTCATAATTATTAAAAAATAAAATTGCTATGTGAATAATATTGCAAGTCCAGACAAAACAGTATTGTCTCAAGAATGTAAGAATCATCAGAGACACCATCTGAATCTTACCAAAACATGAATCATGATGGCTTTCAAACATGTTTTCTTCCAGTTAAGTTTTATTCCTGTCTAAAATTTCTATTAATTTTAAAATCTTAATTTTATTATGTTAGTTTTATTTATTCCCCAAACAACATAGGAATCATCACTCCAATCTTCTGTTAGACTATTAAATGTTCTTTATTTATGGGTTAATTTCTGAACCTCAGAAAAAGATTATGAGAGCTCAAATGTTTTAGGACTATGATAATATTATCTTATAAATCAGATGTTGAAATCACCATGAGTTTATTCAAAAAGCAGTAGAGTTATAGTAGAGTTATACTTTCCAGCCTTGTACAAGGTACTCACAAAGTAAAAAATTTGTTTTTAAGCCAGATAAAAAATCAAATTACTAAAGGTCTATGACAGCAGCTTCATATGAATTTAGTAATCATTGTTTTACTCATTGTGGATTTGATATTTTCAATGACTTCAGTTTTTATAAAAATATTTTTAAAACAATACCAAATTTTCTCTAGGAAAATTTACTGTGTGTAAGCCATTGATTGAGTATAGTAAAGTTTGATTTCTCAAGATCTCCACAGGAGTGGGACTGTAAGGTTAAGCTGATCCCCATCAGTGCCCTTCCCTGCTTGCCTCAAAAAGTATTATAATCTTATCAATTCTCCAGGTTTTCTCTGTCAACCCACTTAGTTATCCAGATCCTCATCAACATGGTTAGATTTAGACTTCAGGAAAAACATTTTGGCATTTGTGGGGAGAGACTTGAAGAGAAGGACTGCCTAGTCAGTCATTAAGCATTTATTAAACTAATAATGTGTCAGGCACTATGCTATGTTCTGAGGATAAGAAAAAGAGCAAAATACAGTCCCTGCCCTATAGAAACACAATATCTTGAGGGGAGGGAATGGGAAAGACAACAAACAACTTTGTATAAACAAGGTATGTACAGGACAAATAGGACATAATCAATAGAAATAAGGCACTAGAATTAAAAATGACTAGGAAAAGCTTCTTGTAAAAGGTGGAATTTTATTTTGGAATTAGGAAATCTTCAATAAGTCAGATGAGAAGTGATGAAACTGTACTTGGGCAGAGGCTGTGTAAGATGCCGTAGAAGTAGAAATGAGATGTGTTCACTAATGGATATGTTGGGGTGAGAGAGAGTAAAAATGAGAAGTTCAAGATAACATTGAGGTTTAGAATTTCCGATGGTGCCCTTGACAGACAAAGGGGGGGTGGTGGTGGAGTTTAAAAGGAAAGAGTATAATAAATAAGAGTTGACACTTAGATTATTACCCATCCTTGACTGATCATCTTATGAAACTCACTCTGATTTTTACACAACAAACAAAAAGGAGTAGGGGATAGGCAGGGAAGGAGGATCTTACTACATGCTGGCACTGAGTGCTGAATCTTCAGGTTCTATGAAGGGGATGCCCAGAGGGTGGACAAGGGAATGGCATCTGTGTAGCTGCTGTCATGGGGCCCTGTCTCAGTGGGTTAGGGTATAATTGCCCTAAAAGTCCAGTGAAGACCTTACATTGGATGAGGCTTGGGGGATTTAGTGTTTGAAAAGTTTACTTGTTCTGGGAGGGGAAGGGAAGCACCAGGCTGATCTCTAAATTCATTTCTAGATTTCTGAAAGATTGCCTTCTTCCACTGTCAGGACATCATGTGATAAACTAGGCAGGGAAGAGCCATTTTCTCTCTCTCCCTTAGGTTCTGGGACCTCGAGGAAAAGGTTTAGGATTTTGGCCTTGTTTTAGTTGTCTTTTTTAATTCTAAATAATGAGAATAGAGACCCTAATCTAGGAAATGAGCTCTGTGGACCACAGAGCCTAAGATGTGAACTCTAATGGAGTTCATTCATATCCTTTATCAGGAATAATGAAATAGGCAGTCCAGTCTTGTTAGCATAGAATGATATGAAGCTGGAATTTTTAAAGGGCTCATCCAGCCTCTATATTCTCAATTGTTTGAAATTCTAATCCATCCATTCTCCAGCCTCTGAGATTTGTCTTGATTAGATCTTTAGATAAACTCCTTCCTAATTCCTTCCCTTAATCTTTAGATTCTGTGCTGGAAATCCTCCTGCTGCTCTGAGTTTTAAAAGTCATATTGAAGCGGGATTGTGGTCCCTTTAAGAAACTGTATTTCCTATTGATCTGTGATTCCTTTCGGATTCCCAGCCCCTCCTGGCTGAGGCATATCCTCCCTAGACAACTTGTCTTTGCAGGATGTAGAGGCCTGGAACTATGAACTGAGATCAGGACTGCCCAGCTCTTGAGGATAACTACTAATTGGACAATACTCTGTGGGCATGTGCTTGGAAAATGGTCCTTTCTACTATCCATACTGGCTCAATGATTGGTGTATAGAAAATTGTAGAAGGGACTACGGGGTGGAGTAAAGCTAGCCAGAGACACACTCTCAGCGGTAGATGAGGGAAGGTCGTTGCAGAGATTCTGCTTCCATCCTGTTCAATCCTGCATCTAGGGACTGAGAATAAAGATGAAGGACTTTTGCTTATCCTGACTATGACTGATTCTGGGGTGTCCTGGGTGCTAGCGTGGTCGTCACATTTGGTGCCCAAGTGTAGGAACCAAGGACCCTAACTTCACTGAAGAAGTCTCTGGTGACCAGGAGATAGGGTGAGTATTTAAATAGACAAACAGGTAACTTAACTTTGTTAAGGGCTAAACTAGTATCCTTTTCTAACTACAATGGGACAGATATTGGGAAAAGATCCAGCCCCAGCCCCAGCCCCACACCCACCCCCGACCCAAGCAGGTGCTATAGAAAGCATGCTTAAGTTGATCAAGGGACAAGGATTAATTGTTTCTTGATTGCAGATCTCTAGACTGTTAGGTACATTAAAACCCAAGTCCCCTTGGTTCTTAAAGGAAGAAGAGCTAGGGCTAGATAATTGGAAGCTGGTAGGAGAGCAATTATGTAAAGACTAAGATGATCATGGTCCTCATTCAATTTCCAAAGAGACATTCTATACATACAACATAATACAATTGGCCTTAAAAAATCCTGCTAGTTATAGAAAAAAGGAAAATTCTAAAAATGGCCAAATGAGTAAGTGTGAGGAAAATGAGGACAAAGGAGGGATTAACAGCATTATCAGCAGAGGGCCTGGGGAGTTAAGTGAGGATGAAGGGCATGGTGAAGGGTGGGGTGAAGGGCATGATGAAGGGAGTGGTGATTCTCACTCTCACAGAGCAGCTTCAACCCCACCTACACTGGAACTGGTTCTTGACACGCCTCCATCAACTTCACCTTCCTGGGTGGAGGCTGGAGGAGGAGTGTGAGGGGCTGTGATACCACCAGCACCTCCCCCAAAAAAAATCACCCCCTCCTATGACTAGATTGCAAAAGGCAGTACTTAAAGCCAGGGAAGAAGGCCAGAATTTAAGTGATTTGCACCTGGAAATGTACCCAGTGATCAAGAGTTTGTCTCTTCAGGTCAAGAAAGTACAAGATATGCTCCTTTTTTATATAGAGATCCTCAAAGACATGAAAAAGGCTGGCACTCTTTATGGGGCTACATCAGCTTATGTTAAAATGTTATTACAGAATTTGGCTTATGAAGTCTTAACCCCTAGGGACTAGAAATCTATAGCAAGGACATGCTTAGAACCAGGACAAAACTTGTGGCTTTCTGAATATAGTGAGCTCTGTAGGATACAAGCCCAACAAAATAGTCAAAGTGGACTTAATCCTCCAATCACCTGTGACCAACTAACAGGTGTAGGTTCTTATGCAGAAATTTCAGTACAGATTAATTACCCCTTAGCAGTTTATGGGCAAATTGCTGCTGCTGCTCTCAAAGCATGGACTTTGCTTCCCAATAAGAACAACAAGGGTGAAGCCTTCACAAAAATAACACAAGGGCCAAATGAACACTTTGCTGACTTTGTGGGACATTTGCAGACAGCTGTCATAAGAACTAATGGCAAAAATGCAGTAACAGATATTTTGATAAGGCAACTTGCTAAGGAAAATGCTAATGAGGTTTGTAGAAGAATTATACTAGGACTGCACAAGGATGCTCCTTTAGAGAAGCCCATAAGACGCTGTGCCACAGTGGGCACAAATGCCTTTTATAGCCAGGCTATGATGCAGACTTCCCAAAATCCAAACATGGGAAGACAGGGGCCCTTTTGGCAAGGGACTTCCAGAGAGACTTGTCAATGCTTTCAATGTGGTAAAGTAGAGCATCTGAAAGCTCAATGTTGGTATAGAGACAGAATGAGAAAACAGAGTAGGAGAACAAGATGCAATATCCCATGTCCAAAATGCAACAGAGGCATCCATTGGGCATCATAATATACTCTCATTCAGGGAAACGGGATGAGGGGCCCAGCCTCAGGGCCCAAGACAAAAAACACTTGGGGCATGGTGGCAGCCGATTCTATACCCAGAGAGTGCCTAGAAGTCCAGTACCCAGACATGACCAATCAGCCAGAAAGCAATCTGATGGGAGAAAGGGATTACAATTGGGGAGAATAGAGTTGTATGCTGCTGAGACAATTGAGATACCCCCTGGAGAGGTGAAATCTGTTCCTCTCCAGCCTATGGATCCCTTGCCTCCAGGCACAGTAGGCTTGACCATTTCACCTCCTGAGAGCACTTACAAAACAGTGTCCCTCCATACACTGATGTGGGAAACTGGGGAATGTGCAGATAATATCCTAGTCACTAATACAAGTAGACAATGTGTGACTTATCAACCAGGAAAAGTAATAGCATCAGGTTTACTAATACAGACTCTTAATAAGAAATCTGGTGATAGTCACCCAGATTCTGACTCTAAGCAAAAAAATACAGGAATATACTGGACAGCAGCTGTGACAGCTGACTGACCTATGCTCACTATCTATATAAATGGCATATAATTAGAAGGATTAGTAGACACAGGTGCAGATTGTACAGTCATTAAAGGTGCCAACTGGCCCAGTCACCGGCCAAAGATTAAGGCAGACACCTATATATCTGGCGTAGGAGGATCAATAGCAGCTGAAGATAGTGCTACCCTTTTGAGATGGATATTTGAAGGTGAAACAGGAGTTTTTATTCCCTTTATAGTTGAAAAAATCCCCATCAATCTGTGGGGAAGAGACATTTTACAACAATTAGGATTAAAAATGAGTACCTCGGTTTTTTAGGCAGGGCTGCTGTTGAAGGCCTGCCAACACTTTCACCTGTTCCTATCCAATGGAAAACTGATACACCAGTGTGGATAGAACAGTGGCCCTTAGGTAGCAATAAAATTCGGGCCTTATTAGATATAGTACAGGAGCAACTTGACCAAGGACACTTACAACCTTCTCTAAGTCCTTGGAATTCCCCAGTATTTGTTGTAAAAAAGAAATCTGGAAAATGGAGGATGTTGACTATTTAAGAAAGGTGGAAATTATGGGAACTCTTCAGCCTGGGCTTCCATCTCCTACTCAATTGCCTAGAGAATGGCTCTTTGGGTTATAGACATTAAGGATTGTTTCTCTTCTATCCCTCTGGATAAGGAGGATATGAAAAGATTTGCCTTTTCAGTGCCCAGTGTTAACTTAGCTGAGATTTATGAAAGATATGAATGGACAGTTTTGCCATAGGGAATGAATGGACTACTATGTGTCAAATGTATGTTGCTGCTGCTCTTACTGCAGTAAGAAAAGCATTTCCAAAAGTTATGTTACTACATTAGATGGATGATATATTGGGATGTGCACCTGAGGAACAAATGTTAGAAGCATATCTACAAAAGACCACCGAAACAATAAGATACTACAAATTGCACATAGCTCCAGAAAAAATTCAAAGACATGCTCCTTTTCAATATTTAGGATATGAAGTATATCCTAAGGTGCTCACAGTACAAAAACTTTCCTTAAGAACAGAGAAGCTAAACACCTTAAATGACTTTCAGAAATTGATAGGAGATATCCAATGGATGCATCCAGTGTTAGGCTTGACTACCTATCAATTACAACCATTATATGACATTTTAAGGGGAGACAGTGCTTTAAACTCACCACCCCAGCTTACAAAAGAAGCTCAAGAGGCTTTGAGAGAAGTTGAACTGGCTTTATCCAATTTGGTTGAAAGGGTCACTCAAAAACCCTTGGAAATATCAGGTTTTGCTACACAAGAGACACCCACAGCAGTCCTTCCTCAAGGAGACAGTGTGATAGAGTGAGTGAACCTCCCAGCACAACCAGAACAAAGCCTTACTCCTTACCCAGTGCTTGTGGCTAGAATTTTATTAAAGGCCATTAGGTGAGCAGTACAATTATCTGGGATAAGACCTGACAAGATATACATCTTTTATATTAATGCACAAATTAATGTATGCTGTGAAACCATCCCAGAGTGGCAAAATTTATTGGCCATGGCTCCAAATTTTGCACACGGGTCTCCATTAAAGATAACCAGACTATTACATAATTGGCGATGGATTCTTGAAGAGAAGGTTTCTAAAGTTCCTCTTAAAGGACCAAGTATCTTTACAGATGCATCCAAACATAATATCTCTTGGCTGTCTACTCTCTTGGCTGACTATCTCTTGGCTGTATACTCTCGTGACATAACTATAAAGAGAGTAGTCAAAGGTCCTTTTCAGTCCACTCAGCAGGAATTGTATATAATCATTCTATTGTATATAATCATTCTAGCTCTTACTTATTATCCAGGAGATGTAAATATAATATGTGATTTGGCCTATTCAGTAGGTGTGGTACAAAGAATTGCCACAGTCCAATTAAAATTGTAGCCTCTAATATATATCAGCTCTTCAAGGAACTTTAAGAGCAAGTGAGAAAGCATCCAGGTAAGATTTATATCTTGCATGTCCACTCTCATGGTGGACTTCCAGGTCCAATTTTTGATGGTAATTCAAAGGCAGATAGCTTTCTAACTATGCTGACCAATATTCCTTTATTTCAAGAAGTCCAAGAATCTCATTTTAAATATCATCAGGCTGCTTGAGCTTTACGTTTGCAATCTGGAATAACAAGAGGAAGCAAGGAGCATAGTAAAGACCTGTACAGCTTGCCTTCCTTTCCACGCTCCTACATTGCCTCCAGGGAAGAACCCTCGTGGTTTGAGACCCAATGAAATTTGGCAAATGGAGGTGACCCTTTATAAATCTTTTGGTCATCTGTCTTTTTATCCATGTTGTAGTAGATACTTTTTCAGGATTCACTTTTGCAATACCAGCAGCAAAAGAGACAGCCCAAGTGGTCACTGAATTCCTTATACAAGCATTTGCTATTATGGGTGTGCCATAAGCCATAAAAACAGATAATGGACCTGCATATACTTCTAAACATTTTGCATACTTTTGTGCACAGTATAAGATTTTACATACCACTGGTATACCCTTTAATCCTCAAGGACAGCCAATAGTAGAGAGGAGAAACAGAGACATTAAGACGCTCCTCCAAAAACAAAAGAAAGGGGGAGCCACAGGTAACCCCTAGAGAACTTCTAAATCTAGCTCTTTATCCTATTAATTTCTTGATTTTTTGACAAAGATGCACTGGCTCCAGCAGACAGGACTTATAACCCACCAGAAGGGAAGTGTCCAGTGTGAGCAGCTCCACTATCTTTAGATAATCGCCAGGTGATGTGGACAGATCCAGAAAGTGGTGAATGGAAGGGACCAGATAGGTTAACTGCTTGGGGGAAAGGGTTTGCTTGTATCTCCACAGGTGGAGAAGGAATCAGGTGGGTGCTAACGAGCCGTATTTGCATTGTCCATCGGAGGGAGACGGAACAGACCCTTGAAACAAAGGAGAAGAGCCAAGAAACATTAGATGGTTCCATTGCTGACTGTACCCACCCCTGAAAGAGCATGGTAGTTATGGTGTTTGACTCATGGACATCAAAAATTGTTGGACTTCAAAACCCTTAGGAATCATTGGATTCTCTGAGACATAATAAGATTGTTATAGGACTTCAAAACCCTCAGGAATCATTGAATTCTCTGAAACATTTTGATAAGATTATTGTAGGACTTCAAAACCCTCAGGAATCATTGGATTCTCTGAGACATGATAATATTGTTATAGGACTTCAAAACCCTCAGGAATCATTGGATTCTCTGAGACATGATAAGATTGTTGTAGGACTTCAAAACCCTCAGGAATCATTGGATTCTCTGAGACATGATAAGATTGTTGTAGGACTTCAAAACCCTCAGGAATCATTGGATTCTCTGAGACATGATAAGATTGTTGTAGGACTTCAAAACCCTCAGGAATCATTGGATTCTCTGAGACATGATAAGACTGTTGTAGGACTTCAAAACCCTCAGGAATCATTGGATTCTCTGAGACATGATAAGATTGTTGTAGGACTTCAAAACCCTCAGGAATCATTGGATTCTCTTGAGATATGATAAGACTGTTGTAGGACTTGAAAACTCTCAGGAATCATTGGATTTTCTGAGAAATGATAAGACTGTTGCAGGACTTCAAAAACTTGCAGGAATCATTGGATTCCCTAACACATAAAAAGACTGTTGCAGGACTTCAAAAACTTGAGGGGATCATTGGATTCCCTGACAGGTCAAGCAATGGACAATAGATTGGTTTTGGACTATCTCTTGGCTGCTGAAGAAGGTGTGTGTGTGACTGTTGTTTACATACCCTCCTTCTAGGACTTCTGGAAATCTCTTATGATACCATATTGATTTATATTGTTTGTTATATCACTACTTGCATGTATAATTCATGTGTGCTGCACCACATTGAGCCTGTACTGACTGTGGGGAGAGTCATCACTAATAGCCTGTGCATTATTGCTATGTGCTTGTATAATACCTCTCATGCTGATGGGTTTGTGCATATCTGTTTTTAATAAGAGCCTTCAGCCCAGAAACCCGCTAGCAATCCTCACTTCCCTTTGGTGCTTTTCATCTCCCTTCCTGAGACGTCGGGGAGGGCATGATCATCTCCTTTTTAGTGCTTTTCCCCTCCCTTCCTGAGAAGTCAGGGAGGGCGTAATCACCTCCTTTTGGGGGCTCTCACCATTCTGAGAAGTCAGGGATGGGGTGACTGCCTGTGTTTTAAAACAAAAGGAAGAGGGAGATGTACAGGGCTCGAACTATGCACTGAGATCGGGACTGCCAAGCGCTTGAGGCTAACTTCTGATTGGATGATACTCTATAGATATATGCTTGGAAAATGGTCCTTTTCACTATCTGTACTGGAGCAATAATTGGTGTATAGAGGAATATAGGAGGTACTAGGGCGTGGAATAAAGCTAGTCTGAGACACACTCTCGGAGATAGACGAGGGAAGATGGTTGCAGAGATTCTGCTTCCATCCTGTTCAATCCAGCATCTGCAGACCAAGAATAAAGACTAAGGACTTTTGCTTATCCTGACTACGCTGATTCTGGGGTGCCCTGGGTGCTAGCATGATTGTCACACAGGATGCCAGAGCCTTTGATTTACAAATCCTAGTCAAAAAGCATCCCTTTGAATTCTAATAAGAGATCTGGGCTTGTCTTAGCCCCCATTGGATCTGAGCCAACTTAGGCTCTACCAGTCCCCACTGGTTCTGATCTGCAGAGGCTTCCCAACCCCTACCAAGACACTCAATAAAATAGCTTCTATCAACTAAGGTCTTTTGCAGATGGACCTCAGTAGCTTACTCAGCTGCCAGGACTTTCTGTCCACTTGGAACTGCATTCTCAGTGCAAAAATCCATTTTCCATAGATCTGCCACTATAGAAGTCAGTCTGGTTAAACTAGTTTCTATCTAACAATAAACTTTCATTTTGCAACTAATATTTGGGAATGAGTGAATTCTTTCACTCCTAGAACCTGCAGCCGATTTAAAGGGGGTTCTTAATAACTCTCTTATAGCCACTAATTTCTAGATCACCAGGAATCTAGACTACCCTACACCTCATCAATATATCTCCAAAAGGAAGTTGCTCACTCTATATGAATTTACCTTGTCTAGTCATATTTGTTTGCGCCCATGAGCTATTTCTTATAAATAAATGGCAAATCTTTGTAAAACTCAAGATTGCACCTTGAGGGGAAAAAACTTTCTTTTTGCTTGTATTTGCAGTATTAAGCAGTATGTCTGGCATAAAGTAAAATATGTCTATGTCATAATTCTTCATGTCAATTGAACCAATATTATTTTATAGTATTCTTTGACAATTATGCTCTCCCAAATCTATTTCATATTATCACTTTTAGTGTCTTTATTACCACTTCACTCAGAAGTCCAGGCTGGGTATTGCAGCCAATTCAATAAGACATCCTGAGAAGCCAGAGTCCCATGACACAAGCAGGTTTTGGATGAAGAACTTGATACAAACTGCTTGCCTTATTGGGAGAGCAAAATGCCTGACAACTTAAAGCTCTACTCCTGATTCTCTGGACTTTCTCATTTATGCAACAGAAGTCTCCTCTGCCTGCAAGTTCACTCTATCCCTACACTTCTTTCACTAGAAATACATTCTATCCCTGTGGCCATTCCTTTGATAGCTTTGTTCCTTTTAGAATATTAATTTTAAGAAAAATTTCTAAGGCCACCAGGTCTTCATTCTTCTACAGACTCTACTCCTGACACTCTGCACTTTTCCTATCGTGCTCAAAGTCCTTTCATCTTCCAGGTTTTTCAGCTTCTTTTTATATATTGTCTTTTCCCATCAAAATGTAAACTCTTTCTATAGTCCTTGAGGACTATAAAAAGACTATCTTTTTGCTTGTATTTGTATTTCCAGTATTAAGTACTGTGCTTGGCACAAAGTAAGCTTTTAATACATGCTTATTGACTTTATTTAAAGGCTATGCAAGGGGACATCATATCAAGGCTTATTATAGAATTAAGAGATTGAATTTCTCATATCAACTCACTGCTTCACTATCAGTAAAATGAGGGGGATATATGAGCCTTTCAAGTTCTCAAATTCTCTGATTCTATTAGATGTCAATAGATAGTAGATATTATTAGTACTAACAGAAAGTAATCATATACAAGGGATAGGAGGATAGAATCTTGAGCCCAGAAAGGTCCTTAGAGGTTAACAATTCCAACATACTCATTTTATATATTAGGAAGCTAGTGCTGACAGAGCAAACTCACTATTTTTCACTTCCCTAATAATGCAGAATAATAGCGTAGAAAGTTGAATTGAACTGAAAAAAACTGAATAGTAGGAGGGTTAAACATTAGACCTCAGGGAAAAGAGGAAGGTCTTGGGAGGGAATAGATTATAAAAACAATCAAACTAGTTTCAGTAGCACTTCTTGCAAAATGTGTTCTCCAAAGGACCTTTATAAAGACTTAAGTAAAACAACCACAGAGTTTCATTTTTCTTGGGAGAAAGGAGAATTGTAAAAAATTTTGTTGCTGTTTTCATTTTAATGCTATCCAATTAATCAAGCTTTTAAGGCTATCTACTCTGTATGTGGATTTTGAGGGGAGGGGAAATGGAAGATAAATGGAAAACATATATGATGAAATAGCATTAATTACTTGCACTAAAGTGTTACTCCAAGATTTCATGGCAGCCTGGTGGTAATCCTGACTTCTCAAAATCTGAATCAGTGGAGTCAGAAAAACTAGCAGTATAGGTTTGGTGTTAGACTGTTGTCTGAGAATCACTTTTCCAACTAACTCAGGAGCTGTTCAAAGAAGATCATTATCACACGGTGGGCTCCCAGGTGAAAGATCTAATAAGCCACAGCAATTGAGGAAGATTAGTTTTAGGATTACAAGTCTAAAGGCAAAAAAACTTTAATAATTATCTAATCCCAAATTTGCATTTTAAAGATGAAGAGAGAGGCTAAGTGACTCATCAAGATCAAATTTACAGATTTCAATCTGCTTCAGTGGATTGAGTACCACATAGATGAAATCACCAGTTTTTGAGATATTAAAGCATCAAAGAAATTGTAGAACACCAAGATATTGATGTTACTAAATTACCATTAAACTAAGTAGGGCCAAGGTTTTTTAAATAAAGCAAAGAAATAGACTTGCAAACTCTCCATCAGAAGAATCAAATAGGAAAGTCTCATAAAACTATGTTAAAATATAATTGAGAAGTGTTTAACAAAGTAAACAAAAATAAAATAAAATATAGATAATGTTAAGATGTGATTTTTTAAGTTTAATATGCACCTCAGAGGAGTGTGTAGCATGCATAGTTAGGTTAATAAAGAAGCAAGGTTTGTTGGTAACTTGGAAGCAGATCACTGGACTCTTAAATATATTAGAGTTCACATCTCCTTGGCTTTCTAAGAAGAAAAATTAGAGGGGGCGGAGCCAAGATGGCGGAGAAGACACACGCGACTTTCTAAGCTCTTCTCTTACCCTCCTTATCAATATTATATCGAGCCTCAAAAATAGTCTTGACTGCTACACCGAAGATAAAAGTAAAAACCACGGGCAAGAAAATCTGCAGTCTCAAAAAGGTTGGTTCCGGGGCCAGGGGGAGATCGGGCAGACAGGGAGGAAATTGGTTCTGAGGAGGTCTCAAACCGAAAGTGAAAACAGATTCAGACACGCGCCCCAACCCCAGTCGGGATTTTTCCTTGGGGCAGTTGTGATCCTGCACGGCTGGAGGCCGGCCGGTTAGCCTCCAATCTGCGCAGTAGGGAGCCGGCTTCCTGAGCTTTAGGGCCGATTTGCAAGGCAGGCGCTGAGCAGAGTTCAGGGCAGTCTGCGGTCAGTTGCTAAACTCAACAGTCCCCAAAGAGGCTCCGGCCTGGGGCAGTGACACCTTTCACCCCTTAGTCTCTGCCGAAGGGGCAATCGAACCCACTCAGATCTACTGCAGTTTGATAGCTCGGCCAGTGCTGAATCCACTTCCTGTTGGGGAAGGGGAAAACTCCCAGACCACCCCATACCCGGGCGAAATGGGTTTACATCTTTCCCTCCCAGAGGGCTGGCCCCTTGCCTAGGAGACATACCCTAAAAGCTTTAAAACATGAATAAAAAGATAAAAGAACATGACAGCCTATGCAGAAAAAGAGCAGTCAAAACCAAGAGACCTCAAACACAAAAATCATCAGACTGTCCTCCTTTCATGATCCCAGAAGAGACATTAAAAGTCCAAAAGAGTTAGAAGAAAAAGGGAAAGGAAAGAGAAGGCCAAAGAGCAACAACTTCCAAAAACAATTGAAAAAGATAAAAATTCCCAGGAAGTGCAGGGAAACAAAATTTGTGTTGCAAAAAATAAAAAAAATTTCAGGAAAGTAAGAATGAATTGAAAAAAAAGAATTCACTAGAAAGTAGGATTTGTGTGAAAAGACAAAGAACTTGCAAGAAAGTAGGATCTGTGAATTAAAAGACAAAGAACACTCAAAAAGTAGGATCTGTGAATTGGAAAAAGAAAATAATTCACTAAAAAAAAAAAATTAATGAAATGGAAAAAATTCACAGACCAAAACAATACAAAAACTCAATTGACATATACAGAAAGAAGTAAAAAAAAGCTAATGAAGAAAATAATTTTTAAAAATTAGAACTGAACAAATAGAAACTAATGATTCATTGAGAAACCAAAATCAGTCAACAAAAACAAAAAAATAAAACTGGAAAAAACCATGAATTATCTACCTGCAAAAACGACAGACTTGGAAAATAGATCTGGAGAGATAATCTGAGGATTATTGACTTTCCAAAACTATGATGAAAAAAAAGAGCCTGATACTATTTTACAAGAAATCATCAAAAGAACTCCCAGATGTAATAGAATTGGAAGGAAAAAGGCATTGAAAGAATTCAAACACCTTCTGAAAGAAACCAAAAAAAAAACCCCAAGGAATATTGTAAAATTTCAGAACATCAGATTAAGGAAAAAATTTTACAAGCAGCCAAAAAAAAACCATTTAAATACCGGGTTTAAATAAGGATCACCCAAGATCTGGCTGTTTTTACATTAAAGGAAAGAAGGGCCTGGAATATGATATTCAAAGGACAAGAACTTGGGATGCAGCCAAGAATAAACTACCCAGCAATGAGCATTTTCTTCCAGGAAGAAGATGGAATTTAATGAAACAAATGAATTCCATTTGTTTCGAAAAAACCAGAACTAAAAAAAAATTTGATCTCCAACCAAGAACTAAAGAGATGCAGAAAAGGTAAAAATAACTCTTGAGTTTATTTGTTGTGATATACAAAAAGAAAACATGTATAATTTGATTTAAATTGATATAACATAAAAAAGGGAAGCAGATATGGAAAAGGGATGACAGAATAAGGTGGGAAGGAGGAAAAAAGAAAACCACATCCCACAAAGGGCAAAAAACTTATCATATCTGGGAATTTAGAGAGGGGAGGAACATTGTGTGAATTTACCTCACAGAGTTGGTCAAAAAAATAATTGACATTTGTTTTAGAGAAAATTCTCCCCCCCATTAAAAACGGGGAGAGGAAAAGGAAAAGAAAAGAGAATAAGGGGGAAAAGGGAAAAGACCAAATGTGGGGAGGGAGGGATTATTGAGGGTAAGCATCGTGAACAAGGAGGGAAATAAGTTTGGGAAAGAGGGTTGGGGAGGCAAGAAAAGTAAAAGCATAATCTGGGGGTTATTAGGATGGCAGGAAATACAGATTTAGTAATTCTAACAAAAATGTGAATGGATGAACTCCCCAAAAGAGGAGGCAGATAGGACTGGATAAAAGTGAACCCTACAATAGTTGTTTACAAAAACACATTTAAAGCAGGGAGATAATAAGAGTAAAAGGTAAAAGGTGAGCCTTTATTATGCTTCAGGTGACAAAAAGAGGGGTAGCCATCCTTTCTCAGATCAAGCAAAAGAAATGATCTAATTAAAAAATAAGGAAGGAAACTACCCTGCTAAAGGGCACATAAACAACGAAGCAAATCAAAAAAACATATATACCAATGGTATGGCATCCACTTCCAAAGGAGAATTAAGAGAGTTGCAAGAAGAAAAGACAACAAAACTGTAATAGTAGGAGATCTCAACCAATCTAGAATTAGAAAACAAACCACAAAACAAAAAGAAAGAAATTAAAAAGAAAAGAATATTAGAAAAAATTAGGTATTTGGATCTTGGAGAAAATTGAATGGAATGAAAGGAATATACTTTCTTCCAGCAGTTCATGGAAATTTATTAAAAATTGACCATATTTTAGGACATAAAGACCTAAAATTAAATGCAAGAAAGCAGAAATATAAATGCTTTTTTCAGATCTGATGCAAAAAACTAAATTTCCAACAAAAAGTTGGGGGGAAATAGACCAAAAGTAATTAAACTAAACAATCTCATCTTAAAGAATGATTGGGGAAGGCAAATTATAGATAAATTAATAATTTCACTCAAGATAATGAAATGATGAGACATCATACCAAAATTTGTGGGATGCAGCCAAAGGGTAATAAGAGGGAATTTTAATCCTTAGAGGCTTACTTGAATAAAACAGAGAAAGAAAAAGATTAATGAATTGGCTTTAACTAAAAACAAAAAAGACCAAATTAAAAACCCCAATCAAATACTAAATTGGAAATTTAAAATTAAAAGGAGAAATTAAAAATATTGAAAGTAAAAAAAACTATTGAACTAATTAATAAAAACTAAGATTGGTTCTAAAAAGCCAATAAAATAGATAAGCCTTTGGTAAATCTGATTAGAAAAGGAGGGAGGAAAATGAAATTAGTAGTCTTAAAAAGAAAAGGGAGAACTTTCCACCAATGAAGGGAAATTAGAAATAATAAGGGTTATTTTGCTCAACTTTTGCCAATAAATTTGATAACCTAAGGAAATGGATACTACCTCAAAAAATAGACTTCCCCAGACTAAAGGGGAGGATAATTGTTTTAGTATTTCAGAAAAGAAATGAAAGGCAATTAAACAACCCCTAAAAAAACACCAGGACCAGATATTTCATTGAATTTTCCAAACATTTAAAGAACAATTGGCTCCAATGCTAATAAATTATTTGATAAAAAAGAATGAAGGGTCCCACCAAATTCCTTCTATGACACAGACATTAAATGATACAAACCAGGTGGTTTAAAACAGAGAAAGAAAATTATAGACCAATCTCCCTAATGAATATTGATCAAAATCTTAAATAAGAAAGCAAAAGATACAGAAAATCATTCCCAAGATAATAACATGATCAAGAGGATTTATACCAGGAATGGGGTTTGGTTCAATATTAGGAAAACATAATATAATTGGCCATGTTAATAAAAATTAAAAAACCAATGATCATCTCAATAGTGGAAAAAGCATTTGATAAAATCCAACATCCATTCCATTAAAACACTTGAGAGTATGGAAAAATGGATTTTCCTTAAAATAACCAGCATCTATTTAAAACCATCAAAGCATCAATGTAATGAGACAAACTGCAACCATTCCCAATAAGATCTGAGGAAAAAGGTTGCCCATATCACCCGTTATATTTAATATTGTATTAGAAACGCCAGCTTTAGCAATGAGCTGAGAAAGAGATTAAAGGAATGAATAGGAATGAGGAACCAAATTATCCTTTTGCCGATGACATGATGGTATATTAGAGAACCCCAGAATTCTCAAAAGTTGTTAGAAATAATCCACAACTTTAGAAAGTTGCTGGTTTAAAATAAACCCACATGTCATCAATTCTCATTCACTAACAAAACCAACA
Source organism: Sarcophilus harrisii (assembly GCF_902635505.1). Lineage (NCBI taxonomy): Eukaryota > Metazoa > Chordata > Mammalia > Dasyuromorphia > Dasyuridae > Sarcophilus > Sarcophilus harrisii. The sequence goes on from NC_045426.1 coordinate 192,417,075, forward strand.
GTCAAAACGAAAATTCCATTTAAAGTAACACTGATAATATAAAATATTTGGAATCTATCTGCCAAAGGAAAATCAGAAACTTTATGAGCAAAATTACAGACCACTTTTCACACAAATTAAGTCTGATCTAACCAATTGGAAAAATATTAAATGCCTTAGATAGGGGGTAAATAATAAAGATGACAATATTACCTAAACTAATCTATTTATTTAACCTATACCAATCAGACTAAAAACATTTTAAACCTAGAAAAATAACAAAAAGTTCATATGGACAAACAAAAGGTCAAGAATTTCAAGGGAATTAATGAAAAAATAAATGAAGGTGGCTTGGTTAAAGATCTAAAATTATATTATAGAGCGCGTTAACAAAACTATTTGGATTGGCTAAGGAACAGATTGTTGATCAGTGGAATAGATTAGGTTCAAAGGGAAAAAGTCAACAAAATAGAACTAGTCTTTGGAAAACCTGATCCAGCTTTTGGGATAAGAACTTACTGTTTGATAAAATTGTGGGAAAATTGGAAAATATGGGAAATAGGCATTGATCCATTTAACTAACACCAAGATAAGGTCAAAATGGGTTCATGACCAGGCATAAAAGAATAAATCATTAATAAATTAGAGGAACATAGGATAGTTTACATCCAGACCTGTGGAAGGGGAAAATGCCAAAGCAGAACTAGGATCTTACTGATCACAAAATAGAAAATTTGTTATACCAAACTGAAAAGTTTTTTGTAAAACAAAACTAATGCAGACAAGATTAGAAGGGAAGAATAAATGGGAAAATATTTTTACAGTCAAAGGTTCTGATAAAGGCCCCTTTTCCAAAATATATAGAGAATTAACTCTAATTTATAAAAATCCCACTCCAATTGAAAATGGTCGGATATGAACAGACAACTCAGATGAAAAATTGAAACTATTTCAGTCATGAAAAGATGCCCAAGTCATTATTAATCAGAGAAATGCAAATTAAGACAATCAAGATAACTACACACCTGCGATTTAAAACAGGAAAAATAATGATGATTTTGGAGGGGAAAAAACTGGGACATTGATTCATTGTTTGGGGAGTTGTGAACGAATCCAACCATTTTGGAATAGTTTGGAATTGCTCAAAAAGTTATCAAACTGTGCAACCCTTTGATCCCAGTGTTACTACTGGGATATCCCAAAAGATTATAAAGAAGGGAGTTGTGCCGAATTTGTCAGCCCTTTTGTTTTTAGAAACTGGCTAATGGATGTCCACAGTTAGAATGGCTGAATAAATTTGTATATGAAAATTATAATATTACTGTTCTGTGAAATGACCAACAGGTGATTTCAGAAAGGCCTGGGAGACTTACAACTGATGCTGAGGAAATGGAACCAGGAGATCATTATATACTTCAACAACAATACTAGATGATGACCATTCGATGGATCAGGCCATCCCTCAGAACAAGATCAACCAAATCATTTCTAATGGACAGAAAACTGAACCAAATATACCCAGAAAAGAACCTGGGGAGATTATAAAACCATTACAAATTCCCAATCCCATATTTATGCACACCTGCATTTTTGATTTTCAATAATTGTACAATAATTCAGAGTCTGATTCTTTTGTACAGCAATAATAATGTTTTGGTCTTGTATATTATTATGTTTCAAGTTATATTTTAATATATTTAAATCTACTTCACCTGCCATCTGGGGGGGTAGGGGGTGAAAAATTGGAACAAGAGGTTTGGCAATTGTTAATGTTAAAGTTACCCATGTATTATCCAAATAAAACTTTAAATTAAAAAAAAAAAAAAAAAGAAAAGACTCCAAGTCATTTTAATCGGAAATCAAATTAAGACAACTCAAAATACACTACACACCTTCGATTGGCTAAGATGACAGGAAAAAATAAATGATTGTTGGAGGGGATGGGGAAAACTGGGACATTGATGCATTGTTGGTGGGTTGTGAACAATCCAACCATTTTGGATAGTTTGGAATTATGTCAAAAGTTATCAAACTGTGATACCCTTTGATCCAGCAGTGTTACTACTGGGATTATATCCCAAAGAGATTATAAAGAAGGGAAGGGACCTGTATTGCCGAATGTTTGTGCAGCCCTTTTTGTAGTGGAAAACGGAAACTGAATGGATGTCCATCAGTTGGAGAATGGTAAAAATTTGGTATATGAATATTATGGAATATTACTGGTTCTGTAAGAAATGACCAACAGGATGATTTCAGAAAGGCCTGGAGAGACTTACACGAACTGATGCTGAGTGAAATGAGCAGGACCAGGAGATCATTATATACTTCAACAACAATACTAGATGATGACCAGTTCTGATGGACCAGGCCATCCTCAGCAATGAGATCAACCAAATCATTTCCAATGGAGCAGTAATGAACTGGACCAGCTATGCCCAGAAAAAGAACTCTGGGAGATGACTAAAAACCATTACATTGAATTCCCAATCCCTATATTTATGCACACCTGCATTTTTGATTTCCTTCACAAGCTAATTGTACAATATTTCAGAGTCTGATTCTTTTTGTACAGCAAAATAACGTTTTGGTCATGTATACTTATTGTGTATCTAATTTATATTTTAATATATTTAACATCTACTGGTCATCCTGCCATCTAGGGGAGGGGGTGGGGGGATAAGAGGTGAAAAATTGGAACAAGAGGTTTGGCAATTGTTAATGCTGTAAAGTTACCCATGCATATATCCTGTAAATAAAAGGCTATTAAATAAAAAAAAAAAAGAAAAGAAAAATTAGAGCCAAATATGTAGAAACTAGTGGGAGAGCAACTAATTGAATAGTACAAAGCTAAGGGTCCTGATTCAATTCCTGAGGAAATGTTCCTTATATACAACATTATACAATTGGCTTTAAAGGAGTCCACAAGTTCTTTAAAAAAAAAAATTAAAAGAAAAAAGGAAAAATTTTAATGTGGAGAGAAGGAAGTGTTAGAAGAAAGGTCAGGAGGGGGATGGTACTGACAAAGCAGCTGAAAGGCATGGAGAATTGGGCAAAGAAAGAGTTAAGTACAATGCTAATGAGCTTAAAGAATGTGGTGCTTCTATTTTCACAGTTCAGTTTCACTTATGCTTACACCTGAGCAGGTGCCCTCCCCCCTCAATTTCACCTTTGTGGGTGGAGGGAGGAGGAGTGGGAGGTGCAGTGACACCATCAGCACAACCCATTCAGCAGTTTTGTATACCCCCTATGACACAATTGCAAAAGGCATTAATTAAAGCTAAAGAGGAAGGATAGGACATATCTGATTTGAGAATAGAAGCATACCCTGTGATTGAAGAGCTTGACTCTTCTGGTCAAATCAGAAGACGCACTCCTTTTTAATCTAGAAAATATCCAAAATCTGAAAAAGGCTTGCACTCTTTATGGGTCTACATTGTCTTATGTTAAGATGGTATTAGAGAATTTGGCTTATGAAATTTTAGCCCCTAGTGATTGGAAATCTATAGCAAAGACATGTTTAGATCCTGGACAAAACTTGTTGTGGCTTTCTGAGTATAGTTAACTCTGTAGAATACCAGCCCAACAAAATAGGCAACCTGGAGTTAATATACCAGTCACCTTTGAACAACTAGCAGGTCTAGGTCCTTATACAGACAGTGCATAATCAGTCCCGATTAATTACCCTATAGCAGCATATGAGCAAATTGCTTCTGCTACTAAACAAGCATGGAGCATCCTCCCAGGAAGATAAGATAGAGGGGAAGCCTTCACGAAAATAGTGCAAGGTCTAAATGAATGCTTTGCTGATTTTGTGGGATGTCTGCAGACAGCTGTCATATGAACTATTGATGAAAATGCAGCAACATAAATTATATAAAACAATATGCTAAGGAAAATGCTAATGAGGTTTATAGAAGAATTATACTAAGACTACATAAGGATGCTCCTTTAGATGAGATCATAAGACGCTGTGTCACAGTGGGCACAAATACCTTTTGTACCCAGACTATAATGCAGACTTTTCAAGATCTGAACATGGGAAGACAGGATCCCTTTTGGCAAGGGACTTCCAGAGAGACTCTTCAGTGCTTTCAATGTGGTAAAGTAGGGCATCTGAAAGCTCAGTGTTGGCATAAAAAACAGGGTAGGAGAACAAGTTCCAAAACCCCATGTCTAAAATGCAATAGAGGCTTCCATTGGGCATCAGTATGCAGACTGACTCAGGGAAATAGGAAAAGAGGCTCAGCTCCAGGGCCTCAGGCAAAAAACACTTGGAGCTAGATAGTGGCAGATGTTACACCTAGAGAGTCTTTAGAAGTTAAGTGTTAGGCTTAACTACCCATCAATTACAACCATTATATGACATTTTAAGGGGAGACACTGCTTTAAACTCATCACATCAACTTAAAAAAGAAACTCAAGAAGCTTTGAGAGAAGTTGAACTGGCTTTATCCTGTGTGGTTGAAAGAGTCACTCAGAAACCCTTGGAAATAACAGTTTTTGCTACAGAAGAGGTACCCACAGCAGTCCTTCCTCGAGGACACAGTGTGATAGAATGGGTGAACCTCCCAGCACAGCCAGAACAAAACCTTACTCCTTACCCAGTGCTTGTGGCTAGAATTTTGTTAAAGGCCATTAAGCGAGTTGCATATACTCAGCATGCTGTAGTGATGTAATTGTACTAAGGTATATAAGGGCTGAGAGGATTTGAGGAAGAGCCGAGTTGAGTGAGACTTCAGTGAGAGTGTGCTTGAGCTCAGACTCCAGACTAGCTGGACATGTCTTTGCTATAGATTTCCAATCACTAGGGGCTAAAATTTCATAAGCCAAATTCTCTAATACCATCTTAACATAAGACAATGTAGACCCATAAAGAGTGCAAGCCTTTTTCAGATTTTGGATATTTTCTAGATTAAAAAGGAGTGCGTCTTCTGATTTGACCAGAAGAGTCAAGCTCTTCAATCACAGGGTATGCTTCTATTCTCAAATCAGATATGTCCTATCCTTCCTCTTTAGCTTTAATTAATGCCTTTTGCAATTGTGTCATAGGGGGTATACAAAACTGCTGAATGGGTTGTGCTGATGGTGTCACTGCACCTCCCACTCCTCCTCCCTCCACCCACAAAGGTGAAACTGAGGGGGGAGGGCACCTGCTCAGGTGTAGCTGGCTACAGAGAGGTTGAGAAGATAGAGGAAAAGGCCACTAAATGTGGTATTTAAGAGGTCACTGGAAACTTTGGGAAAAACAGTTTTAGTTGAATGATGAAGTCAGAAGCCTGACTGAAGAGAATGAATGAGAAGAAAAGAACTAGAGGCTCTATACAGTCTTCTCAAAGAGTTTAGCCACAAAAGAGAGAAACTCTTTCTCTCTTTCTCTCTGACTTTGAGGGGAATGTTTGAGAAACTCTTCAAACTCTCCTGAGAAAGACCCACCTCTGGGAATCAAGATAAAGTGGTTTCATTCTGTTATCTTGGTGTGACTAGTTGAGTCCAGGACCATTTCTACTTAGCCAGTGCTGGTGATCTAGATTTCTATTGACCTCTATTGAGCTGAAAATTGACTGGATCACTCCCAGTAAACTGTCCCATTCTACTGGAAATCTAGACCTAGGGGCAGTAAATCTCATTCAATTGAAACTTCTATTCAATTAGAAGATTTAGGTCTGATTTCAACTCAAACTGCACCCAGTCCCTAGCCAAGTTTCAAATTCCTTTAAAAAAAAAAAGGGGTGGGGGTAACTTGGTACACTTATTTGCAGAAGGCCAACAGCAGGAATTATGCCAAGGAACCTCTCTCCTTGGCATAGCTGCCTTTGAGGACCCTCCGCCTGCTGAAAAGACATTCTCTTTTCAGCGTTAATCCCTCTTTATCTCTTTCATCTATTTCCCTAACAGGACTATACCCCTCTTTACCTCTCTGTTGGGATTTCTCTACTAGGAGATTTCTCTGCTAGGATCTTTCTCTCTCTGCCAGGACTCCTCTGCTAGATTTTTACTTTTCGCTTGGGACCTTGCCACTAAGGAAGTCAGCCTCCTAGCAAAAGCTGAATTCCCAGTGTCAATAAACTTTTTTTTGCCAGTCTAACTTTTTGGGTTCATAAATTCTTATCTGAAGAACCTGTGCTGACCAGAAGGGGTTCCCACAACTCTCTGCCCTGCGCTGAACCTCATCAAGACGATTACAAAGGGAATGGAAGAGATAATAAAAGATAATGGGAATAAAAAAGGGGGGTAACGATCTAAATAATTCATGTAGCGGGGCTTAGCTTGGCCAGAGGAATGGAGCTTCTTGTAAGATAGGAGTGAGGGGGAAGATAGTAGGAGAAGATATTTTAAATTTAGATAGGAAATATAAATTTTTTTAGCATTTTAATTTATTTTTAATACACATTGTTTTATGAATTATGTTGAGAGAAAAAAATCAGAGCAAAAGGGAAAAAACATGGGAGAGATTTAAAAAAAAAACAACAACAACAGAAAAAAAGAATGATTTATATTCAGTCTCTTTAGTTCTTTTTCTGGTTGCAGATGATATTTTTTGTCCAAAGTCTACTGGGATTGCTTTGCTCACTAAAAAAATCAGAGCAAAAGGGAAAAAACATGGGAAAGATTTAAAAAAAAAACAACAACAACAGAAAAAAAGAATGATTTATATTCAGTCTCTTTAGTTCTTTTTCTGGTTGCAGATGATATTTTTTGTCCAAAGTCTTCTGGGATTGCTTTGCTCACTGAACTACTGAGAAGAACCAAACCTTTCATATTCAAACCCTCACATTCTTACTGTTATTGTGTACGATATATTCCTGGTTCTGCTTATTTTGCTCAGCATTAGTTAATGTAAGTTTTTCCAGACCTTTCTATAACCAGCTTGTTCATCATTTTTTAATTGATCCATTACCTTCATGTACCGCAACTCGTTCAACCATTCTCCGATCGATGGGCATCTACTCCTTTTCCATTTCTTATAATGCATAATGGGCGTAATTCCAGAATAGTTGGATCATTTCACAACTCCATCAACAATTCATTAGTGTCCCAGTTTTCCTCCACTCCCTCCAACATTTATCATTATCTTTTCCTGTCATTTTAGCCAATCTGACAGGTGTCAGGTGGTACCTCAGAATTGTTTTAATTAGCAAGAAGTGAAAATTTTTTTTAGTGGAATCTGGGAAGCTAAATTCTCATCGAAGGAGAGATGGGAAGCCATGGGATGAAAAGATAAGGAAAAACTGCTGTGATGCGTGGGATTGATGTAATAAAACTGTGTCTCCTTAATCTTTGTGGAGGGTGGGTCAGTCAGCTGGCCTGGGGAAATTCATAAAAATGATCCCTATTCTCCTACCTGGTTCCTATGGGAATCTTCCACTTCCCAATCGATCTGGGAATGGCTTGGGTCTGGGAAACAATTGCTTTGTTTCTTTATTGATTTGAAAATTAGCCTCTAATCGCTGCCTAGCCCCAAACAATAGACGGGTAATAAAAAACAAGATTCCGTAACCAGATTTTTGCTAATTCCTAATCAGGAAGCAGCAAGCTGCGGGAAGTAGTTTCTCAGTGAAAACAAACCTTCCCCCCCGAAAACCACAACAACCACAACAACCACAACCACAACCACAACCACCTCGCTTGCAGATCGGGACCGCTAATCCTTTCGCAAAACCCCGCGACATTGTTAGGGTATCTCTCAGCCCTCAACAGGATGAGTTAATCATCCGATGTAAAAAGCACTTATTTCCTTTGTGTCAAGTCTCTCATACTTACAAGCTGCGTGACTCCACGTGCAACCTATCTGAGACTTATTTTGCACATCTTTAACAATGGGCCTGGGCAGAGGATTTCAGTAGCGAGGTGTTATAATCATTATAGACTGGCAGTAATTGCACAAGGCGCGGGGACCAGGGAGAGGTAAGCGCTTGGCGTGCAAGCAAAGATTCACTCGGTGGCTTAGCCCCTTAGGGACATCGTACAGGAAGTGGCGGCAGCGCAGAAAAGAGGCAGCAAGAAAAGCTTCCCCTCCGGCCCCACCTATCAGCCTGAGGCTGATGCTGTTTGACATAAACCACAGGAAAGAAAGGTGTAACCTCCAGAGCCAGACGCGAACCAGAAGGTTCCCACGAAGCAAGCAGTTTCGCCCCTCCCCTCCCAGCTTCACTTCCTCAGGGGGGTGGGGGAGGGGGGATTTGGGTTTTGGGCCTCGGTAAAAATCCGCTCTGCAAACCCTCGGGGCACTATTTAGCTTGCCATGGAGAGAGCAGGTGTAGAGACACGCTTTTCTCTCTAAACCAAAACTGGCCGTACTCCCTGAGCATGCGCGGTGGTCACACGAATCCCATTCCATTCCCTCCGGGTTTTGCCGGAGGCTGAGCCGGGAGGAGTCTAGGCTGGGGCTTTGAAGGTGGCCGTGAACTCTAAATAAGGCAGAGCCTTGGTGTGGTGCAGAGGGGAGGAGAGGAGCAGGGCGGGGCCAGGGGAAGAGGGTGGGGCCAAGGGCTATCCTTAAGCGTGCATCTTTTCCCTGGAACCACGCATCTGTCTCGGTGCTGAGATGGGTTGGACTTTAGGGGGCACAGGGACCCCGAGAGTTCTAGGTTTGCGGGTCGCCCTTGTCCGATACTGCGCCTAAGTCCGGAAGACCTGATTTCAGACATCATATTAGCTTGGTCAAATCACAGCCTCAGTTTCCTCATCTTTTAAAGGGGACCTAATCATAGTTCCTACCTCATAGGGTAGTTGTTTTGTGGATAAAGTGATCATTTGTAAAGCGTTAGTTAAATAAATTATCTATAAACACATAGCTCCGGTGTCAGATATAGATATGTCTAATGATAGCTAACTATAGCTTTAAATAGAACCATAGATTTGCCTGTAGATCAATGTAGATCTAGATCTATGTCAGATATAGGTAGAGATCTATCTATAATTTATTTGATTGGCGCTTCGAGGTTTGCTGAGTTTTACAAATTCTCTTGTCTTATTTTATCTACCTAACCATCACCCAGAAATGTAGATGCTAATTTAGGTCTCTTGTTTGTGGTCACACACACGTGTGTCCATATCCATAGATCTCTTTATCAGATGGATGGACTTTGGGCTGCCAGTCATGGAATGTGTGGGGATGGGACACGCACTGACGCAAAATAGAAAATATTAGTGCCGGGAGGTAGGCTTAGGGGACCGTCTAGACCCCATTCGCTTCTTTCAAAGATAAGGCTCAGTTTCAGGTGCGGAAGAAGCTCCAGTTCGGAGGAGGGAGGAGGGCGCGGGACTTTTCTCCAGGAGTCTTCTCGGGTCTCTTGAAGATCGCGATGAAACCGTCTTTTCCATTCTCCCTCCCCGGTTCTCTATTGCCCTAAAGCCGCTTGGGGACTGAACGTTGCTCGGGGATTCTGGATGCCTTGCTCCCCTGGCTCGGGGGTTCACGGGGATCACGCTTTTGCAGCCTTTCCACGAACCCCTAGAAGTTGTCCCTCCAATTCTTGACGGTTGGGGCTTGACGCCCAAAGTGCTACTGATCATTTCAAGCTTGTCATCCTAGTCAATCGGCTAAATATCTCTTCTCTTCCAAAACAAATTTCTAGTCATGCACAAGAGGAGGGACCCGGCGCCGCTCCTGGGCTCCCTCTCCCCCTCCCTCCCTCCCCGAAGCTGTTGGAAGTTGGGGACCCGAAGAGCGCACTCATTCCTCCGTCTCCTCCCCCGCCCTCCCTCCGCGCTCTCCTAGCGCCAAGCCCGCGGCCCTAGCTAAATCCCGAAGTGGACTACGGCGAAGCGGCGGAACGACCTTGCTCTGCTTGTTGCCTCTTTAAAGTCGCCTCGCCTGGGCATGCTCAGTCGGCAGGCTCGGTTTGGGTCCACAAGTCGGAAGCTTGTGCACTGCTCCAGCGCTGAGCCGCCGTGGGGAAAAAATGGAGCCGTTCACCAGTGGTGAGTGGTGCGAGTCGAGCCGCTGCCCAGCCACTGGCCCCGTGCACTCGGCGCGGGCGGCCCCACGGGGGTGGGCTGCCGCCCCTGCCGCCCGGCGCGCTGCCCACAGGGGCTTTGGGGGGCGGGGATGGGGCAGGGGCTGCAGGGGCGGGCTGGAGGCCGGAGAGCTGGGGAGGAGGGCAGCTTCGCTTTGCCAGGCCCGGCCCCTGGCTGCCCGCTGAAGGTCAGCCCCGGGCCCGCCCCGAAGGAGGGGTGCGGCTGCCGTCTCTACTCTCCAGCTCCGGAAAAGCCCCGCTGTGGGCCGATGGCAAAGTTACTCCTCGGGCAGCCCAGATAACAGGGACAGGGGAGAAACTTGGGGAACCAGAATTGCGCTTCCCAGAGTGATGGAGAGACGAGGTGGGAGAGGTGGCACTTGGCTGGCGCTTAATACAAGCTGATTGACTGATGATTGATTAAGGCTCCTGCTCTGCTTCCCGACGCAGCGCTGATTTGCTAAAATAGAAACTTAGTGGGTGCTGGAAGGCTAAAGGATAGCAGCAAGATTGGGAGGGAGGCGAGAAGGTGGCCAGCAGAATTGGGAAACTTTACAAGGATCTTCTTCCCTAGCGGGTTTTCTGCATTGGGCTCATCCTTTCCGCCCCTATGGGGGCATAGACCCCAGTCCCAAAGCCTCTCCAGCAGTGAGGAGAGAGTCCCCATATCAAACGGACTTTGGAGACATCTACAAAATTTTAAATGTGTTCAGTTTCTGAGTCCTAGACCTTTCAAGTTTCTAGAGCCCTCCCCTGTGATGGGAAGCTAGAAGAATTGTGACATATTAGCTGGGGCAAAACCATTTGGCTAATAACTAGGGCCCGCTGTCATACAAATTTAGTTTAAGTTTTCTTCAGAAACTAAAACCCTAGTAAAACCGACTACTTTCACTTTAAATAAAGGTGCTGGTTTCACAGTTTGGTGGTGTGATATTTAAGTAGTTGGTGAAGTATACAGGTTTGCTTTGTTTTTTTAAATGGATACTAGATTGACTACCTGGTTTAGTAGAACTTTATGACAAAACTTAGATCACTTTCATTTTTCTCCCATAGTTAAGTAGTATTCACTTTTTTGTTGGCAAGTATTTTGAATGTAGTTGAGGTGAGGTGCTAGCTTGGTTAGAGCATGAGGCCAGGATTTGGTTCCTGTAAAAAACTGGCTTCAAAAACATTTTTTTTTCCATTACACCCTCCTCCCTCCCCCTTCCTCTCTTCTCCCCTTCCTCCTTTCCTTTCCCCCTTCCTCCTCCCACATTCTAGAAATTGTGGGTTGTTGATTAAAGAGACACTGAGTTAGTGTCGGTGGCTTTATATACTCTAAGGCACATATTCAAAGTTAAGGTCCTTTCCCCTGCAGGTATTACTTTAATTATTTATAGTTTTGAGGATCAGCTAATAAAGTTATTTAACAGACTTTTTTGTTTAATACTGATCTTTCATACTAAATCATTTAAAAAGATTATTACCTGTGCTATAATTTCTACTATAGGCGCAGTAATTTTCTATTCTAAGCCTTAAATGTGTGGAACTTCCATAATTGTGACTCCTGGTATTTTAGTTTCAATCTCCCATTTCAGTAAGTTTAGGTTTTTAGACATATTCCAATAAAAATAAAGAAAAAAACTTAAGACTAGTCCAGTATTGTTTGCTTGTCACAAATGAAACAAACCACTGTTTGATATAAAATATTTATAAGGTTTTTAGATTTAGAATTTTCAAGAGTTCAGTCATATTTTGGGATGTGTTGGGAGGATTTGTGATCATACATCTTCATATATCAACAGATAGGCGGAATGCCTAAAATGTAAGAAACTGGATGTCTAATTCCTTTTCTTTGGCTTTTTTTCAAATTTTCAAATAAGGTTTTTTCTTTTTTAAGGTGAAATAGGGAGGGAAATTTGTTTGTCTTCCTTAAGAAGAATAGAAAATTACAATGTCTTCTTGTTGTGGTTAGGAATTTGGGATAATCTCCAAGGATGAGGATAGTGTTGTTTAATATGGCATAAAACTATTCATTCACCTTTCTCCTATGGGAAGTAAAGTGTGATATTTCTTTTTTTTTTTTTTTTTTCCTTTAGGCTTAAAATAGCCATTACAATTCATCTCAGGTCAATTGTTGTTGTTTTCTTTTACATTATTATGTACATATTATTTTCCTGGTTCTGCTTACTTTGCTTTATTTCTCTTCCTACAAGTCGTCCTATATTTCTCTGAATTCCTAATATTTTTCCTCTTCTGTAGGGCAAAGGGAATAAGCACCTATTGTTTGCCAAGCACTATAGTAAGTGCTTGATAAGTATTTCATTTGATCCTCATGACCACCCTGTAAGATAGATGCTGTCATCCCCATTTCAAGGTTGAGGAAATTGAGGCAAACAGACTTTAAAAGATTTTCCCGGGAACACACAGCTAGTAAATGTCTAAAGCTTCATTTGAACTCATATTCCATTATATTCTTATAACATGGTTTGATTAGCTAGTATTTTGACAAGTACCCACTAGGTTTCCAGTTTTTGTCCTATTCATCTTTGCACAGTATCTTGAATATTCAATAAATATTTAGTGCCTGTTGTGTGCAAAGTCACTGAGTTGGGGTACTGGGATATACAGACTGAAAAGACTCTACAAGCTCAAGAAACTTACTTTTTACTGGGATAATGCTTGCCATTGGACCTATAACATGTAAGTAAATACGAAGTATGTGCAAAATAATTTCAAGATGGAATACTATGAGAAAAGATGAGCTTCTGCTGTTGTCAGAAAAACTTGGAAAGACTTATGTGAACTGATGCAAGATGAAGTGAATAGAGCCAGGAGAACAACGTACACAGTAACAGCAATATTGTGGGGGGAGATCAACCATGAATGACTTGGCTATTCCAGAAAAACAGTGATTGAAGATAATTCTGAAGAGTTTATGATGAAAAATGCTATCTAGCCTGAGAAAAAAGAAATAATAGAGTCTGAACACAAATTGAAGTATACTTTGCTATTTTTTTTCTTTTGGGGTCTTTTGTTGTCTTTAATAACATGATTAATATGGAAATATGTTTTGCATGACTGCATATGTATAATCTGTATCGAATTGATTACTTTTTCAGTGGGGAAGAAGGGAGAATTTAAAACTTAATTTTTTAAAATGAGTGTTAAAATTGTTTTTGTATATAATTGAAAAATATTTAGCAATAAGTTCAAAAGGGAGTGAGCGCTAACAACTAATGGAAAGATAAGGAAAAACCTTGCATGACAGGGTAGTAAGATAAGTATTCTTTCAGGTGAAGGTAAGGAGAGAGTGTTATAGAACTGGGTTAACGACATGGAGGTGAAAGATGGATTGTTGTATATGGAGAACAGCCAATAGGCCAGTTTATTTGGAATCAAGAGTACCCGAAAGGAAGAGTAATATGAAATGATTGCAAAGGATGGATTGGAACCTGACTTGTTGAATTGTTTCAGTTGTGTCCTGTCCAACTCTGTGACCTCAGTTGGTGTTTTTCTTGGCAAAGATATTGGAGTGGTTTGCCATTTCCTTCTCCAGCTCATTTTAACAGGAGAGAAAACTGAGGCAAACCAGGTTTGCCTCAGGTTTGAGGCATGAGTTCAGATTTGAATTCATGAAAATGAATCTTCCTGATTTCAAGCCCAGTGTTCTATCCACACTGGCCACCTTAGCTGTACTGGAACCTGACTTTAATGTTTATTTAATGCCATAAATGTGGGTTGAAGATTTTATATTTTCTATATTAATCTAGGGGCAAATTTCGTTTTTATTTTTAAAGGAGTTGTGGTTACAAGGGAGGGATTATGTTATTAGATCTGTATTTTAGAATTATCATTTTATTATCTGTGTGAGGCTGAATTAGAAGGGACAGAAAGATGGCACAGAAAATTCAGTTGGGAGTCTCCTGCTGTATGTAGTCCATAGAAGAGAAGATAGAGATCTTTCTACCCTTCCCCAGGAGGAGGAAGATCAACTGCACTTTGTCTTGACTGACTCTTATTTGACTTTTTGATACCCCTGGGACGCTAGCCCTCCACTGCTGTCCTTGGGGTTTCCTTGACAGAACTGGAGTGGTTTGCCATTTCCTTCTCCAAGGTTTAGGCCAGTTGAGGTTAAGTGCCTCACTTCTACACAGCTGGGGTCTGAGACTGGATTTGAATTTAATGATTCTAGGCCCATTACAATATATACTGTGCCAAGCTGCCCCCAAATCTACATACTTGGCCACTAATTGAGAGAGGGAGGAATTGATAACTTGAGTGATTGGAAGGATGGCGTGACATGTGATTTTTTTGTTTGTTTGTTTATTTGGGGTTGGTTGGTTTGTTTGTTTGTTTGGTTTTTTTTACATATTGAACTTGAGGTGGATGTGGTAAAATCTTGGTGGAACTGGCCAGAAGACAGTAATGAGTTCAGGACTTTGGCATTATTTGCATAGAGATACATAGAATCTGTGGAGAGAGAATGTAGAAAAAGAGGCCTCGGTGAAACAGCCACTCTTAAAGGTTGAAAGCACTGGGGTGATTTAACAAAGGAAAGTAGGAATGGGTCAAAAAGATAAGAATTGGGGTGGTCAGCAGGGCTACAAAGTGCAAATATGTCAAATATGATGAGAACTGAAAAACAGACTTCCCTATAAGATTTCTCTCAATTCACCATTGAGAGAGAGAGAGAGAGAGAGAGAGAGAGTGTGTGTGTGTGTGTGTGTGTGTGTGTGTAACATCTATATACATATTTAGTTGTTTCTCCCTGTAGAATGTGGGCTTCTTGAAGACAAGGTGTTTTTGCCTTTTTCTGTTTCCCTACTCCTTAACAACAATGCCTGACAAACATAGTAAGCTTTTAATAAATGTTCAGTGATAATCTTGGAAACAGCTATTTCAATTAAGTGAGTTTCAGAAACTGGATTATAAGAATTTTGCTAGTGAATGGAAAGGAAAAGAAATGGAGACCTTTTTTTAAAAGTTTGTGAAAGGGAGGAAAAATATAGTCAATAGCTTGAAAGTATGGAAGTCAAGAAAGGGGTTTTAAGGATTAGAAGGCTGATCTGGGCATATAGGTAAGGTAGTAGGGTACATAAGGAGGAATTAAAAATAAGAGAGGGGAAAGCTATCTGTTTTATCTCTATTTCCTCTGGACTCTATTTTGCCTTGCAACTATGAGTAATTCTGTTACTCTTTTCAGGTAATATTAGCTATAAATCCACAAGTCTTCCAAAGGTCCTTAAAGAAGAACTAATGGAAAAATATTTGGGCATTCTGATTGTTGGTGCCAGGAGAGATATTTTTGGTCACACTGTTAAGTGATTTCTTTTTCTGACCCTATTTGTTATTAGTATTTATTGAGCTCTGGCCACATCTAAGGCATAAACCAAATGAGGCAAACTTTAATCCAACCTCTATGTTTGTTGTAAAGGACATATGTGAAAGTGGAAGGAAACTTAATTATATCATAGTCAAATTTCTGTTTGGGGGGGGGAGATATGGACAAGAAATGGGACAGTTTAAGTATTGAGAGCAAGTGATAATCAGATGGACAGCTTACATACCTCATTGGTATCCATGCAGTGACAAAGCTTTCACAATTCCCAGTGACCTGGCTGGGTCTTTATATAGATAAGTATAGATGAGTTGAGGTCTGCCTTGTTGGACAGAGTACTCACATAGATGAAATTATATATTCACTAGAGTTTAAAATAGTATGTATCTTCTCCCAATCTCCAACTACAAGCCAAAGAGTTTGACTTTGGTTCCTGGGAAAAATGTAGAACAGATTATTAAAGAGATAATTGTCTAATATCTGGAAAGGAAAGTGACAATTACAAAGAGCCATGATGTTTCATAAGAACCGGTAGTGCCACCTTGTTTCTTTTTTTTTTTTTTTTTGACCAGATAAAATAAACTAGCAAATGAAAGAAATGCTCTGAATGATTTTAGCAAGGCTTTTGATAAAGTATCTTTTAATATTCTCGTGAAGAAAATGGAGAGAAATGAATTAAGATGTTAAAATAATTGAAAGGATTCAGAACTGGTTGGACTTCCAAACTTGAAGAGTCATTACTTTGTTAGTATTTCTCTGTTAATTTTTGGCAGAGGGTCTCTAGGGCAGTGCCTCAGGATTAGAACTGTACTATTTAAATTTTTTAATATTTATTTTTATCAATGCCTTGGATAAAAGTATCGATGAAATACACCTAGATTTGCAGATGATACAAATTTGGAAGGGATAGCTAATCTACTGCATGACAAAGTTGGGGTCCAAAAGGGACTAGAGTTTTAGACTAAATCTACTAAGGTATAAAATTCATCTTATATAATCTTAAAGTCTTGCACACTGGTTTAAAACAGGGGAGGTGTGAAGAGAGGTATAGTTAGGCAATAATTGTCCTGAAAAGGGATTCTTAGTGGTTTCCCCCTTCAGTTCAATTTGACCATATGAAGTGATAGCCAAAAAAAGCTAATTGGATCTTTGCATTAAAAGAGTTTTAGCTTCCAGAACTTGAAAGTATTAATCCTATTGTAGTCTGCCTTGTTAGAGTTTATCTAGAATGTTATATCTAATAGTAGACCTTGTGGTTCAAGATAGATCTTAATTAGGCTGGTGAGTATTGGGAAGAATGGAAGCTCCATCATGGTAAAAGATTTGAGTCCTAGGTATCTTTACCCTGAAGGAAAGAAAAGGGAGGTGTAGGGGTGTGTGTGTGTGTGTGTGTGTGTGAGTGATGGGCGGAACAGCGCTTTATGTCTATATTCTAGTAGTGGAAAGGCTGTCACTGAGAGAAGGGTTAAAACTTGTTTGGCTTAGGGGGAAGAACCTGAAAACATTAGGTTAAGGTTTCTCTTTAGTTGTTTTACAGTCATGTCCAATGACTCCTCATGACCCATTTGAGATTTTCTTGGCAGAGATACTGGAGTGATTTGCCATTTCCTTCTCCAGTTCATTTTACAGATGAGGAACCAAATAAACAGGTTAAGTGGTTTGCTCAAGGTCCCACAGCTAATAAGTGTCTGAGGCTGGATTTGAACTCGGGAAGATATCTTATTGACTCCAAGCCTGGCACTTTTTCTGCTGCAACACTTAGCTATAACAAAGAGGTAAATTTAGGCTTGATGTCTGGAGAGATTTCCTAACTTTCTAAAAACCTATTTGGAAAGTGATTGATTTTGCTTTCTTGGAGGTCTTCATGCAGAGGAGACGTCATGCATGAGTATAGTTTGTTGAGTATATTATAGTAGGGATTCCTTTTGTGTATGGGTGGTGGCTGAGAGACTTTCTAACTCTTACATTCCGTGATTCTGGCCTGGTTTTGGGGACTGTTTTGACAGTGAATTTTATGCCTCATTAGACTATGGATGCTGTGTTAGGAAGATGTTGGTATTGATCTATGTATTTATCTCCAGTTATTTTTGCCGTCTGTTATTTTAGGCTCTTTTCACTGGGATACTAGGTTAGCATAAATCAGGCTTATTTTCCCCATCTGTACTAATCCCAAATGATTTGAAAAAAGAGTGCTCTTATAAAAGTCATTAAGTAAGTAAATGATGGCTTTAGGAAAGCACCAACTAAAGATAATTTCTTCCCTGCTCACAGCCTTCTTCACCCCCTTTTTTTTTTTTTTTTTTTTTTTTAAACTTAGCCCAGAAGGTTATATTCCAAAGTAGATTATTTGGATAGATCTTGATGTCATAGAATTTTTAAAGGGTTTATTCTTTGGCTTAAACATGGAAATGTATCTTCAAGTATTTTTTCCAATTACAACTAATTTTTTTTTTAACATTCATTTAAAAAAATTTGTTTCAAATTCTCTCTTTTTCCTGTTTCTCCCTGCATTGAGAAGGCAAGCAATTTGATATGTTTTACATGTACATTCATGAAAAGCATTTCTATATTAGTCATGTTGTAAAAGAAAACAGACCAAAAAAAAAAAAAAAACAACAACCTCAAAGAAAAATAAAGGAAATTTTAAAAAAGTATGTTTCGATTTGTATTCAGATTCCATTAGTTCTTTCTCTGTATGTTTATAGCATTTTTCATCATCAGTAAATATGGAAACACCTTAAGAGTTCATAAACTAAATCAGTGATTCTGAATTATTTATATCAAGGGACTCAGTTCTACTTATAAAAGTCGATTTTTTTTTCATATTTCAATTCATTTAGGATATTTCACACCTTTCAGGCAATTTTAGGAACTGTAAGCAATAAATTTATAATTTATAGATTTTAAAGCAGTGTTGTCATAGTTTTTCTCATAGATGAAGCTAGATAGAGCATTACCTCTAGGAATAGGGTACTTTTAAAATTCACTCTTTTCCTGCGAAGATTATGAGTGTGTTAATCTTTAAATTTGTTACATAGTAAATGTTAATAAATAATATTAGCTAGATTTTTTTTTAACAGAATTATAAGATTTACAAAACATTTTACAGATATTTTATTTTGTTAACACAATTACTCTGGGAGTTAGATGCTATTATTATCCCCATTTTACAAATGAGGAACCTGAGGTTGAAAGATAAAGCAACTTGCCCAGATTTAGCTAGTAATGAACTGGGATTTGAATTCAGGTCTTTCTGATTCTGAGTCCTTTAATCACCTCATTGAATTGGGAGATTATCACTTTCATCTCCACTCCATCCCCATTTCTTCTCTCTCTTATCCCTTAAAGAGTTAGGGAGGGTTAGTGCTGAAGGAGAAGGGTAATTTCCGTTAAAGGGAGTAGAATGGAAATGGAACTAGGAGTAAGGAAGTATGGGCCTTAGTCCTGACCTTGTCACTGTTTCTTCTTCTTTCTTTTTTTTTGCCTCAGAAATTGGGGTTAAGTGACTTGCCCAGGGTCACACAGCTAGGAAATGTTAAGTATCTGAGGTTAGGTTTGAACTCAGGTCTTCCTGATTTCAGGGCTGGTGCTCTATCCACACTAGCTGGCCCATTGACTGCTGCTTTATAATACAGTTTTAGATCTAGGTACAGCTAGGCCATCTTCATTTGCATCTTTTTTTCATTAAATTCCCTTGAAATCCTTGACTTTTTGTTCTTCCAGATAAGCTGTTAATTTTTTTTCTACCTCAGTAAAATAATTTCTTGGGAGTTTGGTTGATGTGGCACTGAATAAGTAGATTAATTTAGATAGTATTGGCATTTTTATTATATTAGTTCAGCTTACTCATGAACACTTGATATTTTTCCACTTGATTAGAGCTGACTTTATTTATGTGGAAAGTGTTTTGTAATTGTGTTCATATAGTTCCTGACTGCCTTGTCAGGTAGACTTCCAAATATTTTATACTATCTACAGTTATTTTAAAAGAATTTCTCTTTGTATCTCTTCTTGCTGAATGCTTCTTTAAAATTACAAATTCACCGTAAAAAAGGAGAGAGTATTCATTTGTTGAGAGAAAAAAGAAATAAAATATTGAAAGATATGTCTAAAGATAATGGAGAGAATAAAAACTTAGTCAAATTACTGGTTACTGTTTGAGGTTCATGATCTTAAAGCTTATGGACTTAATGATTATTCTGAGAGGAATTTTCCTGACATATCCAAGATATGTATGAAACAACATTTCAACTGTCTTTATTTCTAGACTTTCTTGAGGGTCAGCAGTCTCTTGATCTTTGAATACTATCAATAGGACCAGAAATCAGTGGGGGAAAAAAAGGAAGCAGGTAGGGTTAAGGGAAGTAGATAAGGCCAATATTTAGGCGGGGAGGAATTATTTGAGCTAAGGATCATAGGCTGACGGAATGATGGGCTAAGCAGAATTGGAGTAGGGGGTTGTATTACTAAAGTCAATCCTTTTCTTACAAGATGCTATAAAAAAACTTCCTGGGGAAGGGATATTAGGATGGACAGTCAGCTAGGAATTTTACCCAGGAAGAATATAAGCTTGACCATATATCACTCACAACTTACAGGCTGGGAACCACTCTGAAAAATGAAGTACCACAGTAGTGTGGGGAAAAGAGTCTTAGATTGGAAGTAATAGGAACTGGATTCAAAAATAACTGTAGTATGACTTTGAGCTTCAGTTTCTGCTATTATAAAATGAAAGGTTCTTTTTTAGCTCTTAAGTCTATATTTATGGAAATATTTAATCAAGAACCATCTTCAGTGTCACTCACTGGAGCTAGGATTATTGATAGATTTTTTTTCTTTTTGATGGGAAAGAAGATGACGCGACATTTCTTGATATTTAAAAAAATTTGGATTACGTAAATCACAAAGGCTTAACAAAATATTCATATATAGGAAACTTTTATATAGCACTCATTAAAGCAAAGATTCTTAATTTGGGAGTCTGGAGCTTTTTTGGGGGAGGGGGAATTGATTTGGGATAACTATATTTCACTATAATTTGTTTCCCTCATAAGCTTATGTATTTTATGCATTTAAAAAAATTCTTAGATGGGGTCTTTAAGCTTTACCAGATTGCCAAGAGGTCTACAACAAAAATGGTTAAGAACTTTGACTTTAGAGGAAAGATACTTAGAAATAATAATAATGATAATGATGATAAATAATGCATTTAAATAGCATGTTAAGTTTGGCAAAGTGATTTACAAATATTTATCTGTGACGACCACGCTAAGACCCAGGACGCCCCAAAATCAGCTGGAGTCAGGATAAGCAAAAGTCCGTCTTTATTCTTGGTCTTAGACTCAGGATTGAACAGGATGGAAGCAGAATCTCTGCCACTGCCTTCCCTCGTCTACCTTGAGAGTGTGTCCCTGGCTAGCTTTACTCCACCTCCTAGTCCCTCCTACAATCCTCTGTACACCAATCATTGAGCCAGTATGGATAGTGGAGAGGACCATTTTCCAAGCATATGCCCATAGAGTACTGTTAGCCTCAAGTGCTCAGCAGTCCTGACCTCAGTGCATTGATTCAATAGTTCCAGCCCTCTACTTCTCTCCCGCTTTCTTTTGTTTTAAAACACAGGAATCACTGACTTCTTAGGATGGTAAGAGCCCCCAAAAGGAGGTGTGTAATGGGCTGAAGCTTGAGTTGATGCACTGGGGTCCCAAGCCAGTGAGGCTAAATAGTAATTGGACCATACTCTATTAATATATATGCTTGGAGAAAGAATGGCCCCCCGCCCACTCTTTGTGCAAGGCCTGATGTGTTGTATAGGAAATGACGATTTTGGTGGGTGGAGGCAGAGGGGCAGGAAGAGAGGCAGGGAGAGACTGCTGGCTGGGTTCCTGTTGCAGCTGCACACATTGTAATGGTGATCCCCTCTTCACCTCCGATCCTTCTTCACCTCTTCTGAGAATAAAGATTGAAGATTTTCCCTTAACCTGAATTCCTGACTCCAGCTGATTTTTCACAGAGGTGATCACACCCTCCCTGACTTCTCAGGAAAAGAGGTGAAAACACCAAAAAGGAGGTGATCACGCGCCCCCCCCCCCCCCCCCCCCCCCCCCCCCCCCCCCCCCCCCCCCCCCCCCCCCCCCCACTTCTCAGGAAGGGAGGTGAAAGCACTAAAAAGGAGATGATCACGCACTCACTGACATCTCAGGAAGAGAGATGAAAAGCACCAAAGGGAAGTGGGGATTGCTAGCGGGTTTCTGGGCTGAAGGCTCTTATTAGAAACAGATATGCGCAAACCCTTCAGTATGGGAGGTATTACACAAGCACATAGTAATAACACACAGGCTATTAGTGATGACTCTCCCCACAGTCAGTACAGGCTCAGTGTGGTGCAGCAGACATGAATTATGCATGCAAGTAGTGATATAACAAACAATATAAATCAATATGGTATCATAAGAGATTTCCAGAAGTCCTAGAAGGAGGATATGTAAACAACAGTCACACATATACCTTCTTCAGCAGCCAAGAGATAGTCCAAAACCAATCTATTGTCCATTGCATCATGTGTCAGGGAATTCAATGATCCCCTCAAGTTTTTGAAGTCCTGCAACAGTCTTTTTATGTGTTAGGGAATCCAATGATCCCTGCAAGTTTTTGAAGTCCTGCAACAGTCTTATCATTTCTCAGAAAATCCAGTGATTCCTGAGAGTTTTCAAGTCCTACAACAGTCTTATCATATCTCAAGAGAATCCAATGATTCCTGAGGGTTTTGAAGTCCTACAACAATCTTATCATGTCTCAGAGAAGCCAATGATTCCTGAGAGTTTTGAAGTCCAACAATCTTATCATGTCTCAGAGAATCCAATGATTCCTGAGGGTTTTGAAGTCCTACAACAATCTTATCATGTCTCAGAGAATCCAATGATTCCTGAGGGTTTTGAAGTCCTAAACAATCTTATATGTCTCAGAGAATCCAATGATTCCTAGGGTTTTGAAGTCCTCAACATCTTATCATTCTCAGAAATCCATGATTCCTGAGGTTTTAAGTCCTACAACATCTTATCATTCTCAGAGAATCCAATGATTCCTGAGGGTTTTGAAGTCCTACAACAATCTTATCATGTCTCAGAGAATCCAATGATTCCTGAGGGTTTTGAAGTCCTACAACAATCTTATCATGTCTCAGAGAATCCAATGATTCCTGAGGGTTTTGAAGTCCTACAACAATCTTATCAAAATGTCTCAGAGAATCCAATGATTCCTGAGGGTTTTGAAGTCCTATAACAATCTTATTATGTCTCAGAGAATCCAATGATTCCTAAGGGTTTTGAAGTCCAACAATTTTTGATGTCCATGAGTCAAACACCATAACTGCCATGCTCTTTCAGGAGTGGGCACAGTCAGCAATGGGACCATCTGATGTTTCTTGGGTCTTCTTTGTTTCAAGGATCTGCTCCATCTCCCTCTGATGGACAACGCAAATACGGCTCGTTGGCACCCACCTGATTCCTTCTCCACCTGTGGATATACAAGCAAACCCTCTCCCCCAAGCAGTTAACCTATCTGGTCCCTTCCATTCACCACTTTTTGGGTCTCTCCACATCACCTGGCGATTATCTAAAGATAGTGGAGCTGCTCGCACTGGACACTGACCTTCCTGTGGGTTATAAAACCTGTCTGCCAGAGCCAGTGCATCTTTGTCAAAAATCAAGAAATTAATAGGATAAAGAGCTAGATTTAGAAGTTCTCTAGGATTACCTGTGGCTCCCCCCTTTCTTTTGTTTTTGGAGGAGCGTCTTAATATCTCTGTTTCTCCTCTCTACTATTGCCTGTCCTTGAGGATTAAAGGGTATGCCAGTGGTGTGTAAAACCTTATACTGTGCACAAAAGTATGCAAAATGTTTAGAAGTATATGCAGGTCCATTATCTGTTTTTATGACTTGTGGCACACTCATAATAGCAAATGCTTGTATAAGGAATTCAGTGACCACTTGGGCTGTCTCTTTTGCTGCTGGTATTGCAAAAGTGAATCCTGAAAAAGTATCTACTACAACATGGATAAAGACAGACAACCAAAAGATTTATAATGGGTCACATCCATTTGCCAAATTTCATTGGGTCTCAAACCACGAGGGTTCTTCCCTGGAGGCAATGTAGGAGCGTGGAAAGGAAGGCAAGCTGTACTGGCTTTTACTATGCTCCTTCCTTCCTCTCTTGTTATTCCAAATTGCAAACGTAAAGCTCGAGCAGCCTGATGATATTTAAAATGAGATTCTTGGGCTTCTTGAAATAAAAGAATATTGGCCAGCATAGTTAGAAGGCTATCTGCCTTTGAATTACCATCAAAAATTGGACCTGGAAGTCCACCATGAGAGTGGACATGCAAGATATAAATCTTACCTGGATGCTTTCTTACTTGCTCTTGAAGTTTCTTGAAGAGCTGATATATATTAGAGGCTACAAATTTTAATTGGACTGTGGCAATTCTTTGTACCACACCTACTGAATAGGCCAAATCAGATATTATATTTACATCTCTTGGATAATAAGTAAGAGCTAAAATGATTGTATACAATTCATTCTGCTCAGTGGGCTGAAAAGGAGTTTTGAGTACTCTCTTTATAGTTAAGTCACGAGAGTATACAGCACAAATATGTTTGGATGCATCTGTAAAGATAGTTGGTCCTTTAAGAGGAACTTTAGAAACCTTCTCTTCAAGAATCCATTGCCAATTATGTAATAGTCTGGTTATCTTTAATGGAGACCCGTGTGCAAAATTTGGATCCATGGCCAATAAAATTTGTCACTCTGGGATGGTTTCACAGCATACATTAATTTGTGCATTAGTATAAAAGGTGTTTATCTTGTCAGGTCTTATCCCAGATAATTGTACTGCTCACCTAATGGCCTTTAATAAAAGTCTAGCCACAAGCACTGGGTAAGGAGTAAGGCTTTGTTCTGGTTGTGCTGGGAGTTTCACCCACTCTATAACACTGTCTCCTTGAGGAAGGACTGCTGTGGGTGTCTCTTGTGTAGCAAAACCCGATATTTCCAAGGGTTTTTGAGTGACCCTTTCAACCAAATTGGATAAAGCCAGTTCAACTTCTCTCAAAGCCTCTTGAGCTTCTTTTGTAAGCTGGGGTGGTGAGTTTAAAGCACTGTCTCCCCTTAAAATGTCATATAATGGTTGTAATTGATAGGTAGTCAAGCCTAACACTGGACGCATCCTTAAGATATCTCCTATCAATTTCTGAAAGTCATTTAAGGTGTTTAGCTTCTCTGTTCTTAAGGAAATTTTTTGCACTGTGAACACCTTAGAATATACTTCAGATTCCTAAATATTGAAAAGGATCATGTCTTTGAATTTTTTCCGGAGCTATGTGCAATTTGTAGTATCTTAGTGTTTCCATGGTCTTTTGTAGACATGCTTCTAACATTTATTCCTCAGGTACACATCCCAATATATCATCCATCTAATGTAGTAACATAACTTTTGGAAATTCTTTTCTTACTGCAATAAGAGCAGCAGCAACATACATTTGACACATAGTAGGGCTGTTTTTCATTCCCTGTGGCAAAACTGCCCATTCATATCTTTTATAAGGCTCAGCTAAGTTAATGCTGGGCACTGAAAAGGCAAATCTTTTCATATCCTCCTTATCCAGAGGGATAGAATAGAAACAATCCTTAATGTCTGTAACCCAAAGAGGCCATTCTCTAGGCAATTGAGTAGGAGATGGAAGCCCAGGCTGAAGAATTCCCATGGTTTCCTCTGTTCATTTACCTTTTTTAAATCAGTCAACATCCTCCATTTCCCAGATTTCTTTTTTACAACAAATACTGGGGAATTCCAAGGACTTAGAGAAGGTTGTAAGTGTCCTTGGTCAAGTTGCTCCTGTACTATATCTAATAAGGCCTGAATTTTATCGCTACCTAAGGGCCACTGTTCTATCCACACTGGTGTATCAGTTTTCCATTGGATAGGAACAGGTGAAAGTGTTGGCAGGCCTTCAACAGCAGCCCTGCCTAAAAAACCGAGGTACTCATTTTTAATCCTAATTGTTGTAAAATGTCTCTTCCCCACAGATTGATGGGGATTTTTTCAACTATAAAGGGAGTAACAACTCCTCTTTCACCTTCAAATATCCATCTCAAAGGGGTAGCACTAACTTCGGCTGCTGTTGATCCCCCTACGCCAGATATGTAGGTGTCTGCCTTAATCTTTGGCCAGTGACTGGGCCAGTTGGCACCTCTAATGATTGTAAGATCTGTACCTGTGTCTATCAGTCCTTCTAATTTTATGCCATTTATATAGATAGTGAGATAGATCGGTCAGCTGTCACAGCTGCTGTTTAGTATATTCCTGGATTTTTTTGCTTGGAGTCAGAATCTGGGCAACTATCACCAGATTTCTTATTAGGAGTCTGTATTAGTAAACCTGATGCTACTACTTCTGGTTGATAAGTCACACATTGTCTACCTGTATTAGTGACTGAGATGTTATCTGCACATTCCCCTATTTCCCATATCAGTGTGTGGATGGATACTGTTTTGTAAGTGCTCTCAGGAGGTGAAATGGTCAAGCCTACTGTGCCTGGAGGCAAGAAATCCATAGGCTGGAGAGGAACAGATTTCACCTCTCCAGGGGGTATCTCAGTTGTCCCAGCTTCATACAACTCTATTCTCCCCAGTTGTAATCCCTTTCTCCCATCAGATTGCTTCCTGGCTGGTTGATTGTGTCATCCCTTTCTCCCATCAGATTGCTTTCTGGCTGACTGATTGTGTAATCCCTTTTTCCCATCATATGGCTTACTGGCTGATTGGTCATGTCTGGGTACTGGACTTCTAGGCACTCTCTGGGTGCACCATTGTCTGCCATCATGCCCCAAGTGTTTTTGTTTTGGGCCCTACGGCTGGGCCCCTCATACCGTTTTCCTGAACCTGTCTACATTCTGAGGCCCAATGGAAGCCTCTGTTGCATTTTGGACATGGGGTATTGGGTCTTGTTCTCCCACCCTGATTTCACTTTGTCTCTATGACAACATTGAACTTTCAGATGCCCTACTTTGCCACATTGAAAGCACTGACGAGTCTCTCTGGAAGTCCTTTGCCAGAAGGGACCCTGTTTCCCCATGTTCGGATTTTGGGAAGTCTGCATCATTGTGCCCACTGTGGCACAGTGTCTTATGGGCTCCTCTAAAGGGGAATCCTTGCACAGTCCTAGTATAATTCTTCTACAAACCTCATTAGCATTTTCTTTAGCAAGTTGCCTTATCATAATGTCTGTTACTGCATTTTCGCCATTAGTTCGTATGACAGCTGTCTGGAAACATCCCACAAAATCAGCAAAGGGTTCATTTGGCCCTTGAGTTATTTTTGTGAAGGCTTCACCCTTGTCATTCTTATTGGGAAGCAAAGTCCATGTTTTGATAGCAGCAGCAACAATTTGCTCATATGCTGCTAAGGAGTAATTAATCTCTACTGAAATTTCTGCATAAGAACCTACACCTGTTTGTTGGTCACAGGTGATTGGAGGATTAACTCCACTATGACTATTTTGTTGGACTTGTATCCTATAGGGCTCACTATATTCAGAAAGCCACAACAAATTTTGTCCAGGTTCTAAGCATGTCCTTGATATAGATTTCCAGTCCCTAGGGGTTAAGACTTCATAAGCCAAATTCTGTAGTAACATCTTAACATAAGCTGATGTAGCCCCATAAAGAGTTCAAGCCTTTTTCAGGTCTTTGAGGATTTCTATATCAAAAGGAGCATATCTTCTACTTTCTTGACCTGAAGAGTCAAACTCTTGAATCACTGGGTATATCTCAGTTTGCAAATCACTTAAATTCTGGCCTTCTTCCCTGGCTTTAACTACTGCCTTTTGCAATCTAGTCATAGGAGAAAGTGATTTTTTTGGGGGAAGGTTTTGGTGATGTCATAGCCCCTCCTACTACTCCTTCCCCCTCCATCCCCGAAGGTGAAGTTGATTTCGGGGAGGGGGAGTGTCAAGAACCAGTTCTGGTGCAGGGGAGGTTGAAGCTACTCTGTGAGAGTGAGAATCACCATACCCTTCATCTTCACTTAACTCCCCATGCCCTCTGGTGATATCACTGTTAATCCTTCCTTTGTCCTCCTCATTTTGCTCACATTTCCTCATCTGGCCATTTTTAGAATTTTCCTTCTTTCTATAACTAGCAGGATTTTTTAAGGCCAATTGTATTATGTTGTATGTATAGAATGTTTCCTTGGAAATTGAATGAGGACCATGATCATTGTAGCATTTGCATAGTTGCTCTCCTAACAGCTTCCAATTATCTAGCCCTATTTCTTCTTCCTTTAAGAACCAAGGGGCTGTGCATTTTAATGTACCCAACAGTCTAGAGATCTGCAACCAAGTTACAATTAATCCTTGTTCCTAGATAAGCTTAAGTATGCTTTCTATAGTATCTGCTTGGGGTGGGACGGGGGTGGGTGTGGGGATGGGGCTGGATCTTTTCCCAATATCTGTCCCATTGTAGCTAGAAAAGGATACTAGTTTAACCCTTAACAAAATTAAGCCCCCTGTTTGTCTATTTAAATACTCATCCTATTTCCTGGTCACTGGAGACTTCTTCAGTGAAGTTAGGGTCCTCGGTTCCCATGCTTGGGCGCCAAATGTGACCCCTGTGCTAACACCTAGGACACTCCAGAATCAGCTGGAGTCAGGACAAACAAAAGTCCTCAGTTTTTATTCTCGGTCCCCAGAGGCAGGATTGAACAGAATGGAAGCAGAATCTCTGCTACCGCCTTCCCTAGTCTACCAGGTGAGTGTGTCCCTGACTAGCTTTACTCCACCCCTTAGTCCCTCCTACAATCCTCTATACACCAATCATTGAGCCAGTACGGATAATGGAAAGGGCCATTTTCCAAGCATATGTCCATAAAGTACTGTCCAATTGGTAGTTAGCCTCAAGTACTCAGCAGTCCTGACCTCAATGCATTGATTCAATTGTTCCAGCCCTCTGCATTTATCCTCATTACAATTTTTGGGAGGTGGGTGCTATTATTGAATCCATTTTACAGAGAAGGAAACTGAGCAAATAGCACCCACCTCCCAGGTTGTGGGAATCAAATGAGAAAAAATTTTAAAAATCTCCTTAGCACTAGCATAGTGATTGGCACATAATAGGGACGTAATAAATGCTTGTTTCCTTTTTTTTTTTTTTTTCCCCTTCCTCTAATCTTCTCATGTTTGGTGCATGAGGATGTTGGTTCTGGTTGCAAGGTGGTGAAAAGAACGAGAAGGGGAACGAGACAGCAAATTACCAGGTCATTGATTCAGGAAATGGTAGAAATGACTACAAAGCCAGGAGGTTAGAATAGAGACGTGACTCCCTGGCCTGCAAGCAGAATCAGATTAAATAATTGGGAAATATTTAACAAAATAAAGAAAAGTACCACAGAACATAATAATATGTGGTTTTATAAGTCAATATGTGACAAGTAGAAATCCTTATGTATGATTTAGTGGCCTCCATTGCTATTTGAATTTTCGTTTCTGACCCCATGGGTTCTTTCCCTTACCTAACTAAGACATATGTCATTCATTTTGAGGGCATTTGTCATTATTGCATTCTCTCTGTCTCGTGGATGAAATCCACAGAGAACTTGATTTACACTTGAAACTGATTATGAAGCAGTGTTGATTGTTAGTCTTATGAATATAAGGAACAGAATGAAACAACAGACTAACTTCCATCTGTGTTACTAGGAACTGCTAAGAGATTTGGTAATTTTCCCAGTTGAAGTAGAGGGAAAAGCCCCATTAAAAATGGAGTGATTACTTGTGATATAAAGCCATCTGCACCCAGACGGAGGACCGTGGGGAGCGAATGTGGATCACAATATAGCATTTTTGTTGCTGTTGTTTGCTTGCTTTTTTGTTTTTTCTCATTTTTTTTCTTCTTGATCTGATTTTTCTTGTGCATCATGATAATTGTGGAAATATGTATAGAAGAATTGCACATGTTTAAGATATATTAGATTACTTGCCATCTAGGAAAGGTGGTGGGGAGAAGAGAAGGAGAAAAAAATTTGGAACACAAGATTTTGCAAGGGTAAATGTTGTAAACTATAGTTTGAAAATAAAAAGCTTAAAAAAAAAGAATGGAGTATTTAAAGAGGAAAGAGAGGAGAGAAAACTATGGTTTGGAGACTTTAAAAAAATTTAGTTTATCTTTAACTTTGATCTAATTTAAAAATTTGACATATTTTGAGGTTGATTTTTTTTTTTTTTTTACTTTTCCATTTTAGCCCTTCCAGCGAGCCATCCACAATGAGAAAAAAAGAAGAAAGCCATTTTAGTAAAATTAACCAATGAATTTGAAAAGTGTGTCATTATTTGAGTTTGGGTTCAGTTTTAATTAATTGAAATTAGGTTCAGTTGCCAAGTAGAAAAGTGCTGCAGAGTTTAAATTTGTCATTTCATCAAGGTAGGAGTCTCTTAATTGCTTGGGGCAACTTGCTTAGTTACCTTCTGCTTTATCATATCTTTTGTTTTATCCCTAAGAGAAACAACTCAAAATAAAATTTGAATAATGGTGACTTTATAATATGGTCATATAAGTTTTTCGCAGGAAATGCTGTCTTCTAATAATTCATATTCATAAAGTACTCTAAAATTTGAAAAACACTTTGTTACAAACAACCTTTCAAAGTAAGTAGTTCCAAGTATTATTATCTTTATAGATGAAGAAACTCAAAGTCATTTGGCCATGGTTATATAACTAACAAATTATAGGTGGGATTTGTACTGTATGCTTTTTCTCCCCTACAGTGTATTTCTAATCCAGTGTATTTCTTCTAGAGAGCTATTTTTGAAAGTCTGACATTATTTGTCATGATACAGGAAGGTTGGGTTCAGTTTTAATTGAGTTACCCAAATAGAGAAAGGTCTATAGAGTTTCAAACTTGGCATCTTCATCAGTGAAGGAGCCTTTTAGTTCCTTGGGGAAATTTTTCTTATTCCTCTGTTCAAGAGTTTCTCCATGAGTAAAAAAAAAAAAAAATAATTGGACAGAAGTGACCTTAGAGGAAATGTTGGTACAGGCTCGAGGAATTCTTAATCTTTTGGTTTAACTGTTTTACATTTTTAAAAAATGGATATTATCACTAAGTAGTGTAACTTCACAAATATTCTCCTATTCTATAGAGACTTTTCTATGAGTAAAGGACTTAGGCTCAGATATAATGTTAGGAGAAAGACAATTTGAATTGGCATTGAGAAATGACTGGATGAGAAGCACCTCTCCATAAATAGCTAGTACAAATCCCACTTCAGATTCTTACTATTTATTGTGAACATGGGCAGGACATGTAATACCTCTTAGGTTCACAAAAGAGAGAATAATGTTTGCATTTACCTTCACTGAAAAGGTTATTTGTAACACAAGTGCTTTTCAAATCTTAAAATATTATATAAATTATTACTAAGAGTTTCCAGCTAAGAATGTAAGTGACTATATTCTAAATAAATAAAATCACTCAATTCTATTGCAAGTTATTTCTTGTAGAAACAAAACAAAAGATATTAGAAAGCTATACGTGTTTGTGGAATCAGGGAGAAAGTATATTTTATCCATGAAGGTCTGTGAAGAGAGAAGGAAGAAAGGCTGAACTACTTTTTTATGAGAACTGTCTTGTGGTGACTTTACAGAACTTTAATGAAGGATCTGAGAAGCTGGTAGCAGTACAGTATAGTTTAGTCTGTTTTTTATATTTATTGAAAAGAGAAAAGGATTAATTCTGAAGGAAAATATGAAGAGACTCA
Organism: Sarcophilus harrisii; assembly: GCF_902635505.1. Taxonomy (NCBI): domain Eukaryota; kingdom Metazoa; phylum Chordata; class Mammalia; order Dasyuromorphia; family Dasyuridae; genus Sarcophilus; species Sarcophilus harrisii. The sequence continues at coordinate 192,448,141 of NC_045426.1, forward strand.
ATAGTGATTAAAGTCTCTCCAAAGAACATTAAAGTGAAACTATCCAGATGAGTGAAGTGGCATTAACCAGTAATATTTTGAGGGCTGAAGTAACTTGAGCTAATTAATTAAAGAGAAAAGATTGCAAATTTACTAATGAAAAAATTATTCAATATACATACTCTTGGATCTTACATTCTAAGAGTTTAGGATTAAGAAATTTAAATATTTAGTAAAGACTTATATGTCATGCTGAGATTGGGTGCTTGTCAGAGAGTGTGGTCAGATTCTAGACTCCATTTATACCTGTTATATAGGGAATCATTGATGCAATTATAAGTTGATTGTACTGTATAGTAACCTTATTGTTGATAGTAAAAACATGGCACTAGATTAGATTTATTCTGTCAGAGTTAAAAGTTATGATATGAGTCACATGGAAAGTAAGCCAAACAATTTGTAAGAAATTATAGTTTTAACAAGGTGATTTTTTTTAATAACTGGGAAAAATCCAACTAGCTTTGGATTTTCTGAGTTTGTTTGGGTTTTGTATTTCTTTTCCCTTTTAGTGCCAATTGGTGATCTCAAATTTCTATAATTTTCAGTGCACATTCATAAATGTATATCATTTATGTCCTTGTCTTGTTCTTTAAAGTTATCTAATATATTTCTTTTGAAACATCTCCCAAATAAAGAAATAAAAAAATATTAAATCAGAAGCTCCCTAAAGAAATTATCAGCTGTATAAAGTTCAATTGGGAAAGTGATGACTCCAGATATTTAGGCTTAATACATTACACACAAGTATGGCAGATATGGTAGGTTCAAAACCAAATGTACCTTTTTAAACTTGCTTTTTTTCAAATTTCCCTATTTCTGTTGAAGGAACTTTTTCTGTTACCTAGCTTTATAATGTTGGAGTTATCTGGGACCCAGTGGATAGAACTATGGGCTTAGAGTCAGGACCACCTGAGTTCACATCCAGCCTCAGACACTAGCTTTGTGATTCTGGGCAAATCACTTCATCTCTACTTGCTTCAGTTTTCTCAATTGTAAAATGGAGATAATAGCACTTACTAGGGTTGTTGTGAAGATCAAATGAGATATTTATAAGTGTTTAGTATAGTGATTTATGGGGCCATCTCCACTTAATCTGATCTATGTTTTCCCATTGGATGAAAGAGTAAGATTGTGACTTTGCACACCCTTGCCTTACTTAAATCCAGTTTACTCTGAAAATCAAGACATCACCTTCCTGATGTTATGGTCCTCTTCAAAAAGGAAAGACAAAACAACATGGTAGTACCTGGCAGTAGGCCTATATAAAGGCTTATTTCCTTTCATCCCTTCTTCCTTCCCTCCTATTTATTTTACTTAGCCACTCACTTATCAAGTCTTATTGATTCTACTTACACATATATTTCTTGTTAAAACTACCATCAAAGGCTAGAATCTCATCACATCTTTAATGGACTACTGGAATAGTCCCCTAATTGGTCTTTTTGTTTTCAGCCTTTCCCCTTTGTTTCCCCCAATGTTCATGATTGCTGCCAAAAATAACCTTCCTAAAATAAAGGACTGACTTTCATTCTGCTGCTCAAAAACCTTAAGTAGCTTTTCATTGCCCCAGGATAAAATCTGATATCCTCAGGCTACCATAGACCTTATATGTAATCACTCCCTACTTGCTGTTCCAGACATATTTCATAGGACTACTTTTCATGAATTCAGTTTTCTGGATGATTGAAATTTCTATTCTGTTCATTCACAGAAGCCATCCTTCCTCTCTCCATGGTTCAGAATAATTGGTTTCCTTCACTACTCAGCTCAGATAACAAAATAATATTCCATGATACAATGAATGGTATAATTGTTCAGTCTTAGGAATTCATTTAGAGTTGTCACTATTAATAATACTTTAAAAAGAAAGTTCATTTCTTCATCTTTTTGTGTATTTTATTTGTCTAGATAGATCTTAAATTTTCTGAACTCAAATCCTGCCTTGATATTTAGCTATATGACTAAAGGTAAATCTCTTAGAGCCTTAATTTTCTCATTTGTAAAATGGGAATAATATTAACTATAGAAATTCAGGGTTATTTTATGGCTCACAAAAGCACTTTTTAAATAAACTTTGAAGACTGTATAAATATCATTATTGTTATTATTATTAATTTTTAATTCCCACAAGTCTACATTCTCCATACCAGGGTCAAGAAGTATCTATCTTATGATGTGTTTTTTGGCTAGTTATCAATCATATATATTCATGAGGACAATAAAATCAACTTGCTGGTCCTTTTCCTTCTCTAAGTAGCTAGTGAAGAGACTTGAAACTGCTAGTGTCTCAACTCTATAGCATCTGACATAAAATTTCAGTGAAATGTGTTTCAAAGATCTTGGTATTTCAGGAAGAAACTATGGAGCTAGGTAGTGCATAGTTAGAGTACTGGGTCTTGAGTCAAATGTGGCTCAAATGCTAGCTGTATGTCCCTGGACAAGTCTCTAACCCTGTTTGTCTTGGTTTCCTCATCTGTAAAATGAATTGGAGAAGGAAATATACATTTCAGCATATTTGCCAAGAAAACCCCAAATGGGATCACTAAGAGCCAGACACTTAAAACAACTGGGTAACAACAACGAAATTTTAGGAAGATTTAATGATATTGGTCAGTCTTACTTTCTCTTTTAAGTTTATTAATAACTCTTTGTTTGCAGAATTGTCAGGGAATTTTCTGAGAAATAGAAATAATATGTAACATCCATTGCTTTTAGGTTTGCAAAGTGTTCTGCATATATTCTTATATATGAAATAAGCAAGTAGTCATTTCTATTGAAATTAACTTATTTCTTTAAAAATCTTTACCTTAAAAAACAGCATGTGAATGGCAGCATCATTCTTTTCTATATAGGTAGGATTTATGTAGATCTTAGATTTTTAAATTTCCCACCTTTATTCAGAGTCAAAATGCTTTGATATTTAATTTTAGTTGTATGAATAGGTAAAAGACAGGAGAATGGCACTTGACAAAAATAATAATATGACCTACATAATTATCAGGAATGTAAGCAAACATGTCTGTAAATATAATGTATTATTTGAATTCATGATCATATGGGTGGGTTTTTTGTTTATAAAGAATTAGTGAGAAGGCGGCTTTATTAGCAATTTTGTATTCTACTAGTGATACCTTTTTGATTTTGATTAAATGATTCATTTGACATCAAGAACCCCATTCTGTCATGTTGAAACTAGAATTATTTGGGGCTGTTTTTGGTCATGTGTACCCAGAAGTAGTGGCAATTTAGTCTATTTATTTTATGCTGAAAAAGATAACAACAGTATTGTTACAGTTATAATGTTTTTCACTTTTAAGTGAAAACATCTGTTTGTTAAATTTGGGTATAAAACTAACATAGACCTTTTTTTTCAACTATGGAATATTGATAGATAACTGCCATATAATGTTTTATATTTTTATAGAAAGATTTTACATGTGTTAATGTTTTTGTGACACCCCTTTGATGTATCTCTTCACAACATTTTAACTTGAGAAAATTAATTGGGATGATTCAATGAGCTGGAACAGAAAGATTTAACTAATTTACAACAGCCAAATGATGAAGTAGTTCCAAGTTCTGATGCCTAGACCTCAAAGCCTTACTAATTTAAAAAAGAAGACTTGTTAATTTTTTTCCCCATATACTGTTACCACATGATAGCCATAGACAAGAAAGGTGGGGTATTTAGAATGTAGAAAAGAAAGCAGAACAGGGAATGGAGTCCTTTATATGTTTTCTGACTGAAAAACCAAAACTGAATACAGAATGTCCCCATTTTTTTGTTTTGCAATACATTCTTGAAAATTTTGTCATAAAAGGAGTTATTGAAAGTGGATCCTATTTTCCTATAGACAATATGTTAAACTTACAAAGAGTTCTAGTCTGGTGATTTATTATGGCAAAGACGTGGCTAAATATATAAAATCATGGACCATTCTGGTGTCAGAAAGGCCCGAGTTCAAATCCAGCCTCAGACATTGAGCTAGATGAACACTGAGTAGATCATTTAACCTTTGTTTTAGTTTCTTCGCCTGTAAATTAGAGATGATAATTGTGTCTACTTCCTAGAGTTGAGGATAAAATGTGCATATATATTAATTAATGAGTTTTTATTGAGTGATAGGCACTGGCAATATAAGTACAAAGACTAAAACAATCCCTACTTGTTAGGAAGCTTACATTCTAATGGAGATAAGTAAATTTTAAAACAATTGTAGCATAAACATAAAAGATAAATGCAACACACATATACCCAAGGTAATTTGAAAAAGGAAGATATTAGCAGTTGTGCATGGGGGGGTGAAAGGAGGTAGAGAGTCAAGAAAGGATCCATGTGGAGTATGGAGCTTCAGCTACATTTTAAAGAAAGAAAGGGATTCTGATGTGGAGGTGTGGAGGAAATACATTACTGAAAAGTCATGGAAGTAGCAGTTGAAGGGTCATGTATTAGGAGATCACTGTGACTGAAGGGGGAGTTACATATCATAAGGCTGTTAAGATAGGTTAAGGTAAAGTCAGTAGAAGGATTTTAAAACCCACCTAGAGAAAGATATATCATGAATACTTTTTTTAAAAAGATAATTAGAAGGTTTTAGATATGGCAAAAAAAAAAAAAAAACCCAAAAAAACCAAAAAACACAACACAACAGCACCAAAAATTAAGTACTATTTTTGTAGGAAATGACTGGTTACTGTGGGTAGGAGTCATTTTCAAATCTTTGCCTCTGTACAAGCAGACCTTAAGGTATTGTTAGAGCAAAAAATAAAATAATACCAAACTTACAAGGGTGTAAAAACCCGTAGAAGATATGGTGGTGCATTGTTTTAGCTTAATCTATTTAAGTAGATTGTTGATGGAAATTGAATAAAAGGACATATATTAAAGTAGACAATTACTATTTTCTAAAAAAAAGTTTTGAGTATAAACTAATTATCCTAAAACTAAACTAAAAAAGCCACCTTCACCAGCAAATCCTTGATCTTTTTTGTTTCTGATTTAGAATATAAATTCATTTGTAAAATCTTGTGGATGTTATCTCATAAAACTGTGAAAAGCAATAGAAAATCAAGTTTATAGAAAAATTAGCCAGAAATCCAATTAAACAAAATCATCCTGAAGGCATTGTAAAGTGATTGTAAAGATTCATATGAAACTTCACCACCTATGACAGTAAAACCCCACTGCATTTGGATCTTTTATGTCATTATTTGTCAAGGGCACTATGAGAAATGTGCAGATTGCACTGAGGAAAGCAAGTACTATTATGGAAAGGGTAGCTAAACTAGAACAAATTTATAGAGAACTATGTGGAAGGAAATGCAGTTTTGAAAGAGTTGACGTGTTTATTCTCAAGATATATACAAGAAGAGAAATCAAAACTTTGGGGGGAAAAGTGGATATTATTCCCTCTTCTCCCCCCCCCCCAAAGCTAACCATTGACTTATATGCCTTTATATTCTTTTCTCTACAAACCATGACTTTAAAGGCTTTCCACAAGGTATCTTGCTTATTATGCATGTCAAAATAACAAAATTCCTTAAACAGTGAAAAACAGGGATAACCTTGATTTAATCTCTGATTAGTAACATCACAAGAGGCATGAAACAAGGTGACAAATGCTTGCCAAAAGTGTTGGAGAATATCTGTTGAAGATTCCTGGTAGAAGAGGTATAGATGGTGAGGTCTTCGAGATCAAAGCTTCTCTAATTTCTTAAATTGTGGGTCACAATGCCATATGGAGTTGTGTAACTGAATATGGAAGATTGCAAAAAATTTGGCAACAGTAAAGAGTATCAAATATTCTAGCAAGATTTGTACAAAAATAAGCACATTCATCTCAGTATGCAAATTTGCTTTTGTTGTTAATGAATGGTACATTTATATGTATACCAAAGAATTGTTTTAAAATAAATTTTCTGATTTATTATCAGTAAAGGTTTAATGTGTATGTATATATATATATATATAAAACCAGGGTTGCATAAAAATTTCTTGGGTGAAAAGTATTTAGACAATTCTGTTTACAGATAAAATTAAGTTGATTACGTTAATGCGTAAAACATTGTAGTCCTAAACGAGGTCTACAATCAACTAAATGGATGAAGAATCCCTATATACATCATGGGAAGCAATTACATGAAGGATTTGGAAGAAGTATGGGGGGAAAGGCGATTTAGGAAGCTTTTTTACAACAGATATTGATAAGTGCCTGAATTTAGAAATAAATGGAGAAGAGGGGCAAGTATGAGATACCTTATAGAACCTGTAAGATTTGACACCTGATTGAATAGGAAGGATACGTGAGGGTAAAGAGTTCAAGATGATTTCTAGATTATAAGTTTAGGTGAAAAGAACAATGGTGATACCCTGGAAAGATAGGAGAATTGGGGGGGGGGCGGGGAGAGAGGGAGATTATAATCTCAGTTTTGCATATGATGAATTTGAGATGTTCAGGGGGCAGTTGCAATGATTTAGATGCTCCAGACGTCGTATTTAACTTTTCTGTTAATGTATAAATGTATGATCTTGAGACAGATATTCCAGATCATTCCTATGATAGAGCTGCCTTGAAGTACTGTATTTAGGGCCTTACTATGTATTTAATGATGTTTTATTCTACTGATAGTCATTTTGAAAAGTATTGCCCAAACCAACATTTCTCCCCTTCATTCTCTCCTACATTCTTGGTTTTTGAAAACTACAAAGTATAACTGCCCAGAGTCAGACCAAATAAAGAAAGGGACTCTGTGATGTGGAGGAAATACATTTTCAATTTGTTTAGATACAGTTTGCCTTTTTAAAAGCTATATTTAATAAGACAGTAACAAAATTACTAACCTTTGTCGGTTTTTTTCTTGTCAAAAAGTGTTTTATTGATTTTCTTTATATATTTTGGGGCAGCTAGGTGGTACAGTGGATAGAGCATCAGCCCTAAAGTCAGGAGGACCTGAGTTCAAATTTGGTCTCAGACACTTAACACTTCCTAGATATTTGCATCTGTTACTACCCTCCCTGGTAATAAATGAGTATAGTTTGGGAGAAAAAAATCAATATGTTATCCATGTTTGAAAATACATATCTCCATATCACAGAGTCCCTTTCTTTATTTGGTCTGATTCTGGGCAGTTAGTTATACTTGTAATTTTTAGTAATTTAATATAATATTTATTTTGTTCTACTGAAAGTACTTATATCTTGGGGAAGAACATTTATAGTTCCTTTTTTTGTTTGTTTTTAAAGAAAATTCCATTCAGAAATTATTATTTGTATGGCTAACATATTACTCTTTATTTTGAAAGGGTAGATTCTCCTAATAATTGGGCTTTGTTGTCTAATTGTATAAAGCTAGATTCTTGGCCATTGCAGTATTTTTAACTTCCAATTAAAGAAACAACTTTTAAGTTGTTTAAGATTTTAATCTTAAACAAACAAACAAACCAACAAACCCAGGAGTTAGGCTTTTTTTTTTTTTTTTTTTTTTTAAGATACTAAAATTTCAAAATTCTTTTGCTTTGGCTTTCCAAGAGTACATTCATTCTGTCTGTCCTCTTCCAGGAGGGAGGCTGATTGTATATGTAAAACAACAAAATGGGATATGTAGCATAATAATTTGTGGCATACCAAAATATTTAGTAAAGATTGCATTTTTGCTTGAGTAATATGTAGTATAGCATTAAGGACTCACTCTCTTTGCCAGAGAAGTCTACACAAATCTGGTGGTTTCTTTTTTTTGGGAGGGGGAGTGGGGCACATGCAACATTGCAAGATTTGTGATCTATATAAAGGTTGCTTAACTCCTTCCTGTCCATCTGGGGGGTAAAAAAAACATTTTTAAAAATTTGTCTCCAGAAAGACAAGTTGAGTTTGGATTTAACTATTGAATTTTGCTTCAGCTTTTTTTGGGGGGAGAGAGGAGTATGGTGGTGATAAATAGTTGGAGAATGGGGTCAGTACCATTTTGGGTAACAAACTCTGTGTTTGGGACATAAATAAAAGTGAAAGCATTTCTGACTTTTAGTCTTGGCTCTGACACTAATTTGGTCCTGTGACTTTGAATAAGTTGCCTGATCTCCTGGCCCCAACTTCCTCATTTACAGTTGTTGCACTACTAATAGTGTCCAACCTTTAGGTTAAGTTATTATAAGAGTTCTGCTAATCCACACGTTTATCAAGTATTGCCATTATTTTTTCAACCAACAAATACATTACTCTCATATAGGGAGGGAGCTGCATAATTATTTGAAATTAAATGATTTTATGTTTAAAATGTTGGGAGTCACCAAAGCACAACAATTAATCCACAAGTATTTATCAAGAGACTCTTAGGTCCTCTTGGAGGACAGCAGCAAAAATGAAATTAGCTCCACATTCTCCAGGTTTAAAATAAGCCGGGTAATTTAGGATTTAGGCCAGGATGTCACTAGACATCTTCTATTCAATTTTTTCCGCGTTATTTGAACATCTCTTGCAGTTAGTCTATTATAGAAAGGACTGCCAGTTAGAATAGGATTTTCATCCTTCAGGATGATGAGGAGGGAAAGCATTCCAGGCATGAAGGACAGTCTTCAGAATTTGAAATTTGAAGATGGAGTTTTTTTTTGGAGGGAGAGCAAGGAAGCCAGACTGAAAACTTTAAATATAGTTTTTCAATCCCTTGAGCCAAAGTGGTGAATTGGAATTAGGTATCCAAATCCTCAGGCAGAAGTTGGATTTGTATATAAGAACTGAGTCTAGTGGTTATATGACGAGTATAAGGGAATTCAATACCCTCATATATTAGGAGCATCTTTAGGGTACCTCTAACGCCCTGCATCATTTTCTTAATGGCTTTTCATCCCCACTGTATCACAAGTGAACAGCATGTACATATGTAAGTAAATGTGTATATACCTACGTACGTATGTAATCTCATTGTAATAGTAATAATATTCCAATTATGTCATGTAATTTAGGGAGAGTTGAGGCACTAGAAGTTGAGAGGACTAGTAAAACGGAATTGATCCAGGATGTAATTCTCTGATTTTTATCATACAATCTTCACAAAACTGCACAGAAAATAACATCTGTAATTAGACTTGACAAACAAAGGCAATATGGAATTTAAAGATAGAAAAAAAAAAGGTGCAGTGACTCTGATTAAATATTTTATATTTCAAAAAACCTTTAGTTTTTTTTTTATACTATATTTCATTATTTTGAACCAAAAAGTAGAGAATACTGTGTAAATTAGAACTGAATTTGTGCAGAAGGTGAGAAGTCATCTATCACGTAGTGTTTGAGGTTTTTTATGTGAGTAAAATTATTGGAACAAGCAATTGTGCTCCTAGCAAAATGAGCTAGACTAGATTATAGTGTGTTTAAGCCTGGGGGACGGTTTTAGCAAAGCTGTAGCAGACCTATTTTATGGTTAAGCCATTTGATTAAAATATCATAGGACACAAACATCAGAATTTTAAAAGCCAGAGTAAGGGAAGACAAACACCATGAAGCAGTTAGAAATTGTCTAAAATAGCTCTTTTTTCTAAATTGATCAGGGATATACAGGTGTACACTAATCTAAATATTTCAGATAACTTAATTATGATATTCACTTTGTGTTATTGCAGCAGAAGATGGAACAAAGTCTCACATGACTTTCTGTTTTGTTAGTTGTTCTGCCTCATGTGTGCTGTTAACAGACACTAAGTGTCATCTTGTGATATACTGGTGGTGTAAGTGGGGAAAATTACACTTTGAAATAAGACTGTAGGTCTATTTTTAAAAAAGAAATACTGGGGCTCATGATTTAAAGTAACTCATTCATGGCATATTATTTTGATCAGGTTGAAACTATACATATATGTGTAAATCTGAGACCCCCAACTCCCAAGTATATGGGAGATGGAACAGAGATAATAGATCAATAAAAAGATCATTTATTTAGCATCTGCTATATACCAGGTATTGTGCTAAACACTGGAGACACAATGAAGCAAAAAACCAGCCCTGGCCTCAAGGAGCTTACAGTTTGTTGGAAATACAATACACACACACATATAGATAAAGCAGATAGCCAGATACATAGGGTTTAATAAGGAAAGCACTAAGGAATTGGGGAAAGCTTCCTGTAGAACATACAGGATAAATGATATTTAGTTGATAATTAGTTGATAATTAGAAGAAGCTAGAGAGGGTCAGTAAACCCACTGGAGAGTGATTGTTCTAGACATGAGAGACAGCTAGAAAAAATGCCTGGATCAGAGTGTTTGTTCCCAGGACAATCAGGAAGCCAGTGTCGGTTAATTGAAGAATATGTATCTAGGAAACATGATATAAGATGATTGGAAAGGTTTGTGTGTATGTGGAGGTGAGGTTAGGAAGGACTTTGAATGTTAAATAGCAGTTTGTTTTTGTGCTGGAGGCAATAGAAAATTTGGACTTCCTTTTCAATCTGAAAGTTTGGTACACCAAACTTTCCTACAAGAAAGGTAGATTAAAGAATCATTAACATTAAAGAAACATTAACATTTTTAGTGATTAAATCCATGGGACCACATGAGATCACCAAGTGAAAAATAACAGAGGGAGAAGAGGAGAGGGCCCAGGACAGAACCCTGAGAAACACCTATAATAGAGGGTTACAATCTTGACGAAAATCCAGCAAAGGAGACAGAGGAGTAAGCATATAAGTGGGAGGAAAAACAATAGTGTTCTAAAAACCTAGAGAGAAGAGAGTATCAAGGAGAGAATGATCAACCAACAGTAAAAGGTTGCAGAGAAGTCAAGGTGAATGAAGATGGAGAAAAGCCCACTGGATTTGGCAACTAAGAGATCATTAGTAACTTTGGAAAGAATAATTTTGGTTGGAATGATAACGTCTGAAGCTGGAGAGGAGAGAAAGGAGATGGCCTTTTTCAGGGAGTTCACCTATAAATAAATATAGGCTGATAGGGATAAAAGAAAAAGGAAAATTTGAAAAAAAATGAATGAGTGGATATGCCAGAGAAGGCAATCTACAGTGGAAAAAAGAATGGGATCACTTGAACAAGAAGAAATGAGGAATAGGAGAGAAAAGGGACTTCATGATAAAAAGGCTCAATTTTTTTTTTCTGTAAAATAATAAAAATAAGTAAAAAAATTATTGATAATAAAGAAATAAAAATTTTTTAATGAAAGAGAGGTGACCTTGGGGTCATATGTCTTTGGACAACTTCTGGGTGTTCTAGGCAAATCTTTTGTACAAAAGGTGCAGATCTTATTTGAGAGTTTACTGTACCAATGCAGTCACAGGCTTAATCCTTATCCCTATACTTATAAATCATTTTACAAATTAAACACAATAGATTGCTTTGAATATATTTTTCAATTGCTAGAAAAGATACTATAATAAGAATTTAATTTAATTTAAAGCTGCAAATTATAGATAGAAAATATTTCATTTGGCTTGAAAATAGATGACTTTGTGTTTTTATAGAAATGGATATTCCCTTCTTTGCTAATACAAACTATGGCCCATTTGTTAACTGCTTATTCTTTGCAACTCTTTTCTATGCCCTCCCATAAAAGTTTGCTGCACTGACTATTGACTATCTTCCCTCACCCGTCCCTTCTTCTTCTTCTTTTTTTTTTTTTTTTTTTTTTTTTGCTGTATAGCTAGCACATTATTTTTACAGCAGTATTTCTTTGACATCCTTTAAAAGTCCATATTCCTATTATACTTTGTTTGTGTATATATATATATATAAATACACACACACACACACACACACACATATACATATATCACAGCCTTATCATACCTACCAGGCACCTTTATGTTGTACATTTCCTCAAAAACCCACTTTCAGGATTTTGGTCACTCTAGTATCCTGTATCTTGTTAACATACAACATTGGAGACTATTATTATTAGAAAAGATGAACCTTTGTTTCAGGAAGAAGTCTGGGACTTAAGAATTAACATTTTTTACAACCTGCTTACTGTGTGGATTGAGTCCCAGAAAGGAAGAAGTGTTATTTTCATTTTTATTATTTTATTGCCCTCAAAGTATCTAAGTTGCTCAATTAGAAACAGCTTCATTTCATCTGCTGTGACTTGAACGCTAGAAAGGAAAGGATATCATCTCTAGTTTTATTGCTTTATGGCCTTTTGCCTATCTAAATTGGTTAGTTGCATGAAGCAGTTTCATTTTACTACTTTGTTAATTTTCATTTTTGCTGAACAGTGATTTGTGTGCATTGATTTCTATCTCACTGCACTAACATTTCATTAATATGACTAAAGTACATGTTGTTTCTGAAAATTTACACTTCTTTTTAATTGAGGATAGATATGTAAATGCAAATTTTAAAATGAAAGGCAGAGTCATTTTTGAAAATGCAATTCCTGCCTCAAATAGTGGCAAAAAGAGAATTTAGAAATTTGACATTGCATAAGATCCCTGTTGAACATAGAAATGAACGAAAGGGAAAGCAATCACTGTAGAAGTTAAAAAGATGATACTAAATCCACATGTAATATATAAAAATAACAATATAACAAGTATAATAACAATAATAAAATGAGAGAACATTAAGTATCTAGCTTTGAGAGAACTTAGCTTCCCCAATTTTATCAATGTTCTTTATATTGTTTGGGTTATTTTCTGTTTTATGACCCAATAAACATTAATGCAGTAGCTTTTTTAAGCATCAGGTGCTATATTTTTTCCCTCCCTTCCTTATTTTCCTCCTTCCCCAAGACAACAATCAATCGGATATAAGTTAAATATGTGCAATCTTTTAAAACATTTTCCCATATTTGTCATGTTGTACAGGAAAAATCAGACCAAAAGAAAAAAAAAACATAAGAAAAACAAGCAACAAAGGTAAAAAACGAAAAAGTGAAAATACTATCCTTTCAGCCACAGTCGGTCTCCATAGTTCTCTGTCTGGATATGAGTGGCATTTTACATCCCAAGTCATTTGGAATTGTCTTGAATCATCACATTGTTGAGAAGAGCAGAGTTCTATCAGAGTTCATCATTAAATAATCTTGTTACCGTGTACAGTGATGTCCTGATTCTGCTTACTTCACTCAGCATCAGTTCATGTAGGTTTTTCCAGGCTTTTCTGAAATCAGTCTGCTCATTATTTCTTATGTAACAATAATATTCCATTACCTTCATGTACCATAACTTCTTCAGCCATTCTCCAGCTAATGGGCATCCACTCAATTTCCAGCTATTTTTTCTTTTTTTTATTATTTCTTTGGGATATAGACTCAGTAGTGAGACTCTTGATATGCTTCTTGATATTTGTATGTTCATATTGGCTTTGTAAAAGAATGTGAGGAGATAGAAATAAATATCTTGGGGCACTTTGAGGTTTGGAGCAAGCCATCATTATTTGAGTATGCATGACATAGTATCAGCTGCCCAACTAGAGACCCTAGGTCTCTATTCACCCAATTCACCCTCTCTTGTTCTCCTGTTTTATTGAATCACTTTATATGGATACATGTGGTCAATTGCTGGATGTGGATAATTGTCATTAAAAAAAAAGTGAGGCTCACAGAGATCAAGTGATTTTCCCAAGTTCACAGAGCTAGTGAGACAGACAGTGCTCTGACATATAACGATGAGCATTACATATTTGCCAAATAAAATTATCTGGAGTAAAGATCATCAGTTAGTGACACTAATGATATGTCTATGATTATGAGGGCAAATTTGAGTGGTGTGGATCCTGGCAAGACTGACCAAGACAAACATTTTAAATTAAGTGATGTTTATCTTTTACACATTCCTATGCTTTTTCTTTTACTCTGGTCTTTGTCTTCTAGCTTCTTGGTTCCCATGAGACAGATTCCTAGTCCTTCTTGCTGGATAAATTCCTTCACTGTGGTCCTCCATGAGTAGTGAAGTGGTCCAATATCTCCAAAATTTCCTGACATTTTCAAATAGGTGTTAGGAGAAAGCAGTCAGATTAAGTTAATTAGAAAGCAGGTTAATCAAGACTTGGCTCCCATTTCTGAAAGATTTTAGATTATGTATTTGAAGATTCTTAGCCGTTTAAGTTTTTAAGTAGGTAAAAATGAAATACTAGATTTATTTACATAGTTTCCTGAAACCACATGCATTTTGAATGAAACACAATCCACAATCTTTTCCCTGGATTTCCCCCCCCTTTGAAAAACAGCTTATTATTCCCATAAAAGGAACATTTTTCCTCCATTATATAAGAAACCATTTGTCAGAGCTTCTCCTAACAACCTTCCAATTTAAAAAAAAAAAAAAAAAAGTTGACTCCAGCATTTGTATGCATAAGCAAAACGTATTACAAGTCTCAAATTCTTTGATTCTCTGAAAGAAATTGAAGGATTTGTACCTGATACCTTGGAGGCAACTAGATAGTGCAATGAAGTATTGGTAGAATGCTGATCCTGATTTCAGATCTTTCCTCAGATGCTTGTTGACTGTGTCTCTGAGCGAACATTTAACACGTGTTTGCTTCAGTTTCCTCATTTGTAAAATAGGGATAACCTATATCCAAGAGTTGTTGTGAAGAAAAAAATGAGAAAATATTTGTAAAGTGCTTAGCAGACTGAGACTGCATGGCATATAGTAAATACTTAATTCTCTCTCTCTCCCTCTTTCCTTCCATCCCTTCCTCCCTCCTTCCTCTCCACTTCTTCTCCCTCTCTCCCCCTCCCCTTCTCCCTCTCCCTCTTCCTTTCCTTCTCCCCTCTCTCCCTTCTTTCCTTCCACTGAGAATGGGTTAAATTGAAAGAATACCTGAATCTTGTCACTACCTGGGGTGGAAGGAGGAGAGAACTAGTACTCAAATTCACTTCCCTACTCTAGCTAAGTTGTTTTTTGTTCCTACATTTTTCTCTTTTTCTTCTTAGAGAGGAGTCTATGAGGTAATAAATAGAGATCTGGCCAAGAAATCTGGGTTCAAATATGACCTTTGACACTACTGTATGTGGGATGCTGAGCAAGTCAGGAAGAGAAATCACATTGATGGAGAGTTTTCTCATCTTATATCAGTGAAATTTCAGGTTCAGTTCCTGTTCTTATCCCTTTTTTTTTTTAATCTTTCCTATTATGTGTATATTTAACTCTATTGTTTTTGTTGTCATGTTATATAACATAAGACATGTTTTTAAGTCATATATGACTCTGTGTGGCCTTATTTGGGGTTTTCTTGGCAGAGATACTAGAGTGGTTTGCCATTTACTTTTCCTGGTCATTTTAAGGATGAGGAAACTGAGGCAAACAGGATTAAGTGACTTGCCCAGTGTAATATGGCTAGTAAGTGTCTGAGACCTGATTTGAATTTAGCAATGAGGAGTCTTTCTGACTTTAAACCCAGTAAGCTGGGTTTATAGAATGTGCTGATTCTTCTCTAGATTTAAAAGGCCTTTTGCACAAAAAAGGGAAATAAATCTAGAGTGGAAACACTATCCCATTTTATCAATTACTAACCAAAAAGATCGAGTTTGAGTCCTGTCTGATCCATACTGACTGTGTGACCCTGAGAAAGCTTTAGTGAGTCTCAGGGGCTCCTCTGCTGCCTCCTTCGAAGCAGTTCTTTCAGGTAAGTCTTGTGGAATTTAATGGGAGAGGGGAAAGAGTTAGGTCTAGATTTTGGTTAACATAGAAGTTAGATATACTTTAACATATTTAACATGTAGTGGACTACATGCCATCTAGGGAAGGGGGTGGGGGGAAGGACGGGAAAAGTTGGAACAGAAGATTTTGCAAGGGTCAATGTTGAAAAACTACCTGTGTATATATGTTTTGTAAATAAAAAGCTATAATCATAATAAAAAAAGAACATTATAGAAGTTAGGGTAGCTTGGTGACACAGTGCTAGGCCTAGGGTTTGCCTCAGTTTCCTTATCTATAAAATGAGCTGGAGAAAAAAATGGAAAGTTATTGCAGTATTTTTGCATGAAATCAGGGAGGACTTGAACATCGTTTCCAAAAGTGCTTAAAGTTAGAAGACTTAAGTTAAATCAATAGGACTCCCATGGAGGTAAGAGAAATTGTTTACATAAAAAGTAAACAGGATGGAGCAGGTTTTCTTTTCTCACTTTACCATGTGCTTTATAGAGAGTTTGTGTCCTGAGAATCATAAAGGTGACAATTTCTCATTTTCTTCTTTTTTTTTTTTTTTTTTTTTTTTGCCTCACAGATTTTTTCTGTAATTCTTAATGAGGATGCCACTTGTGGGAAGTAATTTTAAAAAGCCTATAGTTTGTTTTAAATTGCCAGGACCAAATTTCTACAAAATGTTCAGTGTTGTTGTGATTTTCCCCTATCATTGAAGTAGTAGAAATCTTTAGTCATATGATTAGAATACTTTATTTTATATCATCTTTTTGGAGAACCAGTCAAAGTAAGGAAAAAAGGAATACATAAAAACAAAAAAATAGCATCCCTCCTTTATCTCAAAAAATCTAAACTTGAAACTCAGTTATTTGGGCATTATTTGTTTCATAAGAGGATTCTCAAAGTAATCGGGCCCCCTAGTGCATTCAAAAATATTGTATTCTAAAATATTCTACTTATGCTACTTCTAGAAAACATGATTATTGTCAATATTGGGGCACACCTAAAGTAACACTATCTACATAATTCTTCAGTTAGCTGTACTTGAAACAGGGGCAAAGGAAAAGTAGAGAAGACTTATTTCTTCAGTTTTTGCCTATTTGAAATGATTCTTTTGTAACTTTAGTTTAGAAAGTGGGACCAAGAAATTTAAGAGGGTTCGATTGTGGGTCATGCTGCCATTGTGTGTTGATGTGAATTTTTTTTTTTTACAAGCAGTTGACAAAACCAGTATCTCCCGAACTTTTTTCTTTCTCCTCTCCTCCTATCTTCAAATTACCTCAAAGGCATAAATTAAAGGTGATTGGCAGGGGAAAAGGGTGAATACTGTTCCAAAACAAAAGCATAACAAAAACCTAGGAAATTAATTTAAGCTTTTTTAGAAATATTGAAGTAAACTGTGGTTTAAATTACTCTGATGTTAAGAATTAGCTTGGTAGAGTAGAAGGGTACAGACTGGGAGTCACGAACTTCAGGGTTCCTTCCATATCTGAAGTTTTGTTCCTGGATTCTTGGACATTCCTGACCATGGGCAAATCACTTTCTGAGCCCGAGTTACTTCATTGGTAAAGCAAAAATGATAATACTTATACTACTTACCTCAGTATTGTTGTGAGATTGTTGTTTTTAAAAGCTTAAATGGGAGTTATACCCATCCACAAGGAATATAGAATTTAGGTATATGCAGGTGTAACTGTAGTGTATGATAAAAAATGTAGGAAGTGCAAAAGGGAGAGTTGAATTAAAATGCCATTGGAGATCAGAGGATAATATTCTCACTTTGGATTTTGGGGAAAACTTCCAGGGGAAAGGTGGCATTTGAACTGGCCTTTAGAGGATTTGTAAGATTTCAACTCTCTCTGCTAATGGTGTTTTTGACAAAGTGTGTCTTTTGTAACATACAATTTTGTTAATAATGAAATTATGATGTAGGTGTTTAGGGAAACTTCACTGCTAGTTTTCAAATTATACAGATTGTTAACTTCTGATGGGCACTAATTGTGTAAGTTCCCTAGTTTTGTGTTGCTGACAATTATATTTTTGATGAATGTTTGTTTTTTAAATGAGAATATTCAGATGATCAGCTTCCTCTCAAGAGAGGGAACTCTGGGATATGACTATGTCTACTTTTGGTATTTGCCCAGATGTATTTTGCTTTGAGCTGGACATTAGTGATGGGATGAATAAGACCCCAGCAAGAAAGAGCATAGATAAGAGAAGGCTTTTTTTAAAAATTTAAATGGTCCGTTTTTGCAGTGGGCCCTTTTTGAATTCCCCTTGCAATTGACAAAATTATCCTGCTCCCAGTTATTGTATCCAATCAGAAGGCCAAGTTATGGATGTTGAGGTTATTTTTTCCTTATAAAAGAACCTATTGGTAACCTACTTCTTCACTAACTCCTTTAGGAATTTAG
Organism: Sarcophilus harrisii; assembly: GCF_902635505.1. Taxonomy (NCBI): domain Eukaryota; kingdom Metazoa; phylum Chordata; class Mammalia; order Dasyuromorphia; family Dasyuridae; genus Sarcophilus; species Sarcophilus harrisii. The sequence continues at coordinate 192,466,172 of NC_045426.1, forward strand.
CCCATTACTAAGCATCACAATGGTTAGCTCATTAGAACTTAGTCCACCTTATGACATCTTTTTTGTTGTTAATGGTAGGTTCAGTTAGGGAACTTGGTCTGATTTTTTTCTCCTTGTTAATCATTAAACTCCCTTTTAGAACTTAGACTGCTGTCAACAGCATAATAAATTCTCTGCTTCTTGACTTGGAAATGGTCTAAGCTTACTAATTCTTTTGAGACACCTTGAAACACTGGTCCCAAATCCCAATATGTTTTTTGGCTTCAACCTTTATATCCCATCACTTGTAAAGGATTAAAGAAATGAAAAAACTTGCTTAAGGTCACACAGATAGTTAACCCAGCCACCACTATAACTCACACTTCCTGATGCCTAAGAGGAATAGCCTGTGGTCTTCCTATGTAAGATCTAGAAACTGTTGTATTGAAGAGAAAATTTGTAGTAACTATTCATATAGCTCCCAAATGTGTATGGTTATTTTTAATACCTTAAATAAATGGGAGTTATTAAGCCCTTCCCCAAAGAATATAGATTTTAGGCATATACAGGTGTAACTATAAGCATATGATATAAAATGCAAGAAGTATAAAAGAGAGGGTCATTGGAGATGAGAGCATTATTAAATATTTCTTCATGAAATAAATACTCAAAAACTACATCCTTAAATTTAAAAGAAATAGGTAGCTAAAGCACTGGCATCTTATTATTTTTTTTTTTTTTTGAAAAAAGATACCTTAGCAAAATTTGAATAATAAAGATAGGAGGGGATAGTAGAAATTATTTAGATCAATGTCCCCATTTTATAGTTAAGGAAAACAAAGTCTGAACAGTCCAATTATTCCAGGTCATTGTAGAAAAGAGATTTTTCTAATAATCTTGTTGATATAGTTTCAACCTGTATCTGAAGATTGTTTTAGGGAGAATTTTTAGATCATTTAAATGCTGTAAAATTACTCACATTACCCAAATACCTGCACTTCTAATCTCAGCTGCAGGATATTTGGTACTGGTAAACTAGATTTGTTGTCTGTCCAGCAAATTGGATGACATTATCTGCACAAGAGGTGAGATGAACTATTCAGTTCATTAACTTTATATATGGCTTCCATAAAGAAACTGTTAGAACAAAGAATAGAGCAGAATCCTTAGTTGCTTCTTATGCTGCTGTATTGCTAGTTCCATTTCATTCATTTTCTATATTCTTCTTTGTAGAATATTAGATGTTGATTTCTTTTTTCTTCAATATAATTCTGTTGCTCCCTTGTCAGGAGACGATGATGTTGCATTTGCACTTTCTCATCCATTAACTTTTGCCAAACTCCTCTTATGATTTAGCTTTTAGTACAATTGATTAGATTTAGAGGCTGCAGGCTTTCTGTGAAATAGATGGCTCATAAAGGGATTGAATATGAAGTATTCACTTTATCAGCATTTTGTTCTCATCACCAGAGCTAACTAGCTGCAAACAGAAAATATGACTTCCTACCCAAACTCAAAAACAAAAGCCTTATATTTCAATTAAATTCAACATGCATTTAAATATCTATCACTGATAGATGGGGAACAAACAAGTCAATCAGCAAGCATTTATTAATCACTTACTCAGTACTGTAAATACTGTGCCAGCACAAAAAAGACAAAAGTAGAATAGCTCTACCTTCAAGGTCCTTTTTCCCCCCAAAGGGATATAATGGGTGTGTGTATATATATATTTTAATATGCATATAATGCTACATTTTGTCATGGTTTCCTAAAATAGTTTGGGTAAGAATTTGCACCCTCATTGAATATCTCTTTACAGCCATTTTCCCCTTACCAATAAACAAATCTGTCAAATAGTTTTTAAAAATTGTAAATCATAAAAAATTATCTTAATGCTTATATATATGAATGTATGTCACATCACTTAAATAAAAGTGGAGGCGAGAATCAGGTCACCTGTATCCTATCATAGCCTGCAAAAGACTTAGTTTGTTGCACAAACATGATTGAAAGTGCTTTTACCATTTGGTCGTATATCATTTTGCCTTTTTTGTCATTAAAAATCCAATATGCTATAATGTCATATTTATGGTGGTATATGTAAAAGTAATGACTTAGAGTCAGGAAGAAACTTGAAAACATTTATTGCAACTTCCTATTTTGCAAATGAAGATAGTAAAAGTCCAGAGGGATTATTGATCATTCCATGTTACACAGATAATTGTTAAACTAGAATTCAGACTCAAATTCTGTGATCCTAGATGCAAGATTTTTACAGGTTACACTAACTGAAATTTTAATGAATATTTGTTGCCTGAACAAAGAACATTGGATCACAGTTTTAAAACTATAAAGAACCTTGGAGGCAATCTAGTCCAGTTTCCCTCATTTTATAAGTAAAGAAATTTGAGACTCTGAAAGTTTAAATGACTCTCCTATAGTCATAGTGAGAATGTTTTTGATTTTCTTATTAGTGCATTGAAGATCTGTCATATAACAGGACAGAAACCATATTATCATTTTGAGGCACGTATAGATAGGTGATACAGTGAATAAAGTGCTTTGCCTGGAGTAAGGAAGATTTTTTTTCCTGAGTTCAAATCTAGCTTCAGACTTAACTGGACATCTAAGTGAGCTTGGACAAGTCACTTAACTTTGTTTGCCTCAATTTCCTTAACTGTGAAGGAAATGGCAAACTACTTCAATATTTCTGTCAAGAAAACCCTAAATGGGGTCATAAAGAATTTTATGATATTGAAACAATTGAACAAAAATATCCCATGGATAAGTCTGTACATAAAGAAGACCTGTTTGGGAATATGGATGTAATGTAGGCTGTAAACAGTACTTCTCAGGTACCAGTTTAGGATAAACACACCTATCCCTCCCCCCCCCCCAATTTAAGCAGAAACTTGGTTTGTGAATTATTTTTAGCGTTTCAGCCATAAACACACGTGGTGGTGTGTATTGCTTTGATCTTTAGACTGATTATTTGTTTAATTTGATCTATGGTATCTGATTAACTATATTATTCTTTAGATTACCTAGAATATTAGTCACTAGGTTTTTTCAGTATAATAGACAATGAGTATTCCTGGGCACATGGAAATCCATGCATCTTCCATGGGCCCCTTGGAAGTGGATACATGGGCTTCAAGATGCATAGACTGTGTCCCTGAAGCACTTCCTTCAGAAAGCCAGGCCAGAATCCCTTTTAAAGATCTCTCTATGACCTGTATGGCAGGGAGTGGAAACACCTGAGTACAGCTCAAAACTCTGTACAGAGATGTACTGCTGGATGATTATAATAATTTTATCTCCCTGAAGTTTCTAGTTTCCAGGCCAATGGTGAAATCCCAGCTTGAAAGAGATCTTCCATGGATGCTGGGCAGAAATGTTCCAAGAAGAACCTCTATAGGTTCCTTAGGTGAGGAGAGCAGATGTGAAACCAAGAACTCTGTTATGAAGTTGGGTAATTGTATAGTAGAGTCATTTAAAAAAAAACTCAGTGAAGAGTAATGAATGCAGCCGAGCCTTAAAGCAGATTAATTAATGAACCAATCAGATGGGACATCTTATTATACACCAGAAAATTCTTACTACAGTGAAACTCTTTAAATATAGCAAATGTGGAAAAGTCTTCAATTACACTGGAGAAAAACCCCATAAATGTCAAATGTCATACTCACAGAATTTATATTGGATAAAAACACTATAAATGTAACAAATGGGAAACGCCTTTTGGCTTCAACTTGTCCATCAAAGAATTCACAAGAGAAAAATCCTACAAATATGAAGCGTATGGGAAAGCCTTCAGAGAGAGGAGAAGCCTTATTAGACATCAGAAATTTCATACTAGAGAGAGCCTATAAATGTGATGAATGTGGGGATGCCTTATTATATGCATCAAGAAATGCATAAAGAAGGGGAATCCTATAAAAGTTCGATTTCATCTGGAGTTGGGGGAGAGAGAGAAAAACAGGAAGAAAAGGAGAAGGAGCCAGGTTGGGGGAGAGGGAGAGAGACAGAGACACAGAGAGAAAGAAAGGAGAGAGGGAGAGATGAACGGAGAGGGAGAAGGAGAGAGAGAGAGTCTGTCCTTCCCCATTTCTCCTCCAACATTACTACTACTCAGCTGCTGGCCCTCATATTTGGACTATTGCAAGAGGTTGCTTGGAGGTCTGTCTGCCTCACTTCTCTCCACTCTAGTCCATCTTCCATTTAGACATTGAAGTGATTTTCATAAAGGACTGGTCTAACCATGTCATTCCCCTACTCAATAAACTCCTGGATTGTTTCCAGAGTCAAATAAAGAATGCTGTTTGGCATTCCAGGCTCTTGATGACCATTAGGTCATCAAGGTAGGTCACCCCTACCTTTACAGTCTTTTTATACCTTTCCCACCTGTATTCTTTGACCTAGGGTCACAGACCTCCCTGTTCTAGGAATGAGACACTTTTATCTGTTGCCCTCCATGCCTGGAATGCTCTCCCTCTCATCTCCAGCAAATGACTTTTTAGGCTTTCTTTGTTGTTGCGTGGTAATTAGATTGAACTGAGGGAGGATAGTGCAGGGTCAGTTGCCTCATTTTATCCTCCACAGCCATCTGGGTCCAGTGGCCAGCTATAGATAGGGAAGACTGGAGATGGCCCTGGTTGCTGTTGGAAACTCTAGCCTTTTTAAACTTCCTTCCTTCCTCCCTTCTTCCCTTCCTTCCTTCTCTTCCTCCCTCCTTCCCTCTCTCTTTACCTCCTTCCATAAATGTCAAGTTTTTCAGACTCCAGGTCAGGTGCTCTATATACACTGTACTTGTTTTTTGAGGCTAGTCATCCAAAAAGTTCCAAATGCATCAGTTGAAATGGCCTCTGGTCCAAATTTCTCCATTATTTTCATAAGAATGGCACGAAATAATTTATTAAAAGGTCTTTTTTGTCATCTAGGCTAGTTATATTTGTAGAATTTTGCTTATTTGTTAATTTAATAACTTTTTGATGTAATGTCCGTCTACTTTGACTTTTTTGTGATGAATCCATGTTAAATTTTTGTGATTAACTGTTTATATTCTAAATATTTACTATCTCACTAATAATGTATTATATAATTTTGAAATATATTTGTCATTATCCTGTCCTGTGCTTCTATTTTATTCATATTTCACATATCAAAGACAGTGACTCAATAATAATTTAATTCCATTTTTAGTTTTTATGAGAATTTTTATAAGCATTTATCTCCTTCCTCAGGAAAGAAAAACTCTTGTAACCAATATCATAGTCTAGCAAAACAATTTCCCATATTGCCAAATCCAAAAATATGTCACCTATACATTTTTAAGTATATCTTCTTTTCAGCAGAAGGTAAGGGATAATTCATATTCATCTTTAGTTCACTGGAATCATGGTTTATCATTTCATTAATCAGTTTCAAAGTATTTCCATGTTATTTTTTCTTTCTAATGTCATTGTTTATGAATTATCCTAATTTTATTTACTTCAATCTGTATCAGTTCATTGAATCTTACCAGTTTCCTCTGAAATTGACCATTTCATCATTTCATATGGCATAATCATAATCATCATCATCATAACTAGCATTCATATTGTACTTACATGTGTTTTCTTTATATGTGTTTTCTTCTTTAGTCTTCACAACAATGTAGGGTGGGTGCTGCTATATTTCCCATTTTACAGATTAAGAAAATGAAATGGCGGAGAGAGGTTTACTTGCCCCAGTTCACATTGCTAGCAAATATGTGAGCAAATATTAGATTAATTAGTGATTCATTGAAAATTCTTCTTTACTCCTCGTCTAGCACTCTTTATCAGTTGTGTTACCTAGCTGCCAACAATATATTCTATTACATTCATATACCATAATTTTTTAAAGCTATTTCCCCAATAGACTGGATACCTTCTTTGTTACAAGTTTTTAGCTACTACAAACATATTTGTACAAAAAGTCCTTTTCTTTTTCATTTATTTCTTTGGGGGGATATAAACCTAGTAATTTTATATTTCTGGGTTAGAAAATATGCACAGTTTAATGAACTTTGGTGTATGCTTGTTTTTCCAAAGTCCCTACAACATCTCTCATTTTCCTCTCATTATTTTTGTAAGTTTGATGGATGTGAGAAGGAACATCAGAATTGCCTCAATTTGCATTTCTTTAATTATTAGTTATTTGAAGCATTTTTGTATGATGGTGTATAGCTGTGATTTCTTCTTTTGAAAACTGATTGCTCATAATCCTTTTGTCTCAATACCTGAGGTAATTAATTCATCAAGGGATGAGAAGTGTCCTTAACGTGTGTATCTTTAAAATTTTTTTTAATTCCAAACTTAACAAATATCAAATAAGATGTGCATTTTCATATCTATAGTAGAACTGATCAAGAGAATTATACATCAGCTTGGATCTCTGTCATATGCAATTTGTCTTTTAGAATATTTAAGAATTTGTATATGTACCTTTCAGAAAAAAAGAAATTAAACAGCATAAGTGTTTGCTGTATATCTTTTCTCCTGCTATTGCCAGGAGAAAACATCCAGGGATCCTGATGACCCATTTCTAAAGGAAGATGTATACCTCTGGCTGTATGTGATGAATATTTCATATGTACTCACACAGATAAAACCATTTTTCAATCCACATATGCTTTATATAAAGCATGAATCTTGTGGATCTTATTCATATTAGTACGTGTGGGAATTTGCAAGTTTCAATTTTTTATGTGCGATTTGAGGTGGGTTTTTTTTTTTTTCAATTCTTATTTTCTCTAGGAGAAAAAGAAAAAGGCAGGATCTTTTATGATATAGTAGAAAGCATCTTGGTCTTAAGACCTGAGCTCAAGTCCCAACTCTATTATTTACTTCTTAGTATTGTGCAAACTGTAATTAACTGTATGTTCTCCAGCCCGTCACTTCCCATTAGTGAGACATACTTTCCTTCCCTCTAAAATGAGAGGGTTGGTTTGGATGATTTACAAGCTCTTTTCTAGTACTATTAAGTCTGTGATTTCTTTCCCAATTAGTCATGAACTGTTGATCCCATTATGTAGATCAAGAAATGTGATTGCCAGTTTTTCAATATTTATCCACAATCTAAAAGGGCAGCTAGGTGGTATTGGATAGAGTGCCTGGCCTGGAATGAGGAAGATTCATTTTGTTGAGTTCAACACCATCCTCAGACACTGTGACCCACCCTGGACAAATCACTTAATCTCTTTTACCTCAATTTCCTCATCTATAAAATGAGCTGGAGAAGGAAGTAGCAAAGCACTCTACCATCTCTGTCAAGAAAACTCCAAATGGGATTACAAAGAGTTGGACACAAATGAAATGACTGAACAGCAACAAAAAGCCAATATAATCTAAAAATCGTGAAGTCACCTTCAGTTTTTTTTAGTATTGGGAAGATCATATATGTGAGAATTTCTCTGAAGTGGTTTGAAAACTGCTTTATACATAAGAATTTAAATTATAATCTTTTTGAGGGCTAAGGATTATTATTTTTCATTTTTGTGTTCTCAATACCCTGTACCATACTTTGTACATATTAGGTGCTTAATAAATAGTTGAACTGAAAGGGATTTAGTTGAATTAAATATCATCTCTTCCTTTAGCTCAAAGATTCTTAACTTTCTTAATTTTAAATTTCATAGATTTCTCTGGCAATCTGGTAAAATCTATGGACTCCTTAAAATAATGTTGATTTTCTTTTTAATGTATAAAATAAACTACAAAAGATTACAATGGAAATCTACAGTTAAATATAATGGAGTTTCATTACTTTTTTTTTTTTTAAGTATTTTTAAAGGATATATTTGTATATATGACTTTATTTAACTTGGTTTTTCAATGACTCACTAATTAATCTTCTAATATGTCAACTTCAGCATCTTTTAATTGAGGTTCATAACAAAATGGATAAGTTAACCATGTAGACTCAAAATCCTACAATCAATGCTTCTCTGATAGGGAAGGGAAATATCTTCTAGAGAGAACAACACTTAGAATACTTCACTCTGTAATCTTAATTAAGTCATCAAACACATACTATTAAAGAAAATATGAGACAACTTTTTAAAAAGTCCACAAAACTTCTTTTCTTTCAATGGAAAAATAATTTTCTTAATCAAAACTGATTTTCATGGTGTTTCTCCCCTCCTATTAAATGGATATTTGTGTGTATGTATGTGCTTGCACATATGTGTAAGTCTGGAGGAGTGTATGTTAGGCTGCGAGCTGTAGTGGAAAGAGTGCTGGTTCAGAGGGACCTGAGACAATACTCTTATCCGGATCTCTTATCCGGATCAGTAAGATGAGGGGTTTGTTCTAGGTGATCATTGGGGTTCCTTCCACTTAAACAATTTAGCTGTGTGAACTGGGCATGTCAGTAAACTCTGCCTCACTTTATCTGTAAAATGGGCTGGAGAAGGAAATGGCAAACCACTCCACTATCTTTGTCAAGAACCCCACATGGTGTCACAAAGAATCAGACACTGAAGAAAAATAGCAAATTTGGGGAAAGTGACATGTTTTTATGGTGGTGTGTAATGCCGGAGAAACTGAGGCAGGATAGAAATTAGAGAACAATTTAATAGTTTATTAAATGGAGAGATTTACTGGGACCAAATGATCCATGTTTGGTCCCAGGGCTGAACGAGACTATGGTCTCAAAGAATCCAGCCCTAAATGTCGGATAACAAGATTCTTTTATAAGGTAACAAGAACAATGACATAATGGGGCAGGTACCTAGATGGGGATGACCTAATCGGGGGAGGAACCTAGGATGAGGATGACATAATGGAGGGAGGTACTGGAGAGGCTCCTGATATTCTAAAGATGTCTAAAATGGATAGACTCTTATCCTGTCAAACATGAAGAAGGAATGATTATAGCCTAAAGATTTAAGACCTTTATCTCATCAAACATTAAGAGGGAATGGTTATAACCTGAGGCAGAGTAACTGAACAATTAGGGAAACTGGGTCAGGACATTAAACAGGAACTGTGGCACAACAGTGAAGGAAGTCCTGAACCTTGAAAGAAGCTAGAAGTTCTAAGAGGTAAGAAGGAAAATCATTTCAGGTAGGGAGGGACAGACAGCCTGCAACAGGGGGCTCCTGGAGTTTCTTAAACATCAAAGTAACAAGGTCAGGTGTAGAGGCTGCATTAGAGAGGGGAGAGACTAGATGTATGGAGAACAATTAGACAAGGATAATAGTCCCACATGAAGGGTGATATGAATTTGAACTAGGAAAATGGTGTATGAGTAAGAAAGAATGAGCTTATTTATTATTAGGTGTAATGGGCTGAAGCTCCGGTTGATGCACTGAGGTCCCAAGCATGTGAGGCTAAATAGTAATTGGACTATATTAATTTATATGCTTGGAGAAAGAACGCCCCCGCTCACTCTTTGTGCAAGTCCTGATGTGTTGTGTAGGAAATGACGATTTTGGTGGGTGGAGGTAGAGGGGCAGGAAGAGAGGCCAAAAGAGAAGGCTGGCTGGCTTCTGGGCTGGCTGGCTTCTTGACTCAGCTGCACACATTGCTATCTCAATCCCCCCTTCACCCCTTTCACCTCTGATCCTTCTTCACCTCTACTGAGAATAAAGATTGAAGATTTTCCTTTAACCTGAATTCCTTATTCCAGCTGATTTTAAAATACGTGGTCATCACAACTAGGAACTAGCATCTTTTGTAATAGGGTTAAACTTACTTTCCAGTAAATGGTTGATCATTCTGAAAGCTGGGCTTTGTGGAATAAGTTAAGAATATATATTTTTAATGAGGCTGAGGGAGCCAAGAGAGAAGAAATCTTACATGAAGCATACCTCTATGAGAGAGCAGAGGCAACATGACAGCTCCAGAAGCTGTCAAAGAGGTTATGAGAAATATCAGAAGGAGCAAGGTTAAGGAGAAGAATTTGATGGAGGGAGGAAAGGGGGATGTCATCTGTGTTGTTCAGTCTAAGCTGTCTGACTTTTCTTATCGATAGGAGAAATTTGCAACTAAAACCCCAAAGTACAATTTCTCCCCTTTCACCAGGTTTCAACTGTTGACTCAACTTGGGGTAGGTAGTTTCATTGGGGCCTTTGGGGGGAAGTGCCTTCATTCAGATTTGTGGTGAAAGATTGATTAAATTAGTTCAGCAAATATTTATATATTAAAGTTGAAAGTATGATATATCAGAGACTGGTGCTTTAGCTGTAATAACAATAGAACATTGTTCCCTAATCACTAGAAAACTAATGAACATGAAATAATTAGCAATGTGTTTTTTCCCTGCTCTTTGACATTTTATTTTACTTGACTTTACCACTTTGCTACTAATAGCTAATTCAGTGTTGACCAACTATGTATAAATCCTGTAGCTTCACTTTATAAATCAGGAACCTGAAGTAAAAGTTGATTGGTCATGGTCACAGTGAATTAATGAAAGAACTGCAGCAAGAATCCAGGTTTCCTCACCACTATTCCTTTACCTTCCTTATACTATGCTTATATCATAAGAAATGTAAGATATAATGTGGGATTTGAAGACTTGGTTCACTCATGTAGAAGAGAATAAAAAAATTTGAGACAGGGAATAAATATGGCTCACAAAAGTAGTTTGATCCAAGATTTGTGTTGGGAGTCAGAGATAGTGCTGGTCTAGAAGTGGTTCTTTTTCCCTCTTCTCACCCCAGTTCAGTACCTCCATCCATTCTTTTCGATCACCTTGCCTAATTGGATTCTAAGTCGAGATTTGTGGTACCAAGGTTCTTTTTCTACTCACCCTCCACTTGCTGGCAACCCACCAGCAATGACTGGTTTCCCAAGTCAACATTAATTCTCTACACCTTATGTTTGTACAGTATGCCCCATAAAGTCCCTAAATCATTTACTTAGTAAACTTTTTAAAATATTTGCTATGAAAACATGTTGCTAAGTTAGACAACAGTGCTAAGCACTTAAGGATATCATATAAGGAGGAAATAGGCTCTCTTTTAAAAGAAGCCCAAAGACAATCTGCAGAGAATTATAGAAAAACAAGATATAAACAAAGAGGAATGGTAAACTTAGAAGGAAGGGATTACTAGTGGGGATAATTGGGAAAGGGTCTTGTACAAAAGTGCAATTTTAGTTGAGTTTTGAAGGAAACCGAGAAGCCGGTGTTATAAGCAAGAAGAAGTAAGAAGGCGTTCCTGAATTAGAATATGTGGGGAGAACAGCAAAAGAATAATGCTAGAATAGACTTGCTTTTTCAGAGTTTTTATTCCCAACACACACCTTGCCCCAGAGCTGTGGTATTCTTTCTCTTCCCTTCTTTCCTCTTTTCCTTCTCTTCCCCCTTCTAGATGAGCCTTGCTTTTCTTCCTTCCCATTCCCAATTAAACTACAGGAAACAGCTCTTTCCACCCCATTCCTAGAATACTTCTACACCATTTCAAAACAAGGTGGGGAATAAATCCTTAATGGAAATTTTTAAAAAATCAACATTGTAAAAAAAAAAAAATCTAAGAGATAAAATCATTGCAGAAACCCGTTTTGAAACAGCAATGGATAATGCAAAAGATATGCTGGTTTAAAAATATATCCATTAAATTAAATCAATTGGAAAAATATACAGGAAGACATGAAGATATTGAAAAATAGTATATAGAATCTTAAGGAAACTAAGTGAAGATCAATAGATGATAAAAGGCAAAATTGAAGAATAAATCCAGGAAGCATGAGAATAATAAAAGGAGGAAAAAATCAACTAAAATATAAAAGTGAAAGTGTCCAAGTCCCTGAAAGACAAAACAAAGATTGCAAAAGTAGAATAAATTGGAGTTTCAGAAGAAACTGAAAAAAGAGGAAGAGAAACTGGACACTGGATTTGAGGATTTGAATAGTAGAGAAAGTGTTCTCTAGTGTATTAAATCAAGCAGCATTCCCCAAGTAGATTATAGAGGATCTCATCAAGAAATTGCAGCTTTGATTTCACCAAGATAAATCATAATACTACAGAATTATGAAGACAAAGAACTAGAAGGCCATTTTTTAAAATAAGGAAAATGTCATTGGGGAATAAAAAGATATAAAAGTCTTTTCACCATATTTTTTTGAAGATGAAGAGCTCATTTGCAAAATAGCCAGGACTTAAAAGAACTTCTCCACAAAAGTCCATAACTAAGAGAGACAGCATGACACAGTTGATAAGAGTGTTGACCTCCAAGCCAGGAAGACCTGCCTCTGACTGTGTTATCTGTGCTGTTAACCTAAGCAAGTCATTAAACCTCTCTGTGTTCTAGGGGACTGTTGCTGCTGAGATGCCATCTTGTATTGATAGAGGGATTTTCTTCAACTGTAGTTTCCTATGCCATTGATATCACAAGTTCACTCCCTCCTCCCATAACTAAAAATATTCTTACAAGCAAGAAGAAAGAAAATAGAAATTGACCAAATTCACTTAAAAATTTTTTTTATATATTAGATCTATTATTACCTTTAGTTAAGATTTAACATAAATTCAGATTTAATAAGATCTAATATTTTAACTATAATAGAATATAAAATATTTAACTATAATGGAAATAACAAGATTACAGTTTAGGATTTTAGTAATATGGAAGGCAGAGGATGCTCAACATGATTCTCCCTGATTAAAAAGATGTTTTACATAGAAGAGAAAAAAATTACACAAGGTAGTGTGGGTGGAGGAAAAAAAGGAGCCAACAGTCTCAAAGAAAAAGCTTCTCTAAACTAAGAAAAAGGTTAAATTTGAGGAAAGTTTAAGAAATGTAATCATAGCTCTATTTTAAGTTAATTAAGTTTAATAAACTAGCTTAAGTTTGCTAGTTTAAGAAAGCTGTTCCGGATTAAGATAGCTCTGTATACACCACCTTTAATAGCAAGACAATGATTAAAAATGAATTAAAACATAGTTACATTTAAGTAAATTTCGTTAATATATAGATATTAAGCTTTTAGAACAACTGTTACTTTTGTAATAAGAAAATTTTTTATAGCAACAGAGCATTTATTAGCATTTTCAGAGAAAATAAGGTCTTTCATCCTAAAATTCTAAGTGAATTTTCCATATGACAGAAAAGTTTGTTCAGTTGTCCTTTAACAAGGATAGTCTTACAACTTCCTACCTTTTAAAGAGTACAGTGAAAATAATTTATTTTTGTTTGGGAGGTGATGTTATGACATGCAAGTAAAGAAAATGAAGCTAGACTGTGCTCCTCCAGAGCCATCTGGGTCCAGTGGTAAAATATAAATCAGAAGAACTGGAGATGACCAGTAAATATAATTTAACCTTCAAGTGATAATTCTTAAATGTATTCTAGTGTTGCCTTTCGGGGTATATTAAGGCTATTTAATTCAAACCTTTCACTACTGGTTGGGTTTTTTTGTTTGTTTTAAATTTTAATTCTTATATATGTCCATTTCCTTTTTTGTTTATTTATCACCTGTTAATCTTTATTACTATCTTTAATTCTTTAAAATCTAGGAAACAAACCAAGCTTGTTAGAATTATATATGAAAGTAAGTGAGATTCTGAGCTTTTCTCCTATTAATAAAATACTTGAACTTGCCATCTTTTTTGTTGAGAATAAATACTTGTTCCCTCCATAAGATATATATATATATATATATATATATATATATATATATATATATAAAATTATGCCATATTTCCTTCCATAAAGATGATGTTGCTTTGTCTGTAGATATTGGATGAGGTGGTATTCTATTAAAAAAGGAACCTGATTTCACTTTAGAATTTAATAACAAATATTTTTGTGGCTTAGTTGGATAGAATTCTGAGCTGGAGTCAGGAAGACCTGAATTCAAATTCAGCCTTAGACACCCACTAGTTGTGTGACTCTGGGCAAGTTACTTAACCAGTTTGCCTTATTCCCTTGAAGAAGGCAAAGGCAAGCCATTCTAGTAGGTTTGCCAAGAAAAACCCAAATGGGGTCATGAAGAGTTGGACATGACTGAACAACAGTGCTTTTTCCTTTAAGAAAGTGAATCTTCCATACTTATTGTTTCTAGACAAGTTTATAGTATTACAGATGTATTTGTTAGAAATGAAGACTATTTTTTTTTTTATAAGTTGATTTCTTTGCTTTGGGGAGTAAGAACTTGTTAAAAGAATATAGTTGGTGGGGGCAACTAGATGGTACAGTGGATAGAGTGCCAGCAGGACTTGAATTCAAATCTGGCCTCAGACTTCCTAGCTGTGTGACCCTGGGCAAGTCACTTAGCCCCAGTTGCCTCAGCCAAAAAAGAGAGAGAGAGAAAGAGAGAGACCATAATGGGTTTAGTGCACTGCAATGACAAAAACTTCAAGTAATTAGAGATTCTAGAATGAGAGTACTTTCACCTGAAGTAATTTCATTATTAGCATTTTATTCTTTGCTGCTTTCTACTCTGTTTGTTAAATGAATGCATATTAAAAGCATAGTATACTTTTAAAAATACAATTTTTTTGTTATTGGTTTTTTTAGATCGGCTTCAGCTCCCCAGGAACATGATTGAAAACAGCATGTTTGAGGAAGAACCGGATGTGGTGGATTTAGCCAAAGAACCTTGTTTACATCCCCTGGAACCTGATGAGGTGGAATATGAGCCTCGAGGTTCAAGATTACTTGTTCGTGGTCTTGGAGAACATGAGATGGATGAAGATGAAGAGGATTATGAGTCATCAGCAAAACTGCTGGGCATGTCTTTCATGAACAGAAGCTCGGGTCTACGGAATAACATAGCTGGCTATCGACAGGGTCCTGATGGACCTTGTTCACTGCCCTCGGGAAGGACCATGCTGGTGTGTACTTTTGTCCTTGTGGTTGCTGTTTCAGTGATAATGGTGATTTACCTTCTTCCCCGGTGTACCTTTACCAAAGAAGGCTGCCATAAGAAAAATCAGTCCATGGAACTAATACAACCTATTGCAACTAATGGGAAGTTGTTTCCTTGGGCACAAATTAGGCTTCCCCAAAACATAATACCATTACGATATGAACTCACCATACACCCAAACCTCACCACAATGAAATTCAAGGGTTCTGTGGAGATAAAGATTCAGGCTCTTAAAGTCACTCAGAACATTATTCTTCATAGCTCTGGGCACAATATCTCCAAAATATTATTTACTTCAGGAGTTTCGAAGCAAGAGAAACAGGTTGAATTCTTGGAATATAAATATCATGACCAAATTGCAATTATAGCACCTGAAGTGCTTTTGGACGGTCACAACTACACCCTGAAGATAGACTACTCAGCAAATATGTCCAACAACTACTATGGATTTTATGGAGTCACATATGAAGATGAAAATAAAGAAGAAAAGTATGTAGCTCTCTTACATTCTTTTTTTCAGTGATCTGTTGTTACTTCTAGGATTTGCTTATTGTCAGCTAGATCAAAGATACTAAATGCAGCTGTTTGCTTTGGTGATTGCATGGAAGAATAATGCATGGAACTTATTCTTTCTCCTTCATTTGGTATCAAAGCTTTGAACATATGTTTGAAAATGGATAGAGCTTTAATGTCAAACAGAGCATACTTTTCCCTGACATTTAGATCTGTCTTTGCATTATTTAATTTTAGCTGTCTCAAGGTTTTTATAACCCTGGAGATAAATCTAATGTACTTATCTTTGATTCCTTATGGAGAGAGCAGTTGAAACCTTGCAACTATTTTCTTCCCTACCCTCCCCCCCCCAATATAAAGGAAAAGAAATTTGATTGAATTGAGGGTTTAGTTTTCTGTATGTATTTTTTTATATTACTAGTTGGTTAGTGGGTTATTTGAAAAATACAACTGCCTATTTTGGATTTGTGATTGAAGTGAATAATTATTAAATAATAATATTGTCAATTATATTTATTAAATAATAATTGAAGTGAAAAGGGGAATGTAAATGAGCCTCAATTAGGTGACAAAAGTTATGCTAGAAAGGTAAAAGGTATACTCCACATTTGATAATTCAACACATACTTTAATCTATAATGTTTTGAATGTTTTGAATTGTAATGTTAATGAAATTTTCTGATTCATTTTTCTGAGTTTTTGTTAAGCAGAGCCTATCATATGTCATGTATTTTAAGTTTTAATATGCTATTCCATTTTATATTTACTTATCTTTTTTAAATACAGATCTTCATTGACGAAAAGAGTTTCCTCATAGGGAGATCTTTATATTATAACAGTCTGAAGCCAGAATGTCTTTATTGAAAATACTCTGATGCCATGTCAGATACCAAATAGGACAATCCAATATAAGCCCCCAATAAGTCATCTGCTATTTATTGGTGATACAAGGACAAAATTTTAAAACAGTCTCTTAATAAGCATACTTTCCATGGTGAGGAGAATATAACTTGTAAATAGATAAATATTTACAATTTTATTTGATAGAATACTAATAACTAAGGGCACCAAGAAAGCTCTTCTACAGGATGCTGCCCCATGAGCCAAACCTGTGAAGAAACTTGGAATTCCAAGATTCAGGAATGAGGGGAGTGCATTCTAGGCTCAAAGAAAATGAAGTGAAGTCGGAGTTGTGCAGATTGGCTTTTGTTTGCAATTTTTTTAATGCATTTTTTTAATATTCTTTTAGGTACTTTGCAGCAACTCAGTTTGAACCTCTTGCAGCAAGGTCTGCTTTTCCTTGTTTTGATGAACCAGCATTTAAAGCAACATTTATCATCAAGATTGTCAGGGAGGAGCACTATACAGCTTTGTCAAATATGCCCAAGGTAAAGTTTTATTCCATGAATGTAAACACTTTTTTTGTGAGTCTTTCTTAGTGATTTATTTCATCTCATCTATGGCAAAGAATCTAGTACAGTCTACATTGCAACTGTCCCCATTGCATTTTCAATATATGGGCATAAGAAAGTAAATGGAAACTTTTTGGAAGTTTTGCAGAAGCTATAGACAACATATGAAGGCCAGCAGATAACACAGAGCCTTTGACCATATGCTTAGGCCAAATTTTTACAGAAAGGTACAGGAAACACCCTATGAGAGAAAAAGAAAAAGTTCAGACATCTCTGGCACAAAGGAATGGCCAAAAAATTTTATATTGATTTTTTTTTTTTTTTTCAGCTAACAGGATACCATGTTTTTATCCATGATGTGGAAGGAATAATTATATGTTCTTTACTAGATGAGATAGCATGATTTGAAGTGTATTATTTTATGTTCATATTTTGCTTAGAAAATTTATTAAGAAATTTAAAATGTTTGCAGGATGATTAATGGTCAATAAACCTATAGAAAATAAAAACCAGGGGAAGGAGCCATTATTATTATTATTTTCTTTTGTCACAAAACTGATTTATACCTCTATTTTAATAGTATACCACATGCTTTAGTGAATTCTGGTTGTATGAGAAAAAGCTATTTTAAAAGGTGGAGATCTGCCTTGGAGTAATGTACTTCTCTCAGTTGTAAAGGAGGTATTTCCTTATTTTCTTTTTGTAACACAAAGGTAATTATTAGAGACAAGGAATTACAAAAGATTTGAATGGCAAAAAAATTTTAAAAGAAAAATACAAATTGGAAAAATTATTCATCACATGACAATATGTTGAAAACAGTACAGAGAACTATTAAAAATCCTAATAATAATAATAATAATAATTAACAAAAATAAATAAAAAACAAATTTTTAATAATCATTTGAAAAATTCTTATTTTTATGGTTCACTTATAACCATAGACACATAAATGAAAATGAATTGAAATACCATCTTATTCTTATTACATTGACAAAAAACAATAATTAAAAGTAATGCAATATTGGCTAGAGTGTGTAGACACAAGAGAATTCATTTATTGCTGGTGCAATTGCAAACTTTAAAAAAAAGTTTTGAAGAATAGTCTGGCAGGATATAGTACCTGGGGATATAACCTAAAAGTATAATAAAAAAAATTAACAAAAAAAGAAATCTTTACAAAGTTTTTTCATAGCAACATTATTTGTAAGGCTAGGAGGAACCTATAATTAAAAATATATAGAGAGAACACCAAAAAAAGGAAATAATTTTTTTTTTTAATAATACCAGGTGGGAAAAAAAAAAGCAGAACCAGAGCAGAAGTACATCCTTAATAACTGTCATGTAAGAAGAAAAATGAATGAAAATGATTCAACAAAGAATTGTAATGCAGACTTAGAAAGGAACACCAAAAATTTTATGACATTTTAAGTTGAAATTAATTCTACTGCAAATAGTTACAACAGATTTTAATTTATTATATTGATATTCAGTATTAAGTCTGTAACTAATCCTTTAAAAAAGTAAATATGCTTTGGGATGAGCTGAGGGAGACCAGCCAGAATCAGTGGGTATCTGCCAAGAGAAGTATCTCATATACTTGAATGAATGGACGATAAGACCATTGTAGAATAATACAGAATTCATCATGCCAACTTTTTGGGGAAAGAAATGTGAGATATGAAAAATTTGAGGGGTATAATTTCTGGGTAATTATTTTATTAATTATGGCTAGTGTATAATTAATAAAAGGATTGGTTTCGTGGCAGCCTCTTGTGAATCAAAGACCTCTCATGGAACCCATTCACATCTTATATTCCCTTGGAAGACTGGGCGTTCTGAGGATGGAAATCAACTCTGATTGTTTAACAAGAAATGAGAAAATGAATATTATAAGAAGGGGCTTCTTCTTCTTCTTTTTCTTTTTTCTTTTTTTTTAATAATTATAACTTTTTATTGACAGAACCCATGCCTGGGTAATTTTTTACAAAATTATCCCTTGCACTCACTTCTGTTCCGACTTTTCCCCTCCCTCCCTCCACCCCCTGCCCCAGATGACAAGCAATCCTATACATGTTAAATATGTCACAGTATATCCTAGGTACAATATATATGTGCAGAACTGAACAGTTCTCTTGTTGCACAGGAAGAATTGGATTCAGAAGGTAAAAATAACCTGGGAAGAAAAACAAAAACTGCAAATAGTTTACATTCATTTCCCAGTGTTCTTTCTTTGGGTGTAGCTGCTTCTATCCATCATTGATCAACTGAAACTGAGTTAGATCTTCTCTTTGTTGAAGAAACCCACTTCCATCAGAATACATCCTCATACAGTATTGTTGTTGAGGTATATAATGATCTCCTGGTTCTGCTCATTTCACTTAGCATCAGTTCATGTAAGTCTCTTCAAGACTCTCTGTATTCATTCTGCTGGTCATTTCTTACAGAACAATAATATTCCATAACATTCATATACCACAATTTACCCAACCATTCTCCAATTGATGGACAGCCATTCATTTTCCATTTTCTAGCCACTACAAACAGGGCTGCCACAAACATTTTGGCACATACAGGTGAGAAGGGGCTTATTCTAATGAGGGTCTGGAAGATATGATTCTGATCACTGAGTCCTAGACAAATAGACTTAACTATATTAGACTTCCTCCTCCTCCCCCAGTCTCAGACAATCTAGATGAAAGGGGGAATCCACTTCTACTTGGACCAATCTGGCTAAAATACAGTGGACTAGACTGTACCATTTTCCCTGGACTAGAATTTCTTTACTTTTTGATCAGATTTAAATTTTTCATGTTGTGTGTGTCTCGTCCAATTTTCATCTTATTATCAGTCTTGTCCTTTAAAGGCTGGCTGGATAACCTAAAGGAGCTGATTTTTGAATGAGGAAAAAGGAAGGGGAAAAAAATCTTACAGCTAATTCAGTAATTGATTATTAATGAGAAATAATAATGAGAAATAAGAGTCATCAGGTTGAATGATTGCTTCCCAACTGATGCTGCCAGAAGGAACCTAGAAAGGATTACTAAAGATTGCAAAATCTTGGACAAGAAACTGAAGCCCTCTTGGGACTGGAGTACAAGGTGATGGTTTCGTTGTTGTTGCCAATCAGACATAAGGGATTCAGAAACCATAGATAAATTTGGGAAGCTTATAGCTGGATGAGAAGATGATTGCCTTCAACTATAGGAATGATAGGCTCTTAGGCAAAGATTGAGTGCAACTGTTTAAAGTTTTGTAAAACTCTAAAAACTCTTTTAAAAAAATCAGAAGAATTTTAAAATGAAGGATAGAAGGAGAAAACTGCATGTATACATTTTCCCTGAGTTGGATACCACAAAGAACAGCTAAAATGTAGGAAAATGAAGCTTAGTTGATATAATTCCAGAAATATACAGGATACAAAACTCAAGGAAGGTACAACTACTGATAATAAAGTTTCTGATGTCTTGAGATGAAGGCTTGACTAATAAAGATTAAATGGATAGAGAGAGATAAATTTTATCTCAGATAAACCTGAGGCTTGATGGGATGAGATCCATGACTGTATCTACCTGTGATTGATTATGCTTTATTCAAAAGAAACATGATATATAATTGGTATGTGTGTTATTGTAGAATACTGTTTTCATAAGAGCCTTCTTGACTTGAGGGACTCCTGAATTCATGATGAACATTTCCAAACCCATAAGAATATTAATTATCTGATTGTGTAGATTTAATGACTAGGTTTTTGTTAGGCACATTTGCTGATATTGACCAAATGCTGTTTATACTTGTCAGGGTGACTTGATCTATTATCTATAAATCTATCAGATTTGTCATGAGTTCTGTATTAATAATTCACCTATCATCTGGAAGTATAGTATCGTTGTATTTGTATATTGGCATAAATGATCTCTGCTACTGATTATATATGCTAAGAGCTGATTTGGTTGAGTTTCTCTTTTTAAAAAAGGGCGTATTGAATGCATCTTGCTCTCTGAATTTCTCCATTGTTGCCTTTGTCTGTCTCCCTCTGTCACATGGAACAACTAATAATTTCTTGATTTGCTTTCATTGTAATTTCATCCTTTAAAAGAGGAAGAAACCAATAAGGGGAAAATTCTATCAGTTAAATAAGCAGAATTATCTAAGTACTCATTGTGAATGTATAGGGAACTCATCAGTCATTTTAGATTTCAAACAAACAATATATTTACTTTTAATAGTCAGTCAAAAGATATGTAGTTTAACATAAAGACAGGTGAAGTAGTCAAGTACGAAGCCAGATATTTTTCTGCCGTAGACTGGGGCATTTTGCCCTAAATATACTATCAATAAAGACAATGGACATGCATATTAATCACACTTAAGGGATGTGCCCATAGGGAATGTATGTGATGACAGGTTAAGCATGTGAAGTAGCACACACTTGAATCTTATAAATGTATGGTGAGGGTAGGCAAGAGAAAATATTCTGGGAACACATGCAGCTAAGCCAAAAATTTGGAAATATACACATGTTGATAATGTATGTGATCAGGTTACATTTAAAAAATTGTTTTATTTTTACTTCTAAATTCTCTCTCCCCCTCCTTCCTCCTTTCCCACCCATTGATAAGGCTAGAAATGATACCCATTATATGTATGAAGCATTGTACATACATACATATGTATATACATACACATACATATAAGATTCTTACCTTATCTTGGAGTATAAAATTCATATTAATTATTTTTATTATGTCCATAGAATATTTTCTTTGGCAAAGAAAACGGAAAAAAATGTTTTCCTTTCATTCTATTTAGTTTTCATTCTATCCATTATGAATATAACCCACTTTCTTCTTTGGTAATCTTTTCCACATACACCTAAAAAAAAAATTCTTTGTTATAACCCCTCTTCCCCCCCCCCTTTTTTTTTTCCTCACCAACTTCAACCTCATCTTATTTGGTATTTACATATTCTTGATCCTATTTTTTTTTTTTTTCCCTTTTCCTGAGGCAGTTGGGGTTAAGTCACTTGCCCAGGGTCAGGGTCCCACAGCCTGGAAGGGTTAAGTGTCTGAGGTCACATTTGAACTCAAGTCTTCCTGACTTCAGGACTAGTGTTCTATCCACTGTGCCACCTAGCTGCCCCTCCTGATCCTACTTTTAAATGACTATGACACACTTTTATATTCATGCTCTTGCTCTCTGCTCTTATTTCTACCTTTTGTCCCGGTCTTTTAAAAATCTAGCTTGGAGAGCTTTTATTAAAACTGTTAAGTACTATCTATCTAGAACCAAGAGCAAGCACTGTGTATAATGAGAATAAACTAGAAGTTTATTCTAGTAAGTTCATTAAGTATCTAATAAGATACTAGTAAGAGGGATGAAGAAAGATTATCTATTATCACCATTATTTTTCAATATTGCAATAGAAATATTAGTCATAGCAATACGATAAGGAAAAGAAGTTAAAGGAATAAGCAAGATAATGAGGAAACAAAACTTCTCTGGTTTTGTTAAATAGTGAATTCTTATCCCATTAGCTGGGATTTTCAGGTTTGTCAAATATTAGGTTACTATGCTCATTTGATTTCTTCCTCTCAAAACTGCTTTTTCATATTCTTTGGTCATGTATCAATTAAGAAATTTTATGAAATCAAAATGATCCATTTTGCTTCCTATGAATCTTTCTATCTCCTATTTTGTCATAAATTCTTCCTCTATCCATAGATCTGATAGGTCATTTCCACCTCCTCCCCCCACCCCATGTTCCTAATTTGCTTAAGATATTATCCTTTATGTTTAAGTCACATACCATTGTTATATAGTGAAATATTGATCTATGCTTAGTTTCTGCCAGATTACTTTCTAGTTTTTCCTACTATACCTTTGATGAGTACAAGTTTCTTTACCTAGATGAGGAGGCAAGACCCCTGAGGTCTTTACCAAACTGGCAGATATGATTGCTGAATCATTGTTAGCAATCCTGGAAAATCATCGAGGGGGAATCATAGAATTAGGATTGGACAAATGTTGCCTTTTTTGACTAGTGAATTTGACTTTGATTTCTGGTAAATTTTTAGAACATTATTAAATGAATTGTTTACAAACATTTAGAAAAAGGAAGCATTTAGAAAAGGGAAGCATTTAGAAACATTTAGAAAAAGGAAGCATTTAGAAAAGGGAAGTAAAGATTGCTAAAAGCCAGTATGACTTTGACAAAAAGGGGTTATTCCAAACTATATAATTTCCTTTGGAGCAAGAGGTCATATGTGTGAAGGGGAACAAAGTTATTAAATCTGATAGTTTCTCACTGTTCATGTGTAAAGATGGAAATATGGACTAAACTCTTAACACATGGTAATTCTATCTGGTTGAATGACAAGGTTCAAAAAGGAATCATTAATATTTTGGTATTATCTAGGAAAAAAGCTTCACCTGAAGTTAACCCCTTTCTCCCCCAGGGACTTGAATAAAAGCATAGCGTAACATGCTTCAGATTTGCAAATTACGAATGCATTGTATAATTGGATACATTTGGATCCAATACAATTGGATAACACATTGGATAAAAGGGTACAAAAAGATTCTGATATGCTAAAATATCAGACTGATTCATATAAGATGACATTTAATAGGAAAGAATGTCATCTTTCACACTTGAATTCAATAAAGTAACTTTCCAAGTATTAGATGAGACAAAGGAAGAAAAGAGAAATTGGTTTAGATTATTTGTTTGAAAATGATTTGTTTTCATTGATTGTAGGTTTATTATAATTCAACAATTTGATATAGCTGCCAAAAAAGATAATGTTATCTTACTTGGTATTAGGAGAGACAAGTATATGTCTTTTCTGTAAACTATTTGTCCTTTGACTGGATAATTGTTATTTGAATGTATTGTGAAGGCAATTTGTTTTTAATACAAGTTGGACTAAATTCTGGCCTTTTAGGTTCCTTCCATCTCTGAAATTCTGTGGTTCCTTTTAGTGTGTTTCTTATCTATTCAAAAGATGTTATATAGTACTTTGGGGGTTTTAGAGAACACTTCATGAGTTTCTTGGAATTTACTCCTAGTTTCTTAAATGATAAACAAGAGAATAAAACACTCAAGAAGTATGAACTGTGCTTTGTTTACCAGATAGCTACTTTTGCTTATTTCATAAAAAGAAATTAATAGAATACCTATATGACACTAGAAAGCAGTATTGTTTATTTCTATGGGGGGAGAGGTGAATTCTTAGCTCCCTGCATCCAAAATATAACAGTCTTCCCGTATTCAGCCCCTGAATTGAAGTAGTATCTGTGCCAATAAAGTTGAGTTTTACTTGCTTCTGAAGAACTCAACTCTTGATAAGGTGAAGTAGCATGGCTACAATGGAAAGAGCATTGGAATTGGAATCAGTAGCTCTGGGTTCAAGTCCCAGTTTTGTCCTTTGTTTTCAGAATAACTGTGTATGTATCACAATCTCTCTAAACCTAAGTTTCCCCACCTGTAAAATGGGTATAATACTTATTTATTTCATAAAGGTGTATAGGAAAACATTTGATTAATTATAATGACGTATAAAATAAACCCCATCTACACTTCTATTTTGAATTCTTGTACATTTCTTATGAGTTTGGCGTGTGGTATTATTTTATTGGTTAAAGAAATTGAGACAATAAATCTGTGATGTAAACTAATGCTTTTGCAGATATAAAATATACTTGTATATTTATTACTCATTATCTCATATTTACTTGTCACAATCTTTTTTTTAATTTGTTATTTTATTTTATTTATTTATTTTGAGGCAGTCAGGATTAAGGGATTTGCCCAGGATCATAGCTAGTAAATGTCTGAGGCTGGCTTTGAATTCAGGTCCTCCTGACTCCACGTCTTTAACCACTATACTATTAGCTGTCCCATAATTATATATTCTGATAGCTAATGCTCTCTCTGCCTCCTCCCCATCTTTTTTGTTTTGTTTTGTTCTGTTTTGCAGAGGTCATCTGTTCAAATTGAAGATAAGCTTATTAAAGATGAATTTTTTGAGAGTGTGAAAATGAGTACATATCTTGTTGCCTTCATTGTGGGAGAACTGAAGAATATGACCCAGGAAACCAATGGAACTCTGGTATGTGATTTCATTTATACCTTTAATCCTGTTTCACTTAAATGCAAATGAGTGAATTATTAAGAATTCTAATTGTTTCATATGTCCCAAACATTCTACTTTGTGCTTATTACCTCATTACCTAAATCAACTGTGATAGACAATTTAAAGTTCATCTGATATAGGTAATTGATTAAAAGAGAAGCTTGATAGACTGTGATAATATTTCATAGAAAATTCACAGTATATGTCTTATTAATTATTTGCAAATTATTAATTAAGGACTTAATTATCATTTTTATACTTCTTTTATAAATACTAATTAGTTATTTTAATTATATGGTTATAAGGTGATAGTTTTTTTGAATTTTTTCTAAAAGTGCCAGTCAGTCCTTTCTTAGGCTGAGGGTATAGGGTTTTTCTTTAGCTAATCTTGATTATTCTTTATCATAAAATTTTTTTAAAATTCATTCATTACTTAGTTATTTTATTACAGATTGTAAATATTAGGCACATTCTGATACATACAGCTAGATTTGGGTTTTTTATTTAAGGAAAAAAACTATTAAATTATAGCACAACTTCAATCTAATATTTCCCTACAAAATATAGAGGACACTCTGTTAGTTGAGACTGGTCTGAAATATATGTATGTATATACGTATGTGCATGTGTCTGTGTGCACATAAATGAGCATATCTCTTCTTCAACCCACATACCCATTCAGTTAGCAATTTCAATTTTACCTTTATGCATCTCTCATATCTGACCCTTTGTGGGGGAGAGCAAGGTAATTGGGATTAAGTGGCTTGTCCAGGATCATACAAACTAGTAAGTGTTAAGTATCTGAGACCAGAGTTGAACTCTGGTCCTTCTGAGTCCAGGACTGGTGCTCTTAACCAGTGTGCTGTCTAGTTTCCTCATGATTCCTTTTTACTCATTGCTACCTTTCTTCCATCATTTCTTTTCTGGACTATTGCAAAAATTTACTTTTTGACTTTCTGCCTTAAATCTCTACTTTATCCTATATGCACGAGCACATACTTTTTCTGACTTTATCATGTTTTTGTCTCTCATCAATACTTACTACTGTCTCTAGGACCAAATAAATACAAACTCTTCTATTTGGCATTTCAAGCTTGTTCCCCATATATGACCCATACATATATCTCCCATCTCTGTACTTTTGCACCAGTTGTCCCCTTTACCTAGAATGCACTTCTATTTCCATCAAAGTTCATATTGAATGCTGTCATCCACATGAAGTCTTTCCTGCAAGTATGCACCCCTCCCCTTACCCAATTATCTTAGATTTACTTTACATTTGTATCCCTGGGTAGTAGAGAATGTTTTCATTTTCAGTCTCTGTATCTTTAGGGCTTAGCATATAGTGTTTTGACATATAAGGGATCGAGGAATCTCAATACCTTTCTATTCCAATTATGTCTGAATTTTTGTTGTAAACAGAGTTTCCTGTTATTTGGTTTTAGGTTTCCGTTTACACTGTCCCAGAGAAGATTGACCAAGTCAAACCTGCTCTTGATACAGCAGTGAAGCTTCTTGAATTTTTTCAGCACTATTTTGAAATTGACTATCCTCTTCAGAAATTAGGTAAAAATGCCATCTTATTTCCCTTGCTGTCTTTTAAGTTTATAGCATATATTTGTCAGGAGTTATATTTGTGTCCTGTGTATCTGAGGAGAAAATATGACAGAAATAGTGTTCATGTGAATATTGTTTCTAAATAACTTTTAGCCATTTTGATATAGGTTTATTGTTTGCCATAACTAAGATACTTGAAAATTTGAAGGACTTTGGCAGTATAGTAATACATGTCTGCACACATACACACACACAAATACAAGTATATATGAATGTACATACATTTGACAAATTGAAGACACAAACTGAACTTTCAGACCAAAATTCATTTACTGAAAACTATTCTAGTAATTAAAATGTTAAAATGCGAGTAGCTCTCCTACAAAAAAGACAGACTGACTTAATTTGATAGAGCTGCATATTGGTTGACAGAAGACTGTCTAACTACATCTCTCTTCCCCTTTGAAGAATGATCCTTCCTGGAGGATTTGGATTTTTTTGCTTTTCTTTGCTAAATAGCCATAAAATCAAAGCTCCAAATGGGTTTTGATCCCACCTTTCTCAGCTGCCAGGCAGACTGATAAAAAGGACTGTACTTAAGATAAGAAGGTGGCAAGGAAATGGAGTATCAGTGTTCCAGCAAAAGAATTAGGATCTTCTTTATGGTTATAAGCCAAAGATGAAAGCATTTTGCTTAAATTTAAAAACCGAAATGGATGTTACATTTAAGCAGGAAAAAAAAAATTGGTTATCTTTTTCCTTTGTTTCAAGATTTGGTAGCTATTCCTGATATTCAAGCTGGAGCTATGGAAAATTGGGGTTTAATCACTTTCCGAGAAGAAACACTTTTATATGATAATGAAACTTCTTCAGTGATGGATAAAAAGCTGGTTACAAGAATAATTGCGCATGAGCTAGCTCATCAGGTATTACAACTAAAATATTTAACTCAATTCCCTGTCTGTTATTTGTTTCCTAATGTTGATAATGTTTTACAATGTAAAAATTGCCCTCTTTATATATAATAGAAGTCTATATAACTCATTCTTAGCTTTCTAACCTATACCTGATATGCTTTTCTCCAGAACAGAACTCATGATCCTCCTGTGCCTCTTTTTCATCCAAGACCACTTATTGCATTTAAGGGGCAATACAGCACCATCTTTCTAATTAACCAAGATTAACAACTTTGGAATCATTCTTTATTCTTCTTCCCACCTCTTTCTTCTTCACCTGTCCCTCAACATGTTCAATCAATTGCTAATTCATTTTCTATTCCATCACTATGAACTGTTCATGCCCCTCTTCTCTTTGAAGCCTAGACTATTACAATGGTGTCTAGTCTCTTCTTTGTGTGAGAGAGGGAGAGAGGAAAGTAGAAAGAAATAATGTATATATACATATGTAGTAAGCACATTTACTGTCTGGAAGAAACAGTAAAAATTTCTGCATTAAGTTGAAAATTAGACAGAAAGTGGGCTGGATCAGTGTTAGGAAATTTCAAAACTTCTTCAATGATCTTGAAAACAAAGACCTATATCATATATCACCAAAAGTAGGAAATGACTAAAGGATATGAAATTCCAAACTTTCTGAAAAAATAAATAATAGGTATCACATAAAGGTTAAGGGACAGGTGCATTTCGGGCAAGTGCAGGTTTTGTTTTATAATGTTAATGGATCTTTGAGGAAGAATAGGAATAAATGAGGACACTAAGGAAAATGTATGAATAAAAATTAAGATGGTTTAGAACAAAGCAAAGTCAAGGGTTAACAACTGGACACATTGTATATCCCATTAGTCTTTTCATGATGTCTGGAAAAGTTGAGAAAAGCTCTAAGCTTGTTGGATGAATTTCCTTTGACAAACTGATAAAAGAGAAAAGACTATAATGTCATATAGGATGATCAAGAATGAGTGGATTTCCATTTGCATTATTGAAAGGAACTCTAATAAAGATTGATATTATCACAAATCTATTTGAATATACTTTGTATTTTTATGTTTCAGATTGTATCCTTCTTATAATATAAGCTTCTTGAGAGTAATGACTTTAATTATTTACAAGTGCCTTACACATAGTAAGCTCTTAATAACTGTAACAGATAACCACAAAATTTCAGAATTAGAAGATCATTCAGAAGCCATCTAGTTCAACTTGTACCTGTACAAGAACCCACATTATAACATATTGAACAGCTGATGCCTTTGTCCATGAGCCCGGGTCTAATTTCTAATTTCCTTTACCTCCAATCCTTTTTTTGCAATATAGGAATAACCTTAGAGAAGACACTAATTATGTCATGTTCTAAACCACTGGAATAAGAAACCCTAATACCTCATTGACTTCTGTATATCTGTGGGAAACAGTTTGAAAATCCTTGTAGAAGAGATTATCGTTAATTGGTGATAGATTTGCTTGCTCCTTAAGAGAGTCTATTATCTCTCATGCCTCAGGAAGTACTTCCTATAATTTTTTCCCCCTCCTTCCTTCTCACCTCATGAAAAAAATAGATGAAGAGAGAACTAAAGAGGTGTTAAATTTGCTCCCCCACCCCAATTTTTTTTGAGGAAAATTGATTTTGAATCATCAATTATCTGTAGTTCAAGCAACTTAGAAAAACCCTAAAGTCATAACTTCTTTTTCCTCTCTAGGAATAAAGAAGAAAAAAACTTCTCATCTAGGCAATTAGTATGAATACTAATTGGTCCATTTAGTTTAGTCTGCCAAACCAATTCACTGTATATTTACTGGTATGCACAATTGCATAATATATAGTCATGCTAAAGGAGATACAAAGGCTTTCATCCCTGCTTTCAAGGAACAGTATTAAGGAAAAGGGAGTATGGTATATACATGAATAAACTATTATACATAGGATTTAAGGCAAGATCATTTAAACTGACCACCTCAGTTAACAGAAGGGAAGATTTTGCCTGAGATTACAGAGATGAGTAATGAGTAGTGAGAAAGGGATTCAAATTCAGGCTTGCTGACTTTAACCTAATACTTTTGCTATAGTATTATGTTGTTCAGTCCATTAGAGAAATCTTTATTCGTTCTATTTCTAACTGGAAAGTCACTGGTCTATCAGTAGGTGAAACAGTGGGAAAGTGTTATCAAATTTATTCAATTTATAAAACATGACAGGGCAATAAGGAGAATTTTTTTTAAAGTGTCCAACAGATTTAAGTAAGATGAAATGTCAGATTTTTTTTTCTTCCTATAGTATAAAATATTGTTAAGCAAAAAGTCAGTCATCTTTCTTCTCCCAGTCAGTGGTTTTCAAATTTGGAATGTTTTTCTCCATTTTAAAAGCAAATATAGATCACTTCAATAATTCTCTTAGTGTTTATTTTGGATATAATTCATTCTACTTGTATTTCTGTATATTTGAGCACAGAATTCTGTCATTGTATTTTATAATAATCATAGCTAGCATTAGTATAATGCTTACCACATGCCACATCATCTTATTTGATCCTCATATCAACCCTGGGAGTTAGGAGCTGCTATTATCTTCATTTTACAGATGAGGAAATTTTTATCATTAAAAATTTATTGTAAAATTATTAAACATCATTTTAACAAATTAAACTTGTTATGCCACTTTTATGTTTAAATAAATGAATTTCAGTGCTTAAAATGTCATTATGTAATTACTTCCTTTAAGTCTCTGCCACTTTTCTTTATTCACTTTCATTTACTCTTATCCCCTGCCCCACTTGTAGATAATATTTTATCTATAATATTCCCCTTTTAAGGCATCAGACTATACTCTCTCCATTCTCTACTAATTTTTCCTTGTAACAGATATCCTAAGTAGATGTCGGAAATGTTCCTCTTCTTTCAAATTCTTAGAAATTGTTTAAGAACACATATATTTTGCCAATTAATCCTTTGTTTTTGTTCTATTTTTCCTCTTAGTGGTTTGGCAATCTAGTAACTATGCAGTGGTGGAATGATCTTTGGCTAAATGAAGGATTTGCTACTTTCATGGAGTATTTCTCCTTGAACAAAAATTTCAGACAGTTATCAAGTGTAAGTACTGCTCTTCTTGGGTTTAATAGAGATTTTGCATTAAGTTTATTTAGTCTATATACCATATGTCCACATCATTTGGGGGGACTCATAGTTTTTTAAAATTGTTAGTTGCTGATAGATTATGTGTAAATTTTGATTTTGTTTGTCAGTTTCATCTTTTTGTACAAATAAAATCTAGTGCTAGCCTGGATATACAAGAGAAAGTGATAATTTTTTATATATATATATATATTTTTTCATGTATGTTATATACATTTTAAATTTTTTCATGGATATACAGTTTAAGTAGATAGCTTTACAGCTTTTTCCAACATTTCTTGCTCCCTATGACTATGACCCAGCATAAATCATTTCATCTTTTCAGGTTTTAATTTCCTAATCTAAAACTGAGGGGTTTAAAGTGATTTCTGTGTTTTTGTCCCAGGTCTAGCACCTATCATTCATTTCCTCCAATTGCTTGGGGAATTCAATTAAATAAGTTTTAAAAAGGCCTTTTTTCTTAAAAAAAAAAAAAAAAAAAAAAAAAAAAAAGATAATTTTGGAAGAGATAGCTAAATTTGTGTGTGTGCATGTGTGTTTTTGTGTTTGTGTGTATATATACATATATATTTATAATATATGAAAGAAAGAAACTAAAAGAATACAAGAGGTAAATATTAAACATAAATATGACATCCCTGTAATTATCATAAGTTGATGTATGTACAATTCAAATCCTGCCTCAGACATTAACTGTGTGACCCTAGGCAAATCGTTAATTCTTATTTGCCTTAATTCCTTCTCTGCAAAATGGGTATACACTGGAAAAGAAAATGGACAATGTCCATGGGATCACATAGAGTTGGACATAACTGAATAACATTTTAAAATAAGTACAGTGGTAGGTAGATCTGTAGAGTGCTCTAACTAAATGATTGACCATACATTGTAGTTTAATGTCCCTTCTTAGGTTACTTTTTGAAAAATGTTGCTCACCTGTAGCAGGATCAGTTATTTTTTATGTGGCTCAAATTTATCATCTTATCTCAAATCTTTTTGAAGGATTATTGAGTAGGATACTATGAAAATCTACTCCAAAGAAAGCATATGATTCTAAGGTGTTAACTCTTATTCTTCAGTCAGGCCTTATACCTCAGGCTGTTTTGAATAGGGGAAGAAATTAATTCTTAAAATACTTGGTTTGAAATTGTAATGCCTACTTTAGCCAAGAAGCATATGCAATATACAATTTTATAAAAGTATTTAATGCTAGCTTTAGGAGGAGAGAGCTACTTATTCACATAGAATATTTCTTGTTTTGAGAGTGTTTTTTTCCCCTCTTTAAATTCTTCTAACAAGGACCCTTGAGGAGAGAATAATGAGATTATTTTATATATCAGTTTTTACAACATAGTTATTATATTTGAAAATTAAGTTTAAATCAATTAAAATTAAGTTTAAGTTCAGCTTGCTGAATGACAGGTTACATTTTAAAGTATATGCTGATTTTTTTTTGAGCATATGCAAATAGAATATTTAGATTTGGTATTCTGATCTAGTTTTAAATCCTTCCTGCCTTCTCTCCTGGTCTTCAGATCTCATTGAGATGAAACTCTATACAACTTGAACCTCAAACGTACCTTTGCAGGCTTTTGGCCTGTGGTGGCAGTATCTTTGGTTTTACCAGTTAAGAAGTTATTTGCTCTCTTTCCTTGCCTGGCCATTTGTTCTGGCTACTCTTTTGAAACCAAATTCTATACAGTTCAATCTTTAGACTCACGTGTGGGCTTCAGCGACTGACTGTCTTTTAAAACTGTTTTATCTTTCATAGCACCTGGCAATACTACTGGGCAGTTGTTGTGAGAGGAGAGTGTTCAAGAAATGTTTGTTGAATTATAGGACAAAATCACTACAATTCTGAACAAAAGCTTCTGAATATACATTTTAGATGATTCCCCCCCCCATATTCCCTATATGTTTTATCTAAAAAGGATAGTGCCTTTACAAATGTGAACACATGTCAGATTAATAATGTATGAGATCACTCTAGTTTTCCTCAGCAATTAAATAAATGAGCTTCAAGGGAAATGCCTTGAGTGGAAAATAGGGGTAAGTAGCTAAGAGGCTTAGATCTGGGAAAAATCCATTTTTAAACTGGAAGTTCAAGGAGAAACAGAATAGTTTTTTTCCCCCCCAGGCTATAGGCAGAAGGTTGGATTCTAATTGTAGTACAGAAAAAATAGAAATAAGAAGATTGTTATAGGAAGAATATTTCAACAGGCAGAATAATGGCTAACAGGGGGATGAAAGGTACTGTTGAAATAGAATTATTAGGACTATCACCTCCCATCCTCATTCTTGGGGACTTGAACCATAAATATTGGTATTTCCCTTTAGCACTCTCTCCTCCCAGTTCCTCACTTTATTCCATATTGTGACTCTTAGTCCCTCAACCCCTCAGTTGTCTCCCAGGCTATAGCTATACTCTCCTCCTTTCTGAATCTTGACTCTGATAAATCAGTTCAACTTTATGCTCTTCTCATCTCTTGAACTTTTTGGCCCTTTATATTGTTGATCGTGCTATGCCAAGAATCAGTCATGGATCACTCCTACCAATTACTGCTTTTATTTCCACCAACCTGCTGCTGAAAAGAGGTGGAGAAAAATCTCATAATCATTTTGACTGGGTCCAAATTATATAACTTCAATTGGGCCCTCATTAATGCTAGATATTTTTTGGCACCTCCCTAATGATATACTCTCTGACCACACTGGTTCTTCCCCACATTTTTATCCTTCCTCAAATATCCCATAGCTCCCTTTTTTCCATCCCTGCATCATAGCTGACAATCTTGCCTCATATTTTATTGAAAATAAAAATAAAAGCCTTTGAGGCCACGTGCTTTCTCTTTTCCCCTTTTTCTTATCTCCTATCCCTCAGATCTCTTCTACCACGTTTCCTCTTTTACCTGTTTCACATGATAAGATGGCCCTTCTCTTTACCATAGCCAACCCTTCCACCTACACAGCCAATTCCATTCCTTCATACTTTTTCCAACAGATTATCCCCCCCTGTGATTCCAAATCTATCATTTATTTTCAGTTTCTTTCTGTCTACTGACTGCTTCCCTATTGTGTACAAACATGCTCTTGTCTTCTCTGTTCTTAAAAAAAAATGTTTATTTTTCCTCTTTATCATCCATATCTCTTCTGCTTTTTGTAGTTAAACTTCTTAAGAAGACCATAATAACAATAATGCCTTCACTAATTTTCTCATCTCTCTGCAGTGTGGTTTCTGACCACAGAATTCAGTTATACCTGTTTTCCACAGAGCAACCAGTGATCTCTTAACTTACCAGATCTAATGGTCTTTTCTTAATGCTCATTCTTTTGATTGCTCTGCAGCCTTTGTTACTTTCATTTACCCTCTTCTCCTTCATACTTCTTCTTCACACTCTCTTAGTACTCTTGTCTTTTTAATACTCTCATCTCTAAGTTTTCTGGACATGCTGTCTCCTAGTTCTCCTACCTATCTAGCCAATCCTTCTCAGTTTCCTTTGCTGGGTTATCATCCGTGTCAATCCCACTAGCCATGAGTATCCCACAGGCCTCTATCTAGATTGCTTAGTTTGGGGATAAAGAAAACACTGACTTTTGGAAAACAAGTTTCATTAGAATAATGGGGCAGAAGCAAGATTATAGGGGATTGTTGAGAGGAAGTATGGTGAAGAAGTAGGAACCTTTGGTTTAAATTTTTTCTAAGAAGTTAGCAGTAAAGGAGAAGAGAAAACAGAGAGGGGACAGCACTATGCAGACTCAGAAGGCAGTTAAAAATTAAGAAGCGTCTATGAATGTCTGTAACAAATAGGAATGAGCTAGTGGAGAGGGAAATTTCCTAGAAAGGAGTGGGGAGGATTATAGGAGCTAGGCTCTGCAAGAAGTAGGGGAAATAGGACCATAGGTGTAAAAGAACGTTTTGGTATTATAGAATGGTAAAGAAAGACCTCTTCAAAGATCTAAGGGAAAAGTCCAGAGAGTGAGATGATGCTGGGAAATTTTGAGGAGATAGAAAGGAGCTGAATGAGTTCACATTACATGGTATCTATGTTCTCAGGGAAGTGGGAGGTTCCTAATACAAGTGGGAGGGTTTTGGGCAAGGCATGAGGAAAAATTTGAATAGATGCTGTGGAGAGGGAGAAAGGCAGATCAGGTAGAGTTGAAGGATTATCAAGCAGCAACAAGAGTTCTGGCAAAGTGATATCCTGCAAATTTGTGGTGGGTGTAGTTCAGTTTCATGCTTGTCTTCAGGAATGTTGTCTAAAGCCAAAGTAAAGATACTGATGTAAGCTTTCCAGGACTGAATGAATTTGTAAGTGAG
Organism: Sarcophilus harrisii; assembly: GCF_902635505.1. NCBI lineage: Eukaryota > Metazoa > Chordata > Mammalia > Dasyuromorphia > Dasyuridae > Sarcophilus > Sarcophilus harrisii. Next base: position 192,501,017 of record NC_045426.1, read on the forward strand.
GCATGAAGAAAGATTGTGTATGGGGATGACAAGTTAGTGATAATAAATTCTAAGTCAAGAACTAGAGAAAGTTGAAAGAAGATGCTTGCATCTCAAAGCTGGCAAAGAAAGTATAAGTGAGATTGAGGAAGAGAATAACAGGCCACAGGAATCATAATAAGGATGAAGAATTAGATTAGAGAGATAGTGGAAAAACAAAGATTGTCATCAAGACTAGGATATCAAAGTCTATATCTTGGAGGAGCTATTCCAAGAGATAGTGAATTCCAAGGTGTTCCCAGGAATTTTGTAACCATCTCATTAAAAATATTAATTTTGAAGTGCTTGAGGATGTTGACTAAAGGATGTGTAGAGAGGAGCCAGAAGATGGGGAAAGGGTGCCACCAGTCAAGTTCTTTTAAAATATTTTTAAATTCTCCTCATTTATATAAGAATTTTCTAGGTGACATGTCTAAGTAGACTTTTCAGAATTTGATCTTTTTCCATGTCTGCTTTTATTTTGTTTTTTTTTTCCTGACTTCATATTTTTGTTTTTATTGTTCTCTGGGTTCAATGATTTTGGACAAGGACATTATCTAGGTCCAACCTCAGTTTCCTTATCTGTAAGATATGACTTTGAATTTATTAATATCTAAGGACCTTATTAGATTTAAATTTATGATCCTGTTTAATTTCAGTATAGACAACCATGTGTTCATGGGAAGAATGGGAAGAAGTCAAAAATTTTGGGCTACTTTTGTCAGTTAGGGCTGAAGTGGATAAAATATTCTAGTAAATAACATGTTTCTGTAAGAAATATATATTCCCTGAGCCACACTTTGTTCACAGGAGAATTTTACTAGAAAAATTGTCTTTCTTTCCTCAGTTTGGTAATCAAAATTAAAAAAAAAAAAGACAAAGAAATTGGAGTAGTAGATAGGGTAGATAAAGCAAGTGGGTATGACCATTTTAATCAGTAGAGAGAATTACTTTTTCAAGTGAATCAGAAAAAAAAAGCTCAAACTTATTTCATTTCTATTGTGAACTACACTCAAATTGGAAAATGTGTTTGACTGTATTTAACTCATTTCTTAAAATTTACTAGCCTTTGTGTTCTTTTGCTAGTATGAAGATTTCTTGAATGCTCGTTTTAAGACCATGAAGAAGGATTCTTTGAATTCATCTCATCCAACCTCATCTTCTGTTAAGTCTTCAGAGCAAATTGAAGAAATGTTTGATTCACTTTCATATTTTAAGGTACTGTTCTAGTAAAAACTGCTCAGAATTAAGTTCTAACTGATTTATTTTGTGTTTGCAAGCAAGTTCTCGTTAGAAATTAAGCAAACCATATATATATGTTAATTTGTCTTAAGAATATGTTCATTGATTCAACTATTCAATACCCTCCATATTCAAATTCCCTGTCCTGTGACTGCTCATTATTGGCCAAGTCCATATCCTGAATTACTCCTACAATCTTCCCTCTGTGTTCCTAATCATTTGCTGCTGACCATTACTAGAGGAAATAATTTGACCATAATTGAGTACCCTACAAGTTTGTAATTTAACCTTTTCTGAGCTTGCACTGAAACAAGTTAATTTTTTTAACTCTTTTCCTTCCTTCCCCAATTAATTGACAGATGTTCAAAGTTATATGAATGGGTAATTTTCAGAAGAAATCAAAGCTATCTCTAGCCATAGGAAAAAAATATTCACAATTACTCTGGATTAGAGGAATGATAGAGTTCTGAGGAGTGGTGAGGAACCAGTTTATTTTCATTTTTTATTCATTTTAAACTTAAGTACTAAACTCGGAATGGGAGGAAGGAGGAAAGAACATTTCTATGTGCACAGCAGAACATAAAGAAAGGATTCAACATAAAACTATACACTTCAGTTTCAGACTGTTTACTTAAAAAAAAAAAAAACTTACGTAATAAATACTATACATTGTTTGAAAGCTAACCTAACTTTTCTGTGCTTTCTACTGTGCACTATTTTTTTCTCCTTCCCTTGTCAGCCCACCCTAGAGAATACATACACACACACACACACACACACACACACACACAAAACCAAACTATATATACTGTATACAAGCTCTTTCTCTGGAGGTAGATAGCATTTTTCTTCATAGATCCAAGTATTCCCATGTTTTTCTAAAATCAACCAGTTCATCATTTCTTATAAAGCAATTGCATTCCATCATGATCATGTATACTACAATTTGTTTAGCCATTTCCCAACTGAAGGACATCTGTCTCCTTAAGCAATCTGATATATATAAGATGATATCTCAAAGTTATATTAATTAGCATTTCTCTCATCAATAATGATTTAGAACATGTTTTCATATAACTGTAATTTTGATTTTTTATCAGAAAATTGAATTCATATAATCTAACCATTTATTAATTGGGGAATCATTCATATTTTCATAAATTTGACAAAGTTCTTTACATATTTGAGAAATGAGACTTTTATCTAAGAGATGGTCTTTGAAAAATTTTTCCAATTTTTCTGCTTCCCTTCTAATCTTGGCTACATTGTTTTTATTTGCACAAGAACTTTTCAATTTAACATGATCAAAATATTGATTTTGTACGTCACAATGCTCTTTATATCTTATTTATTCTTAAATTTTTAGCTTTCCATGATTCTGATAAGTCATATGTTCCAAGTTCTAATTTTCTTGTGACCCTTTATATCTATTCATTTTGACTTTAACTTGGTACATGATTTAAGATATTGGTCTATGCATGATTTCTGTCCACACTGCAACAATTTTAACCAAATAATAATTCATTTTTCTTTTTGGCTGAGGCAATTGGGGTTAAATGATTTGTTCAAGGTCACACAGCTAGCAAATAATGAATTCTTATCCCTAAAACTTAAATATTTACATTTGTCAGACACAAGATTACTATAATCCTTTACTACTGTATATTGTAAGTTTACTCTGTTCCATTGATCTACCACTCTATTTCTTAGTGAGTACCAGATGGTTTTGATATTTAATGCTTTATAATATAGCTTGAGGTCTTTACTACCTAATCTCCTTCCTTTACATTTTTGTTTCTTTAAAATTCTTGACCATTTTTTCTTCCAAGTGAATTTTATTATTTTTTTAATCAATAAAATATTTTTTTTCATAATTTAATTGGAATGACATTGAATAAAAAATTAGCTAGCTAAAATGGTCATTTTTATTATACTGATTACCTATCCAAGAAGAATGAATCTGACTTTATTTGTATAAAGAATGCTTTATATTTATGTTGATGAGGACCTAGTTTAAATCTGCATTAATTCAGACTGTGACGTTTTAAAAAAAATTTTAATTTCATTAAAAAAAATTAAGACCTGGATTTTCATACCCAATATGTTTTCTGTTAGAATTCTGTGTAGATGTTATATTTAATATTGGTATTCCCTAATACAATAAATGCTATAATTTTTTAAAGCACTTAATGGTCCTACTTAAAAAGAGCCTTGATATCAGATTATGTTACCTGTTAAGACATAGAATAAGCATGTCATTTTAGATGTGGATAGTCTGCACAAGTCCAACTCTTGACTCATATAGTTCTATAGCTACTAAGTCTTTGTTTCTAGACTTTATCTTCTCTTCCAACTCTTCAGTTTCTTCATTCTTTATTGAGATGAAACATATGGTTTCTGGCATGTTTGGCTCCTACCTTTATGAGAAATTGAAATGAAAATGGATGTGTACTCCACATAGAGTATGAGAAAAATAGGATGCTGGATTATTGACCAGTCTAGTTTGGATGAGAGAAATAAATACCAATGTAGAAAATGTGCTCTTGAGAAACATTCTGCTCTTTTTTTGTTGTTGTAGTGATAAAATTGTAATGTAACAAAACAAATATACATCCATACATTTGTAGGAAATAAAATACGTATGTAATGAATAATCATGGAAGTTAGAGAGGCAGTTCACCTTAATATATAAACTGGAGCTGTTTTAAATTCTATATTATGAAGCCATAAATTAATTTTTATGAGGTAGCATCCTAGAACTTCTGTTCCAGTTTTTTAACTTAACCGACTAAAATTGAAGTTTTCTATTATGAATATTTAGTTAATGTTTAAATATGATGAGTCTTTACAATATCAAAAAAATAGTTAAATATTAAACAAAACAAAATGATGTCATTTTTAGGCAGGAAAAATAGTTGTTTTATATAAGATTTTAATCATTGATTTTTCTGAAATGTCAGATGAAGTTTTTGAGTAAAATTATTTATTTTGTAACAATGTACTTTAAATGTACTTTAAAAAGTCTTTATTTTTGGGCAGCTAGTTGGTGCATTGGATAGAGCACCAACTTGAAGTCAGGAGGACCTGAGTTCAAATCTGGTCTCAGACATGTAACACTTCCTACCTGTGTAATCCTAGGCAAGTCATTTAACCCCAGTTGCCTCAGCCAAAACAAAACAAAAAAGTCTTTCTGTTCTTCTTGGTCTAAGTTATACTACTTTGGTATAAACTGTATAACTTAAATAGGCAAAATGTTCTCAGGGCATTCCCATTGTGTTATGAAGGGTGAAATTCACATATATTAGAAAAATATTTAGAAAATCATGCATAAAAATTTAATGGTTGTACCTAATTTCCACATTTTTTGGGCTAGGCAATGGGAATTAAGTGACTTGCCCACTGTCACATAGCTAAGTATTAAGTGTCTGAAGCTGGATTTGAACTCAGGTCTTCCTGACTCCAGGGCTGATACTTTATCCATTGAACTACTACCAACCTGTCCCTCTTTCCTAGACTTAAGAAATCTAGAGAATTGCAAAGTCTTGAGTTCCCCTAATGGATATCATTAAAGTTAGAAAAAATGCTCTTGGGAGAATAGGAAAGAACAGAAAATTTTTTTTCTGAAACTTTAAATAATTTTCAAGGCAATTTTAATTTCATAAAATAATTACTGAATTTAAATAAGTGAATGCAGCAAAGTTAGTAGTACAGAAACTCGTTTTTGAGTTTAACACTAGGGAATCATACTAGTTTCTGTACTAAAATATAATCATGATATATGAAACTTTCACTATTTGTTTCACTTCTCTGTTTTTGAGTAACATGTCCTAAACCATATTATTGAAATGTGAATAATGTAAGAATAAAACCAAGCTTCTCTGTTGTGGAGTGAGAAAAATCTGTTCAGAATATTTATATCATGAAGCAAATCTATAAACCATAAAAGTTCATTCTTTCTGTCTATTCAGTAATTTTAATTTTTCTTAAAGGGAGCATCTCTTTTGTTAATGCTGAAGACTTTTCTGACAGAAGATGTGTTTCAACATTGTATCATACTTTATTTACAAAATTACAGTTATGCATCAATTCAAAGTGATGACCTTTGGAATACTTTTAATGAGGTAAGTATTCTGGAAACTTATTCTAAAGATTTCATTGAATTGAAAGTAGTGAAGTTAGAAAAAGCTCTTGATTCCAAATCCTTAGTTAGCATGAAAGTGTAAACCAAAAATCTTACAAAATAATGAATATCGTTAAATTACTAACTTTTTGAGAGAGAGTTGGGTAGGAAGAAGCACCTTCCAAGATATAAAAATCTGAGGAAAATGTGTTTATTTCATGAAAAATGTGTCATTTCATTTATCTCTTTTTATCATGTATATTACCTTTCTGTATATAATAAATAGATATGGGTAACTATAGATAGATCTTTAGTATATAGACCTATAGTTGTCTATATCTAGATCTTTATAAATTTCACCCTGTTAAATTAATTGTCATTTAATTCCTCTCCATCTTTTCTGACTTTTTCTTCATTATTTCTGCGAAATTTCTTCAATTACCATCCTTATGGGTTTATCTCTGAGCATTTATGCTACTGACTTTTCATTAAGACTGCGCCAATAGTAGTCTTTATCCGATGTCCTCAGGCAGAGAGGAAGGTTGACAATTAAAGTCAGAGTAAATTTATTTGGCAAAGTTGTCTTTTCTTCAGAATGAGATTGTTATTTTGCAGGTCACAAAAAGTCTGGATGTAAAAAAGATGATGAAAACTTGGACTCTACAGCCAGGATTTCCTTTAGTGACTGTTCAAAGAAAAGGGAAACAAATTTTAGTACAACAAGAGAGATTCTTTCTAAGTACTACAGATTCTGGAATTCATCCTTTGGATTCAAGGTTATTTGTTTTCTCTTTTTATGTTTCGATCCCTTCATGTTTATTCAGTGAAGACCTAACTCTACTGTGATATAGAAGAAAGTGAACTGACTTTTAATACCTGAGTTAGCATCTTTCCTTTCTTGGACTAATGATTTAACCCCTTATGATCTTCAGCTTCCTTATCTATAAAATTAAGGCATTGGACTAGAGAGCCTTAAAGTCTTTTCTAGCTCTAAATTTTTTATCTAATTTTTTTTCTAGAAAACATTCATAGTAAATAAGTCTACTGCATAAATAGTTAAAAAAAAAAAAAGTGTAATGTAATATTTTATTAAAATTAGTTTTAACAGAGGTCATGGGGGATAGAAAAGAATTAGAGACAGTTCTTTATATACATTCATTTTATTTTATTTTATTAATACTTTGTTATTTAATTTAAAATAATTGAATTACTTAAAGAAAGAATTCTAAGAAAATGCTTTTGTTAACTTTACTGTACTGTGTTCTCTTTCCTTATTTCCCTCCCCTACATGTTCCCAAACTGGATGTTAGCTCTTTGCTTCCATGAGCCTGATTCACTCTTTTTCTCCTTCCCTGCCTCCTTCTTTCCTTTCCTCCCTTCCTCCCTTGTTCCCTTCCCCTGATACTCTGATAAATTTGCATTACATAAAAGTCATTTTAAGTATTGGTCTGTGGAACTGTCCACTTAATATAAAAGCAAGAACTGTTTGAGTTTGGTTTTGGACCTAGGAATAAAGTCAGATATATTCCTAGACAAAAGTACAGTGAATCTCTATTTCTCAACTTCTGGTCAAATGGCAAATTTTTATTAGTTTGTATAACTTGTACAATTGTAAATCTTAATTTCTTAAAACTTATAAACTTTAAAAACTGGTTCTCTTCTTTATTCCTACTTCTTTCTCTCTGTATCCCAAATTCTCCACTTCCCCACCTCCCTCTTCCTTTTTTCACATTTTCACACACAAATCTCTAGAACCTCTAAGCCTAGAATATATAGAAGGGAGACTATTCTATGATAGACAACTGGATAGTTTCTCAGCCTAAAATAGTTTTGAGTTGGGAAGCCACTGGTATAGAGCATATTTCTGTATGTCTCATGTGTGAAAATATACTTTTCTTTCCCCCTGAAAAACAGAATTTTAAAGATTTTAGCTGAAGATTAGAAAAGGAAAAGGCTTTATTAGAAAAGTTTTTTTTGTATTCAGGTTTTTAATTCATCAAATTATACTTCCTTTTGAGTTTCCTAATATTGTTATTTGCTAAATAGAGGGGAGAGGAACATTTTTAATGTCTTACATAAATCAGACATGTTTATGGAATATTGTAGTTTGATGAATTAACTCAAAGTAGTAGCTTTAAAATTTTAATCAACTTCTTCAAAATAACCATTGTTATGTAGCCAGTTAAAAAATAAAGTAATAATAATTCTTCAATAATTTTTTTCTCTTTATAGCCATCTGTGGCATATTCCACTTTCCTATATAACAAGTGACTGTAAGGCACCAGACTGTCCTTATGTGGCATTACTAGACAAAAAATCAGGTATTGTATATAACACTTTCAATTTTCTTTTTTAATGACTTATTCTTTTAAATTAAAAAAAAAATTTTAAATATCATCCAAGCAGTTAGGTGACATAATAGATAGAGGGGTGGACCTGGAATCAAAAAAATTTCAATTCAGGTTTGACCTCAAACATTTATACTGTATTTTGTTAGACAAGGAGTTTGACTAATGTTTGCTTTCGTTTCCTCATCTGTAAAATGGAAATATTAATAGTATCTATCACCCAGAGTTGTGTTTTGGAATAAAGGTTGGCTACTATATCAGTCTGAATTTTGATTTATGTTAGTGTTTTTTTCTTTCCATTATTGAGGTCATTTTTATAATACTCTCTTTGTTCCATATCAGTTAATATAAATCTTCCCAAGTTTCTCTGAATTATTCATGTTCCTTATTTTTATGATCTAATGATATTCATATACTATAATTAAGATATTTGTCAACTAGTGGACATCTACTCTTTTCAATATTTTATTGTTACAAAAAATGTTGCTATGAATATTTTGGGGTTTCCTTGGCAAAGATAATGAACTAGGATGCCATTTTCTTCTGCAGCTTATTTTACAAATGAGGAAACTGAGGTAAACAAAGTTAAGTGACTTGCCCAATTAGTAAGTATCTGAGACTAAAATTGAATTCAGGTCTTGTCAACACCAGGTCTAACACTCTTTACACTGTGCCACCTACGTTATTAATTCTAAGATGTTTCTGAGTGTTTCAGTTATTTCACATTGTATCTGTTTTCCTTCAGCCCCTTCATCATTGACTGTTTCCGTATTTTATCTTCTTTGATGGTAATTGATAGTCATAAAGCACAACCTCAGATTTATTTTAATTCGCATTTTTTTCTTAGTATTTGTTATTTGCAACATTTTTTCATATTGTTGTGAACAGTTTGCATTTCTTTTTTGGAAGACTATTCTTGGAATACCATTTGAGACTAATTCTTTATGTATTTTTGGATATTGGACTTTTATAATATTTATTGAAAAGTAGTTTTGGGTTTTTTTTTTTTTTTTTTTGCCTACTCAGTAGTTTTGCTCTTCTAGCTGTATTGATAGTTTGTACAAAAACTTTTTATTAATATCCTTTTTTCTTCTTATGATCATCATTATTCCTTGTTGGGTTAAGAATTTTCCATATAGCTATTTTGGAAAACATTACTTCTATTCCTTTTTCCTTTTTTTTGAATATAAAATAGTCATAAATCCATTGGATGTTTTTGTGATTTATGGTGAAAAATTAAAAATGGGACCTAAGAAGACTTTCTTTATCCCTAATCTTGCTGGGAAAACTTTTAATGTTTCTCTTACAAATAATAAGAGTTTTTGTACCACAATACAGTTTTACTATTGATCTAATTGAAATAAGAATCTTCTATTTTGGGGCTCTTTTCTGGGTTGTTGTTTTTTTTCTTAACATAAAGAAATATTGTACTTACCTTTGGCGTGCACGCGTGTGTGTGTGTGTGTGTGTGTGTGTGTGTGAATGAATATTTTGTTAATGGCATTTTTTATTGTCTTCTGATAAAATGATGTAATTTTTGTGAAATTTAAAAATTATATTGTTTCTTTTATGTTAAATCATTCTGGATAAGTATTAAAATATATTGATGTAACTGTTGTGATAGCTATTTAATATTTTTATATACTTATTTATTGGTAATTTTGATCCATAGGGTTTTTTCCCCTCTTGTTATTTTTTCTTTCCTGATTTGGGTGCCAGTGTTATGCTTTTCTCATAGAAACTCAGAGAGATTTTTGAGAAGGCGTTTTCTTTATTTTTGCTAAAATTTTATGTTTCATAGTGGTTAATTGTTTTGCAAATGGTCAATAAAATTTAATTACAAATCTATTTCAGCCAGGAAACTGACTTACGGTTTGCTAAAATTCTTTCTCTAATATCAGGTTGTCTAAATTCTATGTCTCCTTTCTTAATTTGGGTATTTTTCATTTTTAATATATTCCTTTTATACGTTTTTCATTTTGTATAGTTTTGAGGGGGAGGGGAAAGATAATTCAACTGATATCTTCAAAGTTGCTGGTTTCTTCTTAATTTCCAAGACCAATGACATTTTCATGGTTGTGATTTCTTGTTTTTATTTTTGAAAAAATTCAGATGGTTATGTGAAATAATCTTTTATCATGCTGCTGGATTCATTTCTTGTCTCCCTTAATTTTTTTATTTGATGATTTTATTTGATGGATTTCTTATTTGCTATCAGGTCATCTTTTAATATTTTTGATCACTTCATTTTTAATATCAGTTTTTTAATATCTTCTGCTGTCTTATCATAATAGCTAGCATTTCTGTGTCAAATTAAGAGAGTAAAAGTGGGCATCCTTGTTTTTACTTGACTTTGGTGAGAATATTTCTTATGTTTTTCAATTGTATATTATGTTATCTCCTGGCTTAGGGTAGATTTCATTGTTATGAGGAAAAAAACACTCAATACTTTTTTTTTTTTTTTTTTGATTGAGGGGAATAATAAGGGAAGCGAATAAACATTTATAGCATGCCTACTATGTATCAGGTACTATGATAAGTATTTTGCAAATAGATTTCATTTGATCCTTACATACTACCCTGCTAGGTAGGTGTTATTATTATTCAAATATTACCATTGAAGAAACAAAGGCAAACATTTAAATCACTTTCCCCAGGCCCACACAGTTACTAAGTCTGAGGCCAGATTTGAACTCATCTTTCTAATTCCAGACCCATTGCTCTATCCACTGTGCCTATTAATTGCTCCTGGATGCATATTGGATTTTATTGGAAGCTTTCTCTTTATTGATCTAATCTTTTCTTCTTTATATATTATATTATCATAAATTTGCTGATATTGAATTAACTTTGCTTACTTGATATAAACCTTCCTTAGTTTTGATGAATATTATTAATATATGATTATATTTTATTAGCTGATGTTTTATTTAATATTTGTCATCTGGGTTTATGAGAAACACAGAGCTATTATTTTCTTGCTTAGAGAGTTTCTTTACCAAATATAAAAATCAACTCCATGTTTTCCTCATAAAAAGTATTAAAGGTATTGGGTAATATTCCATCTTTATCTGTACTCTTCATATTTTCCCTTAAACTTGTCATTTCACTGGTATGAAGAACACCCTATAAAGCTATTGCTTTTACTAATGCCAAATAGCAACTGTTCTGCAACTTTTATAGCCATAGAAAGTTACCTGGGGGCATTGAAGAGTGTTGTTACTTCCCTGACCTCCTGTTATTGTTGGTTTTTTATTTGTTTTTTAAATTGAATTTACTATTTTGTTGCATTTAAATTTCAAACTGTTATCCTCTCTTCTCATCCTGTACTAGAGAAGGCCACTATTTAATATAAATATGCATATATGTAAAACCATACTTTGCATATTTTTTCCTGTGGAGGTAGATAAATCTTAATAAATCCCTTGTAGTTGATTTGAATATTTATAATATACAAAATAGCTTAGTTATTCACAGTTATTCTTTGAACAATATTGCTGTTACTATATACAATATTTTCTTAGTTTTTCTCATTTCACCCAATCTTCCGTATTTTTATAAAAAACAACTTATTCCTAATTTCTTACAGCACAGTAATATTCCATCAGAGTCTTTCCAGTTCTTTCCCCCCACAAAGAGAACTGCAATAAATATTTTAGAATATATATGTTCCTTTCCTTTTCCTCTCATCACCTTAGGAAATAGACCTAATAGTGGTCAAAGAATATACACAATTTTATAATTCTTAGGGCATAATTCTACATTGTTTTCCAAAATGGTTGGATCAGTTCACCATTTCACCAACAGTATATTAATGTCCTAATTTTTCCACACGTCATTATATTCAAAGACAACTAATAATATCACGAATTTGGGGTCAAAGTACACTCTTTTTCTATGACTGATTTGTTGGATATTAGTTGGCAAGGCTCTATCAAAGATTAGCCACAAATAGCCCTGGGTCATGTAGCCAGTATGTATCAGAAAAGTGGGAACTGAACCCTTATCTTCTTGATTCTGAGGCCCAGCTATTTACAACATTGATGAATAATTTATATAATATAGAATTTATATGTTTTTGAAAAGTTTGAAAAAAGTATTTTGTGACTGAGCCAGTTTTGGGGGTTTTTTTTGTTTGTTTTTCAGGAAAAGAGAGCTAATTCTAGGGCTAATTATTTCCACTTAAATTAGTCTGTTTAAATAATTAATCTTCTACCTGTGTGATCTTGGGCAAATCATTTAACTCCAATTGTCTTGTAAAACAAAACAAAAACTAATAATCTTATGTCATTTTGGATAATTTTCATTTTTGTAAATAATCATTGCCTCTAAATTGTCTAATTTGTCAGACTATGATATGGGGAATTTTCTTTGTCTTTGTTTTTGTAACTTGAATTGTAATTTCTGTAATTTGAAAATTATATTCTTTAGTGAGTAATACTTAGACTTTCTCCTTACAGGATTTTTTTGTACTCCTTGCCTATCATTGGCCACTAGAAAATTTTCTTTAATTAAGTTTTCATATATAGCGTCTAGTATTTTTATTCCTTTAAGATCATCTGAGATTTAACTTGACCTAATAATTTAAGTTTTCTTATTTAACTTAATATTTTAAATTTTCTTTTTGTCTCATTTGCTCTTTCATATCTGTTGTCTTGACCTCCCCATCTTGATATTAATTGATTCTCCCTTCATCCCACTCCCTAGTTTTGTTACTACTTCTTAGCGATATTATGCTTTTTGATTTTCCTTGCTATTGATATTTTATAATTTCTGCTCTGTGTGGCTTGATTGTTGTCAGAATTCTTTCCATACATTGATCCACATGATCCTCTTAAATATTTGAGGTAAGGATTACATTTCCTATTTCACAGATAAAGAAACAAACAGCTGAAGCAAATTGACCATGTTTATACTAAGCTACTATTTGAATACAGGTCTTAATGTCTCGTGGTTTAGTCTCTATCTAGTAAGTTTCACTGCTTTTTCCATGTTAAGAACAGATAATTTGGTATACTAAATAAGGCATCGAGAACCACAATTTTAAGGACCGAAGCACTCCAAAACCTTATCATGGCATGGAGGCAATTCTAGGTTTTTAAAGACTTTTCAGCAGAATACAGATCCTGTACTCTATTATCACATTGGAACTGCTTCAGGGACACATTGACAACAAACTGAGTACTTTCTGAGTTAGCTAAGTATACAAAGGCTTATCATCAGTAGATTGATCTTATGGTAACAGATTCTTTTACTGTGGCAACCAGTAAAATAAAGGAAAGTACAATATGATTCTTGATCCTGTTCTGCCGTGATAGTGGCAGGGCATTAAAGGGGTTAAGAAAGGTATGTCATAGATCCCCTTATCAGTCTGGTGAAGCCTATCCCTTCTTAGAATGTTTTTAAATGCACAAAATAAAATACATAAGATTACAAAGTAAACTTATGTGGAGATATAATTATTAGTATTATTTTTTATAAGTTCAGACTTCGTTGTAGACAGTGACAAGAATCACACAGATTTCAAACCATACAGAAACATTGACTTAATTATTGCTACTATAATATAAGAACTTTGTTTTTTGACCAGCACATGTATAGAGTATCAGAGATATTGTATTTTATCAGTCTTGACAGAAATCTTAAGCAGAACCAGAAGCCAGGAGGAAATGCGTAACTAAATTGAAAGATTACTTAGACAGTTTCTCTCTGGAGAGAAGCAAATAAAGTTGCTACCAGGTTTGATTTTAATTTTTTTCCAAAGGCAAAAAAATATTTTACAAGCCATATCATGGCGTTCATGATTTGTTGTTCAATCATTTCAGTTGTGACTGACTTCTCATGACCCCATTTGGGGTTTTCTTGGCAAAGATACTGGAGTGGTTTGTCATTTCTTCCTTTAGCTCATTTTATAGATGAAGAACTGAGGTAAAAAGTTAAGTGACTTGACCAGGGTCACATAATTCATGAGGAGTATTTTCAAAAACGAAAACATAATTGGACAATAATTAGAGAAAGTCTGTGAAAAAATTGGTAAAATGTCCAAATTAAATCAGCTTTTAATATACTACTCCATGACTCAGAATCAATAATGGAATTAGGGATGGATGATGAAAACCATGTTGGAAAATATGCTTTTGGAATGAGGATTGAAAGAAACCAGATTTGGAGGGAGCTCAGAAGCTTCATACCTATAAATCATGAATTTTATTTAAGAGAAGAATTAGTACGTGGTGGATAATGTCAAATAACATCAGAAAAGATCAAATTGATTGTATTTTTGACAGGTAAGAAATGATTCATTACTTTTGGAGGAGACATTAGGAAGTTAACTATCTATGTCTTTTCAGATCATTGACTTGTTAAAATGAAGATAAAAGTTAATGCAGAGCTAGAAGAAAAAACAAAAATGAGAAAAAGATAGTTTGCAATTAAAGTAACTATAGCCTAAAATATTCACATAAGGTATTGATTGCGAAAAATGATGTAGGGACAGAAGAAATGACACATTTATTTGTAATTACTGTTGTCTTACATGATGTAATAGTCTTTCTTACCAAGGCAACCCTTCTATCTGCTCAAGTGACCCCATTCTTTCCATGTCATCCAGCAACAGTGTGCTGTTCCCTCTGTCATCCTCACTCTGTCATTTATTTTCAACCCCTCCTTCTCTACGCACTCATGTCCTACCACTTACAAATGTATCAATATTTCCTATCCTGAGAAAATCTTTACCTGATTCTTCTATCCCTGTACTATCATCTTATATTTCTTCCACACTTTGTGGCTAAACTCCTTAGAAAGTCTATCTCTAATTATTAGTGCCTTGACTTTCTCTTTTCTTACTTTCTTCTAAATCCCTTATAGTCCAGCTCCTGATCTTATTCCACAGTATCTGCTCCAAAATTATCAGTGATCTCTTAGTTGCCAAATATCATGACTTTTTCTCAACCCCCGTTTTCCTTGACAGCCTTTGACACTATTGATCACCATCTTTGATATTCTCTCTGAGTTTTCAGAATAAGACTCTCTCCAATTCTTTTTTGTTGAGTCCTCAGTCCAAATGGTTTCTTCTTGTTTTGTCTTGCTCCTACTTCACTTGATGATTTCATCAACTCTTGTGAATTTAATGATCATCTTTGTTGGATTCTCAAATCTATCTGTCTTGACCAGAACTCTTTACTATTCTGCACTCTCATATCTCCAACTGCCCATGAGACCTCTTAAAAAGGATGTCCTGTTCTCCTTATGTCCAAAACATAACCGATTATCTTTTCCTCTAAATCTTCCCCCTATCCTACAATTGGAGAGAACATCTCACTATCCTGCCATACCCTCAAGCTTACGAGAACTTCTCACTGTCTTTCATCTCCCACATCTAGCTAGTCTTTTGTCAAGGTCAGTCAGTGTCATCTTGGCAACATCTCTGTAATGTAACTCTTTTTTTCCTCTGATGTTGCACCATTAGTTGAAGACCCTTATCACCTCAGATCTTGCTTACTTCAATAGCTTGCTGGTAGGTCTGCCTATCTGAATCAGCTCCTTACTTTAATCTATACTCCACTTAATCACTATTTTCCTAGTATCACCCCCATTCCCATTCAACAAATTCCAATTATTACCTCCAAGATCAAATCCAAAATCTAATTTTTGGCACTTAAATCCCTTTATAACTTATCCCCCTCCTACCTTTCTATTCTTTTATACACTCTCTGACACACTCTTCCATCCAGTGATAACTGGTCTCCTGGCTGTTGCATTAAGAAGTTAGTCTCTAAGTATGCTCTCTGACTTTTCCCCATGACAAGAATACTCTTTTCTCTTCTCCATCTATTGACCTCCTTGGCTTCCTTTAAGTTCCATTAAAATACTGCTTTCTACAGGAAGTCTTTCCCAATCTCTCATAATTCTAATTCCTTCCCTCTGTTTAATAGTTTTCTATTTATCTCTCTCACACACACATATGTATAAAACTGGTTTGTATTTGTTTGTATGTTGTCTCCTCCCATTAGATTATGAGAACTTTGAAGGGAAGGGCTGTTTTTTGGCTTTATCTGCATAGTACTCAGCAGCATGCTTAGCCCATTGCAGGCACTTAATAAATGTTTCTTAATTGATGGATGTATCTTGCATGTATCTAATTTTCCTGTAGTTTTCCCATTAGGATGACATTTGACCAGTTGACAAGCATTTTTTAATCCCTTATAAGTTCCAAGGATTTTGCTAAATGCTGGGAGTAAATACAAAGTGAAATAAAGTCCTTATTGGTGAAGGGTGATGAAGGTACCTGACTTGGGTGCAATAAAGAAAGTATTCTGGAAATGAATCAGCAGTGCAGCCTGGAGAGGGATGAGGAAACAGTTAGCCTCGGGATACAGTTAGGTTTGGGGAGGAGGTAGCCACAGAAATGAAGGGTATTTCCAGTATGAGAAGTAGTCTAGGGATGGAATGAGCTTCCAGGGTAAAGAGTTTGTTATAGCATGGTACATAAATCCCTATGGAGATGAATCAGCAGGGCAGTATGGAGAAAAATGAAGATAGTCTGAAGAATATTGAATATTGGAATTATGTTTTTGTCTTTATTTCTATTTCTAGAACTTTGCCCAGTATCAGGCACATAACAAGTGCTTAATAAATGCTTGTTGACAGTGATTTCTTACTGTTCTCCAGGGAGCACAACCCAAATCTTCCTTTATAAAAACAGTAATTGACTTTATTACTCTGACAAATATTTTTTAAAACAATATTGAGTAATTTCATCTGAATTTAAGTTTGCATTTTGTTTACTATACACAAAAATGAAAGGTATTCTGTCATTGTATTAAGAACACACCAGAGGGACAGTTAGATGGTGCAGAGTATGAGCCCTGAATTCAGGAGGACCTGAGTTCAAATGTGGCCTCAGACACAACACTTCCTAACTGTGTAATCCTGGGCAAGTTACTTAACCCCAATTCCCCCAGTAAAAATAAATGAATAGAAATAAAAATTATCTTAAAAAAAAAAAAAAAGACAATGGAACATACCATAGTTTCCTTATCTGGATTTAACTACACTTACATATTTTTGCTGTTTTTCTCCATACCTCTGGTCTGAGTCATCACTATTCAAAATCATTGGCAAGATATGGAAAATTCAAACATAACTCAACAATTTCTTTAAAATTGCTTCTCTCTTATTTACATATGTATCTATCTTGTTGACCCCATTGCTTTGTATGCTAATAGGCTAATGCCAGTACCATTTTTTTCTGCTCTCTGGACCCTGTTGTTAATTTAACAATTTATCAAGTTGCTTATCAACCATCTATAAATGGACATTTCCTTCCAGGTAACCCTGGGGAAAAGATGTCCTACTTTGAATGTGCATTGACTCTTCCCTAAGTTAAGATAGATTTTTGGCTCACAGATAAAGTCTGTCCCAATCTACACAATTTAATAAATCCTGTCAGCAGTGATTTTGTTAAGCAAGCAAAAAGTTAGTAGACCTTTCAGGTTAGCTAATGAAATAAAGCTAATTTATTTTGTTAGGGGATAGATTTTAAATTATCTTCTACTTGGTATAGCTGCTGCTACTTCTGCTATTCCTGACAATTATATTCAGCTTTGGCAAAGTAATAAACTTGACCATCTATTCTGCTTTTGCCAATTGTAACTACTGAATTAATGTTGACAATTGAAGTTTTACTAGTTAAAATTTTTTTAAAAGAGTCTAAATCATTTAGATTTTCTTAAATGTGCAGAAATGCTTAATCTTTTTCATTTATGTTATTTTCCATATTTATTACTATATGTAATTATGGTCTGATCACTAAGATAATGCTTTATCTGGGAGTCAGTGCTAAAATTTAGGAATCCCATTAGATTGTAAACTCTTTGGTGACAGAGATTATCTTTTGCCTCTTTTTTGGATCCCCACTACCTGCCACCAAATGAGGTAATCGCATTGTAGAGTAGTTACAATATAAGTGCTAGCTTATCATTTTCTTCATTGTCGTCATCATCATCATTATTATTTTTCACTTTGCCCTTGAGTATATTCCAGGAGAGGAACCTTAGACTGCATTAGAGCAGTTTTGGTTGGTGCCAGTGAAATCAGAGAGAATTTTTCTTAATGGCTTCGTACTAAGTGTTTGCAAGCTTCCTTTCAAGTATCTTGACAGTAAAACACAACTGTGCAAGAGTGAGAATAAGTATAATTCTGTGACAAATGCCATCTTTCAATTTTCTTGATGTCAAGTTGACCTACTAGCCAGGATTTGAGGATATGAGATTTGAGAATTTGTTAGATTTGAGAGTATTCATCAGAAAAATTAGAAGTCTTAATTTTGGAGTGAACATAATTGAAAGGTTTTAACTTGTTAATTAGAATGTGTTTCTGGGAATGTCTTGATTCCTCCTAAGAAATTGGATCATTGAACTATTAAAATCTCATCTAAACTAGGTTTGGGGCTTTTTGCCACTCAATAGACTTAGTCTAGAGATAAAAGGGAGGAAATTCAGAGGCCATCTTGGCCAACCTCTTCAACTTTAAAGAGTTAACTGAATCCTGTGACAGTTGAGACTTGCTTAAAGTCACAAAAGTAGTAAGCAACAGACAAAGGATTTGAACTTAAGAGGTGTTTAATACAAAACAAAACAACTTTTCTTCTTATTACAGAATATACTTTATTGACTGATATTTACTGTTCATTCCTCATTGTAGATTAAAAAATAACAAGTGTTTACCATTTGCTTACTGAAACTACTACTTCCTGTGATGCCAGGTGTTTGACTAACTATACCTTTTTATATTCCTCATTTCCTTGGCCTTCCAAAAAATTATCAGAGTAACTGGGTTATATTGCTGGCTTCTCCCATTTAAAAGTTTTCTTAGAAATTTTTGAAAGGTAGATATGATAAACTTGTTTCACTACTACATTGTTGTCTGATAAACAGGATAATAACTATAACAGGAAATATGGAGTTGATTACCTAGGAAAATGATATATTTTAACATGAAGTTACTACTTTTGTAATAGAATGAGGCTGCTATTTAACAACTGGTAAAACTGTCTTTTTCTCCCTTTTTTTTTTTTGTCTGCATTAGATGTCCTCAATCTTACAGAAGAAGTACAGTGGATTAAGTTCAATGTAGAAATGACTGGGTACTACATAGTACACTATGCAGATCATGACTGGGAAGCACTCATTCAGCAATTGCAAAGAAACATTAGTGTCCTGAGTGACAAAGACAGAGCCGGCCTTATCAACAATATTTTTGAGCTTTCAAGGTAAGGAATTAGATCTTGCTATTAGTCCTTCAAAAATAGTTATAAATCCTAATCAAACCAATAAATATTTATGCCTACCATGAATTAAATTTTACAAAGTGCATTGTAAAGACAAGTAGTTGCAAAATGAATTGTAAGTCAGTCAACAACTAACAAACATTTTTTATTTACTTTGTACCACAAATATACTACTATATTGATGATGATAATAATAATAATAACTAACATTTATATAGCTCTTACTATATATCTGGCACTGTGCCATTGTTGTTATTGTTTTTTTGGTCATGTCCAAATATTTGTGACCCCTTGTAGGATTTTCTTGGCAAAGATGTTGGAATGGTTTGCCTTTCCATTTATAGATGAAAAAACTGAGGCAAACAGAATTAAGCTAATTAATAAGTGTTTGAAGCCAGATTTGAACTCAGAAAGAGAATCTTCCTGACTTCAGGCCTTGTGCTATATCTGCTGGCTTATATTTATAGTTATCTTACTGATCCTCACAATAGCCATGGGAGGTAGGTGCCATTATTATCTCCTGTTTTCCAGATGAAGGAACTAATAATATTTGCTAAAGAAGTTCTAGGTTGACAGTTTAGGAAGCCTTACAAAAGAGGCTTAGCTAAAACTAAAGAAGAGTCTGATTTAAAATAAATAAATAAATATATATATATATATTTTTTTTTTAAATCCCCCTAGTTTAAATGTTATACTTAATATTTACTCATTAATTTCAGTGATATATGTTTAATCTATATTGGATTACTTACTATTTAGGGGAAAGAGGAAGGGAGAAAAATGGGAAACACAAGGTTTTTGCAAGAGTCATTGTTGAAAACCATCTTTGCATGTATTTTGAAAAATAAAAAGTTATTATTTTAAAAAATTTCAGTGACATCTGATAAGATCCAGGATTTCTATTGGTAGTACACAGCTCTGCTTAGACCACTACTGTTATTCTTTCTCTTTACTTTCAAATGTATTTCTCTTTCATAAGGTGAGAATAACAATGAATTCGTGGGATGTAATAGTCCTTTACAAAATTTCAAAATATTTAGGAGATGTTAGATGTCAAATTAGGGTAAAACTAAGACATAACCTTTCTCCTTAAAGATTACAGTCAAATTGAAGAGATAGGATCAAAACTGAAAGAATTGGTAAATAAATAAATGCTGAGTTGCACAGTATTAAATGAAGAGGGATCAGACTAGAGAAATCAGCAAAGAAAGAGGTGCCTTTTCAGTTGAGCCTTGAAGAATGGGTAAGGTTAGGATGGACTTTTATAAGGTTTAATTTAGGCAGGAGGAACAGCATAAGTGAAGACAGAGAAGCAAGAATATACATAGTATGGAGAATAACCAGGAGAGACAAGTGACTGCAGCAAAGAGTATTAATTATGGAATATGGAGGTCTTAAGAAAAACAAAAGTAGATAACTTGGTGACAAATTAAGAAAGATTTTAATTCAGTTGGCAGTAGTGAACCATTGCAGCTTTTTTTTTTTTCCAGCAGGAAAATGACTTGAATAAATTTCTGTTACTCTTTGAACACATTTCTGTACTTTTACTTAGATAAAAGTATGGGTAAAAGTATGGAGGAGGATAAAGCCTCATCCACCTCCAAAATTTAATATACAAATAGATATTTTGCTCTTATTTTTGATGGAACTTTGGAAAAAAAGGGGACAGTGCTTTGACAGCTGTTAATCACCATTTGTTTTTCTTTATAGCGAATAACCTTTTCTCATTTTTATTGTTCTCCACTATGAGCATAACTCCCCCCACACAATTGTAAAATCTTTTCTGAAAAATAGAGTTCTATAAAACATCTTAACAGCTTTGTGAAAAAGTCTCAAAACTGTATTCCAAAAGGAAAAAATAATACTGCTTATCTCTCCTACCTCTCTCCAGAAGGTCTAAATTGAAATCAGTCCTTTCTCCCTACTTCAGTACTTTTCCCAGATGAGCAGCTGTTTTCAAATGATTTATTGGTTCAGAAATTAACTGTTATGATTCTGTCTACCCTTTGTGAAATTCATTTTCATCTTTATCCTTGTAAACTTAATCAAGAAAATTAAAATTTTTTTTTTTCTGGATGCCATGAATTTAAATTTCATGTGATTGGTTTGTCTCCTGATTAATTTTCCCCCCTACTTTCTGACACTTTAGCTTAGGAAAGGTACCTCTGAAAAAGGCCTTTGATTTGATTGATTACCTTGGAAATGAAACCCACACTGCACCCATCACTGAAGCCCTCTTCCAAACTGATCTCATCTATGACCTGCTTGAAAAAATTGGAGAGCTAGAGCTAGCTAAAAGAACTGTGGTATGTTTGCATTTTCTTTAACTTTGTGAACTTTAATATTAAATCCTAATTTGTTCCTCCTTTCTAGCAATGATAGATTGTATTTCACTTAATCAAATTAAATTTTCCTCTACTTAATAATTGTAAAATCTTCATTTTAAAAGGAGATTTGAAAAGGACCAGGAATGAAATGATTTTGACAGTCAAAACAACACAATAATTGTTCTCAATTGTCTTGTTATTTTTTTCCCCTGGTATATGCAGGTTTTAAAAATATAGATCTACAGATATATCTGTATATCTGCATGAAAAAAAATTCATTGTGGAAGTATAACTATTAGCCTGTTATGCTCTGTTCCTTTTGAACATTCTTTTGCTTTTTAAATTGTGTCCCCCCCACTTTTTTATTTCTTTTTTTAGAGAGTAGCATTATCACTTCTCTTCCAGAACTCTTCCTTTAAAGATAATAAGTAAATAAAGATAATCAGGCAAAATATATTCATATTATACTGATCATGTCTGGAAATTTATGTCTCCTTCTGCACCTATATAGCCTGTTAACTTCTTCACGAATAGGTGGGAGTCTTGTCTCATCATCAGTCTTTTGTTGTCATGGTTGGTCATTGCATTCTTGAGAATTCTGAAGTCTCTCAAAGTTATTTTTCTTTATACTATTGTGGACATTGTATTGATAGTTCTTTTGGTTCTGTTTATTTCACTCTTCATTAGTTCACATGAGTATTCCCAGTATTCTCTGAACCCACTCTCTTAGTCATTTCTTACAGTACAGTAATGCTATATTATATTCACAGTTTAATTTGCTCTTTAATCATGTCTCTGTTGATATATACTAATTCAGTTTCCAGTTTCTTGCTATAACTAAAAGTGGCTTAGATAAATATTTTTGTACAGATGGATCTTTTTCTCTTTAATCTCCTTTGTGTATATTAATCTTTAGGTATATGCCTGAGGTGATATTATTGGATCAGAGTATATATACAATTTAGTGATTTCTTGTCAGTGATATGCTTGAACTTTAATCCATATGGTTATTGATCACCTAGATTTCTTTCATTGAAAACTGATTTTTCCTTTGACTATTTATCTGTTGATATTGTTTCTTGTTCTTATATATTTGTATCAGTTCCCTATGCATCTTTATTAGAAATTTGCTACAAAGACATATTCTCACTTAATTGTTTCTCTTCTGATTTTTTTTTGAGAAAAAAAAAAGTTGTATTTAAATGAAATTCTATCTCCTATTCTTTTCTCTGTTCCTTGTTTAATGAAAACTCTTGCCCTATCTCAAGCTGTGAAAACTTAAGTGGACTCCTTCTGTCCCCTAATTTATGTCCAAGTAATATATCCATTTGGAGCATATTATGGTAAAATGTGTGAGTTGTTGATGACAGTCTAATTTTTCCTAAACTTCTTTCCATCTTCCTAAAAGTGAATCCTTATTCTCTGTGTTGTATTTTTGAATTTATTGAAGATTATGCTATTGTATCCAATTGCATCTGAATCTTCTGTACCTGATCTGTCATTGATGAAATTTTCTATTTTTTAAATCAATATCAAATAGTTTTATTTATTTTATTTTAATTTGTGAAATAAAACAAGCATTTTCATAACATAGTACAATAAAAAAAGATGATTATATATGAAACTGAAAATATACTATGTACAACTATTTATTTCAAATATATCAACAACAAAATTATCATGTAGATTTCTTTCTCTTTTTTTTCAGTTAATAGTTTTTCCCCCCAATTTCATGTAAAGATTCAACATTCATTTTGTAAGATTTTGAGTTTCATATTTTCTCCTTCCCTCCCTTCCTTCCTTAAGCAAGAAATCTGATATAGATTATACATGTGCAATCATGTTAAATGTATTTACATATTAGTCATGTTGTGAAAGAAAAATCAGAACAAAAGGGAACAACCACAAGAAAGAAACACAAAAAAAGGAAAATGGTATGCTTTGATCTGCATTTATTCTCCATAATTCTTTCTCAAGATATAGATGGCATTTTCTATAACAAATCACAGGTTTATTGGAATTGTCTAGGATCACTGTATTGCTGAAAAGAGCATAGTTGGTCATCACACAATGTTGCTTTTACTGTGTAGTGTTCTGGTTCTGCTTACTTCACACAGCATCAGTTCTTATAAGTCTTTGCAGGTTTTTCTGAAATCTGTCTGCTTATTATTTCTTATAGAACAAGAGTATTCCATTACATTCATATACCACAATTTGTACAGAAATTCCCCAATTGATGGGTGACTCCTCACTTGCCAGTTCCTTGTCATTACAAAAAGAGCTGCTACAAACATTTTTTGTACATGTGGGTCCTTTTCTCATTTTTATGATTTCTTTGATGATACAAAACCAGTAGTGTTGTTGCTGAATCAAAGGGTGTGCACAGATTTCAGCCCTTTGGGCATGTAAATTTTTCTTTTTTTTTCTTTCCCCTTTCCCTGCCATAGAGGTATCTATCATTAGACACAAATAAGTGTGTGTGTATATTTATCAGTGAGGCTGTAGATAACATCTTTCTTCATGTATCTTAGAGAATTAATTTGGGTATTTCTAACAGACATTCTTCATTATTTACTGTAGGTCTTTGACGGTTTTTCTAAAATCATTGTCATTTTTTTTTAATACTACAATAGTATTCTCTCACAATTACATACTGTAATTTGTTCAGCCATACTCTAGATGATTGGCATCCTGGCAGTTTCCAGATCTTTGCCTCCACAAAGAGAGCCACCATGAACATAGAAGTTCTTTTCCTTTTTTCCCTAATCATCTTTAGAAATAGACCAACTAGTGGTATTGCTGGGTCAAAGAGTATAAATAGTTTAATAACTCTTTGGGCATAATTCCAGATTGTATTCTAAAATGATTGGGTCAGTTCACAATTCCACCAACAAAGAATTAGTGTCCCACTTTTTCCACATTCTCTCCAATAGTCACTTTTCCCTCCTACCATTTCTGGTAATCTAGTAGTTATAAAATATGATATATCGAGGTTATTTTAATTTGCCTTTCTCTTAACTAGTAATAATTTAGAGCATTTTCTTCATTGGAAAACTGCCTGTTTTCTTTTGACTTTTTATCAGTTGAAAATGATTCATATGGTTACAGGTTTGACAAAGTTCTTTATATATTTTAGATGATACCTTTGTCTCATAAGCTCTCTATATAATTTCCCCCCAATTTTCTGAAAAAGAAAAACCAAATAATTTTGATGACTGTTGCTTTGTAGGATACAATAGTTAGGCAAATTTCTCTCAATCCCCATGTAAAAGTTGTGGATTACTATTTTTGCTCTAAAGTCTTGGAGGGAGGGCAGGAAAAGATCACTTTAGCCTTGTGACAATGGCTTGGACTAGCTACTGAATGTGAATTCTGGGTCCCTGTTTCAAATTATATTTGTTGAGGATTAAAATCAGTTCAATTTTATATCATTATCCATCACCAAAGTAGTCACATAGGTTAATACATCTTATAGATTTGACTTGGGGTTAAGAAGGAATCCTAAATAATCAACTATTGCATTTTGTAAGGCACTGAATAAAGTTTCTTTCCTAATGGACTCTGGAAAGCAATTACCTTAAAAAGAAGAAAAATCACCCATTTGACCCCAGAAAAAATTATTTGGGCAAGCCAGCATAAGGCTAGTCAAAATTAAAACAGTAAATCAAGATGTGAATTTTTAGCTTGGGTATTGTTCTGACACTTTTTCTCATTAAAGAAAAAAAAAGCAGCAAAAGTTATAGTTGCTGCTATTCCTGGCTTATTTGATAAGATGCAGCTGTGAAGGACCTACAGCCAACCATGTGCACCTTAAAGTTAGAAAAGCAGTGTATTAATATGCCATCTCTGAGAACGGTAGAAAGCACCAACAGATGTTTAATTGTTTGCTGTGAAGAGAGGAAATTGCCAAAAAAATATGAAGTTTGTTCCTCCTAACCCTGCCTTCAACCACCATTGGTCACATAAGAAAAAATTAGAAAAAATAATATATTAAGTACTATTCTGTGCAGAACACATACCATAAAGATCAAAGACAATCTTTGTTAATTTAGGAACATAAAAATGCATTGTAATTTTGTTAATATTTATAATAAAATTAAAGTAGTTTATTTGAAAATATTAATTACTAATTAAGTTGACATAACAAGTAAGAAGAAATATCTTAATGGAAAGAATTTTGGATTGGATTGGAAGTCAAGAACTCTGGCTCTTCCATCACTTTAATATTTTGAATTCGGACAAATTTCATGTCAAATTGTCCATTAACAAAATGTGAAGGCTAGTAGGCATCTGAGGCTGTATTGAGTTCTAATATTCTATGATCTATAGAGATAAAAGGTACTTTAAAATTCTTGCTTCTCACCAATTTATGACAAATAAACAAAAACTACCAACATAATGAAGAAAATGATCATGCATTTTGAAAACTGAACAGCCCCCATAGTTTCAGAGTGATAGGGGATGTATACATGTTCAGAAAAGGGGAAAAAGGAGGAAAGGCAGGAAGAAAGGCTTTAAAAAACATTTCAGTCATGCTGCTCCTTACACAAATATTCACGTGGTCTGAGACATTATTGATCTGGATCTTCTCTCCAGGAATTCAGGTTTCCATCCAATCGTGTCTACCTAACCCCTTTGCTATCTGCCCATGCTTTTCCATGGAATCCACCAAATGTGCTGGAGGCTTTCCCTCATGGATTCCTGATATTCAAAGGACATCACTGTAGCCTATGGCTCTCCATCTCATGCATTTACCATGTGATCAACCAATTCTCTTTTGTTTAGTTATACATTATTATTATTTTTTTAATTATAGATTTTTATTGACAGAATATATGCATGGGTAATTTTTACAACATTATCCCTTGCATTCACTTCTGTTCCAACTTTTCCCTTCCCTCCATCTCCTCCCATAGATGGCAGGCAGTCTTATACATGTTAAACATGTTAAAGTATATCCTAGATACAATGTATGTGTGCAGATCCATACAGTTCTCTTTGTTGCACAAGAAAAATTGGATTCAGAAGGTAAAAATAACCTGATAAGAATAACAAAGATGCAAGTAGTCCATATTCATTTCCCACTGTTCCTTCTCTGGATGTAGCTGATTCTGTCCATCATTGATCAATTGGAACTGAATTAGATCTTCTCTTTGTCGAAGAAATCCACTTCCATCAGAATAAATCCTCATACATTTTTGTTGTTGAGGTATATAATGATCTCCTGGTTCTGCTCATTTCACTCAGCATCAGTTCATGTAAGTCTTTCCAAGCCTCTCTGTATTGATCCTGCTGGTCATTTCTTACAGAGCATTAATATTCCATAACATTCATATACCATAAATTTACCAACTATTCTCCAATTGATGGGTATCCATTCATTTTCCAGTTTCTAGCCACCACAAAAAGAGCTGCCACAAACATTTTGGCATATACAGGTCCCCTTCCCTTCTTTAATATCTCTTTGGGATATAAGTCCAGTAGTAGCACTGCTGGATCAAAGAGTATGCACAGTTTGATAACTTTGTGGGCATAATTCCAAACTGTTCTCCAGAATCTTTGGATCCTTTCACAACTCCACCAATAATGCATCAGTGTCCCAGTTTTCTGCATCCCCTCCAACATTCTGCATTATCTTTTCCTGTTATCCTAACCAATCTGAGAGGTATGTAGTAGTATCTCAGAGTTGTCTTAATTTGCATTTCTCTGATCAATAGTGATTTGGAACACACTTTCATAAAAGTGGAAATAGTTTCAATTTCATCATCTGAAATGTATCTGTTCATATCCTTTGACCATTTACCAACTGGAGAATGGCTTAATTTCTTAGAAAATTAGAGTCAATTCTCTATATATTTTGGAAATGAGGCCTTTATCAGAATCTTTGATTGTAAAAATGTTTTCCCAGTTTGTTGCTTCCCTTCTAATCTTGTCTATATTAGTTTTCTTTGTTAAAAAAAAAAAAAAAAAAAAAAACTTTTTAACTTGATATAATCAAAATTTTCTATTTTGTGATGAATAATGATTTCTAGTTCTTCTTTGGTCACAAATTCCTCTAATCTCGTTCTTTATGCATAAATCATGAATACATTTCGATCTTATCTTGATGTACAGTGTTAAGTATGGGTCCATGCCTAGTTTCTGCCATACTAGTTTCCAGTTTTCCCAGCGGTTTTTGTCAAATAGTGAATTCTTATCCCAAAAGTTGGGATCTTTGAGTTTGTTAAACACTAGATTGCTATAATTATTGACTATTTTGTTCTGTGAACTTTAATCTATTCCACTGATCAACTAGTCTATTTCTTAGCCAATACCAAATGGTTTTGGTGACTGCTGCTTTAATTTTAGATCAGGTACAGCTAGGCCACCTTCATTTGATTTTTTTTTTTTCATTAGTTCCCTTGAAAGTCTTGATCTTTTGTTCTTTCATATGAATTTTGTTGTTATTTTTTTTAGATCATTAAAATATTTTCTTGGGAGTCTGATTGGTATAGCATTTAGTTGTACATTTTAAAAACATTCTTCCAAAAAAGTTTTTTTGAATTGGATCCCAGGGGATCTGTCTCCTTTGAAATTCATCTGGAGGCGTTTCTGCCTCTAGTTTCCTCAGAGTCTGTTATTTGTTCTTCCCGGTCTCTATGATAGCTAGCTATCTTTTTTTTGTTGTTGTTGTTGTTCATTTTTAAAGGTTGAGGTCTGCTTCTGGGGCACAGGGGAATTGTCCCGAGCTTCCTCTATAGGGTGACATGGGCTTCAGGCTGCCTGGGCTGGGACCAGGAGTGGTGCAGGCTTCCTTCCTGCACTAGACAGACATGGCCAAGTTATGCTGAGCTTCAGGGGCTCACTGTTTCTTCTGTAGTTACATTGGAAGTCTAGTCTGCTGATCCACTGGCCTTACGAACCAGGATAGAGTAGCCAATATTGCTATATTTTGGCTAAAAGCCTCCCACTATATTCCTCTCTCCTCTCCAGGCCCTGCCCAATTGAGGCAGGCCTTCCAAGATATCTCCTGCTGGGAATTTATATTTGTAGGATCCATCACTCCAAAATCCATTCAGAGACTTCTTCTAACAGTGATTATGCAGGAAGCCAGGAAGAGCTCAGGGAAAGTCCTGTCTACTCTCCATCATCTTGGCTCTGACCCTTTTTAAAAAATGATTTAATGATAAAATGATTTAAAATCAAATTTTCAAAAATGATATTTCTTACTCTAGTTCTTCATTGTACTTTATTGGTTATATATACACCAATATAATCGTACCCACCATGCTGCAGTCCATTTTCTTCTGAATGAGACAATTTTATTTCTTCAGAAAATATATAATTATGACCTCTCAGCCATACCAAATCAAAATATTGATATTAAAAATGTAGGCTGTTGGTTTACACAATATTATAAGATTATTAATAAGACTATGCAACTTTCTGTTGACAATTCAGTTTGAGCTTCACCTTCTATATAATTCTAGGTTCAACACATTCATTTCTTGTCTAGACAAGTTTATACATGTATTTATATAAATACACACATACACACATTTCAGTGACTAAGATCTATGTCATCCAACTAACTGCATGAACATAATCTAGACAATCAATATTTGTTATTCCTGCGTGGATAATTAGGTCAAACTTTATAAAATGATTTTGGCTCCCAAGGAAATTGCATTTCTCTAGGATTTGATTCAACCAGCATAATGTCATCAGCAAAATAGCCTCTAGACAGCCTTACCATCTATAAGAAATCTCTCTTTAAATTGAACTCTGCCTTTGATCTTTTCCCTGACATGTTTTTAAAAATCAGAGCCATTAAACACAGTTGTATCCTTTAGCTTTCAAGGAATCTTGCATAATTTTTATTTAAGTAGATATTATACAATTAACCATAGGTGTAAAACTGTTTTCCTTAAACTGATTTAGATTTGATGTGTAGATATTTATATATTTAGTGACAGGTAAGTGGTTCAATGAATAGACAAAGCACTATACCTGGAATGAAGAAGAACAGATTCCAAATTTGGCCTTAGATACTTATAAGCTATATGATCCTGAGCAAGTCACCCAATCCTGTTTGCCTCAGTTTTCCTCATCTGTAAAACGAGAAGGAAATACAAACCACTAAAATATCTTTGTCAAGAAAATTCCAAATGAGTTCACAAAGAATTGGATATGACTGAAACAATTGCATAACAATACTTAAATATATATATATATATATATATGTAGGTATGTATGAGATACCTTGTTGTATGAGAGCCTTTGAGGCAGCTCTTTATCAAATTAAAAGCATTTTTGAATAGCAAACACAAAAGAAACTTATGTTTTCTACATTCTTTCAATGAGCTGTATAGAGTAAAAGTTATGAACTCTATGGAATATTATTGGCAGAAACTTGCCTCTTTCCTACTAGCCCCCTAATTAAGGATGCCTTCAGGGGATATGTGCATATTAATGCATCATTAACAAATTATATGTGTGCATATTGATGCTTCATTAACAATTTATATTGATTGGAAAATAGAACAAAGAACAAATTTACCCTATAGATTGGTCTTATTTTTTGACTTGGCAGTATCGGGTGCTTTTTCCATTATTGTTTTATTCTGATCTTTACTAGTTTCTGAAAATTAATGGCTCAATCTGAAACAAGCTTTTCCATTTTCAGGTTAGTTTATTTTATGATTTAGTGTATTTCCAATGGTTATCCAGTTTTT
This sequence comes from Sarcophilus harrisii, assembly GCF_902635505.1. Taxonomy (NCBI): domain Eukaryota; kingdom Metazoa; phylum Chordata; class Mammalia; order Dasyuromorphia; family Dasyuridae; genus Sarcophilus; species Sarcophilus harrisii. The sequence goes on from NC_045426.1 coordinate 192,531,076, forward strand.
TCCTTAAATGCTACAGAAGTTTGAATAGTCTGAGTTGATGAAAATTAAAAGGAATTAAAGAGGAGCTTGCCTATTTTGTTGTTGCAAAATGTGTGCTCTTGGCAGAATCTCAGACCACCAAGATGAAGGAAAGAAATTAGAATTTATTTAGCACTTATTATTTGCCAGGCACTATTCTAAGCTCTTTACAGATATTTCATTTGATTCTCACAGCAACCCTGGGAGAAAAGTGCTTTTATTATCCCCATTTTAAGTTGAGAAACCTGAGGCAAACTGTGACTAGTCCAGGTTATAGCTAGTAAGTATCTGAATCCATATTGTAATTTAGGCTTGGCCTTTAACTCCAAGACCAGTGCTTTGTCCACTGTGTTACCTACCTATCTAATCCTTTTCCTTTTAGGCATTATGGAGAGAATTCTGAACTTGGAGTTGGGGAAACCAAGGTTCGGATCTCTCCCCTGAAACAATTATTAGCTTTGTGATCATGAGGAAATTGCTAACTTCAGACTTATCAGCTATTAAAAATAGTTTATGGTTTGAGAAGAATTTCCTACAATAAAATCTACAGGTCCTGTAGATCTGTATATAGTTTTATATATCTACAGATATATATAAAATATACAGATATAAAATCTACAGATCTGTATATAGTTTTATATATAAACCATCTTGTTGGATCATTTTGATATCTTTTAATGTAACTTTTTATTTAATTGTACTTTTTGTCAACTAGAAAAGCATTAATTTTCTCTCTTGCCCCCATTAAAATAAAATTCCTTGGGGAAAAACTCAAAATTCTAATTTTGAATTACGCTTGGTACTTTTGTGCTCAGAGAATCCAAAATTACATCATCGTGTCAGGGTCAGTAACACATATGTATAACATATATACATGGTCAAACAAAGCAAATTCTGACCTTGACCATATCCAAAAATATATGCCTCATTCTGTACTCTCTATCCGGAAGTGGGTGGCGTGTCTTATCATGGAATCATGGTAGGCTACTAGATTGATCAGAGTTCTCTTAAGTCTTTATTTTAGCCAAAAACCTTTATTTTAACCCTGAAATTTTATGCTTCAAGAATGCTTCTTATAAGCAGCAGATTGTTGGCTTTTTGCTATTTCATTCTGCTTTCCTTTATCACATCATTTAAAAAATCATTTTGGGTAGAAGCAAAGGACAGGTAAGAACATGAACACCATTTTTATAGTGTTTTATTCTTCTTTTAAAATTTCATAAATCTACCCTTCCTTCCCTTTTTCAATTCAAATTGGCAAATGGAGAATTAGGCAGAATGATTCCTCTTCATTTGCTTATACAGAAATTTGAGTATTATTATTATTATTTTTTAATATTTTAGCTTTTTATTTACAAGATATATGCATGAGTAATTTTTCAGCATTTACAGTTGCAAAACCTTTTGTTCCAATTTTTCCCCTCCTTCCTCCTTCCCCCTCCCCCAGATGGCAGGTTGACCAATACATATTAAATATGTTGAAGTATAAATTAAATACAATATAAGTATACATGTCTTAACAGTTATTTTGCTGTACAGAAAGAATCAGACTTTGAAATAGTGTACTATTAGCCTGTGAAGGAAATCAAAAATGCAGGTAGACAAAAATAGAGGGATTGGGAATTCTATGTAGTGGTTCATAGTCATCTCCCAGAGTTCTTTCTCTGGGTGTAGCTGGTTCAGTTCATTACTGCTCTATTGGAACTGATTTGGTTCATCTCATTGCTGAAGATGGCCACGTCCATCAGAATTGATCATCATATAGTATTGTTGTTGAAGTATATAATGATCTCCTGGTCCTGGTCATTTCTTATCGAACAATAATATTCCATAATATTCATATACCACAATTTATCCAACCATTCTCCAATTGATGGGCATCCAGTCAGTTTCCAGTTTCTGGCCACTACAAAGAGGGCTGCCACAAATGTTTTTGCACATGTGGGTCCCTTTCCCTTCTTTAAGATCTCTTTGGGATATAAGCCCAGTAGAAACACTGCTGGATCAAAGGGTATGCACAGTTTGATAACTTTTTGAGCATAGTTCCAAATCGCTCTCCAGAATGGCTGGATGTATTCACAATTCCACTAACAATGTATCAATGTCCCAGTTTTCCCACATTCCCTCCAACATTCCACATTATCTTTCTCTGTCATTCTAGCCAATCTGACAGGTGTGTAGTGGTATCTCAGAGTTGTCTTAATTTGCAAGAAACATGAGTATTATAGGGTTTTAAATTATTAGCAATAGAAAGGACCTTAAGAGTTTTGTCTTGTTTCTTTTTCACTTTATACATGAAGAAACTGAGATTCAGATTGTTGCTGTGCCCTGTAATAAGTAGCAGAGACAGGCTTTGAAATGGGATTCTCTGATTCCAGATCAAGTGTTTTTCTATAATCCAGATCTTTACATGCCCTCAGTTATAGACTTTAGAATTGGAAAGGACCTATGACCATCTCTCCTGTCATTCCCCTCTGCTGCTGTTCCACATTGATTTTACTAATACCTGAACACTCAATAGTACATGTATAAAGAAAACAACCATTACTTTTCCATCCTTCCATGTGGTTGGAAGCTGTTGTTGGGGTACAGACCACTTCTGTCATAGTCAACTCATTTGGAGCAGTACAATTCAACAGTGTTAAGATAAACTGTAAAAATACATTTAGCTTAAGGTGTAAAAAAAAAAAAATCAGTTGATATTAACAAAAGTATACATCATGAGCTTGGATTTCCCTTTCCTTTTGAGTGAGCTTTGGTTATAAAGTTTTACTAAGAAATTATTTGCCTAACTTTCATCTACACTGTATGTATCTTTATCAATATTATATAGGTACATGTCTTTCTCATTAGAATATAAGCTCAAGGGCAGAGATTATTTTTGACTTACTTAGTATTCCCAGTATTAGTAGAACAATTGATATATAGTAAAATTTTAAAAAATGATTATTGATTGATGATTTTCCTATTCTTCCCTTTTCCCTTTAATCCTGTCTTTAGAATAGAGTGGCGAAATTACTTCAACAGCACATCCAGCAACAAACTTGGACTGATGAGGGGACCCTGTCAAAGAGAGAACTCCGGTCAATCCTGCTAGACTTTGCCTGCACCCATCATCTAGAGAACTGTACTACACAAGCCATGAAGCTATTTCAAGAATGGGTAGATTCTAAGGGTACTAAAAGGTAATGTATGCGTTTCTATTTACATTTTATTTATTTTTAATTCTTTAAATTTACATTTCTATTACATTTTATCAATGTGTGATTTTTCAAGAAATGTTTAAACTGGTGTCTTTTCTTTGTTTTGTACCTTCCTGCTTTGCCCCCCTCATAGTGCATAATAAAAGTCCCTCTGTCTCCATGTGATACTTGGGATAAGTCTCATTTTCCTGGAACATCCTCTTTCCATGGAAGTCTCAATTTGCTGATTGATCTCTATGTTCTGGTTTCTCATTTGTGCCTTTCTTTCTCTCTCTTTTAGCTTGCCAACTGATGTCATGCCAGTGGTATTCAAAGTGGGAGCAAAAACTGAGGCAGGCTGGACATTTTTGTTTGAAAGATATGGCTCCTCAGAATCAGAATCTGAAAGAAACAAAATCCTTGAAGCTCTTGCCAGCTCAGAGGATGTTCGGAAACTTCACTGGTATGAAATCACCAAAGAATTTTGATTCTTATCCTGCTTATATATATGTTTCCTTTACATTATGAGCTGTTTCTTAACTATGTAACTTGACCCATTTTATACAATGTGCTAAGTATCTTACTAGTGCTTTTAAGATATGCTGAAGATAAAAACTTGGAAAGATTTACATGAACTGATACATAGTGAAGTGAACAGAACCAGGAGAATGTTATTCACAGTAACAGCGATATTGTTCAATGAAGAACTGTGAATGACTTGGCTTTTCTCAGCAATACAGTGATCTAAGATAATTGCAAAGGACTACTGTTGAAGCATACTAGCTGCCTCCAGAGACAGAACTGATGTTGATTGAAACCATGCTATTTTTCACTTTTTATTATTTCTTTTATTAGAATCTTCTTTTACAATATTGCTAATATGAAAATATTTTACATAATTGCACATGGATAATTTATATCTGATTGCTTACCATCTTAGAAAGAGGGGAGGGAAGGACAGAGGGATAAAATTTGGTATTCAAAACTTTAAATAAAAATGTTCAAAAAAAATTTTTTAAAAGATATGCTGAAGGTGTAGGGACTTGTAAGCTCTAGGGTTAGCTTCACATACACGAGCAGAATAGGCAGTCTCCTGTATAGTTAATATTTTGAGATTGCAAGGAGGGGATATACTTTATTTTTTAGCAAAACAGCCCTGCTTACCATTTGTTTTCCATAATATCTCTTGTCTTACCATTAGAGATTTATTCTTTTGAGGTTAAGGCCTCCCTTGCTTAAGTGTCATTTTCTAAAAAGCAAAATACATATAGAATAGGGTGACCCATTATCATATTCTCAAATATTTTCCCTTCTTATTACCCAGGCTTAGAAAATAGGATCTATATTGGGGAAATAAAAGCCAGACTATATTGGAGACTAGGTCCCTGCCAGAGAAGAGTGATTAATATATAGCAATGCTAAAAGCCTGCAGACAAGTAGAGAAAAACTGGAATTTAAGTTAGGAAAGCCTGAATACATCCCCTAACAAAAGCAGTTTTGTGACCTTGAAAATGTCATTTTAATTCTTACATAAAGTAACTTAAGTGAGCCTTAGTTTCTTTATAAAATATCGATAATATGCGATGTACATCACAGCATTTGGAAGGAGGGACAAAAGCATTTATTAAGCACCTACTATGTGCCAGGCAAGGTGTTCAGCACTTCACAAGTATTATCTCATTTGATCCTCAACTAAGGATCAGTTGCATCCTGAGGGTATTACGGGTGGGGAGTTGGTACGCAAGACTACAGAAATGGAACCGAAGTACATGGAATAAGAGAGTTGGAAGGTTGCCAAAAACAGACTTTTTCTGCTTCATAGTTTTGCTTGGGCTGACCCTGGTAATATCTTTAAGGCTTCCTAGTCATCCTTTATGACCTAATCTAATATACAAAAATTTTTCTTGAGTTGAGATGATAACAAAAACAATTTTTCCCCTTTTTTCTGTAAATGAAAAAGTATTTTATTTATTTCAATTACATGTAAAGACAGTTTTCAACATTTATTTTTTAGCAAGATTTTGCATTCCAAATATTTTTCCCTCCATTCCCCAAGACAGCATTGTAGGTCATATATGTACAATCATGTTTAATAGATTTCCATATTAATCCAAAACTTTTTTTTTTAAATTTAAGGTGTCAGCCCTGACACGAAGCAGCTTAGAAAAGCTTGGGGTGTGTGTGTGTGTGTGTGTGTGTGTGTGTGTGTGTGTGTCTGTTACAGAAGTCAAATAGTTTATGATATTTGAATAGGCAATCTTTGTACTCATAAACACAGATTTATTTAAAGAGACTTGGTAGCTCCTATATACTTAGATATTTATTTATAATTCACAAGAGCTGAATAAGGCAATGTTTCTGAATCTAAGTCCTCTATTTGAACTATTCTCCTTATGTTCTACGTCTCAACACAGAAGGTTTCTGTGAGTTGGGTTAAAGAAATCAGAAACCAAGAAAAGGAAGGTGACAAATCTAAAAGAAGTAAACAAGATTTAAAAAAAAAATAAACCTTTTAATTTTCAAAACACATGGACAGATAGTTTTCAACATTCACCTTTGCAAAACCTTGTGTTCCAAAAATTTTTTCGCAGTTCCTTCTCCTACCCCATTCTCTCCCATAAGTAAATAGTCCAATATATGTTAAACATGTGCAGTTCTTCTATACGTATTTCCACAATTATCATGCTGCACAAGAAAAATCGGGTCAAAAAAGTGAAATTACTATATTGTGATCCACATTCAGTCCTTATAGTTCTCTCTCTGGATGTAGATGGCTCTCTCCATCACAGATCTATTGGAATTACCTTGAATCACCTCATTATTGAAAAGAGTCAGGTTCATCAGAGATGATCATCACATAATCTTCTGCTGTGTACAATGTTTTTCTGGTTCTACTCCTTCACTTAGCATCGGTTCATCTAAGTCCAGGTTTTTCTGAAATTACCTCACTCATCATTTTATATAAAATAATAATATTCCATAACATTCATAAATTATAACTTATTCAGCCATTATCCAATTGATGGACATCCATTCAGTTTCTAGTTTCTTGCCACTACAAAAAGGGTTGCCACAAACATTTTTACACATGCGGATCAGGGAGAAGTTTTAAGAAGCTATTTAAGAAACTAAGTTGATAACTATGAAAGAGAAGTCAGGACCTTTAGATACTTGATAGACCTGTAAAAATTTGTCCCAAATTGGTTGTTAAGGAGCTCAGGTTCTAAATTACGCTCTACATTTTGTTATACTTGAAGAATTTATTTTCCTTAGTCCCCATTTCAGATATAGCCATTTGTAAATATCTTGGCTTATATGTAATGCTATTAGTGTTTATCTGGTTGATTTGATCCTTTGAACATTTTAAACTAAAGGCAATTTGAATACTGATGAACAATCATGAGCTAAAAAATTTATACTCATGTTTTTCCCTTAAGTTAAATGCAATTAGTAGGAGACTTTTATCATAATGCCTATCTTAAACTTGGGAATTGTTGACTGAAGAAGAAGTTTAACTGTGAATTATTTAAGTAGGCTAAATCTGTTTTGTTCCTTAGGTTATTGAAAGCTAGTCTTGATGGAGATATCATCCGTTCACAAAAGTTGGCCATCATCATTAAAATTGTTGGCCGAAGTTTTGCTGGACATTTATTGGCATGGGATTTTGTCAAAGAGAATTGGAGTAGGCTTATACAGAAGTAAGTCATTCAGAGAAGTCTGAACTTGAAAGGACTGTGATTTTTTGGTCTATTTAAAAGGTACCCAATTGTTCACAACTTCCAGATAACTAAAATTTAATTTTTTTGATGAACAAAAATGTTTTTGGGAGCAACAATTTTGATCTGTGCCATTTTATTAAAATGCTGCATCTTTAAGTATGAAATAATCATTGTGTTTCTTCCAAGTGTTAATCTTAGATACTTGACTTCATTTCCAAGATTGCAGGTGACATACCTGCATATAGATGATTTACTGGTTAATGTGGTCCTGCCATGCATATTGAAAAAGCTGCTTATTCATACTGACTGTATAAATGAATGATTTAAGAATCTTCTAGCCTGCTTCATAGTACAAATAGTGTTCTGTGTGTTTTGGGAAGGTGCATGTAGATTCTTTGTGGAGGCAAAAATGTAATATTTATATTTTGTCAGGTCTCTGTTGTAGAGGTATATATATATATATATCTGTTGAACTCTTAGAAGTAGGAATTCCATTCCTGTAACTTTAGTATCTGCAGCAGAATCATAATGTTTTCATAAACATTTAATAATAATAGTTTTTGGTAACACTTTTTTTCTTTCTTTTTTTTTTTTTTTTTTTTAATTGTGCTTATATCTCCCTACCAGATTCCATTTAGGATCCTATACCATTCAGAATATTGTTGCTGGCACAACTCATCTGTTTTCAACAAAGACACATTTGTCTGAGGTTAGTGATGTAAAAGGAGATTGACAACTCCTTCCCACTGAGGTGAATCAATATGGTTGAGAATGATGTTGGCTCAAACTCTCATTTACAATCCCTCTTTGTTTTGTCTTCAGAAAACTTGAAATTGAATTCCATGTAGGGTGGTTCTCCCTTTCACTTAGCATGTATTAAGTGCTTTGTATGTATCAGGCCTTAATGCCAAGTATCAGGGATCTAAAGAACAAGTAAAATAAAATGTCTCCCCTCAAGGAACTTCCAGTCCATATGGGTCAGGGAAAAGGAATACATAAGTAAATATAAAATATTTACTAAATAATTTTGGAGGAGAAAATACAAAATGATATATAACTTATGCTATTACTATTACATTAATATTATAAATATTTTAAAATCAAATTATATATCAAAGAGAAATGTAAAATACTTCATTAATACTTGGTAAACAATTACATATTATTATATATTATATAATTGTGCCACATAATCATATATTGTTACATAATATAAAAGGCACAAAGTTCATAGTGTTTTTTGAGGTCCCTTATTGCCTTCCCCACACTTCTCCAGAATTAATAATATTCTAAACTTAAACCACCTTGAACCAAATGTGTAAATACAAATGAACTTGCATATAGAAATACAGTTTTTTTCCCCTAAATGAATTTTGGCTGCTGAGAAGATATTTTCCCTTTATTTTCTTTTACTTTAAAATAAATAAATAAATAAAAGGTTAGAAAAAATAATGTTTTTTCCTTTAAAAAAAATTACTATGTCTATTTAGAAATATTTGGGATTGTAGCCTTTCATCAGCCTCAGGCTTTCCAAATATCTGCCCCTCCACCAGTGCTACTGTGTCTTTCTGGGAGATGAAGAATTCAGATGTATGATTTTATCTTTTTTCTTAAACCATGATCCTGTGAACCCTCCAGGTACAGATGTTCTTTGAAGCCCAATCAGAGACAACGGCAAGACTCCGTTGCGTTCAGGAGGCCATTCAGATCATCCAGTTGAATATCCAGTGGATGGAGAACCACTTAAAAAATCTGCCTTTGTGGCTGTAGAGTCCATGCCATCATCGATTTGTGTTTGACATTCAGAAAGTTTGTGAAATGTTCATCTGTTGTTGCTTTTGCAAAAGCCAGGATGAAACCGGGTATCACTGCAAAGCTGTTTGCACTATTAGGCATTCTAGTGAGCTCAGGGCACGTCCTTTTGATAGTTTGTCTGTGTTTTCTAGAGTGCCTCTGGGTAGGATATAGAATATTTATTATGGAACTGTGTTTACCTGTGTCCACCAAATATTTGCAAGAATATTTAAATTAAGAACATACAAATGAAAAGGGATGGGGAGGTGAGATTCCATTTTGAAACTGGTTTGGGTTTTCAATATTGGAAAAGTATTGACACAGTGAAAAAAGAGAAGAGCTATTATGTAAGCTTTCTTCTTTGCAAAATTCTAATTTATCAGTGTCCCTTAGACCAAGACCTTGTTGCTTTATGGTTACTCTTCAGAATATAAGGCCTAGTAAAACCTCAGAAAGTTTCATAGGGAAGCCAGATAATGAAACATTTAGCTATAGTGAATTAAAGCCAAGTGTTAATGGGTTGGGTTTGGCTTCAAATTATGAGTATGCAACTTTTAAAAAAATTTCATTATAAATAGGATATAGAGCTGTTGTTTGTATTTTTGTCTGCTGAGTAGCCAGGTGCTACAAATCTTAAAAATATCTATTATATATGAAAGCCAAATATCTGGAAAGAATCTAAATTGTTGGGTCTATTTTGATTGTGTGTATGTGTATGTGTGTGTGTGTGTTCATATATTTGGACATGTTTGTTTGTTCACTTACTTTTGGGCAGCCCCTAAAACATTGCCATAGGAAATTACTCCAGGTTGGGTCAGATGTTAATTGTAGTTTAACTTTTTCCTTAACTACTGATTTTTTCCACACAGTTTCCTCCCCTCTCCAAAAACATCTCTAACCAAAACCATTCCCATATACTCCAATATCAGCTCAGCCCACTCCCTAACTTTTGAATTTAGGGACATATCATTAAATAGTATGTTTTATGTTCTGGTAGCACTCATGTCTTTTAAATTTGATTTCCCATTGTCTTAGTTGCCTTAGAGATTAAAGAGATTTTCTTACCAGATTGTCCTCATTGATGTATTTTTATTTGACTTGATGAAGAAGTATTAGTTTATGGTTTTCAGGACATTTTAGAAACCAAAATATTTCATGTGATATTTCACCTTTTACTTGGAAGGAAGAAAAGATGAAGTTTCTTATAAAAATGTTTGACTTTTAATTTTTTTAGTTTCAGAAACAGTACATAATTGAAAACTTCTTTTTCTGTTATTTTAATTAAAGTAACAGTTATTTTTAAGGAAATAGTAAAGCCAAGCCCAGAGCAACTGTGAACTATGCCATTCTGACACTTGCTGTGAGGCTATAGAAGCTGTACCTGAATAATTTGGACTATGCAGACACAGTTCCAGATTTTTATGTTTCACTCCTTAGGAGAAAAGATTCTTCTTCAAATTCTTGGGTTGTTTTTTTTTTTTCCACAATTTGCTTTAAAATAACTTTCTATTTTTTAAAAAAGAGACCTTTGTGTTGCTTTTGAAATGTCCATAGTTGAATGATAGGAAAGGGTACATTTGTCATTTAGTAAGAAAGTTATTAGTCAAATATCAGTTATTTTAACTTATATATGAGATTGTTTATGAAATTATATTTTATTTTGTGTAAAATATTTTTATATTGAATTTAAAAGGAAAACAAGTTACACAATAGCCTTTTTTTTTTTAAAAATTAGGAAATGATAGTTTGTTCTTTTTTCCTAGTGCACTTTCTTTCCCATCACTTATCTCCATCAATTTCAGAATAGAAAATATAATAAATATCCTGACAATCACATTTAAGATACCAGGGTGCCATGTTGAGACTATTGGAAACTTAGGAATTTAGCTTATTTTTATGCTTAGAAAATTAAGGGACAAATTAATTGATATGAGAAAACTTATGATTCTAAATTTGAAAGTCAGTTGACTTTGGAGGATTTTTTAAAATCATATTGTATTACTGAAGTAGTTTATATTTTTCTCCAATATTTCTCAGATTTAGAAATAGAAATTCCTTAGTCACACTTGCCCTTTATTATACTGTTCTACTATATACATATATAATACATTTCCAGTCTCTAAGGCATTTCTTCTTTTGAAATTTACTTTTTCTTTTTAACTGTGGCACTGTAAGTGGAGCCAAATATTCTGTATTAAGCATTATAGAAGAAGAGATTTCTCATGATCCATTTCTGATCTTTTTTTTTTTTTTTTTTCAGATAATGTTTATTTCCATGCCTCGGTTTTGTACTCATTGGGCTAAATACTTGATAGTGTCAGACTTATTCTGAACCCATCCATATGACAACTGTTTTTGAAACTATAGAATGAATCATAAGGATTCAAGATTAATGAGACCTGATAGATAGAGGCATGCTTTTGCATAAACTCACAGATTGATGACTGAAAATTTAATGACTCTTTATACCTTGTACAAATAGGGTTTGGGCACCTAACAGAGTAGAGGATGGTGGAGGAAAATTAATTCATTTTGAAGCAATGAAGCTTAAAAGAGAGAAACAAAAGTATATTGCCCAAAGTGTGTTATTTTCAATATAGAAATAATTGGATGTTTTAGTCTGCAAAGTATTTTGAAACTTCTACCATAAGCTAGTGCCTTTTTGCATTTTATTAAGCTTATTTATAAACTACTTTTAAAAGCTATTGTGGTGTTTGATCATTGTTGAAGAGTTTCATATAGTCCAAGAATCTGTGATAATTCTATCCATCACAGATTCCAACCTACATTCATTTTCCTCCAAATGGTAATTTATTAATATCTATTTTTGTAAATATGGAGAATAAAATGGGAACAGCCTATACAAGTCTTGTTTCCAGAAATTGACTGGATTTAGAATTAGATTGATAAAGAGAACTCATAATTTCAAAGTTTTGAAAATAATATAAAGGAATCTCAAGATAGTAAATATTTGTGAGTTAAGTTAGTCAACAAGCATTTATTAAGCACTGATGGTGCTAATAGCCTATTGAGAATAGGACCCATAGAATAAGTTTTTGAAAGCACGAAGCCTAGGATTATGCCACAAAGAACTGTAATCTATAGCCAAACTATTGCACATTCAGAGCACTTAAATAGATATATTTTTCATGTGAATATTGCAGAATTATATCCCTTTTATAAGATGAATTATTTTTAAGGACTGTTGTAACTATTTGACCTCGGTTTTTAGAGCTCCCTTAAGAATTGAAATCCTGTGCACTGTATCTTTTTTCTCCCCCCAGCCCCAGATGCTTTTATTTTTTCCTAAGGTGTATTTGTTATGGGATATGTGTTTTTCTTTTTTTTCCCTCCAAATGTATGTAGTCATGCATGTTACACATGCATCCATAATTTGGTTTTGCTACTTTTTTCAGTCATTTTTTCCCCAGGTACTAGTTAATCTGCAGCAGTCCATATAGATGGCTATGTTTATCTAATGACTACAAATGTACTTGACAATTTCCAGTATACTTCTATTGTAAGCAGCCCAGGACTCTCTCTAGTTTTCTTTGCTTTAGGCTGGATCTTTGTCCCTTGGCTTAAAGTTGCATCAGTGTGGTGGCCTTGTTAATGGTAGCAGATGTGGAGTAAATGAGATGACTGACTGTTTAGAAAAGAAGGAAGGGAGATGTTACAGACTTCTTATGGAAACAAATTATATCCATCATTACTTGTGATGAATAAAAGATATTGAAAACTCAGTAAAGCAAATTTTTAGAAGGACATAGATTAGGGTGGGCAGGAAAAAAAGCTTAGAGAAGATTAACTTGCCAGTTATATAAAAATAAAACTGTGTATGGTCCTATAAAATAATATCATTGACTGTAAGAAGGACTCAGTTAAGGGATTATAAAAACTTAGCCTATCTGAAAATTGTTAGAATTGTGAGAAATCTGTAGAATGCCATTCTAGTTGTTTCAGTAACATTGTGAGTATGTGCTTAGTAAGTACTGTTAGTCAACAATATTTACTAAGGACCTACTATGTGCCTAGGTATTGTGCTCACTCATTTGGTCACAAAAAAAGGTCAAAGATATTTTTTCTTTTTTGAGGAGCTCACAGTCTTATTGAAAGACATGTCTGTGTGCAAACAAGCTTCATGTAGGATAAATTGGAGATAATCAAGAGAGGGAAAGTACTAGCATGAAGAGGAATCAGGAAAGGCTTCTAGAAAGTTCAATTTTAGCTGGGACTTCAGGAAAGCCAGGAGATAGAAAGGGAGAGAATTCCAGTCATAAGGGATAGCCAGTGAAAAATAAATGGAGGGTGTAGTATGAAGAACAGCAAGGAGGCTAGTGTTATTGGACTTCAGAGCATTGGGCATGAGGGATGGAATAAGATATAAGGTGTAAGAGGTACTAATTATGAAGGGTTTTGATTACCAGAGTATTTAATATTTTATCTCAAAGGTGATAGGGAGTCACTGGAGTTTATCCAATGAAAGGCTAACATGGTTAGCCTTGCAGTGAGTGAACAATGACCTGAAGTGTCTAGTTCTAAGATGATGAGGGTCTATACTGGAATATAGCACATTGGGTGATGTTTTCGAATTTGTGTTCCTACATTGTGGTCAATACACATATGGGTACCACATCAAATGTGATGTTAGTAGATTTTTCTCCTTTGTGTCTATGTGCTAGGGATTTCACCCATGCCTCCAAACCTGATTTATGACCTCTTCTTTGTCATTAGATGTTTTCCATTAGATAGAACATTCCTTTTTCTGATATAATTCTTGCTGTTGCCTGTCTTAGAGGATATTATCTCTGAAATGTAAAATAAGACTGCCTCATTAACGTACATTTTTGTATGCTTTTCATGTATCCATAGACTAGTATGTTAGCTTTCAGCATTCTAGTATCATATTTCACAGTTGCTTCATCTGCCACATGGTAAATGTTACTGTTCCACATTTGGCTATATCAAAGGAAATGAATGTGTAAACATTTTAATAGCATCTTAACATAATTTGTTTTTACTGCTATTTATTAAGATGCTACTCTGTCCTAAAGGTTTGTATTACTTTATTTTTTTCCCCCAAAGGGCATTGACTTCAGGAATGCCATATAATTTCGAGGAAAGTTGCAAACAAATGTTATTTTCCATATTAAACTCTCAGGTTATATTGTTGAAAAATTAGTTTATTTTTTGCTGTTACTTAAATCTGCTGCTGTAGTAGAAATATAGAAGTTTATATGTGATCATAAATAAGGGAGAACGGGCACCTTTTTTGAGTTAGTCATGCTGGTGATTTAGTAAGTTCTTTATGGTTCTCAATCTAAAATATTTACTTCAAAAAGAATCAGTTTTGGCCTGATTGAATAAAATGCTCCAGAAGTTGCACTGAAAGAAACAAACCATCGATAAAATATATAATATATGTGTGTATGTATATATGAGAATATATAAAATGATATTACAAATGGAGCATTTGCATCAACTTACTAAACTCACATTGAGAGAAAACTAAGTCCTATAACTAAGTCTTAGTCCAACTAAGTTTTGATAAAGCCAAGTACTGTAGCTATAAAGAAAAGTAGCTTTCAAGTACTTTGGGAATTCATAACTTAGAAACTTGTAAAGGAATAAATAACACTTTTGTATTTTAATGCCTTTAGACATATACAATACAAATCTTGTGTCTATGCTTTGACCAGCGGAATTCTAAGCTTGTATCATAACTTGCTTTTAGGTGGGAGATTTTTGAAAATAGGATGTATATATGATATTGTATATGCAAATGTGTTTAGTTTCACTTGTAAAGGGGGGGAAAAGGCTTATTTTCTTTACACTTCAATAAATGGTTTTGCATATTACCGGCACTGACTGAAAGGCATGTGTAACTGCATACACTGTTGCTTTTTTTGTGAAATGAAAATAAATATTTAAATACAAGGATTGTCTGGACCATTTGTTTGAGTGTGAAATTTTACATTTCTTAAAAAGCATCTCTCTGTATACAAATAGATAAAAATTTTTCTAGTGTAGGAATCATTGCTTTTCATTCTCATTTATAAGTATTCTCACCTCAAGGATACTGAGTATGATCGATCCAATACCAGATAAACAGGATTTTTAATGCATATTGACTCATTATTTTAAAAATTGCCTGAGGACAATAACTGACTCATGTGACCTTCTGAAAGGGTCAAAATCACAGTTTTAGATCTGAAAGAGATTCAGTCCTACCTATGACAACATTGCTAAATCAGAGTAGGACTTAAACCTTTGTGAAAAATTGTAATCCACTTTTCCAGGAAGGTAGGAGTCAATTCTGACTTAGCAATGTTGTTTAGATCAAAGAGATTGCTTCCTTAGATAGACTGGCAACATATATTTATTAATTACTTAGTATGTGCCGGTCGTTGTATTAATCACTAGAGCTACAAATACAAGTTAAAAAACATTCCCTGCTTTCAAAACATTTACCCTTTCTAATGGAGAATTAACCAAAAGGAAAAATTAGATGTGAAGAGGGCATATTATCAAAGTCTGAAAAATCGGGAGCACAGCTGGGAGGAGGATGAAACGCGGCTACCTGGACCCACCCCAAAATGCCCAGGAAGAACTCACTAGTGGGAGAGAGGGTCAGCATAGGAGAGGAATGAATGTTACCTGTCCCAGACTCAGAGAAGTCCCAGGATAAAAAATAACTGAGGCAAGGTGGGAGAATCGGGAACAGAGGCAGGTGAGGCATGAAGGTCAGCCAACAAACCTTTATTAATCACCTAATGAGTCTAGATACTTTGCTAAGCACTGGGGATGCAAAGGCAACAGTCCCTACTCAGGGAGCCTTTCTAATAGGGCGGACCATATGCTAACAACAATGTATAAACAAGCTCTGTATGGCATAAATAGGGAAATTATCAATAGAGGGAAGTACAAGCGGAGAAAATCACATCTATTCAGAGTTGTGAGGATCAAATGAGATAATATTTGGAAAAGGGCTTAGCACAATGTTGCTATATAAATGCCTATTCCCTTCTCTTTCCCCTAGAATTAAGGTTTGGGAAAGAGTTTGTAGAAGGTGAGAATTTAGCCGGGCTTTTAAGGAATCCAGGAGGAGAAAAATCATTCCTGGCACAGGGACAGCCAGTGAAAATGTCTAAATCCTAGAGATGGGGCATCTTGTTCAAGGAGCAACATGGAGACCAAAGTCGTTGGTTGGAAGAGTAGGTTGAGGGAGGGGTTGCATTATGAGTAGGGTGACTAGAGAAGAGGTAGGGGTAGATTATGAAGGAAGGAATTATGGTTGCTGAGGGCCTGTGCCAAAAATGGAGATCCTGGAAAGAACTCGCCAATGGGAAATAGAGAGGGGCTGGTAGGAACACTATGTAATGCTTCAGGCCCTCAAGGGAGGCCTTGGAATAAGGCAGCTGAGACCTTGAGAGAATCAGCAGCACATTGGCAGAGCAACAGATCACATCAAAGAGTGGTTAACGCCATCCACTTGTGCTTTACAGCCAAAGTCCCAGCTTCACAACCCTAGTTTCTTTCACTAAACCATTGCAGATACAAAAGGACATGGTCTATAGCTTCTCTCCCAGAGGAGGCCTGAAATAAAGAATTTCTCAGATAAGAGTTGGAGCTATAGAATTCTAAGGTCTGGAAGTGGATGAATTGTATATATCCTTTTACATAGTTTTGGCTGTATATCCTGATAAGCAATCAATCAATACACCTACTAAGTGCTAGGTTCTCTACTAAGTGTGAGGAATAGAAAAAGAGGCAAAAGGTAGCCCCTGTCCTCAAGGAGCATTCAGTGGTAAATTTATTGTAATTAACTTTATGAGACCGTCCATCCAATTCTTTTGGGCACTAGGATTCAAATCACATCAAATGGCTTCCAATTAGAATGAAAGTAGCTGGAGTTAAAGGTGTATTATTAGATATTATGCTTGCACCCTGGAAACGTTAAAAAACTGAAATGACACCTTATGGGTTATGGAGGGTGAAAAGGAACATCTCCACTTGAACTTTACAAGGTGAAGTGATTTACCCAAGGCTAGATGGCCATCATCAGAGCCAAGACTAAATCCTAGCTCTTTTGATTTAGTCCATTTTTTTCTGTTGTTCCCCACTGACTCCCCATCTTCATAATCATTTAATTCATTTTAGTCAGAATTTTCACTTCACATTCCTAATTCTGCTGTCCTCCAATCTATTACCACCAGGTGGCATTGCTGTCCAGCTTGACAGCTTGACAGCTTGACCCTGTACTTGATGAGGGTTGGGACCTTAGAGTCCCACAGTCACTCACAGTAGTCACTCATTCTCCCAACACCAGAGTGAGTGGTGGGGAAATACCAATGTCTTTGGTTCTCTGAAAGCTTTTCTCTCCCCTTCGCTAAAATCTTTTCATCCTTCTTAAGTCTCCCGGGGCTCCCCAAGTCCCCTACCTTCTTAGCTTGAGAATCTTACCTCAATTTTACTGAAAAGTTTAAGACCACTTGCCAAGAACTTCCTCCTCCTTCTTTTCCCTTCCTCTCCTCCCACCCAGATGGCATTTTCTGCTTGTTCTCACATGGAGAAGTGGTTCTTCTTGCCAAAGTAACCTCTTCACAGGTACATATAATCCTACACTATCCTATTCTCCCCAATGGCTTCCTACTATTCCTTAACCAAGAATGTAACATCTCTTAGTTCCATGCTTTTCCACTGGTTTGTCCCCGTGCTTGGAAAGATTGCCCTCCTCAGCTCTACTTCCTAGATTCCCTGGCTTCAAGTCCCAGATTAAATCCTACCTTTTACACAAACCCTTTCTCCATCCTCTAGTCCTTTCTAGTGCTTTCTCTCTGTTGATTATTTCCAATTTATCCTGTATGTAGCTAGTTTGTAAATGGTCATTTGCATATTGCTTCCCTATTAGATTGTGAATTCCTTAAGATCACTTAACTGTTTGCTAGTTTTGTTTTTTTTCCCTTTGTATCCCCCATCTTTAGCACAGTGCCTTAGCACATAGTAGATGCTTAGTAAATGTTTATTGACTTGACTGACTACCTCTAACTCTATTTGATGGATGTGGCTCTTATCAACAATGAGATGATTCAGGCCAGAAGAGAGTCATCTACACCCAGAGAGAGGACTGTGGGAACTGAGTATGGATCACAATGTAGAACTTTCACTCTTTTTGTTGTGGTTTGCTTGCATTTTATTTTCTTTCTCATTTTTTTTCCTTTTTGATTAGATTTTTCTTGTGCAGCAATATAATTGTATAGATATGTATGCATATATTGGATTTAACCTAATTTTTTAAACCATTTTTTTATATATATTAGATTATTTGACATTTAGGGAAGGGGGTGGGGAGAAGGGGGGTAATTGGAACATATGGTTTTATAAGGGTCAATGTTGAAAAATTATCAACGTATATATTTTTTTCTTTTCTCTTGCTTTTTGCTGAGGCAATTGAAGTTAAATGACTTGCCCAGGGTCACATAGCTAGGAAGTGTTAAATGTCTGGGGTTAGATTTGAACTCAGGTACTCTTGACTTCGGGGCTGGTGCTCTATGCACTGAGCCACCTAGCTGCCCCCAATGTAAAAGGCTTTAATAAAAAAAAAATAGAAAGAAAGAAAATACATCCACTTTCTAGTACAGGATTTTTTTGATCCCCTTAGTCAATAGTAATATCTTCCTCTTGAATTTACTTTGGATTGTTACTTTGTATTTATTTTTTCATGTATATTTTACTTCCTCTTAGTAGTGTGTAAACTTCTTGAGGAAAGAGACTCTTTCCTTTTTTATCTTTGTGTTCTCAGTGTAACTGAGCATACTTTGTCAGCATTCAACAAATGTTTGTTAAGTTGAGCTAAAGTGATGTGATAGTGAACAATCCAAAATACAAAGTAATGGGAAGATCTACTTACTTGATTTATGGGTACATTATATATGCATTCACGCAGAGAGAACAGACTTTCTTTTATTCAATGAGCACATACTGATTTCTGGTGGGAAGAAGGGGTGATGAAGTACAGCTAGATGAAAGAGGGACATAGATCAATAACTGAAAGAAGTTTCCCCTGTATAATATGCAGCTAAACTAGAAAATATTGATTATTCTGGTGAGTAGGAGCTGCTTCTTTGTTGTTGTATTTATTTAAAACTTAAATATATAATAAGAAAAAAAACAAAGAAAAAGAAAAGCAAAAAAAAAAAAAAAATCATTCCCAGCAGAATATCAAGAAGGATTCAAAATAAGAAACAATAAATTTCCATTTCAAGAAAGCATATATAATAATAGGAGATATTGTATTAAAAACTACCCATGTTTGTTTCCTTGTGGGAACTGCTTCTTCTAGGAGAATACTGCCTGGGTTTTGCAAGCACAGGATGGGTGGTGGCAGCTGGAGCATATGGGATTGGTTCTTGTAGAGTGGGAGTTGAGAGGATGTAGTAGGAGGCTTTGAGCTACAAGCCTCCTAGGACTGCAGCCTGCTTCAATCACAGCAAAACAGCCTTTGGAGGTTTTCTCACGGTGGCCTGAGGCAGCTTTGGTCTGAGATTCATTTGTGAATTCCCCAGCTAGAATTCTTCCTTTTCACATTTGTTCCTGCTGTGGAATGTGAGAAGTTGAGGCCTGATACCAGATGTTGCACAATTGACCCGCTGGGGCTAAAAGTCTGGGTCACTAAGTCAGAAACTCAAAAAGCATTGGGTCTGTCTTAACTCACCACACCAGGATTGTCGCTAGTGGAAAGGGACAAGGAATAAATTGCCTACTCTAGATTTCATCTGCTTTTGAATGTGCAGATAGGGTGAATTGGGCTCCCATTGACTAGAGTTACAACAGTGATTTAATATCTAAATATTCCAGCATGGCCAGGCATTTATAAGTTGTCTGCTTTAAGTTAATCTTTTTAAAAAGTAGAGGTTTTCAATGAGAACCCAGGTAAAAGAATAGAAATTCAGCAGTAGAACAGGATTGAAATATTTGATTCAAATAATTAGAAAAATTAATTGAATGTAATGTTCTAGTGGGACTACAGATCCTCTATTATAACTAACTAAATGGTTTGGCCAATTGGACAGGAAATTAATGTCTAGTCAGAAGTAACACTTGGATAGGATTCCCAAAAATTGTCAACCTGCACCACTTCCTTGTCATTACAGTTTGCCCAGTTAAATTCTAGAAAAGCCTATCTCTAAAGAAAAGGATTTATCTCTCTCTTCTCACCTTCAGTAAGCCCCTAACTCCGAAGAATAATGCTAATTTTATTGATTGTTTAGACTACAGAAAGTGTTGGGGAAAATGTTACCAATGAAGATTAAAATTAAAAGTGTTTTATATATGCCCTCATTTTGCAGAGAGCAGATTGTTAAACATTTACAAGTACAACCTTGCTTAAAAGTGATATGAGGTGTCCAGATATTTGAAGGGCAAATCTGGTTAATCCTTTTAGAAAGGAGATTAGATTTGACTTTAGCAGATAAACTAACACGTGGAAGTTGCAGAAATACAGATTTTCATTCCATTTAAGGGGGAAACCTTTCTAACAATTAGAGCTATCCAAAAAAAAAAAAAAAAAAAAAAGTGGAATTGGCTTTCTCAAGGGAATAACACATTCTTGTTCACCGTAGTATGAAAGACTAATTATCAAGAATATTGCAGAGAGGGTTCCTGCTTGGGAATGGGCAATATTAAATGATCTTTGACATCCCATTCAGCTTTTAGAGTCTGACTCCAAATCTGATCATCTTTCCATTAGCCCATTCTGCTTATCTATCAAGGTTGGAGAGAGAGTTAAATTAGGAGAAAGATTCACAGAGTCAGAGATGGAATGAAATTTTTAGGAACATCTAATCCAGAGGTCAAACAACAGCCAGTAGAACTCATTGGCACTCAACACTCCCATGTACAACCTGAAACAGATTAAGATGTAATTGAAAAATATTTAACAAAATAAATATGTAATAAACCATAGGTAACGTTAACATGTAGTTTTCTTAGTCAATATGTGACCTCCAGGGAATCTTGTATGTGATTTAGTGGCCCTGTTTTCTTTAAATTTGATACTGCTGGTCTAATTCTCCTCTCTGGTTTTGAAGAACAAATAACCCAGGCTCCTAGAGATTGAATATCTTGCTCCAAATCATATGGCTCACTAGTGTCTCAGTTAGAATTAGACTCAAACTATAGGGTTAGTTACAGCAATAATGAAATAGAATGAAAGCAGCACAGGGGGAAGAAAAGGAAAATGAGAGACAAAGGAGAAAGGGATGATGAAAAGGTCCAGAAAAGGGGAATCTAACTTGAAAGAGTTTAGTATTCCCATTAGAGGAAAAAGTCCCATTTCAAAGTAAGCTCAGTAGTGGATAGTCATGGTATGTGGGTGTCTTGAACCTATCCCTTTTCATGTTAGAAGACTGAAGAAGCACAGACTCTATCATCTTCTATGGTGATATCTGATGATAATTCTTAACCCCAAGGGAGTAACTCAGATTTACTCAAGTCATTGTAAATTCAAGTACTACCAAGTACTTGGCAATCACAAAATAATCATTTACAGAAGCCATTTGGCCTGAAGCCTCAAAGTTTATAACATCTACCTCATATCCTCAGAAAATAGATCTTACTATATAAATCTCTTTTTAAAGTTATTTAATTAAAGTAAAAAAGAACTTAAGGTAGCATATACTTTTTTATTTTTATAGATTTTTATTTACAAGATATATGCATGGGTAATTTTTCTGTTCCAATTTTTCTCCTCCTTTCCCCCCTCCTCCAGATAGCAGGCAGATCAATACATGTTAAATATGTTAAAGTATGTGTTAAATACAATATATGTATACCTATCTATACAGTTATTTTGCTGCACAAGAAAAATAGGATCTAGAAATAAGGTAAAATTAACCTGAGAAAGAAATCAAAAATGCAAGCAGACAAAAACGGAAGGATTGGAAATGCTGTGTAGTGGTTCTCACTCATTTCCCAGAGCTCTTTCACAGGGTGTAGCTGGTTCTCTTCATTATTGAACAAATGAAACTGATTTGGTTCATCTCATTGTTGAAGAGGGCCACGTCCATCAGAATTGATCATCATATTGTTGCTGTGTATAATTATTTCCTGGTCCTGCTCATTTCACTCAGCATCAGTTCATATAAGTCTCTCCAGGCCTCTCTAAAATAGGTAACTAACTGACTTCAGGGCTGGTGCTCTATCCACTGAGCCTTCAAAAAAAAAGTGACAAAATGACTCTATTTTCCTGGGTTTGAGTATTCATTTGAAGATTCAATTTGTTACTAACTTAGAGTTTATTTAGATGTCATCTCAAAACTAATTTTAAACAATAATTTAAATTAAAAGTACTATGTGATGTTAGAAAAAACAAATTGTTGGAAAATATTCATAAAAGTGAGCAATAGCAAACTGAAGAAATTTTATACTGATGACAAATAACATTTTTCTTAGGACTTATAACTTATTTTTTATTGTATTTAATACAAATTCAATACAGTTGTAATCTAAGTATATAAGGCTATGTGCTTCCAAATCCTATAATTGCATGTGATGTGAGAATGATTCAGTCATTCACTCAGCTCTAAGGGGGTCACTTTTTAGTTAAGCACCTTGGCAAGGTTCCCTCTAAGAAATGTGCCAACAAAAACCTGAGGGAGAAGCTTAGGTAACAATAGTTGATAATTGATTTTTTTCCTATTCTTCCTCAAACAGCCATATTTTGTATCCTCATTTTTTTTTTGAAATTCCATTATTTCTAGTTTTTCCTTTTTTCTTTTCTGATGGTTCTCACCTGAGAGATCTTAAATCTGAAAAGAGGGTTCTTTTGGAAATGGTGGTTATCAAATTTTGTTTCATAAAACCTTGTTAATAGACACTCAATAAATGTCCTGTTTTTGTTGTTGCTTTTTCTTTTTAATAGAAAAATGAATGAACGGAGGAAAAACCCTGGAAAATCTTTTTTAGAAGTTTTTTTTTTTTTTTTTTTTTTTTTTTTTTTACGTGGAGGGGTTTAATAGTATATATTTTCCCCAGGGAGATGATTACCTTCAGTTCAATGTAACTTTGGAGCAAAGGCTCTAACACCTGATAAGGAACAGCAAAGATTCCAAGTAGGAAGTAACATTTAGCCTGAGCTTTGAATGAAACTAAAAATTCTAAGAGGCAGAGATGAGGAAGGAGTGTATTCTGGTATGGGGAATAATTTGTGTAAAGGCAGGAAAACAGGCTGTAGAATATTGTGTATAAGGAGCCTTGGGAAAGCCATTTTGGCTGAATCAGTGAGTACCTAAAGGAGAGAAATGTATAATAAGGCTAGAAGCATACTTTGGGACCAGATTAAGAAGAGTTTTAAATTCCAGAGTACTCTATATTTTATTCTAGAAGTAATGGAAGCTTCTGGAGTTTATTGAGCAGATTAATGGTAAAGTCAGGCCTGTATTATGGAATATTTCTATTGATTATTATTTCTGTAGTTATGTGAAGGTTCTTGAAAGGTTTTTAACAGGTAAATCACAAAATAAAAGCAGGATTTTTAGAAACATTCATATGGCAGCATCAAGCGGGATGAACCTCCTGCTTATAAGAAGGAGATCTGCCCTCAGGAAGATCTATTTAACTATTTCAGTAGTCTGTGTGATAGGATAAGATGAAGTAGACACTAATCTTAATTTATTATTTATTAGTCTGCAATAAGGATGATAAAGTGCATTTATATATTTTAAATTAAATTCTTTAAGGAGAACTAGATTGAATTAGAGCTGTTACCACTTTCAAAAGCATTCAGATATCTAACATAAAATCACAACATTCTGTGTAATGTTTCTTACCTTTTCCCTCATCTGTTCTTTATTACTACTTAGGCAAAATCACCCTGATCTATTTAATTTTATGTTAAAGATAGTATTGTTGAGACCTTTACCATGATATACTATACTACCTTTATCCCTTTACTTTTCTCTCTAATCTGCCACTTTATGATTTGCTGTTGTAAATTAAGATTTTGATTGTGACTTTGCCCTCTTTGATTCTACCATATTCCTTAAGCATCTTCCTCCCTTCACTCTACCCTTAGGTTCATATAATGCTTACTCTTCTCATTTGACTAATGTGTTTGACAGTTTCTTATGAGACACTAAAATGCTACTAAATAGTAAGCTTTTTGCATATCTTCCTCATTACTTCATTAGTCTTTTAATTTTCCCTTTTCTTTCCTCTCCTAAAACCAATAAAATAGAATAAAATTATTTGAAATCACTGCATTTTTGTCTAAATATACCCCTTGTCACTTCCTGAGGAAAAAAAGCCACAATGAAAAAATACATAAATGTTTTCAGAGACCTTTCAAATTTTTCTTCATATTGTTTTTTATCGTCCTCATCCTTATCAATATTAATTTTTTTCTTCATGTTATTCATATATATATTTTTTCTCCTGGTCCTCATTTCACTCTCTAAAAATTCTTATAAATTTTCCCATATTTGTCCAAATCTGAGACATTCATCATTTCTTGTGATGCAACATTCAAATACAATAATTTCTTCAATCATTCCCTAATTGTTGGACATCTATTTTGGTTGCAATTCTTTGTTACCATAAAAATACTTTAATTTTAGGAAAATTTTTTTCTCTATCCTTTATTTTTCTCAGAATTGTTGTTATTTTCGGTTGGTAATGTCTAATTTCTAGTGATTCCATCTGGGTTTTCTAAGCAAAGATACTATAGTAGTTTGTCATGTACTTTCTAATCCAGCAATTATAACTATTAGACAATACCACCTAATTGTCTAATAGTTATAATTGCTATATTAGAAAGTACATACAGTTTAGTGACTTTGTAGGTGTAATTCCAAAATTATTCCCAGAATGTTTGTTTGGTTTTTGTAGACTTTGTTATATTTTTAAAAGTTTTAAATGTGTAATGTGACTTCCCATATGTCTGCCAAGGTACATGGTGAGAAATAAACAAAATAAAGTCCAATGGAGATAAATATAGTCTTTGAGATGAAATAATAGTTTGGTGTGGTTGTTTATGGTGCTGTTAAACAATAGACACTCTGTAACCCTTTGTGGAGGTGATCTCAAGCTCAGGTTTGGGTTTTTGAGTAAGGAAAGGGCCTCCTGAAAAGCATAGTAGGATCACTCTAACTACTACTTTTCAGACCAGATGAAACCTAATTCTATGTGGGGTGGGGAGACTGGAGTAAGTGTTACTCCATCTAAGGTCACCAAGAGAAGAGAAAAGTGGAGAGAAACAAACAACAAAAAATTCTAGCGGACAAATCTTACTATCAAAATGCTCAGGTTGTACTGGGAAAAATCCAGAAGAAAAGATTGTATAGTACCTCACACACCTGTAGGATGTGCCCAAGGAAATGAATTAATTTAAAATTTTTTTATTCTGAATTTAAGAAATAAAAGAAGCATCCTCCATAACATAGTAGAATATAAAAAAAACTTGATTGCACATGAATTTGCAAATCTATTATATAAAACTTGTTTTTCCTTTATAAACCATATAATAAAGGGCATAAGCAGTTTAATAATTCTTTGGGCATAATTCCAAAATGGTTGGATCAGTTCATAGTTCCATGAATTAGTGTCGCAATTTTTCTACATCCCTTGCAATATTCGTTTCCCCTTCAATCATTTAAGTCAATTTGATGGATGCAAAATGATATCTCAAGGTTATTTTAATTTGCATCTAGCTAATCAATAATGATTTAAAGCATTTTTTCTTATAACTATAAATGGCTTTGATTTCTTCATTGGAAAACTGCCTGTTCACATCCTTTGACTATTTGTCAATTGGGAAATGACTCATATTCTTATAGATTTGACAAAGTTCTTTAATATTTGATAAACTGTCTATAAAATTTGCCCAACCTCCAATTTCCCACTTCCCTTCTGATCTTGGATACATTGGTTTTATTTATACAAACCCCTTTTAATTTAATGTAGTTGAAATCAAGGGAATTGAAATAGTCTCTAGCCAGGAATTCCATGAGATAGGTTGTCACTTCAAAGAAGTACCAGGTGCTCAGTATTATGAGTGTTTCAGCAAAAGCAGTGGCGTATGACTTGGGTTTAAAATAATTATGGCTTTGTAATTTTAGCCAATGTATATAATATTTTTATTTTTATCAGGCTACAAGATATCTTAGGGAACTGGGGACTTAAATAAGAAAAACGGTTTTAAAAAAATCACCTACGAAGTTTTATTGGATTATCATCATAGAGCATCCCTAGAACCAAAATATCTCTCTTGGAGTTCCTGAAATTCCTGTCAATAGAGTTATTGCTTGAATTGAAGTGTTTTTTCTAGCTAATAAAAATAATTACAACTAACATTTTTGTAAGTTCTTAGTATGTGCCAGATACTGTGCTAAGTGCTTTACAATTATGATATCATTTGATCATCACAACAATTGTGGGAGTGAATAAGCCCATTTTATAGGTAAGGAAACAGGTTAAGTAAAGTTTATAAGTAAGGCAAACAGAGGTTAAATGACTTGTCCAGAGTTATATAACTATTAAGTGTGAACTCAGGTCTTTTTGAATATAGGTCCAATGCTCTCTCCCCTGTACCATTTTGTATGTCCTTTAAAATGAATATTACATTGGAAAGATGATCATAATAGCCTCTGTAAAATTTACTTTAACATATTAGTTCATTGTTGCCTTGAAATTACCTGGGTTTTGACTTGAGCAAATGAACAGCAAAGCAGGTAAATTTGTAAAATTGAAGGAATATGGTCCAGAAAATGGGTATTACCTACATATTCTAGGACTATCTTGGAAGCTAGGGCTTAAGAAGAAAATGCTGAGGTTGGGAATAGAAGAAATGATGAAAGAAGAAGGAAACTTAGAAAGTAGAGATGAGAGAAAATGGCTTAGTCTCATACTGTAGCCTCAAAAGGATAAGTTGTTTTTTAATTTATTTTTTTAGTTAAAAACTAGGAAGTTGGCTGGTGTCAGATTAATTTAGAATTATTTTGTTCTTAATTCATATACTTTTCATTTAGGAAAAGTGTTTTAAAAATCATATTGAAAACATTGAACCTCCTAATAAAGGGATCAAGGCTCATATATTATTTTCTACATATAGAATTTCCTAGATTTAGAGATTTTTAAGAAAGAAATTGGCAATGTCTCTGCTATTGATTTAGCTGGGTGTTGAGAGATGCCAGACATTGATCTTGAATAAGACTTACACTGATGAGAAGCCAGTACTTGATATTATCACACTCAAGATAAACTAAAATTAAGTCTATAAAACAAGACTGGTATTTTAGCAAAAGACTGCTTCAGCCTTGTACAGCCTAAATGTACATTCTCAACTGCAAGATACAGAAATTTGTAGACGAAAAGCTTTTACCTGGCCTGGGCTTTTTGAACATAATGAGCAACAAAATAGAGGCCTTAATTCAGCTGACCAAGGATTGTTTTACATTTCCAGTGACTTCTATAATCAAGAAAATTAGTCTAGAGGGTCTTTCTAGGTTTTCTAGTCAAGATTAAAGAAGTCATTTCTTTTCCTTTTAGGTAATGCGTATCAAATTAGGCCACCCACAATTTCAAAGGATAGCTTTATTTTTAACTTACAGGAGACTGAGGCTTAGCAATATAGGTTAGGGTCATTTAATGGAAAACCTTTGCAAACTAGTGCTGCTTTTTCTAGTAGCAAAAAGAGCAGAAACAAAGTACGTGCTCATAGATTAGGGAATGACTATACATACGGTGATAGATGAATATAATGAAATATTACTGGATGATAAAAAATGAAGAATATGAAAAATTCTGAGAGATTTGGGAATACTTAAATCCCTGATGCAGTATAAAGGAAGCAGAAACAGAAGAACAATTTATATTATAATAAAGATGATAGTTATAATAATAGCAAGCAGAAACAGAACATATTGTAACAAAGATGATAGTTATAATAGTAGCTAACATTTATACAGTGCTTACTTACTATGTTCCACATATCATGCTAAACACTTTATCATTTTTTATCTTGTTTGATCTTCACAACAAGCAAAAGAGGTAGGTAGTATTATTATAACCCATTTGAGGCTAAGGAAACAGTTAAATAGGGATAAATGATTTGACCAGTATCACAGAACCAGTAAGTGTCTGTGGTTGGACTGAACTCAAATTTTTGTGACTCCAGCCCGTGTTCTATCCACTGAGCAACTACCATCTTGCCGTTATACAGCAGGTTACAGTTTCCTTACTAAGCAACTTCCTCATAACTGTCCTGTGATGTTAGATAACTTAATGGGAATTGGATGAGATTTGGAAGGTTTTTTCTGTCTTTAAAATATTTTAATCGGTCAATACACCCTGATGATAAAAACAATACAAAAAGGAACCATATCTGATTAAAGGAGCTTACATCAATGGGAACTAATGACATCCATACATGACTAAAATAAAAGTACATTCACAATATTTATAAATAAATATAAATATAATTTCAGGAAAGGAGGTAACTAAGTGGCTCAGTAGATAGAAGATTAGGCTTAGAGTCAAAGATCTCAGTTCAAATCTATTCTCAGATATTTACTAGTTTTGTAACCTTGGTTAAGTCACTTAATAATGTTTGTCTCAATTCCCTCATCTGTAAGATGAATTGAGCAAGGAAATGCCAAACTACTCCAATGTCTTAGCAACACCATTTGAGATTTTCTTGGCAAAGACATTGGAGTAGTTTGGCATATCCTTCCTCAATTCAGTAATTCAATAATTACTCAGTGTTCTGTCCCTGCTTAGGGATGAAGGGAAAAAGTCATCTGGACTTGAGAGAAGAGAGATTCTTATCTTCTGTTTTCAAGCATGGAGAGAGAAAATATGAGATCAAGGACTCTCTTCAGGTCCCTAAAGAGAAAGACTGAAAAGAAGCCAACATATAGAGGAGCTGGTACCCAATCTTGTTCCTATCTTTATCACACTAGAAACTTCCCAGAATTTCCCCCTATGTGAGATTTGGGGACTTTCTCTCTCTTTCTTAGTAGAGCTGACTTAATCTTATTCCTATGGGAAAGGTCATTCACTTTATCACCTGGGTATTCTCATATACATGCCTTCTCTGATTTCTGTTTGAGTATTGACTTGGAGAAATATGTTTATTTACTACTTGTTGGTTAGGTTTATTTTGAAATTATCATTTGATGGGAAGGGACTCGATCCTTGAATATATAGCTATAGGTAGTTATTCTTTGCCAAAAGGTAGCAATCAAGAATGAAGATTGAACCTAAAAATTAAATTAATTAATTAAAATTAATTTTAAAATAATTAATATTTCCACTGCACTAAAAATACTTAGAGTTCAGCGATGCAGATTCACATCTAGGTATTCCATCTATCTGAAAAGAACAGAATGGCCAGCCTCTCTGACCCCAACCTTCCTCTCCTCATAGGAATTATAGTCTATCTTAAAGAAGAGTGAATGGAAGCAATTATGGAAATAATTCATGCATCTCTGAGCCGTATCCAGACAGATCCATTAGACACATTTAACCTTAGAGGGGTAATACTCACTTCTACTCTTATTTCCTTCTTCTGTGACATGGTCATATCTGTTCACTCCTAATAGAATATCACTTTATCCATTGTGCAAAGGATAGATCGGAGAGGAGAGATAGGGAGACCATGTAGGAAATTATACAGTGGTCCAGGAAAGAGGTAATGAGGACTTAAATAGGAATGCTGGCTACTGAGTGGAAAAAAGGAGATAGGTGATAGTCTGTGAGAGTAGAATTGACAAGACTTGGTCACTAATTAATTATGGGAGAAAAGATGAAGGACGTTGAGAAGTCAAGGATCACTATAGGATTTGGCTTTTGGGTGAATAGAAGAATAATGGCCTTGACAGAAATGGGGAAGGGTGGGAGGTGTCTTGGAAAAAGATAAAAAGTTCTGTTTTGTCCATGTTGAGTATGAGACACCTTTGGGACATCTAGCTTGAGATATCTGGTAGGCTGCATGTAATGCAGAACTGAATCTCAAGAAAGAAACTAGGGCTGAATATATAGATCTGGAAGTCATTTGTGTAAAGATGTGGTGGAAATAATGCCAAAATTTGGATCAGAGAAACTGTGATTGAATCTTCATTCTGTTATTTATCACTTGTGTTATTTTGGGCAAATCTATGTAAATCTCAATTTCTCTCCCTATAAAATAATGAAAGATTAGGATTTGAAGAGTTTGAGCTTGAGGTTCCCTATACTATAAAGTCTATATTCTCAAAGGATTCAGCCCTTCAAAGTGCTAGAATCATAATCATTGTATGTATGATAGTCACTTTTAGTATCTTTCTATTTGGTCTCCCTACTTCAAATCTCTCCTTTTTTCAATTCATTTTCCACACAATAGCTAAAATGAGACTCCTAATGCATAGGTTTTACTACATTATTACCCTACTCAGTAAACTCCAGTAATTGCTTGTTTCTTCTAGGGTCATAAATTTCTTTTAATTGCTCTCTGACTTCAAACTACCTTTCCAGGAATACATTGTAAAAAAAAAACAAGATTATTTGCTTTATCTTTGCCAGTTTCTAAGCCCATGGCTTAACCTTTATAAATGGGATGATAAATTTAGAGCTAGGACTCCAGAGGTCATTTAAATCTAATGCCTTCATTTTACAGATAAAGAAACTTGGGCCTACAGAGCTGAAATAATTTCAACTAGTAAGTAGCAAGAACAGTCGAGATTTGAATGCAGTGACAGTCTATTAGGAATGGATATATCTGACCCAAATTCAATATTTTTTTCTGTTGTATCATGGGAATTTACATAGAAATTAAGCAAATAAAATAATAAACCAAGTTATAATGTAATAATTATATTAATATATTAATTAAAATTCTCTCCTTACTAATGCATTGTTGGTAGAATTGTGAAATGATCCAACCATTCTGGAGCAATTTGGAACCATGCCTAAAGGGCTATAAAATTCTTCATACTCTTTGATGAACCAGTTAGAACCCTCTAACTGGGTCTCTATCCCAAAGAATTCATAAAAGAGGGAAAACAACCCTCATGTGCAAAAATGTTTGCAGTCCTTTTTGTAGGGGCAAGGAACTGGAAATTTAGTGGATGTCCATCAGTTGGGGAATGGCTGAATAAATTATAGTATATGAATGTAATATAATGATTGTTCTATAAGAAAAGATGAGCGGGCTGATTTCAGAAAAGTTTGGAAAAGCTTACATGAACTGATGTTGAAGGAAGTGAACAGAATCAAGAGAACATCGTACAGGGTAACAACAAAATTATGTGATGATCAACTGTGATAGATTTGTGTCTTTTCAACAATGTGTGATTCAAGGCAGTTCCAATAGACAAGGGATGGAAAATGGTTTCCACATCGAGAGAGACAACTATAAAGATTAAATGTAGATCAAAAAATATAGTATTTTTAGGTTTTTTTGTTGTTGTTTTTCTTTCTCATTTTCCCCCTTTTGATCTGATTTTTCTTATACAACATGAGAAATATGGAAAATTGAACATATTTAACCTGTACCAGATTTCTTGCTATCTTGGGGAAGAGAAAGTTAAGGGAGAAAACTTTAGAACACAGTTTTACAAAAATGAATGTTGAAAACTATCATTACATGTATTTAGAAAAATAAAATACTATAAGAAAACTCTGTCTTTGATACAAGGAATTGGGTTTATCTTGCGACCTTTTTTCTTACTAATCTTTCTAGTTTATTTTGCCCTTACCCAACATTTCCCCTTAGAACATTAGTATTTGGTATATATTTCTCTAAGGGCTCAGCTCACTTGCAAGCACTCAGGCTAGAATACAGCAAACATGGAACAATTTTCATTTAACGAATCAAAAAATGAAAAATAATTTCATGCAATGAAAATTCCATTCTCCTTTTCCAGAGAGCATCAAGCAATCTTTCTCTTTGATGGCTCTCTCTTTCCATTTTGATTTGTATAATTTATATAATTATCAATTGCAGTGTAGAGCTAAGTTTGAAGTACTTCTCAAAGAGCAACTATTTTCTGCCTGTGTTGATCCTTATTTCTCTCGAGAGTCTTGGGCCTAGAGAGTTGAAATAGCTTCAAGTAGTAAGTAGCAAGAAGAGTTGTAGTAAAGGGGTAAGAGTCTGATTCTAATCCAAGAAATACTGGACATTTCAATCTCCCTTTCCTCTTATCAAGGCTCAGAATCCCTTTCTTTATTTTGTCAAGGCCACTTTTTTTTCTCCTGGTCTATAGTAAATGTGGTTCTTTCACTATTATGAAAGTGATTTTGGAGAGGATTGTAATGATGGTCAAAGATTGAAATCAGGGAGAAAAAACTGAGAAGAAATTGAGGGAAAACTTAAAGAAGTTTCCAGGTCTAGATTCTGTTTTCAATTTCTGTAGTATAAACTAGTGGGAGTAGAAGGAGAGAAGACAAAGATTTGAACTGAATCAAAAGGAGAAAGAAATGATGAGGATTTGAATTTATGATGAAGGACAAAGATTAAATCTGGGGAGAAGAAATTTGCAGAAATTTTGGAGAATTTGTGGATAAGCAGAAAGAGAACAATTTGAGCCAAAAGAAATGAATGTTTCCCCCTAAAACAAAAATATAGAAAAGAAGAACTTGAATAGAAGGGCTCAAGGAAAAAGAAAAAAAGGCAACAATGTATGTGAAGTAAGAAATAGCAAACAAGTAAGAAATTGATAAAGTAAATTAGTTAGTAAAAGAAACTATTGAAAGAAATAAGAGTTTAACGAGAGAAAGAATCAATTTGCTGAGAAAAATCGAAAAAAAGTTGAATGTGGTATTAAGTTGTTAAGAAGTAGTAAATAGAAATGTTACACCAAAAGTGACAAAATGCTGTAAATATCCAGAAGATCTCGAAAGTATAAGGTATAAATATTTACAAGTAACTCCAAAAATGTTTGAAAATATCAATCAGAGAACTCTTCCACCATTTCCCTTTAAATAAATGTAATATAACATCTCAAATTGAATTTTTGAGCAGTATAGTCACCAAAAGTTTTCAGGGTGAGACATTTTTCTAGCCTAAGAAAGCTTAAAAGGTCAGCAAGAGAAATTTGTGACATGTGTGAGGACTCGCTAGAAAAGCATTCACAAGATGGCAGCAACAGCAATGGGACTTCAGGACAGGTGCAGAAGCAGCTTTAGGACCTCTCAGTCTAGAGATAGTAAGGAGGTCAGACAACGGGTCAGAGAAAGATTGTAGGGAACTTTCTGCTTGTATTGGGTCCAGCTAGTTCTGATTGGTAACTCTATTGCCTATACATACTTCTGATTCATAGTTCCATCGTGGAGAAGAACACCTGGAATCTGTTACCAAGGAGCTGGAGTCTTGATTTCAGTTACTCCAAGAGAGGAAAATTAGGCTTGCAGCAGCAAGAGAAGTGACCTGGTCACAGTTCCAAGACTAAGATGAATTCTAGCAATTGTGGCTATTAGGAAGGGACTTTTTCTGGGTAAAGATCAGATCAAAGACCAAGACATCAAATCACACTATCTTGGAAACACCAAAAACTTGTAGAACCCTAAAATTAGATCTGGAAACAGCAGCAAGAAAAAGCTGAAGCATCAGACAGTGCCTCCTTACCTGCAGAAAGGGGAAATTTGAGGAGGGAAGAAAAGATTTGGTAGAGCCACTGTGGAGAGTCAACTACAGAGCTGATAAGGGAGGGATAGGATTGTCTATTAATGGTGAGGACCTAGGTGAAGTTATGTAACAAATTTGTAGTAGATTTGGTCAGAAAAGTTGTTTTGACTTTTTCCACTTTTGTTCAGCATTGTGTGGAAAAGAGTGAAGGTAGTAAATAATAGCAATTATTCACAGTTTGACTGGGCATAATTGGTGATGTGATAAAGGATTGGGAATTTCAAGAGAGGAAGACAGTATAGAGTTGAATTGTCTCACCAAGGAGGAAAATGGACAAAGAGAAGAGAGTGGCAGCGGTGTCCTGGGAGAGAACTGAGGGATTAAGGGATTGGAACTCATGGTGTGGAGAAAGAGTAAGTTATACAAAAGAAGGTAAAGGAAGAAATAAAAAGCCAAAAGATTATGGTTTGATATTGGATTTAGATTTAGATAAAACCATTTGATATGGTTTAGAATTCTTGAACATGGAGGCAGTACATTTATGGGTGATGGCAAGGAAAAAAATTGTAATTCAGGTATCAAACTCATCTAAGGGTAAGTGAGGGGGTACATGTGGGTGTAGACCAGGGGTCCTCAAACTTTTTAAATAGGGGGCCAGTTCACTGTCCCTCAGACTGTTGGAGGGCCAGACTATAGTAAAAACAAAAACTTTGTTTTGTGGGCCTTTAAATAAAGAAACTTCAAAGCCCGGGGTGAGGGAGTTAAATGTCCTCAGCTTCTGCATCTGGTCCGTGGGCCAGTTGAGGACCCCTGGATAGGTACCAGGATTTTGATTCAGGGATAAATATGAATAGCATAAAGCTCAAAGGAAGAGAAATTATTCAGTGATAGAGGAAAGGGGAGAAATTGGAAGTAGCAATAGGAAGTAAGGAATATTCCAGTTCCCCTACCTCAACCAGTGAACTGAGGAGAGTCAAAGTACAGCCAGTATCAGAAAGAGTGGCCAAGAAGCCTGTCCTCAAGGGGAAACCAAGTTCAATAAAAGCTAGTAGTTGGAAAAAATAGACAAGGAATCAATTTAAGATGAAGGAAAACTTGCCTATGGAACAGGCATTCCACAAGGTTCAATAAAAGACTCTGGATAGAGTTAAGATGAAACTTTGTGGTGGGAGGATGAGGGTGATGGGAATGAAGATTTGACTGGCAGGGGTGGTGGTGAGAAATAAGGTTTGAATAATGATCTACAGGTGTTTAGTCACTGGAATATGTTGGTGTGAGAATGACCATGTGTGAGAATGTTCATTTTTGAATATAGAGCACTACTCCTGTACCCTCAAAGGATGAACATAGCAAGAGAAGGGAAGCCCAAAGTAGAAGGCAGAGTTGCTCTTCCTTGCGCTAGAAGTTCTCCACATCCCAGTTGGAAGACTGGCCGGTAGCAGGAGGTAGAAGATGCCTTGTACTGGAACAGATGGAAGTGGGAATGGTTACTTTGGGGCATATGGAAGATGCCTACCTAGCCCCAAGTGGCCTTTCCAGGGGACACACTGTACCCAAGAAGAGATGGAAGGTTCAGGATGCTATGACTATATATATGAATTACTGCATTTTGAGTTTGTTTGTTTCTTATTTTGCTGTTATATATCTTTGACATTGTTTTGTGTTGTGTTCCTACTACAATCTGCTAGCTTTGCTTTAGTTATCCATGCTTGTTGCTTTTGATTGACTGTGGTATGCTATGTACTTTTAAAATGTGCACATGGAATTATGCATCTTATCACTATAGAATTCC
The DNA here is from genome assembly GCF_902635505.1 of Sarcophilus harrisii. NCBI lineage: Eukaryota > Metazoa > Chordata > Mammalia > Dasyuromorphia > Dasyuridae > Sarcophilus > Sarcophilus harrisii. The sequence continues at coordinate 192,566,179 of NC_045426.1, forward strand.
CCCCAAGTGATGTTCTGTAAAGTGTCATGTCTACTGCATGTACCATTGATGTATATTTGTTATTTTTCAGTCTCAGTGGTGCTAAAGCTTGTTACCTGGGACACCAGAAGAATGATTCTTGTTATTTTAAAATACTGATGCCAGCATTTATATTGTATGGTTATAGGTTTTGGATTTGTTCCAGCTGATCCTTGAAAGGGAGTATAAACACTTTAGCCCTGGGGAAGAATGCAACCTAACTCCCAAAGTCCATTTTATCTTTTTTGATGGACATTCTCCTCCAGAGGTTTCTCTTCCCAGAAAGTCCTTTGAGAGTATTACAGTTTTTAATCAACTTCAAATACTTTTTAAACCATATCTGGGGCAGTGTAATTTAGTGAACGAGTTCCATGTGGAATATGGTTACAAAAGAAAAAAATATTAACTCAAAAGAGATTTGAGGCAATTGTGTTGGGGGCATAATTACAAAATGTTATTTACATTTAGTGCTATTTTTGCATGACAGCCAGATTGCATCTGAGTATCTTTGCCATCACTTCAAAACAACTAATTCTACCATATTTCACTTGGAGAGAAACATGAACTAAAAGCTGTTTTTAAAAAGCAGGTATCAATGTACTTGACTACTGCCCAATAAGTGACTGAACAAGTTTGCTACTCTGTGTTCATTAATACTTTCTTTTTGGTGGTTTATTTTTTGTCTTTTAATGATTTAGTTTTGTCAGTTGAAAACTTGGTGTCTTTATGAAGAAAATCCTTTTGTCTTTCTCCAGGAAAGAGTTTATTTCCCAGGCTAGAATAACATCTGTTTTGTGTCAGTAAATTTCAGGGACTCTATATTTGAATAAACTCTCACTGAAACTTCTTAATAATTCCTGAATTGCAGAGTGCATTTGCGCATCAAAGATACAGTGTTGGTACACTCTCCTCTCTTCTGTACTGATATATATTTTTAAATTGGACCTTAGCAAATAGTCTGGGCTTTGTAGAAGAAAGGTGCATAAAAATATAGTATACAGTGTTTCTTGTCATTATTATAATTCTGGCTTCTTTCCTATTATAGAGTCTTATAATTTGAATTGATGGAACTGAAAACATTCTTGGGCTCTTCTGTTCTATTTTGGAAAATGGCCCTTTAAAAGCCACATTACATGAAATGTTGTTGCTTCTATCTATAGGAAACAGGGAATTCAAAAGGAGTGTCAATTCTAGTTCAACTTTAGTTCAGCTTTAGTTTCAGAGTGGAAATTCTAAGATCTCTGTTAAAGGATATGGCTGATGCAGAAGGCTTCAGTTGTTAGCATTCAACTCTTTTTTGGGTCATCATCCCCATCATCAACACCAAAAGGAACATATAATTTAACAGAGGAAAGAGACTTGACTTAAGAAGTGAGAAAAAAATTGATTTGAGGAAACATATACTAATATAAGAAATAGCTAAGTAGTGCAGTGGATAGGGCACTTGCATTCAGGAAGACCAGAGTTCAAATCCAGCCTCAGAAACAACCTAACTGTGCCACCTTGGACAATTCACCTAACTTGTTACTGGGGAAGGAAAGGGCAAAGAACTTTAGTATCTTTGCCAAAAAAAATCTCCGGGATAACAGAGTTGGACACAACTGAAATGACTGAATAAGAACAACAAATTCTAATAATATGCTTGCCGAGTTTCAGAATACGAAGACATTTTTCAAATAATATGTTTGCAGAAATCTATGTTTTATTGAACCTGGAGAATATATAAATTAATATGTTGAAAGACTTCATTTTAAAAGTTATTTTAAATGATTTCTTCATTTTTTGGTGAGCACTTGCTATTCTCTGAGATTTTTACCCTCTCCTAATCAGAGAGCCTATACAACATTTTTATTTAGTAATTACTATTAGCTTGCATATGATATGAGGAGTTATCTATTTATTCTAGGATTTTTTGGAAAACAAGAGGATTTTGTCATGTAAGTTTTAATTCTGAGTGTATTGAGTGTCATTTTTGACCTTATGGTCTGCTTTGAGATATTGGGGCTTATACCTTTTATACATAAGTATGAAACCTTTATAGGGGGAATTCACACTTGATATATTAATATGGTTCATATGTGGCCCACAAAACATTACATTCATGCTTATACTTTCTTAATCCTTTCATCTATTAATTATTTATTGGGTCCCTATGTGTACAGTATCATGGATGAAGAGATGCAAAAAGAGTATAAAACATCATTTCTGCCCCATATTATGAGACAGAAATTTACTTAGCATTGAGGAAAGGATGCTGGAATTAGAACCAGAAGAACTAGGTTTAAATTATGGATCTGTCTCATGCTTACCATATAAACTTGGCCAAGTCATTTTATCCCTCTAGATTTCATTTTTCTCCTCTACAAAATGAGAAGGTTGTAAAAGAATATTTATTTTAGCACTGACATAATTTACTTTTAAACTATATATTTTTCAACTTCAGAGAGAGGGATAGAGCCAAAGCTACATTAACTAGCTTAGACAAACAGAACATATATAGATTGTGAGCTCATTCTCTGATACACCTCTTTCATCCCCATCCCCACCCCTATCTTCCTCACTGGCAGGTTGGGTCCCCAGAACAGGATTATACTTCCCTTAGAATTCTAGGAGTAAACCTGAAAAATTGTAATGGAGAACACTGTAATAGGAGATAATATATCTGATATATTTCCCCACCTCATATCATCCTTGTTTTATATTTTTACAATATCATTCTCTAATTAGTATAATCTCAATACCAATGATTAGCACCTCAATATCAATTTAACCAATTTATATCAATTAGCTCTTACAAGGGAATATTTACTATGAAAGGGGAGCAAGAAATAAAGAACCTAACTTGGTACCTGAACTTGGATATTCCCTCCTGCTACACTTTGGTCACTGAACTTAAATTTAAAGTGGCTAAAAAGCATCCCTCCCACACAGTTCATTTTTGCATGTGACATGGCTGATAAGTGAGCTACTCCCTTGCTTGCTGGACACTGTGTCTTGGCTGTTTGACAAATATAGCACACCTAAGGACTATGCTTTTTTTTTTTTTAAATAGCCTTTTATTTACAGGATATATGCATGGGTAACTTTACAGCATTAACAATTGCCAAACCTCTTGTTCCAATTTTTCACCTCTTACCCCCCCACCCCCTCCCCTAGATGGCAGGATGACCAGTAGATGTTAAATATATTAAAATATAAATTAGATACACAATAAGTATACATGACCAAAACGTTATTTTGCTGTACAAAAAGAATCAGACTCTGAAATATTGTACAATTAGCTTGTGAAGGAAATCAAAAATGCAGGTGGGCATAAATATAGGGATTGGGAATTCAATGTAATGGTTTTTAGTCATCTCCCAGAGTTCTTTTTCTGGGCATAGCTGGTTCAGTTCATTACTGCTCCATTGGAAATGATTTGGTTGATCTCGTTGCTGAGGATGGCCTGGTCCATCAGAACTGGTCATCATATAGTATTGTTGTTGAAGTATATAATGATCTCCTGGTCCTGCTCATTTCACTCAGCATCAGTTCGTGTAAGTCTCTCCAGGCCTTTCTGAAATTATCCTGTTGGTCATTTCTTACAGAACAGTAATATTCCTTAATATTCATGTACCACAATTTATTCAGCCATTCTCCAATTGATGGACATCCATTCAGTTTCCAGTTTTTAGCCACTACAAAAAGGGCTGCTACAAACATTCGTGCACATACAGGTCCATTTCCCTTCTTTATAATCTCTTTGGGATATAATCCCAGTAGTAACACTGCTGGATCAAAGGGTATGCACAGTTTGATAACTTTTTGAGCATAAGGACTATGCTTTCTTACCGTGCTTAAGTGCTGTGGCTAAGACAGACTCTATTATTGAACCATTCCTGAACTTCTATTGGGTTTTTTGATATTTTTAAGTTCATAATGCCATTCTGTCTCTAATACTCATTCCCCTACAATCATAGGGCTTATCCTCCTTGGAAAACTTGTCCAGCTTTGATTCTTTGTAGATTTGTATTTCATATCTTGCCATTATACAATATCACTGGAAAAATATTTCAAAAATATTTTTGAAAAATGGTACTTTGTTTCAGTGAGGACATTAGGGTTGCTAAAGGAACTTGGTTCTCCAAGACATTTCAGCAAACTCTCCAGCTTATATTCAGTTCTTAGCTCAGTGTTTTGTTCTACTTAGCAAAAATTTAAATATTTAGCAAATAGCTCATTGTGATATTATTATTAAATATTAATTGTTTATGTTATTTATAGCTTGCTATATTTTAGTCAATTAAATATGGGAAAATAAGAGATTTAGTGTGAAATATCATGTGAGAGTGTTTGTTTGCTTTTTAAAAATATCTTTATGAAAGGTATCTTCATAGAAATTAAATGAAACAATAACTTCAATAAAGTTGCAGAATATAAAATAAATTCACACAAATCATCAGTATTTCTATATATTATCCATAGAATCCAGCAGGAAGAAATAGAAAGAAAAAATTCCATGACAAATATCTATAGAATGCATAAAATATTTGGGAATTTACCTGCCAAGGTACACAGAAGAACTATATGAATGTAACTATGCAACAATGTTTTAATGTGGAAAAAAGATATATCTAGCTAGATAAATATTTATTGCATATTGTAGGTCATACTAATATAATAATTACTGGACAAATCACTTAACCCCAAGTTCCTCAGCAAAATAAATAAATAAAATAAAATAAAAATATAAAGGCCTATCAGTGGAACAGATTAGGTATACAACATGAAGAAGCAAACAATCACATTTGCTTAGTGGTCAGAAAACCAAAAGAACTTAACTATGGGAAGAAAGAAACTATTTGACAAAAGTTTCTGGGAATGCCACACAGTAATCTGTCAGAAATTAGATTTATACTAGCATCTTATACCATTATACTAAAATAAACTCCAAAAGGATATGTGACCTAGATAGCAAATGTTTGCTTCATAAGCAAATCAGAGGGAAAAGGAAAAAAATTACCTTTGAGATCTATGGATAGGGATAGACCAAACAAAGTTAGAGAAGATCATTAAAGATAGAATGAACAATTTTAATTATACAAAAATTTAAAAGGTTTGACACAAACTTCAATGCAGCTAAATTTTATTTTATTTTTTTAATTATAGCTTTTTATTGACAGAACATATGCATGGGTAATTTTTACAACACTGTCCCTTACACTCACTTCTGTTCCAACTTTTCCCTTCCCTCCATGCCCTCCCCTAGATGGCAAGCAGTCTTATACATGTTAAACATATTAAAGTATATCCTAGATACAACATATGTGTGCAGATCCATACAGTTCTCTTGTTGCACAAGAAAAATCGGATTCAGAAGGTAAAAATAACCTGGGAAGAATAACAAAGATGCCAGTAGTCCATATTCATTTCCCAGTGTTCCTTCTCTGGGTGTAGCTGATTCTGTCCATCACCGATCAATTGGAACTGAATTAGATTTCTTTTTATCGAAGATATCCACTTCCATCAGAATACATTCTCATATAGTATTGTTGTGGAAGTGTATAATGATCTCCTGGTCCTGCTCATTTCACTCAGCATCAGTTCATGTAAGTCTCTCCAAGCCTCTCTGTATTGATCCTGCTAGTCATTTCTTACAGAACAATAATATTCCATAATATTCATATACCCCAATTTACCCAATCATTCTCCAATTGATGGACATCCACTCAGTTTCCAGTTTCTAGCCACTACAAACAAGGCTGCCACAAACATTTTGGTTCATATAGGTCCCTTTCCTTTCTTTAATATCTCCTTGGGGTATAAACCCAATAGTAACACTACTGGATCAAAGAGTATGCACAGTTTTATAACTTTTTGAGCATAGTTACATATTGCTCTCCAGAATGGTTGGCTCCATTCACAACCCCACCAACAATGCATCAGTGTCCCAGTTTTCCTGCATCCCCTCTGATACTTGTCATTATCTTTTCCTGTCATTTTAGCCAATCTGAGAGGTGTATGATGGTATCTCAGAGTTGTCTTAATTTGCATTTCTCTGATCAATAGTGATTTGGAACACTCTTTCATATGAGTAGAAATAGTTTCAATTTCATCATCTGAAAATTGTCTGTTCATTTGACCATTTATCAATTGGAGAATGTAGCTAAATTTTTAAGAGAAATAGTTGAATAAGAGAAAAATTGCAATAATTATTTTGCAGCATTTTTTCTGATAAAGTATCTCATTTTCAAGACATACACAAAGCTGATTCACAATTATAAGAATTAGGATCATTTACCTACTAATTAATGCCCAAAGAATATGAATAGTCATTTCTCAAAGGGAAAAAAAATCAAAATAATCTAGTATAGAAAAACAAAATATCCCAAATCATTAGTAATTAGATAGTACAAATTAAAGCAATTCTGAGGATTCATCTCATACTCATCAGATTGGCAAAGTTGATAAAAAAGGAAAACGCCAAATATTGGAAAGGCTGCAATAGGGAAACAGGTACATTGATACTCTGTTGATGAAACTGAATTGGCACTATCATTCTGTAAAGCAATTTGGAACACAGTCAATTGCATATATTTTATATTTTAATAGGGAGACAAGATACACTTAGTGATAACTATAGAATACAAAATGCCATAATTAGAAAAGGGAGGGAGTGGGAAGGAGAGGAAATGAAATTGTTATCAAATTTTCCTTTCCTTCAGCAGTTATGCCACAAGTGAAATTGTTTTTCAGCTGATATTTTAAAAGGTTTTTTCCTCCTTTTAATTTTTCATGTCTTATGATCATCCCAGTCTAACGCTTTACAGTCAGTCAGCAAATGTTTATTAATACAAATGTAGTAAGTTGGGGATGCAAAGAAAGGCAAAAACAGAATCTATGCCTTCAAAGAGCTCATATTGTAATGTAAGAGACAACTTTCAATTAACTTTGTATATACCAAATAGAAACAATGTAACTGAGAGGTAATCTCAGAGGGAAGACACTAGCAATTGGCCTCTTACAGCAAAGGAGATTTGAGCTGATGGAACCCACAGAAGCGAGGGATATAGAAGAAGGAAGGACATTGAAGTCATGGTGGAAAAATAGTGCTGGATACCATGTCAGGGGGAGAATGGAAGGCAATAGTAATGGCATGTGGGCCAGTGGAGCTGGATTGTGAAGTTCATAAAGAGTAAAAAGACTGGAAAGGTAGGAAGGCATCTGTTTGTGAAGGATAGAAAAGAGGCAGAAAATTGGTGAAATGTCAACATTGTACAATGATCAACTGGGAATGACTTAGCTATTCTCATCAATAAAATTATCCAAGACAATCCCAAGAGACTCATGAAAAAAAATACTTTCCACTTCCAGAGAAAGAATCGATGGAGTCTATGTGCAATTTAAGCATACTGTTTTTTATTTTTCTTGTTTAATTTTTCCTTTTGGATTTTTTGTTTTGATTGTTTTTTGGTCTGTGTTCCCTTTTGTAACATGTCTAAAATGCAAATGTCTTGCATGATTGTACATGTATAATCTATATCAAAGTACTTGATTTCCAAAGAGGGGATGGAGGAGAGAAGGAATTTGAAACTCAGAAATTATAAAAAGTTAATGTTAATGACTGAACAAGTTGTACCATATCATTGTAATGAAATACTACTGTGTATAAGAAATGATGAGCTCAATGATCTTAGAAAAACATGGATAGACTTGTATGAAGTCATGTAAAAGGAAACAAGCTGAACCAAGAGAATGCAATTGTTTTAAGAACAACTTTGAGCAAATAAGTTATTTTGACTACTATAAACTCCCAAATTAACTGGAAAGGAAAATGTAAGGAAGATGCTATCTGCATCCAGAGAAAGAATTGATAAATAGAAGTATATATAGAATAATTTTATATCCATCCCTCTATCTATCTATCTATCTATCTATTTTTGCTTAATGGTAGCCATTTCTAGGGCAAGGGGAGAAGAGAAAAAGGGAAAAGTTATTTAATAATTTTATGATATATTTAAAAGGAAAAGCAAGTTCTGCATAATAGATTTGCAATTTCATGTGCATCATCTCCTCCTCCCTCCTCTTCCTCCTCCTCTCCAAAAAAAATACTTGTTTTATTTCTTAAGTTCAGAAAAAAATAAATGTAAAAATTATATGTAAATAATAAAAAAGAAAATTAAAAAAAAACTTCATTTAAAGAGGGTTTTATATTTGATTCTAAAGGTGATTGTGAGCCAGGAGAATTTATTGAGTTGAGGGAGGGATGACATTATCCAGCCTACACTTAGGAAAATCACTTTCACAATTGAATAGAAGAGAGCTTCTTAAACTTTTCCCACTTGCAACCTTGTTTTACCAGAGAAAAATTTTATATGAACATTGGTATATAGGTATATAAAATAGATATACAAATCAAACATTGATTGATAACAAATCATAATTTCATGACCTTCCACATTCAGTTAAGTGACCCTATAAGGGGTCACCACCCACAGTCTAAGAGGCTTTGGAGTAGAGGACTGAGTGGAGTGGGATGAGATTTGAGGCAGGGAAAACAACCAGCAGGCTACTACAAGAGTCTCTATTTGAGGTAGACTTCCTGCACCAGTTTTGTGAGAGAGAAGATATATATAAAAGACATTATTAAGGTAGAAATGATAAAACTTTCAGTAGTTTAGATATGGGGTATAGAGGACTGCAGATAGTGGGGGAATTCTGGGTAAGGTATAAGACCCTTGAGCCCAGAAGAAACCTGCTGACAATGTCTAATTTGGCTCCCAATTTCCCTTTGATGCTTCTTCCCCTTCCTGAGAAATCAAGGGGGATGTGACCACCTGTGTTCTAATTGAAGCAAGGGATACTCACAGTAAGAGGCATTTACATATCTATAGCAGGGTGCTTATAATTAGCACTTGCACAGTGTGCTATGGTGATGTGGTGATGTAATGGTTCTACAGTTGGCACATGCTCAGTGTGCTGTATGATGTAATCGTACTAAAGTATTTAAGGGCTGAGAGGACTTGAAATAAATGGACTCCATCTTTGACCATCCTTGTGGGTCTCCTCTCTTCATCACACCTCCACTAAGACCAAGGAATTGGGCTGGTCCTTAGATCCTCCAAACAGCTAGTCTGGACTGTATATTTTGGCACCCCAGCATGGGGACTCTAGAAAGCATACTACAATGAAGGAGTGAGTATGAGTGAGGAATTGATAATGACTGAGGTTGCAACTGCTTAACTATTTAGCTTTCATCTCTTCTTCCCAATCGCCTGGCCTAATGGCAGCACTTTATACACTAACTACAATTGGTAACAGACTTGAAATATTCCAGGGCCACATTATCAATTACTTTATATTGCCATGCAATATCCAATTTTACTTGTAGGCAATTTTGATGGCACGGATCACTTAGTATTCTCCCTATTCCAATCCATCCTTTATGCTATAGCTATAGTTATCTTCCTAATACATTATTCAGGCTCAAAAAAAAGCATTCATTGCTTTTCTGCCTACAAAATAAAGTCCATACTCCCTTCCCAGGTATTTCACTACCTTCATAAACTGGATCTATCTTTTAACCTTTTTAGCCTTTACTTTTATGATCTTCATCTATCTGTGTTCCTCATGGACTAGATTATTTATCATTCCCTAAATACATCCTTCGCTCTTCCAATCTGCAACTTTACTCATAATGTCACCAGTGCTGGGAATGGCCCAGCCTCATCTCTTTTAATTGAAATCCTTGCCCTTTTCAATGCCCAGTGCAAAGAGCAGCAGCTCAGAGAAATTTGTCCTCATTTCTCCAGCCAAAGGTTATTTTTTTTTTCTTAGAGCTCCTCTAACATGTGCTTGTCACACAGTCTAGTTTGTATTAAGTTATTTGTGAAGATCTTTTATCTTCTCAAATATAACATAAGCTTTTAGAAGGCTGGGGTTATGTACTTTATTCATCTTTTTGTTTTTGTTTTGGCCCAGATCTGTGATTTTGCTGGATGAGGGAATTCCTTTTATCACTAAATTTTATCACTATTCATCATCTGAAAAAGTTGCCTAAGGAAATGAGATAGGAAATGCTTCCCAGGGTTACAATGTCATTATATGCCAGTCTGAGGCAGAAGCTGAACCCTACCTCTAAGGCTTAGGGCAGCTTCCATCCCTTATACCATGCTGTCACTTTCTATTAGCACACATTCTTGTAAATAGACCCTCTGTCCATTGTATTGTTTCATCTTTACAAAGATCTATTTGGTTTGGGGTTATTTTTTTTCCTCATATCAAGGGTCTTCAAAAACCCAAATATTAGGATTTACAATGTGCCAATAATTATCTGAAGATCTATCAGTAGGGTTGTTAGTCTTTTTTTATAGAGTTTTCTAGAAAATCAGAAGCATGTTTTATCACCAATTGCTTCAGAGACATTGGTATCTCTGGGTAAAGCTGAGAAAAATAAATTGAAAAAGATTAGACTTGTGAAGTAGCACTTTACTGATGGGGTATAATGGGGCTTAATAGCAGAGCAAGTAGCCTTAGGATTTCAATTAATTTCACCAAAAAACCAAGGTGTTCTATTTTTTAAAAAGCTACTTTAAAATATCATTTTCATTTCTGAATGTATCATTATCTCCATCCCTCCTTAAAGAGGGATTAAAGTTGTAAAAAATTATCCTTTACATCAAAGGAGTTTTTTAAATGGGGGAGGGAATGAGAGAAGTTCAGTAATTTGATAACTTTTTAGGAGAGTTTCATAGCATAAGCAATATTCTACACCCATAATTCCATACCTCTAAAAAAGAGAAAAATAGAAAACCAAATATTAACAGTTGTCACTGAACTATTTCAGATATTGGCAGGAATCTGAATAGCTTGTCATAATAGATTCCTAATAAATGTCTGAAAAATGAACTGAATTTTATTTTTTCTCCTTCCTTTTTTCCCCCTTTTCCCTTTCCTTCCTTCCCCTCATCTTTGTTCCTCTTTCCCCCTTTTCCCTCTCTTCCCTTCCCCACATCTCTCTTCTCTTCTTGCCTCTCCTTTCCTCTCCTGCTTTGGACAAATCACTTAACTTGTCTGCCTCAGTTTCCTCATTTGTAAAATGATTCTGATAATAGCACCTATCTCCTTTTGTTGTTGAGGATAAAATGAGATATTTATAAAACACTTTGCAAACTTAAAGAGTGATAGAATGCTGGTAATAATTTTCTTTTCTGTTATACAATTAAAACCTGACCCATTTTGCTATGCTATAGCCTAACATTGTGCTGTGATTATGGAAAAATGTTTAGCAGGATTCTGAACAAGATCTAGTTGTCAGTGGAGAGCAGAAAGGTATTAACAATTAATTCAATGCTTACTATCTCTGTGATTTTTTGCCTTTTTGATTATCAGGCTTTTTCTATGTACAATTAGGTTGGTAATGCTTCACAGAACTTTTCTAAGCTAAAAAGAATTAATGAATAGTTTGCTTTACAAGTCTAAAAATGATAGATAAATGTTACCTATTGAAGTGGAAGGAAGCACCAGTGATTCCACACATTCAGGACATCAAAGTGTTGAAAGAGGCCAAAGGGGTAACAGCATGTTACAGGAAGAGAAGGTTGCTAGGACACAGTGGAGAAGTCTAGAGTGTCTGGACTGTAATTAGGAGGGGAATTGCAAATTTTTAATGGAGAACTTTCTAAAATGTGATCACTGATCTGATCCAAAAAAATCCAAGCCCTTACTCTTATTAAACTTTATCCTTCCTGACACCATTCATATAATATTTTGTATTTATCAATTCAGCCATGAGCTTATTTTTTATATATTTCCTATTTTTAAAAATGGATTCCTCAATCAGTTTCCTGACCAGCTGTATCAGGCTCTAGATAATGCCTTTCTCCCTCCCCTTTCTTCATTTAAATGAATTCATATTTTCACTAGAATTTGGTTTTTAAAAGCTTTCCATTTCTCTTCACCTGAATTCTCTTTTAGAGTCTCAAGCCATGTGTTCTTAGCAATTCTTTGAGTATGTTAACATCTGTTTTCTTTAAGTCTTGAGTACACATCAAAATCTGCCCAGAAATCTCTTTCTTATCCATCTATAACTGCTTCCCAAAGTTGCATTCACTTCAAAGCATCATATAAATATGAACGATTGTTGTTATGATTATTACACTTTACAAAATAATTTTCCCTTATTGGGCAGAATCAGGAATATCATTTCCATTACTAAAGGATGAAATTATCATCAAGGTAGGACAACAATTTACCAACTGCTTTGACTAATGTAGAGATATATCTCCAGGTTTAATTATCCTACTAAATCCTCCTTTATCAGAACTACATCCTATTTCTTTGCCAATTTTGTAACCTACATGAGGAACTTGTTATCTGAGCCCTCCAGCTGGCCTGTTCCCTTGGAGTATATGCACTACATTAAATCATTTCTGCTATGTACTTCTTTGATCTTTATCTAAATGCTTTTTGCCATGATTGTCCTCACAGGTTCACAGATGGCCACACAAGTGATACATTTTTGATACATAATGTTCCCTTTGCCATCCCATCTATCCAGTATGTACCACTTAAATAAGGTTTATCTCTATCACAATCATATCTGAGATGCATCCTAACAAGCCCCAGTAAATTTAATTCAATTTTTAAAAATTTTCTAAGGTTCTACATTAGGTGATGGGAGGGGGTACACGTTTTGAAAGATACAATTGATTTCCTTACTTTATATTGAAAATGATATGACATGTACAAAGATAATATGATATATTGAAGTTACCTGACCATCAAGATGGTGGATTAGACATTTTCTCTAATCTCCATAATCCCTTAAATTTATCTAAATTAAGAATTATGCAAAAGAGATAAAGCAGTTTTACCTGTCTTTATGGTCTAGAATACCAAGAACCCTAATTAATTGCCCAAAAACCTATTCCCTGAATTCATCAGACTATGAGCACCTTGAAAGTAGAGAACTGTTTTTTTTTTAATATTTTGTATCTTTATCACTTAGCACAGAGCTTGGCACATAAGAGGAACTTAATAAATGTTTACTGAGTGACATTCACTTATTAAGCAATCCTTCCCACAATATCCACTACACTATCCTCACCCCACAGTGAGAGGAGAAAATCTAAAAAGCAGAAGTTTGCTCATACTGAGGTAGCAGCATAGTAGCTTTCTTTCCTACCAGAGAACTCAGTCAGAACACTGAGAAACAGTGAGAAATAGAACAGGACACATGTGTGGGACTAAGTGACATTTCACTAAGTCTGAGGGAAAGAGCCCAGCATCAAATGAATTCTCAAAAGCCACTAAAAACTCACTGGGGCAGAGAGTAAGGCCTATAAAATGTGAATTACTCAGCTTGAGAACAGATTGAGATAGCTGTGCCTCCAAAGAAAATGACATCAAAGGGGAGGAAGTCAAGAAAGTGAGCTAAGAGAATATGAATATAACCCAAGTCCCAAAGGCCACTGGTATTGGACTTCATCCTCATTGATGAAGATTGATATCCTGTGCCTTTATGAAGGACAAAGTGGAATTGGTGAGAGAAGGAGGAATCTTTTTGTCTCTTCAGTGTTTAGGACCTGCTTCAAGTCTCTTCAATTTTTCAGGGTTCTTAGAGTGCTTCTGACTTCTCAGTTTTGAGATACTACTACTTCAGAATGCTTTTGGTAAGAAGCTAATGGTTTCTATTATGTCCCTATTCACAGCTTAGCATGCTAGAGATGCCAGAGAATTTATCCTTGAGTGAGATCTGGGGCTCTCTTTCTGAGTTGAATTGAATTACCTTGCTCTCAATGCCTGGTATATATATATATATACTTCTCTATATATATTTTCTCTGAATTCTGTTTGCTATTGATTTGCTTAAATACATTTCTCTGCTGTCTATTATGTCTGTTCATTATGGAATTACTATTTGGTGGGTAGGGAATTAAGACTTGTATGTAGAATTTGGGATCTGCCTGCCCCATTAGTGGAACAGAAATTATCTTGAACCTGTGTGAAAACACATTCCTTAGACTAATACTGTTTAACAGACCAGATAGATACAATTCTAATCTGTCTAAGGAGAGTTAAGCAGCCAACCTTCTGGCCCTACTTTCTGTATCCCTCTCATCAGGAAGTAAAGTCTCCCTTAGAAAAGGATTGTGTGAGAAGAGACTATAAGATGTCTATTCTTTCTCCCAAAGAAGCCACATTGAGCTACATAATGATAGTTCTATCCTACATTAACAAAAAAAATCAAAACCCAAATTAAAATTACCAAAGATCTCAGAAGAAAGAAAACTCCATTAAAGATTATGAGGCATAAGCAGATAAACCAAGGGGGAAGATAATAATAAAGGAATATAGCCTCTAAAGATAATGTAGTATAAAGTGTAATGGGGACATAACTCAGCTTCAGACAAACTAATCTTTGAAAATGAGTTGGGAGAGAATACTCTCTATTAGAGGAATCAAGAAAGACTTCACAGAGGCATTTGAGCTGGAACATGAAGGAAAATAAGCATTTTAAAAGACAGAGATGAGCACAAAATGGATTCCAGGCATGGGAGATGACATACAAATGCACAACAGTAAGAGATGGGATGTCTGATTTAGTCAATTTTACAGTAATTTACTTTACCTAGAATATGCAGTGCATGAAATGGAGTGAGGTAAAATAAGTTTGAAAACCAGATTTAGATCTGGTTTATTAATGGTCTTAAAAAAGAATTTCTATTTTATTTATGAGGCAGTAGGGCTACTGAAAGTATCTGAACAGAAGAGTAATTTGGTCAGATCTAAAACAAAAGATCATTAATAACCTTTTAGAGAGCTCCCTCCAGAGTCCTGGAATCATAAACCAGATTGAGAAGAGCTAAGAAGTAAGCAGGAAGTGAGGAAATGGAGGAAGTGTGTGTAGACTGCTCTTTCTAGTTTTGCAGAGAAAGAGTAGCAATTTTACATCATAACTTAAGAGTTGACAGGGTCCAGGTTGAATCATTTAAAGATGGAGGTGAACTCAACATCCTTATAAGCAATGGAAAAGAAGCCAGTATCTAGGGAACCACTGAAGATGAGAGTGAGACAAGAGAGAGATTATTGGGTAGAGCATGCCAGGAGGGGCAGAGGATGAAGATCATAAGAGGAGTTAGGCTTGATAAGAAGGATTGCTTTCTCTTAAAGGGAAAAGGCAAAGAAGGAATCACAGAACCACAGAACTGGAAATTTTGAAAGAAAACTTATGTTAGATTATTTAGTTCAAGGGTTTGTGAATTTTAAAAAATGTTTTGATAACTTTTTCAATATAGTTTCCTTTGTAATCCTATATATTTTTTACATGAATTATTTATTATATTATGATATTAATATATATAATTATATAAAATTAGTTATATTATTATATATAAACACAAAAGTATATTTATAAATAATTATGCCATACATAATTAACTAAATCAGATTAAATTACATTATTATATAAGATAAATATACAATATTTATATTATCTTACCTTGCATAATTATATTATATAACATAGATAACATATAATGTAACAGAATTATATAATATAAAGCCATTACTCTGAAAAGAGTCCACAGGCTTCATCAGATTGCCAAAGGGGTCCATAACCCTCCCAAAATTGAGAAGTTCTGATCTAGTCCAATCCACATATGAAAAAGAATTTCCTTTATAACATATCTGAAATTAACAAACCAACAGAAGAAGGGTGAAGCTAGAAAGGAGGTTGAGGTATGGGGTAGGGGAAAAGCAGGAGCTCATGATAGCTTAGGTTTCTTCAGTAAAATAGGAAACAAAATTATCTAAGGGGATTTGGGAGTAGTGTGCAGAGGGTTTGGTACAATCATTGTGCAAAGTAGGAACATCAATCAGGCAAGGGTTTCTATGTAGCATTGAAGGTCCACTTGAGATTAGGCAACATGAATTTGTAGTATATCCAGTCCCAGATATGACTTCTTTCAGCAACTCTTCATTGATACAGAGAAATTGCTTTTATAAATACCAAATAATAATGATTGAAGTATTAACCAGAGAAGATTTAAGTGGATTTCTATCCATAAAGTATATTGACATATAATGCATATAACTGAGCAGATATTTCTACTGGGTTATATTATTTGCTACAAAAAAGCTTTTGCAGAAAATATTTTTCATAAGATTTTCTTTCATTAGTAATGTTTGTTC
Organism: Sarcophilus harrisii; assembly: GCF_902635505.1. NCBI lineage: Eukaryota > Metazoa > Chordata > Mammalia > Dasyuromorphia > Dasyuridae > Sarcophilus > Sarcophilus harrisii. Next base: position 192,582,370 of record NC_045426.1, read on the forward strand.
ATTGTATTCAATTAAATTACTGCTGTAAAAAAGTCTCATTCTTTTTTGTTGTTACTTGGGTGAATTAAAATTATTTTGGTTAAGAAAATGATTTTTTCTTCTTATTTTAATTATTTTAAAAGTATCATTGCTTAAGGCAATATAATTAATTGATGGCAGAAGAAAAGACAGTCCTTGCATTCATTTTTGTTCTTTAGGGTTCCTAACCTGAAAACAGAAACTTCAGAGTAAACAGGACCTCTGAAGTGTTGGTGATGAAGTCCAGCTGTACGCAAAAGTCCTATTGCTATGGCAGGCTGATTTTGTCAAATCCTTTATGATAAGAGTGAAGGACCCAATTTATTTAATGAAGCATTAGTTTAAAGTGTCATTTGTCAAACCTTAAGTATATGACCAACAACACATAGAGGTTATTTGAAACTTTCCCCTCCTTCTTTTTCCTTATTTTATTGCGAAAACTTTTCTTAATGGGGGAGGGGAGGTAGTAGAATATTAGTAATGTAAAGACTTGCATATTATGTCATACTTGCATTCTATTTTAATAAATTTAGCATCATGATTTATTCTACACAAAAGTGTAACAGTAAGAATGTTCAGTGCTTAGAGGAAGGAAAAAAGAACAGATAGATGGATGGGAGGAAAGCAGGGAAAAGAGGAGAAATGCAGACTTTTAATAGTACTATATTATTCATTTTATAGATTTTTCTAGACTCATATTCTCCTACTAATATATCTGTGGATTTAGCATTTCATCAATGGAAATATTTTTTCATAGATCACAACTCATATTTGCCTCTCTTTGGTTCTATCCCTAAATCTTCCACAAAGGAAGCTATCGACTTCTGTTTTTGGCATCTGTGGGAGAAGGTTACCCATTTGGGACTAGTTCTGGGTCTCTTGCCATCCTCCCCAAAATACTTGGGGCAGAAATTGAGGCTTGTGTAGTATGACTTGTCCAGTGAGGGAGGAGACTGAGATTGTTTGAAGGCTACTCCCCAGGGAAAGCACCACCAGGAGAGAAGGAATCAAGAAAGTGAGCTTAAAAGAGAAATTACCAAAGATCTCTGGAGAAAGAAAATTCACTTAAAGACCATGAGTAGGGAACACACACACACACATACACACATGCATGTGCACAAATACACACACATTAACAGAAGGGAATGTGGCCTCCAGATCAAATAAAAATACTCATATATCTTTGAATAAATATTGCAAGACAAAGGAAAATGAATCAACACCTGATGAGGCAGAAGATTCCTAAGAGAGCTTAGAACCACAGAAGGATATTCATGAATAATTTAAAACAAAAATAAGAATTATGAAAGAAGAATCCATGACCTATGCAACAGAAATAACTGGCAGAATCTAAAAACTTCAATCCGTGGTAGCAAATATTAACCAAAGAAATAAAAGAGAGAATAATTGAATGGGAGTACAACTGCACAGACATGAAATATAATCTAGAAGTAAGAAGTAAAAACATGACACCCCTACAATCAGAACATACAGATCTCTAAGACAAGATGTGTAGAGACAAAAGAATTATAGGCCAATATCATTAATGAATACCAATTCAAAAATTTAAATAAAATTCTGTCATACAGGACTAAGTTGGATTTATATAAGGAATGCATAGGTAGTTCAACATTAGGAAAACAATTAACATAATGAATCATATTAAAAACAAAATCATTCCAAACTCTATAGAAAAAAGCCTTGAATAAAGGACAATATTCATTGTTGCCTTCCAAAAAAATTCTGCAAAGTATAAACTTAAAGGGATCTTTTTATTATTTTCATAAAAGACTCTAATACTAAAAGCAATATAGATATAGATCTATACACATGTATGTATGGTCCAGACATCTCTGTGTCTATCTATCCTTCTCTTTATCTCTGTGTGTATAATTAGTGGGTTTTTTTTTAAATTTTATGTGAAATTTTGTACTTCTTCCCAATAGTGCATGTCTTATCTGGCACTAGACAATATGTCGTAACTTACTGAGAGTGCCATACATGGGCACCCACACTTGGAGCTCTAAGTTTGAGCTATCTCAAGCAGCAATATCTTAATAAGTAAGATGAAGCCATTCTATCATAGAGCCTATCACTTTACACATGATTACCTGTGATGGCCCCATGTTTTCATGACAACTGTGCCTTCCTAGTTGCCTTTATTCCTAGGTTAAAACAGGTATTCTAAATATTATGACACTAAGATAAAACTTGGTTGGCTTGTTGTGCCTCCATTCCTGTTCAGTCACTTAATCAGTTTTTCTTCCTTAATGTGACCTTACTATTCCTGCTAGGGACTGACTTTTCAAATCTCCTAACTTTTCTTTTATGTTTGTTTTATAGAAGTATCTAAAATTTGTACATGTTCTTAAATTTGATTGTTTGGCAGTCTGGTGAAATCTATGGACATCTCATAGTAATATTTTTAAGTGCATGAAATAAAATACATTGGATTGTAAAGGAAATCAGCAATATTGAAATACAGTTGATAAAATGTGTGTATGTAATACATATATAACACACACATATATTACATACATACACATATATTGCACACAGATACATATATGTGTGTGTATGTGTGTGTGTGTGTATATATATATATATATATATATGTAGTTTTTAGATCTCAGATTAAAGATCTTTCATTAAGTATTCCTTGCCATCAGAATCACAAAAAAGGGAAAGAAAAGCATCAGCTTCCAACAACTCTCTCCTCCCATGGCAATTTCCTTCTTGAATTCCCAGTCATTAGCTAAGCTAATGCTCAGTCAGATGCTGCCTTGGAGTACCTCCCTATCCTTGATCATGGCATCCCAATTTTGTACCCCAACACTTCCTGCCGCAGCTTCCTCTCTCACATTTTAGCCCAAAGCCACATCCTTTCCCTCAAGTGGAATAGGTGAGGGACAGCTGCAGATAAAAGAATATGCTAGAAAGAAATAATAAAAACCTTGCCTGCTTTTGCGGCATATCAAAACAGACTTCTTAGAATGTGATCAGATATCAACCAATATGAAAAAGCCGGCAACCAGGGTCACTGAGCCTGTTTTGAATCATTAGCCTTAATTTGACTGCTGTTTCTAATGACTGAACAAGCCTTTTTTCATTTTCTTAGTTAACTCAATTTAACCCTCTATTCTATTTCATTTAGATTATGCAGGCTTCTCTATTCTTATACAGCAGGGCTCCTCACTATTTGCATTTGGCAACTGGCAGATAAACCCCTGTTTTTCAGCCAGGTACAAATAAGGAGAACCAAATTCAAGCTGCTGCTTTTTTTCCCCCCAGAAATATGTTTCTTTCAGTACAAGCATTTATACCTCCACTTTCTCATTTATTGATTCAAAAGCACACAAGATATCAACCTTTTTTATATCTCAGTACGCAAAAGAACATGAATAGAATCAAGGGAAATGCCCAGAACTGTCTGTAGTATACAAAGCAAATTGAGGCTAATGGAAGGATGACATGTAAATGGGAAAACTTTAATCCTGGAAGTCAATTCTCTTTAATGGTCTGTCCCAGATTTTTTATTCTCAAATGGTTTATAGTCCTATTGTGAATAGTTAAACAATTAGGATGTGAAAGCAAGCAACAAAAGAAGCCCATTGAAGATCCAAATCTGAGAGATTTGTAGTCAGATGAAATGAGAATAGGGAAGCATGCACATATGGGGCCCAGAAGGATTTTTGTGCCTTATTTTTGGTTTTGGTAGCTGGGATTAGTCCATATAGCAAAAAGTAACTCGAATATCTTAGTATAGGAGTAAGGATATTTTAGAAAGACTTTCATCACTCTTTTATATCTGATATTCATAGCTTAATTTAAAAAAAAGTTTTGGTTTTCACTCAAAACTTAATATTCTATTTGATCATTCCTTTTCCAACCCCACCCTCTTGTTTTTGATTTACACATACAATTCTGTGTAATTTGGATTATTCATATGATTCCAGTGAGGAAACTTCTTCCCTCAATACCAGTCAATAACTCCTGTTTTTCAGTCTTAGCTACTTATACCTTTGAGAGATTAAGTGACTCTTAGAGAATCCCAAAAACTGAATCTGTGAACTTTCTGCCTCCCAAAAGTCTGGGCTTTGTCTTTCTTGATCTTATTCTCATTATCTTACATACGTTTCCAGTTTGTTTCTCCAAAAATATATTCCCCTTTTCCTAAGGGTTATGACACTTGATTTGGAAGAATCACTTGGAGTATTGATACACTGCTGAGAAACCATAGGGATATGAGAATATTTTGTTCCAGCCTCATTATAATTTAAGAGGTTTTGAGATGGAGTTTTTAAAAAAGCAGTGATACTCAGATCATACTACTTCAGCATTTGTATCTCTCTCTTTCAAGACCTCAAATTTCTGCATTTAAAAATCATATTATATATTAGATACAACAGGGCATAAAAGTAATCCTTTGACTTTTAGTTAATGGCTGATTCCAAATATGACTCCAGAGTTAAGAGTTTATGTGTACTACTGTTCTAAAGAATGGCTTCCCAAAGCAGAAGCCAGAGAACTCTGAAGTTCCATGATGGCACATAAGATGGAAGAAGTGAACATCAGTAATTAAGAAAGAGCTAGGTAAAGGGGGACAGAAAGAGGAGTTAGCAGTAATTATTATAACACAGTTTCTATACCAAAATAAAGCTTATACATGATCATCTGTTTTAATCTGTTCATCACTGTATGATTAAGGGAAAGGTAAATCAGAGGAAAAGCAAAGGATTCAGTAATGAGAAATAGATAGTTTGTAAGCATCCTGGAGCAGATCTATATAGGACCAAAAGAAAAAACAATTTGAGTCTGGAATTTAAAAGGAATACGGGATGAATTCTCTATTTTTAAAGACCATTAATTTTGGATTGCAAATTTTACTTTTAACAAGTGGGAAAACTTTAAAGAATAAGATACAGTAACAGACATGGCAAGATATAGCCTCTTAAAAGCACTTTTAAGAATTCAGACCAAACCACTCTTGCCATTTACAAACAACAATTGTTGAAATTCATTTATCAATGATCCTTTCAAATTTCTGTAAAAGAAAGGAATTAGAAAATCTGTTAACCAAGATGTTTTGGATGGCAGAATGAGAAAACATGAATAAATTACCCTCTGTGGACTTGCTTCCCATTCATCTGAACTTAACCCAGTAATTTCTCTAACAGATACATACATTTATTTGGGTTATTATGTTTGCTAAAAAAAAGTAATAAATTAATTTCTTCTGAAATTCTGCCACCCTGAACCTTTAAGCATTTTTAAAATCTGGAAATGAACATATACTATACATATATATATATATATATATATAAGCAATCAAGATAATCATAAAATTCAGAATATAAACATTTCTAAGAATTTTTCTTCTTGTTTTGATCTATTTCTTGCAAGTACTGCTCTGTACTTGGCAATTCCCTTGACAATCTGTCAAATACCATAAAACATTTGGGCATCATTTATTTTCAAAATGGCCCATGAAAAGAAGGGATATTTGCACAATCTAATGCCTATTTGCTCCTAGAAAACATCTGGAAAATCACTACGTTGCAACCTGTAAATATCCAGAATAAGACTTCTTCTGAATTAATCATGCATTTCCAATGATAGTTAATGGGTTCATAATTCATGACCAATGGATGGACCCAGGTGGAACCATAATTAAGCTATGAAGGTCACTTGGTTACAAATGATGTGGGTAGTTTGTCTTCACTCTGTTAAAGGTTCAGTCATAACACAATTATTTTTAATTATTTTGAAAAACTATTCTCTTTCCTATTTTTAAAATTTTAGAGTTTTTCATTCTGAACTTGAGAAATAAAACAAGTATTTCCATAACATAGTAACATAGGAAAAAAGATAACTATATATGAAACTCCGAGTCTATTATATGCAACTTGCTATTCCTTTTAAATATATAATGAAGCTACTTGTAAGTTTCTTTTTCCCCTTTTTCTCCCCTCCCCCTCAGAGATAACTACATCAGACACAAATATTTGTAAATGCCCACACATACACACACAAATATGAATATATGTAGATGTATATAATTATTTTAAATATTATATATAAAATACACACATATATATATAATATGTAAAATCATTCCGTACATAATTCTATTTGTCAGTTTTTTCTTTGGATGTAGATAGTATCTTCCTTACAATGTCCTTTGTAGTTAATTGGATATAATAATCAAAATGACCTAATTGCTCAAAGTTGATCTTAAAACAATATTGTTGTTACAGTATATAACATGCTCATGTTTCTGTAATTTTGCTGTTCGTTATTTTCTGCAAGTCTATCCACATTTTTCTAAGATCGTCAAGCTCGTTGTTTCTTTTTGCACAGTAGTATTCCATCATGATCACATATAATGACTTGTTCAGCCATTCCATAATTGCCAGGCATGCCCATAATTCCAGATTGCTTTCTAAAATAGTTGGGATCAGTTCATAGTGTGGGAACAGAACACAGTGAAGAAACAGAACACAGTAAATTAGTGTTCACACTAGCAACTACTAGCTCACCAATATTGAATTAGAAGAAACTTCCTAATCAATTCACATAACAGTAATATTCTATTACTAAAGATACATGAGGTATGACTAAAGATTAATATACATATACATATATGTGTGCAGGTATTTCAACAATAAGATAAGAATTCATATTTTATATCTAATAATGATGAGGCAATCAGTTATTTCAGGAAGAGATTCATAGTAGTCTTTTAACAATTGAAATGGCAAAATAAAAAAAAATCTTAATATTTGCATCTCTGTCTAGAGGAGACTAATGATAAGAAAAAAATATTAATTATAAAAACTGGTATCTTGACTAGAGATCATGTGGGAACCTATTCAAAGGAAATACAAGTATCCTAAGTATGATTTATTCTGTGGCTGCCAAAAACACTTAGAATCATAGTATCATGAAATACAGGATTGTCAAAAAGAATCTTAACTTGAAGGGAAGCCAACTATAGTACTGATGTTATTCTTCAAAAACTTCCTGAGAGAAGAAAGACTTACACTAAGCTTCTATGCCTTTCTGCAGCCCATATGGAGAACTTTATAATTTTTAGCAACTACTCTAGGTTGGTTTAACCTCAGGTTTAGGAATTAGTGATTAGAGAATATGTGTATTAGAGGCATTAAAAACATAGGAGGTGATTTTCCAGTCACTGGACAATAAGTAAAAAGGTAAGAAAAAGAATTAATTAAAAGTGACACAAGTCAAAATGAAAGTCAGATTGAAGAATTGGGACCTGTGTTTTCATTTGTTAACTTGCTTTTGGTACTTTAAAAAAAATTAAATAATTCTAGGGGGTTTAAAACATAGATATTCTTTTCCTCAAAAGACTTGTGAATTAAGTGTTTTGTAAACTTTGAAGTGTTCAGTAATGGTAGACTGTTATTATCATTATTATTGTTGTTATTCAGAAACAAACTTCAAAAAGATGTAACTGAACTAAGGTGGATCCCTAAAGCCAAGGAAGCAGGGAAATATGTGCCAGTGTTTCCCAAAAGCATCTTAATTCCTATAGTCCCTATGGTCTTTAATGAGTTAGTCTCTTAGAACAAAGTATTGGAAATTTCTGAGAAAAAAACACATATATACATACACACATCACATGCATATTTATATTCACATCATCAACCCAAGCCAGAAGTCTATGGAATTTTTTCAGTTAAAAGATGAATGTAAAGAGGTGGTGTCATATCTTTTGTTGTTCATCTCTTTGCTTGAACTTATTCAGAAGTAGATTTTACATCTCTGACTTGTACAATAATAACATTGATAACAACTCATATTTATATGGCATTTTGAGATTCTAAAAGAACTTTTTATTCAATAAAGCAGTAAGTACAAATATTATTCCCATTTATTGATAAGAAAAATGAAGGAGTTATGTTTCCTTTCAATCATTCCTAGATTAAGTGAGCAATGATTAAGTGCTAAATTGATGGTACAGTGAATAAAGTGCTGGGTTGGAATCAGGAAGATTCATTTTCATGATTCAGATTTGGCCTCAGCACTTACTAACTGTGCAAACCTGAACAACTCATTTAATCTTGTTTGCCTCAGTAAAATGAGGCTGGAAATGGAAATGGTAAACCACTTCAGTATCTTTGCCAAGACCTGAGAAAGATCTTAACTTAAAATGGCTATGGTTTCCACTGCATCCAGAATTATCTCAAGTTATCCTGATCTATGTCTGGCCACTGGACTCAGATGGTTCTAGAGGAGAAAGTGAGATCAATAACCTTGCACAATTCCAAATTTCTTTCCATATTGTTTCTGTATTTTGTATACCAAGCCCTTATCAGAGAAATTGTTGCAAAGATTTCCTCCCATTTAACTGCTTCTCTTTTAATTCTATGTGCATTGTATTAATTTTGTTTGTGCAGAAGCTCTTCACTTTCATTTAATATAAATTGTCTATTTTATTTTTTGTAATTATCTCTATTTCTTGTTTGGTTAAGTACATATCTTCTAGGAACAAAAAGTCAAAAATATCAAGGGAATAAACAGAAAACATGGGAAGTAAAGGGGCCTAGAAATGTCATATCTTAAACTATTCTACAAAATTATAATCATCAAAATAATTTGGTGCTGGGTAAGAAATTGAGAAATTAATCAGTGGAACAGATTAGATATATAATGTACAAAAGCACATGAGCAGAATAAACAGAAAAAATAAACAGAATAAACTAGTGTTTGATAAATCCAAAGATTCCAGCTATTAGAAAGTCACTATTCAACAAAAGTATTGGGAAAAGTGGAGAGTAGGTTGGCAGAAACTAGAGTGAGATCAATATCTCATACCATATACTAAGATAAGTCCCAAATGGGTTCATGATTTATACATAAGAAAAACATCATAAGCAAGTTACTGGAGTATGGAAAAAATAACCTGTCAGATTCCTTGATGAGAAAGACAAGAGGTTAGGGAGTTCAAAGAAGGTCAAATGGATAATCATTCTGACATAAACATTTTAAAAATTGCACAAAGAAAGTCAAAGCAGATTAAATTTAGAAGAGAAGTAGGGAATTGGAGTTTACATTGTGGCAATTGATAGCAAATATAAAGGTCTCATTTCTAAGATATATTAGAAACAGAGTCAAATTCAAAAGAATAAGAACCATTCCCCAATAAATGATCAAAGAATTTGAATGGGCAGATTTCAGAGGAAGAAATACAAGCTACTAATAGCGATATGAAAAATTGTCTAAATCACTCATAATTAGAGAAATCCAAATTGAAACAACTTTGAGGTACCACCTTATACCTGTCACATTAATTAAGGTGACAAAAATGGAAATAAAAAATGCTGGAGAGGGTGTGAGGAAAAGAAGAATACATGGATGTAACATTGGTTGAGTTATAGTCCAACCATTCTGGAAAACAATTTCAAATTATGTTCCCCAAAACATAAAACTTTGAATACCCTTTGATTCTCCTAGGTCATTATCTCAAAGAGATTAAAAAAATAGAAGAGAATTTACAAAAATATTAATAGCAGCTTTTTGCAGTGGCAAAGAGTTGAAAACTGCAGGGTAGGCCATCAACTGGTGTATTGCTGATCAAATTGTGGCATATAAATGTGATGGAATACTAATGTGCTGTATGAAATAATGAAGAGGATGGTTTTGGAAAAACCTGGTAAGATTTGTATGAAAGCAAATTGAAGTGAGCAGGCCCAAGGGAACAATTTATACGATAACAGCAATATTGTAATAATAATCAATTGTGAAAGAATTATCAATACAATGATCTTCCATAACTTCAAAGTATTCATGATGAAACATGTTATCTCCTCCAGATATAGAGCTAATGGACTTAGAATATGTATTTAAGCATATTTTCTTCTCTTTCTTTCTTTTTTTTTAGCCATGGCTAATACAAGAATTTGTTTTGCATGACTACACATATTTATAAGGACTGTTGCTTTTTTTTGCCTCCTCAACAGGTGATAGAAGGAATGAAGGAAGGACAGAATTCAAAACTGAAAGTAAAATAACATTGAGTTATTACAAAACAACAATAACAGCAAAGATTACATCTCCTATCCACAGCTATAAAATATATATGAGCTTCTGATTCTGTTATGGTATGATGTTCAATATTAAGATCATATATTTGAATATATTGTAGAATGGGGAATAAGCTCTTGACTTAAACCTAAAAATTTCCATACTGCTTTCTAGTTTTCCCAGTAATTTTATGTGATGTTTTCTAGTTAATACAATATGGCTTTATTGAGCTCCATTGTTTCTGATTATTCTTTGTTTAGTTTGTTCCATTTATCCACCTTCATTTTATTAAATAATATAAGATGGTCTCGATGGTTGCTACTTTAAAATATAGTTCAAGATCTGGAAGTGCTCTTTATTCATAACTTTTTTAATGGTCTGCTTCCCCTCTAACCAGTTCAGTGTGTGGCACCCATGCTGTGGTGAAGTAAGATCTTCATCCTTTGGACACAGCAAAAAGTGGTGGAAAAGGGAACAACTGGCTAGTCTCAATAGTTTTGAAGATATATTTGCAAAATATATTTTGCAGATATAGTTTTTGTAGAGATAGTCAATCACAGGTTGCTACTTCCACCCATATGGTAGGGAACTTAGAGATTTCTATGTTAGGCACCCCAGATAGCCCCCAAAACTCCTTAAGGATGCTTCCAAGTTAGGCAAACTGGGGGTGTCTATGTCACACTTTCATTTAATTTATTTCCCTTTGTGTCTTCAGATTATCATTCTCAAGCATTTTCTATTCCTCCTGGGTAATGATAGGTATATTAAGAAGGTATACCATTAGGTTTCAATTTACCTTATGGAATTTTAGATTATGAGATTCTATCTTCCTTTAGAACTCTTTGAAATTTACTTTACTCAAATCTAGGGTATGTGTCAAGATTTCTTCTCCTTTTCTATTACCAACTCTGGGATTGTGTGATCAGTTGCCACCAAGGTTTTTCATAATTCCCACCCTACCAGCTAGTTCCTCTTAATTAGTGAGAATCAGATCCAAAGTAGAATTTCTCCTCGCTGATGTTTCTCTAAATTATAAAGAATAAGAATGTCTCAAAGGCAAGACAAAAAGTTATTAGATGCTCTGTTTTTGTGAGGTGAGGGTGGGAGGGAGCAGAGAGGGAGGGAGGGAGAAGGGAGAGAGAGAGAGAGAGAGAGAGAGAGAGAGAGAGAGAGAGAGAGAAGAAGAAGAAGAAGAAGAAAAGGAGGAGGAGGAGGAGGAGGAAGAGGAGGAGGAGGAGGAGGAGGAGGAGGAGGAAGAGAAAGAGGAGGAGGAGGAGGAAGAGGAAGAGGAGGAAGAGAGGAAGGGAGAAAGGGGGGAGGGAAAGAAGGAGGAAAGGAGGGAGGGAGGGAAGGAGAGAACAAAGAGGTTAATTTCCTCATCTATTTTTTGGGGCCAAGATTGGCTAATGCAATCAAATACTTGTCAACTTCACTACTGTGTTCTTATTCTTTACCTTATTGTGGTCACTGATCCCACAAATTTTTTAAGAGCATGCCTAGTAAGTAAAGTGAAACCAACTGCCACATGTAATTCATTCCCATTAATATAAATAAAGTATCTTTTGTTACAAAATATCCTTTGATGCAAAAGAAAACTTATCTAACACATTCTTATATATTACACCAATTTTAAGATTTAGGAATGTGAATGGTATCCAGATTCACTATCTGTTGTCAATAAACATTTAAGGGTAAAGTTACTCCCATATGATAATTTTGTTTTAGTGTTGCACTAGTTCTAAAATAAATATATTATACATTCTATTACTTTTTATGAGATGTCAGTGAGGGATATTTGCTTCTTTCATTTGTCTCCTTGAAACAATAAAATGGATTTTTGGCATTCAGGACAGGGAAACTGTCTATATACATGGAATGAAAACTTAGTTATTTTCACTTGGAATTTAGACAAATGTGTTTTCTAGTATGAATCAAATGACAATTATTTTCATTCTCCACTTCACTTTTTTGTAGAGAAGCATATTTCATGTTTCTTTTTTTAACTGTAAAGATTTTTTTTGTTTCTTTATCTTAACAGCCAAAAAAAGGAGACAAACAGTTCTTGCTCAAACAAACAGTTCAACATTTGAAAACTTTAAGAACAGTATTCAAACAAAGGGTACTTACATTAGATTCTAAGAAAAATCTCTTATAATTTGCTTATTGCTAAAAAAAAAAAAGTAACATTGATCATCATTAAAAAAAAAGACAAAAAGACTAAATAGAAAAGGCTATGACAACTGAGCCTAATAAATAAAGGGTAAATATAAATAATAAAATGAGCCATATATATTTTTTATAAGCATCTATAAAGGTTAGCTCCTTTTTTCCCACCACAGAAAAGAAATACTTCAAACTATTACTTGTTAAATTGGAAGACAAGTTAATGAAAAAAAAAAAACAATTTTCATTTTTAATTGGAATCTTATTTCTGGATGATGTAAAGACATGGCCTTTAAGAAACCCTGAAAATACTTTTATTTATATATAAACAAAGGTCACTTGCATATTCTAAAAGGATTCATCTATTTTTGTGCTTATGAAGTTATTGTTACACATGGAACTGACAATTTTGTTCAAGGTTGTAAATTTAGAACCGAACAGAACATTAAAGCTCATCTCTCTCATTTTATAGATTAGAACACTGATTCTCAGAGCAGTTAACTGAATTGCTCAGTATCACTCCATATTTAACTTGAAGAGCTAAGATTTGAACACAGAACCTCCAACTTTAAATCCAATCAGTTGGTCAACAAACATTGATTCAGTCCCTATTTTGTGCTCATGGACTAATAGAAGTTGTTGTGAGGATGAAACGAGATATTAATAAGCATTTTGCAAACTTGTTCCATAAAAATGCTAGCAAATATTATCACCACCCTTGCTAACAAAATCCATGTGTAAAATGGGAGTATCCAGTTGGATTTCTTTTAAGCAGGTATGAACTCCTTTATTTCTTCCCCTCCCCCATTTTACATCTATTCTATCTAGAAAATCTTCAAATCACAGGTTAGAGAATAACCTATATGCTCCCTACTTCATGAGTCTGGATAACATCTGCAACTTTTCAGTCTCACAGCCTTAATTTTTGCATTTAATCATATCAGCATATGACAGTGCTCCTGGAAGCCATTTCTTTAATCCCTGAGATTCTAGTTTAGGCACATCCCTTTTTACACTTTTCTTTGTAGCTAGTATTTTCTAATTTATCTCTTTGTGCCTCTGGGCTAAATTCAGCTTCCCTACTATGAATAGTCAAAATAATAAGTGGCAGTTATATTGAATTTTAAAATTTAAAAACCACTTTACATACATTATTTCATTTGTACCACAACAACCTTATGAGGTGATTTTTATGGGCACAGTTATCCACATTTTACATTTTAGAAATGAGGTTCATATAGGCTAAATGATTTGACTATGGTCACACAACTGGTAATCTATAGATAAGAATTTTCTTTCTATATACTAAGCCATGGTTTTAGATAGACATTTTGGGATTTGTTCAGTCATTTTTTAGTCATGTTCTACTCTTGGTGGCCCCATTTTTGGGGGGTCTTTTTTAGGGCAAAGATATCAGAGAGATTTGCCATGTCCTACTCCAACTCATTTTACAGATGAAGAAACTGAGGCAAATAGGATTAAGTGACTTGCCCAGGATCACACAGCTAGTAAGTGTCTGAGATCAGATTTGAACTGGATTTGACTCCAAGCACTCTATCCACTGTGCCAAATAGTTGCCCAATGATTGGAATACAGATTAAAAATAGTCTCTCTTCAAGAGGGCATTTATGATGGAAAAACGCACACACATATATATGAATATAAAATAAAGGGGATGGCAGAGAGGACAGACATTAGTATTTGGAAGAATAGATAGGGAAAGATTTATGTAGGAAATGGCATCCCAACTGAGCTTTAGATGGATTTAAGGATTCTGAAAGATCAAAGTGAGAAGATTATAGATTTCAAGGCATGGGGAACAGCCTTTCAAAGGCATGGAGATGGAAAATGGAATGTTGTGAATGAAGAACAGCAAGGGGAAAGTATGTAATAAGACTGGAAACATATTTTGAAGGTAGATGGGGAAAGCCTTTAAATGCATAACAGAGGAATTTGTACTTTATCCTCATGGCAAAAGGGAATCATTGCAGCTTTTTGATCAAGAGAATAAAGTGGTCAGAACTGAACTTCAGACACATCACTTTGAGAACTATGTAAGGGAATTAGAGTAGAGAGACTTGAGCTGATGAGATCAAATAGGAGGTGATTTCCATATGAGGACTGAACTAGAGTGTAAGCTCCCTGAGTGGAGAAAAGGGAATAGACCAACAATTCTTAGCAACTGATTGCATCTGTGATGAGAAACAATGAGGAGTAAAGGATGACTCTGAGGTTGGGAATCTACTGTATTTACATTATGGATCAGACTAGTTGCTTTAAAGTAATTTTGTACTGTTGTGTACTTAATCTATTGAATCACTCTAACCATTATGGTTATAGGAACAGACTTACAATATGGTTATTAAATACTTAGAACACTGGCATTAAGAAATTATGAAATACATTTAAAGCTTCACAAAGAGAATGAGTGACTCATAACATAAAGACATTGAGAATATAAAGAGTTTTGCTATAGATTACTTGACATATTAAATGAGAGACAGAATCTTATCTGTTTTCTATAAATTATCTGTACAAGTATTATTCTAAAATCCCTAGTGAGATAGAAATTTTGGAAACTGGATGATTCTAACTGGGGATGGACTCCTGTGATATCTTGCAAAAGGAGACAAACTGACAAACTTTTTGAAATTTCTAGACAGAGCCAGAAAGTACAGGGATCTCTCAGGGGCTTCCAAAAGTACCCTAATAAAGGAAAACCTGACTTCAACTTATCCTAGCTGATCTTCTAACTTTTGGGCCACAAAAGTGAAATGAAATCATCACTATTCACTGGGACTCAAAGGCAGAAATTAGCAGAAAGCTTGTAAAGAAAGGAGACATAACTAGTCCACTAAGAAAGGGCAGAACTGACTGGTCCATTTAGTGAATCAGAGAACCCAAAGTCCCTACAGTCTGAGCAATCCAAAAGACAAGGCTTTCTTCTTTTTAGATGTGGGCTAGATAGCTGCACATTTATTTGCTGAACTCAAGAGCTGAATTTAGATTTGATTCAGTGGAATATGATGTCTGCAGAAGCTGCACTGGAAATGAGGTCAGTACAAGAGAAAGAAGATCTGTATAGGCCCTGGAAAAAAACGAAACAAAACACTGACTCTGACCTCATTATAAATCATTCATAGGTCCATTCCACTTGGACGCATATAAGTTTATGAAGAAGTGACCCTGAAGTAAGAAAACATAATGTTTTGCTGGATACAGACCACAAGTGAACTTTTTAAGGACTTTGTTAGAATTCGGTGACTATTACCATGAATATGCAATGAACTACGCTGCTATAGGGAACTGACTCAAATTTAAAACAAAAAGAGCCATTTCCCAATTGATAATTGATATTCACATATGATTATTCACCAATATGTGATTCACAGATATGAATAGTCAATTTTCTAAGAAAGAAATAAATGGTATCAATAGATACATGAAAAATGCCTCCAATCATTAATAATTAGACAAATTCAAATTAAAGCACATCTAAGGCTCCATCTCAGGCTTGTCAGATTGGCAAAATTGACCCCCCCACCCAATGAAGATAACAAATGCTAGAGATGTAACAAAAAAAAGATATATTAATATGCTCTTGAGGGAGCTGTGAATTGGTCTAGCCATTTTGGGAAAGCAATTAGGAACCATGTCCTTAAAATTACGAAATTGTGCATGCCTTTGACACAGCAATACCACACTAGATCTAAATGCCAAAGCAGCTCTTGGTGGCAAAGAACTGGAAATCAGGGGGAAATGGCTGAACAAATAATGAACCCAAATTAAAACTGTCATGCTTTTTAAAATGATTAAAGGAACAATTTCAGAGAAACCTGGGAAAACATGTATGAATTAATGCTGAGTGAAGTGAGAAGATCAAGGAGAACAATTTATATACAGTAACAAGAACATTGTAAAGACCAACAACTATGAGACACTCAAGAGCTCTTATCAATGTGATGACTAACTGAATTTAGAAAAACCATAAACATGATAGTATATTTATACTACCCAGTTCCTTATTATAGGCTTAAGGATACAGAAAAAAGATTTTTTTTGGGGGGGGGGTGGAACATAGTCAATGCAGGGATTTATTTTTCTTGATTTTAAATTTTTACCACAAAGGCTGTCCCCCCCCCCCCAATAAAGTAGAAGTGTGAGGGAAAGAAGATTGATTTTTGTTCATTGAAAAAATAAAATTTAATGTCAAATTGCTATTACTAAACCACTTGATGAGTTCACTTATTAGACATACTACATTATGTGTTATATTTATGCATATATTTTATATATATATATATTTGATGTAAATACACACATGTATATCAAAAGCAATTTGAATTCAGATTTTCCTGACTTCAGGGCTTGTGCTCTATCCACTGTACCACTTAGCTGCCTTCAAAAGCAATTTGACTTAAGCTTCAGAAGCTGTATTGAAAATGTTTGAATGAAAAAAGTGAACAAGTTTTTCAAAACTTGATAAATTGCTTTATGCATGTATTAGTATTACTCTATTAAAACCTAGGCAAGGATTCTTTTTTTCTTTTAATGTTTTTTAATATAATAGCTTTTTATTTTCAAAATATATGCAGTTTTTAACATTCATCCTTGCAAAGCCTTGTGTTCCAAATTTTTCTCCCTCCCTTCCCCCTACCTTTCCCCTAGACAGCAAGAATCTAATATATGTTAAACATGTGCAATTCTTCTATACAAGTTTCCATACTTAACATGCAAAGCAATGTCTTGAGAATTATCCTGTTCCAAGAGCTTGGTCACCAAATGCTTACCAAAAACCTGAGGCATTTGCCAGTCAAAGACTTAATGACAGTGAAAATTGTTATCCCATAAACAAGCTGGAATTCTTGACCTTAAAGTGGACTGTCACTGAGAAGTTAAAGACTGTATAGAATTAAATTTTGTGTATGAGCTGACAATAATTAGCTAACATATGGTGACCTGTGTCAAGGGGGATAATTCCCTTGCTGGAAATGGATAACAGTATTAGCCACTAAGAGCTGAGGATATGTTATCAGTTGGGAAAGATTAATGTAGATGTAGATAGTTAATCCGGATTAATGTGGACAGATGGTTTGTACAGTAGGTTATGTAAGAATGAAACTCATATTTGTGATATTCAGAGATGTGGACCATAGACAAATAAAGGTTCAGTAAAAGTTTGGGGACTTCTATCAGACTGTATCATTGGCATATATTAATTTTGTTATATTGAACCAATCCCTTTTGTTCTAGTTCTTTTTTAGATAACTGTTAGTGAGAACAGATACATGACAGACTGCAATAAATAATACAAAGAGAGTGATGGTGTGACTCAAGCTTTGTCCTCTGGAGGATACTGTATAGTATCTTCCAGACAATAATAGAAGTTGGAGCTGAGTAATTGAGTGATGTAGTTTCTTCCCCACTGCTCTCAAGAAGCAGTTGGTGTTACAGAGATAACTAGCCTGTGCTTTCCATGTCACTTAGTTGTCCAACTGAGCCTTAATGACTGGAATCCTGGGTGCTTGTAGACATCATGTACTTTTGATTCTAGAATCCTCGCTTTTCTACAGTTATGTCATTACCTTGTTCTACATATTGAATTTCTATTTCCTTTTAGGTTTCATGGTGAGCATTCAAAAAAGATCATCATAAAGATTTATGAATGCAAATGGGAGACATGCTGAGTATTCCCAAAGCACCTATTACCACCTGATACTGCATACTTGGAAAGAATAAGCACCTGCAAACCATCAGGATTCAGGTGCATTAACTTTTTGTCTTTGAAGAGATATAGTAAAAGCCTCAATCACTTTTAGTGATGATTAGCCATTTAACCCAGCATGCTCACAAATACCCAACCAAGAACCGGAGAACTTCTGTAATTAGTAAGTTCTTCTGAAAGAAGCGTTTTTTGGTATATGGTTTCCCTGCCAAGATTGTTTCTGACCGGGGTAGAGACTTAGAGAATGAACTACTTAGCAAGCATGGACCTTGGCAGAAAATTTTAAATCTAGAACCACACATGAGAGCAATAGCTCTCAGGAAATCCCATAGCCCAAGGGTTCCAACTGAACACAATTGCACATGCTAAGGACCCTGTGGCTTAAGCAGAAATCTGAGTGGAGTCACATATGGCATCTCTCCTCCATGCATATAATGCTACCTGGAATAAAGCCACATGCTTTAATCTTATGCCTGCTGATGTTTGAGGGAAAGCCATGTTTAAACTATGCTTTGAAGTTTCAAAATATGCAGCAACTTAGACTGCATATATTTCTGAAGTTGCCCTGAAAAGGGCCTCCCTTCTGGTTATGGCATCAGCTCAGAAAACTTCTGATAGAAACAACTGGTCACATGCTGTCTATATCATTGTCGTAATTTTAGTTATAGAGTTTGCAAAGAAATCAAGGTGTATAAGGAAGACGGTTTGTTATGGGCTAATGGAAAATCATTCCATATGAAATAGTTCAGTAGACAACTTGTCTGTGGGTAAAATAGACCCCCCAAAGTGGTCAGGATCTCCAAAGGCAATATATTGTTTACTGAAGAACTAAGACGTTCCATGGAGCAGGTCAGAAGTAGAAATGGAAAATATGAAAGATTCCACTCAGCTTTTGTAGAGAACTTGATGGTGGTTCAGAAGATAATGATTCATAGGAGGAAGAAGTTGGGTTTTGGTACCCACTAGAAAGTCAGGGAATTTCCTAAAAACGCTTCATTCTGCATCTGCTGCTCTGCCTGGTTTCATCTTCACGTAACAAGAAGTCCCTCCAGGTTAACCTTTATCGCTTTATCACCTCTAGTCTTATCATCATGCTGCTTACTCAAACCTTAACTGATGTCTCTCCTCTAAATGGAGATTGGGAGGGTGGGATAACTAACTCTTCCCAGCAAGCACTGCCTTTGTAGAAGGCAACAACTGGACTTTTGAGCTCACTCCACTCTGCATCCACTGCTTTGCCTGATGTAACTCCAAGCAATAAGACTCCAGGGACCCCGGTCTCTCTCTCTACTCCCCTAGTATTCTGCCTTCTTTTATGTGTTGTCTTCTCCCATTAGATTGCAAGCTCTCTTAGGACAGGGCCTTTCTTTTTTTATTAATTGTATTCCCATAACTAAGCACAGTGCCTGGCACATAATAGTTACTTAATAAATGTTTATTGGATTGGTTTAGCCCGGTCTTATGGAGATCTTGCTTTTAGATATGGAGAGAAGACTGAACCCAGAATCAGCTTCTTTCCAATCTAAATAAACCAATTGTAGAAGACTCTGGGAAATAAGAGACCCCACATAGAAGATTCTGACAGTCCAGGCTACAATTCAGAATTAGTAACACAGGTCAGTTAGTCTAGGAATGTTGGTAGCCTTCCACAAGCTAGGTTTTAGTCTGTGTATGAGAAGATCTATGGTGTCCATCCTTGATATTGGTCCTGGACCCCCCATAAGTTCTAGAAGTCATGTTAGAAATGTCAGGCACAAAACTTACTTATGATACTTCAAGAAATAAGAGAGAGAAAGACAGAGACAGAAACAGAGACAGAGAGACAGAGACAGACAAACAGAAAGAGACAGAGACAGACAGACTGAGAGTGATTCAGATAGAGGCAGAGATAGGTGGACAGAGACAGAAAGATAGAGATAGAGAAGCAGAGGGGGACAAAGAGACAGAGAAGTAGAGGGAGACAGAGAGTCAAAAGGAGACAGAAACGGAAAGACAGAAAGAGACAGATAACTGAGACAAAAACAGAGACAGAAAGAAGCAGAGACAGAGAGGGAAAGAGAAAGAGAAAGGAAGAAGCAGAAGGAGAGAGAAATAGAAACAGAGGCAGAAAGAGAGAAATAGAAACAGAGGGAGGGAGGGAAGGAAGGGCGGAAGAGAGGAAGAGAGAGAGAGAGAGAGAGAGAGAGAGAGAGAGAGTGAGTGTCAAAGGGAGGCAGAAACAGAGACACAGAGGGACAGAGACAGAAACAGACAGAGACACAGAGACAAAGATAGAGACAGAGAGAGGCAGAGGGAACTGGAAAGAGACAAAGAGAATAGAGACAGAGTGACAAAGAGAGACAGAGAGAACATATCTGTTGGAATTCAGAATCAAGCTTAATAGGAGTACAGAAATGACATAACCAGAAGATATCAGTGGCATTGCAACACTGTACACTTGTGTTGCCTCCACTCAAGCTCCTTAGCCAACTGTGTACATTTGAGTTCCTGAGCATATATATCCTAATCATGGGTGTTTCTAACCTGTCATTCTCAATAAGTATTCCCTATGTGTCTACTCTGTCGGAAAACATGATTGCTTCAAAGCATGTGCATTTATGGGAGAAAGTGCCTTATGTTTATGGCCAAAGTTTTTTATTGATACTTTTCACAATTTTCTGTTTAATCAAATGCCTTTGCTTTGAAGCAATCATATTTTCTGACAGACCATTAGAAGCAAACAAATCAGTAGAGATTTATGTGCTGTGACTTTGAGTGTTTTCTGACTCAGAGAGTACCTTGAAGAAAGAGAAAACTGAAGCTGAGACTTCAGCTCAATAAACAAGATTAAGTGATTTGGCTGATGTGATTTGAATTCAGGACTAAATCCAATATCCTTCCTACTATACTTCTTTACCTCTCTAATCCTTTTAGAAAAATAAAAATAATTTGTATTACAAAATGAAAATAAAATTGCTTAAACTAAAGACTTTTTGCTTATTAAATTATGGCCTCTCCTTGCTGTATATTGAGGGGAGACATTAGAGTAGAAGACTAAGACTTGAAATTAGAAACCTTAGTTTGAATCCTGCCTTAGATACTTACTAGCTTAAGTCATTTAACCTTTATTTGCCCCATTTTCCGCTTTGCAAAGTTGAGATAATAAGAGCTCTTAACTTCCAAGGATGTTTTGAGGATCAAATGAGATATTCACATAATACTCTGCAACGCTTAAAATACCATACAAATGCTAGCTATTATTATTTTCATTGGAAAAAATATACAAGTTGTGCATTTAATTCAATTTTCTTTATTTGTTGAATGCATGTTGCATGATGTGTCACTAGCTAATTATTCTTTGGGGAACTCTATAACCAAATATTTTGTGAAGTTTATCAATAGAATCCTCTAGAGTTAAGTTCTTAGCTATAATGTAGCTTATCAAACTCTGTCAGATTTAGTAGATCTTGAGTAACATATTCTGTAGGGTTTCAATGATTCGTGAAAAATATCTTTCAAATACGTGTCTTCTCTTTCCTTATTTATGAGACAATGAGGTGGAATGGAAAGTAGATAGACTTAGATTTGAATCCTTCCTCTGGAACTTGGTAATTCTGTGACTTTCCAAGATCACAAGATTCTGTGATTTTGGAAAATCTCTTAATCTGTCTCAGCCCTAGTTTACTAATCTGTAAGAAAGGGATGACAGGTTTATTGTGAAGTACAAATGAGAAAATATATGCAAAGCATTTATCTTTTTCCTTCCCCTTCTTCCCAATTTAGACTTAAGCTAATGGAAGTAAAATAATTCCTGTATTGGTTGGGAGATTGAATTAGATGATCCCTGAGGTCCTTTTTATCTCTAAGGTTCCATGATGTGTGATGGGGTTGGAGTCAGGTTGGGATAGGGTGCAAGTGAAATAAAACTTCAATTAGCAGCTACATTTCCCTAAAACCATAACTGGAAATGACCAATTTACAGGGTCCATCAGAATACCAAAAGAATTAGCTTTTTCTAGTTCAGTATTGATGAGTCCATTGGAGTTCTCTTTTCAGTTAGTGGTAGCCACATAAAGCAGCCAGACTCATCTGATCATCACTTGGAGAAGAGGTATTTTGGTCGCTGTAGAGCTGAGCTAAAGCTAAGCTCAATATTTCTTTCTTTTCTTTGTAAAATCGAAGCTCTTGTCCAGCTCTTCTGGCTTCTTCCAACTCCCTCAGGGCCATCTGCAGCTCTTGAGAGACAATTCCTGGTGAATCTTGTTCCTTCATAATCCAGTCAAGGGCCATGTGACTCCTCATCCTTTCATCCAAGGAATACTGGGAATAGTAAGAAATCACCTCCTGTGATTCAAGAAACAAAACCAGAGCAAAAAGAGTAGAAATCAATATATGCCTACTATTTGTGCTTCCCTTCCTCCTTCCATTTTCCTCTCCTATCTTCCCTGTCTCAACCCAGAAAAGATGCTTCTCATTGTGCTTATATTAATGAGGCTTATTTGGCTTAGCAAGTGCCTGGCACATAGTAGCAAGGCTCAATGATAATAATAGCCTGATAAGTTTATGGACTGACTGACTAAAGGTGGGAGCAGGGAGATCTCAGCACAAGAATGAAGTATCAGAAAGCTAAAAGGTGCAAGTTACTAAATAATTTTTATCATTAGAAGAGGGAGAGTAATAATGGCTCACTTCCTAGAAAGTAGTAATAATGAAAAGTAGTGACAATATGTTATGGCATGTAAACATAAATACAATAATACAAGTCTTATAATATGAAAGATATGGAGTCAACAAGAGTTGAAGCTCTGTAGGATGATTTCAGAAAAAAAAAACCTGAAAATACTCACATAAACTGATGTTAAGTGAAGTGAGTAGAACCAAGAGAACATTGTACATAGTAATAAGAAGATTATGTGATGATCAGTTCTGATTCGGCTTTTTTCAACAATGAGGTGATTCAAGGTAATTCCAATAGACTTGTGATGGAGAGAGCCATCTGCATCCAGAAAGAGGACTATGGAGACTGACTGGATCAAAGCATAATATTTTCATCTTTTTTAAAAAATTGGTTTTTTCCTTGTTTTTTTCCCCATGATTTTTTCTCTTTTGATCTGATTTTTCTTATGCAGTATGACAAATAAGGAAACATGTTTAGAAAAATTATACATGTTTTACCTATATTGGATTGCTTGTTGTCTTGGGGAAGGGAGGAGAGAGGGAGAACAATTTGAAGCACAAGATTTTGGAATATTGAATGTTGAAAACTATCTTTTCAAGAATTTGGAAAAACAAAATACTATTTTAAAAAAAGAGTTGAAGCTCTGCCTCAATCACATCCTCAACTCTATGACCATGGACAAGTATAATACTAACTATAAGCCTGAACTGTGATCTGTATCCAAGGAGGAGTTTCCATACTAGGAATTCCCTAAACAGAAGAAATCATATGTATGGAAAAAAATTATAACATATTCATGCTTAAAGAATTTCTTTTGGAAAGATTTGAATGTTGGTTCCCACCTGACATCTCTTTTATGTAGGAATTGTCAATAATACCTTTTAACAGACTATGTAGTTTTTATAAGTAAAACTGATGGTGTAGGCTGAATGACTTGTTTATTTTTATTTCTACAGACACATGGTATTTATTTACAACTTTAACAAAATTAAAAACAATCATGGAATTGTGTTTACAGTAAGTCTAATGCATTTCAAAGTGCTTTTATGAAATCAAAGGGAAGAAGAAAAAGCTTTTGTAAATTATTTACTTCTTTCCCTTCTTTGATAGAGTATTAAGATTTTTAAAGCAAACAGCACATACAAATATTAGATATAAAGTAAATTTCCATTGTTAAATCTTTATCATTTTTACTTGCCTCTGATGCCAGATGTTTCACATAAAGTAAAATTTAAAATGCCCCCAAAGAAAAAAAATAAACTTGCAGTCTTGCTGTCCTAAAAATACCAATGATCTTTCAGTTGCCAAATCTACTGGCCTTTTCTCAATCCTCATCTTTCTTGACCTTCCTTTAGCCCCTGACAATGTCAATCACTCTCTTCTCTTTGAAACTTTTTTCTCTAAGTTTTTGTGACACTACTTTTCAGCCTTTTTTTCTTATTATTAGCAAGCAAACCCATTAATTTCAGGGCAGTGAAAGGGAAAGTGTCCCCCAGATTTGTACTGAGTCCTCTTTTCTTCTTCATTTAATGATTTCATTTGATGATCTTATCAAAACCCATGGATTTAACTATCTGTATGATTATGATTCTTAGATAAACTTATCTGAATATAACCTTTCCTTAACATCCAGAATTGTATTTCCAATTGCTTATTGGACATCTCAAACTGAATGTCTTATTGGTACCTTAAACCTCAACATATCAAAAATTGAGCTTATTATCTTCCCCTCAAACTCTCCCCTCTTTCTACCTTCTATATTATTGTCAAAAGCACCACTATCTTTATAATGTAGGTATCATTCTCAACTCTTTACTCTCTGTCATTGCCACCCATATCCAATTTGTTGCCAAGTCTTGTCAATTTTGCCTTCATGACTTCTTTCATGTAGATATCTTTCTTTCCTATGATTCTGCTATTTCCCTGATACAGGGATATATCAGTTCCTTCCTGGACTATTGCAGTACCCCATTGGTTGGATTCGCAGTTCAAGTCTCTCTCTACTTCAGTCCATCCTCCACTCACCTGTCAAAGTGATCTTCCTAAAGAGTAGTTTTAACAATATTATTTCCTTTTCTGTTCTTCATGCTATTCAATAAACTCCATTGATTCCTTATCAGCTCCAGGATTAAAGAAATTAATCTCACAATCCTTTCATCTCCTTCTGATCTGTCCAGACTCCTTATCTCTTACCTCTTCTTCTCATGCTTTGTAATTCAGTGACATTGTCCTCTTTGCTACTCTTAAAAATAAAATACATCAACTCCCAACTCTAGGCAGCTGTGCTCCATGCCTGGAATGGTCTTCCTTTCATTTTTTGTCCTGTCTTCCTTCAAGTCACACATGGCTAAAATCATACTTTCTACAAGAAACCTTCCTGATCCCATAATTCTAATGCCTTCCCTCTACTGGTAATCTCTTATTTATCTTGTACATGTCATATTTGCACATAGTTGTCTGCATACTGTCTCCTCCATTAGACTGTGAGCATCTTGAGAGTGGGTACTGATATTTAACTTTCTTTGTATTTCCACTGCTTAGCACAGAACCTGGCACATAGATGTTTAATAAATGTTTGTTGACTATTTGAATATGAGAATGGTGAAAAACAAATTTAGTAAACTGAGGAAGAAAATAACTAAATGCATAATTAGAATTTTTGTCTTTCTATGTAGTGTCAAAGGGGGCAAAGGATGGTTATAAGAATGAGCAGTACAAAGGGGCTAGAGATTTTAAGGAAAATCTAGGGAGATTACTTGTCTTCTCTATTATAGAAGGAATAGTTATTCAGATATGGATTGCTACTGCCACTATATCTTTGTGAGAATGGCCCTTTCCTGGGAAAATGCACAGTTCATCACTTTAGCTCATGCCAAGCCAGCTAACTCTACCCACTTTCTTTAGGTGGGCACATCTTACCTGTCGGGAACACTTGGTTTCCCGAAGGGCTTTCAGGCTTCCATTCCAGTGCAGTAGCTGGAAAACAATCATCAGCTCCTGCAGAGACAGAACTCTATGTTACTGATGCATTTTTGAGAAGTATGAATAAAAGGAAGAGATTCTCCAACCAGGTGGTGGTGAAGTTTGAGAATACTCTTTCTTCAATTCCCTGGAAGTCTCAGTAGTGTAAGGAGCATGAAGCTATCAAAAAACAAAACAAAACAAAACCACCCCCCTCCCAAATAAACAAAGAACTCCAACCCACAATACTCACCCCAAAGGCCTCGCACTCCTGAAATGTGCAACCCAGCATAGCATATTTATAGTTGTAGCAATAGCAGAATTCTCAATAAGTTTCAAAGGAAGTCATACAAGTAAATTCAACCAGGAAACTATAGTTCTTATTGAAATACTGCTTCACCCTTGTCTGATTGTGAAATATTGCTCTCAGACTGAAAGCCACAATCCAACAGGGACAGATATATTTATGTACTTCTTAAAGGTTTGTGAAGCACTTTCTCCACAATATTTTCCATAAGAGAGGTAGTACAAGTATTGAAAACAAGAATGTAAGACAATGAGGCAACAGTTCATTAAATGCTACACTTGAGCTCAGGGAGAACTAGGTTCAAATTCAGTGGCAGACATTTAGAATCTGTGATCTTGGACATATCATTCCACTTACTCTCAATTTCCCATTAGCAACTTTGCTTGGTTTGGGTTCCAGGAACATGATGCCCCCATCTAGAATAAATTGACTTGCCTGAAATCTCATATGAGTCAATTCAGTTTTGGACATTCAACAACTTCTTAATTCCTACCCCATCTGATTGGTAGGCTGAAGGGTGGAGAATCAAACTTCTCCCAAAGGTTTGTTTTGTTTTTTTTTTTCTAATAGAGGGCTGGAATAAACATTTTTGCTAATTTTCCACCAGCTCGGTTTGGTTTGAACTTCAGAAACATCCCCCATCCCCCATCCCTACATCTTCCCCTCTTGTGTATATCTGCCTTCATTAGATTATAAACTCTTTGAGGAGAGAGACTTTCTTTTTTTGTTTGCATTTTCAGCACTTAGCACAGTGTCTAGCACTAAGTAGGTGCTTAATAAATGTTTATTGAATTGAGGCTCAGAAAGCCTCTTTCTGAGCCTTAGTTTTCTCATCTGTAAAATGGGGATAAAATAGCATTTAATTTATAGAGATGTTTTGAAGATCAAATGCATAGAAAGTATTTCATAAATCTTAACATACTATATAAACGCAAACCCCCATTTTATGGGTGAACATAAAAAAAAAAGAAAGGTTAAATAAATTTCATTTTTGGAAGAGAGACTTTAAAAAGGCTTTTAAACTATCAAACAAAACATATTTTTTAATAGACAACAAGCAATAACTACAGTGGAATCTTGGCTAGATTTTTTAGTCAATTATATGTTTAAAAAGAGGCAAGCTGCTAAAGTATGTAATTAGCAGAAGCATACCTGTTCCTTGCTGTCAATAAATATATAGATTACATATTATGTGTGTATGATACATAGATATAAATATATAGATGTTGTTATTCAGTTGTTTAAATTGCGTCTGACTCTTTTTGACTGTTTTTGGGGGTTTCTTGGTAAGGTTACCAGAATAATTTGCCATTTCCTTCTGTAGATCATTTTATAGATGAGAAAACTAAGGCAAAAAGGATTAAATGCCCCAGATTAAATGTTCTGTGTAGAGGCCAATCTTCCTGACTCCAAGTTTAGCACTCTATCTAATATGCCACTTAGGTGCCCCATATACAGATTTTTCTCATAAGAATATTATAAAACTGGGAAAATAGGCATGTATTGATAGTTATTAACACCCCTTTGGTCACCTTGAGGCAATAATAAAGTCTGAGATTGCAATTTACCACCCATTCCTAATCTTTTAATATCACTTCTTCTTTGAGGATCAATCCCATGAAAAATCTGTCACCACCAGCATAGATTTCCTCTTTTTTTCCTTGCCAGTGCCATTTCCTCTTCCTCATGCAGCAAGTACATTAAGGACTCTGATGTTAGTACCAAATGCTGTGGATCCTCCATAATTAATGAAGAAATAGTTTACTTTAAAGAAAATGATAGATTTCTCTCCCCCCCCTCCCATTTTGGATGTTTGTTGTCACCTTCCTATTTTATTCTTTATAATTCTTTAAATAACATTGGCTGGGGGTGGGGTAGAGTGGGCCTGGCGAAAAGATGGTAGAGTAGAGTAACCCAACTGATTTGTCCCAACATTTTTCTGCAAAGAACTTTAAAATAACAAATCAAATTCTAGAGTGATAGTCAACAAAACATTGAGGTGAGACTTTTTTTTCAAACCAAGATAACTTAGGAGATCAGAAAAATAGACCCGTGACATTAGGGTGGGGGACAGTTTGGAACAACATGGCAATAGTAGTGGTATTGACTTGGTCCATGAAGACAGCTCCAAAATTAGCAGCACCTCAGAAGTGGCTGCAATAGTGGCAGCAGATGCTTGAGAAGCTCTCCGCCCAGAGATGGTTAGGGTATTGGACCATTAGTCAGAAAGATATTACAGTTAACCTTTTGCTGGCACATGTCATAAGACAAGGGCTTTCTTTAGCAACTCCAATGCCCATACACAGTTCTGGTCTCAGTTCCAAGGAAGAAAGATGTGTTAGTGCTTGCATTTTCAAGGGAATACGCATCCTTCCCAGGCAAAAATCATAGCACAGACCAGGAAGAGCTAGGACCACACCCCTCTCTATATTATACTACTTTGAAAATACTGAAAACTCATACTAGCTCTGAAAATGGGAGCAGGAAAAAAGTTTGAAGTTTGGGACACTGCCTCCCCACACCTAGATGAGCAAAATCTAACTTGAACAAAGTTCAAAGTCAAGAAACATGATCTCAGCAAAAAGAGCTGAAGGCTTTCAGCCCCCTCTTGGTCTACTCCCTCATTATCTATTCATCAATCAGAGTTGATCTTTTTCTTTCAGGGCACCCATGTTTTTTAAGTATTCAATGATCTCCATAGTTTGTTTTTTGTTACCGAGAAAGATCACTGGCCATCAATTTATTATTCATAATAAATTAATTATTTATTACTCAAAGGGAAAAAAAGAAATAGATTGGTAAAATGAATGAACAAAGAAAAAAGAATCTGATCATAAGAATCTATTATGGTGATGAGGAAGATCAGAACACAAACTCAGAAAAAGACAATGTAAAAAAAAGGTGTAAGCCTTTTTGCTAATTGCTAAAATTTGCTAAAATGCTAATTGAACATAAACCCAACAAAAATTCTTAAAATAGCAAAAGAAAGGAAAAAAATGAGAGAGGAAAACTTGAGAAAAGAAATGAGAGTGAAGCAGGAGAATTATAGAAAAAGAATTAATGGCATGGCAAAAGAGGCACAAAAAATAGTGAAAAAAATGATACCTTACAAAACAGAATTGACCAAATGGTAAAATAAAATAAGGTGCAGATGCTCACTGAATAAAAATAATTTTTTTCAAATTTAGAATTGAGCAAGTAGAAAATAATCATACTATGAGACATCAAAAAAAAATACAACAAAGTCAAAAAAAAGAAAAAATAGAAGAAAATGTTGAATATGTCATTGAGGGAAAACTGATCTGGAAAAAGATTGAAGAGAGCTAATTTAAGAATTATTGGTCTACCTGAAAAGTATGATAAAAAAAAAAGGTCACAGATATCATATTACAAGAAATTGTAATGAAAAACTAACCTCCAATATTTTGTAACTGGAGGGTAAAATAGGAATTAAAAAGCCCTACCAATCACCACCTGGAAAAGATCTCAAAACGAAAGGTGCCAAAAATATTATAGACAAATCCCCACACTCCCAAGTTTTGTCAAGGAGAAAAATATTGCAAACAGCCAGAAAGAAAAAAATTCAAATATCATGGAATTAAAATTAAGATCATATAAAATGTGGCAGTTTTCACATTAAAAGAGTGGAAGATTTAAAATATGATACTGCAGAAGGCAAAGGAGCTAGAATTTCAACCAAGAATAACCTTCCCAGTGAAATTTAACTATGATCTTTTGTTAAGGGTGGGGAGAGTGGGTGTGAGTATGGACATTTAATGAAATAGAAGACTTTCAAATATTCCTGATGAAAAGACTAGAACTGAAGAGACAATTTAGCATTCAACACAAGATTCAAAAAAGCATAAAAAAGCAAATATAAAAGAATTTACATTCCTATAAAGCAAGATGATGTAAGTAATTCCTAAGAACTGAAGCATTATTAGGGCAGTTAAAAGAAGATTACTTGGACAGAGGGTATAGGTACAAGTTAGTTATTAGGGAGTTGACCTCAGAAAAAATATATGAAGGAGAGAGAGGGATTCATTAGAGGGAAGGGAGAGGCAGAGGAAGAATGGAGAAAATTATCTATATAAGAGACATACAGGGAAAAGTTTTTCCAGTGGAGGGGGAGAATGGAAAAAATTATCTATTTAAAAGAGATATACAAGGAAGAGTTTTTCCAGTGCAGGGGAAAATGGGGGAGGGGGAGGATAGCAAGCAATATTTAAATCTTATTCCCATTGAAATTGATTAAAAGAGGAAAAAATGTATATACACAGTCCATTGGATATAGAAATTTGTCTTATCCAATGGAGAAGTAAGAGATCAAGGGGAAAAGAGAAAGGGAGAGATAATAAATAGAAGGATGTGTTAAAGTAGGAAGTGGTCCAATACAAAACAAACTTTGGAGGGGGCAAAAGGTAAAAATAGAGAAAGAGAAGAAGAAACAAAAGAAAATAAGTTGAAGGTTAGTAATCATAACCATGAATAAGATGAGCTCACCCATGAAATTGAAGCAGATAGCATAATGGATTAAAAACAACATGTTGTTTACAAAGAACCCACTTGAAACAGAAAGAAACAGAGAGTTAAAATAAGGGATTGAATAGAATCTCTTATGCTTCAACTGAGGTTAAAAAAAAAAAAGCAGGATAACAATCATAATCTCAGACAATGCTAAAACAAAGATAAACTTAATTAAAAGAGATAATCAGGAAAGCTACATTTTGCTAAAAGTTAACATAAAAGCTGAAGTAATATCAGCATTTAACTTTTAGGCACCAAATGGTAGAGTATCCAAATTCTTAAAGGAAAAGTTAAATGAGTTATATAAAGAAATAGTAAATAAAACTATAGTACTGGGGAATCTTAACTCTCCACTTTCACAACTAGTTAAATTTAACAAAAATAAATAAGAAAGAAGTTAAGGAGATGAATAGAATTTTAGAAAACTTAGATAAGATAGACTTCTGAAGACAATTGAATGGGAAAGAAATAATTATATCTTTTCCTCAGATGTACATGTTTCTTCATAGAAATAATGGTACTTGAGAGATTCAACTAAACTAATTGAAACAATTACCAACTTTAGCAAAGTTGCAGATATAAAATAAACCCACAAAATTATCAGCATTTCTATATTTTATCAATAAAATACAGCAAGAAGAGATAGAAGAAGAAATTCCACTTAAAATAACTGCAAACAACATAAAATACCTGGTAGTCTGCCTGCCAAGACAACCCAGGAATTATATGAAAACAATTACAAGACATTTTTTACACAAATAAAGATGGATCTAAACAACTAGAGGAACATTAATTGTTCATGATTAGGCCAAGGTAATATATTAAAAATGAAAATTCTACCCAAATTACTTTACTCATTCAATGCCATACCAATGAAATTACCATTAAACTATTTTATAGAGTTAGGAAAAATAAAAACAGAATTCATCTGGAAGAACAAAAGGTCAAGAATATCAAGGGAATGAATGAAAAAACTGTGAAAGAAGGAAGACTGACAGAACCAGATTTCAAATTGTATTGTACAGATCAGGTTCTAGGGAAGAGTATGGTTTTCATGTGAAATTTCACGTGAAATTTAGGTTATTGATTGGTTAATAGTTATAAGTTATAGTTAATCATTGGAAATATTACAAATGGATCAGATTCATTTAGATTTGATTGTATAGGTCTCAGTGGTAGAGTTTATAAGTTTATACTCCTCACTCTTTTGTGCTACAACCTTGACTTAATACCTCAGAAAGAAGGAGAGAGAGAGAAGGAAGATGAATTAACTAGTTAGAAGTTGTTTTTTCCTAGTACTGGATTCTTTGATACTGAGTGATACTTGACGTGGGAATTTCTGGAGAATGTTGACCAAATCTGTGTTTTCTGCATAGCAATGGATTCTAAAGATCCCCTCTTTTGAGTAAGCATGAATAAGTAAAAAGAAAAAAAAAACCCACCCTTACTTTGCTATATAGACTGATCACATCCTTAGTTTAGCTCCTATCATTGGACTTTATGTAATCAACTATAGCTGCTCTGCCTGCTAGGTGTATCTTGGCTACTGAGTCATTGACCTCCTTTTATTGGCAATTGCTAGCTTTGCTAATAAATACATTATCCTTGAAACTTTGTGCCTCAGTTTCTTTATTGCAGATTTTTATAGTAACAGTGCAGCCGCCTCAGTATGTATGTGTATGTCTTCTGGGAAGAGGCCAAAATATAGGGTGATACAAATCTCAGAAGGATTGTATAGGACTATAGGAGGGTAAGAGAGCAGATTGTCAAAGATTTGTCCCAAAGGTCACCTTAAACCTAGGCCCCTTCTACAGGAAACTGAAGAGTTATTTGAAGGATTAATGTTTCTTTACCAGTTTGTGCATTCTTGTGAGCACAGTATTATCTTCTGCATTTTTGTGGGGTAACAAATATTTTCCTATTGCTACCTTAAGTGCATATGTAGGATATAGAATCAAAATATCCACATTTAAGGAGAGTTAGCTTGAGCCAAATGTTACAAATTTTTCCTACAGTAACTCCAGATAAGAATAATGAAACAAAGAAAGAAAATTGTATCCTCTGTCCTTAGAGTCAGACCTGAACCACTTGAGCCTTCTTTGGGGAATCGGCAGAATCCTAGGTTACATCTTGGTGCCTGTGTTCTATTCCTCTCAGCAAAATGTAAATCTCATGAGAGTAAGAAGATAGTTATGAATTTTTTCATTTTATCTTTATATTTCCAATGCCTAGTACCATGCTTTTAACAGAGGAGAAACCTATTAAATGTTTTTTTCAAATTGTGCTTTTAGAAATTTGTCCTCTTTCTGAAAAAACACTGTCACTGGGAAAAGAAACACACAGAGTGACTGTCAAGTGTGGTGTCTGCTCTACTTCAAGGAATTTTCTATGTAGCACACTATTTGCATGCTAGACCAAACTAGAAACTGATCTTCTGAATTTCTTCTAGGGAATTGATTTATTTTTAAAGAAAGAATGTAGATCAGGCTCTGGGTCTTCCCTTTAGGGGAAAAAAGAGCTGTGGTCCTCACCATACCAGATTTCCTAGTTCACTCTGTCATTCATTCAACTTAAAGAGCAGAAAACAACTGGACTATGTCAGAACAGAGCTTCCTGTTGTTGTGTCCCATTAGCAACGCTGTTTGGCTTTCCAGATGCCTTTTGGGGAGATAATGCACGTACTGCTCCCTCAAATGTCTCTGAAAGGCCTGAGCTGGCTCTGCACTTCATCAGCAATAAGAAAAAACAAACATTGTAAATTGATAACTTGGAAAACAGGTGGGCATCATCTCCCCACCCAAGAGAACAGATTTAAGAGGAAATTTGTTTATGGCATGAGGTTTTTTAAAGGTGACCTGGGTAGTTTAGCAAGATATAAACAAACAGTCCTTTATGGAATTGTATTAGTTCTCAAGGACTAACCAGCTGCAGATTCAAGTTAAAGATGGCACCTGGCTGACTGTAATCTGACCTTGAAGAGACTTTTTGTCTAGCTTCCCCTTTCCCCGACAAATCATGCCTGGAATCTTCTTCACAACAAACCTACTCCTTCCCCAAAAAACTGTTTTCTACATTTACATAATCCTGAAGCTATGCAGTCATCTCACATTTCACTTTCCAAACTGGAAAATGGATCTCCTTGGTGTCTCCAAAGCAGTCAGAAAACACCAGCCTTGTATTTTATCCTGTGTGATTCATATGAGCTTGTTTTTCTGATGTGTTGTGACCATTAGGGATATTGAGTTGTGGTTCCTGTTGCAGAAACATCTCGTTTTGGGTGGGAGTCACATGTATATCCAGGGTGATTTCATGTCTAACCCAGGCTAAAAAGTCCTGGTTTCCAAGCATACAAACATATCTGATGAAAAGGAAGAATGGAAAGGACTTTCAGGAGTTTAGATCTATTCTATCAGGATGGGTCTTCTCCCTCCTGCATCCACCAACATCTGGTTTTGAAAATTTGGGAAGCATTTGTTCAATATAGCTCACATAATTACTTAATATTTATGGACAGTATACTACACATACACCTGGAGCATACAGAAAATACACAATCCTTTATTGACCAATAAAAGTTTTAATAAAGAAAAGAATGAACAGACCCTTTCCTGACTTGTAGCACAGGATAGAATTCTACAAGTTTGTTCTGTTCATCCCCCTGCTTTTAGTGGAATTAACTCAACCACCTTAGGCAAAGTCAAAATAATTCCTGATTTTCACTGAATAGCAACAAAAACACATACAAGCTGCTATTTCCAGAAGCCTGAAATGCAACATAGCAACAAAAGTATGGTGTCTCTTTGATTTTACATTGTCAGAAAACTTGACCTGTGGTTAGTTTTGTCTTTTGTTAACTCCTTGGATTATAAATCTAGTACTGGGTTTCCCCAGATTTCTTGGGGTGAGGCATTAGACCCTAAGAAAGTGAGCTCCTTACTAGAAGTAGAAAGGCAGTGGGATCTACTGAAAATTCTTCTGTATTCAGAGTCAGAAGCCCTGGGTTCTGATCTTGAATTTGTCTCAAACTAGCCAAGTGACTGTGGATCAATCATGTTCACTCTCAATCTTGATTTATAAAATAAAGATAATAATTTTGGCATTACCTAGTTGACAGGATTGTGGTCAAGATCAAAAGGAAATAATGTATGTTAAGTATTTACCAAGCTCTAAAAAACAATAAAAATATCAACTGTTGATTTTTGTATTGGTTTTTTTAAAAATAAGATATGTTATTTTATTGATGTAGGGAACTTCCAGTAAGGAAATTCCCTCTACCAATACAGATGAGCTACTAATTTATCATTGTAAGGAGTTGTCTGGGGCACTGAACTATCAAATAACTTGCCCCAAATCACCTACCTAGCCATTAAGAGTCAGAAGCAGGACTTGACTTCTGGTCTTTCTGACTCTGAAACTAGCTCTCTATCAAGTACCTTATGTTGCCTCTCTACACATACACACACTTCTGAGCTTGGACATTGAAGCTCCACAAACACATACATAGTGGACTCATCCTTGGCAGTGAACAGAAAACTACCAGAGAACCAACTGGCAGAGACTATATTCTACTTGAGACCAGTAGGAAGCAGTAACAGCAGGTATATAACATGATGACATGATGCCAGAAGATATGGATGCCCCACAGTTTGGAACTATGAATTGTCCCCTATACATATAACTCCCGGTCACATGCTCCATGTTATGTGTTCCTCTCCATATATGTTACCTTGCCACATATTCTGTAGAGGTATTTACTCTTCCCACTGATAACATGGTTTGGTTTTTCGTTTTTTCTTAATAAGGAAATGTTTAATTACTAATTTTCCTATTATATTTCATTAAATATCTACTTTGAACTAATTGTGACCTCTGGTTAAATAATAAAAGTAAGTGTATTGGTGGGGACTCATGACACAGTTCATTTGTAGACAGATAAATAGAGATAGAGATAAAAATAGAGATATTGACCCATAAAATACTTGGAGCCTGGAGTACTTTGCCTGAAGGAATCCACATGTAAGTGTGTGTGAAGGGATATGGGGTGGAAGGAGAGGGGGGAGACATACATAAATAAATAGAAGAAAATTAATACCTGAAATTCCAACATAGTTTTCCCCATGTTTGACTCCAGCATATAGTGATAGGCTCCTATGCTGGTACTTGGGTCATCAGCATCATTTATAGTGCCCTTGGAGAAAAGCATTAGAAGAAAAGATTACTTGCGGATTTTTGTTCCACGAGTTCTCCTTCACCATGTCTTATGACAATATCCTCAGAGAAATAAAATAGGCTTGACAATAAGCTACCCCAAAACTAGTTCAGTGATTGATTTTGGATAAGGTAAGATTCTTAAACTGTCTCAGAATGGAAAAGTTTTTTAAATAAGTTTTTCATCATAATGAAACTCAATTTAACGGTTGTTCTATACAGTTGAGAAAGTACTGTGTTTGCAGACCTTGGTTCAAATGAGATAATATTTGTAAAGCATATAGCACAATATATGGCACATAAAAAGTGATGAATAAATGCTTGTTCCTTTCCCTTCCCCCTTCCTTTATATTATGTCTTTAATGCTTGCTACTTGATTGAGTAATCCAATCTCCTTGAGCCTCAGTTTTCTTTTCTGTAAAACAGGAAACTTAGATTAGCTGACCCCTGAAGTCCTTTCTAGTTTTAGACCTGTAAGTTCTAGAATAATAGAAATCAGTTACAAATTGATTTTTTATTTATATAGGCTTCTCTCTCATTCCATTTTTATATGTTGCCTTCTGTCTTCTTCACTGTCTTCCAAAATAATCTTTTAAATCATAGCAGTTTCCTAAGCACTAATAGGAGAAAGCATGAACTTGATCTATAAAGAATTCTGTGGCCACAAGAATCACTCATACTTTACCCTCACGATTTGTGAGTGAGGCTTTCTATAACTCTTCTCTTTGGCATAGATGGGGATCTTGGCTCGTATTTCCTTCATGCTTGGATTATTTAAGTCTCGGGAAACTAGGTAGATGGGTAAAGGGTAGAAACTGAATTCCTTCAAATATAGTTGGGAGGGAAACAAGCTTTGAAAAGGCCTGTGGGCTAAATGGATCTAGTAAGAATTAGGTCCTTTAATAAAGACCATCCAGTAGTGAATGGTCAGGAATTCCTCTGAAGGTGAGCAATAGCAGCTTTGTGGGACTGAACAAACAAAGCAGACTACACCAGGGTAGCAGCAAATTCATAGCTTTTGAATGCAATAACATTAATGTACTGCTACTGAAATATTTATGCTGGCTTTTAAATATCCCAGAGGAAATATGCCCAGAGATCTGCAAAGCTTATACTTTTTTACTTTAAATTTTTTCATTAAAAAATGATAAATTACCTTTACATTAAGAAATTCCCTAACATCCTTACCACCCTGGGGGTAAATTTCACACCTAAAGAAACCAAGATTTCATCTCCCTAACTTGGTGTCTCAAAAATATTCATGTGAAATTCACAAGACTTAGCAATAAAAGCTTTCTTTCATCCAAAGTCAGATATAGAAGTCTCCCAAACATCTCTTTGCTGGCACAAGTACTCTCCTGCCCTTTGATCTTTTATAAGTGATAAGAGCAGTTTGATCAAAACAGCATAGGCTAAGATAACTCTAGAAATAGTTTAACTTCATGCTACACATATAAAACAGAAATTTCTTTCAGTATAACAGAATCATTTTAGTTAGCCTAAGGCCAAGGTGGAGATTGCTTAATCCAACTCCCTCATTTTACAGATAAAGAAATTGAGAATCAGAGAAACTAAGCACCCAAATTTGATCTGACATCTTCTGATTCCATATCTAGAGCTCTGGTGAAGGACTAGGGTATTGAAAGGAAAAGAGGTGTGTGAATGATCATCAATAGACAATACTCCAAAAGTCAGATTTATTTTCAATTTTGGAATGAAGTCAAATACCAATCATGTGTTATATGCATGTGCATGCACACACACACAATTTTTTTGTATCTGTCCCTGATTTCATCTCTTTTTAGTATTGTGGCAGGAAAATATTCCCAGGAAAAATATCTCCAGGTAAAATAATTCACTCCCTGATCACTGAGATGTTTCCATATAAATCAATGGACAGAAATTTTGAAAATCTTTTGAAACATGTGAGCTTGATCCCTTGGCATAAGAAAGGAATAAATACTTCAGATTTAGGAGGTATATTTATTATTTCAGGTCACTAGCTTATTTTAAAGTTTAGCATATTGAAGAAACCATTAACAAAATGGGTCTTATAGCCTTAGACGAATTAGCACCCCTCTAAACATTTAAAGAATTAGTTAGCTTCTCACAGGGCTGTGATTAAGGGATAAAAAACTATCAACCTTAAATTAAAGACTGAGAAATTGTCTCTGAGAGGTGAACTGTTTTCCCCTGAGATAAGAGCTGGCACTTAATTAGCCCAGTATATTTTTTTCCTTATCAAATTTCAGTGAAATAAGAAAGATCAACTGCATGTGGATCTTAAAAAAAAAAAAATCTGATGATCCCCAAACAACCATTTTCACTGCTGTCAACTTCTCACCCCTTGTAGGGAGCACTTACGCTGGTGGAGGCGATGGCTTCTTGAACACTTTCTATGATGAACTCCTTAGTGATCCTGCGAGAAGGTAATTCATTGAAGAGGGAATTGATCAAGGCCACTTTGGCTGCATCCCTTCTGGCCTCTGCTCTGCTAAGGCAGCACTGAATGATTTGTAGGAAAAGGAACAGGAAAAAGGAGTTATCAAGGCCAACAATGTGCTTATCCATCTGCTTTTTGGGGGGTGGACTATTCTTACATATGGGGCAATTAGGTGACATAGTGAATAGAGTGCTGGTCCAGGATTTAGGAAGTCCTAAATTCAAATCTGATTATTTAACTAGCTGTGTAATTCTGGGCAAGTCATCTAATCCTCTTTCCTCAGTTTCCTCATCTGTAAAATAATCTGGAGAAGAAAAGGACAAACCATTCTATTATCTTTATCAAGAAAACTCCAAATGAGAGAGTAGGATATGATCAAAACAACTCAACAACAACAAAATTCTTACATGTGTTTTCACCATTTCTCTAGAAATGGTCCTCAATTTTCTTTTAATTTCTAAACTAATTTTCTATTAGTTTCTATTAGTTAGAATATGTTTTGCTTCATGTCTATGGTTCCCTCTAATCTATAACAATTTCACTAGCTGTAGAATTTTTTAAAAATAGACACAGTACTTTCCCCTTAATACTTTCTTCTCTCTAGGTTTTCGTGACACTGCTCTCTTTTCTTCTTTTTTATTTCACTTGGTGATCTCAACAGCTCCAATGGATTCAATTATCATTTCTATTTTTATGATGCTCAAATCTACTTGTTTAATCCTACTGATTACCAGTTTTGAATCTCTAATTTTCTATTGGATGTCTTGAACTGGATGACTCATAAACATCTTAAACTTAATGTGTCCAAAATCTAATTTCCCTTTAAACTGTCCCTTCTTCCTAACTTTCCTATTACCGTTGAATGTACCACCATTTTCCTTGTCACTCAGGTTTACAACTTAGGTGTCATCCTCAACTTTATACTCTCTGCCACCATCTCCTCTCAAAGCCAGTCTGTTATCAAGTCCTGGAATCTTTGCATATTTCCTGAATATGTTCCCTTCTCTCCTGACACCTCGCGTTACTTTATAATAGAACCTTATCACCTCACACCTGGACTATTGAATAGACTTCTGGTTAGTCTCTCAGTCTCAAGCTTCTCCCCATTCCAGTTCATCCTCCACTTAGCTGTCAAAGGGATCTTCCTAAAGTTCTGAACATGTCACTCAATAAACTATTCAATAAACTCCAACAGTTCTCAATCTTCTGCAGGATCAAATATAAAACACTATTTTGCATTCAAAACTCTTCATAATCTGTCCCTCTCACCTTTGCAGTTACATCTTATGCTAATCCTTTTCATATATTCTTTGATCTACTCTCACTGATCTGTTTCCTCCCACCAGACAGTCCATCTTTGGACCATCTCTGGACTGGAATTTCTCTAGCTGTTCCCTCTCCCTCTCTATGTAATATACTCTCCTCAAGTCGTTGCTTCATTCAAATCCTTGCTTAAATCTTACCTTCTACAGGAAACTTTCATGATGATGGCTTCCCTCTGTTGATTATTTGCAATTTATCTTGTACATGATTATATGCATATGGCCTGCCCCATTACACTGTGAGATCTTTGAGAGAAGGGAATCTTTTGCCTTTCTTTTTATTTCCTACACTTAGCACAGGACACAAAATGTGTGCTTAATAAATATTGACTGACTAATTGTAATCTCTGCTACTGTAGAAGACAGGCTGTTGAATGCTTTAGGTCCGATACTCTGACCTGCAGAAGGACTAAAGCACAGAGGGTTTCTGCAGTACTTTCAGCATTTATATAATGAGCTTCAGAGAACAGAGGTCTACCAGGCTGCCTAAGAGATGGGGGA
This sequence comes from Sarcophilus harrisii, assembly GCF_902635505.1. Taxonomy (NCBI): domain Eukaryota; kingdom Metazoa; phylum Chordata; class Mammalia; order Dasyuromorphia; family Dasyuridae; genus Sarcophilus; species Sarcophilus harrisii. Next base: position 192,622,252 of record NC_045426.1, read on the forward strand.
GCGGGGGAAGAGAGGGAAGGGAAGAACGGTTTGTCGGCCAGTTTAGAAAAATGAAAAAGGTCAGATCTTCCTGCAGACCAACAGAGGGGTAAAGACCATGAATAGATGCTACATTTCAGCCTTTCAGTTTCCAAAAAGAAAAAAAAGGCAATTATCAGGGGAAGGCTTTTAACTGACTCTTAACTAGAAGAGACAGTTCCTTTATCCTTTAAAATTGAAAACATGATTAGAGTTCAAAAAAGTTTATGCAGAAAATTTTGCAGCATTTACACAATGATTTTGATTGACAAGTTCAGCCACTCCCTAAAGCCTGCCTAGGAAAGTTTCAGGCCTACAGCCAATTATCCAGTGAAAATTTTTAACTGTCTCTAGCACTGAGATAAAGGACTGGTCAGATACCTACACTGCTTTGTATTTTGGGCTTTTGGATACAGGAAACTTAGTCACAGAGGTCCTAATTCTGCAGTTCAGGGATCTCAGAGTGTGCTAAAAATCTGTAGAAGCTCTGAAGTAATATTTAAAATTTTTTAAACATCCTTTTTTACTTTTCTTCTTTGCAGTTTTTCCTTTTTTTTCCTGTTTTTCTAATAAACAAAATTCTTGTTTCTATTCACCTTCTATGGCATTATGGGACAGGAATGTTTGAAAATATAATACCTGGAATTCCTGGTGAGCAATTGCACAGACTGCATGGTGAATGATATATCAAGTTCCATTTGCCATTCTTTGTTTTCTTTTAATAGGGTGCTAATTTTCCACATGTTTTGCGAGTATTAAAAGACAACTGCAAAAGTGGTTAAGTTTGAAATATATTTGACTTTGCTAAACATAAAATGGAGCATTTGGGGTTGCAGAATGGCTCTCATGGAACTTTATAACTTTCAATCTAAATAATTCCAATTTAAACCATCTTTGGGAGAAAGAGAACTAGTAAACACCACATTGATAAAAGAAGCTCTCTCTTTTAAGTAAAACCAGTTAAGTATCAGATCAAAGAACAGGCATACATTTACAACCAAATGGGAGATCAAAGGACCCTATATCTGAAAGGACAGAATGAGCCTTATACTCAGAGAACATTAAAAGGAACTATGAAGACTTAAAAATATCAAGACTTTATAAAAAGTCATATGTCTCTGCTTGTTGTTCCAAATTATTAAATCATCTATTAATATGGGGGAGAAAGTGCATAATTAATAGGCATATAAAATGAAAAAAATTCTGTGTCATCAAAGTACTTCTTTTGCTATTGTATTTCTGAAACTCAATTGTACTTTTAAAAAGTCTATGTAAAATTCATTAGTTCCTTCCTTTAACATTTTTGGGATCAAGGTAAAACATAGTATCTGCATTTTTCTTCTAGAAAGATCACTCCCTTCCTTGGGGAATCTTTCTATTTCCTTTCCCAAATCATAAAAACTTAGTCTTGCATAAGAAAGAAAAATTCTTTTGCTATCTTTCCTGTGAAATAGTCTTGTTAGAATAACCAAGCCTAAATGGATAGAGCCAAAAGGACAAAAATCATTAACTTTATTAAATTAACAATTAACCAATAAATCAAAAAGACAATTTTTTAAAACAATGAAATGTGATTAAACATCCATTGTAGTGAGTTTCTTCACCTGCAAAATGAAAGGATTGGACAATATGTTTTCTAAAGACCTTTATAGCTCCAACATTCCTTGATTCTAAGCAACACACTTGTGTTGAACTAGCACTGTTCAGACTCAGCCATGAGAATAAGTAAAGTGAGGAATAAATCCTAAGATTATTTTAAAGCATTTCCCAAACATCAATACCCTGCCAAGGGAGTCGGGCTTTTATGGTATGTATTACATTAATAATCTTTAGTGAACACCATAATAATAGATGTTTATAAATTATTCTGTATATGATAACCTACTTATTAACAAAATTAACTTCTATCTTTAACAACTTACAAAATTACAAAGCTAAAATGTTTAATGAACAACATTGTTTTATTAACACTATCCTCTCACTGATTCCTAGTTTATGGTGCTATAATTTCCAACTGGCAAGAGATATCAACCAAAGTATTTATCAGGCTGTTTAATAGATTCCATTCATTGTTAGTTTATAAACTATGACAATCATTTCAAAAGCTCCCAGCTTTCAATACCAACAATCCCTTATGCTGAAGCTGTTTTGTGAAAAATACATCTATGAAGACTCTTCCAGGAAAGAAGTCTAAAGACTTTGTATCATGTCATCAAAAACATGACAATATTGTACAGTAGAAAGGACAGTATAGAGTCAAGAGGACTAGGCTCAAATTCTACTTCTATCACTTTTGATGTTGGACAAGTCAAGGAAACTTCTTGTGCCTCAGTTTCCTCATCTGTAAAACGCGGAGGTTGTACAAGATGGTCTTTAAGTCCCTTTTGGCTTTAAATCTATGTTCCTAAGATCATTTTAAGGGACAACACAGAGTAACCAGGAACATGTGTCACAGAAAAGTCACAAAATGTGGGCAAAGTTGCATAGAGAATTTATATATCCTCTGCTCCCAGACTCAGTATAACTAATTCAGTGTTTCTTAAACTTTCCAGGAACTACTTAGAAAGGACAGAAGATTCTACAGTGCAGTCCAATTTATATGCCCACTTTTTATTTCCCCCTTCCCCCAACCTCCTTCCTTTTCTTAATCTCCCCCAGCCAATAATCTCACTTCCTTTGGGAATTAATAATGGTAGTAGAGAGCTGAGTGGTTAGAAGGAGTAGAAGAGGATAAATAACAAAATGTAAGTATCTGATGGGATGCAGGAAGGAGTTTTTTGTGACTGCATATTTCAATTGCTGATTCTGCCAAAGAATATTTGTCTTTGAGTTACTCTACTGTCAGAAGCAAGATCCTTGGATCCAGAGGTCCTGGGTTCAAATTTTGACTATCATTTATTTCTTAATCTTGCACAATTCACTTGACATCTATGCCTCAGTTTCCTCTTCTGTAAAATGGGAATGGAGAACGAACTAGAGTCTTTCCCAACTCTTTATCTATGTTCCTTGTTATTTTACATGGAGTAGGAAGGAAGGTGAATAGAGAATTGTGAAGATGAATATTATCAATTACTATAAAAAGGTGGATAATAATAAGAAAATAAGCAAGACAGAATAAAATCTTCTTGCTTGTGGGCTGATCTTTTTACTAGGAAGAAAGACCAGAGATAGTGAGATTTCATGCTTAGAAATCCTTCCAGACAACAAATTATCATACCTGGTAGACAAGATTTTGAGTCTGGAGAAATACTGGAGAAAAATGTCTCTCATTTGTTGCAGTATACTGAGAAAATGTTAATCTTATGCCAGATCTCATCCCAAAGGACAAAAGTGAACTAAAGTGAAGTGTGTTTCTACTTAGTTACTCAACTCTACAAAAATTATTAAACATCTTGGAAATTGAGGGGATGCCCATTAACCGGGGAATGCCTAAACAAGTTGTATGGTATATAATTATAATGAAATACCATTGTGCTGTAAGAAATGATGAACTGGTTGATATTTGAAAATCATCAAAAGCTTTGCATGAAATAATGAAAAGTGAAGTGAGCAGAATAAAGAGAACATTGTATATATACAGTAACAACAATATTGTTCAGAGAAAAATTGTATATTACAGTTATTTGGAGTACTATAAATATTCAAATGAACTACAAAGGATTTTTGAAGGAAGATGCTATCCACCTCTAGAAAAAGAACTGACAAATAGAAATATGCATAATATGGTTTTGCATATATTTATAAATCTGCATCACATTGGGCACCCTAGGTGCAGGTTGGGGAGGGAGGGAGAAAGATAGTTTGGACTTAAAATATAACAAAAAAAGTCTTAATATTTTTTTAAAAAGAAAAGTATTAAGCACCTACTATGTGCAAGGTGTTGACAAATACAAAAATTAAATAGTCTTTTCCCTCAAGAAACTTCCAATTTACTTCAGGAAGATAGAAGGTCTGAAACTAAATAAATACATCTGAATAAAGGACAGAAGAAAACACTAATAACTAGGAGCAGTAGGGAAAAGGGGATTTTGGAAAAGCTGGGACTGAATTGATTTGAACCTTGTGGAAAACCCAGGGTTCTAAGAACTTCTGGAAAAGAGGGAAAGTATATTTTAGGCTTGGAGAACACCTCTGAGAAATGGCACAGATCATTGTCCAGTTTGGCTAGAATTTAGAGTAAATGAAAAACAATAATATATGTCACTTTTTTTTTAACTAGAAAGGTCATTTCAAGTCATATTGTGAAGAGCTTTAAATTACAGACTGTATTTGTTTAATAGTTAATAACTGAAAACTTTTGAGTGAGGTAGCAGTAGACCTGCATCTTCAAGATATTGTTCTTGTTCAGTCATTCAATCATGTGTGACTCTTTCTGAGTTGTGCTCCATAGAATGCCAGGAACTTCTGTTTTCTACTATCTCTCAAAATCTAATCTAAGTTCATTTTTGGTGGTTCCATAATACTCTCTATCCATCTCAGGCTCTGCCATTCCTTTCTCCTTTTGCCTTCAATCTTTTTCCACATGAGGGTATTTTCCTGTTTTCTCATTATGTGGACAAAGTATTTAAATTTTAGCCTTAGTATTTGACTTTCCAATGAGTAGCCTGAATTAATTTCTTCAAGTACTGACTGATTTAATCTCCTTGCTGTCCAAGGACTCCCAAAAGTATTTTCCAGCATCACAATTCAAAAGCATAAATTCTGTGATGCTCAGTTTTTCTGATAGTCTAATTCTTAAGAATATTATTATGAAGAATATTATTATGAAGAATATGAAGAGTAGAATTTCTCACCCTGGGTTCCCGGAATGCCCGGAAAGAATTTCAGTCTTCAATTAGATCTACTGGCTAGGGGTCGAATAACCAACTTGAAATTCCAAAGTGAAAAGAAAAGTATTTATTAACATACTAAGGAAGACTGCTCATTGATAGCAGTTCTAGCTTTAGGACAAAAGTTTGGTTTTATACTTATCCAGGTTTGAATAGAATATGCAGCCAGCCAGCAGAATTATGTATCGTTTTAGACAGAAAATCAATGCCTTTCAAATGAAAGAAAGGTAGAGAAAAGGGGGAAGTCAGTCAAAGGGAAAAGGGTAGTTTCTGGGAGAAAATTTGCCATGTAGCTGGTAAGACTTTTTTTTATTGGAATAAGAAAACATTTCCCATTAAAGAGAAGGAAAGAAGAGGACATGACCAAATACTTTTATAATTATTAAAGAACTCTGCTTGATCTAAGGCAATGAAGCTGAAGTAAACATTTACAAAAAGCTACAAGCGTCTCTTATCTAGAGACAACAATTTGTTTTTCCCCCCTAGGATGAATCATCATTTTTTTTTTACTGTGTCCTTACATAGTGTGTTATATTTTATTTTCTTTCAGTAGCTATTATAGATTGAAGAGGGGAACTATTTAAGCTATCTATCCAGACAAGAGGTACCAAAAGCCTGAGCAGATCATTGGCAACACTGGGGGGAAAAAACAAAAACATTTTAGTGGAGTAATAGGGTCAGAACTCTGGGAGTAAGAGGTTAACAGTAGAGTCTAGTATTGTAGATATCGGATTATTTTAGGAGTTAGGTGATGAAAGGGAAGGAATATATAGGATGATAATCTGAAGAGATGGCAAGGTCAAGTGATGATTATTTTTTAAAAGGAAGGCAGAGACCTCAGTACATTTATAGGCAGAGAGAAAATTCAGTCAGTTGATTAACAAGTATTTATTAAGTATTTACATGTATTATATGGCAGGTTTATTGACTAGAGAGACGATGTGGTGTAACCTGTGATTTTGCAAGGTCAGTTTGATGGCTAAATGGAGGATAGACTGGAATAGGGAGACACTTGAAGAGGGGTGATCAACCAGGAAGTTTAGTGTTGGTGTGGGTTGGATGAACCTGCACTAGCAGAATGGCAATATCAAAAGAGATAAAAGGAACTATTTGAAAGTTGTTATAGAGGTAGCATTTATAGAGGTTGACAACTGATTGGATATGGAAAGTAAAAGGAACCAAAGAAGACACCAGGATTGGGAACTTAGGTAACTGGAAAGATGATAATGTCTCTGATAGTAATAGGAAATTTGGAAAAAAAGGAAAAAAAGATAAAATTTTTGGGAAGTGATATATTTGGATATATTGAATTTAAGGTACCTATGGGATACAGATTTTGAAATGTTAAAAAAAAAAAAAAAAGGATTCTGGGAAGATGGAAAAGTAAGTTAAAAAATTCCAAGCTCTCCAGATTCCTTTCACAAAGGAAGCAAAATTATACCTCAGAAAAAATGTTGACTGGTGAAAAACAAATAAGACTTAGGGAAGAACAGGAGTTCTCTTGAAGCAACCTAAGAAACCCAGAAGACAGACCCCAGATGGAAGTTTGACTAGTGTGATGTATAAACACCTGCAAACTATCTCCGTTGAAACAGCAAGCAGAGACCCAGAAGCCAGAGTCACCTAAACCCCTTACCTGTTAGTCCACCTTACCCCAGAGTTAGAAGTAATAATTACACTAACAAGCTTTTATTTAAAAACAAAATGAGCAGGCAAAGGAGAAAGAACCCAACCATAGAAAGTAACTATGGGAATAAGGAAGACTAATATATCAAAGTAAAAAAAAAAGTCTCTTCTATCTAAAAGTGTAATATTAAATGGTTACCTGCCTATAGATAATTTATAGAAGAACTCAAAAAAGACTTTAAAAACCAAATGAGATTGAAGAAAAAATAAAATCAAAGAAAAACCAGATTATGAAAAGAAAGCCAGCCAATTAAAACAGGAGATCTAGAGTCTTAAAGAACAAAATAACTCTTAGAAAATTAGAATTGGGCAAGGGGAAACCAATGAAGCCATGAGACCAAGAAATAAAACAAAATTTAAAGAATGAAAAAATAGAATAGAATATAAGACATCTCATAAGAAAAATAACAGATCTGGAAAATGGATCAAGAAGAGAAAACATAAGAATAATTGTGATACTTTAAATCTATGATTAAAAAAAGAACCTAGATATAATAATGCATGAAATAATGTTCTAAAGTGATGAAACAAAAGGGGAAAATAAAAATAGAAAAAAAAGTCCACTGATTGCCACTTAAAAAAGATCTTACAAGGAAAACATAGAAACATCATTGCTAAATTTTGAAACCCCCCCCCAGATCAAAGAGGAAATTTTACAAGTAACAATAACAATAACAACCAAAAAAATTCAAATATGCTAGAGTTACAATTAGACTCACACAAGTCTTATCACTGACTACAATAAAAGATTGCAGGTCCTAAAATATCAACAATCAAAAGAACTGAGTCTGTGCCTGAAAATCTTATATTCAGCAAAAACAAGAATGATATTGAATGAAAAAAATGGACATTCAATGAACTGTCAGAGTTTCAGGATTTTGTTTCAAACAAACTTATACTCAATAGAAAACAACATCAAAGACTAATTTCAAGAACTCAGTAAGGACAAACTGTTTATGTTTTATATGTGGAAATGTAAACTATATCTCTAAGATTGTCATTAATAATTAGGAAGTCCAAAAGCAAGATTAGGTATGATGTGATTATAAAAAACAAAACTGTGTAGGAAAAGGTAAAAACAGTAATTATGTAATATGAATGAAGTGCAAGAACAAGAGTCAACATGGAGGAATTAGATGGGGGAGGAAAGCTGGTAGTTCTGAAATCCTACTCACATCAAGAATGGGTTAAAGAGGGAAATATATATATATATATATATAGATATATATATATATATATATATATATATATATGATAGGGAATAGGATAGAAGAGTGTGTAGATCGAAAAGAGATGGATAAGGTTTGTAGATTAACTGAATGGGATAAAGAGGGAGAAAAAAAGTGAAGGGGAGAAAATGTAGAAGAGATTCTTGGGATAGAAGGAGGGGAGGTTAAATATTGCAAGACAAGTTAGCAGATAATGAATATGTAAATATGTGTTTGGGCATGGGTGTGTATGTATATATGTGTGTGGATATGTATGTATGTGTGGATATATATGTATATAAACACAAACATATCTATGCTTTACTGTAGACTGCTGGAGGAGGTGGGGGGCAGGAAATAAAGGAAGAAAGATTTTTTTAAAAGAAAAAAAAATTTAAAAAGAAATTGGCAATATGAGACCTGAGCTCAGGAGAAGGGTTAAAACTGGACATATAAATCTAATAATCACTTGTAGAGGTGATAATTGAACCTAGGGAATCTGATGAGGTGATAATATATAGATAATATAGGGGAAATAGAGAAATGGGTCTTCTACAATTAGTAGATGAAGATCCAGCAAAGAAGATGGAGAAAGAACTGTCAGCAATATCACAAAAACCTAGAGAGGAGAAAGTATCTAGTATAACATGATTGACCGTGTCAGAAGATGCAGAGGTTCAAGAAGAATGAGGACTGAGAAAAAAAAAACACATTAGATTTTCCAATTAAAAGATTACTGGCAACTTTGGAGAGAGTAATTTCAGTTGACTGATGAAGTTAGAAACCAGATTGTAAAGAAGTGAGAAGCAAAGGCACTCAAAATAGAAAGCTATTGATTGCAAGGAATTTAGACTAGAAAGGTACAGTGTAGGTAAGGAATGTGGGTAACAGGAATACTCAGATCAAGTGAGAGTTCTTAAAAGTGTGGCACGTTTGCAAGCAACATGAAAGGAGACAGGAGATAATGTTTGATGTTTAGATGAGCAGCTGGAGAAATCCAGATGGGTCAAGATAAAGGATACATATTGAGGAGTTTGCCTTGACAACGATCAGGGCCACCTCTTCATTGAAGATAAGTGAATGAGGAAATACAGAGCAAAAAATATTTGATCGATGTTAGTTAAGGATAAGAGAAGGAAGTCTTAGAGAATTAGTAAATGAGGAGAAAAACCATTTATTAAGCACTTACTATGTGCCAACTACCATGCTAAGCACTAGGGAATACTAGTATAACATCAAAGTCAATTTTTGCTCTCAAGGAGCTTACATTCCTGGGCAGAGGCGGTGGAGAATTGTGATCAGAAACAAAAGGGTTTGGAAAGTTACAAGGATGGTGAGGGGAGCCATAAGGAGATACTGTTTTACCCTTTCTAAGAGCAAAGACATAGTCAATTTGATTATATTTCTGTAACTGGAAAGGGGAGAAAATAGTGAAAGTAAATATTTGTGAAATAGCCTGACAGTTCATAAGAAGTCTGGGGACTGAAAAGAAGAATGACCGAAGTCTGGGTCTAGATGTAGTAGGCAAATGATTCAACTATCAATAAATACAACAGGAGCTTCATGCCAGGAGTTCTGGACAGGAAAAGTGAAGTCCTCCAGGGCACAGTTTCTGTACTAGAAAAAATGAGAGTTGGCAAAGATGAATCTGAGAAGTGAAGAAAGAATGAAGATGAAAAGAGACAAAGATAAATGTAAAAGAAGTAAGCCCTTGGCAGGAGATAGGAAGTGATGTAATCCAGAGCATAAGGTAGTCTGGACAAGTACTTCTACCTCTTCATAGAATGAAGACATCCACTGTTGAAAGTGGAAAGAAAAGACAGTTAAGGGGATTTGAGGAGAGGAAATAGATGGTAGCTAAAGATATATTACCTTGTATTGGGAATCAGGCTTCCAGATGTAAGAAAATGGGAAAGGGCAAGAGGAAGAAGTCAAGGACAAAGGGGAGACTATCAATTATAGAATTATAGAAGAGGAAGGTAGCAAAGAGTAGGAGTTCAGGTAATGAAGGGCAGAGATAGTTGGAATTAGGAGAGGGGTGGTAGCAAGTGAAGGAAATTTTGTCTCAGGAGACAGAACTTCACATTGTCCTTTTATAAATTTAAAATGATTTACCTTAGTTTGTTATATCACTTAAGAATATCAATAGGCCATCCGTGGGTTATCTTGTGAGATATCTGGAGAGGAGTAGTGAACAGATCACCTTCTTTGGAGTCAGAAACATCTGGTTTCAAGCCTTGCCTCATACTATCTGAGGGATGATGAGCATTTAGCTTCTCAATAGCCAGGCAACCCTCAAAGGCCAGAATGTAGGATTCTTGCAAGTAGGAGTTGTTTTAGTCTTTGTGCTTGTATACCCAGAGCCTAGCACAGTGCCTGGAACCAATTGGTACTTAATGAGTATTTGATTGGTAAAAGAATGATAGGAAATGACCATATCAACACATTTACTAAATCACTCTGTGCTGAGGGATGGGTATACAAATAAGGAAAAAAAAAAAAGAACAATGCACAAAAGGAAGCTAGAAAAAGGAGAGCAGAAAACTAGGTAGAGCTGCTGGTAATGAACTCTACCCTTAACAAAGAAAGGTTTGGGGCTTCATCCTCCAGCCCTCCAGTCAGAAAATGGAAGAGACTGAGGGAGATGAAAAGTTGTTGAATAGCCAAGATTCATGCAGCATGATGATGAGACTGGAAATGATGAGCTTATCTTGGGCTTGCTGTAGAGTTGAAACCAAGCAAAACCATAGATGGAGAATGGAGTGAACTAAAAGTTCAATTTCTGCCCTCTGTAAAGAAAGACTTTGGGAGGAATACAAAGAAAAATATATGCCAAATAAATACAAAGTAATTTTAGGAGAGATTCAGTAAAAGCCTTATGCAGCAGATAGTGCTTTAAGTGAAGGAAGCCAGAGATTCTAACATGGAGGTGAGGAGAAGATATATTCTTAGCATTCGGTACCAAAGCATAGGAAATGGAGCGTCCTGGGTGAGGAACAGCAAGGACAGTTTGGCTGAGTTATAGTGTTTGACGGATAGTAATGTAAAATAAAACTTGAAAGTTAAGTTAGAGTCAGATCATAAAAGGCTTTAAATTCTAAGAGGAAGAGTTTTTTACATGATCCCAGAGGTAATAGGGAATTCATCAAGTAGGGAGCTAACTTTGTTATTTTTGTGCTTTTGGAATATCACTTTTGCAGCTCTGGGTAGTAGGGCAGGTGAGAGGAGAGATTTTTGACAAGGAGATAAAACTGTAGCCTATTGAAATAGATCAATCAAGAGATGATTAGAACTTGAACCAGAATGGTGACCATGTGATTGGAGAGAATGGAAAATATAGAAGATATTGTTGAAGGGAAGTGCTGAATTAAAAATGACTCTCTCCAAAGTTTTAAACCTGGGTGACAGAGGGATGGTTTTACCTCTGACAGAAAAAAAGGAAATTTACAATGTTTTTGGTTCACAGGAAAAGATAATGAATTCAGGTTTGAAAATGTTGAATTTGGGATGTAATATACCAAATATCTAATGAGGAGTTGATGATTTAGGACTAGAATTTGGGAGGGACTCTAGAACTAGATATATAGAAATGGAAGTCATCTTCATAGGGATGTAGTCATTCACAGAAAGTATAGAGATTAAAAAAGGCGGGGGGAACTGAGGAGATCCTTGGAGAAATAGGAGTTGGGAAATCACAGATTTAGACAAAAAATGTGCAAATCTGAAATGAAGTGATGGCAGAAGATGTTTTGAATTTTGGAATGGTCATATCTATCATAATTTTACTTAAACTTATTATCTGGTTAAAAGATTACAAATATCTTAAGGGTGAGGTGGTATTTTCATAGTATCTAAATTTAGGGGCTCTAATAGAGCCAAAAGGAATCTGGGAGGTTGTCTGGCCCAGCTCCCTCCGTTTGGATACAGTTTACTCTGCCTAGTCATTTACTGAGAGTGTCTATCTGCTAGTATAATTTAGCTCCATACCTCATTTATACCTGATGTATTTGTATATTTAAGTGCATATTTAATCCACTATATTTGAGAAATTTGAGTTTCTAGAATTTATACCAATAGAGTTCAAATTTCTGCAATTTCTACTGAAATGAAAAGGCTGGATTTTATTGTCTGAGGACCAGGCTAGCTAAGTTAAGAGAGATCCATCATTGGAGGACTGGTCAATTGATGATGACTGATTTGACCACAGAAAATCATCAACAGAATTTATGAAGGTACACTTATTTATTATATTTATTAATACTATACCACAAAGTCATAATCTTTGAAGTGCTGAAGTATATCATATAACTGGAAAGAGTTTACTTCTGAGTAAAAGATGACCTCTAAGGGCTTTAAGGTATGAAAAGCACTTCATATATGTTAGCTCATTTGATCCTTATAAGAGCCTGTAACTATGATGCTATTATTATTCCTATTTTGCAACTGGTGAAACTGAGACATGGAAATAACTTAAGATTATATAATTTATTAGTGGGATTTTTTTGATCATTTAATAAAATCTGTACATTTTATGACTTATTTTTTTAACCACTAGAAAAAAGTGTGGTTCCAGGAGCAGATTGATTCTATTTTTTCTGTAGCAGCCTTGATAATAATGGAAGAACACATCAATAGCAAGCTGGTCAACTGATGAAATTTTTTTGGCTATGGTAATACATGAAACAAATAAAAAATAAAAATGACTTCCAATCCTATTCAGCCTCTTTTATATTTCAGAAAAAGGGATAGAAACCGATCAGAATCATATTTTTTTCCAATTGTTAACAAACTTTAAAGAAAAAGACATGGGCATATCACATGGCAAGAATGTGACATGAGATGGTGGCTCTCCAGAATGCTTTGCTGGTACCATCTTGATGCTGGGAGAAATCTAGAAAAGCCTCTGATATGTTGGGTGGACCTTCCCTTACTTTGAATAGTGACTTTGGGTAGGTATGGACACAGTATGGTAAACATGGATGGATTGTAATATGAATTCCTAAACTGATAAGATCATAAATCTTTTTAAATAATTTAGGAAATACTGAAAAGAGAAAAGGTTAAAATTTGTAACCTACAGTGAATTAGACCTCAATTCCACCCCCTTCCCCATCCCATAATAATAAAAGGATAGTTATTGAATATCTAGAAAGAGAAATAGTGATCACAAAGACTTGAACAATTTAATCAAGAATAGATCATAGCAGACTAACCTTATTTCCTCTTTTTAATAGGGTTATTAGATCTGTAGACAGTCATAGTATGCCAATATTTCAGCAAAGCATCTGACAGTCTCTTATGTTATCCTTTTAGATAAAATAGATGTGAACTAAATGAGTATAACTATGAATGGAAGTGAAGACTTCTCATAAGGATGTGGCCTTGATCTATACCTTAATTGTGACTTGAGATTTTGCAATAGCAAGTTGAGCTATAGCTAAAAGCTGCAGATATTCCATTATCTTAGATAAACATATATCTCTCCCTCCTCCCCCCAGTGAGAACTCTATGTGGACCATAACATAGTATTTTCACTCTTTTTGTTATTGTTTGCTTGAATTTTGTTTTCTTTCTTTTTTTTCCTTTTTGATTTGATTTTTTTGTGCAACTTGATATTTGTGGAAATATGTATAGAAGAATTGCAAACGTTTAACATATATTGGATTACCTGCTGACTAGGGGAGTGAGTGGGGAAGGGAGAGTTGGACAGAGGTTAAATGATTTATTCAGAGGCACATATCTTTTAAGTATCTAAGATGGAATTTGAACTCAGATTTTTCTGACTCTAAGTGCAGTTCTCTATTTGCTTTTCTATCTGCATATGATCATTTTGGAAAAGTCTACAATTACAGATCCTTATGATAACAGTAAGTGGGAAGCAGAGATTCCATTTGCATGGAAAGCTTGAAACTAAAGATCAATTTCTTGCTTACTACAATTGAAGGCAAATGTGTTTGGAAAAGATTTCCCAGTAGCAAATGCTATTCTTGGGAGCCTCCAATATAAGGGAGGAAAAAGAGGGAGGTGACAAGGAAAAGAGGTAAAAAATTAATATGTTTTATAAGAGATCAGAATTATTCTAGGTCTTTTTGAGGATATGTAGTCAGGTAGATTTTTCTCCCGTTCCAGAGAGTCAATATATCAATCAAATGGACTATACTATTGGCTCTGGTCAATGTTTCTGACACCTCACTTTCATCTTGAGAGCAGGGATTTCAACACAAAGAATGTCACAATCCAGAGCACATTGCTAATTGTAGGCTTTTCAATTCTTTAAGACCTTGACCACTTTTCAGTGAGAATATTTGCCTGTGTTCCAGCTTCCTAATACAGGGGCAGTAGCATTTTCCTTCCAGATGGAGGTTGTAAAGAAAGGATAACATGGAAACAGTGACCTACATTAATATAGTACTACCCTCTCCATATTTCAGGCTGGAAACATGTTGGGGGTACATTGGAATTATATATGTGAGAAACTGGGGGAAATACAGGGAGTGGGGGGAGGGGATAAGTCCATGAGCCCAATTTTCAGAGAAAGCACAGCAGTTCCTGTCAACTGAAAGAAACGTTTCATGCACATGGTAGGTCAGAATGTTATTTTTATAATCCAAACCACCTGGTCTCATCCCCCTTTTCCCCCCACCTCCCATGCTATTTCTACACACATACATTGAAGACAGTCCCTGGTAACTATTACAAAACCACGTGGGTCTCTTTTTCTTTTCTTTTTTAAACTTAAGGTGAAGACAAGATGAATTGACTAGGATTTGAGATCTTGGTTTATTTTTACAGTTGTTTTCTTACCCTTTGATATAAAAGGGCTCAGTCTGATTGAGCCAAATGCTTGAGTGCAGAAGTTTTCACACAAAGCAGATAGTGGGAAGAGGGGTGTGTGTGTGTGTGTGTGTGTGTGTGTGTGTGTGTGTGTGTGACACACAGAAAGAGATAGAGACAGAGATAGAGAGAAACAAAGAGACAGAGAGACAGAGAAAGACAGACAGAGACAGATAGAGACAGAGAGACAGAGAGAGACAGAGAGACAGGGAGAGAGAAGATATTGAAACAGGGAGCGGGAGGAATGCTGCTTTATTTCCAGTTCAGTGGCCAGAGTCCCCTAAAACTGGTGAACTGGAGAAGTGGAATCCTCCTATGGAGTTAGCCCTAAGCCCCTATTCAGTATGGGGCCTATTTTTCCCTCAAGCTTTTCTTTCATTGCACCCCACTGTTCTATTTGGAAGCAAAGCTACTCTATTCACTTTACTTGATAAGAAAAGATTAGCCTAAAGTGGCTAGAGGGGGTGGGGAATGAAATATTCTCTTTTAAAAAAACAAGTCAGACTACCAATTTCACTGGACCGGCCACTCATTAGAGCTGCCAATTAGCCTATACACGACTTTCAAATGTTGAGGGAATAAACCAGACTGCTCTCCATCTTTGTGTCTCATTAACTGCAGAACAGCATGCTTTCCTGTGGAGATTTCCACCAGGAAATGCCTCCCCTAGCAGAAATGTTACATTATACAGCATGTTGCCAGTCAAAGTAAAGGTATCCCAAGTGCACAGACAGGGAAGTGGTCATGGGTGATTTCAAGGAGAAAACTTGGCATTAAAACAATATGAGAACTGGGCTACACTCCTCAAAATGTGTAGCAACATGATTGGAGTCTCTTCTTGGGATATGGAATGTTTAAACCAGGAATTATTCAATAATTCATTGAAAAATAAAGCATCAAAATGCTATTTAGTCAAGTCTACAAATCATCTTTTATATAATCAAATTTTCTCTTAGCCATGCCTCTCCTGGGAAGAACTTAAACTTATAAACTCAGTTTATTGTGATTTAAGTAGATTCTTAATTCACTGGTCACTGAGAATAATCATCCCATGTATATAAGCATATGTTTTCCATCTATAGCGTCATCATTGCCTTAGGTAACTTGTTCCTTAAAACCAAGTTTCTGTCTTATTAAGAGACATGTCTTTTAGTTAGGTCTCTTTCTCTTTCCTTTTTAGGACTCGGGGGAAATGATGGTTGAGCTAGGAATGCTAGATGGTTTGGGAGCTAGGAATCAAAGACTGCTAAAGAAAATAATCACCTGTAAGAATCTTGGCTTTGAATGGAGCTTATTAGGGCAATCCCCTTCTCTGGGCTTCAATTAGCTCATTTGTTAACAACAACAAAAAAAGAACTAGTTCTTTTTCCTATTACCAAATTCGTAAATCAATGGGTTTTTAAACTTTTTGGTCTCAGGACCCCTTTACACTTTCAAAAATTATTGAGGACCCCCGAAGAGTTTTTATTTATGGATGATATTTTTGACATTTACCATATTAAAAGTTAAAGTATTTTAGTATTATTATGAAAATAATTATGACCTTGAGAAGACCTTGAAGGGTCTCTGCACCCTTGGTCATCCTGGGACCATACTTTGAAAACTGCTCTCCTAGACTGTAATTATTAAACACAAAACTTGGGATTAAAGCTAAAATAATCCTCCAATGTGATTCTTTTCAGCTGTGAGGTAATTCAGGTCAGTTCCAATGGTCTTGTGATGAAGAGAGCCTTCTGCACCCAAGAGAAAGGACTGTGGGGACTGAGTGTGGATCACAGTATTTTTCACTTTTTTTGTGTGGTTGTTTGCTTGCTTTTTGTTTTCTTTCTCATTTTTTTCCCTTTTTGATTTGATTTTTCTTGTGCAGCATGATAATTGTGAAAATATGTGTAGAGGAACACATGTTTAACATATGTTGGATTATCTTGCTGTTTAGGCAAAGGGAAGGAGTAAAGGAGGGAGAAAATTTTGGAACACAAGGTTTTGAAAAGGTTAATGTTGAAATTTATTTATGCATATGTTTCAAAAATAAGAAGCTTTAATAAAAATAAAATAGAATATTCCTCCACACAGCTGGATACTTGGAAACATCCAGAAAACTGGCTGAAATCTTCAGTTTTGATCCTCATAAATGTTTTTGCAGGATAATGGATAGAGTCCCATCTTTGATTCACACTGGCAGTGTCATTTGAAAAAGTCACTTAAACCTCTCTGTGTTGTAGACCTTTCCTGCTCCAGACCTTAGTTTCTTTACTTGTAAAATGAGGTGGTTGGAAGAGAAGACCTTAAAAGTTCTTTCTACTTCTAATAGTTTGAAAATTGGTACAGCATGTGCACTCTACCTAACTTTCCAGCACTAAAGCTGTTCATCATTTACATTTGTTTCCTAGAAAGCAAAGGAGCCTCTAAATTTTGCCAGTAACTGTAATGTCTCAATGATTAAGTACCTCCTACTTTTCACATAAATTGAGCCATTACTATACTACAGAATTATAGCCACAGGATGAACTTATTAATTCAAATTTATATTATAATTTTCTCATATAAATTGTACCTACTAATAATTATTCAAGGGAGTTTTTGCTGTTTTCCCTAAACAAGAGTAAAAATTCATTCATCTAAATCATCCCAGCAGACTTACTTGTAGAAGACCAGGCCACAGCTCTGAAAATAAAGGTTGAACCACAGAACTTTTAATCAAAATATAAAAGTTTCCAAAAATGAAGATAAAATACTTAATGACATTCCCTTTGGTACTGAAAACAAAAACATCTGCAGGAACAATGAATGGCTTTACTTCTGAGTTCAGCAAGAGGGGAGCCAGAAGCTGATCTGATGGCCCTTATGTTGGTCTTTTTGTAGTAAATGGAAATTACTGTACAGTTTTCATGGTCATGGTATGTGGTCAGGATGAGGGTGGGGATGAGGGAGCAGGCAGGGATTAGCTGCCCAGACAAAAATGGCATGAAGCAAATATAAGAATTTCTACTTAAGATCTTTGGTATCAGAAAATTCAATTTTTAAAAAATATGTTCGTATCTTAGATCTGTTAAGTTTTCCTTTATTTTTAATTATTCTGAAGCAAGAGGAAAAATTTTTAAAAGGGTAATTATTCACTTTCCCTTTTTGCTATAATGAGTTCTGAGAGCATATGATTCAATGAGATGGAGAACTACAAGACTTGGTGCTTCTTTGTCTTTCAGGGTTTTTTTATGGGAAGAAAGGGTTTGGGGAGTGTGGAGAGGTACTTAATTAATCTTTGCATACATTTACAATTTACATTAGAGTGTGAGATTTCCTTGTATAAGAACCAAAGTGTTTTAGTTTATTCTAGTTTTTTTTTTAACTGCTTTACTTAGATTAGTGACAAAACTAAAACCCATCTGCTCAGCCTCATACTCTTTCCCTAAAGAATGAATGGACAGAATTTCTCACAGCATTTAAACAACTGCTTGAGAAAGAAAGGGGATTAATTTCAATATCCATGCTAATATTCATCCCTCCAGTAAAATCACTTTGGCTTATTTGAACTAATGGAGGAGATATCTGAAGCTGAGTAGCACAACTGTTATCATACATACTGGTTCCTGCATGTCTCAATATAAAAATTAAGAAGCCATCATGAAATGCTTTGCAGTATAAAGGAGTGACATTTGATTATGTGAAAAGGCATTGTAGGAATGAGATTGTAGATTGTTATAGTCCAACTGCTGGCAAAAAAATAAGATGAAATGTTATATGGTGATAATGGCATTTAAGATGGTTTCTGATATACAAAGGAAAGCTTGAGATCACTGTTTTAGGAGATGATTTCTCTGTTTTCCTTTTCTACCTCATATTTCTGCTGCCAAGTGGGTAAAATGAGTCATTTGGACAGTTAACAATGAATGCTTAAAGCATTTCAGATTCATGAAATTCTGAGACATTTTAAGAAAAGATGTTAATCGTCCTCCTGAGAACTTTGTGAGAAAGATGATTTAAACATATGGAAAACAAGACTCTGAAGTAATCTTGGGACTCACAAAAAGACCTCCCCTCAGAAGAGTTTAGCTCTTGTACTTTAAAAAAATCATTTAAGACCATAACAAAGACATTCAATTACTTCCCAAGGGAGACCCTATCATTTTCGCAGAGATATTTGTGGGATTTGGAGGATGATTGGAGATTCTCAGGCTAACAAAATAAAAATAGGTGGAATATTCCCTTAAATACACTCAAAGTACATAGTGTTGAGCTGTTGATGCATCCAATATTCATGACAAACTATAGCATAACAATGTGTGTATTCATTTTATATGAACAGATGTTCATGCACACAATGTGTGCATACCTATATATTATTTAATATGTGTATCTTTTGTGGCCAACTTTTGCTTATAAATGATCGTGGGAGACAGGGTAAGTATGTATAAAAAAATCCATAGAGAATCATAAACTATCCTGTAGGCAATGTTTTCAGCCTCTTCAATCACAGCTGCTAACATGTAACAAAATTCACCTATTTAAATTTCACATTTTGCTCCCCATTTGTGGAGAGAAGTAATTGCTAGATGAAAAATCTAGACAAGCACCTCTTGATTATCTTCATTTATAGATGAACTCAAATGGGCTTTTAAAGCACTTCTACTTGGTTTTGGACTGCAATTTGTTTTAGTGGAGGTGGGGTAAGGGAGGCAATAGATTTTTCTTCATAACTAAGTTAAACCCAGGGGAAACCGTACCATAGGTTTGCATTCTCAGAGAATGGTTTTGGGACAGCAGAGTAAGATAGCCTATGATTAAAAACATGCTGTGGCTAACCACTGTTCTTTACTTATCCAGACTCAATAGTTTTAGACCCATCAAAGTTTGTTATTGAGTCATTTCAGTGGTGCCCAATTTTTCATGATCCCATTTGGGTTTTTTTTGGCAAAGACACTGGAGTGGCTTGCCATTTCCTTCTCCAGATCATTTACTAGCTTAGAAAACCAAGGCAAACAGGGTAGTGAAGTGACTTGCCCAGAGTCACACAACTAATGTCTGAACCCAGTGTTGAACTTAAGATGAGTCTTTCTGGCTCCTAGTCTGGCATTCTGTCCACTGTGTCATGTAGCTGCTACCTAGACATGAAGGTTTACTTGACTATGTTCTTGAACTCCTCCTCTGAACCTCAATAGCAATGGAAACTGTCTGCACTGAAAAACTCAAAACTTATATGTATTACTTGGTATCATTTGTTGTTGAATCATTAAATGAGACTTACAAAATTGGAAGTTACCTAACAATTCATCTTCTACCAAAAATTAGAAATTCCCTCTATAATATGCTTGAATCTTCTTTATATCACTGAGGATCTGTTTGAACGTTTCCAGTGATGGAAAGCTCAAAAATAATGGGGAAGATATTCTAGTACTAACTTTTAGAAGTCTTTTTCTTATTGAGATATAGCCTATTTCCTACGCTTCGTAATTTCCTTGTTCTGTTCCCTGGAGCTGTAGAGAATATTTTTCAATTGACAGATTTTCAGATATCTGAAAATAACTATTGTGTCTCCCATTTGCCTTTACTTCTATCATCTGCAGTTTCGGGAGCCATTTTTTCTTTCTTTCTTTCTTTCTTTTTTTTTTTGCTGAGGCAATTGGGGTTAAGTGACTTGCCCAGGGTAACACAACTAGGGAGTCTTAAGTGTCTGAGGCTACATTTGAACTCAGGTCCTCCTGACTTCAAGGCTGGTGCTCTGTCCACTGTGCCACCTAGCTGCCCCATTTTTTTCTTTTAATTGAAGCTTTTTATTTTCAAAACATATGCAAGAATACTTTTTCATCTTTGACTCTTGCAAAACCTGGTGTTCCAATTTCTCTCTTCCCCACCCTCTCTCCTAGATGGCAAGTAATCCAATATATGTTAAACATGGTAAAAAATATATGTAAATCCAATATAGGCATACATATTTATACAATTATCTTGCTGTACAAGAAGAATCACATCAACAAGAAAAAAATGAGAAAGAAAATAAAATTCAAGCGAACAACAAGAAAAAGAGGGAGAATGTTATGTTGTGATCTACACTCAGTTCCCACAGTCCTCTCTCTGGGTGTAGATGTTTCTCATCATCACAAGATCACTGGAACTGGCCAGAATCATCTCATTGTTAAGAAGAGCTACATCCATCTCCATTGCCATGTACAATGAATCTACTCATTTCACTTAGCATCAGTTCTTAGAGAGAGAGCATCTCTCTCCAGACCTCTCTAAAATCATCTTGCTGATCATTTCTTATAGAATAATAATATTCCATAACATTCATATACCACATCTTATTCTAGCCATTATCCAACTGATGAGCATCCACTCAGTTTCCAGTTTCTTGCCACTGCAAAAAGGGCTGCCACAAACATTTTTGCACATTTAGGTCCTTTTCCTCAGGAGCCATTTTTCATAGGACATTGTTCCAGAATTTTGAAAATCATGGGTTTCCATGATCACCATCCTGGCCACCCTTTTATAATTAACTCTTTTTACTGATGACATCAGGGAGAAAAAAGTCTTTAATAGTTTAGTTTTCTGGTTCTTCATTAAAGATTGTAATTCTTCTAGTTTCCTATTTTAATCACATTTAATAACATTAACACTCATCATCTTAAGAGTCAAAATTACAGACTAGCACCTTATGTAGTGAAAAAGCCTTGGAGAGAGAATTAGGAAGCTGGGCTCTGGTCCTCAGTTAAGTCATTGTAAGACAAGATACATATCAAGATTTGATGCAGAAGGATTTTTATGTCCTCATCTGTAGGGGAAAAAATAATTTCTAGTGTTCCTTCCAGCTCTGACATTCTAGGGTTTCAGGAAGTCTAATGTTAGGATCTAGTTGCCAGTGTGTCAACTAGAACTGGACACAGTATATTCTGGCCAGTGCAAAGTAGAGAGTGATTGAGCTTTATATTTCTATTAATGTGACATGAAATTGTATCAGCTTTTTCACCAATGATGCCAGATCCAAGCATATAATGAACTTGTGATAGATACTGGGTGGCACTCTACTTGAAAATCTTCAGGGTATTTACATCTTAAAAATAGGCAAGCACTGCAAATCAAAGTTTGATTGCTAACTATACTTAAGAAAGTGATGAAGGAAGTGTTAATGATGCAAATTGAATTTTTAAAATATGTCAGGCATACTTGTTTTGTAGGCATTGTTAACAGACATTGTTAAACACCATTGGCTTGTGGTCAGTCTAAACGCTAATTCTTTTTCACAAAAACAATTTGGTCTCCCCAATTCTCTTCTTGGTCAACTGATTATCTTGCATTTGCAAGATTACACACTTTTGTCTTTCTCCAATTTTGTCTTGTTGCTATTGGTTCAGCATTTCAATCTATTAATAATATCTTTTCAAATTTTGATTCTGTCATTTAGCATGTTAGCTATGCTTTCTAACTTTGTGGCATTTGAAATCTTGATATACACTGCTTTATTGTTTCATTGTTAATTATAATATTGAACATGTCAGTTCTTTAAGAGTATACATCATGTTTTATCATTCTTCTGTGCCTAGTATAGAATTCAAATGCTCACTAATTGATCATCTATATGAAGCATCACATGCCATTCGGCTGGTTAGTAATTTCAATCATCTGACTCTCCATGACCCCATTTGGGTTTTCTTGGTAAAGATACTGGAATAGTTTGCCATTTCCTTCCCCAGTTCATTTTATAGATGAGGAAACTGACTTGCTCAAGGTCACAGAGCTCGTAAGATTCTGAAGCCATATTTTAACTCAGATGTTCTTAATTCCAGGCCCAATACTTCATCTACTGAATTATTTACCTGCCCTATATATTGGATTATAATGTAGATTAAATAAAAGCAAAGAGTTATATGAGGCAAGACAATATAGTAGAAAGTTATAGGAGGCAAAGGAATATAGTGGAAAGATCATTAGCCTGTAATCAGAAGAAATGGGTCCAAATCCTGCCTCTGATGTTTTAAACCTGTAGGAAAATCATTTAACTTCCCTGGATCTCTGTTTCCTTATTATTAAATGAGAGAGATGGACTTGATGGTGCTTAAGGTACCTTCCTGCTCCAGATCTCTGATACTATATAATGCTTTAAGGTCTGCTGAGTAAATTGCATGCATTATTTCATTTTAACTTTATAACAATTCCATGAGGTAGGTATAATTATTCCCATCTTACAGATGAGACTCAAAGAGGTTGGCACATGCCTGTATTCACATAGCGAGAAAATGTTGGAGGTTAAGACTTGAACAAATTTTATTTTATTTACTACACTTCACACTACTTCTCATATCCCTAATGTAAATATGTATGGTGCATAATTTTCATTTTATTACATAGAAAGACAATAATGTTTTTTTAAAATATACTTGTCTTCTGATATCAGTATTAAAGAGGGTCTTACCCTATTATAATGGAAATATCTTATGGACAAATAGATTAGCACTTACCTGGAAATTACCAAAACAGCTTCCTCCAGGGAGGGTGACATAACTTACAAATGGAGGCCCAGGAGATGGCAAAGACTCATATACCACCAAACCTTCACTTGGGAACACAGCTCTCTGCTGTTGTTTGCTTTCCCAAAATTCCTGCAGCATTGATACAACATTCACTGGGAAGACAAACAAAACAAAACAAAACATTTTTAGGAATATCTTCTTAAACACTGATTTTATTTCCTACAAAATTTCAGTTAGAAAGGACTGAGAAGGTTTTCTATTCCAACCTGTTTAACCCAAGAATACTTCCCCTCTCCCCCATCCCCCCCACCTTCCGGCAATTAGGGTTAAATGACTTGCCCAGGGTCACACAGCTAGGAATTGTTAAGTGTCTGAGGTCAAATTTGAACTCAGGTCCTCCTGACTTCAGGGCTGGTGCTCTATCCACTGGGCCACCTAGAGCTGTCCCTATGATGGTTTTTTTTTTTAAAGCCTGGGGTTTGGGGAGCTGTATTTCAAGAAATTCATAAATGGTAACTGCACAGGACAAAAAGTAAATTGTCCCAACTTTTTGAAAAAAAATTAAGGGTCACAAACTAATTAAAACAAAAATTAAAAATAATATGGCCCCAAATCACAAAATATAAAATATGTGACCAAAAATTACATTTCTATGGACAGACCACCCACATGTAAGGATATGGCACCTCAAGTGGAGAGACAGATCACATATTGTTGAAAGAAAGAGGAGAAGAAGGAGAAGGAAGAATAATTTAAAAAATTCATTCCTGTCAGTCCTGAAGGACTTTGGCAGTGTTCTATCCACTTAAGCTTTCCAATTCTTGTCATCATTTGTCCACCCCTCTATGGGTGTTCTACCCCCATGGAGCCTAGCTTTCATATTTCCAAGGAAGCAACTAGTTAATGTGAGAAGCAAATCTGTGCCCGTGTATGGATAGCATCCCTTCATTAAGGAACTAATGCTTTTTTTTTTAAACCTTCTAGGTTAACACTGTTTATGTAAACAGTGGACTTGTGGAAGTAATGCCATGCTAACTATTAGACAGACTATTCAGTTTGTCTAACTCTGAGATTTTAATGATGAAATCTGCAAGGCACATAGGAGGGTCCTTGGTGTCTAATGTAGTTCTACCAACAGTTTACACCAACAGTAAATGTTGTTTCTAGAAGCCTATTAGGCCCCTTGACCATGTAGCTAGATATTTCACTTTTTAATTTACCACAGAATTCACTATAGTAATTTAATTTATTATACTTTTTTTGATTTTGTTATTCTAAACTTGATAATCATCATCAAAAATGAGTATTGGTTTGTGCAAAATATTTCCTGGGTAGCAAATCTCTTTTTCATTTGGCTTAAAAAAAAAAAAAAAGGATATAATGTTACTTTCAAAACTGTCCTGCTTATCTATGTTTAATTCTGAACTTTCTTCTGTTCTTTACATTTTTAAATTTAAATGCTTCAATGATCTTTTTTTCTTCTTTTTCCTTTTTGGTAATGCTATCTTTAGATTCTCCTTCCTCCCTAAAAGTTCTTCCCTCACCCAAATTAAAAAAAAAAAGAAATACACAATCATTGTAACAAATAGACATCATCAATCAAGCAATGATGTTCATTTACTATGCCAGAAAATGTTTTATTCTGAAATCTTGATTCTATCAAGAGATAGAATTCTCTATGAGTAAAAGGGTATCATACTTTATCATTCATTGTTTCTCTGGATTCATGGTTGGTCATTGCTTTGGACAGAGTTCTTTAATCTTTCAAAGATGATTTTCTTTACAATGTGTAACTTTTTTTCCTAATTTTGTTCACTTCATTCTGCATCAGTTCAAATAAGTATTTCTAGGCTTTTCTGAATTCCTTCTTTTGTCTTCCTTATTGTTCAAGAGTATTCTATCATATCATATATATTATACCATAATTTATTCAATAGTTCCTTAATTTATGGACACCCCTTAAGTTTCCGGTTTTTTTGTACCATAAAAAGTGTTGTGACTGTGTATATTTTTGTACATATGGGCTCTTCTTTAATTTCTTTGACGAATATATCTAGTAGTGTTATCACTGGGTCAAAGGGTATGTACATTTTAGTTAATTATAGTTCTTCCAAATTCCTTTCCAGAATGGTGAGACCCATTCACAGCTCAATAGTGCATTCCTATGCTTGTTCTTCCATAGCCCCCCTCCATCAAATGTCATTTTTCTTTTTTTGCTATCTTCTGTCAATGTGATGGATTGTTTCAATTTGCATTTCTAATGTGATTAGTCAGTTAGATCATTTTTCCATATCATTTTTGGATTTCCCTTGAGAACTGCCTGTTTATATCCTTTGACTTTTTATCCATTGGAGAGTGGGAAAATTAAAAAAAGAATGAGGGTCCTAGCTATTGAAAGACAATATATAATGTGAGAAAAAGAGATGGATTCTTCCTATTATGTGTATAAATAGGGTTCTTTTGTTGGAATCTATCCTATTGAAATGAATTCCTTTTGTAATTTTTATTGATTACATTCTAAAGCATGGATGGCTAGAGCTGTGCAGACAAAAAGTCAGCTGTCACTGTATGCTTTTTCATTTTGGCCAGGCTAGATAATGTTTCTTTTAAAAATCTTTGGTTTTCTAACATCCTGGGAAGATGAAAGTTGAATATGTAGAAAATGTTTTAAAGAAGCCAATTTAGTCATCTCCCAACAAAAGTGAGATTATCCTAACCCCATTTCATAATTCTCCCTTCTAGTCATAATGACATGTTGGCAGAGAGGAGAACTTGGAGGCAATTGCAATAGGTATACTTTTTCAAGTCAGTTCTCTGTGACAAAACTTTTCATTTATGCTTCTCTAGTGAATCTCTTTCATTTCCCAGGTCTGATAAAGTATTTATAAAATGCTTTAATATGTGTAGAGTGATGTGCAAATATTATCTTATTTTATCCTAACAATAGCCTTAGGAATTAGGTGCTATTGTCATCTTCATTTTATAGATGAGGAAACTAAGGCAGACAGAAGTTAAGGTTCACACAACTAGTATCAGATCATGGATTTGAACTTAGAAGTTTTCCTAACCTGAAGTCTGGCCCTCTGTCCCTTAAATGGACCTACATAACACAAGATAAATACAAAGGATGAAGAGGTTACAAAAGCTTGGTGCTTGTTGATTTCTCATTATCTCAGGGTTAAATTGAATCATGAAAAACCCAATATTTAATTGATTAGGCTGTTATCTTACAAAGAAATATGGCACACCTTGCTTATTCTTAGGAAATGTGTATGATGTCAAGAAAACTGTGTGTCTGTAACTTATAACATTGTACCACTGCTTTATTGAAACAAAATTAGGATAAGATACATTCTAAAAGAAATTAGATGAGGAACATTTTTCACACAGTTAACTGCCATAACTATCTATCAATCTATGTATCAATTTATATGTATACCTATGTATGTATGTATGATGAATCTCAAATATCTATTTATACTTTATATGGAATTTATCTCCAAAAATATTGATTTTTTTATTAAATTCTAAATGCTTGACTTTAATTTGAGAATTCAAAAAAGAGGAATTAAAAATAGTAATGGAACAAAATAGCTTAAAAATCTATTTCATTTAAAATTGGAAGAAAAAATCAAGATAAATATAAGAATAAATACTACCATAGAGACCATTAGAAAATGATTATTACATTCTATCAGAATACCTTTTTCATTTATTTTGCATGATTGATTTTCAATATTATTATACTTAGTGTGACAATTATATGTGTCAAAGATTTGAATTCTGGGGAATTAAAAAAAATTAACTTTGATAAGAGCAGCGAGGTAACTCAATGGATAGAGTTCTGGGTTTGAAGGCAGAAAGACTTGAGTTCAAATTTGGACTCACTGTGTGGCCCTGGGAAATGAGCTGGAGAAGGAAATGACAAAACACTCCAGTGTCTTCATCAAGAAAACTCTAAATGAGGTCTTGAAGAATCTGAAATAACTGAACAACACCAAACATCTTGATGAACTAGTATTTGAAGCATTGTATTCGTTAGTCTTTCTAAAAGTAGAGCAATAAATCTTAGCCTCAAAAAAAATTTGGTGTGGGGATAATAATATTTGTAGAGTATTATGAAGAGTTATAAGAGAAACTGAAATATCAGTGCCTGGCAAGCAGATGCAACAAAACAAATGCAACTACAGTAAAATTTTGTTTTAACATTTTTTATTAGTATGTAGATATAGAAAAACTTAAGATTAGATCAAGTCTCGTACAACACAACTCCAAATCCTACAAATCTAATTAGTATATAATACAACTGTCATTCTATTCTCATAATAGTAACATTATAAGAATATTCCCTTGTATTTTAATATAAACAAGTTAAGTTCTTGGTAATAAATGTTATCCCCAGAAATTTCAGTGTTTTTAGGGATGGCTGCAACTAAATAGTACACCAAATTAAAGAGCTTTTATAAATGGGCTCTATGCTCTAAGCAATCAGAGTTAATTTTAAGTATGAATACAATGAGGAGTTTTTGTGGTGAAAGCATGAAATTTTGATAACATAAATATGTGGGGTTTTATTTGAAGAAGCAAATCTAATTATTTTGATTATTTCAAGTTGTATTAGTACTATTATAATATCGGTTGAAAGAAAAATGAGCTTTTCAATTGATTTGAAAAGTACTCTCCCTGCTTTGTTCCTCTACTTCTGGTTCCCTATTCTAGAACCAAGAATTATCCAGGGCAGCTAAGCCATATACTTTTGGTTGATATTCTTATCCAATTCAAGATGAAAGAGGGAGACAGTTTTTTTTTAAACACATCTTCCTATTAGTCATGTTGTAAAAGAAGAAACAGAACAAAAGGGGAAAGCCACAAAAAAAAAAAAACACACACACACACACACACTAAAAATGAAAATAGTGTACTTCAATCTGCATTCAGACTCCATAGTTCTTTCTCTGGAAGTGGAAAGAATTTTTCCTCCGGGAGTCTCTTGGAATTGTCTTAAGTAATTGCATTGCTAAGAAGACCTAAGTCAATCATAGTTGACCATAACACAATGTTACTGTTACTGTTACAATGTTCAGGGAGGTAGTCTTTCAAAAAAAAATAATAATCACAGAAAAGGGGGAGGTAGTAACAAGATATATGATGCTGCCCATGCCAGGTAATCTTTTTATGAGATAAGTGTAAGCCTTTGAGTGAATTAAATCAATTGAGTGGAATAGTCTGAGTTCAGTGAGTCCTAAAAAAAGGCTGGAAAGAAGAACCCAGCTTTTGATGAGACTTGTAGAATGGGAGACAAGATCTTTGAGAAGATCTGGGAAGCAGTGAGAACAGAAGTTCAGGCTGAGGCAGCGTCCAGGGAGCAAGGCTGTTTAGGCAGGCTAGACATGAGGAATGTTGGTACGGAAGTTGTATTGCTGAAACCTACTCAGACTATAGACTCAAGCACATAATCTTGTGTCTTCTTTCCTCCCTCAGTTGTCTTCCTCGAAATCTAAGCTTTTTTTTCTGGGTATTGGAGAGTCTGTTTACCTTTCTTTGTTTCAAATGTTTACTTTTTCTTTATAAACAATGTTAACCTCAGGGCTTCCTTGGACTGGCTGTACTTACAGGAAATAAGACTATTGAGTAGAAAGCATCATAGAAAAGAGGGAGAGATTGGGCTAACACTGATTTGTTTTTGCCAGGACACTGTCTCTGAGTGGGGCCTCAAGGCCAAGGAAAAGAAAAGATATAATAAAATTATAGCTCCTTTGATATAACTATCCAGAACCAAGGAGCTTTTTTTAAAAATCAGGAAACCAATCTAGGAGTTATAATAATAATAACTAATATTTGTATAGTGCCTACTATTGATCCTCATAACATCCCTGGGGAGAAGGTGCTATTGTCACTTCCATTTTACATTTAAAGAAACAGATTAAGTGACTTGCCCAGGGTTATACAGCAAATAAGTGTGTAAGATTGATTGAACTTAAGTCTCTGATTCCAGAATGGCATTCTATCCATTGTATCATCTAGCTGCCTAAGGTGGAAAGATTTAAAGGGATAATCTTATTCAATGTGCTATTCCACCACTGTCACATATAAGCATAAATGTATCTATATCTATACATATTGATACACATACATATACACACATATTATATATGCATTTCTGCACATATAAATGTGTGTCTTTTATGTATATATGTATGTATTTACACAGATATATATTTAAACTTTAATTTTGTATGTATATGTGTATATATATAACTCAAATGTGTATTTATATACATAAATTATATATGTTTAACTTTTATTTTTAATTTATGAAGTAGCATAAGCATTTCCATAACATTGGAGTTTTAAAAAGTTGGGAACTTAACCAAATAAATGGTCTATTATTATATTGCTGCAGGTTTTTTTAAAAGCCATAGTTTGACCACATATGTTGTATGAAATGAATGAAATGACCCTGAGGACCTAAAGAAACTGCAAATCATGTCATGTTGACTTATTTACAGAGGACTGGAGACTTGCAATTTTTGAAAAAAAATCTCAGTCCCCCCCTGGAGACAGAAGTAACAACCCATATTTATATAGTGCTCTCTTTATTTAATAAAACTTGTTTATTGATTGATTGATTTCCTAAAAGTACCACATAACCAATTGAGATGGGTGCCCCTGAATTTTCATCTAAGTTACTTATAACCAAATAAACCTGTAGCAAAGTCAATTTTCAAATTCTTCTGATTCCCAGGAGATAAGGATAACTCTTTACTTTAAAAAGTTATATGGTTTAGCATTTGAAGTATTCAAAATCCTTCTCATCACAATCCTTCTCATAACTGTCAACGTATAAAAACTAAATGTAATATTTTATACTAATAATAGTAATTACTGTGTTATAGTGATATTAATATTATTTATTATTATTAACTTGTTAATAAAATAACATTATATTATATTAATAATAATATTAATACTAACAGTATTCACACTACTCACTAGTTTTTGGTATAATTGAAAACAATGGGCATTTAACAGTGAAGGACTCAGTCTTCCTGGAAGCCTAATGGCTATTGATTATACCAGATTATAAGCATTTTAAAAATAAAAACTATAAAAATGTTTTGTGTTTCTAGAAATCCTATATAAATCCTATTTAAGTGTAGAAACATGATATCATAACTGTGGATATACTTTCATGAGGAAAACTTAATTGCTTGAGCTAGCTAAATAATTCTGTTAGTTTTATTGTTACTAAGACTTACATTAAAGCCCTAAGGGAATGCCTCATTATAGCATGGAAATGACTTTTGAATGTGTTCTTCAAGGTCAGATGGATAGAGGATAAGCTCTGACTAGTCCAAGCAAATTAAAAAGGATTGGAGTTTGGGAAGATCGGCTAAGTTAAGTTTGAAGACATCACCAGGATTGATTGTTTTAGGGTAATGACTTTCTCAAGTCACTATAGTTATCAAAGACTATTTAGTTATAAAAGGGTGACTATCTTTTCTGAAAGAAATATTCAGGATTGATGAAATCAATTATTGAAGTCTTAATGGAATATTGGGCATTAGACAGATCTTTGTAGCAGATTAATTCTTTCTCAATCCTTTTGTAAATGTCTTGAGAAGAGGACAATGCCCTTCACTAAAATGCTTTGAAAGAAAGCACGGAGGTAACACAGGGAATAGAGTACTAGGCTTGGAGTCTGGAAGACTTTAGTTCAAATCCAGTCTCAGTGTAACACTGGGCAAATAATTTAATCTCTGTTTGCTTCAATTTCCTCAACTGTAAAATGGAGAGAATTAGTATCTACTTCCCAAAGTTGTGAGGATCAAGTGAGATAATACTAACCTGCTTAGCATAGTACCTAGAACATAGTAAGGTCCTCCCTCCACCCCATCCCCCAAAATTGTAATGTGAAGCCATCTGCACTGAAATAAAGTTAGTAGCCTTCTTTGCTAACAAATAAAATGCTAATCCAAAAAGCCTTCCTGGATCCACTCCATAACTCAATTCTTTAAATATGTATTAAACACCTACTACATATAAGGAAGACATTGGGAGAAGTATTGAGGACAGTGATTTGGCTCCTACCTTCAAAGAATTTACATTCCACTAGAGTAGTAGAGAAGTGGAGTGGAACCATATATAATGAAAAATAGAGAGTCATTAAGCTGAAGAAAATATTCAATGAAAATTTGAGGAGAAATAGAATAGTTTTTATCACAAAAAAATCATGCTTCTAAGCTCACTGTATTTTGTGTCTTTCAGACACTTTTTAGATTTTACTTTGTTATAAGTATTTGGGTCAATGTCTTAGCTCCCTTACTAGATCGTTTTAATTCCTTGGTGTCTGCTTCTATGTTTTATTCATCTCTGTATTTCCCCCAGAACTTAACAAAATAATCTTTACATAGAAGGTATTCAATAAGTCTTTTGAGGCATGTTTGGATAAATGGATACAAAGCAAAGAGTATTACTACTGATCCATCATTAGTGAGATATGTGCTTTGAATAGGAAACAGAATGAAAAGAACTGGATTCTAACCCTAATTTTCCCTTTAACTGTATGACTTTGGATTAATAGTTCATTATCTCTAGGTCTCAGTTTACTTATCTGTGAAATGGGCATAGATGGATCAAAGGATATAATGTATTTGAAAGGTTTTGTTAAACTTAATATTAAAATGCAACTTATCTGTAAGTGATATTTGAATGCAAAGCCTTCTATATTTAGTACAGTGTGCATGGAATTCCAGGTGTGGAAACTTTATCCACCTCTGTAGCTTGGCAACTCCTTTGTAATTTATAGTCTTAAAGAGTTGCCTAGGAAATTAAAAGGTTCAGTGATTTGCTCGTAGTCATACAACTAACACTAGAGAGAAAGCTTGCAGCTAAAATTTCCTGACTACAAAAAGTGTACTCTATTTGCTATGATCAGCTGCCTCTCACATAGTGTGTAATCAATTAACTGATGTTTGTTGAATAAATAATGTTTGCTAATTTTAATTTTATTTGGCTATATATAGCCAAATTTTAAATTTGTTTAAATTCTCTTTGGTAGGGCCCTTTGGTATGTTTGAGGGATACAAATGACCTATAAACATATTGTTCTGCAGTAATTTTATTTTGTTCTCTTAATGATAAAGAGGCAGAGATTCTTAACTCATACTTTACTGAAAAAAATGGGGTTCTCAATATTGACCTTCCTCTTCTTCCCAATTCTTTTTTTTTTTTCTTTGACAAGGCAATTGGGGTTGTGACTTACTGAGAGTCACATATCTAATAAGCATTAAGTGTCTAAGGTCATATTTGAACTTAGGTCTTCTTGAACTGGGGCTGTGCTCTATCTATTGTACCATCTAGCTGCCCCTTCTGCACCTCTAATTACCATTACATCATTTTGATCTATCCCTTTTTCACCCTCATACAAAGAAATGGCCCTTTTTCTTGCTAAGGCCAACTACTCTCCTTTTGCCCTTGCTCTTTGCTCTTTTCTCTTGTTTTCTCATTGGGCTTGTCCCTACAATCATGCTCTCTTTTCTTAATTCTCTTTCCTCTTTTTTTCGCTTTTTCTTCCTTCTTTCCTTTTTTCTTTCCTTCTTTTTCCTTCCTTCCCTTTCAATCCTCTTCCTTTTTCTTCCTTTCTTCCTTCTTTCCTCCCTTCCTTCTTTCTTTCCTTCCCCTCCTCCTTCCTTCCCCTCCTCCTTCCTTCTCCTCCTTCCTTCCTTCCTTCCTTCCTTCCTTCCTTCCTTCCTTCCTTCCTTCCTTCCTTCCTTCCTTCCTTCCTTCCTTCCTTCTTTTCAAATTGCCTTTCTTTATAATGTTTTAATCATTATATAAATCGTTCCCCTGGTTCTATTCATTTCACTCTTCACATTTCACCAAAAATTTATTTAGGCTTTTCTGAATCCATTTTTTTTTGTTGTTTCTCGGGGCTCAATAATATTCTATTATAGTTATATATCATAATTTGTTCAGATATCCCCCAATTGATGGATAACTCTCAATTTCCAGCCTTTTGGTACAAAAAAATGCTGCTATAAATATTTTTCTACACATGTATCTTTTTCCTTTTTCTTTCAACTCTTTGGCATATATGCCTGGTTGTGATATCTCTGGGCCAAAGATAACATTTAGTTTAGTGAGTTTTTCAATACAGTTCTAAATTATCCAGAATTGTGAGATTAATTCACAATTCTATTAACAGTAAATTCATATGTCTGTACTCTCACATCCCTTCCAAAAACACTTTTCCCTTTTGGGTTACCATTGTCAATCTGATGGATATGAGCTGGAATCTAGGTTGTTTGACCTGCATTTCTATTGTCATTAACAATTTGGACCATTTTCCCCCTTGTTTTTGATAGTTGACTTTTCTTCTTTTGAGAACTAGCCATATACTTACCAATATGTCTTTCTGACATTAAGAAAATGATGGATTTTGTAGTCACAGTCTGAAATGAGTGCCATAATACTATAACAACTATTCATCTTAGTGAAGTTTGGGGCTTTCCCCCCTTAAGGATAAGAGAAAATCGAATACATTCATAGGTAGTGGGGTAGAACCTAGAAGATAAGGGAAAAAATTGAAGATGAGAAAAAGGATGATTGATGGGACAATCTTCTGAAGGAGACAGGAGGAGATTTGATCAAGGTTACATATAACTTTGTAAAGGGCCTGGCCTTGGAAAGGAAAAGTGCCACCTCTTTTTTGAAGACTGATGTAAAAGAGGAGAAAAATGGGAGATGATGTCAAAGGGAAGATGAGATGAAGAGAGGGAAGAAGAAAAATTCCAGACCTAACAATCTCTATTTTCTCAGTAAAGTATGAGATGAGGAGGAGGTACTAGAGCAAAAGGTTACAAAGAGAAGATATGCAGAAGCTTCTGTGGTGAGATCATCAGTTAGAGAAAAATAAAAGAATGCTTTGCTGCAATGAGAACCCAGTGAAAAATTAGATAACATAAACTGATAGTGAACATAGGCAACAATTGTGGAGCTTTCTCCAGTTCTATTTAGCAACAAATATGTAAAAGCAAAGGAAGTAGATGGTGATATGAGAAATGCAAATAAAACTAAGAGATAATTCCTGCATTCTTGAAATTGATCTCTAATTTGGGATAATAAACCTAACTGTAAAAAATAATAATTGTTGTGTGGTACCCAACTCTTTTTGTGAGCCTGGAACCATACTTTCCATGGAATTTTCTCTTGACAAAAATATTGGAGTGGTTTGCCATTGCCATTTCCTTCTCCAATAGATTAAAAGAAACAGAGTTAAGTGACTGGCACAAAGTCACATAACTAGTGTCTTAGACTAAATTTAAACTCAGATTTTCATGGCTCCAGTCCCAATGATCTATCCATCAAGTTATCTAGCTGCCTCCAAAACAGCTAATGATAAGTGCTAAATGAGTGATATGGACAATAAGTGCCAAAGGGCATTAGCATCCTAACATTAAAAAGTTACCATCTCTTGAGTAAGTGGGGTGGGACAGAATAGATATTGCTCAATAAAATGAACATCAACTGATACTACTTTCTTTAAAGCTTCACCATAGTGTAGTGACACCTCTGAGTTCTCAATGGATATGTGTACTGCAAGCTTGTTCTGGGTTCTACCATGCTAGAAGGCCTTTGAAAATAAATTTGGCAATGAAAGTAGAGGAGCTACATGGCCCAGTGGTACAGTGTTGGGCCTGGAGTCAGAAAGACCTGAGTTCAAATGTGGCCTCAGATACTTATTAGCTGCGTGACCTTAGACAAGTCAATGTTCTCATCTGAAACATGAGCTAGAGAAGAAAAGGAGAACTATTCCAAATACCTCTGCTAAGAAAATCCCATAAGGGATCATGAAGAACTGGACATAACTGAACAACAGATGATATTTTTAAAATGTCCTAAAAATCACAAATCCTTTGAAGTATTGAAGAATAAAGTTGTGCTTGGAGTCAAGAAAACCTGTGTTCAAATGTGGCTTCAGATACATGCTAGCTATATAACCATAGATAAGTCTTGACTTCTGTTTGCCTCAGTTTTCTCATCTATAAAATGAAGATATTAATAACACTTACCTCCCAGAGTTTTATGAGTATAAAATGAGATATATTTAAACTGCTTTCTGAAAGCACTATATAAATGATAGTTAAATAAAAATCATAACAAATTCCATGGATAAAGGATAAAGTGGGTAGAGAGATTTTAATGATTGTTGACTTTGTCAATTTTAAACTTAAAGGAGTTTTGTTGGGGATTGGATTGGGGGAAGGGGAGGGTGGGAAAGAGTGGGAGAAAGAGTGTTTTAACTACCTTGACAGACTAAACTTAAATAAGCATTTAAACATGGAGAAAATCTAAGAGCCTTTTGAGTTAAAACTAGAATCTGAAATGTATTAAATAAAGAAGATTCTTTTATGAAAGACCTCTAAAGTTGTCTTACATTTCTTAAATCAATCTGTAGCACATAATCAGTAAAAACCATATCATTTAAACAGAAAAATCATAACTTAAGCACTCACCCTAATGCAGCTGTGTCCTATTATAGGCTGTAACTTAACACATGCATTTCAGAAGTTGTTAAAAGTAAATTCAGGCTAACAAATCTATATTGTAAAAAAGCTTTGGTAAAAAGAGACAGCAGTGTAGGAAGAAGGCACTACATTTCACCACAAGGCTGATGCCTAATATTTATATTGCATTATAATCTATTTAGCCTGATTTTAAAAGGAATAAATAAAATCAAAGCAGACATTAGCATTAAGATTTTAGGATACCATTCCTTAAAGCTGACTCTTTTGGGTCAGGTAGAATTAATTTTCTCTGGGGCTGGATATTTTATCTCTGTTGAGTGGTATATTTATTGGAGAAAAAAAGGAGAAAAGGAAATGTACTTAATATGCTTTGATTTAAAAAAAACCCCTCATATCTGAGTTGAGTGGAATGAAATCAGCATCCTTCTTCTTAAAAATTCAAATAGCTATAAAAATAAATATATGAAATCAATCATGAATAGACTTTGGCTCATGAGAAATCCTATAATATGGGAGTTAAAATGGCCAGAATTCAAATTATTGTAATAAAAATGTAATCAATGATCTAAATTTAGCTAGCAAGCACCATGAAGTTTATGCTTTCATGCAGGCACACTTGATGTGGTTATAACTAATACTGTATTTCTAATGACTTATTTCTTGATTACTTGCATCTCTCAAATATTTTTTTAATTTTATAAACAAAGTATATAAAAAGTTGACTTATAAAATATGCACATTTCATGCACACTTGGCTGTCAGAGAATTTTTGTTAAGGTACATTTAGTGAAATCCATAATTCAAAGAGGAGTTTTAAAAATTAGACTTGTAGTCTGGTCTCAGTTTTATAAAAGAGTAAATGTCCTTTCTTTTTAAAATACAATGCTCACCAATTTGAGATGAATAAACCTTTCAGACATTTCCCAAATGGAAAGGTTTATTCACCCTAACTATGTAAACACATTACATCCAAGAAATAGTTGTGTCTTGAAAAAACATTTTCACTCTCCTGTTGTGTTCATAGAATTAAAGAGAAAATATTAGTGACATCGCAATGTTATCATTGACATTTGAATGTTTAAAGGCAAGATCATATTCTCAGAAGGGAAGAATAATTAACAGGTCCTAGCTTTGGGCACAGATTGCTTTTCCAATAAAGACATCGCCATGGAAACTTGGTGGACCAAAAGAGACTGCCTATTAGTGGACAGGCATTATCGAGAGTCCCTCAAATTGCCATGGCTTTTGACATTGAAGGATTTATGAAGAGAAGTGGTTTCCATGAGAAACTGATAGGACAGAAACAGGATGGGGTGGTCTCTGGGAATCCATCTTAATCAATCTAGATATGGGATACAGTGATGGCTTGTGACTATTGTTCAGCTGACAGCTTTGTGTCGAGAATAGTAGAAATGATCATATTAGGAAAGGAGGATAATGGTAACTATACTCAAATATATACTCAAATACCCTGGGACCAGTCAGAGGAAAAGCACACAATCCAGAATGAAACATCACATAGTGGTTTATGTGACCATCTGGGTCTCATCCACAGCACCTTTGCTATTCCTGAAGCAAAGAACAGCTTTCATTTATTTATCCAGCACTTAATTTCTGCTTTTCTCTCCGAGGGGGAAGGGAAATAAGCATTTATACAGTACCTACTATGTACCAGGCTTTAAAAAACAAAACAAAACAATTATTTAATTCTCAGAACAGCACTGGGAGGTAAGTGCCATTATTGTCCCCATTTTACATTTGAGGAAACAGATCAAATGACTTATCTAGGGTCACAAAGATATTAAGTATCTGGGTAACTCAGGTTTCCTGAGTCCAGTTCAGCACTTTATCCAGTGAGCCACCAGTTGCCTCTCCAATCTGGTGGGAAAAGGGATATGAAAAAGAAGAAATGCAGCTAGTATTTTGAAAGGTATATTTCTTTTAATTATTTACAGTTGCTGCTATGTTGCTTTTAAATTTATTTTTATTTCTATATTATTTAGCTAGGTGAATAGGGAATCTCCCAATTTTACCAAACAGATATTGAGAACATAATAACTATTACCAGGGGTTACAAATATAATCTTTGTTCTTAATATGGAAGACAATTTTGACAAGACCATTGCCATAGAAAAATTAAATTTGGCAGATGGAGAGTTACTATATAGATATTATTGCTTCAATAATCCACTGCTTTGTCTATATGAGTGCCAAGTCTGTCAACTCATATCACAATTATGCCCCCCCCAAAAAAAAATGTATGCTCCAATCTGTACTCAGAGATCATCAGTTCTCTTTCTGGAGGAAATCATTTTTCATAATGAGTTGGAATTGTCTTGGATCGGTGTCTTGACCAGAGTACTTCTCTTTTTCATAAGGAGAAGGGGAAGAGGAAGAAGGTGAAGGAGGAGAAGGAGAAGGGAAAAGAGGAAAGATAACAAGAAGGGGAAGGAGGAGGAGGAGAAGGGGAAGGAGAAGGGGGAAAGGGAAGAAGGGAAGGAGGAGAGGAAGGGGAAAGGGAAGAAGAAAGGGAAGGAAAGGGAAAAGAAGAGGAAGAGAAAGGAAGAAAGAGAAGAAGCAGAAGGAATAGGAGGAGGAGGAGAGGAAGAGGAGGAAAGGAAGATGCAGAGATGAAGAGGTGAGGATGAGGATGAGGATGATGACAACCTCAGGAACAATAATTCTGGTTTATATAGCATTTTAAAGTTTGTGAAGTTGTGAAGTGTTTTACATGCATTATATTTGATCTTCACAATAGAGCTGTAAGGTTGGTGCTATTATTACTCCCATTTTACAGCTAAGCAAATTGAGGGTTAAAGAGGTTAAACAACCTAAGGACACACAGCTAGTAAATATATGAATCAGATTTTGAACCCAGGCCAAGGTAATTTGAAGTAGGAGGGAGCACTAGTTAAATGAACAGAAAATACTCACTTTGTTATTTTTCCTACCAAGCATTAGAGAGAAAAAGCTCATAACTCCTGGGTGATGAATATCTAATATATCATCTAAGGAAAATGCTATGCATTTTGCTATCCTACAGTAGGAGATTGAGAAAAGAAAATAATCTCAATGAATTTCTACTTGGGTGAAAGTAATTCACATTCACTTCTGTCTCAGGACAAGTTGCTTTTTCACACCTTAATTTAAGAGAAAGTCCAGATTTACCTGCACTTCCTACCCTAAGACCTGAATTTATAATCTAAACCAGAAGAAAATAAAATTATTTCTAAGGTTTCTCCCAGCTCTAAAATCCCATATTTAGAATTTAACACTTATTTTAGAGATTGAAAGCAGGCCCAGAGAGGTGAACTGATTTGTCCAAGACTAAGCAGGACCAAGTGACAAGGATAGGATTCAAAAGTTGAAATGTCTGCTTCAGGACACTGGAAAAAGTATATAATTTTTTGTAGAATTTAAGGACAATTTCTACAACATTTTTACTTTGTTCACTGCTCTCAACATCACCATTGACTTTCGTGCCTCACTAAAGGAACTTGGACTATCTTTTAATTTTTTTTTCTCTAATAATCTTCCTTTTTCCTATGTGGGCCAGGAGTGGAAACCTTTTGAAAGTATTGTTCCAACTGAATTTGTTCCAAATGGCCAATTTCTGTGGCATAGGAGCTAAAAGATGGGAAGTGAAGGAAGAAAAAGAAGGGTCAATTGTCCAATAATTGTTTGGCAGTTGGAGCAGAGGATTTACACCTGTCCTTGACTCTCCCCGCTGGCTTCCTGGAAGCAGGTCTTCTCATGCAAAGAGAGACCAGGGCAATAGTATCAAAAAACTATTTTTGTCAAAGAAATTGGGGATGCATGTGCCATCTTTCTTCTCAAAAAAGAAACACATACACACATCCACAACACCATACACACAAACACCCCCACACACCTGAACCTGCTATGATTCAGTCCCAAAAGGTTAAATAATCTTTTCTCCATTTACTTCATTCCCATGGTAGTTGAATGTTTTACCATTATGAAAATTTTAAGTATAATAATATACCCTACTAGTTTTCTATTTACTTAGCTATCTCTCAAAATAAAAAAAAAAGATTTGGGGCAAAGCATTGTGTTAGCAATTTCATTTTGACACAATTCTAGCTATTCATGGCGCAGTGGCAAGGTATTTTAGGGTAAGTGATAGCTGCTTTCCCTCCCTTCCCCAATAGCATTTGATCAAATTTTAATTTTATGTTTAAAAAGTATAATTGAGTTTGCTTTCTCTCTTGCCTTCTACTCCACTCTCTCTCCTAAACTATGGATAGTTATGATTTTGCCTATAACAAGGAGCTGAGATCATGCTGTTTCAATTTCTGTAACTCTCACAGTAAGTCTCTTGAGTCTATAAAGGGCTCAGAGCAGACCATGGGATAGTGCTGCTCTTTGCTACTTTGTATCACTTCCTACTATCCCAAATTCTAAGCTTGAGATTCAAAGGATCTCTCATGACTAGGGCCAGCTGGATCACTGAAAGACCCTTTTCTCTTTTATTAATGAATTTCGCTCTAAGGGAGGAGAGAGGGAGGTTCCTTCTATTC
Organism: Sarcophilus harrisii; assembly: GCF_902635505.1. NCBI lineage: Eukaryota > Metazoa > Chordata > Mammalia > Dasyuromorphia > Dasyuridae > Sarcophilus > Sarcophilus harrisii. The sequence continues at coordinate 192,662,360 of NC_045426.1, forward strand.
CTTAACACTTCAAGTAGCCTGGAATCCAGGCAAGTACCAACGCAACTGTTGAATGCCTGTCACATCTTGCCTAAGGGGCAAAGTAACTTCCAACTTATTTTAGAAGAAAAAAGTTGGCAGAACAAAATTATGGATCACTTTTTATCTTTCTCCATCACTCTCAAATCAGTGATTTAATCAAAAATGACACCTGGCAAACAACATTGTTCAACTCTCAGGAATCAGGATGCCAAACCGCTGACCTACCAAGGAAGATAGAAGCTGCATAAACTACAGATGCAAAGGAGAAATCTGAAAATTACTGGACTACAAAAATCTTTCCACATGCCATTTGCCTTTCAGATAGCTTTCTACCTAAAGTCCAATCTCACTAGCCTTTGTAATATGAAACTTACTGTAGATAAGGCAAAATATACAGATGGTCTATTTTGGAGCAGGATATTAAATTGGTTCCAGAAACCAAGTTACATGACAAACGGTTTAATGGCATTGCTAAAACTAGATTTGATTTCATAATTGTCCATTATTAATGGAAAAAATCAAACAGATTCTGAATAAGCTTTTGCTATCCACATGTGGCAATCTGATGTTAATATTTTGGAGGGCAGAAATCCCAGGCAATTTTACTGGCTTTTTAACCACAGAATATAATTTCGAAATTGGTTACAGAAAGAAAAAAAATTGTCAATATGATTGATTTTTCTTGAAAGTTTTTGCAGTAAACAAACATGTTAGTAGATTAAAAGAAGTGCTAAATTTCCTTTCATATCTGAGTCGTGGAGAAGAAGAAAAATTAATTGTAAAGATTCAGGCAATATTTATTATTTCAAAGATACTTTCAACTGTGCTCTCCCAATTATGAAATAACTTTTTGAAAAGTTAATTTAGTCTTTAAAAGAACTCTAAATTACTGCTATTTTTCAGAGAAAGAGTTCTAAAATATTTGTGAAACACTTCACAGGCAAAATAATCCAGTAAGCAACATTCCCATGTGAAAGGGAATCATTTTCCTGAAATCAGGAATGAGTTAACTATCAGTTATACCATATCACCCAGCTACAGAAAGACTTAACAGAAACAAAACATAAATAGGATGTGACGAGAACATTTTAGAACTATTATCTGAACAGTCAAGAAACTTCTTTTCTTCTGTACTTACAGTCTTTAAATACAAGATCTGGGTCTCTGTGAGGCAAAACTTGGGCAATGATGTGTTTCAAGGATTCCAAGGTTCTATCCATCTTGGCTCTGCCTTTTCGAGACTGCAAGCACAAAGTGTCCTCCTCATGCCTGAATTATTCCAGCCCTGTACTGAATTTGTGCAGTTCATTGATGCACTGGATTACCAAAGAATCTCTTTTAACATCTGCCAATCAGACATTGCCCAGAACCTAAAGACCTCTCAGTGGGCCCTCCTCCCTGGCTCACTTTATCTTTGTTGTATGCAGAGCTAATTAGCTATAAAGGCTAGCTGACAGGCTAGCTTCTACCGCTTCCTTCTGTTAAACACACCCACCTACAGGCTAGCTGTGGAAACTAATCTTAGGAAAAGCTTTTCCCTTTCCTATATATTGCCTAAATGGACTGAAGCAACCTGATTTTGGCTTTTTGTTGGAGTTGTTTTAATGCTTCCACATCCCACTCCTCTTTCCTCAGGAATTTGAAAACAAGATGTAAGTTTTCTCAACTAAATTCCTTACATCTCAAATGTAGAAAGTTTAAAGTTCCTTTTAAGGAAGATGAGTATAACAGTCATTCAACTATTCATTTTACAAAAGACTGTTTTATGCAAGCTAAATGGGGCAATTAGTGTTCCAGGCACAGCACTAAGCCTGAATTCAAATCCAGACTGTGTGATCCTGGGGAAGGAAATAGAAAGCCACACCAAAAATAGGGTCACAAAGAGTCAGATATGACTAAAATAATCCAAATAACAATAAAATGTGATAAGCAATAGGGTAATATTTGCTGTTTGAATTTACAAAAATCAACCACAGAAGCCAAGTTTTTCTGCTCTAACCACTTCTGATGGCTATGGTAAGGATAACAGCTGGACTTATTTCATACTTGGGCAGGGCATATTTTCTCTACTAAAAATCCCTTAAAGCAAAACCCATTTACTAATCTATTTAGATATAACTTTCATCTTTTCACTTTCCCAAGGATGACACTTTCTAAAGAGAATTTGTAAATATGAGAAATTGAGAAAAGTAACAAATATATTTTGAAAGTTCATGAAAATGATATGAAGCTCTGAAAATGATGGGTTAGAGGAGTTGGTAGGAAGAAATCCCATTTTCTTTCCCTATGTTCCCCTTACATAGTAGTCTACTTAACAAAAATCTGACCGAGAAAGGAAGAGGACTTTGGGATAACTTCAGCAGGAAAGATCTGGGATTAACAAAAAGAAGTGAAACACTGGAATATATTAACAAAGGAGGTTGAAGAATCATTTTCACATGATTTTTCTTCCCCCTGAGAGTCACACAGCTAGGAAGTGTTAAATGTCTGAGGTCAAATTTGAACTCAGGTCTATCCACTGTACCACCTAGCTGCCCCTTCACATGAATTTTTAAGTGTAAGAATTAGCAGCTATGGAAACAGAAGTATTTTCAAGATGGCTTCCCAAGATGCCTTATAGTTATAGGATTCTGCAAATATATTTTATTACTGGGCAGAATTTCATCTGCTTTAATATCCCTTCAAGTTTAAATAAAAGGATTTTTTTTCATGATTAGCTTTAAGTATTTTGTAGGTGGATTTACTTAATAAAGAGAAAAGAATAGATTGACTAATTGTCAATGTAATGATGATCCCTCCACCAAAATGCTGTTCTGTCTCAGCTTAACATGGAGGAGTTTTCAAAGATATATCAATAGAGAGTAATTCTGAGAGTGGGAGGTAGACAGGTTCTTCCAATCTGGAAATTTTTCAAGCATGGCCCACCCAGAATCAGCCAAGCTAAGTGAAAATTCCAATGAATAACACGTTTTCCTATCCTTATGAAAGCTGTTTACTTTTTTAAGTACAGACAATATAGATCTTTGAGAAGCAGGAACCCTTAGGGGATGTGAGGGAAGGAAAGTGGGTCTTGAATCTCAAGCAGTTTTAAATTTATTCTCCCTTGTGGGCAGGGCATTATAGGTAGTACTATAAATTATAGTACAGCTGGATGGTATAGTAAATACAGTATATGGCTTGGTATTGGGAAAACCTGAGTTCAATTCCAACCTCCAATGCTTAGTAGCTGATGATCTTGGATAAGATACTTAACCTCTATTTGCCTCAGTTGCCTTATCTGTAAAATAGGAATAAGAATAGTGCCCATCTTCTAAGGTTGTTGTGAGGGTCAAATGAGATAATCTCAGTAGAGTGTTTATCACCGTGCTTAGCCCCTAATAGGTACTTTATAAATGCTATCAATGATAAGGAGGAGGAAGAAGAAAAGGAAGAGGAGGATGGCAGAATCCTGTTGGAGAAGAAAAGAGATATGAGTTGAACATGATTTAGGTGTGAATTCTTCCTGTTTTTTAATCTGGTATCTTATATTCAATATTTTGTGAGTCTGAGTGTTTGCTTGGGAGCTAAGGGTTTCTTTTATTTCATTTTAAAAATAGAGATGTCAGGCAAAATCTTGTATTTCTAGAGAAATCCTGGATTAAGTCAAATGAGTCAAATGTTCATGTTCCTACGGGAAATCTTTGTGTGTTAGCCCTGGGAACATCACTCATTGATGCTGTCAGAGAAAATGTCTCCATTCATGAAATCACACATTTTGTTTAAAAAATTAAAGCATTAGAATTAGCGGCTTCTACTTGAACTCCTCAAAAATCCATGATTTCACCAGCATGAAGACTCTTTTAAATTGGAGATCTTAACTCCTTCATCTCTTCCTAAAACTTCATGACTTCTTGTAGTTAAAAAAAAAAAATCCTTAAACTCATGGTCAACTTTCTGTTGATGAGCTTCAGTGATGGCCCGTATTCAACAGCTATATAGTCTGTCAGAGGATTGCTACTTGTAATTAAAATTAGGCAGGGGCTGCCAAAGATTGTGATGTCAGAGATTATGCTCCAAGCCAGGGTCTTGTCTGCAACCCCATTTGGAGTTTCTTGCAAAGATATAGGAATGACATTTGATTTCCTTTTTCAGCTTATTTTACAGATGAGGAAATTGAGGGAAATAGAGTTAAGTGACTTGCCTAGGGTCACACAGCTTGTAAATATCTGAGGCTAGATTTGAAGTCAGGAAGATGAGTTTTCTGATTCCAATTTTGGTACTTTATCCATTGCATCAGAGAAAGTAAAAGAGCTGCTTTCCTTGAAGAAGAATATGGAGACAAAAAAGGGATAGACAAAAAGCTTGTAGATAATAAGATTTCGGGTGCAAAGAAAGCTTCAGAGCAGAAGAAATCAAAAGAAAATAAGCTCGATGAAAAGAATCCTCTAGTAGCAAAGAAATATGTGGAAAAGAAGCCCACAGCCCCTCCTCCCAAATAAACTCTTTGGGAGAAGAAACCTGCTATACAAAAAAAGAAAAAACAACTGCATTTTTCTGCAACTGAGAAGTGGGCTATATAAATTCAGCATATCAGTTTATCCATTGTGCTTCAATCTATTATGTCAATATTGTGAATATCTATAGGATACACATTCAAAGTGACTTTGGGGGGAAAAAAACTTGGAAAAAAGGAGTATTTTGGCATTTAAAAATTTTTGTGGAATGGTTAGTAGAAAGATAGACATTGAAAAATGAGGAAAACTTCATAAAAGAAGTTTGGTTGCTGGATAAATAACCTATAAAGTCATCAGATGTATTAATGAGTACTATTACCAGTGTAATTAGTATCCAAGTATTAAAATAATCAATCCTGACTGTTGCTACAGACCTTGTGACAAATGACAAGAACATTATTGATTTCATCTGCAGGGTTCTCATAATTCTTTCTCTCAAAAGAAGGAAACTGTGTGAGTGGCTGTACTAGAAACATAAACACAGCCCTGTAAAGTTCAGATTTATGTAAACATCAAGACCTTTGAAGACTTGATATATTTGAGGAATCTTACATTTGGGGGAAATAAAAGGAATTATTATAAATATGGATTTCACAGAACTAGAAATTGGAGGCTATTCTGTTCCAAACCTCAAATCCCAATCCTTGAGCAGTTTTCCTTTGGAAAACTTTTGCTGAGGTATCTCCTGATAAGCAATTCACAGAGAATTTTCACCTGTGAGTATCACTGTAAGACTGCTTAGAAAAAACAAACAACATAATTTTTCATCGTTTTTTTTTTTTTTTGATGTAAGCGGAACAGTGACTCTAAGAAATTCTCATAGTCTATTTTGTTCTAAGATCTAATGATAGATTTCACATTGAAGTTTATTTAAGAGCAGGACAATATTAATAGCAAAATTAAAATTGGGAAATAAAAATAGATGGCTGATTCTAGTCCAGAATAAACCTAGATCATTCCCCCCTGCCCTTTATTCTGTCCAAGAATTATTCAAAGATATGAAAACATCATCCCACAATCATATAAAATAATCAGAATTTACCACTAAATGGTAGCAACTACAGAAATGGTTAATTAATAATGTTTATTGGGTAATCCCCTCATTATAGACCCCTATGAAATGAGACTAGAGAAAGAGAAGACAGTTTTTGTCTAGAAATTTCTATATTCTAGGTATGAGAGAAAAGACATATTAAAAAAAAAACCTTTCTGAATTTAGTAAAAACCTCTATTTTTAAAAAAGTATATTTTTATAATGTCAGATAGAATTGATATCTTGATTGGTTTTGCTTCCTGCTTTTTTTCCCCCTCTAAATCTGTTACAAAGATGATTTATTTATATGTTCAGAGAAGGGATACATTTAGAAATAGAGATGATGTAAAAACAAAAGATATCAACAAAATTAAGACAAACATAAAAATGTAGACTTATCTTGTTTTTTAAATAGAAAAAGGATGTGGTTCAACCATATACACTTCTTTATTAAGAAGATATTGTATTAGAAGTGTGATTGCAATGCATAACTTTTGACTACACACAGAAACTTCACTATTAGGAACAGGAATACTGTAACAAGTATAGAAAGGTGTTCTAGAAAAATCAATAATGGCATTATGGTACAAAATATAATTAAATAAAAACTAAAATAACATCAAGTGTCTTAGGTAACAAAAAATGTGTGTCAAGGAATATTGGCGCAGCAAAGGGGAGACATCATAGAATCACAGGTTTAGAATTAGGAGAGGAGCCAAGAAGTCATTATGTCCAAACCCTCTCATTTTACAGCTGAGAAAACTGAAGTACATAGAGACAAAAGACAAATTCTTTGTTGTAAGGGATATTTCTCTGGGAGGGATGAGGGGAAAGGGACTAGGGACAAATGATGGTGGTATTAAAAGAAAAAAAATGTCAATAGAAATCCAGCTAAAAATTATTTTTTTTAAATCAAGATAGAGATTGAAAAAGAAAAATGGAGAAAATAGAACTAAAGTGAAAGTGAACTAAAATGAAGCGATTTGCCCATAGTAACAAAGCTAGTAAGTGTCTAATGGCAAAATTTAAACTCGAAGTCCTTTTGATTTCAAATTAAATTTTCTATCTATTATATTATACCATGCTGGACACAAAGATGATCATAATGATTTGAAAGTCAAAGAAAATAATTGCAGGAGAAGGTAAGGAGTGAAAGGCGTGTTAATAAAAAACTTACAGGAAACCCAGCAGTGTTACTACTGGGCTTATATCCCAAAGAGATCTTAAAGAAGGGAAAGGAACCCACATGTGCAAAAATGTTTGTGGCAGCCCTCTTTGTAGTGTCTAGAAACTGAAAACTGAATGGAAGCCCATCAATTGGAGAATGGCTGAATAAATTATGGTATATTAATGTTATGGAATGTTATTGTTCTGTAAGAAATGACCAGCAGGATGATTTCGGAAAGGCCTGGAAAGACTTACATGAACTGATGCTAAGTGAAATGAGGAGACCTAGGAGATTATTATGCATGGCAACAAGAAGACTATATGACAGTCAAATCTGATGGATGTGACTCTTTTCAACAATGAGATGATTCAAACCAATTTTAATCGTTCAGTAATGAAGAGTCATCTACACCTAGAGAGAGTAATGTGGGAAATGAGTGTGGACCACAACATAGCATTTTCACTCTTTCTGTTATCGTTTGCTTGAATTTTTGTTTTCCTTCTCAGGTTTTTTTTTTCTTTCTAGATACAATTTTTATTGTGCAGCAAGATAACTGTATAAATATGTGTATATATATATTGGTTTTAACATCTATTTTTAATATATTTAACATATATTAGACTACCTGCCATCTAGGGGAGGGGGTGGGAGGAAGGAGGGGAAAAGTTGGAACAGAAGGTTTTGCAAGGGTCAATGTTGAAAAATTATCCATGCATATGTTTTGTAAATAAAAAGCTGTAATAATAATAATGAAGCTTAGATGCAGCATGGAATAATGGATACAGAGTTAAGACTGAAGTCTGGAAGACCTGACACGTTCATACTGCTGCTGATACATACCAGTTGAGTGACTGTAGACAAGTCACTAGAATAATTCTTTAAGACTATCCTTTGATGAAAAACAGCTAGGTAGTACAAGGCTTGGAGGCAAGAAAACATCTTCCTAAGTTCAAATTTGAAGTCAAACACTTACTAGCTGTGTGACCCTGGACATGTCACTTAACCCTATTACACGATTTCTCCTCTGTAAAATGACCTGGGGAGGGAAATGGCAAGCTACTCCACTATTTTTGCCAAGAAATCCCCAAATGGGGTCATAAAGAGACAGATGGGACTGAAATAACTGAATGACAAATACATTGAAGAACAATTGCCAATTTGAATTAATAGTTTCCTTACATATAGCCCCCTATACTAATAAAAGAAAAAATGTAAAAGTAGACTCAATGGCTAAAAATAGAAAATAGAAAATATTTAACTTAGCAGTGTATGGTTCTCTGAGAGGAGTCAAGAAAAAGGATACAGGGGAAATGCTAAAAGAAAAGATGTCAATTAAAAAATTTAAAACCCAAAGTAGGTGCTGGAGACAGTAAACCCAGAGAATATAGTTAATCGATTTGCCTAGAAAAGATTCTGTGCCATGTGAGATTCCTCATTCAGCATCAGATAAATCTGTCTAGTAGAGATGTCATGCTTTGGGAAGAGTAAGCCCAGATAAGACACTTAGTTTTTTGAGAAATTGTATATGTGCGGAAACACCCTATTTTAGTTCTGGAGAAACTTGTCATATCCTATAAAGGATGGCTTCCTAAACTTTTTCCATTTGCAACCCCTTTTAGCCTGAGAAATGTTTATGTGAACCTGGATATATAGGCATATAAAATACATATATAAATCAAACATTTATTGTAACAAATCATAATTGTCTACTTGTATGACTCTCTACATTGTTATATCCCATAGGGGATAGGACTCATAGCATAAGAGAACTTCATAAGAATGTTGAGCACCTGCTTTTCCAGAATTTAGAATTGTCTTAGCCACACATGTTCTCTTCTTATATATCTTACTACCACTTTATTTTGTGTCTAGTCTTCTTATGCTGTGTTTCTTTGTGGGAATCTGTGCCTCAGGTTTTAGAGAAAATTCTTGGTACCACTGTTCTTCCCATGCTATTTGAATGTCTTTTCTAAGAGCTTTTTGAGTCTACTGGCTGATTGTTAATGGAAATACAAGGGTAGGGGTTTATGTTGCTTCTAGACAAGTGGGAATTTTAAGTAACTTTGATGAGGTCCTGGCTCACTGGGTAGAGTTGGAAGAGAAAGCCTGAAGTACTGATGAGATTACTACATAAGGCTAGCAGGGCAGGGCACTGATGGGGATCAGTTCAACTTTATAGTCCCATGTTCTGTGAAAGTCATTAGTTGCTCCATCTAGCTGTGGCCATTCAGAAATCCAAGTTATGTCACACCCCTGAGGTTAAATTTCCTTTATAAATCTACCTATGGCCCATGCCATCTTTGTTGAATCCTTTTTGGGGATGCCCTTTTGGAGCCTGCCAGTCAATGGAGTACTGTTGAGGTTCAAAAGGAGACCCCAAAAGATTGAGGCTGCAGACTGGTATTGCAAGGTATCTCAAAAGAATTTGCAGACTTGAACCCATCTCCAAGTCAAGGGTCAAAGTTTATGGTAATTGTAACATCAATTGAAATGGGTTAAATCCCAAAAGGATTTAGCAAAGAACCCAGAGCAAGAAGACACATTTATAGGAAAAGACAGAGGGATCTGGTTCTTCATGTCACTAATACGCTAATTTTTTGATCCAGAGATAGAACTGAGGAGTGGTCTGGTATGCACCTCTATTTGTCTGAGAAATCCTGTTATCAGTGACCAACAGATTGTTATCTGGCAGTCTGAAAAGTTTCTAGAACTACATCATAGTATTCCTAAAGCCAGGAAACTTTAGGATCATTGACCAACAAATTGTGAGAACAATAGCACTCCTAAAGTCTGTGGGGCCTCAGCATTACTGCTATATTTCTCCTAGAAGCTGCATTCCCATCACTCCTACCTCATGGCATATTCTTTTAATGGATTTTTCCTAATTCCTTTCCTTGGTAATCCTATTGCTCTCTTAAATCTATTTCACATTTACCATTTTTGGTGTCCATTATATTTCTTCAGTTTATTTGTAACCTCTTCTCATAAATAAACCTACTTTTTGGCAAAGAGAATGGCCATTTTGTGAATTCTGCATGACTAAACCCCACCATTTGATAACTAAATATCAGTTTCATCATTTGGTGCTAAACCTCATATACATCAACTTTGTTGATAAAAAAAATAGAATTTTTTAAATAAACAATCTGGCTGAAGGTTACAAAAGATACAAAAATAACCCAAAGACAGGAAAAAAGGGATGTGTTCATAAACTTTCATAACAGCATTATTTTGTGAATGAACAAGGATATGATTAAATAAATTATATTATATTAATATATCATCAGCGTTAACAAGGCATAAAAGATAGAAAGCTGGCTCCTGAATCAGAGTGGAGGTCCCTTATGGAGTTGCTAAAGGAGACACAAAGGAGAGACTGTAGACAAAGACAAACTTTCCTTACTTGCTCAGGGTCAGTCCTGTTTACCTTCAATTAGGTAGACACAAATAGAAACTGAATTGAGGCATTTTTGGGTATGTTTTAGGCCAGGAATGTTTGCCATTCCACTTTACGTGATTTATGAAAATTTAAAAAAAGCAGACAGATCTTATTTAACCATTTTCTTATTTTTGAATAGCCATATTTTTAATAAAGAAGCTGTTCCCAGGGAATTTGTTAATTTATTTATTACTGTACTTATGAAGCCATAGTAACAAATACAAATTAAATATTTCAAATGTATCAGTTCTTAAGGACAAACAGCTGTCAGACAACAGGAAAAAATAAAAACAAAAACAAAAACAAACCCACAATAAATTTCTAAATTAGCTTATCTACATAGTGAACAAACTTTATTATCTCTACCTTGTATATTTATACCTCTTTTGAAAGAAAGGAAACAGAAAGATTTTCCTGGTTAATTTCCTACCCCATGTCTTTTTTTCCTCTGGATGAAATTGGAATCTCTTTTAAATTCCTCAAGATTTTAAGAATCTCAGTCTGGGGGAGTACAATTTATCTTTGGGAAAGCAGACAGGGAGGTTAACTCTCCTGTAAGGGAGCCAAGTACTAGAAAGCCCTGGCTGGCTGCATATACATAATAAAGGCAGGAATGTGGCTGGACTGAGGGAAGATAAAGACTTTACTCTCTGGGAGAAGTTTTATTTCACTCCCTCTCAGTAGGGATCTCCTTCTGCCCCCATCTTTTCCAACACTTTTATTAGGGTGAGAAGAATCATAGAACCATAAATGTAGAGCTAGAAAGTACCTTAGACCTCATCTAGTTTTATTCACTTCACTTTGCAGATGAAGACATTGAGACCAGAGATGTAAAGTTACTTATCCAATATCACAAGTCGTAAATAATAGAGCCAGAATTTGAACTCAGGCCTTTTCACTACAAATTTCCATGAAGCAAGAATTTAGGAATACAGACCTTGATAGCTCAGGAAATTTGTTGGGAAGGTAGCCTTTGAAGTGGATGCTGGTTAGGTGTAGTCTGGCCAACAGAAACTAACAGGGAAGACTCAAAGAATGACCATCTTAAATGAGAAAAATAATCTCCAATGGAGAGATAAATTCCAGAAAGTTTAGTTAAAAAATAGAATTAGTTTGAGCCTGAGGGCATTAGTAGCTGGAAGTTAATGCTCTGTATCTAGAGAGTTCCAGTTGGAGATTGATGATCTCATCAGCTCCCCTTATCCCTCTGCCAATAATTCTCATGTATTTTTTAAACCCTATCTTTTCTCCTGAATCTGCTTATTAGACATCTGGAAATAGATGTTTTATTGTTGTTTAGTTATTTTTCAATCATATCTGACTCTTCTTGACCCCCATTTGGGGTTTTCTTGTCAGAGACACTGGAGTAATTTGCCATTTTGCAGATTGGGAAATTTAGGCTAAAAGAGTTATTTGAATTGCCCAGCATCACACAGCTAATGCGGTGAATGGAATCCAGCATAAAATCATATCCCTGCATAGCAATCCCAGGGAGGAACAAGCTGGCCTTGTGGTGTTATTTTGTACAGAGAGAGTTATTCTGTACTGAAACCCAGTGTTACTTTACACAATCTGGAGATTAAACTATAAGCTATCAACACCTAAGACCATCTTGTATAAACAGGAAAGCCATAAGCACCAACTGATTTACTAATTGACACAGTTAGCATAGTTATGTTGAGGTTGGGAAGGGGACCCCAAAAGTTTGGGGTCACAGACTGGTGTCATGAGGTTTCTCAAAAGAATTTGCAGGCTTGAACTCATTTCCATTTGTTCAAGGAGCAAAGTTTATTGGACTTGTAACATCAATTGAAGTGGGCAAAACTCCAGAAGAGATTAGCCAGGAACTGAGAAAGGAGATAGATTTATAGGACAGAGTTGGACCAGAGCTTCATGTTACTTATTTGCTAATTTTATGGCTTTCAGATAGTTTGAGGGGTGGTCTTATTCACTATTGTCTCAGAAACTTGGTTATCACAGACCAACAGATTATCTGTCTGTCAGTCAATAATGTTTGTAGAGTTATTCTAAGGCCAAAAAATTTTAGAATTATTGACAGGTTGTTAGAACAATAGCACTCCAAGGTTGGGGAACCTCAAAATCATTGCTGTCTCCCCTAGAAGCTATATTACATCAGTTAGATAATTGATTCTTTCCCATAAAAGGTCCCAACTTTCCCTTTGCTAATTGTGAGTTCATTAGTTTTATGGAGTTATAATAAAGTTTTGCCCCAAAAACCTGGTTCGAGCTTTATCATGAATTGTTAAACCTCATCATAGCAAGTGTCTGAGGCTCAGATTTGAATTTAGAAAGATGACTCTTCCTGACTCCAGTCCCAACTGTCTATCCATTGTGCCACTTAGACAACTCAAAACCTACATATCCAAAACTGAACTTGGTTATTTTTCACCTTCCAGCTTTCCCTTCTTCCTAACTTCCCCATTATTCTCCATTGTACCACCATTCTCTTAGTCACCTCCAACATCCCAACTTAGTTACTCTCCTTACTCCTTATTCTCTCTCAGATCCTAATATCTAATCAATTGCCAGATCTGTCCAGATTCTTGTTTCTAGCTTCAAACAGTCCCTTTCTCTGCTTTGACAATGGCACTTTCTTAGTGCAGTCCTATCCCTTCATGCCCCAGCTGTTGCAATAGCTTTCTGGTTAGTCTCTTTGTCTCATCTTTCTCACTTTAGTTCATTCTTTATTCATCTGATAAAGTGATTTTCCTAAAGTGCAGTTCTGGCCGTGTCATACCCCATGGCATCCTCCTCACTTCCTCAAAAAATTCCAGTAGTTCTCACTTAACTCTAGGATCAAGTAGAAAATTTTCTGGTTTTTAAAGTTTATTATCACCTGGTCTCTTTCTATCTTTCCAGTCTTCTTATACTTTATTCTCTTTTATATATGCTGTGATCAAATGGCACTGACCTTGCTGCTTTTCAAATGGAATACTCCATCTATCATTTTAGCTTTTTTTAAATGGGATACTCCATCTACCATTTTTGCTGGTTATCACCAAACCAGGAATACTCTCCCTCCTCATTTCTGTCTCTGATTCTCCAGTTTTCTTTAACTTTTAGCTAAAATCCTGTCTTCTACAAGATGTCTTTCCTAAATCCCTTTTATTCCAGCGTCTCTCTACCCCTTCCCACCTCCATCATTTCCAATTTTTCTTGTAGATAATTGTACATAGTTGTTTGCATGTTGTTTCTCTCATTAGACTGACTGTGAGCTCCTTGACAGAAGAAATTATTTTTTATTTTTCTTTGTGATCCTAGCTTTTAACCCAGTACCTGGCAATTTGATAAGTGTTTCTTGATTTGACTTCTAGGAAATACTCTGAAAAGAACATGTAGACCATTCCCTGATCAAAAAAGGAAGATTTCTTCTTTTTCTCCCTGGTAAGAAGGTCTTTTCTAGTCCTTGGCTGAATGTATTAAGAGTTGCTCTTTGATAAAGAAGATATTTAAAAAGCCTCTGGTCATTGAATTAAAAGAACATGATGAATACTCTTATTCTTCTGAAGAGGCACGTATTAACACACCTACCAAGGACTCTAGCTGAAGCTAGAAACAAGGAAAGGGTCTGTAGTCACATGCTCAGTTGATCCAAGAGCAACCAGAGAATCAGCTTACAGAAAAGAAAATGTGTCTTGTATCTACAAACAATTAACACAGTTATTAAAATAAATTTTCATTTTGGCTTTGCCTTCATTAATGCAGCAAAATTTCCCCATCTATGCCCATTTCTCCCATCGTTGAGGTTGGGAAGAGACCCCAAAAGGTTGGGGGCCACAGACCAGTGCTGTGAGTTGTCTCAAAAGAATTTGCTGACTTGAACCCATATACAAATCAAGGGGCAAAGTTTATTATAATTGTAATGCCAATTGAAGTGGGCTAAAGTCTAGAAAATTTAGCAAAGAAACAGAAGGAGACACATTTATCTAGTTCTCCTAGTTATTGATATGCTGATTTTATGGCCTAGGGATAGAACTGAGGAGTGGTCTCTGTAATTTGGTTACAGACATAATGTAAGACTATTCCAAGGCCAGAAGACTTGGAATCATTGACAGACAGATTGTTAGAACAATAGTCTTGGGATCAGGAATATATTTTCCCTAAAGTCTAAGGGAAGAAAAATTATTATATTCCTAGGCCAAAGGATTTTTATAATCACTGACAGAACAATAGCATTCTTAGATTAGAGGGCCTCATGATCCTAGATTGGAAAGCCAGAAGATTTAGAATCACTGACATTATTAGAACAGAAACCCCCTAAGGTCATGGGACCTTAAAATTATTGCTATCTTCCTTAGAAGCTATATTACATCATCACTGTTGTGAGAACGAACCCCAAATGTATGGGGGAGATATTTGATTGCTTCTTTTCATACTATGTCATTTCACTAAATGCCTTTACTTAAAATTCTAGCTGATTAAAAAACAATACACTCATTAGAGGAGGTTCATAAGTTATGGTTTTGAGTAAATGTAGATATACAAAATATTTTAAACTTGGTCTGCAAGATACTGCCTTCTCTGGGGGATGTATTTTATGAGTTGGGTGCCTCTGATACACTTAGAAAACACAATTAATCAAATTGTTCCTCTCCTGAACATTTTGATTAGCTGAGTTTTTATTCTGCCCCACAAATTTGATTTGGAGAGCTTGGATACCCATTAGTTATAATGTGTATATCTTTTGCTTCTGTACTAACTGATGATTAGGTTTTGTAAAAAGTTTTTTATGAAGACATTTTAAAAGGTTTTACTGAAAAGGGAGCTTAACTTTTTTTGATTGGTTTGGCTCTATTTAGGGAATTTGGCTATTTAGACCAGGAAATGTAGATATTGTAATTTAGATTATACTGAAGGATATCATCAAATCATTAGTATATGTTTTACACTAGAAGCTCTACTATAATAAGTGGAAAAATTTTCAGGAATTACCTGGCCCACTTATATAACAGAATGTCTTTTGAAAATGATAATAACTTCTCTAACAGCTCAATTTTTTATGCCTTTACACAAAAATTTACCTTAATGGTGAAAGATTATCATTCATTTTCTCTGTTACTGGTTTTTTTTTTTTCTGTTTGTTTTTTTCTCTCCGTATCTTTCTGTCTCTTTTCTCTTTTTTTCTCTCTTCTTATATTTAAAATATGAATATAAAATAAGTATATGGATTTACAATGTATATCACTTATACATTCAGTCCCATTGTTTTACAATCATACCCTTCTTACACCATAATGCTTTCACAATTGTGATATTGGGAAACAAGCTTAACATGCTTCTTGGGTTGTATCAGGCTTTTTCTGCATAGAGTTATGTTTCCACAGTATTTCATTGTGATATAGCTAAATAAGGGAAATTATAAAGAACTATATAATAGACGTCTAGTATATTTTGAAAAAAATGAAAATGACAAAATAAGGCAGACAAGCTTCTATTGATTTTGAGTAAGTCTTATAATTGATATTATAAATAGTTTACAGAAATGTCTGATCAGAAAAGCCAGTAATTATATAGCGTTATGTAGCTAATTAATGTTTCATATCATGATTGCTTTGTCAGCATATTCTGAATTATGTCAGCCTTAGGCTACACTTGTAAATGTGCTTATATTAAACTGTACTTTTTTTCCATTTCAAACTGAAAAGGATAATTCTCACTGTACCACCAATGTAGTTTCTATCAAAATACCACATATGATCAAGTTTTAGTACTTGTTGCTAGGTTTTTTTTGTTGCTCAGTTGTTTAGTAGAATTCTACTCTTCCTGAACCCAAAGACCATATATAGCACACCCAACTCTTCTTCCTCCACTATCTCCCAAATTTGGTCCAAATTCATGGTTGTTAGATTAGAGCCAAACTAAGATTAAACCACACATATTATCTTTTTATTCCACAGTGAAAGCAGAAAAGAGAACTAATGTAGCTGAAATTATTTACAGGATTCTTAGGAGGCAAACCAAATGGCTAGCAAACTCCTGCCTTTTTACTCCTCCAACAATTTGGTGGCAGGATATCAGCTGCTTATAGAACAGAGTTGGAAATAGCAAGAGCCTGATATGCATATAAGTAACTATAAGGAACTGATTCAGAATTAGAAAATAAAGAGCCATTCCTTAATATTAAAATGATCAAATGATAGGAAAAGCAGTTTTCAGAGAAAGAAATCCAATCCATCAACAACCATACAGGAAAAAAAAAAATGCTCTAGAACACTATTAGAGAAATGCAAATTAAAGCAACTTTGAGCATCCACCTTTCACTCAGAAGACTGGTAAAAGGGGCTGTGGCAAACAGATACACTAATGCAGTGCTGATAGAATAGTGAATTGACCTAGGTATCCTGAAAAGTAATTTGGAACTATGCCCCCAAAGTTACTAAAATATGCATACCCTTTAACTCAGTTATACCACTACTGAGCCTACATCCCAAGAAATTAGAAAGAGTTTAAATCTTAATGCACAAAAATATTCATCAACAGTCCTGTTTTTATGATAGTCAAAATTCAGAAACTAAGTGACCATTCTGATAGGGTATGGGGATACAGACGTGCTGAACTCCCTAAAATACATCGAGGTTTCAGAACTCTTCCTATATAGTCTACCAAATATTGGAGAGCAGAGGTTGGACTCCAAAAGTATATTAGGGTCTTAGGTTGGTGTTGTGAGGTGTCTCAAAAAAATTTAGTAGGTTTAGACCATCTCCAAATCAAAAGACAAAGATTTTATTATTCTGCTGACAATGGACTAGTTTCCATATTGGATCTTTTGAGATTAAAATGGGAAAAGGCATCATAACGGGGAAAAACCATTAAGGTATGGCAGGTTCCTAAAGAACTAGCTATAACAAGGGGAAAGATGCAAGGCAGCTAAAGTTGCTGCCATAAGGTGGACAGTTCCTAATGAACCTGCCATTGTGATTTTAGCACTAAAAAGAGTTGGAGGGTGGGGAGGGATTACTGCCCAGCTAACCCTAAAAGGATTTAGCATTTTTAAAGAATTATGAGGGATTGGGGGGATTTATAGGAGAGAAATAATCTTGACATAACTTGGACTTCTGATTGGATGCAGAAACGGTGGGGTATCAATTCCAGGAATTCCTTAGGAATTCAACCTGGGGCCACTGTAATAAGAGTCTGCTTTGGGATAATAAAGGGCCTAATTAAGTTCAAAAGGTCCAATTAAGGGCAAGTGCCTTAGGGAGTACTTGAACAGCAAAATTCAGGCTCCTCACTAGGCACTTTCTCTGGACTTTCTCTGTTTCACTCCTGTCACTCTCAGGTACCAAGGACTTGAGGTCTTTATTTATCCCCATCAATGTTATTGGGGAATGGCTAAGTAACACACCACTCTTCCTTAGGTGTGGGTGTGTTTTATTTAGTTTTTTTGTTTGTTTTTTGCTGTGTGGTTCATTGTTCTGAACTACAATTAAGATGAATACTACTTCCAATGTTACTTTAATGAAGCAGAACTTGCCATTATTGGGGCTGAATAGGGTAATTATACATTGAAAATAATCTAAGTGCATAGAATTTAAAGTGAATATCATTTATATTTTAAATCTGCCTTGTAGAGACGAAAAGCAAACAGCAAATGTTTGTGTCAGAATGAGAAGAGTCCCCACTGGAATGCTGCCTTAAAACTGTGAGTTGTGATTCATTATTGATGAAATTGTGAATACATCCAGCCATTTTGGAGAGCGATTTGGAACTATGCTCAAAAAGTTATCAAACTGTGCTACCCTTTAATCCAGCAGTGTTTCTACTGGGTTTATATCCCAAAGAGACCTTAAAGGAGGGAAAGGGACCCGTATGTGTAAAAATGTTTGTGGCAGGTCTCTTTGTAGTGGCCAGAAACTAGAAACTGAGTGGATGCCCATCAATTGGAGAATGGCTGAATAAATTGTGGTATATGAATATTATGGAATATTATTGTTCTGTAAGAAATGATTAGCAGGATGATTTCAGAAAGGCCTAGAGAGACTTACATGAACTGATGCTCAGTGAAATGAGCAGGATCAAGAGATCATTATATACTTCAACAACAGTACTATATGATGATCAATTCTGATGGACTTGGCCATCCTCAGTAATGAGATGAACCAAATCAGTTCCAATAGAGCAGTAATGAACTGAACCAGCTACACCCAGCGAAAGAACTCTATGTGCCTTGGAGAGACTATGAACCACTACATAGAATTCCCAATCCCTCTGTTTTCGTCCACTTGCATTTTTGATTTCCTCCGCAGGTTGTGTACATTATATCAAAGTCCGATTCTTCTTGTACAGCAAAATAACTGTATGGACCTGTATACATATATTGTATTTAACTTATACTTTAACATATTTAACATTATTGGTCTACTGGCTATCTGAGGGAGGGGGTAGGAAGAAGGAGGAGAAAAATTGGAATAAAAGGTTTTGCAATTGTCAATGCTGAAAATTACCCATGCATATATCTTGTAAATAAAAAAGCTAAAAAAAAAAAAAAAAGATCTGTGAGTTGTCCTGGCTATGAATATACCTCTTTCAGTGGTGGTATTTGAATTGGTGAAGAAATATATCATTATATGTATGGGAGATTTTCTGTTATTTATTGAACATCTAATTTGTCTTTTGTTTCAAACTGGTCTCTAGTCTGTCTGGTAAAAAAGCATTGATTGGGCCTGTGGTTTTGAATAAATGCTGAAAGTATGTCTTGAACTTGGGGTAACTTTCAGAGGCTATAGTTTGGAGGTGGGGAGAGGCTGGGTTACATACTCTGAATAAAATCTTCAGTGGTTTTCTACACCATAAAACCTAATTTTTCTTCTTGACTTTTTCGGCCCTCTATGATTTGGCCGGTTAGATTCCACAAGGACAGGGACTTTCCCTTAATATTTATCCTAGTGCTTAGCATAATATTCTCATGTTTTATTAACCCTAACACTTCCCCTCCTGCCTAATGCAACTCTGTGTATGGTAGGTAGGTAAGTAGGTATTGTCTTTTATGGAAGACAGTAAGGTAGGTAGGTAAGTACTGTCCTTTATTTGTGGAAAGGGTTAGAAACAGTTTTGAGAAACTTGGAGAAAATAAACCCTTAGAGAAAAGTACTTGGGAGATTTGAAACACAGTTAATAACAGCTAATATTTATTAAGTGCTTACTACATGACAGGCACAATCCTAAGTGATTTACAATCATCTCATTTGAGCCTTACAATAACTCTGAAAGGCAGGTGTTTTTATTAAGCCCATTTTACACATGAGGACAAAAGCAAGTGACTTGCTCAGAAATAAAAAGCTAGTAAGTAAAGTGGGATTACAAACTTGGGTCTTTCTGACTCTAGGCCCTGTATGGCTATCCATTTTGCCTCATTTCTGGGAAGACCCGAGTTAAAGTAGCCTTCAGACAAAGATCTTTTACATAAGACTCTTATGAGGATTTTGTGATAGGTGAAACTTCTACTAACCAGAACTCTAGAATTTACAAGACTTTTTTTTTGTATCTTCTATTTGTAGTGAATCTGGCAAATATGAATTTTGGTTTTTCACCCTCAAGTGGAGGTGAGTCACTTCCTACAAGAAAAATCATCATAAAGACTAGAGAGGAAACAAAAGCAAATAGAGAAGTTGTAGAAAAGCCGATAAAAGAGAATATAGGAGAGCTAAGCCTTAACGACTGAATGGCAGCCAAATGAGAACTGAAAAAAGTTTAGGGTAGGTTCCATGGAAAGTCTATACATTACCTTTCAGTTAGGAATTACAGAATAAAACATTTTTAAAGAAGGGGTCCAGACTACCAAGGTGGGAGGGGGGGGGACGCGGGGCAACATGACATGAAAAAAGCTAAGAACCTCTGGTTTTGAGCCTGTGTTTGTCTCCCCCCGATTTCCAAATCTCCCCACCTCTCCAGTTGCTGAAAGGAAGACAATTTTATATCTGCAGCTGAAAACAAAGCTTATTGGGGGAAAAGGTTTATGGTTGGGAGTCGAATGGAGAAATAGCTTTAATAGAGAAACTTGATTGCTTTTTCTTTTATTGCCACCTACAGCTTGAGGGGGAAACACCCAAGAATTTAGCCTAGAATAGGCTTAGTGGAACTGCTTTTGCTAAAACAGAGGTTTAGAGATTTTCTAAGAAACAGTTTGAGCAGAGAAAGGGCTCTACCCCTCAGATAGCTTCTGATGTAGACTATTGCTTAAGGAGATCAAGGACATAAAGTCTGCCCCCCCCCCCAAGTTAGAATTTGCCTTGGGTCTGAGTTACCCCACTTTTAGAGGTTTTTTTTTTTTTTTTTTTTTTTTTTTTTGTGTATCATAGACTCCACTATCAATCTACTGAAGGCTTCTTTCTCAGATGTATGGATGTCTACTGTAAAATTACTATTTAGAATTCCATCTCAACTCTCTACCTAGATTGCAAACTCTCTGAAAACAGCTCCTACTACATGATACTGACTAGATGACTGGCATTCAAAAATCTGATTGGCATGTAAATGTAAGTAAAAATTAAAACCCTTTAAATAGACAATATTTTTCTCTGTGCTTCACTCAAACATATCAACTTAGAGTAGGTTAGTCTAGGCAGAATAGTTGCATGGTGAATGGTAATTTTTCCATTTCAGGATAGACTCAATATATGATAGATACTATCTCAAAACAATAGGTAGAACCCAGTTCCAGTAATGGAAATTCAGTAAAAATCAGTGTTGAATTAAGTTGTTGATTCTACTACAAAAAACATTTTATTTCTTCTAAAAATCAAGGAAGTTTGTTGATGCCCTTAACAACTATTTCTAAAATAAAACATACTCTAGGTCATTCATATTACTCAAACAATTTGTAAAACAAACAGAGAAATAAATGCAAAATCAAAACTCCACACAAATCCAAAGGTAAAGAAAGGACAAATGTTAGTCATGGTGTAAATGAGTGAAATCAAGAGTACCCAAAGACTTTTGTACCTTGAGGGTGTAGGTTCACGGGGCACCAATTTTATTATAAGAAGATTTGATGTACTATATAGTTGAGGTTGTGAAGACAATAATGACTATTCTGAGGATCACCTGAACAGTGAAAGTATTTGTGTAAAAACAACAAAATAGCATTTATAAGCATTTTGAACATGGCCAAAACTTTCAGAAGTGACTTAACTGCAATTATGTAGACAATACTAAACTTCATCTTCAACTATGTTGTATAGTAAATTTTCTTATAATAAAATCTTGACCTCTAATGCCAAGGGACCAAACAAAACAGAGGGTCAAATTTCCCAATAAAATTACTATTTATAGGAGATATAATTGATCAGTACTATCTCACATCTGCTATTAGATATTTTACATTTATTTAATCTCCTCTATTAAATTTTAAAGCATCTTTAAAGTAATAGTTGTTTTCCTCTTAAATTTCTAAATTTCCAATAATATCTAGTAAAGGCCTACAAAGTGGGTATTCAATTTTAACTGAATCAATTGAGTGTCTAATAGTTAAACTAACAAAGTTAGGAAACATGAGGCCATATTTAATTTATTTTCTCTTTTGAAATATATGTTTTACCTGTATTAATCATCCTGCCATCTAGGGTGGGGGAGGTGGAGGGAAGGAGGGGAAAAACTGAACAAAAGGTTTGGCAATTGTCAATGCTGTAAAATTACCCATGCGTGTAATTTGTAAATAAAAAGCTATTAAAATTAAAAAAAGAAATATATGTTTTAATAATACTTTCATCTGGACCGAACTTTTTGGTTCTATTAAGCAATTTTGTAATGAAATTATTTTGTCAATGATTAAAGAAATTGATACTGTAATTTGGTGGTCATTTTGTTGGCAGGTCATACCACCTACCTTGCCTACAAGGCAGTGTAGGTCATCAAATTCAAATATATTTAATTTATTATCTATCCAATGCTGATAGGGATTATTTCTTTTCTTGGTCTTTGTATGAATGAATGCCGCATTTAGAAGTGCAAAGCTCTAGTAATACAAAGACAAAAGAGAGTTCCTGCTCTTGAGGAGGTCACATTGCAATATTGGTGATACATTTAACTCGTATTGGGGGTTTCCAGCTGCAAGTCAGATCGAAAAGTCCTACAATCTTTAAAACACAACCCCCCCAAAAAACAAACAAAAAACCCAACCCAATCCCCTCCCCCCCCAAAAAAAACCCCCCAACAAACCCATATGGTCATGTTTCTTTTAATATGTAACTTCCACTGAGAAAAATGTCAGTTTCTGATATTGCACCATTTGTCAGTGGGGAAGACTCTGAAGACTAGAACCTTCTTTTCTCAATCTTCAGGTTCGTAGGCTGGCTATGTCTATAAAGGTCTAAATAGAGCTGATAGTTAAGGTGGTAGTAGTTTGACCTATCTACATATGCTGGGTTTTCTCTTTCCCAAAGGTACCCTGTTGCATTAGGTAGATTGGTTAGTCTGCCCTGTGAGTGGTAGTTTACCTGGAAGATAGCAATAAGGGAAGGACTGTTGATGTAAGGAGATGCTGTCACTTTTAGGGCTCCTGCACTTATTCACACATTGGTGGCTTTTGGTCAGTTGTTTGTTGAAGAGATGAGGAAGGTGAGCCCTTATCCACAATGATTTCTCCCCTCAATAATTCTTAGTGCCTATTATGGTGCCAGGCATGAAGTAGGTGTTTGTTGATCGATGTTTCCACTTACAATCAGGCTATCAAATGTCCAATGCTATGCCTCATATATATATGTATATACATACACACATTCAATAAACGGGTATTGATGATATGGCCCATGCTAGGTATTAGTCACGAGAGTTACAGAGCCCTGATTCTTGTCCCACTGTAGTTTAACTAATACAACCAATCCTTCCACTGGGCCTTATTCCTGGGTCACACCTGTATAGGAGGTTATAACTGCAAATAACTTCAAAGAAACAGTATGACTTGAGATGTTTCTGTGGTTGTGTCAAAACTTATCTGTAGGCTACAAGTAGAGGTTGAATGACTTGATGGGGATGTTGTAAAGATCCAGATCAAACTAGTTAAGTTCCAAGATCTCCATCAACTCTGAAAAGTCAGTGATTCTATTACTCTAAGGGCATATTTCAGTTAGGTATTTACAATATATTTTGTCAAATTTCCATAGGATTGAAATGCTTTAGTTACCAAAATTAACAATTAAATACATGTAATACTGCCCCAAATGCCTTTTAGAAAGCTTCCATTTATTAGCAAAAATTTTTTGGCAAATGTTTTCTTGAAAAAGATCAATCACTTCAAAATAGTTTCCTATTAGAAAAAAACAAAGTAGTCAGCTGCACAAATGCACACATTCACATAACTAAAATCACCCCCAAAAATAAGATCTTCAAGACACCTTCTCAATGTATTATAAATTACATTTTTAGAAAAAAGTCCCAATAATTATCCCCAGAAACTAGCTGCTTCTAAGCTTGACTTAATGTTGTATGCATTTTCTCTCCTTTGCTTAGTATAAATATTTGCCTCTCCCTTCTGTAACCGTCGTCTCACTATAGCTTTTTGTTGCTTGGTCAACTGACGTTTCACCTTCTGTTTCACCAGTTCCTGAAAATGAAAGGTAACACATCATTAGCATTAATGATAGCTGTATTTAACAAGAGGTCTCCTGCTCTAATTTTACATTCTTATCACATAAACTGTGCCAAGAGATGAATACCAACAATTAAAAACATACAACAAAATCTAAACTATCAATGACAGATTCTGAACAAAAACAATGCTTTCTTAAAAAAGAGGAGGAAAAGGGAACTTCCAGTTCTCCTAATTCAACGAAACATTGCCATCTAGTGTTCATTATAGGGAGGAAAATGGACATTTCTCCTACTGCCCTATAAAATATTTATAGCACAGTAGCTGGCAATTATGTTGCTTTCAAAGGTATTTGCCATTAGGTCAAATGACATAAAACAATTTCTTTATTACTTCAGAAATTTCCTGTTCTGATGCTAGTAGGAATACATAAAAAAAGACAAATCTGGGGAAGATATAGAATGCCCTTTGGTCTTAAGAGAAAACAAAATCAGTTCAATTCACTTTAATTCTGATAGAGGTTACTTATTTCAAATACTTAAAATAAGATCAATAGGAACATTCCAATTGATTTTTCTCTCTTTTTCTGAAATCCTACAGAATTTGTAATCTACTTCAGAAGGATAAGACAACCTTTATTTTCTCTTTTTAGCCCTCTTGTCAGGCAAGCAGAAACCACTTAATGTCTCCTGAATTTAATTGAATTCTGAATTTATGGCAGGGATTTTTGACTTACTTCACCTTTGTATCTTCCACAACGGTTGGTTGTGCCCTGCACAGAATAGCTGCTTAATAAATGTCTACTAAATTGAATTAATAAATGTACACAGATTTTGATTACTAGAAAATAATATTAAGAGATTTAAAAGGATTAGAAGGATCATTGTCATTGTTTGTGAATCAGATTTTTCATATTTGGGTTGAGGATCTACTGCTACCCTTGAGGATATATTAAGGACTTTGTGTGGGTAGAATAGGTTGCATGAAGTTTCTATCATTTTAAACAGGCCAGTTTAAATTTGGACAATCTAACAGGTTAGTGGATATTATTACTGTCTATTTGCTTTATAACAGAAGACTGAATCCCAAAGACTGAATCTGGCTCATATGAAAATCCGACTGAAGGCTAAATTTAAAAAAAATAAGTAGTGGGAAAGTTGATAGGGAAAAAGTAGGTAAAAGAACATTGGACTCACAGAGTGAAGACAGAACTGGATTTGATTCCTGTGTCCAATTTACTAGCTGTATGACCAGTACTCCTTAATCTTCCAATCTATTTCATTATGAGAACAATAATATTGTGGGCACTTACCTCACAAGGATATTAAAAGGATCAAATTACCTAATAGATTTAAAATATTTTGTAAATGTTAAAGTTCTATAGATATGCTTGCTTCAATGAATGTGACTCACTGAGATAGGTTTTCCCTTCCAATGATGTAGACTGAAAGTCTGCCATGCCTACATGTTTTGTGCAAACTTAACTATGTCCACTGATAAAGAGGGGATCTACCCAAGGAATTGGTTGGTTTAGAATTCTTTTCAAATATTGTGGATATTAATGGAACATGTGTCTATCAACTGTCCTTTGGCTCATACTATAATATAATCTATTTGTTGTTTTCCACTCATACATTTCTGACATTCTTTACACTATTTGGCCTGTGTAACTCTTAATTTATGAAGTATTACAACCTGTCTGCTCATATCCTGAATCTCTGTAGTATTCTATGATTTGAAACCACATATCACCACAAGAATACTGGTTTTAAAAGATGGACTTTTGTTTCAGGGAAATTTGAGGCAATTTCCCAAAGGCAATCCAACTGACGTTTTTCTTCCCTATTTTTGGGCCAAGATTACTGTCTGTCTATTTACAGCATTTTAATATCCTTAGACAGAAGTAATGAAGAATAAACAACTTTTCAAAACTTTTCAAAACATACTTTAAATTCCATCTTCATATTTTAAAGTAAAAAATTAGTTCAATGAAAATTATTAGAGTCTGAAATAAAACTAGTCCCAATACTGTGTACTGTGTAATAGATGCTACTCTATGCACAATTGAATGCTATGATTTCATATAAGAATGATCCCTTCTAACAACACAATCTGTAACCTATCCATGCCTGCCCATCTGGTATTACTCTAGTAATACTGAGAGGCTACTTAGTTTTTATATTATCCATTGGGTATTTCTCACTTTTGTCACTTTACAAGCCTAACATTTTCAGATTATAATTTTGATGAGTTCCTTCTCTCTAAAAAACCTTTCAGAATACATTATCACATTTGATCCTTTCAACAAAACCCTGTGAAATATTATTATTCTATATTTCTTGTAACTTTGATTCTAGTTTAGTATTTGCATAATGGCTATTTCTTGTGCTATTTGTTAGGTAGTTTAAATTTATTTATCCATTAGCAATCCATCTGGGGTTTGTAAAATGCTGCAAATGAACAGCAAGCATTTGAAGAAACTGAAAGATTAAGGGGACTGTGTCAGAGTGGATTTAAACCCAGATCTTCCTTACTTGAAATCTAGTACTTCTGCATTATATCACATTGTAGCATGTGATTACTAATTTGTTCTAAATCATGAAAACCAATATAATACTATTGATCCTTTTGCGATGGGCCTCATTTTATTAACTCATACTATAACCTTTATACATTTTAGTAACTGATCATCATGAATGGCCATAGCCAAAACAAGCAAATAAAAAAACATCCAAACCATCATTCATGGCTATTGGTGATGACCCTCACTAAATTTATCAATGGACACAGTTCATATTTGAAGCCTTTCTAATTTTGTAGGACCTTCTAGGCTTTGTATTTTACTGTTCTGTCAAGAGCCTCAAATCATACTTTCATACAATAGTTAAGAAACCTGATTAAAAAAAAAATGATGGGGAAACATTAATTTCACAGAGCTTGAGTATATTCCTTTTTTTTCCCTTCAGAAACTGTCACAAAATATAGCTGGCAACAGCTCATTGCGAAAAACTGGTGAGGTGAAGGTTACCTCAAAGGCCAATTCCAAATCTCTCCTTTTATACAAAAAGGTACTGGAAAACCTTGAAAACTTACTGTTGTCATTTTCACAAACCATCTTTGACATTGGTCAAAAAAAAATTATTTTTTTTTAAAATGTGCAATATCTACATTGTGCAGTTGTATATCAGAGCTGCCATTGGAATCAAGACAATTGCATTTAAGGTCTACCTCTGAATACTTGCTGTGTGAACCTGAGAATAAATTAACTTAGTCTCTTTGTGTGCTAGGAAACTTCCTAAGAATTAGATTCCTACAACAACAAAATCAAAGCATTTATGTTTTTGATTTTGGGGAAGGGAAGAAAAGAGAGGAAATAGAGTTTTATGTAACTTTGCACGCTCAGAAACACTTATCATATTATCACATCCACTGTAGGTACTTAGCAAATATTTAAAATAATTACCGGAGGAATTGTAGAACAGCTTACAATACTGCTTACAGAAGTAACACTCTCAGTTCTAGTTCTATGGTGATTAATTTGTTCCATGTTTTCATCCCTAAAATAGAAAGCAAATGTTACTGGATTAAGCACTAAATTAATTTTAGTGTTCAATTATTATAGTATAAATATATGAAAAACCAAAACCACCATTTATGTTATTTAAAATAATAGTATTTTAAATTCCAGTAAAAACCTTAAATGCTCCACAGATAAAGAGACATAAAATAATTGTTTTGGCTTTGTTACTTGAGAATCTATCACACTAAAGATTTCAGAAAGAATATTACTATGTTGGAAAAATTGATATACTAAAATTAAAAAAACAAAACAAAATACTACTGACTTTGTAAATTAAAAATCTCATCTGTACTTTGACATACATCATCTTTTCCTGAATGGCTTATTAAAGTATCCACTTGTCAAAATCTCTAAATAGTAAAATGATAAGAAATGAAGTATGTTATCTGAAGTACTATGGATCTGAACTTTAATATTTTACCTCGTCTAAATCCTCCACTTCTGACTTGATTCTTTTATTTAAAATTGTTTTTTATTTAATGATACTATTCAATATCTTAAAAAAAAAAACCCTATTATTGGTGCAATCTTCTCTATTTCATAAAGTTTAAAGAAGCTGAAACTAGAGTCTATATTGTTAGAAAAACTGCAATTTAAGGGACTCCTCTGCCAAACCACCCATTTCTATTGATCAAGGTTGTGATATTTCCAAAACATTATTTCCTAAAATTCATTATACTATATGGATAGAGGAAATTTATTCAGCCATTGTCATACTGTTTCAAATAAGAGGCTACAGGAATATAGAATTCATTTTTAAAAATAAACACATACCAATCTATATTATTGTGGCTATGAACATGTGCATACACTTAACATCTTTCTTTTTTCCCCCTCTCCCTTTCCTTCTTCCTGCCTACCAACTATATTTTATTTTTACACTATTTTGGAGGCAGATACACTCCAGTCCCAAATTTGCCACACAGACTAGATGAAAGCATCAGAATTTACAAATGAAACATAATGTAAACATGTAAAAAAAAAATAAAGCAAACACAAAACCTTTTTCTTTTAACAGAATGCAGCTAATAAGTGTTAAATCTATAAAGAGCACCTATATAGTCTTCAGAAGTTACCATTTTGCATTAGCAACAGAAGTTTTGACAAAACATTTACTTAAAAATCAATCAATAAGCTGCCTTGGACTGACAGATTAAAAAGTAAAGGAATAAAATTTAGGCTTGTAAAGATAAAAAGCAACACATTATATATTTCCATTTTATATAAGAGAAATATGTCAGGTTTTTTGAAAGATGATCATTATGAGAATCAATAAATACTGAACCAAAAATTAAAGTAAGGTCCAGTCGATACAAATCCATACCTGAAAGGCCTGAGTTCTTTGTTTAATGCTGACAAGTTAACCAGATCAGGGCATTCATCTTCATATTCCTGAGAATCAGTTGGAATTTCTTCTTGATGCATTTGATCTTCTCCCTTGTTCATATTTTTGGTGCTGTTTTCCTCTTCATGAAAATCAGTTGCAGAATGCTGTATGCAACTTCTCTTTTTTGCTTCAACAATCTCTCCCTGAATTTCTGCTAATGAATGACTGAATTCAGTCATTCCAAAATATTGTGCATTATTCTTATCCTCAGATAGTACATCTGTATTCCTTTGTACTAGATCTTCAGAAAAATTTCTTTTACAATCATCATCTGATTTATCTATAACATCTCTTCCATATTCCAACTTAGAAGTCTTTACTTGCTCTGTCAGTTCTTCAAGTGATGAAGAACATTCAGATTCTTCTCCTATTTCAAGACTCTCATCATCAGGACCTAGAGGATGGAGTAGTTCATCATCTTCTTGCATTTCTTTTGTATATCCACTGGCAGAAATTTCTATATCAAGAGAGTCCTCTCTCCTAGGGGAAAAAAAAAGCAGTTTCAAGTAGTAAAATTCCTCAACAAAAATCTTGATTTTTTGATTGATAATTTTATGATTGATAATATTGATAAATTTCCAAATTAATTTCTAATAGATAATACATTCAAAAAATGAAGGTTTTAGAACCCCAAATGCAATGTTTTATAATTACTCAAGAACATATTGCATATATACTTTAAGCATGTGGATTTATATATTTCATGTTATGATTATATAATTGCAATAGAGTGTGAAATACAGTAAATATAATAAAGGTATTAGAAAATTGTAATATGTTTATCTACTTAATTTTATTGCTAATTTTTCAGTGGGCTGTTTGCAATAATATAGTGGAGATAGAATGTTACAAATCAGGGCTTGACTTATTTTGTTGATTGCCTACACTTAAGAAACTGAAGGAGAAAATGTAAACAATTCAGATTAAATTAAAAAAAAAGTGTCCTGCAAATCTTGAGTATATCTTCCCTCTCCTTTTATCACCATTTGATGTATCAACACTGACTAAGCAACATGTAGTATCAAGATACCTAAAAATTACCACCAATGAAATAAATGCTATTTTCTTGAAGAATGAGACAAATGATTTGATATTATTAATAAGGACTCTATTGATAAACTTAAAACCCAGATCTATACAGAAGTCTCTAATTGATTTAGGTCATTTAATTATTTGCTTACTTAACACCAAAATGATTATGGTGAACAAAGAGACTGCTGGCAGGTACGAATCTAGTTCTTTGTCTATGTGTTAAAATGATCAATATTCAAAACCTTCAATAAATACTAATCATGATTTATATATCATATACCTGATTTCATCATTATCTACAAATATTTTATCATTACAATCTACAATTCTGAAGTTCCTCAGACACAACCTTCTAGCTTTCTATTTTACCCTATACCTCACTACTCTCAAATCTATGATCTGCTTTTGCTACACCCTTCAGTTTCTCTACTTCCCTATCACTATTATTGTTATTATTATAATGCATGGGTTTTACCAGATGATTACTGAGGTACTTTCAATTTTAAAATTCTGTGATTCTGTGTTCCCTGAGCTCTGTCTCAGGCCTTCTCTTATCTTTCTCTATAGTCTATTCTCTTGATAACCTTCATCAGCTTCCGTGGATTCAACTATTATTTCTAGGTAAATGACTCTCAAATTTCTTTATTCAGTCTTAATTTCTTTTCTCAGCACAAGTTGCTTGCTGGATATTTATTTCTAATTGAAAGCCTCAGCTATCTAAAATTCAATATTTCCAATCCCCCAAATTCTCTCTCTTAACCACTTCTTAATAGGGATAATTAATCCCTATTTTTTGAGGATTCCACCATGTTTCCATTTACTTGAGTTTGCCACTTAGAAATCAACCTCAAATATTCTTTCTCATTCCATGTTTAATATTCCTTTTACTCTTTTCTGCTGAAAGGCACAAAACAATACAAAACCCAAAACCTATTGGCTCTGTGCAATGTTAAGATCGTGTATTTTAAGATCAGCACGAGACAGGAATTCAGGTTAGGGGAAAATCGTCAGTCTTTATTCTCAGTGAAGAAGGATCGGAGGTGGAAGAGAATCGGCGATAGCAATGTGTGCAGCTGAGTCAAGAAGCTAGCTAGACCAGCAGCCACACAACCAGCAGCTCGGAGTCTCAAACTCAGCCCAATCTCTCCCAGCTTGTCTTCTTCCCTCTCTGCCTCCACCCCCCAAAATCGTCATTTCCTATACAACACATCAGGACTTGCAAGGAGAGTGGGCAGGGACCATTCTTAATCCAATCATGTATATTAATAGAGTATAGCCCAATTACTATCTAGCCCTGTTTAATCCAATTCTGCTGAGATGAGGAAAATGTTCCTGGGGCTTTTAACCCTGTTCTCTTCAGTGCTCCTTTGTGAAGGCTCTAGAGAGAATTGCAGGTTGCAATTCAGAGCTAGGAATGGAAACTTAACTTGATTGAATTCTCTTCTGGGGGAGGTCACTTCATGCCTACCTCCTTTGGCTGGCTATAGCTACATAAATCATAGTTAATGACAACTGCTGACCCAGTTGCACTGTCATTTCCAACATACAAATGGCTTACACAAATGTGATTCCCTTAATATGGATAAAGCTCTTCTTCCAGGAAGATTATCCAAGATTATTGTGGATTGAGCTCAACTGAGGCTAGTTTCCTAGCAGGTTTAAATTTGATTAGGAAAGCAAATGAGATGCTCTTACATGCCACTTCGCAGTTAACAAATAGAGATTTCTTGGCTACAGCCAAAGGATATTAAACAAGGAGAAGCATTGTAGACTCCTCTCAAGATGATTCAAGTGAATGCTTATCCTGGTCTGAGCAGATCAGCCAATTATCAAAACATACCTGGAGCTCCTCCTCGTGGTCAAAAGTTGTGTGAACAGTCTCATTTTATTCTCTGCAGTCAAACAAATCTTGAGGATAGTATAGTCTCAGTATCTTTTAAGGAAAAATTTTCCTAATTTGCATGAGAACATGACCGCATAGATGTTCAGTATTTTCCACAATTAGCTAAAAGTATTAAGGTTTGAGGCTAATAAATCAGTCACACAAGAAAGGTTATATTAATTAAAAAAAAAAATCTAAACACTCTACTGAACTGACCTGATATCTCCAAAGGTTGGATAAAGTTCACTTTCATAATTGAAACGTCTTATGAAGAAATCTCGAATGCATTTAACATCTCTGTCAAAGTACCTGTAAAGTAAGAATCATTTTGTATTATTTAATTTGATCCTAAATCCCCCCTTTTCTTATCTGCCCAAACACAATGTTATTCACTTATTTTAATATAAGAAAAAAAATTATTTAAAGACTGGGATAGGGACTGGACTTGCTTAATTCTTCCTTGCTCTTGACTCACTACACCAACCAGTTATTCAAAAATATTTTTTTTTAAATGAGGACATGATAATGGCTAATATTGTTGCAACATAAAACTGTTAAAGAAGCAAAACCAAACATTTTCTAGTGAATCATGAGAAACAAATGCTGCTTCATTGTTTAGTGGGAAAATTGGGGCCATGCTTCACAAACTCCCTTCTCTCTTCATCTCAAAAATCATGAATATCATTCCCAACTGTTTCACTGTCTACTCTAGTATCTAATAGGGACAACATTTGGTTCCTTCCCAGCAACCTTAAAACATATCCAAGACTAGCGCTTTAAAAAGCAAAACAAAATAAAACGAACAACAAAACCAAAGATGAAAAACCTTTTATTGAACATCTCAACATTTCTTTGTTAGATTGTTAATCAAATATCACTTTATGAAATTCTTGTAATGTGCCAGGCACTATACTAAGTACTGAGTTTACAAAAGAGAGCAAAAATACAAAAAGTCTTTTTCCTCAAGGAACTTATTTACTGATAAAGACATATAAATAAATTGGTATATATAAAATATCGATTGGAAGGAAAATAAGCATAGACAGAAATGCTCAAGTGGCTGGGAGGTAGAGGACCACAAAAGCCTCCTCATAGAAGATTGTATTTAATCTGAGTTGAATAAAGGTAGGAATATCAAAAGGCAGAAGTGAAAGTTGGTTCAAAGATTAAAAAGAGGATTAAGTGATATGTGGGAAAAACATCAAGGTGGCTAGCACAGAATGATCATAGAATACATGGAGGAAAGAAAAACAGAAGAAGATTGAACAGGAAAGGATCAAATTGTGAGGGACTTTAAATGCTAAAGAGAGAGGGCTTTATATTTGATCATAGGGGGAACCAGTGGAGTTTGTATACTTTAAAACCTTTGTTTTGTATGGTAATAGTATGGAGGATGCACTGGAAGGAGCAGAGACTTGAGGCAGGATGATCAATTAGAAGGCTACAGCAATAGTCATTAAGACAAAAGATTAAAAAGATTAATAGTCATTAAGATAAAAGGCCTGAACTAAAGGTAGTGCCTGGGAAAGCAAAGAGAATGGGACATATGAGAGATAATGTAAAAGTAAAAATAAAATGACTGGCTAATAGATTGGATGTGTGGGATCAATGCAAGAGATGAGTCAAGGATGATATCTGAGAAACTGGGATGATGGGGGTGCCTTCAACAACACCATGGAAGCTGTGAAACCGCGTGGAAAAGGGCTGGAGAAAGAACACATAATTTAGATTCAAGTCTCTGCCCTCAAGCAGATTACAATGTAGCCTAAATATCATAAGAATGATATTTTAAGAGACTATCTCAATTTAAAAGAGAAATTAAACCTATTTCTCTCCTTCCTTTCACAGTCAAACTCCTGGAAAAATCTGCTTATACTCATTCCTTAATTCATCTCTTAATTGTCTAATCTGATGGCTTTTACTTTGTCCTCAGTTTTCTGTTGAAGTATAGCCTTTGACACTATGGACTATTCATTCAATAAGTTCTCTATACTCTTTCTTTTCTGGATTTTCACGAAATTCCTTTCTCCTGGTTTTTCTCTTATCTCTGAGACTCCTCCAACTCTCAGTTTCCTTTGTTAGCTCATTTTTCCAAACAATCCTCTGACTGGAGTTCTGGTCCGGCTATTTTTCCTTCTCCATTAGTATTTCTTATCATGGATAGATTTCAGAGTTTTTCATAACTGTATTTCAATATAAATGATTTCCTTTTTAAACCTAGGTATTTCATTAATTTTAAAAAGTTACTTTGAAAAGTGGTCCACAGATTTTACCACACTAATAATGGGGACCATGACACAAAAAAGATTAAGTAGAAAGAACATCAGTCTTGGATTAAGGAGATCAGATTCAAATTATATTTCTGTTCATTACTGTGTGACCACCTAACCTCTTTATTCATTAGCTGCTGAGTATAATTATTTTGTATGGAGATAACTTTCAGCTCTATATTCAGCTTCAGTCATTCCTGAACTCAAATTCCACATGTCTAAAAGAAAACTCATTATCATTATTCTCAAACCTATCTTTCTCTTCTAAATTTTCCTATTTTTAAGAGAAACTAGCTAGATTTCTTCTTGAAGAAAATTATGACAACAGAAAGGTGATATCATGAAATGGATTTAAGGGAGGGAGAGGTGTGCAAAGTCATCTCTTCTGGAGCCATCTGGATTCTGTAGCAAGGTAGTAATCAGTCACTGAAGATAACCTCAGATTCCAGGTCTCAGTCTGACAGAGTTAACTACCCATTTATGATTAAGGCTAAGTAATTATTAAGGCAAAGAATGGCCACTTTTATCCAGTTTAAAAAAAAAAAAAAACTGATCTGGGTGGGGAAAACCCTCAGAGTTTCTGGCCAAAATAGAAACAACTGCCATTTATACTCACTCTAGAGCCAGCAAGACTCAAACAATGACCAAGTAAGATTTGGGAGGGACCTATAATAGACCCATAAATGAGTGTCAGGTCCTAAAAGAAATTCAGTCCACTAACTCCAAGATATCTTTCAAAACTTACATTCCTATGGTTAGAACACCAGCAAGTAAGAGTATGCATGATACACAATGTGGACAGAGGGAGAGAAAGGAAGGAGAGAAGGAGAGATGGAGATAATGAAGGAAGAAAGGAAAGAAGGAAACTAGTGAATGGGATAAATAAAGACCACTCAGAAGTATGTGGCTTCAACCTATGCCCTAATTGTGACTTAAGACTTTGCAATAACAAGTTGAGCTATAGCTAAAAAGCTAAAGGTGTTCACTTGTCTTGGATGAGCATTTCCCCTCCTGTTCCTCCCACCTTTTAATTAGCATTTAAGTACTTGATGGATAAAGAATTTGTTATTTACTAGTATTCTTATATTCCTAGGAAAAATCTTCTGTGTTTAGATTGTAAGCCTGGACTCCCCCAGACAACAGGAGAAAAGGTCAGGGTGGGATGGGGATCTATGGTGGATGGCTTCTATGTTAAGAGTCTATATAATCTTGTGTTTTGCACTCTCTACTGACATCTTGTCTATTAACTAGTATAAAAATGTAATTAATATTTATGCAATTTACTCTCTTCCCTTGTCAGGAAGAAGCCCAAATCCTGTTTGTATAGAATAGCATGAAGTCAGAGTCTATTGTTAATTCATTAATCCTGTTTCCAATCTAGTTAGCATCTTGAAAGACATTCACAACAACCTATGAGAAAACCTAGATGGAACTTACTTTCCCAGACGATCTTATTATCATAAGTTAAGGCAGTCATAATGTAAATGCTATCTACCATCATTGCATAGAAATAGGAAGTTAGCTTTCCCAGACTCTTCTGGCATATCTTTGGACAAGTCTGGGTCCCTGACTCTTCCTCCTGAGTTCCAGCCTGTGTGCCAGAGAAATGCCCAAAGCTGTATTTCCCCTAGAAAGGATCCACTTATGATGAAGATATTTGTTAAGTTCTTATTCAGGACCAAGTCCTGAATGAGGTTACTCTGCCTCCCTCCTCATAGGGCTTTCCCTGTAATGGCATCTTTCTCCTAACTATGGTTAGGCTAGCTCTATGCTCTTCCAACTCTATTTCATATTTACCATTCCTGGTATCTAATATCCCTTCATTTTGTCTGTAATCTCTTCTAAATAGATCTACCTTTTATTAAAGAGAATGGCCATTGTGAATTTATCATTATGTTCATTCTGAACTAGGTATTGCTATCCTGATCACATCAGTATGGCACATAAGTTGATTCTTTCTGTTACAGAAATTAAAAGGAAAAAAATTTCTAATAAACCAAAACTGTGATTATTTTCAGAGAAATGGCCATTAGTTTCAATCTAGAACCATAACTTTTTCACTCAATAGGAAAACTGGGATTCTTTCTGATTTGAAATAACTCCATGTTCATCTTCTTCAGAAAAATATATTCTCTTCCCCAGTTTCTACCACACTGAATCAAATTTACACATAGGATTAGTTTAAATATATAATAACAAATATGATTCTCTCTAGAAGGGTAAAAAAAATTAATTATTTTAAATGTTGGCCTTTGAAATCTTCTGAAAAGGACACTTTTCTTCTTCCTAATTCAGTTTAATTCAGTAATGTGCAAGGTAACTTTGAAACGTTAAAACTCAATGATTAATAATAACGAAAAATGAGAAAGTTTAGGAGAAAGTGCATGGGCTCTGCAGTCACAGGATCTCATTTCAAACCTTTAGCCTTTCAACTATTACTTCTGTCACTTGGGGGAAATCACTTGATCTCTCTCTTATTTCTCATTATTAAGGGGCCTAACTAGAGGACTCTTGAGATCCTTTCCAGCTAGATGTATGGTCCTATAACTGATTGTCTATCACAAATGCTAAGATGGAAAACCAGGCAAGAACAGAAAGCAAATTTAAAAAGACTGATCAGCAAAAAACCCTAATTTGAACATCAAGACATGTCAGTACATACCATTCAGCATTTGGATGAGATGTTGAGACCATTTGTGGGAAGTCAATCATGGTTATGTGATCATCTTTATCCAAAATTAGATTGAATTCATTGAAATCACCATGAATTAGTCCATGATTAGCAAGTTTAATAATTAGTTCCATGGCTTCATTATACACTGCAGCAGGATCTTCAATGTGATGTATTTGACACCTATTACCCATTTAAAGTGCAAGAAAAGCATTAATACGATTTTATTACTTCCAAAAAGTCATACTGTTTTAAAAAGTTGATACTGTTTGATATACTTGTATCACTTAAGTGCTAATTTACCATTTGATTGCGATAACAATGAGAGTTTGCCTGAAATTCAGTGAACAAAAGACTCTGAAGATACATTTCAGAATTTAGGGTACTTTTTTCAACAAGTATTTTATAATGCAGAAGTCAAATTTGTTGTCCTTGAAACAGGAACTAGATTAAATTAAAATTG
Source organism: Sarcophilus harrisii (assembly GCF_902635505.1). NCBI lineage: Eukaryota > Metazoa > Chordata > Mammalia > Dasyuromorphia > Dasyuridae > Sarcophilus > Sarcophilus harrisii. The sequence continues at coordinate 192,699,345 of NC_045426.1, forward strand.
GGGAATATTTAACAAAAACAAACAATACTATGTAGATAATATCAATTTGTGGTGTTATAAATTAATATGCAGCATGCAAAATCAGAGTTTGACATAATAGGTCTAAATTATATCAATGTACTCTGAAATTACAAATATTACAAATTAATATGCAGCCTGCAAAATCAGAGTTTGACATAATAGGTCTAAATTATATCAATGTACTCTGAAATTTACAAAGCTGTCATTTCAAACGAAAACTGACTTTTCAATCTATTTTTGTGTTTACTCTTTTAAAATCAATCTCTGAAGTCCTTAAAGTAATATGGCTAGTTTTTAAAACAACAACAAAACTTCAACTTTGTTAACTAAGAATTTATGCTTTAAAAATCATACTTACAAAGGGTAACCATTTATGAGTTCCATGACTACCGCATGTCGATTATAATCGATTGGTTTTGGAACTGGAAATTTCCTATCATAGAGTGCCTGAAAGAATTCAAAACACAGGGTTAAGGAAGAGATCAATATTTAAAATGAGATATCAGCCCAAGTGACTAACATTTAGCTCTTTTTAGCATTTAACTGGTTAAGTTTAGGTCTGTCCTCTGGAGTTATGTTAGTAGGTGCTGTTCCACAGGAATATCTTCCAAATATTTACTCAATTTATTTTCAGACTTAAATCCCTCAACATTCAACTATTTCTCATCTGACATGATTTTTCTTGTGCTCTTACCAACATGATTGTTGCTTTGGGGAAACCTGGAAATGACTGTTAAAAATAGTACATGGAATACAGTATCTTATACCTGGTCTGTCCAGCTTAAAGTATGGTGTAACATACTTCTAAGTTCTTCATTGTATGCTGTTATGAATGCAACTAAGATAACACTGGCTTTTGGGGAAAGCATTTCATACCATTGGTACATATTGAAAATTTGCAGTCAACCAAAACTGACTTTTTTCAATCTGCAAGAATTGTTATTTAGCACATTTCTCCTATTCTCTATTTCTGCTGCTGAGCATAAGTATAAGACATTTCTTGAAAGAAATTGGTAGAAGACTAATTCAGGATATCAGTTTCCAATGCTAAATGAATTTAAGGCAGAGAAAAATCATACTCTTCAGGTTGTTAATTTTCTAATGCCTGTGATATCCTAGTCTCTAATTTATGATTTGCTTGTTTCAATAATCTATGAGAATCGGCTAAGTGATGTAGTAGAGATAATACCTGAAGGGAGTTGGAAATACAGGAGTTCAAATTCTGTCTCAGATACTTAAAAATTCTGTGATCCAAGTCACTTAACCTTTCTCAGCCTCAATTTCCTCATCTGTAATATAGGTATAAAAATAGCCCCTAGGTCACAAAACTGTTATAAGATATATAAAATACTTTGCAAACTTTAAAGTGTTATTACGTGCAAGAAATTAATAAAAAAGCATTTAAACATTATGCACTTATGGAGCTGAAGTCTCATATATATTGTCTATCCCTTTTTAGGACATGTGCTCCTTGAAAGCAGTGACTATCTGGCTTATTTGTGTATCAAGCATTTAACAAAGTTCTCTGCATTGTAATCTGAAGCTAAGTAAATGCTCATCCAGTCAGTTATTAAACACCCAATATATGCTGAAATATTTACCTTAATGGTTGCAAAGTATATTTTATATATTTTCTCTTTGGATCCTGGTAACAACCCAGTGAGATAAATGCTCCATCATTATTTCCACTTTAGTTTAGTTGTCAAAGTTCACAGAGCTAAGTAAATGTCAAAAAGAGGATATGAACTCAGGACTTTTTGATAACAAATTCAGCATTCTATCTATTGCTCCATCTAGTTGTGGTTTATGAATCATTCATCAACTGTTTTTCATCTCTTGGTCAGTGTTTTTTCCTCCCTCTTTAGCAGTATTAGTTTCATTGTGATGACAGAATCCATGGCACAGCAAACAATGGAAATTGATTTTTAATAGCAAAATTTTCTCCCTCAGACAGTTCCTAGCAGCGGTGCTTGGTGAAGAAAGACTGCTTATTTTTAATCTCCAAGTCTTGTGAATGTACTAATACAACTTTAGCTATGTGGTAACAGTTATTATGTTCCCTGGGGTTTCAAGGTTTCCAAGAGCTGATGCCCTGACATTCACTGTTCTTTTTAAAAAAATATCAGATGTGTGAGGAATTTCAGAAATGATACAGCACACTTAAATCTGGAAAAGAGTAGTCTCTTACAATACCCTCAAAATGGTTATTTAAATTTTCCTTCTTGATAATAAGCCTTCCTTAATTCAGCCTAAGATCACATCAGCTTTTTTTAGCTACCTCCTTATTCCCATATGACATATGAGGTCACTAAAGAAATCACCATTTTGCTTATGGAAGAAGAATATTTCAGCATATATTGGGTGTTTAATGACTGACTGAATGAGCATTTACTTAGCTCTTGATTACAATGCAGAGAACTTTGTTAAATGCTTGAAACACAAATAAGCCAGATAGTCACTGCTTTCAAGGAGCACGTATTCTAAAAAGGGACACATAATGCTTAAATGCTTTTTTATTAATGTCTTGCATTTAATTCTCCTAAGACAAAGGAATGTAGAGAAGAGGGAAGGAATTTCAGTTAAGTTGAAAACCTGAGAAATTCAACTATGCTAGGTAAAAAGCTTAGGGAAGTAAGATCACAGAGGAAAACAATGTATTTTTTAGACTCATTGGAAATTATTCCCCTTTCCTGTACCCTACCATCTGGCCAAACTGGACTTTTGCTGTTCTTTTAGCACTTTGTCTCCTTCCTCCACACCTGTACTCTGATTTCCCACATGTTTGAATGTACTTTAATTCTTACCTCTGCTTCATATATGCTATCTCTTTTTTTAAGATGTATCTGATGCACCATTTCTTGCAGTCTTTCCTAGTATGTCCAGACTACCTTACATATAACTGCTTTGTATATATTTCTATTAGTTAAACTTTATATTTATGCTGTTTGCATTATTACATATCCTTGTTGTCTTCTTCATCAGAATGTAAGCTCACCATGAACAGGGATCCTTTCATTCTTCATATTAATATATTGCTCAGACACTAGCATAAAGCCTGGCACAGAGTAAGTACTTAATAAATCCTTGCAGATTGTTGAATGAAATGGATTTAGTTTGAATTCTACTGTAATTCTCATGACACAAGAGGAGAGGCCTTAAAGGTAATGTGTTTAAAATTTTGTTAATCAGATTTCATTCCAAAGCCTCAAGAGAAACTAAAACAAGTAGTGCTCTCATTATTTTTGCTGACATTTCTGCCGAGGTCATAAAATTACTTCCTAGGCTCCAGGCCCTTAACATGGCTATCTATTCTCTTACTGTGGCCCAATCCTTGTTCAAGGTAATACTCCATAAAGAAGTAAAAAGAAGTCTCATTACTTCAGCCTTGCTTTTCATGACCACAAAACACCCATCCATCTATGTGGAAGTAGGAATGGGCATGGAAGAACAGGAGGACTTTTCTATAGCTTTCACTCTCTCTGAGTGGGGACTGCTCATCTCAGCCTTGAGAAATTCAGAAGATTTATTTTTAGGAATTTTAGGGGCTAATCAACTGGGAATCCTTATTTCTATGTTTGCACTGAAATTATAGCAATTATAGACACTCAAACCACAATATTAATAATATCTGGCTAGTCATAAGCGAGTCTTTAGAAAATCTGTGTCAATAATTATTTCAGCTTGCTGCATAAAGCTAAATGAAAAAAATGCAAAAGTGAATATAGATATTTATAATTAAAAGTACCTTCATATAGGCAAATTCCTTCATGGCAGACAAACGGGATAAATAAAGCCAAGACATCCTATGTCTGTGCTTATGGTAATCACGTTTGTTTTTCAAATTACGGAATGAAGTCCTTCCCAATCTGTGAAACTTTAGTGCATACTGTTTCTTCTCTTCGTCTGCAACAATGTAAATATCTGAAGTTCAAAGAGTAAGAAAATCATTATTACTACATGCAGAGTAATTTCCCCCTTGAGTTAAATCAATTTATTTCTTTTTTATGTAAAAATGACATTTCCTAATATAGGTAATTAGAAAGCTTACTATATTCACATTATATCAACTTATAGTTGGAGAGACAACTTATAGAACTGGTATATATGGTAATACATCTGGAAAAGAGAACTTATTGTTGAGTTGTGTCTCACTGTTTATTTCCCCATTTGAGATTTCTGAGGCAAAGATACTAGAGTGGTTTGCAATTCCTTCTGCAGCTTATTTTAAAGATAAAGAACTGAGGCAAAGAGGTTTAAATGACCTGCCCAAGGTCACATATTTGAGTCTGGATTTGAAATTAGGAAGATGAGTCTTCCTGACTCCAGACCCAGCATTCTATCCACTATCCTACCTAGCTTGCCCTGAAGAAACCCTGAGCAAAAGGTCTGGCCCACAATCAAACAGGCAGCACAGAGCTGGGTGGGTAGCTTTTGAAAAAGCACACAGCACTTTTTCTCCCCCAAAAGTCTTATTTTTTGATTACCAACAGTCTTAGAATATCAGACAACATCACTTAATAAATATGTACTATAAGAGAAATAGTATAAAGAATGTCATCAGAGAAAGATTTATAGCTGGCAAATATGGCCAGTCATGGAATGAGACAAGCAGATGACCAACAGTCCTCGGCTCTAATATATCAAAGCAAGGCCAAGAGCAGTGCAGTGGTCTTTAAAGTGGGATGTACTGCAAAGAAAAACTTTTATTTATTTTCTCTTAAAATTAAGCCTTACTATCATGCAGATTGACAGTAGTACCCTCAGTTAAGGAAGCATGCAAAACCATACATAGTCACATATGTCTTCTATGACACAGGATGTGTCCTCAGGGAATAGTGGGAGCTCAATAACACAGAAAGGCTAACAATGACTCTTGCTTATTGGTTCAATTTCAGTCTCCTGTGACACCTACAGTTTCTGTGTTTCTGTGTAAGTGGATTTATGGATATTATCTAGTTAACCAAACCAAAGGAACCACGATGAACAGAACTGAGAGACTCAAGGGTATGGGACTGAGGAATATTCTCTTCTTTTTTTTTTAAACTTTTTTTGGAGGAAGTGGCTAATATGGGAATTTGCTTTGAATAATGGTAACATCCAGGATAGCTTTCTGAATGACCTCCAGACGGGCCTTGGTCTCAGCAGGATAGTCGCCATGAGGATGGACAGGAATAGAGTTTAAAGTCTTTATTGTCTCCTTCACAGTCTGTTTCTGTCAGTCTGACCCAGTCTCCTCCAGCAGTCTGACTCTTTCATAGTCTGACTCAGTCTCAATCCGTAGTCTGTCTTTGTCCCCAGTTTAAATACCCTATTACAATTACATCATTACAGTATACTGATATGTATAAGCCAATCTAGACTGATTATAACATTATCTCAAACTAGAGTGATTATTTATCATTATATCATATTAGATATGTGAACTAGAGAACCATTATCTCATCAGTTCCACTGAGTTAACACCTTGTTTCAAGTATACTTCTCCAGAGTTCCAGCTCTCTACAAATAACTATACTTATTTTAAATAATTTTTTGCCTTACCGTCTTGATGGTTGGGGTAGGAAAAAAATTTGAAACTGAAAATTTAAAAAAAGAAAAACCTAAAGCCATGAATAGCTTTTGGGACTTCTTCTTTTTTTTTTTTTTTAACAGAATTTTTAATCTTGGCTCTGCTATTATGTGACCTTGAACAAGTAATTTCTCCTCTCTGGGCCACATTCTTCATTTATCAAACTGAAAGGACAAGACTTGATGACTTCTAACTCTTATGGCTTATGGTAGTAATTATGAATATCTGAAAAAAAAAAACCCCTGCATAACTTAGAAAACTAAAGAAGTCTTTATTTAATACATAGAAACCAATCTATTGATACATAGCAGAAGAAAGAGAAAAAAAGTTAAAGGAAAAGAAAAGCTAATTTTAAAGAAAGAATTTGACATTTTAGAAAATTACCTGATTCTTTGCCAACACCCATCTGGTTTCCAACAGAGTCAACTACCTGTCTTGAAGAAAGTGCTTTCAAAGCAAGATAATCATAACCCCCATTTGTCAATCGATAGCCTTGGACAGCTAAAAAAAAGAAAATTGTTTTTAAATACTTGTTCTACAATCATGTCTGCTAATGTTAGATTCCAAATCTTACATTAGTTCACTTTCTAAAATATACACTTTTTCCTTGAGAATCTCTTGATAAGGCTCCCCCCCCCTTAAATTTATTTATTTATTTTATTATAGCTTTTTATTTACAAGATATATGCATGGGTAACTTGTCAGCATTGACAATTGCAAAACCTTTTGTTTCAATTTCTCCCCTCCTTTCCCCTCTCCCCTCCCCCAGACGGCAGGTTGACCAACACATATTAAATATGTTAAAGCATATGTTAAATACAATATATGTATACATGACCATACAGTTATTTTACTGTACAAAAAGAATCGAATTTTGAAATAGTGTACAATTAACCTGTGAAGGAACTAAAAAATGCAGATGGACAAAAATAGAGGGATTAGGAATTCTATGTAGTGGTTCATACTCATTTCCCAGAGTTCTTTTGCTGGGTGTAGCTGGTTCAATTCATTACTGCTCTACTGGAACTGATTTGGTTCATCTCATTGTTGAAGTGGGCCACATCTATCAGAATTGATCCTCATATAGTATTGCTGTTGAAGTATGTAATGATCTCCTGGTCCTGCTCATTTCACTCAGCATCAGTTCATGTAAGTCTCTCCAGGCCTTTCTGAAATCATTTTGCTGGTCATTTCTTATAGAACAATAATATTCCAGAACATTCATATACCACAATTGTTTCAAGTGGTGTTCTCTTCTTTAAAATATAATGGTTCTCTCTGAGCAGGTTTCTTGGGGAGGTTTTCTGGAGGCAGCCTTAGTTTTGGTTCAGAGTAATCACTTCAAATACAGTCAGCTGATAAAATCCAAATGTTTATTTCTTATCTCTTTCCAAGCCCAGTTAGCTTTCTTAGAGGCCTCTCTCTCTCCTTGGTTCTAAGAGATCTTGCAGCTTGCCCTTTGCCTCTGCTTTCTTCAGCTTCCAGCCAGCATAAAGGTGGAAGATGGAATGAATCTGACTCCACCTCCGAGAGTGGGCTTGTGGGCTTCCTCCCAGAGTGCTCCCCTCTCAATCTTTTCAACTGAACTAACTAACTAACTAACCTGAAGCTCTAAGAGCTTCTTTATATATGATATCCCAAAGGTTGACTCCTCCTCTGAGAGAGAGATTAAGGGAGGTGTGATGAATCTCCCATACTTGTGAACTCCAATGAGTACTTTAAATACATTAATGAGTTAGAGAATTTGCTAAGTACCATGTTAAATTAGGCAACTGACTTATCACTTTGTAAGGATTTGCTCTAATGTGTGAACCAATAAGCATTGTATCTATTCCACTGAGTTAACACTAGGATTCTAACACACAATTTATTCAGCCATTCTCCAATTGATGGGCATCCACTCAGTTTCCAGTTTCTGGCCACTACAAAGAGAGCTGCCACAAACATTCTTGAACATACAGGTCCCTTTCCCTTCTTTAAGATCTCTTTGGGATATAAGCCCAGTAGTAGTAACACTGCTGGATCAAAGGGTATGCACAGTTTGATAACTAGTTCCAAATCACTCTCCAGAATGGCTGGATGTATTCATAATTCCACCAACAATGTATCAGTGTCCCAGTTTTCCTACAATCCCCTCCAACATTCTGCATTATAATTCCCTGTCATTCTAGCCAGTCTGACAGGTGTGTAATGGTATCTCAGAGTTGTCTTAATTTGCATTTCTCTGATTAATAATGACTTGGAGCATCTTTTCATATGGCTAGAAATAGTTTCTTGAAAAGGTTTTAACATACTCTGTTTTGTTTGCTAAACACAGAAGCTATACTACATACTTTTAGGATGTGGTCTATTTATATTAAAAAGTATTACTTGTATTGACTAGGCATTTTTCTATCCTCTTGATCCACTTGACACTAATTGTCATTTAGCAGCTACAATGTATTGTCATATTTTTACTAATAGCTCATATTCATAGAGGAATTTCAAGACTTTCCTCACAACTTATATTATGCAAATGAGAAAACTGAGGAACAATGAACTGAAGTAACCTGCCCAAGGATCACAGGCCTGAACCCGAGATTTGAAACTCATTTTCTGATTTTCAGTTCTACTATATCATATTGTTGCTCCCACAATATTCCATAATCCTGACATATGAGTTTGTTTAGCCATCTTTTATAAGGTTTGAAATGAAGAATAATGAAGCTCTATTCCCCAGTGAGAGAGTTCTTATGTTTTGGTGATGGTTCTAGTTCATATTTAAAAACGTTTTGCAGTGTACTGTCAGTTTGCCTCCCTCAGAGAGTTCAACGTGCATTAAAACCACTACATGACAGGTTGTAAAAATATTATTTATCCAACTTTTACAGTTGAGGAAATTGAGGATACTTAACATCATAAGTGTTGGAAAGTAAAGTCATAAGTAAAGCTTAGGCTTTGATTTAATAATACTGTTCTTTCTGGGTTGTTGGATTTAAGTACCTGCTAAATGTATTTGTAAGATACTGTGCTAGGTATAGTGGAAAATATGAAAGCAAACAAAGACAGTCTCTGACACCATGAGTTTAGTAATATGCAAATAATTCCCATTTTCCTAATCTATTATTGAATATTCTACTCTCTCTACCTCAGATTTTCTTTCATAATCATTCTATTTTCTTACACTCACAGAAATATGGCTCTCTTGAGGAGCTCCCTTATCTACTGTCTGTTTCATACAAATTATCATGAAGTACTTTTCTTACAAGAAAAAAGAATTTCTCAAAAGAAAATAGTATACAACATTTTCTACACTGACAACTATCTTTAGAAATTAACAACAGGAATCTCATTTTTTTTTTTTTTAACGACTGTGGTCCTGATTTAATGCATCTCATTTTTTCAGTGAAATCAGAAATGATTTTGTTTGACTTTTCCTCCCAAGATCCCATTATTTCCTTGACTTTCTGTTGTCATTTTCTCAGATGACTTTTTTTTTTTTTTAATAACCACTTTTCTAGCCTTACTTTCTGGTGGTGAGTTTCATTCATTCAACAAGTATCTACTCAACTATAAAATACAGTCTTGCTCTTAAAGAGGTTATAAATATCCAGAGAGAAAAAGCATACAGAACATATAAAATCACAGAATCTTAAAAGGTTGGAAGGAAACTGTTATTGTCTAGTGTCTGATTTGGAATCCTGCTCATAAATGATACTTTTTATATGCTCCCCAAAGTGCATCTCTTCTCAGTTCTGATTTCATGTTTGTGTATTAGGTACTTTATATCTACTATTTATCATAACATCAATACATTTAAAACCACATGTTTAATCTCTATCACAGTGCCCAGCAATATATCTTACAAAGGAACAGAGAGATAATAAATATTTGTTTTCTATTTCTGCTTATGGGAAAAAAGTGAGTTTAGTATCTAAAGTTACCTTATTTTTAAGTTGAAGGAAACAAAATAGTATAGCTAAAAAGTACACTAGATTTAGAATGAGAGGCCTAAGGATCAGAATGTGACTCACTTACTTACTAGCTGTGTGAAATGGACAAATTACTTAACTGCAGTTTCATCCTCAAATAAAAGAAATTAGTGCTAAGGTCTCTTTTAATTCATCAATGTTCCTAAAAATTGAACATGGGAATTACTTTTTTAATGCAGGCCACACCTTTTTTCTTTTTGGGGCACAACTGCTTTCTGGAAATAATGCTGAAAACTAGACCACTAGGTGGAATGAGTGTGTGGGTTTCTCTCTCTTTCAAGAGGAGCTACAGAATGAGTGTGTAAACACTGCAAGAAAGGAAATATAGATTTAATGAGGCAAGTTGAATGACCAGAGCAGACATGTTTACTAAAATTATGATGAAGCATGAACAACTTTTTATACTGACTTCTTGGAAAATTTTCAATACTCCTAAGAAAATTTTACTATTCAGTGTTTGTAATAAATAATTATTCATTAAAAAACAAACAAAAATTTCAAAACTTCCCAAGATTTTAAACAGATCTTTGGAGATAAATGTGAACAAAACCATGAAGCTTTTAACATTTTTTCCCCCTAGGTGCTATTAAATAATGGTAATAGGCAGCTGGATATAAATAATAAGAGTTCTGGATTTAAAGTCATAAAGATCAGGGCTCAAGTCTTGTCTATAACACTAACTAACTAAATGATTCTGGCTAAGTCACATAAATTATATGCTGGGATTCTTAAACTAGCATCTGATGAACTAGCATTCAAAAAATATTTTGAGTACTAATTAAAAATAACTGGCTCCCTTTGTAATCCTATGTATTTTGTACAGTTCAAACTATTTTTCTTAGAAGTTTATAGGATTTCACAAGACTGACAAAAGGGTCCACTGACACAAACTGTCAAGAATTCTTATCCAATGTTATCTCTTGAACTTACCCACAAAATAAGAAATGGAAGCTGACCCACATCATTGGAGTTACCCACGTTGAGGAAAAGCACATTCTTTTTATATCAGTCCAAAAAAGCATCTCAATGTTACATATGCATTCTTAAAATGAACTGTATAATACTTACTTTTAGTTCGCTCATAAGCTAAGAGTTTATGTTTTGCCAGTTCTCTTAAAATCTTATTGCAACCACCATGTTTAAGGCTGGCTATGGAGGCGATCAAACTGCCAGGAACTATTTCATGGTTCTTCATGCCCATTTCGACCTGAAGTTAAAAACAAAGTAATGTTATATATGTGCAGTTTCTAAAAAAATTCTTCTCTAAGCAACAACTTCCTGAAATACGAATTGGAAAAGTTAAAAAATTCCCAGGAAGTGCAGGGAAACAAAATTGGTGAATTGGAAAAAATAAAAAAATCTCAGGAAAGTAAGAATTGTGAATTGAAAAATAAAGAATTCACTAGAAAGTAGGATTTGTGAATTGAAAAGACAAAGAACCTCCAAGAAAGTAGGATCCTGAATTGGAAAAGACAAAGAACACGCAGAAGAAAGTAGGATCTGTGAATTGAAAAAGAAATAATTCACTAAAAAAAATTAGTGAAATGGAAAAAATTCACAACCAAAACAAATATTCAAAACTCAATTGGACATATACAGAAAGAAGTAAAAAAGCATTGAAAAAATAATTCTTTAAAATTAGAACTGAACAAATTGAAACTAATGATTCATTGAGACAGCAAGAATCAGTCAAGCAAAACAAAAAATGACAAACTGAAAAAACCACAATTTTCTACTTGCAAAACGATAGACTTAAAATAGATCAGAGAGATAACTGAGGATGATTGACTTCTGAAAACCATTGATGAAAAAAAAGAGCAATACTATGTTACAAGAAATCATCAAAAGAACTGCCAGATGTAATAGAAGCAGAAGGTAAATAGGCATTGAAAGAATTCTCAACACCTTCTGAAAGAAACCCTAAAAAAAACCCAAGAAAGAAAATTCCAGAACTATCAGATTAAGGAAAAATTTTACTACAGCCAAACCATTTAAAACCGAGGCCACAATAAGATCACCCAAGATCTGGCTCCCTACATTAAAGGAAAGAAGGCCTGAATATGATATCCAAAAGGCACAAGAACTTGAGATGCAGCCAAGAATAAACACCCAGCTGTGAGCATTTTCTTCCAGGGAAGAAGATGGATTTAATGAAACAAATGAATTATTTGTTTCTGAAGAAAACCAGAACTAAAACAAAAAATTTGATCTCCAAGAATAGAACCTAAGAGATGCAGAAAAGGTAAAATAACTCTTGAGAATTGCTTCTGTTGTGATATACAAAAAAATAATGTATAATTTGATGCCTGATATAACATAAAAAGGGGTAGATATGGAAAAGGGATGATGGCAGAACAAGGTGGAAGGAGGATAAAAAGAGGGAACCACATCCCACAAAGAGGCAAGAAACATATCAAATTAGAGGGGGAAACATTGTGTGAATCTTACCTCATCAGAGTTCTCAAAGAAAAAAATTGACATTTGTTTTAGAGAAAATTCCTCCCGCCCATAAAAACGGGAGAGGAAAAGGAAAAGAAAAAGAGTAAAAGGAAGGAAGGGGAAAGAACTCAAAGGGGAGGAGGGATTATAAAGAGGATAAGCATGTGGATACAAGAGGGGAAATAAGTTTAAAAGGGGAAAGAGGTGGGGAGGCAAGAATAAGCACAATCTGGGGTTATTAGGATGCAGAAATACAGATTTAGATCTAACCGAAATGTAAATGGGATGAACCCCCAAAAGAGGAGGCAGATACAGACTGATCAAAGTCAGAACCCTACAAATGTTGTTTACAAGAAACACATTTAAAGAGGGGATGAATAGAGTAAAAAGTAAAAAGCTGAGCAAAATCTATTATGCTTCAGGTGAAGCAAAAGAGGTAGCCATCCCTATCTCAGACGCCAAAAGAAAATGATCTTAATTAAAAGAGATAAGGAAGGTAACCACATCCTGCTAAAGGAATAAACAACACAATATCAATATTAAACATATATGCACCAAGTGGTATGGCACTCAACCCTAAAGGAGAAGTTAAGAGAGTTGCAAGAAGAAATAGACAACAAAACTGTAATAGTAGGAGAATCCTCAACCTTGCACCTCAGAATTAGACAACAAACCACAAAACAAATAAGAAAATTAAAGAAGAAATAGAATATTAGAAAAATTAGGTATTTGGATCTGTGGAGAAAATTAAAGATAGAAGGAAATACTTTCTTCCTCAGCAAGTTCATGGAACCTATTCAAAATTACCATATATTAGACATAAAGACCTCAAATTAAATGCAAGAAAGCAGAAATAGTAAATGCTTTCTTTCAATTGATGCAATAAAACTACATTCAACAAAAAAGTTGGGGAAAAGACCAAAAGTAATTGAAACTACAACTCTCATCTTAAAAATGATTGGGTGAAGCAGCAATATAGATACAATTAATAACACCAAGATAATGACAATATGAGACATCATACCAAAATTTGTGGATGCAGCAAAGTTTAATAAGAGGGAATTTTATACCTTAGAGGCTAACTTGAATAAAAAGAGAAAGAAAAGAAATGAATTGGCTTGAACTAAAAAACTAAAAAGGCCAAATTAAAAACCCCCAATCAAATACCTAAATTGGAATTTAAATTAAAAGGAGAAATTAAAAATATTGAAAGAAAAAACTATTGAACAATTAATAAAACTAAGAGTTTTCTATGAAAAAGCCAATAAAATAGATAAGCCTTGGTAAAATCTGATTAGAAAAAAGGAGGGAGGAAAATGAAATTAGTAGTCTTAAAAAATGAAAAGGAGAACTTTCCACCAATGAAGAGGAAAAGAGAAAAAAGAGTTATTTTGCTCAACTTTATGCCAATAAATTGATAACCTAGGAAATGGATACACCCAAAAATACAGACTTCCCAGACTAAAGAGGAAGAAGAAATTTTGAATAGTCCCATTTCAGAAAAAGAAATAGAAACAATAAACAATTCCTAAGAAAAAATCCCCAGGACCAGATGGATTTACATGTGAAATTTTACCAAACATTTAAAGAACAATTGGCCCAAGCTATATAAATTATTTGATAAAATAGGAAAAGGAGTCCACCAAATTCCTTCTATGACACAGACATGGTACTATACCAAACCAGGAGGCTGGAAAACAGAGAAAGAAATTATAGACCAATCTTCCCATGAATATTGATGCTAAAATCTTAAATAAGATATTAGCAAAAAGACTACAGAAAATCATCTCCAAAATAATACACTATGATCAAGTAGGATTTATACCAGAATGCAGGGCTGTTAATATTAGAAAACCATCAAAATGCATGTTAATAACAAATTAAAAACATATGATCATCCTAATAGATGCAGAAAGCATTGATAAATCCAACATCCATTCCTATTAAAAACACTTAGAGTATAGGAAAAATGGACTTTTCCAAAATAATCAGCAGATCATTTAAACCATCAGTAAGCATCATATGTAAGGAGACAAACTGCAACCATTCCCAAAAGATCTGAGGAAACAAGTTGCCCACTATCACCTACTATTTATATTGTATTAGAAAGCAGCAAATTAGCAATAAAGAGCTGAGAAAGAATGGAATAAGAATAGCAATGAGGAAGCCAAATTATACTCTTGCCGATGACATGATGGTATACTTAGAGAATCCCAGAGATTCTGCAAAAAGTTATTAGAAATAATCCGCAACTTTAGCAAAGTTTGGTTATAAAATAAACCCACATAAGTCATCAGCATTCCATATATCACTAACAATCCAACAGTCAGAGTTACAAAGAGAAATTCCATTTAAAGTAACTACTGATAATATAAAATATTTAGGAATCTATCTGCCAAGGGAAAATCAAGAAACTTTATGAGCAAAATTACAGACCACTTTTCACACAAATTAAGTCTGATCTAACCAATTGAAAATATTAAATGCTCTTGGATAGGCGAGCAAATATAATAAAGATGACAATATTACCTAAACTAATCTATTTATTTAGGCTTATACCAATCAGACCCCAAAAACTATTTTAATGACCTAGAAAAAATAACAACAAAGTTCAATATGGAAAACAAAAGGTCAAGAATTTCAAGGAATTAATGAAAAAAATCAAATGATGGTGGCTTAGCTGTACCAGATCTAAAATTATATTATAGAGAGCAGTTACCAAAACTATTTGGTATTGGCTAAGGAAAGATTAGTTGATCATGGAATAGATTGGTTCAAGGATAAAACAGTCAACAAATATAGCAACCTAGTATTTGACAACCAAAGATCCCAGCTTTTGGATAAGAACTTACTGTTTGATAAAATGCTGGGAAAATTGGAAACTAATATGGTAGAAACTAGGCATTGATCCATACTTAAGCCGACACCAAGATAAGGTCAAGGCATAAGAATGAAATTATTAATAAATTAGAGGAACAAGGATAGTTTACCTTCAGACCTGTAAGGGAAGGTCTTTATGACCAAAGAGAACTAGAGATCATTACTGATCACAAAATAAAAATTTGATTATACCAAACTGAAAAGTTTTTGTACAAACAAAACTAATGCAGACAAGATTAGAAGGGAAGCAAAAACTGGGAAAATATTTTACAGTCAAAGGTTCTGATAAAGGCCTCATTTCCAAAATATATAGAGAATTAACCTAATTTATAAAAAAATCAAGCCATTCTCCAATTGAAAAATGGTCAAAGGATATGAACAACCAACTCAGATGAAGAAATTGAAACTATTTCAGTCAATTGAAAGATGCTCCAAGTCATTATTAATCAGAGAAATGCAATTAGACAACTCTAAGATACCACTACACACCTGTCATGGCTAAGATGACAGGAAAAATAATGATGATTGTTGGAGGGATGTGGGAAAACTGGACATTGATTCATTGTTGGTGGAGTTGTGACGAATCCAACCATTTTGGAGAGTAGTTTGGAACTATGCTCAAAAGTTATCAAACTTGCATACTTTGATCCAGCAGTGTTACTACTGGCATTATATCCCAAGAGATTATAAGAAGGAAAGGGACCGTATGTGCACGAATGTTTGTGGCAGCCCTTTTTGTAGTGGCTAGAAACTGGAAACTGAATGGACGTCCATCAGTTGGAGAATGGCTGAATAAATTGTGGTATATGAAAATAATGGAATATTACTGTTCTGTAAGAAATGACCAACAGGACGATTTCAGAAAGGCCTGGAGAGACTTACACAAACCAATGCTTAGTAAATGAGCAGGACCAGGAGATCATTATATACTTCAACAACAATACTATATGATGACCAGTTCTGATGGACCTGGCCATCCCTCAGCAACGATCAACCAAATCATTTCCAATGGGCAGAATGAACTGAACTAGCTATGCCCAGAGAAAGAACTCTGGGAGATGACTAAAACCATTACATTGAATTCCCAATCCTATATTTATGCCCACCTGCATTTTTGATTTCCTTCACAAGCTAATTGTACAATATTTCAGAGTCTGATTCTTTTTGTACAGCAAAATAACGGTTTGGTCATGTACACTTATTGTGTATCTAATTTATATTTTAATATATTTAACATCTACTGGTCATCCTGCCATCTGGGGGAGGGGATGGGGAGTAAGAGGTGAAAAATTGGAACAAGAGGTTTGGCAATTGTTAATGCTGTAAAGTTACCCATGCATATAACCTGTAAATAAAAGGCTATTAAATAAAAAAAAATAAAATAAAAGAGGGTTTGGGAGGGAGATATCACAGAATTTAAAATGTAAGAAAAGAATAAATAAATAGAATTCCTTTACTATTTCCATCTATCAATCAACAAGTATTTACTAAGCTCTAATTAGATGGCTAGGTGAGAACTTAGAATCGTCAACATCTGAGTTCCAATCTTGCCTCACACCCAGGACAAGTGACTTAAGACTTTAAGCTCCTAGAGGGGGAAAAAACGATTTCCTTCCTTTTATTTGTCTCCTCAGAGTACTTTAGCACATTTTCGGTCTTTCTCAATCATGTCTCTGATTTCTGATCCAGCTGGGGTTTTCTTGGCAAAAAGACTGGAGTGGTTTGCCATGTCCTTCATCTAATTTTACAGATGAGGTTAAATGACTTGGGGCAAGAGTCCCATAGCTACTAAGTGTCTAAGGGTAAATCTGATCTCAGGAAGAGGAGCGTTCCTTGTAATCCTTTACTTATCAGTGTCTGACAAAATCATAGGTGCTTAGAAAACATTTAGGTGACTGACAAGTTTAACCTCTGTTTCCTCATCTGCGAAAAGAGAAGGAAAACAACAGTACCTCTAAATTGCAAGGTGACAGAGAAGATCAAAGGAGACAATACGCGTAATGGGTTTAGCAAATGTAATATTTATGCCCACCTGCATTTTTGATTTCCTTCACAAGCTAATTGTACAATATTTCAGAGTCTGATTCTTTTTGTACAGCAAAATAACGTTTTGGTCATGTATACTTATTTGTATCTAATTTATATTTTAATGTATTAAATCTGCTGGTCATCCTGCCATCTAGGGGAGGTGTAAGAGGTGAAAAATTGGAACAAGAGGTTTGGCAATTGTTAATGCTGTAAAGTTACCCATGCATATATCCTGTAAATAAAAGGCTGTTAAATTAAAAAAAAAAAAAAAAAAAGAAGTCTTATGTAAGTAAAAGCTCAGCCCGGAAGCACTAAAGGCTACTGTAGCTACCCCTAGGGGCGGGGCGGGATTCCACAGTCCCCTACCCCGGCTAAGCGCGCCCTCGGCCCTACCCACCCGAGCCCCAGAGACCGGCTCCCCAGGCCCACTCTCCGCAAGACGACTTCCAGAGAATCAAAACCACTCCGGGTCCTTGCAGGAGCCTTACGGGCGCGTGGCCGCATAAACGCCCCCCCCCGGTTTTCCGGGACATTCAGTCCGGGCAAGTCCGCTCCTTTTCTCTTGACAGCCCGGATCTCCGGTCCGCGCACAGCAGAGGGAGATAAAGCAGCAGCGCCCACTGGGCTGGGGTCGGGAGATGCTGGGGATGGATGTCATCCCCCCGGGTCTTACCGCGGTCAGAGCTCTGAAGTCGTCCCGCGTCAGGTAGCGCAACTTGGCCACGTTCACCTTCCCCATGGCTGCTCCGAGAGACAATCCGCGAGCTGATGCTCCCAGTACGC
This sequence comes from Sarcophilus harrisii, assembly GCF_902635505.1. Classification (NCBI taxonomy): domain Eukaryota; kingdom Metazoa; phylum Chordata; class Mammalia; order Dasyuromorphia; family Dasyuridae; genus Sarcophilus; species Sarcophilus harrisii. The sequence goes on from NC_045426.1 coordinate 192,717,036, forward strand.
GTGCGCGAGAAGCCTCCTGCTCCTGCGTCCTTTGGCTATCGGGTCCTTGTACATATAGAAAACCCCAGGATTTTCCTTTCGAATTAAAAAAAACACGCGATATTCTTCGTTTCGGGAAGCAGATAAAACTACAGATTTAGTATTTGCCACAGTTAATCAAAGACGTCGAATTTAAATCGGGAACTTGGGAAAGTGCTCTGAGAGGTTTATTTTTTTTTAATCTGCCAGGATTGGCTACCTAGGTGAAGCGTCCTCTGGGGGGCGGGCCCGGAGATTGACTGGTAATGGGTGTAGTAGGTTCCTCCCAGCTAGCTTCCGTTTTTGCCTGCTCTCCCCGCGGTCTCCCCAAGAGACTAAAAGAGAAGAGTGAAAGTCAAAGCTGAAGGCTTCGAACCTAGAGAAGATAAAGGTAAATACATAAATAATAAAATAAAACCAGTTTGACCCGGAGGTTAAAAGTCTACGTCCTGGGTAGCTCTTGCTCGGGTAAAATGCTGCTCGGAGGGGTGAAGACGCGCCACTGGGTTTTGGAAAGGGGGTGGACTCGGGAGCCCTAATTCGAATCCTTGAAATGACATTTACCCGCTTGCACACGCTCGGGCTTAGCGTGTCGTCACCTCTCTCAGCCCAAATCTCACAAACGCAAAGTTTGACATTATGAAGCTTACATTGTAAAAAGTGAGTTTGTTAGTGAAAGAATACGCAATAGCTGTCGGTAGTAGGAACGCACATTGGAGAGAATTAATACTCAATTATCACGTAATCATTCATTTTTGTCTAAGGAAGGAGTTGAAGGGATAGGGGAAACGATTCCAACTCACATAAATAACGCTTATTTAGATTACAAATGTTGCTCTAATTTGGGTGCTAAGAGGTTAAGACATAAATTACAAACTATCCTTTATAGGAATGTGTCGGTTAAAGGGAAAGAAGCTGTACATTGAAGATAGTGATTTTTTTTTTCAATAATATTTTATTTTTCCAAATACATGTACTACAAGGTAGTTTTCAGCATTCATTTTTTAATATTTTATTTTATTTAATAGCCTTTTATTTACAGGATATATGCATGGGTAACTTTACAGCATTAACAATTGCCAAACCTCTTGTTCCAATTTTTTACCTCTTACCCACCACCCCCTCCCCCAGATGGCAGGATGACCAGTAGATGTTAAATATATTAAAATATAAATTAGATACACAATAAGTATTCATGACCAAACCGTTATTTTGCTGTACAAAAAGAATCAGACTCTGAAATATTGTACAATTAGCTTGTGAAGGAAATCAAAAATGCAGGTGTGCATAAATATAGGGATTGGGAATTCAATGTAATGGTTTTTAGTCATCTCCCAGAGTTCTTTCTCTGGGCATAGCTGGTTCAGTTCATTACTGCTCCATTGGAAATGATTTGGTTGATCTCGTTGCTGAGGATGGCCTGGTCCATCAGAACTGGTCATCATATAGTATTGTTGTTGAAGTATATAATGATCTCCTGGCCCTGCTCGTTTCACTGAGCATCAGTTCATGTAAGTCTCTCCAGGCCTTTCTGAAATCATCCTGTTGGTCATTTCTTACAGAACAATAATATTCCATAATATTCATATACCACAATTTATTCAGCCATTCTCCAACTGATGGGCATCCACTCAGTTTCCAGTTTCTAGCCACTACAAAGAGGGCTGCCACAAACATTCGTGCACATACAGGTCCCTTTCCCTTCTTTATGATCTCTTTGGGATATAAGCCCAGTAGTAACACTGCTGGATCAAAGGGTATCAGCATTCATTTTTTGTAAGACTTTGTGTTCTAAACTTTTTTCCCTTCCTTCTTTATCTCTCCCCTCGGCGGGACAGCAAGCTGATACAGGTGAAATATGTGAAATCCTTTTAAAAACATTTCCATATTTGTCATGCTGTGCAAGAAAAAATCAGTCCAAAAGGGAAAAAACACTAGAAAGAAAACAAACAAAAAGTTGAAAATACTATCCTTGATCCACATTCAGTCTCCATAGTTTTCTCTCTGGATGTGATTGGCTTTTTCCATCCCAAGTCAATTAGAATTGCCTTGAATCTCAGCATTGTTGAGAAGAGCCAAGTCCATCACAGTGATTCCACTATTCTTTTTTTTTAAGTAATATTTTTTAAGCAATATTTTATTTTTCTACATGCAAAGATAGATTTCAACATTCACCTTTGCAAAACCTCGAATTCCAGTTTTTTCTTCCCTGAATCTCAGCATTGTTGAGAAGAACCAAGTCCATCACAGTGATCCCACTATTCTTTTTTTTTTTTAAGTAATATTTTATTTTTCTACATGCAAAGATAGATTTCAACATTCACCTTTGCAAAACCTCAAATTCCAGTTTTTTCTTCCTCTCTTCTTCCCTCCCCAAGGCAGTGAGCAATCTAATATTGGTTAGACATGTGCAATTCTTTTAAATATTTCTATATATGTCATGCTGCACAGGAAAATCAGATGAAAAGGGAAAAAAACACAAGAAAGAAAAAAACAAGCAAAAAAACCAACAAAAGATGAAAAATTATGCTTTGATTCACATCCAGTCTTATTTCCCTATCTAGATGCAGATGTCATTTTCTATTACAAGTCTGTTAGAATTGCTTTGAATCATCCCATGATTGAAAAGGGCCAAGTCCATCACTGTTGATCATCACATAATCTTGTTACTATGTAAAATATTCTCTTGGTTTTGCTTATTTCATATAGCATCAGTTCATGTACGTCTTTCCAGTTTTTTTGAAATCACTCTGCTCATCATTTTGTATAGAACAATAATATTCCATTACCTTTCTATACCTTACTTATTCAGCCATTCGCCAGCTGAGGGGCATCCACCCAATTTCCAGTTCCTTGGCACTGCAAAAAGGGCTCTTACAAACATTTTTGCATATGTAGGGCCTTTCCCTTCTTTTATGATCTTTTTGGGATACAGACCCAATTGAGACCCTGCCGAATCAAAGGATATGCACAATTTTATAGCCCTTTGGACATTGCTTTCCAAGTTCCCGAGTTAAATTCAACATCTTTGATTAACTGTGACAAACACTAAACCTGCAACATTTGTAATCTAAATAAGGGTTATTTATGTGAGTTGGAATAGTTTTCCCTATCACTTCAATCATTTTACAGTTCCACTAAGAATGCATTAGTATCCCAGTTTTCCCACATCCCCTCCAACATTTATTATTAGAAGTTAGTGAATCTTGAGGTAATTGTTGATTTAGTTTAGAGAATTTTGTCAGGTTCCTCACAGAATTTTTCTATTTATTTATCCTTTGCAATTAATATTGATGCTTGTTTACAATGATCTATATAGTGGTCTTTTTGCTTAAGCTTATTCTGACTAAATCTTTCTTTATGGGATGGTCAAGTTGTTAACTTTGAGAAAAGTATGAAACTAAATCCTCCGACTCCTTTATTTACTTCACCAGGAAAACTTTGATATTATTTGTCACCAGGATTATATTTTAAACTTTTTCACATTGGTAGGCTAATCCTATTGTGTTCTCTGGCTCTTGAGAACCTAGAGTCACTTTCTTGTTACAATGAGGCATCAGAGTTGGACTTTTATCGATAAGAATTTGAAATAATAGAATTATGTTGCAACATTTAGTAACATATGGTATTATTTCTTGCCATTATCTCAGGATCTCATCCTGTATCCCTCTTTCCTTTTACTACAAAAAGCTAGAAAGAATTTTCTGCAATCTCTGAATCTACTTCCTTACCATTCATTCACTTTTTAATTTGCATTCTGCTGCAACCATTGAATGAAACTGGTCTCCAAAAAAAAAAAGTTTCTTTACTGTTTAAACCGCATAGTTTTTTCTTCATCCTCACCTTCTTCATCCTATCAGTTTATATGATTTAATCTCAATTGGGCCCTTATTTCTATTCTTTCATGACTGACTTCTTGCCAGACTGAATTACTAGATATTTTCTGAACCCAACATTGTACCTCCCTGGATTGTCATAGATTTTCTTCCATGCATGGACTATAGTGTATAATGCTATCATAATTTCCCTTTCATTAAGGTTGAAATCTGCAAAATTTAATCTTTACTTATCTTTCTGTCTGAAGGTATTCATTTCTTGAATACTTTAATCTTGCCTTTGTCTCCTTCAATACTAACCTTGTATTATACTATCATGTATAGGCTTTATCCTCCAAAGATATTCCAAAGATCTCTTTGAGGGAAATGATCATTTCATTTTTGTCTTTTTATCTCTAGTGTCTAGCTTGATGCTACACACACACACACACATATCTATCCACCCACATACATATATATATATATCTAGAGAGAGATATACTAGTCACTTAATAAATATTTGTTGAATTGAATGCTTATTATATAAGGGATATCAAATATATTATAAACTTGACATATTTGAAAATATACCTCTGCTGTAGTGTGTATACATATATAAGAACACATATGAACACATATGCGTACACACACATATATATAAAATAATAGAATTAATGCTGCAACATTTAGTAACATATGGAATATTATTCCTTGCCATCATTTTAGGATCTTATCCTGTATCCTTCTTTCCTTTTACTGTAAAAAGCTTAGAAAGAATTATCTGCAATTTCTGAATCTCATTATATATATATATATATATATATATAACTTATCTTCCCTCCTCCCCAATATTTAGTCGAATAATCTTTAGCTTGAGCTACCTCTTTGGGGTAGAGTTTTTCACTATAACTGGAATGGGATTTTGGAATGTTGAATTAACATGCTAAGTATGAAGGTCCCTTCTCCCACTGATGTAATATGTTGTTTTCTTCCCAAGTGAGACTCCCTGTGTCCTTGGAAATCAAGATAGGTACCAGTCACTTTGCACTAGGCTGAGAAATTGCTTAGGCAACTAGAGTTTTTGTAGATTATAAGTAGATTATCCTATCTTCATAGTTTAATAGTTCCCAAGGGAAAAGACTGTAGTTTTTGACATCATCTTAACCTGAAAGTGACCATAGGTTCTTAAAGGCTAGGCCAGAGAGTACAATAGGATAAGCCTACCAATGTGAAAAAATTTAAAATATAATCCTGGTGACAGATAATGTCAAAGTTCTTCCTGGTGAAGTAAATAAAGTAGTTGGAGGATTTAGTTTCATATTGCTCCCAAAGTAGCTACTTGACTATTCCATAAAAGCAGGATTCAGTAAGAATAAGTTAAGTAAAATGACCACCATAAAGATCATTGTAACTTAAGCACCAATATTAATTGCAAAGGATAAATAAGTAGGAAAATTCTATGAGGAATCTGACAAAATTCTCTAAACTAAATCAATTACCTCGATTAACTTTCTTTAATATAAACAACTTTCCCTTTTCCCAAACTTTGACTTGACCCTGCCCATTCTCTATACTTCCTTCCCTTTCACTGACACATTCTTTTAAAGGATAGTTTGTAATGGTTGCCTTGACTTCTTAGCACTTAAATTAGAGCAGCAGTATGTATTAATTTGAATGAGGGTTACATATGCGAGTTGGAGAAGTCTTAACGTGATGGTATTATTTAAGGTGATAGATAATAAAAATTTGTTTTTTTTAATAAAGAGAAAGGGTGAGATTTGAGTTATATTATGAAGGAATAAATGGCAATAGTTGATAGCTGATGGGTTATTTGGGCTATGAGATGAAAAGTTGAATATAGTACAGGTTTTTGGACCTGTGAAATTAGAAGAATGGTTATGGGGTTGACAGAATTAGAAAAGTCTGGTAGAGAATTGGATTTGGAAAGACAAGACCTCTGTATCCAGTGGTCACTGAAAAACCCCTTCCACTGAGAGTGTAGAGGACAAAGGATTGGCTTTTCTGGGTTATGATTCACTTTTTGTCATTGAGGAAAAGTGACATCTAGTCCCTGTGGGAAAAGGGGGGCAGTCCCTCATAAGATGATTCTAAAGGAGGAAATTGGTATTATATTGGACATGTTTAGTTTGAAATGCCAAATAGGAAGTTGTTGATGTGGTACTAGAGCTCTGAAGAGACTGGGACTGGATACGAGAGTCAGTTGCCATGGATATGATAATTAAATTTATGGGAACTTATGGAGTCACTGAGAAATAATATGGAAAAAGAGGACCTAGAACAGTGTTTTGGGATACACATATAATTAAGGGGTTAATTATATATACACATATAATTAAGGTTCAGGTAGAAGGAAAGGAATTGTCAACAGTGTCAAATGCTAGAGAGTTGAAGGATCATGACAATAACAAGGATTCTAGCCTTAATTCCTGAATTATTATTATTAATAATAAAAACATTTATATTGTGTTTTAAGTTTTGTAAAGAACTTTGCAACTATTGTTTCATTTTATCCTTACAATCCTGGAGGCTAGATACTATTATTATCCTCATTTTATAGGTAAGGAAACTGAGGCAGCCAGAGATTATGACTTGCCCAGCATAATACAATTTGTAAATATTTGATGCTGGATTTAAACTTACTGCTTTTTATCCTAACTTATGTGACTGAAACTTTAGGAGATAGGAGCAACTCTAGGAAAATCAGGGCTGTAGTACAGATGATGACATTTTCCACAAAAGTTACTGAAACTCATTAGATCATTTGTACTTAGATAGTTAAGAAGTCATTGATTATGTGCATCTTTACTTGGGATCCAAGTTAGTGAAATCAACCTTGTTGCTAGGTGTTCAGTATTCCACAGCTTATGATCTAGGAAACCAAATCTTTGCCTCTTTATAAAAAGATTTTTAATGAAGAATTCCTTAAGTTGTAAGTCTATATTCAGGACACAATATTCTAAAAATTAGAAAAATTTTCATATCTATCTCTAATTTTTGAACCTGTGTGAATAGTTTACTTTCATTTTCCTCATGCTGTTGGTCTAATTTTTCTGGGGGAAGTTTGAGGCTTCCAGGGAATGCTAATGTTAACCTTTCACACACTCTATTGAGGTAATTGGCCATGTATGGTCAGGAATGTGGCAGCCTCAGTGTGTCAGAGTCTTGTGCAGGGCTTCCCTCTCTATTCATTATTCTATTCCTACTTCAATACAATGTTGTTCCATATCAGTCATGCAGCTATATATTTTCTGGCTTTGTGAGAAATACTGAAAAGTTAGATTTCCACAGAATATGTTTTCAGGAGAAATTAACAACTGCAAAATTCTGATTAAGGCTAGAAATTGGTTTAAACAGGACAGAGTCACTGACTGGGAGAAAGCTTTTCTTTATTGTGCTTGCTTAACAGGCTCATTACATATTATCTTACATATTATTAATATTACATATTACCCCACATAAAATTAGAGCCTTATTAACTGAACATGGGATGTATAAACATGGAGGAGGAACATGTTTAGGAGCAGCATGTAAAGGGTAGTTGAGGAAGGAACTAAACAATCTGTTCTCTGAAAGGAGGGTACTGCCATGAACTAATAGCATAAAGTTTGTCTTGCTTCTGTGCACAGGGTTCCCTCTTCCAAGAGAGGAGAAGAGGCCTGCTTCTAGCCAGAAATGTCCAATTCCTCTGGACTCTCTGTAATATGCTTTTCTTGAGACCTGAATTTCAGTGTCAGGTTGAATATGAAACAGAAATTCTAGTGATTCAGTCATGGGATTAGAACCAAATGATACATTTAAAGAATATCTAACATTTAACAAAATAAGGTTTATTTAACAATAATATGGAAAGAATTTTCTTTTTTTCTTTTTTTAATATATTAAATTTATTTATTTATTTACAAAGCATATACATGGGTATTTTTTTCCAACACTGACTCTTGCAAAACCTTTTGTTCCAAATTTTCCTCTCCTTCCCCTACCCCTTCCCCTAGCTGGCAGGTAGTCCAATACATGTTAAATATGTTGAAACACATGTTAAATCCAATATATGTATACATAGTTATATAGTTATATTGCTGCACAAGAAAAATCAGATCAAGAAGGAAGGAAAAGAAAAACTGAGGAAGAAAACAAATGCAAGCAAATAATAACAGAGAGAGTGAGAATGCTATGTTGTATTCCACACTCTGTTCCTATGGTTCTCTCTCTGGGTGTATATGGCTTTCTTCATCACTGAACAAGTGGAACTAGTTTGAATACTCTTATTGTTTTTTTTTTTTATTTAATAGCCTTTTATTTACAGGATTTATACATGGGTAACTTTACAGCATTAACAATTGCCAAACCTCTTGTTCCAATTTTTCACCTCTTACCCCCCCCCCACCCCCTCCCCTAGATGGCAGGATGACCAGTAGATGTTAAATATATTAAAATATAACTTAGATACACAATAAGTATACATGACCAAAACATTATTTTGCTGTACAAAAAGAATCAGACTCTGAATTATTGTACAATTAGCTTGTGAAGGAAATCAAAAATGCATGTGTGCATAAATATAGGGATTGGGGATTTAATGTAATGGTTTTTAAAATACTCTTATTGTTGAAGAAAGCCATGTCCATCAGAATTGATCATTGTATAGTCTTATTGTTGCCGTGTATAATGATCTCTTGGTTCTGCTTATTTCACTTAGTATCAGTTCATGTAGGTCTCACCAAGCCTCTCTGAAATCACCCTGCTGGTTGTTTCTTACAAAACAATAGTATTCCATAGCATTCACATACCATAATTTATTAAGCCATTCTCTAATTGATGGCCATCCACTCAGTTTCCAATTTCTTGCCACTACAAAAAGGGCTGCCACAAACATTTTTGCACATGTGAGTCCCTTTCCCTCCTTTAATATCTCTTTGGGATATAATCCCAGTAGAAACACTGCTGCATCAAAGGATATGCACAGTTTGATAACTTTTTGAGCATAGTTCCAAACTGCTCTCAGAATGGTTGGATCCATTCACAGTTCCACCAACAATGTATCAGTGTCCCAGTTTTCCCACATCTCTTCCAACATTTGTCGTTATCTTTTCCTATCATTTTAGCCAATCAGACAGGTATGTAGTGGTATCTCAGAGTTGTCTTAATTTGCATTTCCTTGATCAATAGTGACTTGGAGCATCTTTTCATGTGACTATATATAGTTTTAATTTCTTCATCTGAAAATTGTTCATATCCTTTGACCATTTATCAATTGCAGAATGGCTTGAACTATTATAAATTTCAGTCAATTCTCTCTATATTTTAGAAATGAGGCCTTTATCAGATGTAAAAGTGTTTTCATGGAAAGAATATTCATTACATACCTTTGATTTAATTGAGTACAGTTCTCCTTCAGCATTTGGCAAGGTGTATCTTGAGACTGATATTATAAGGCCCTGCACTATGTTGGGCTAATGTTTACTTGAAAGGTACTGAAACTGTCCTTAAGATTTTGAAACTACACTTAAGATTTAATTGCCTCAAAGGAAAGGGGCTCAGGATAGTGCTGCTAGTTGCCTGGTTCACAAAAAAGTCATGAAGAGCTTCAATAAGATTCTCATGTTTGACAGGAAAACTATATGAGCAACATAGAGCCAGGGGAGCTTAGCTGTTAAACTGTTAAAAATGAGGTCCTTGATGAATAGTTTTGCTTAATATTCAATAACCAACTGAATTTCCTTTTGTTAACTGTTATTAGAAGACTAACCCAAATCTGTATACTTGCTAATAGTCATGCAAAATTGGTTCAGAGAGATCTTGTTGTAGTAAAGAAAGGTGTTACAGAGGAATGAGAACCCTGATTCACCTCCATGCCCTTGGTGTTCCATTTAGTGATCCCTCTTGTGATGGCTACTGCTCACTGAGAGATAGTCTCCATTATTACTGAGAGATTAGAGATTAAACTGTAGGGCCATTTAGCAACTAAAGACTCAAGACACCTTTGTGATCTCCAGAGATCATTGGAAAACTCCCCCAAAATACTTAGAGGAGCAAGGGGTGGCATTTGTTAGTAAAAGGTTTACTTTATAGCATTGAGGTGAGGTGACATTGTCTACATAGCCTTTGTGGAGAAAAGGGTGATGTCCCTCATAAGATGCCTTTAAAGGAAGAAATATTTTATATCATCACCACCTTATGTAGAGAGAAGTTCTGAATGGTGGGCTAGATGATCTGAATAGTGGTACAGCATGATTATTGATATTGTTTTGCCTGAAAGAGAGTAAGGAGTTCCTAATTACCTTACTAAAGATGACCCTGACACATAATGAGCATGGGTAAACATGGACGACAGTGCAGAAGGTATAACAGTTTTTACTGATGCTGCTGGTGCTACTTCTACTCATGGCCACACTCTGTCACTGTGAACTGCAAAGATTTGGCATTGCTCACAACTTGGACCAGATAGTATAGCTCTTGAGTCTGGTCTTTCTGAAATAAAATTTTTGGTTTTGGTTTGACCATGTGTGATTCATCACTCAGGGGGCCATTATATTGTTTTGTTTTGACCATATTTCTTGTTTAGTTTTTTTTTTTTCTTTTAGTGTTGGCTTGTCCAGGTTTCTAATATCCCCAGAGCCAGGTTTGTCTAGGAATTGCTCTGAAACCATTTTAATGGTGGAAGTTACCATACTTAAAGAATCTTATTACTAAGAATAGGTATGGTGGAAGCAATATCCTTAAATTTGCCCTATGTAAATTAAATGAAATTTTCACTAAACGTTGTTGAAATTGTATTCAAATTTTAATTGTCTTCAACTACTTAGGACTAGGCTGATGCCATAGCTTTTTGGTTGGTTGGGGTACAAAAAGTCAGAAGGATTTCTTCTGAGGACCTGATACTTGATTGCCTTAGATGGGCAATATGAAGGCATGAGAACTTTATTCAGCTTAATCAAGATCATATATTTGCTGGGTATCCCTGTTGAGTTTCTCATGATATGGTCCTCACTTCTTCCCCACAGTGTCTAAGGATATTTTCTTTTGTTAACTGTTAACTGTTGCTTGAGTGTCATTTCATTCCATTCTTGAACTTAAACTTCCAGGAAATTGACCTGAATCAGGTTTTTCCTGGATCTGATTAATGTGCTTGTTCAGATTTATGTGTCAAAATTTTAGGTACCTTGACTTTTATACTTGGGCTTCCCGGAAATTATGTCAGTCAGTAGTTACAGCCTTAGTTCCCTGAATCAATTAAATATCACAGTTTCATTGCTTTTCAGGGAAAAACTAATCTGTTTTGTTTTGGGGGACAATTTAATCATTTTATTAACAAAGCCAAAAGGATAGTCATTTGGTCATTTCTTTTAGACCAAAGACAAATACTTCATCAAGTGTTTCTTGGGATTTTTAAGGGGAGAAATGTGAAAGAAAAAATGAATGATACTTGACAAAAATCAAAGGGGGCAATCCCCTTTGATAACATTGACAAAATCAAAGATGATAGTAGACATTACAGATAAAAAATACAAAGGGAAAAAGTAGATGTCTCCTTTTCTCTAGAAACATCTGATGCAGTCCTGTGCCTCTGGTCTGTTCTTCTCTAGTTTAGGTCATTTGTAGAAGTTACCTACAAAATTGATCTCAAACAAATTTCTAATTTACTTTGCCAATAAACAGGTAAGATAATGCAAGTTAGCTCAGATCTTGTGTCTTTTTCAAGTTTGGAATCTTTTATTAGACCAGGAAATTCACAATTTTTCCTATCACCTATACCATTGAATGGGATAAACTGTTTGAAAACCTCTCATAAGAATGTGGCCTTGACCTATATCCTAATTGTGACTTGAGACTTTGCAATAATAAGTTGAGCTATAGCTAAAAGCTGCAGGTGTTCTATTATCTTAAATAAACATCTTCCTCTGTTCTTTGCCCCCCCCTCATTAATATTTAAATAAAGTATGTTCTGGGATTGACATTTAGTTTCTGGGTAAATTAAAACTCCAGCCAATGGGAGAAAAGGCTGGGGAGTGGGGGATCCTATGTTAGGGTCTATATAATCCTGTACTTGCAGCTTGTGCTTTGCACTCCTCTACTGATACCTTGTCTATTGATAGTTGCCCTTCCTCATGACATATATAATCTTTTTTTTTTTTTTTTTTTTTTTTTTTTGCTTTTTACCTTGAGAGTCTCTGATTTTAATTTGGGGAAGTATTGCTGTCCCACATACCCTCTTTCTCTCTATCTACCAACAGAAATAAGCCAACATTGTAAGATATATTCCAACACAAAAACGAGTTCATCTAAAGTTGCCAGATTTACCTAAAGTTAATAAAATTAGCTTATATAAAGACTTAAATATTGTTTTCTAACTGCCATCCAACATGATTATAGAAAGTCATCATAACAGAACAGGGACATAAGGTAAAGTGTTCCTTTATTTTGATATCAATTCGAGGCAAAAGTGATGTAGATGGCCATATATGAGCCAGATGCCATACTGGGAAGAAGTAATCTAATCTATGTTTCTGGAACCTTAGAACTTATTATTCTTACCATACCTTCATAACTGTTCTATGGCTTAATAGAAAGTTACATTTGTGAGAAAATTCACCTTTTGCTCAGTCTGGTATCAAATTTCTCCGAATATAACATGGTCATGAACAATAAAAACAATAGGTTGTTTCCTAGTTGGCAGATTGTGAATCTTGGAACAGCAACATCTTCCTCACACATGGGGCTCCCTCAAGAGTTTCCCAAGGTTCAAACTATTTAAAACCATGTTGCAGGAGGGTTATTTCTCTTTCTCCCTGTCCCCCAGATAAAAATCACTATTCTCTTCTTGCCTGGTCAACATTCTTGCTTCTATTTGCTGCATGTCATCCATAAAACCCCCTATCTTCAATACTATATTTTATCCACAGAAAAATCTTGCTGACCTCTTACATACTTTCTATATCAAACCTATCATGCTTTTTCAATTTGATAATATCTTTCAGACCTTATTCTTCCCTGTATAGCCTTTGATATACTAGGTCATCTCTAGAGCTTGAGTACTGGAATAGAACTCAATTGTCATTATTATTATTTATGGAACTTATCATTAGCTCCAACTAAAATGAATATTTAATTGACATTTAATTTTTATTCTTTTTTTTTAAGATAGTAAGAAAGTTCCTGCTATAATACCTACAAACAGAATAGTGCCAGTTGGGTAAATAATTATCAAATTGATAAAATAACAAGTACCAAATACTGTCAGACAGGAAATTCAGTAGCTAGTTAGAAATGAAACAGTTTATATCTTGAGAATCAGATCTGAGTAGTGGCAGAATGCCAGGAAAATAGATTCCCAAATTTGGAACTTAGAAATCCAAAATCTTGAAGTTTTCAGGGAAGGTACTCTTTATTTGTTATGAGATTTGAGCTTGTTTATACATGTGTTTTGTCAGAAATTGCTGATAAAATGGAGAAAGGTTTGGTTGGAGAAGTGTGTTTAAAGTTCCTGACTGAAGCTCCTATCTCTTTGTGAATACTGGGAAATTGAAGAATCAGGAGGTGGAGAAGCATAGCAATGATAATTGAAATAAATGAAAGTTTTACCAGGTGACTTAAAGATCTATTGTTTGAGAACTTCTCTCTGAGCCAAATGTAAGATGTAATGTCATATAGAAAATAAATTATTATAGAATAGTGAGAGACATTATTAGGAGTAGTGATGTTTAAGGTAACTTCATTTGGGAAGGCAGTTCAAAATTTTCAATTCAACAACATTCAGAGCAGGGATGGCTTTTGATTAGGAGAATCAATCAGGTTCTAGTTCCACGTAGTGAAGCCATTTGTGGACCAGGTGCCCAAGATCACTGTAGTTGTGGTGGTGATAGGGAAGGTGGAGATCTTAGAGTTTTTGATACATATATGTGGCAGGGGACTATTTTGATTGAGAAAGCATGCCCTTAGATTTCAGTTCCCTGAGACAAAATCCTCCTTGATCTATTTTAATCATGGTTCTGAGTATAGGATGAAAGTCTCTCATATAATTTAACTTTAAAGACATCATAAAAGCAAATTATTATTTAAATTTTTAAAATTTTGCAGACAATTATTTTAGAAAATGCAATATAGTGTAATGTTACTCTTATAATTTCCTCCCAGAGTTTAATAGTTTGTAAATGATGCATTGCTCTCTTTGATATAAAAAATTTTATTGGACAATCAATAATATTTATTGCAACATGCAATATTTAGCAATATGCTTCTTGTTATATGTACACTAGATATCTTAGCACTTTGTTTGCAAAACACCACTAGTTTAGAATCTTATCAGCATTTCTGTTAGATATAAACAACCGATTTAATGTTTGTTGTGCTTTCTGCAAAGAACTCAAAGTAATTTATACATAGTTGTTTTATATTCATCTATCCAAACTCATTTTTTTTTCAAAATAGAACTCATATTTCTTCTGAAATCCTCTCCTTCCAGACTCTCATATTTCTTTTGAGAACCTCAAGTTCACAGCTACACTAACTATAACTCTGATATGCTTTTCCAGTCAATTTTGTATTACTCTTCTCAGAACCTCCTTGTTAAATCTAGAGGCAGCTGGTGGCACAACAGATAAAGTACTGTCCTTATAATCAGAAAGATTTGGATTCAGATCCTATCTTGCTTACTAGTTGTTTGATTCTATGCAAGTCACTTGACTTTTGCTTACTTTGATTTCCTAAACAATAAAATAGGTATAGTAACAGCACTGAAAGAAATGACTAACAGCCAAAGAATGGGATGATCCACAGTTCTTCCATTCTTCTAAAGTCCTGATTTTAAAAAGTTCAGTCTCTTGAAGGGCGCAACCTTTCTTAATTATTTATGTCCATATAGTTTCTTTTAATGAAAGAGAAAGTAACTTTGATTAATCAAGTTGCACAGATGTGAGTTTTGTTTTCCAGAGTTGCTGATCTTCTCCCATTTTCTCTATAAAGGCATTCCACTGAGCTTTAATGCTTCATTGAATCAGCTATGCTCACTTTAACCAGTAACATTTCAGAGTTTAGCTTCTGGTTTATCCAGATTTTTTTTTATATCAGTGATTATCTAATAATGATTTTTTTTGCCCTATAGAGATCAGAGTAAATAGAGATTTTATTTTTGAAGTACTATCTTGAAAAATTGGAAGACATATATATATATATATAGCTAATAAATTTGTCCACATGTTAAATTCTGTGTAACTTTATGAATTTTGACTTTGGACAAGGAATATTAACTTTTAAAATATTTTCCAGGATGTTTAACAGACCCTCTCTTATAACTGCTCTTCTAGCATAGGCTACTGCTTGACTTCCTACTCTAGTTAAATATTTTTAATATATCTCCTCTAACATGGCTTAATATAGCATTCTTTAATATGAAGCCTTTTTTTTTACTCACAAGGAGTACTTATGAAAGTAGCTGTGTTAAAGTTTCAGAAGGAAATGGTCAGAATAAATAAAGAATATTAAAAATGAGGTGTTCAGAAATGTTAGGTTGTTTAATTGGCTAAAGAGTATTTCAAAAATATCAGCTGACAAAACCAAAAAAAGAAATAAAAATGGAAATATAGTTGTTTTAAAAGTCTATCACTTGAAAACTTATGATAATGAAGAATCTGTAATCACTTAGCATTTTATAAAGAAATGTGATAGTTTAAAAATATATGTGTAGTACAACTAGAATTGTGAAAATGGGTGCTAGTAAAGTCTAATGAATGGTCGTAATCTTGCCAGACCTACAAATACTGCACATTCCTTTCTGAAGGTAGATTTATAAATTCCCCAAAATGCTTGTTGAAAGTATGGCTGTACATATACTAGGCTCTTTCAGTCTAGAATTAGAAAACCACTGTTCTCTGGTTACATGAGCATGGTTACCATATTATTGATGCAGGTGTCCTTTTTCAAATGAAAAAAATCTAACAGGTCTCCTTAATTTTAGATTTTGTTGTTGAATTCCTACCTCTATATCACTGCTATCTACATTCAAGGAACCTTGGAAAGGGACAGTATTATTTCCACAATTACGTTGAAAAACTCATAAAGTACACACAATAACAATCCAAACTTTTTAGGATAAATATTTATGGAGAAAATGACTGGTTCACAAATTGGTGATCAGCCATGGTTGGCCCTCACACTTTGGTTGCTTATATTGTTTTTCCTGAATCAAAGATTTATCTATATGAAATAAAGCCAATTTTTGTGAGTTTTTAAAATGTCATTTTGAAAATTACAGCACATAACAACTTCCTGTTTTTAGAACTCATGGTAAATTTAGTTTTAGGGATGAGTATATTTTAGAACTATATCTTAATTATTCAGGAGGTGATTACACATTTTGTGAATTACCTATTTCCTAAAGTGTCATAAGATAGAAAGTCAAGAAGTCAGGAAGATGAGTTTAAATCCTGTCTCAAACATTTAGCTGTGCAAGAATGAATTTGTCTTTCTGAATAGCTTCCTTCATAGGGTTATTGTGAGGACCAAATGAGATAAAATTTGTGAAGCACTTTAAAAGATCAGAGTGTTCTGCAAGTACTTTTTTTTACCTGGCTTGGCCTTTTCTTTCTGTCATGTTCCCTAACTTTGGCTACTTTATTTAATTGCAGTTCTATCCCAAGTGGATAGGTCAATTGAGAAAAGACAAAACATGAATTGAAAAATATTTTAGATTAAAATAAAAAGTCTTATTAAGAGGTTAAAGGTATTGACTTGAATATGATGAATCATTCAGGAATTTAATTTTTCATTTTTTGTTTCACTTGATCCTTAAAATAATTTTGACATCAGAGTAAATCTTGGAATGCAACAACCACAGACATTTATTACATCAGTTCTGCTCTACACCTACTCACTCTGTAGATACTCTAAAGAATTGAGGGATATACAAAATTTTAAGTTCCTCATAGAACTTGTGTCCTACTAAACTTATACTTTCACAGATAACTATAATACAAAATAATATGTGATTAGTTTTTTATGAAATTATGAAACAAAATACTTTGTCAAGACTAAGGGAGGTAGATTTTCACTGATTTGAGGAGGAATTAAGCACGGAGGAGGTAGCTTTTAAGTTGGATTTTGAATAATATTATTGTTTTTCTTCAGTTGTGTCCAAATTTTTGTGATCACATGAACTTGTCCATAGGGTTTTCTTGGTAAATTCTGGAGTCAGTTCCTTTTCTATTGTGTTCCCATTTTATTGGTGAGGAACTGAAGTGACTTGGGGTTAAGTGACTTGCCCAGGCTTACACAGCTGGTCTAAAGCTGGATTTGAAGTCACATTTTTCTGTCTCCAGACCTAGGACTCTATTCACTGTACCACCTGGCTATCTCATTTGAGTAGTATTTTATATAACAATTCAACATGTAAAGAGGATAAGAGAGGAAATTCTAGGTGTAAGTTGTGACTAAACTTATGGAGGCAAAAGAGCAGAGGACATGTTATAGAGACAGAGTTGTCCAATTTTTTGGAAAATAAGGCATGTAGAAAAGAATGATATGAAATATAGTTGGAAAGGTCAAGGAATGGGCCTTAAATATGAGATAGAGGAGACTGAACATGAGACAGTATGTTATAGCAGAAAAAGATCGTAATTTAGAGATCTGTGTTCAAATGTTACACTTGATACTATTAATGTAATCCTTTTAAATCTTTCTAAGCCTTAGTTTCCTAATTTGTAAAATGAAAATAAAGTACTTAAAGCAGGTGTAACAAAGAAGTGTATGCCAAAAAATGTATACATAAATGTCAGATATGATTGTTATTATTCATTAAATAGTTGGGAGCTATTGAAGTCTTCAGAGTAGAAAAATGACATGTAGATCTCTATGAAAGGAACCCCCCCCCCCCCCCGAAACTGTGTGGATGAATTAGAGTGGATAGAAAATGGAAGGGATAAAATTTGTAATCATAGACTTGATGCAGTAGTCCTGGTGAGTGGTATGAGTATTTGTAAATAGTGGTGACAGAGTTGGTATAGTAAAGTGTATGTATATATATATATATATATATATATATTTATAAAATTGAATTTAAAAGCATGTTTTTGATCCCATAAGCTTTTTATCTTTAACTTTAAAATATTAAGGGAAAAAATGAAAAAAAAATTCTACTTCTAGTCCTGAAACCACACTAAAATTCAGTAATCATCAAAATCATTTGTGTTCCTTTGCAAAATGGAAAAGAGATTGGTGGAACAAATTAGGCAAGAAACCATAAGAAGTAACTCAATAATTCAAATATCACATATCCTATAAATACAAACATGTAAATTACATAGGAAAGAACTCTATTGACAAGAACATATAGGAAAATTAGACAACAGTTTTGCAGAATTTAGGTTTAGATTTACTATATATATTACAGTATATTTAAGATGAATATGTACCTGGATATTAAAAGTCATGTTATAAAATGAGAAGAGAAGCATGTCATTTAACTGCCACAGTGGTAATTAGGGGGTGAATCCTTAACCAAATGAGAGAGATGACAAAAAAATAGTAATTTCAGTTAAATAAAATTAGAAAGATTTCTCATAAGCAAAGTTAATGTAGGGAAGCAATTGACTAGGAAAAAATCTTTACATCTAATATTTTTAACAAGGGTCTGATACACATATTCACATACATCTATATGTGTTTGACACCCAGCAAAGAAGGGGTCTTCATAGGCATGGAGAAAAGGTGATAGGTTGTAAGGTTGGATCAGGAATATTACAATTGGCTGTATTAAGAAAGGTATACTGGCATTCAACTGAGGTAACCATACCCCTCTCTAACAATTTAGGAATATTATTTTATGGGCCCCCTATGGAACCCCAAATGGGACCCATGTTGTCTCCTTGGAAGAGATAATTATAGAAAGACAAGGGTAGATGACCAATACATGTTAAATATGTAAAAGTATAAATTAAATACAATATAAGTATACATGGATGACATAACTTTTAAAAATAGTAAGTTAATATGTGGGGCTAACAAAAACAGATATCCAAGAAGTATCCTAGGGAGTACTAGTATGAGAGATCATAATTTTTTTTAAACTTTTAAACTAAGTTTAAACTAATTCATAGAAAAATCTTAATTCCTGAGCTCAACTCAAGGCTATGGAAAGATGATTTTTAGGCAAATGTAACTTCAATGATAAAAGTCTTTAAAAAATTAATTGTAGAATCAATACTATAGGAACAAAGTAAAAGCTAGAGGCGGTAGTAATTTTTATCTTTTCAGGTACATCTGGAGAATCGTGGTGAGTATTATTAGCCAAATGCAATATACATGTATATATGGATACAGACACTATATATGCACTTGTATTTATATGCATATATAGTATGTGTTTGTGAATATGTATGTACATTTATGTATATCTATCTATTTATCATTTAGAGGGCCATGAAAAATCCACATATGTGTCTATATAATATTGAATCCTGCTCATATTCACCATATACTTTTCCATTGCTCTTTGAGTGATAATCATTGTTAGTTTTTTTTAATATTCAATTTTACTTTTTCAGTCTTGAATTCTCTCCTTTCCCTCTCCCTCTCTCCTACCCATTGAGAAGGTAAGAAAAGCAAAACCCATTATAAATATGTATCATCATGTAAAACAGATTGTTGCATTTACTATGTCCAAGAAGAAAAAAAAAGAAGAAAATATGTTTTAATTGGCACTCTTGAGTCCATAAGGTCTCTGTCTTGAGGAGGATAACATGTTACTTCATGAGTCTTTCAGTATTATGGTTGGTCATTGTTTTGATGAAAATGACTAAGTCTTTTAAAGTTAGTTATCTGAAAATATTGCTGTTATTAAATAAATTGTTCTTTGATTATGTTTACTTTGCTTCGTATCAGTTCATGTGAGACTTCCCAAAATCTGAATAGTTCTTCTGAATGAACTTCTGAAACCATTCCCTTCATCATTTCTTGTAGGACAATAGTTTTCCATCATATTCCTACACAATAACTTGGAGCCATTCCACAATTGATAGACATCCTCTCATTTTATAATTCTTTGCCACCACAAAAAAGTATATAAATATTTCTGTACTTATGAATTACTTTTCCCTTTCCCCCTCTCTCTTTGTTATCTTTGTTAGTATATCTCTGTGTTAAAGATGTTTTAACAGTTAATAGATTTTTAGACATAGTTCCAAATTGCTTTCCAGAATAATTGGACTAATTCTGAGCTCTATCAACAGTGTACTAGTTTATAGCTTAGTAATATTGTTTGAAATCTGGTGCTGTTTATCTTCCTTCCTTCTCATCTTTTTTCATTGATTATTTTGACATTTTTTACTTTTTGTCTTCCCAGTTGAATTTTGTTTTATTTTTCTAGCTCTAAAAAATAATACTTTGGTAGTTTGATTGAAATAACACTGAATAAATAAATTAATTTAGGTAGTACAATTTTTATTATATTGGCTTATCCTAACCCACAAGGAATTAATATTTCTTCAATTACATAGATACATTTGTAGGCAATGTTTTGTAATTGTGTCCATATAATTTCTTTGTATGTGTTTTTGCAGATTCTAAAATAGCTTGTACTGTATAGTGATTTTTAATGACACTTCTATTTCTTATTAGATTTTGTAATATATAGAAATGCTAATGGTTTGTATGACTTTCTTTAAATACTGCAATTTTGCCAAAATTGCTAATTGTTTCAAATAGTTTTTAGTTATGTCTCTAGAGTTCTCTTAGTAAACTATCACATGATGTTGATTTCCTCAATTTCTTTTTCCTATCATGTTGTTATGGCTAGCATTTCTATTAAAAAGTAATGGTGATAACAGATACCCTTTACCCTGAATCTTATTGGAACAATTTCTAGCACATGCTCATTACAGATAATGCATGCTCTTGGTTTTAGATAGATTATAGTTTTTAGCATTGTTAGTAGGAAAGGACATATCTCATGAAAAGATTTTTCTATACCTACTTAAAAATCATATGGTTTTGGTTGGTTTGGTAAAATTAATTTATAAATCTATCTGGTCTTTGGATTTTTTCTTTTATTTTTTTAAAATAATAGCTTTTTATTCTCAAAATATATGCAAAGATAGTTTTCAGCATTCACCTTGCAAAAATCTTGTTCCAAAATTTCCTCCTTCTTTTCCCCCATCCTTTCTGCTAGATAACAAGTAATCCAATATATGTTAAGCATGTGCAATACTTCTATACATATTTCCACAATTATCATGATGCACAAGAAAAATTGGAACAAAAAAATGAGAAAGAAAACTTAGCAAACAACAACAAAAAAAATGCAAACACTATGTTGTGATCCACACTCAGTCCCCATAGTCCTTTTTTGGATGCAGATGACTTTCTCCATCACAAGTCTATTGGAACTGGCCAGATTTTTTCCCTTAGGTCATTTTTGACTTGTCCAGTTTCTTTTTCTAAGATTGAGTTACTTAATTTTTTTTCTTGTCCTATTAATCTGCACAGTTTATATATTTTTCCATAAATATTCATCCATTTAATTAAGATTGTAAGTTTTATTGGCATATAATTAGACATAATGGCACCTAATATTTGCTTTTATTTCCATTTCATTGCTAATTTAAATTTTTTTTTGATAATGGCTTATCTATTTTGTTATTTTAATAAAACCAGCTTATAAAGTAATCTTATATAGCAAGTGATTTTTTTTAAAGGAAAAAAAGAAAGAAAACAATCAGCAAAAATGATCAATAGCTTAAAAAAACTCCAGAATATATACATTCCACACCTGTGAGAGTCCCACACCTGGGGATGGGAGGTGGGGGTGGGATGGGGGGAAGTGCTCATTCAGTATATCTCCTTTCAGTCAAGCTTGTTTTTTTTTTTTTTTTTTTGACACTGATTTTCAATTATTTTGTGATGGTTCTTTCAATTTACATTGTTGTAGACATTATGTATCATTTGCTTGGCTCTGCTCATTTTATTTTATATCAGTTCATCTAAATTTTTTCAGATTTCCACTCTGAATTCTGATGAGGATTAAGAAAACATACACTTATAAGTAATATATATATATATATATATATATATATATATATATATATATATATATATATATATATATAATCTTTTGCCTTTGAGTTTTATCCTAATAGATAAATCTATGTGAAATAAGACCTTGATTTAAAATTTTATTTTTTAATGAATTGCCTTATAATTTAGACCTATGTCATTTCTTTGTATCCATTCTGGTATATTTTATTTGTTTGTATTACCTCTTTTTGTTATTATGGTAAAGCATATTTTACCATATGCTTTATCATATTATAAACACTGGTGGCTCCCCATCACCTCCAGATTCATAGATACAATCCTTTATTTTCTTTCAAAGTCTTTCATAACCTGATCTATTCCTACTATTGCAATTTTATTTTACACCTTATTCCCCTTTACATTTACTTTTAGTGATCCATTGCAATTAATCTTTTGGTTTCTTGTACATAACATTACATTTCCTTAACTGTCAAGTATTTTCACTGGTTGTCTTCTATGCCTGGAATTATCCCTCCTCATCACCATCTCCTGGCTTTCCTGAAGTTTTAGCTAAAAAGGTCCTTCCTTTTGTAAAGAGCCTTTCATTATTGTTCTTAATTTTAGTACTTTTGAGATGATTGCTGTCTATAGCTTGTTTGTAAATAGTTATTTGCATGTTGTCTTACCCATTACATTGTGAGCATCTTGAGAGCAGGTACTGTTTTTGCTTTTGTATTTCTAGTGCTTTGCTTTCTAGGCTTTGTGGGTGCCTACTAAATGCTTTTTGATTTGATTGTAATTAAAACATGACATGTTCCTGATGAGTACATTCTAGTGGTATTTTTTGGATTCCCAGATTTCAAAACATCAATTAGATCTTTCTAATATATTTTATAAGAAACATCCCCAAATTAGGTAATGCAATAAACTCTGAAACACAAACTCTTTTTGTTTGACATAGTGTATATACACACTTCAAATTTAGAAATAGACTTGTTTAGTAAGTTCTCAAGTCTTATTTTGTTTTTATTTTTGTATTTCTACTATTTAGCCTAGAACCTCATATCTAATAGATTTTTAAATAAATATTTATGAAATTTTATTTAATTCAAAGTCAGTTCTATTTGGAATTTATTGGAAATCACTTTTAGATATTTATTCAGTGAACCTTATAATCATAGTTTTTTTTTCAATTCACTGTAAATATCTGGAGTAGATTTTATTTCTTCATATAATGACAATTTCTCAGTGACATATTTCTGACAATTTTTTTGAAGTTATACTTGCTTTCATTATTTATTTCTGTAAAAATCACCTACCTAGGAAACGCAAATGGTTTTGTAAAATGCATCTATGGATAATTGTACCCTTAAATTTTTATAATCAATATAAAAACAAGAAAATTGAAATAGAAATTCTCATGATTATCTAATGATAATCTGGGCTCATTTTTGGACTTACTACTTGACGCTTTGCAAATACCCATATTGTGCCAAATTCATTGGGACAGGTGCCAACATCAAAATCTACATTTACTGCCCTTGATTAATAACATAGGCCTTCTTGTCTTATTAACATTTGCAAATACAATTTTGTTGCAGAAAACATTTTATACCTCGTATATGATAAAAATAATATTTTAAAATTCAGTAAATGAACTAACATAATTAAATAATGATAAGAATTTCATAGAAAGGAACAAACAAGAAAAAACTTCAAATGAGTCACCTTTGTCTGCATAGTCAGAGTATCAATAAGAGTTAAAATCAGAATATATAATAAACAAGAATAATAATGAGAAAAATATAATTAAGACAATACTGAATCATTTAAATATTCTATTGAAAATTAAAAATGGGAATAGATAACAAATGATATTTACATTGACTATAATAATTTCATATTAAAAATTAATCTAGCATAAATGAATTACTACAGGGAAAGGAGGGAGGAAATAAGCATTAAGTGTGTACTATGTATCAGACAGCTAAGCTTTTTCAATTTTTTATCTTATTTGTTCCTTGGAACAACTCTTGGTGCTATTATAATTTCCATTTTACAATTGTGAAAACTGAGGCAAATGAGATTAAATGGCTTGCCCAGGGGTCATATAGCTAATTAGTATCTGAGGTCACATTTGAATGTAGACCTTTTTGATTCCATACCATTGTAGTATTTAACTTCTTAGAATTGAAGATAACACCAAGATTGTGAATGAGGTGATGAAGACCATTGTAGTGTTCTTGATGATAACTGGAAATTGAAGAAGTATGATTTAAAATAATTATCACAGTGACAGAAGCAATCTAGCCTATAGCCAGGTTGAGGATAAATTTATAGTAAATGATATGGTCTTCTAGATGCTTCTGTTTATGGATCACATTTTGTGGACAGCATCAAATCCAAAGATATTACAGCATGTCTTGGAAGAGATTTGTAGTCCAACTACAAAATTTCCACAGGAAAAATCAAATAGATGAAGAATGTCAATTGCCTAGGTTTTAACATACATTTAAATAGACCACCAATGGAGCTTGTCCTACAATATGTATATCTGGGACAGACGACTGAAGAAGAGGAAAAGAGGACTGACTTTGTTTCAAAAAGTTCTAAGGTATTTTTATTCACCCTAAGCCTCTTATAGCAATAAGGATACATCTTACTATAAGTATTTTTATTGGTAAAGAACTCCTGAGTCAGTGAGATTGCAAACCCCATTTCATTGTTTGAGTAAGATTTTACTAAAGTTCTCTTTTGTTGCTTTGTTGTGGCATAAAGGTAACTGATTTGAAGGTTATGACAGCGGTATATAAGTCTTTCAGGTCTTCCTCCTAAATTGAAAAGATTGAATTTGAGGCTGGTAATAGACTCTATAAGTTTGAAGACTAACTTTGTTTAAATTTAGATTCTAATAATTGTGTAGGCTTCATAGTAATGACTTTTAGCTGCAACAGCTCTCAGACATCATCTACCAATCTGTATTGGTAAAAAGTAGTGTCACAACTAATGAAATCACATCATTATTATGAATACTGAAGTAATAATAAAGTGTGATATATATGCTCTGTAGCTCCCAGATAGGGCCAGTTGGTTCCAGAGTAACGTGTTTGCTGTTCCACCAATACTGCTGGTGCTTCTTCATCGTCTTCTTACGATGGAATAAGGAATGGAGACTCAGCATTCATCTTCACCCAGCAGGGCATAGGGGTTTGAGCCTGCCAGATTTGAAGATCGGGCAGGAGTGGGGGTGTCTTCATCCCCCTCACCCTCCTCATCAGCATCTCGGTCCTTCTCTCCTTCCTCTTCCCCCGAACTGCTTAGCTCTTCTTTCTCATCCTCATCCGACAGTCCCACCCTCCCCTGCATCATCATCAGCTCCAAGGTTTCTGGATGGGACTCCCAGGAGGCTCGCTGGTCACTGTAGCCAGGTGGCCGAAGACAAAGGCTGAGCTGTCCATCAGCAGCCAGTCGAAGGAGGCTGTTGGCTGCTCTGTACACATCGTTCCTAGCTGCTTTGGCTGTCTTGTAACCTTGTTTCTCAGCCCAGGCTTCACAGATATCCCAAGCACACCAAGGGGGCTCATGCCCTGAGTCCTGAGCTTCAGGGTGTCTCAATCGCAGAAGCGTCTGGATAGGTATTCGGGAGGCTAGGTATCCTACAGATGTGTAGGGCTCCTGTATCTGAGCAATAGGATAGATCCCAGCCAGAACCTGTAGTTGTCGGGGCAGCAGGGAAGGAAAGATAAGGCCAGGACAGTCACAAAGTCGAACAGTGGGTGTGAGGAAATATGTCTGAAAGTAACGGGTATGGCCAGGGGTCCTGGAAACGCTCACCACTTTCCGCCCGACCAGCCCATTGATCAGGGATGACTTTCCCACATTAGGAAAACCCACACAGCCAATAGTCACAACTCCATCCTTATATCGCTCCCGGTTAGGGCCAGTTGGTTCCAGAGTAACATCTGTTTGCTGTTCCACCAATACTGCTGATGCTTCTTCATCGTCTTCTTCCTCCCCTAAGCCAGTGTCCCGACTTGCTCCAGCTGCATCCCGGTCCATCTTTTCTTTCCAGCTACTTAAGTCCACTTTTCCTGCAGTAATGGTCTCACAAGCCCTTAGCAATTGTTCTGGTCCCTGGGCACGAGTCCAAATCCTTCCTTGCTTCCGGCGCTTCTTCAAGACAGTCTTTAAGTCCTTTGGGGTTTGGGGGTCCCGAGGGAAAGATGTGAAAAGAACAATGTGGACCCGGGGGTAGTGTAGGCGAAAGTGATACTTCCAGGCTATGACAAGAGCTGGGGGAGCTAGGTCTACTTTGTTCAGCACTAGTATCAGTGACAGCCCTAGCTCCCCTGTCACATACTCATATAAGGCTGGGGGAAAGTTGATGACTGGATGACGTATATCTGTGATGAGGAGGACAATGTCAGACATCTCTAGCACACGCCACAACTGCCGCCAAGTCTCTAGGTTGTGTTCAAAGTAGCTGAGCTGCTCAGAGGTGTAGGACCCATGGATCTTGTCCAGATACTCCTGGAAGCTCCGTTCTTCCTGGCTCATCAATTGCTCCCTGGACATCTCATAGTTCCAACTCGGGCGACGGGGAAAGTCTAAGTTAGAGCCTGGACGGTAGATGTCTCCAATGTCAAGCTCCAGAGATTTTTCACTGACTGGTTTCAACACTTGTTGTCGAGCAGCCTTCTTTCTCCGCTGCACCTCTTCCCGGCTTTCTCTTTCAAAGTGTAATCGGTATCTATTAGGGTCATAGTTATGGCCAAGGCCCTGGGTTGGCTGCTGGTTGAGACGACGAATCTGCTGGGTTATAGATTTCCCATCAGAGGTGTCAGTCTGATTCTCCTTCCGCTCCCGGCTGCCGCTGCGGCTGCTAGAGCTGGAGCGTACCCCATCCTGCAGCCCTCGTTTCCTCTCGCGCTTCTCCTGCAGCTGTTTCTTCTTCTGCTTCACACTGAAAGGCTTCTTCCGCGGCATGGCCTATCTGGCTCTCGTAGGTCTCCAGCCCTCTCCGGGCTCCAGCCGTCGCCGTCGCTTGGCTACTACCAACAGCTCCAACAGTTCCAAGAGCTCTTGCAGCTTTGTCCTTGGCTTCTGCCTCAGCTTTCTTCAGCCTGAGCCAGCACTGAGGTGGAAGATGCAATGAATCTCCCTTGCCTCCAAGAAAGGGATTGTGCGCTTCCTCCCAGTGCTCCTCTCCAACCCCAGTCAATGTTCCGGAGTAAGTCTTCTTAGCTCTAAGAGGTTCCTCCATATATATGATCTCCCAAAGGTTAACTCCTCCTTCTGGAGGCAGGGCTTAAGGGAGGTGTAAATTCGGATATCTCATACTACACCGTGTCAACTCCAATGAGTACTTAAATGTTTCTTGCTAATATGAGCTCTCTAAAGGTGTCAACACAAGCATTATTGTCTATCAGTATTAGCAACCCATCACCCTGCAAGGATTCCCTCTAAGGTGTGAACCAACAAGCACTGTATCAATTCTATTGAGTTAACACCAGGACTCTGACATCACCCTTGAGTTTTCACCTTGTTTCAAGTTGAGTTGACACTAGGATTCCAACAATTAGCATTTTGGCAAGGCTAAACTGAAAAGAATGATTACTGAATCATTTACTTATAGTGTGTTTTTGGTCTTTCAATTTATAAAACCCTATCTAATATCCAGGAGTAATAATTTCATATAGTTGCATTTTAAAGATGTCAACCATATCCTTTTAAATAACATTAACTTTTATATCTTATCTTTTGTTGAACAAAATTCTTTGTTCCTGATAAAGAATATCCTGAACTTGTTTTCTTCTGCTTTAATTTCCTGTCTTATGGATTGGCCTGGCCCAAACATGGATGACAGGTATTTGTCTTGATTTCAGCATTTTTAGAATCTTGGCCTTGTATACTATCTAAAGCAAGTTTGAGGCCTTTAACTCAAGATTTGCTGTTCTTAGATCCAAATCTTTGCTCTTGATCCTGGTCTTCCACATAGTAGCTTTATATTTTGTCAGCTCTGTCCTTAAATGACATCTGACTCTTTCCTTCAAAACTTCCAACTCTTTTTTTTTGTGGATTTGAGGGACAAATTACCCTTTCTTCAATTCAGGCTATGGGGTATGAGTATGAGGGAGAAGGAGAGGGAAAAGAAAGGAAGAGAAGAGGTAACTTGTTAGTGGCAGAGATACTAAGTAACTTTGCTATCTTTCCTCAGAGTCTTTATTTTTATGCCTTTTCCTTTCCCAAAAAGATTGAGGAGTGCTTATATGCAGTTATGATAAAATGAAGAAAATATTTGAAACTGAATGAGAACAATATACTTTTCTTGATTCCTTTTTTCACCGAAAGTATGGGGTGAAAATTACCAGGAGTGCTTTAATTTTTTAAAAAAATATATCTTATTGATATTTTATTTTTGTGTCACCTATATTTCCCCATACATATTTTCCTACCCAGAATCTATGCCCCAATAGATAAGTAGTCAAAGAATGAACAAATAGTTCTCACAAGAAAAATTACCAATTATTAGCAAGAACATGAAAGGATATTATAAATCACTACTAAGAAAAATCCTGAGGATTCACCTCACACTCAGCAAATTGGTAAAAAAAAAAAAAAACAAAAACAAAAACAAAAAAAACAGCACAGCAAATAATGTTGAGTTGGAAGTTTTGTAGAAAAACAATCAATGTTAATGTTTCATTGGTAGAATTAAAAATTGACACAATCATTTTGAAAAGCAATCCAGGATTATATAAAGAAAGTAATGAAAAAATATAAATACGCTTGTCTAAGAAATTCTACCATTAGGCATATTACTTTTTTGCTTTCCTCCCTAATTCGCTCCATCCTG
This sequence comes from Sarcophilus harrisii, assembly GCF_902635505.1. NCBI lineage: Eukaryota > Metazoa > Chordata > Mammalia > Dasyuromorphia > Dasyuridae > Sarcophilus > Sarcophilus harrisii. The sequence goes on from NC_045426.1 coordinate 192,745,746, forward strand.
CCCCATCCCAGGAAGTCAGTGACAATAAAATAGGTACCATAAATATGAAATTAATTATAGCAACAATTTTGTGGTAGCAAGAATTGGAAACAAAGTAAATGCCCTTGTACTATAGAATGGCCAATCATAATACATAAATATGATGGCATACTACCATGATGAAAGAAATACAGAAAAGCAAGGAAAGAAAAGGCATGAACTGACATAAAAGTAAAGTAAAAAGAACCAGAAAAGCAATATTCACTATGACTACAACATAAATGGAAGGCACAATAACAGAACAATATAAATGGAATAGTATGAAATTATAATGACCAAGCCTTGCTCCAAAAAAGACAAAGGGAAAAACACTTTTTCCCACTCTTCTGCATAAATGAAAAAGCATGGTTATGGAATATTACATATCAGATTTTGCTGGTATTTTGTTTTGGGAAATTTTTTTTATTTATTGTTTTCTTTATACTTTATCTTTCAAAATATGGAGTTCTTTCTTAGGAATTTGTGTTTTATCAATTAATAACTTAAGTTTTGTCTAGTTATGTTCTATTAATCATTTTTATTTTCATCCTTTACTCAGTGAAACAAATGCATTAGTTTTGTGTTGTACATACTCATCTCCTATTGTTTTAAAAAAGAGTTGTTTATGTGATTAAAATGCTAAAATAATTTTGTCATTGGTGGCAAAATCCTTACTTAAAAGCATTTCTGTTTCTTGTCTGTAAATATTGGTTAATTTAAATATTGATTTGTTTATATATTTATAAATTTTTTTGAAATATGAGAATAATAGTGTGTAGAATAGAGAGATAAGGTGAAGAACTTACAGGAATGTATGAATTCTTTTTCTGTATTTTATTTTCATTTTTTCTGTGTTTCCCCTATGACCTGTATAATATGTGCTGGCCCATATTTACTTGAGCCATGGCCAGCTATAAACATATTTACTTAACCTGAGCTGATGACATTTATCAGTATATGACATTTATCGATATTTAGTCTATTAGCTTGACCACTATCTGCTTGATTAAGCCTGAAGGCCTGATTTTCTGTTTCCTAGAAATCAGGTGATTTTGGGGAAACAGAAACCTTCTATTCCAATCTCTCTGGATAGCAACAACCAATTAGATGCCTCCTCCTCCCCTTCTCAATGCTCTCTTACTTGTGATGTAATCTCTTGTATAAAAGATGTGTATCTTTACTACTTCTTTAGCCCTCCTACCAGGAACTTTCTCTTAATTATCTTGTGATGGCTCATCCTCTGGAGGTTTTAATAAACAGCCTTTCTGCTTTCTACTGAGTGATCTCTGAGTAGTCATTTTGGGTAAGGGTCTTCTACATCCCTATTATATACTATTATACATAGTATAATAAGTATAATAAGAGAAAATTTCAGTCTTATATGGGTATTTATTGAACACATTTGTTCTCTAAATATAAACCTAGATGTTCACATCTAGAAACATATGAGGTTTTAAAGAAAAGCTGCCTTTGGGGTGAAAGCTTTCTGGGTTCTTTGATGTCCATCTTTACCCAACTTTCACCAGTGATTCCAAGATGCTATAGCATGTGCAATGGCCACACTGTGGTAAAACCATTTTGGCAGATGGACCAAAACCATGTTGAGGGTAATCTTCAGGCCTCAAACTCATTGGTGACTTAGGTGGATGTGAGGACTTTTCCTGGTGAGTGAATGAGAACCCTTTGTTCCAAAGGCTGAAGCAAGTACTTTGGAGCACTTAGAGCTTGATTAGACATTGAAGATGCTAAAGTCATCCACTGCATCTAGGCTATCGCCAGTCATATTGACTTTTGTCTTGCTTCTGAATTCTGATGACTGGAAGAGAGAGTGAGGCTGATGACTGTGCAACTCTGCCTCACATAAATCCAATTCACATAGAAATCAAGACATCACTCTGTGATGTCATTGTCCTTATTCAAATGAAGGACCAACAATAGCAGATCTTCACATTCAACAACAAAAACATTTGTTTCTCCCTTGTTTTAGCATGGACTGTTCTTTAATGTTTTTAATGTATTATATCTACACAAGCATTTTGTATAACAAAAGTTAGATCATTTGTTTTGACATCATCATTGAGAAGTATCATTTTCTAATAAGCACAATAATATAATCCTAAAGTATTAAAAAGGTCATTTTCAAAGTATCTTTGGAAATGTGGCCTTTATTTGATTGGGAAAAGCTGGAGGTTTATTTGATAAATTTTGTGGTTCCAATGTAAATGAGACATTTTCGAGTGCTACAGTATATAAACAAATGAATGTTTTTTTCTGGCTCTTTCATGTATTACAACTAGCCAACAATTCTTGTATGACTATCTACAACTGAATGGAAGCATACTGGTATATACTTTTGACTTAATAATATCATCAAAATAGATTTTGTGCTAATATGTTTATAATATATAGGTATTTGAGACAGTAACATAAATTATATCTATATAAACTTGGTGAAGGAAAATACCGAACTATGGTATTGGAAAGGATATTACACTTGTTTTTTAAATGTTTTCTTTGGGGAGAGAGAAACATACTGTACCAGATGGGTTTAATGTATCTTATTTTTTTTGAAGAAATTTTTATTAGTTGTTAGGCTGGTTGATTTTTGTTCTGGTTTTTGAAAATCCAGAGAAATTTTGCTTTTCAAAGTCCATATAATCATTCTGTAAAGAACACGTATTTTAATCAATCAAGAAGTATTTACTGGTACAAATTAGATATTTGTTTATGAATATTGATGATTTTTAATAATTGAAGTTTGCCAAACTATTTTGAAAATATTAGAAAAAATTTTTCCAGGTTATTGTTTGAAAAGGGATAGTTATAAAAGAAAGGTTTTTAAGTTAACAAGTGAAATAAATGTTTTCTTATTGAAGATATTAAGAAAGTATATATGTTTATTGATTTTACTCATCAATTTACTTTAGCATTCTTTCTACAGAGAAATATGAATATCCTATTTAATTTTGCTCTAAAGAAATCTACACAATATTTTAACTAGAATGATTATCCACACTGCATTATATGGTCAGAATTGTCCATCTATACTCAGTTATGTTTATCTCTTTTTAAATGCCAAAACTGATACACATCAATTATTATATTGTTTAGCATATTCCTTAAAAGTGATTGAAATTGCCATGAAAGATTAATGAAGTTAGAATTAAAACAGTTAAACTGGAAAACTTCTTTGTTGCAGATAGCTCTGAAAAAATTTCTGGGGAAGTAAAACAAATATATAACAAAGTTTTCATCAGTAGGCAAAATGGTGAAAAGAACTGAAAAGTTTTTAAATGAAGAAATCCAAGTTATTAACAACCATAGAAAAAATATGTATTTTAGTATTTTTTAAGTAAATAATTATTTATATTAAATTATAATAAATACATTTTAAAGTAAAAACTTTGTAAATCATTTACTACTAATCTAAACAACTCTAAGGTTCTACCACACACCCATTAAGATTCATGAAGTTGACAAAAATGGAAAATGACAGTTGTTGGAGGGACTGCAGGAGGAGGATCATAGGCACCAATGGTGGTTCTGTGAATTGGTTTTAAGTTTTGCAAAGCAATTTGGAACTATACTTCAAATATCAAATATCATTTGATATTCAAATATCAAGTATCCTAAAAATTGTGCATACCCTTTGAACTAAGAATGCCACTACTAGGCAAATATTCTAAAGAGATCAAAGAGAGAGAACTCATATGCACAAAACTCTTCATTTCAAGATAGTTGTTGTTGTAGCAAAGAACCAGAATGTGTACATCACTTGGGGAATGGTTGATTGAATGAATTATCATATATGAATGCAATGGGATATTATTGTGCTGTAAGTAATGAAGAAAAAGGCTGCTTAAGAAAAACTTGTAAAGATTACACAGATTGAAGTAAGGAGAATCTTGGGGCTCTTTTAACAGTTACTGCAACATCTGGTAAAGGAAATTTTGAATATTCAAGAACTTTGTTCAATGCAGTGACCAAACTTGATTCTAGATAGCTAATGTTGAAGCAAGGAGAGGTGAAGTCTTTAAGTGTGGAATGAGAGGTGTATTATTATCAGACACTATTAGGTCAACAAAATCTGTTTTGCTTGACTTTACTTAATTGTTACAAGAAAGGGCTTTTATTTGTGGGATCTAGTGGGAGAGAGTTGGAGAAAAGTTGAGGGCTGATGGACAGTTAATGGAAAAAAATCAATAACCCCAAAAAACAGGAAAAAAAGGATGACAGTGAAATGTTAAAAAAATACACAGAAGAAAGTAGAAGTGGACATGTATTGTATTACCATTTAAAACTTAATATGTATTAATAAAATGTTAGATATATAATATACAATTTCATATATATAATATTTTATTATCTCCTTTGTATATATGTATGTTCATATTTGTTTATAATTTTCTGGTTCATAATTTAATTTTTAAGAGAAAAATATAATCTCTATAATCTCTCTTTTATAGCTGTAAAGAAATAAAGAAATAAACCTCTATCATTCATTGCTTAACTAAAAACCTTTGCTTTTTGTTAATTCTTCCTCTATTAGTAGATTTTTAAAAAATTACAAACTCAGTTATCTGAAATTCTGTTAGAAACCTATGTTAACTAACAATTTATACTTCATCAGTACAATAATTATATGTATTATTAATTGCCAAATGAAATGTAAAAATATAAAAGTCTGAACAAATATAAGCTATAATAAGTATTCTAAGATATTATAATATCTGAACTATCTCATGAATCAAGAGAAAAAATTATACATAGTGTAGTTTTAATTACTGTATCTGATACTACCTATAGTCTTTATTCTTCTTTGTTAAAGAGAAAATTTAATTAATCAGCTCATCAAGTTCCCTGAGTGTACTATGTAAAAAAAAAAAAAAAAAGTCTATTTAAGTACTTTAAAATATCTCTCATTTCGTTAAAGTATCTATTCCAAATTGCTTTGGAAAAATAAATAATACTTAAGTACCTAACAGGGTTAGGTTAGTACCTAAAAACAGGGTTGTTTTTAGGAAAGAATCTTACAGATCTTATTATTAAATGTTTTATTTGTTCATTTTGTTTTTTGCATTATAGTTATTTCCTCCAAATCATTTTACCATTACTCAGAGATCCTTATAACCATGAATAACAACTACCATCACCATATATAAAATATTTCATATCATTGATGCATGCTTCCCCGCTGAAAAAAGGAAATTCCCATTATCAATCTGTATTATTGAATTTGATAAGAATTCTGTTATTTTTAATAATACTTTATATTGTAGTACTCATTGTTTGATATCATTCTCTTTGTTGATCTTTGCATAATTTCCTTTGTCTTCTTATGTTTTCTTAGATTCTTCATATTTCATAGGATCATGGAGCTATCTATTGCTGGAAGAAATCTTTTATGTTATTACTTCAACTTTCTTTTTTTAAATAAAAAACTGAGGTCCTGAGAAACTAATAACTTACCCAAATTCCCATGGGTTCAGAGAAGAAGAGTTGAGATTTAAAGTTGGGTCTTGTGATGTCAAATTCTGCACTTTTTTCACTGTTCTACACTGCTTTCTTTTTTTTTTTTTCCAATTTTTTACCTCTTACCCCCCCACCCCCTCCCCTAGATGGCAGGATGACCAGTAGATGTTAAATATATTAAAATATAAATTAGATACACAATAAGTATACATGACCAAAACGTTATTTTGCTGTACAAAAAGAATCAGACTCTGAAATATTGTACAATTAGCTTGTGAAGGAAATCAAAAATGCCAGGTGTGCATAAATGTAGAGATTGGGAATTCAATGTAATAGTTTTTAGTCATCTCCCAGAGTTCTTTTTCTGGGCATAGCTGGTTCAGTTCATTACTGCTCCATTGGAAATGATTTGGTTGATCTCGTTGCTGAGGATGGCCTGGTCCATCAGAACTGGTCATCATATAGTATTGTTGTTGAAGTATATAATGATCTCCTGGTCCTGCTCATTTCACTCAGCATCAGTTCGTGTAAGTCTCTCCAGGCCTTTCTGAAATCATCCTGTTGGTCATTTCTTACAGAACAGTAATATTCCATAATATTCATATACCACAATTTATTTAGCCATTCTCCAACTGATGGACATCCATTCAGTTTCCAGTTTTTAGCCACTACAAAAAGGGCTGCCACAAACATTCGTGCCCATACAGGTCCCTTTCCCTTCTTTATAATCTCTTTGGGATATAATCCCAGTATCTACACTGCTTTCTTATGGTATAATATTCCATTATATACATATGTTGGTATATTCATCTTTTGTTTTGGAAAAGGAAAAATGACATCAGGGTATGATGTCTTGATTATGCATAAATTAGATTTAGATGAAGCAGAGTTGCACAAAGTCCTCAACCTCATTCTCTTTTCTAGAGTCATTGAAATTCAATGGCAAGACAAAAGTCAAAATGACTCGCAGTGGCCTAGGATGAAATAGATAACCTTGCACTGAGTACTCTACAGCACAAATTCTTGTCCTCTGCCAAGCCTACTGGGGAAGTCTTCCCATGTTTAGGGTAGGCATTGGGCTGTTGATTCCCCTCATTTTGGTTTAGCTTGTTAACTTTCAATTTGGTTTAGTTTATCTGCTGAGATGGTTTAACTAGGGTTGAGCCACTAGAGCATTTTGGAACTACAGGTGAGAGGTGGACACTAATGTAGTTGAGCAGCCCTAAAAAATACTCAACAAGTCCTTATACCAGAGGTGCTTATGGGATCATTGTTTTTGTTTTTTAATATTTGACCTGTATGGGATCTGTGTCCATTAACTGAGTCATTAGGCCAAAGAGCAAAAACAGTTTAGTAATTTTTCTCCCCTAGTTCCAAATAGATTTTCAAAATAATTGGATTGTTTCATAGTATCACTAAATGTATTAATGTGCTTATTTTCATACAGAATCTTCAAAACTGACTTTTAATATTTTATAATCTTTGCTTTCAGGTAGGATCATTAAGCAGATATAAAAATCAGAAAGACTTGGATATAAATACTGCATAATATACATGCTACCTAAGTTCCTATAGGCATTTATTCTCTTAATGCCTTCAGACAAATTTGTACTATTATAAGTAAAACAACAATAATAAGTATAACTTTGTTTCCATTTCTTTGGAAACATACCACATGCCCTATAAATTTTTTGGGAACCATACCACAAATGATGCTGCTATAAATATTTTGGTGTATATGAGGACTTTCTTCTTACTGTTGACTTCCTTGGGGAAATAATTTGAAACTCGAGTATTTTCTCCTCTTTTGTCTACTTTATTTATTGGAGAATTGCTTGGGTTTGTCTTTCTTTCTATCTCTGTTTCTTTCTCACACATCCCCATTGTTCCAAAAGTTGTTTTTTTTTTTTTTTAATAGCTTTTTATTGACAGAACATATGCATGGGTAATTTATACAACATTGTCCCTAGTACTCACTTCTGTTCCAACTTTTCCCTTCCCTCCCTCCACCCCCTGCCCTACATGGCAGGCAGTCTCATACATGTTAAACATGTTAAAGTATATCTTAGATACATTATATGTGTGCAGATATGTACAGTTCTCTTGTTGTACAAGAAAAATTGCATTCAGAAGGTGGTAATAACCTGGGAAGAAAAACAAAAATGCAAGTAGTCCACATTCATTTCCCAGTGTTCCTCCTCTGGGTGTAGCTGACTCTGTCCATCATTGATCAGTTGGAACTGAATTGTTCCAAAAGTTTTAACACAGTTTTAAATTGCTAAAGCTTAACATGTATATATAGGACATGATATTGTCCTATCAGCATGTTTTATACCTTATTTGAGAAATTTGATAGAAATATTTTTTTAACATTTGATCATTTCCTTTTTTATCTTAGATGTATCAATTTTGTTTTGTTTCATGTAATCGAAGTTTCATCTTAATCCCTTATTTGATTAAGAATAAATCTCCTATCCATAGTTTGTGCAAGGTGTATGATCTGGTTTTTTTTTTTTTTTCTTTTTTATAGTCTGATATTTGATTTTAAGGACTTTTATCTATTTAGAGTTCATTGTGGAATATGGTATAAGATGTTGGTTTTAAACCCAATTTCTACCAGATTGTTTTCTAGTTTCCCTGTAGTTTCTATCAAATATGAAGTTGTGTCTTAAATAATTCAGATTTTGGGGTTTAGCAAAGACTTAAGTTCCACTGTTTTTTGTTCTGCCTTGTCTAGTTAATTTTGGTAGTTTCTACTTTATAATATAATTGGATCTAAAGTACTTTTTCCTCCTTTATTAATAACTTGAAATTATTTTCCTTTATATTCTAGAGCTTTTGGTTCTCTATATCAATTTTGTTATTTAATTGAAGTCTGAAAAGTATTTAATAATTTGACTGGTATAGCATTAAAATGTAAACTAATTTTGGTAGTTATTCTTATACTAGCTTAGCCCAGCCATGATCACTAAATATTCTTTAAGCTATTTAAGTTATAATTTATTTCTTTAAGGAGAATTTTGGTTCCTTTGGTAGATTGAATTCCACATATTTTATGCATTTTATAAATATTTTTGAAGGGGATTTCTCTTTCTGTTATTGCTTCCCCTCTTGAATTTTAATGTTGCTATCCAATCATTTTGATTTGTGTCCAATTTTATTGTGACCCCATTTGGGATTTTCTTGGCAAAGATCCTGGAACAGTTTGCTGTTTCCTTTTCCAATTCACTTTACAGATGAGGAAACTGAGGTGAATATGGTTAAGTGACTTGCCCCTAGTCATATGGTTAGTAAGTGTCACAGGTCAGATTTGAACTTAGAACTTCCTGACTCTGGGCTTGGCACTTAATCCACTCATCTACCTAGTTACCCTTTCTACTCTTTTTTTTTGTCAAAAAGTGAGTCCCTATCCCAGACCCTGCGATCATACTCTTCCCACTCTATCCCCAAATACTAAGGTATTACATACATTTAATAGGATGCATCTAATAATAACCAAAAGGGAATTGTTGCTGCTTGAATTTGTTATTATGTAGAAATATAATAGTCTAGTATTCAAGGGGGAAAAGACTCCTATCTTTTTTTTCCTTTTATTCTTCCTACAACACAGTGGTATTCTATTATATTTTTATACCATGTGCCTGATTTTTTTGCAGCATCTTCATAATCTTATATTTCTGTCTTTTATCCTCCTGACCAGTTTTTGTTGAATGTAAATGAAAACTTTTGCTTACCTTATTAGTAAATTAGAGAATCTTTCTTTAAATTCTCACTAGTTTTTAATTTTCCTTCTTATTGCTAATATGTTTAAGAATGACTCTTAGAAGGGCAACTAAGTGGCGCAGTGGATAGAGTACCAGCCCTGAAGTTAGGAGGACCTGAGTTCAAATATGACCTCAGACATATAACACTTCCTAGCTGTGTGACCCTGGGCAAGTCACTTAACCCTAAATGCCTCAGCAAAAAAAGAAAAAAGAAAAGAATGACTCAAACAATTTCTTGTGTTTTTTGAATGGCAGATTTTTATCAAAGCTAAAAGTACAAAGTCTTGCTTTCCCCCCTCCCCTCCCTTTATTGGTTGGCTTTTCTTCTAGTAGCATAGATCTTGATACCCAAGAATGCTTTAATTTTATGTAACCAAAATTTCTATTTTATCTTTTGTGATCTTTTATCACTTGTTTAGTTATGAATTCTTGCATTTTTAATGTTGTGATATTTCATATTTAGACTGTTTATACATTTGTATCTTAATGAGGCACATTACGTGAAGTGCTAGTCCTTATTATTTTGTGCCAAATATCTTTGATTTTTCAATAGATTTTATTGAAAAGGTAGTTTTTCACATATTATTTAGTATTATTAGGCTTATGGAACATTGGGCTGCCATTTTTGTTTCCTTCTAAATCTTGCTTATCTAATCTGATCTATGATTCATTTCCCCACATTTAGCCCATTATTTTGATGATTATCTTTTCATAATCTAGATACAATAATGCAAAGCTCATTTAATTAAAAATTTTTTTGTTCTAGAGATTCTTGGGCTTTTGTTATTTTAGATGAATTTTGTTATTAAAATTTTTAGTTCTCCAAAGTAGTTTTATGATGCTAAGTCTCTAAATTAATTTAGGCAGTATTTTTTATTATGTTAGCATGACCCATCTATGAAAAATGAATCCCTGTAGAATTTTCAAAGTTTTTCTTTATTTCCATAAAGGACATTTTATAGTTTTATTGAGTGTCTTGGAAGGTTAACTCTTTCAGATGCTTTATACAATATGTTGTTATTTTGAATGAATTTCTCTTTTTATCTTTTATTCTTTGTTTTTGTTAATACTGTATAGAAATGCTAGTGATTTTTGAGGATCTATTTTGAATTCTATTTCACTAAAACTATTGTCTCAATTACTTCCTTTTATTAGCTGGAATTCTTTAGAATAAACTATTCATTGCACCTTTACTGTTAAAATACTTTTCTTTTCTCTTTGATTATTCCCTCAATTTCTTTTAATTCTGCTGTTAAAATAATACATTTCTAACACTTTGTTTTAAGTCACCAAATTTCATTTAGAAGACTCTAAGTTAAACCTATATTTGAAAAATGATTTCCTCTATGACATACCCAACAAGTGGCTATCTACCTTTTACTGAGATACCTAAAATTAGAAAGAAGTTATTACTATCTTCTGCAACTCATTTTGGATAGTCCCAATTTTTAGGAATTTTTCCTTGCTATCAAGGTTAAATTTGACTCTTTGCAACCCCCTGCATTGTGTTGTGGGAACCTTTCAAATACCTGAAGATGTATTTCCCTAAACTTTCTCTTCTCTAGGCAAAATATTGGCAGTTCCTTCAAACAATCATATGTTTTTAATTAAAAACTTTTTTTTTTTGGTCCTTCTTTAATTAGCCTCTATTTTGTCATTGCTCTTCCTACTCTAATTCTCAGAATTGAATTCAGTACACTAGACTTTGCCTGATCAGAGCAGAATTCACATCTCTTCATGCATAGAAATTATGTCTCTCCTTGTATTTCAAGATTGCGTGAGCTTTTTTGACTGTGATATATATTGAACAACAAATAGTCTATTGGTATTCTCATATCTTATACAAACTGCCATCTAATCATGCTTCTTCCATCTTGGATGTGTGAGGTCAATTTTTTTTTTAATCCAAGTATGAGATGTGGCAATTATAAATTTCATCTTGTGAAAACAATTTTGTGAGGAGGGCATATAGCTTATCTTCCCTGCTCTGTTATTCTAAAATTTACCAAGTGTTGATGATAGAAAGAGAGCCTTCTTACATACTCTGTGGATCTTTATAGATTTTCCAGACAGCATTGAGACTAGATGTTGTACATCTCCTTGAAATAAGTGTAATGTCCTTGGTTTAGCCATTCATTTTATAGAACCAATTATGAATACCTTCTTCATGCCTTTGGATTAAAGATGATGACAGATTTAGAATGTATGGATCACTGCTGTACATTGTTCCACTAGACATGCTGCCAGACAGTACAACAAAATATAATGGATTAGATTGTGCTTAAGGGGAGTCAGTAAGGAATGATTAAGTTCTGAAGCAATTTTGTTGGCAAAGTTACCATAACTCTTTTCCCATTTATATACTCTTAATCTACTAGATAGTTGTCTGGGAAATAAATAAGCTGTACTTATGTGAGAGAGAAGCAGGATTAGGATGGAGACTAAATGATGGGGTATCATTTAATGAAAATGTTGGTTATTTCTCTTTTATCTACTCTTTATAATTTTGGAGTGCTTTATTGAATATATATATTTTCCTTCCCAATTATGTAAGCTCTAAGTGTAGCCATGTTTAACTGAAGCAAATTAAGCTATTTTATAATTATAAATTAAAATAAGAATCATTTAAGTTGGGCCAAAATGGGTCAGATGAAATAGAATAGTGAGGATCACAGTGAAAAAGAGTGGACTCCAGGACAAAATAAGAACCAAGTGATAAGAAGGAATTGAGATAAGGCTAGATAGAGATTTAGGTATTAGAATAATAAGAGACTTTGGCTTGGGGGACTAGTGAATCCAGATATTTATGAGGTACTTTGTGTTGAGTTTAGGAAAATGAGCAAGGCAAATACTTTATGATTCGTTTCGAAGGTATTCTAGAAAAGAATGTCTTTTTCTTAAGAGTTAAGGGCCAAATGATCTTGGAGTTTAGCTGTTGTTGGGGTTGAAAGCAACTTTGAAATGGAAGACCCAAATCTATGAGGTAAGATTTTTGTGACTTATATAAAAACCTATCCTTAAAACAGTTAGATGGTGCAGTAGATAGTGCACCAGCCCTGTAGATAGAGCACCAGCCCTAAAGTCAGAAGGACCTGAATTCAAATCTGGTCTTAGACACTCAATACCCCCTAGCTGTATGACCCTAGGCAAGTCACTTAACCTCATATGCCTCAGCAAACAAACAAAAAAAATCTATCCTTTAATTATGCATATACTTTATTATCCTCCCCTTGCCAATTTCTCAAAATATAGTAAAGTTGCATTCAAATGCTTATTTAAATAGCTTTAGACCTTCAACAACTAAAAATCTTATAACTTGGATGAATCACAACCAAGGACAATTACAGAGTGCATATATAAGAATAGGTTCTGGTTCAAAGAGATGTAATTTTTTAACTGCCTGGGTATGAGTGGCAGAAATGAGCAGATGTAAATTGAAGAAACTTTCTGGTTTATTGTGTTCTAATCCTTTTCATTCTATCTTCCCCAAATTTTTCATTATGTGACATGGTTAAAGATATGTAAATATGTCATGACTATCCCTAAGGTGGGATAGGAAAGGTAATATGTCTACTGATGAAAATTAGTATTGATTTAATGTACAGGTTGAAAGAGAACCAAAGCCCCACACAACTTAAGAAATCATCATTCAATTAATGTGGGTGTTTTCTGATATACCAATTGAGAAATATAGTTTTGGTATATATTATTATATACACCATACTAAATATGCTTAACACATTGCTTATGCTAAGATTGTCAAATGTTCTTCTATTAACTTCATCTTTTTTTGCTTTTAAAATTAGAATTATTAGTACTTGGAATAATCTCTAATTTTAGAAAATCATTGCCCTGCTGCTAGTCAGCCCTGATATGAAAGTTTTGTTATTTTGTTTGCCATTGTTGTGTGAGTCTTTTGAACTCTTGTAATTATGGACTCATTCTTACTCCTGATCTTCTAGCACTGTCGTTCCTTAGGTATTAAACATTGAAATTTAAAACCAAATTTTCCTGTTTCATATGTCTTAAAATCTTTACTGGGTTTGAAAACAATTTTACAGATTTTCATGAAACTATTTGGATATAAAAGAAATAATGATTTTTGACATGTAAGAATTTGCATATTTGGCAAATCATATTAATCGGAAGAAAATCTGATGACTTTAATTCTATATTGTTTAAGGAAGAATAAAAACTTTCTCCTTCCACATAACCTTCCTTGCACAAATTAAATATGATACTTATATATAAATATAAAACCAATTTCTAGGATTTGCAAATTTCTCCAAGAATCTTAATTCGCTTTTTCAAAATATACTACCTTTTTTCAAAAGAAAAACCTTTTTCTTTCTTTACTATGGCTTATAAAAGAAAACATTTGAAATCATATTAACTTCTAATTAAATTTAAAAGAACATAACTAGAATGGAAAGCTCATATTTAAAATTAGCATTATACATGCGTTGCAAAATATCTCTTCCTCTAGATGGCAGTGCTGTGCTTTCATATAGTATTATGAAACAAGGAAGAGAAACATCAATTTGATAATTTATGCTGAGAATAGAAACTGTAGTAAATACCTCAAAGATTACACCATGCAAATGAATAATTTGACAAAATGGAAAAAATGCCCATAACATTAAAAAAAAAAAACACCAAATACTCTAAACTCTATTATACATGATTTGAATTTTAAGGGGAAAAAATATATTCTTTGCTTTTTTTTTTTTTTTTTTTACATTCTAAAAAAGTTTTGTTATTTTTCTAGAAATTCTTAATCTACTAAGGTCTCCCTTCTTTTCGAAAAAGAAGGAATTATATAACTCCATCAAAATGGGACTTTTTTTTCACTTTCAAAGTTTTCCATTTCCTTGATTTGACAAAAATCCATCATGTCTATTTCTTTTGTCTCCTATACTAATCCTTACAATGGAAGTACTTATTTATCTCCATTATCTTTCTCCTTTGAAATATCTACCCAATATTTACTTATTTTGTGAGTAAATAAAATCCCCTCTCCCTCTTTTAGGTAATTGAAAAGATAATTGAATTCATATCATGGCTTTAAGCTGGGAAACTATCTGACGACTATTTCCTCATCTTTTAAAAATAAGGTATGCTATATTTATTTTAAATAAAATGAAATAAAATTAATTTCTTGATGATTTTGCAGATCTCCTTTGAAATAACTGTTGAAATAACAAAGTAATATTGGGATTGAACACTGATGATCTGTAGCTATATTAGTTTTCCTAATATATACCTTCTGGCTTCCACAGGAGTCCAGAGTTAGGGTCCCTCAGTATAAATTTAGTATTGAATGTGCCTGGCCTCTAAAGCAACACCATAGTCCAGAGGTCCTCAAACTTTTTAAAAAGAGGGGGCCAGTTCACTGACCCTCAGACTTGTGGAGGGCTGGACCATAGTAAAAACAAAAACTTTGTTTTGCGGGCCTTTAAATAAAGAAACTTCATAGCCCTGGGTGAGGGGGATTAACGTCCTCAGTTGCCGCATCTGGCCCGCAGGCCGTAGTTTGAGGACCCCTGCACCTTCCTGCCCCACCCTAGGTAAAATTACTTAAAATTTGGATTTATCTCAAGTCTTAAATTATTTTCAAAAGGAATCAGCACAGTTGCTTTTAGAAGGCTATTCAGTTTACTAAGTATAGCATATATAGGATAGATATTAATTTCCTCCATGTGAAAGAAATGTTTAAAACACAAAAGACTTAGAAGCCTACAAGATAGAGACTTAAAACAGCATGCAATAACCTTTAACTCCTATTATATTTTCTAATGAAATTTATATTTAAAACATAAAACATTTCATGGGACTATTGAATAGGCATTTCTTCTTTACCTTAGTTCTGTACTATTTGAATAATTCCTGCCTAGCCCAGGCTAGTGGTTAATAAATAAAATAATAAGTATGTAAATAAAATAAATAAATAAAAATAAATAACCTATCAGAGGTTATTTTCTCTGAGAAAGGTGTAGTTGCAGAAAGCTACTCCAAATCATCTCTGACTGAGGAATCCAGGAATTCCTGAGATAAAGTTTGCTTTCAAAGAAGCTCATCTCTCACAATTGGTATTTGTTTACTTGTGCTTAGAGAAAGATAAATGAGAGCCAAAGATTTGGGATTGTGTCTCAGGGTCATCTGGATGAACACATGTTTGTGTTGTCATGAAGCAATAATTTCCATAATTGCAGATAGAGGGGAAATACTTCTTCCCATTTCCTCCTAAAGCTATCCTCTTCTTTCATCTCTGGGGAAGTCTAAAGAACATTCCAGAGATTCAAACTACACCTTTTGTTCTTCAAGAACAAATTATACCAGACTATGTACATTTAAAAGAGAGCAATAGCAGGTTTCATCTTTTCTTTTAAAAGTCAATTGAGCTCTTATTGCTCACCCTTTGATACAGCACTCTAGAACAGAAGGAGAGGTGCACAGAATCCAGTCAGAACCCTCTGTCTTTGATTGTTGGCAAGGGCCTTATCACAAGAATGGTTAGGGTCTATATCCAGAACCTCAGAGGATATATTCCAGATTGGCAGATCAGGAGGCCTTCCCATTACCCTCATTGCACCAGGAAAAGCTATTAAATTTCAAAATTTTAAAAAAAGTTTATTTGA
The DNA here is from genome assembly GCF_902635505.1 of Sarcophilus harrisii. NCBI lineage: Eukaryota > Metazoa > Chordata > Mammalia > Dasyuromorphia > Dasyuridae > Sarcophilus > Sarcophilus harrisii. The sequence continues at coordinate 192,761,638 of NC_045426.1, forward strand.
TATCTTATTTTTGGAAATATAAATATGGAGTTGGAAGGGAATTAATTCATATCCCTGAGTTTCTATTTATTTCATCATCAATTGTATTATAGCTGTAGGATGTTTTTTGATACAGACCCCATGTTCCTGTAAGGCACACATAGAGCCAAGAAATACTTAGGTTCATTGAAGAAAATTCCCATCAGCTTATGTGTGAGCCTGTGCAGTGGGGCAATGTCATAGAGCAGAGATGCTGATTGAGTAAGTATGCTGCTAGAATTTGTTGTTTTAAAAATTGGGGAATTTTGTGAGGCATTTCAATAAGGGGAAAAGAAGAAGAAGAGAGAGAGAGAGACAAAGACAGAGACACAGACACAGACACAGACAGAGACAGAGGCAGACACAGAGAAGGAAAAATGGCAGCTTGTGTCTAGATCAGAGATTCTTAACCTTTTTAATATCATGGATCCTGTTGGTCGTTTAGCTTTTAACAGTACCTGCCTGGCACATAATAGATGCTTAATAAATATTTATTGAAGCCTACATATTCTAAAAAAGCCTGATTCTTAGCCCTTTCCTGCCATTGTGTTACCATTTCTACAGAAGTAAAAGAAGGTCACGGGTTGGCTTTATGTATTGAGGACCAATTTAAATCTTCTTATGTCGTGATCTGCATTGTTGAAGAAAATTTCCAAAATGATGATATCCATTTAAGAATTATTGACCTAAAAGTGCTTATACCTTCAAAGTGAAATAAAAACACATAGAAAGCTCATGATTGCATTACTGTTGTACTATTGATTATGGACTCTATGCATGTGATACTTTTGATGAAAGGGAAAGTATTTAATGTTAGGGTGATAAAAACCATGAAAAAAATAGTATGAATAATAAATTATAAGAATCACATCTGCTTTATACCTTAAATATACATCACTTAAATACAAGAAGTGTATAACATTGTTCGGGAATTTAGCATGTGTAAAGTGTCAATACATTCCTGTATATTCCAATTGCTTAAATATACAATGGGGAGCTAAGTAGTTGAAGGTTTATCAAAGTGGGTCACAGGGGTGGGGAAGCAGAAGAGAAGAAAAACAAGATAGATTTTTGTTCCCTTGATATAATTAGTTTATGAGGAGATACAGGCAATTATAAAAATAGTAAGGAAATGATTTTTCGAGTTCTCTTTTATCTAATATAAAGTTTGGATTGTATTTTTCTTAGTCTTTAGGGTTTATGTAATTTTAAGAGTTGTACATTTCTTCATATAGTCTTTGGGGAGATAACTCTTGCAATTTCTCTCAGAATAATTATTTCAGTATATATCTCTCTACTTGGTAGTTTCTTGGTACTGTGTGTCAAAGATCATATTAGATAATCTAACCATTTAAAATTTATATTTGCTAATAAGTCTTTGATTCTTTGACTGAGATTTGATTTCTGATCTTTAGAGAATGTCCCTGGATATCATAAAAATTGGTACTAAATTTTTTTAAACTCTCAATAGTCTCCCCCTTGCCCCTGAGATAATTCAGCTATATAGTGTTACCTATTAGATTTTTCATCTTATTTCAGGAACAATGCTTCTCCTTACAAAACTAGTGTGTCCCAGTCTTTTTAACTTATTCTTTGCCAAGTGTACAGTTCATTGATGGGTCACCTGTGCCTCTCATCTTAGCACATTTAAGATGTTCTCAGCCCCCTTCATCATTGCTAAAACTTCAAACATTTCTTGCTTCATTATTCTAGGAGGAAGGTTAAAGCCTTTAGTCTCTGCTCTGAACTACTCACTAATTAGAGTCCTTGCTTTGGCACAGAATGTGTCATGTCTTCAAGTCTTCCCCTTGGGATCAGTGACTTTTATGCTCACTCTCATAAATGTACAATCACCACAGAGCTCAATGGAATACTGCCCATTTGCCTTTAGTGTGGCAGATTTAATTGAAGAAATTTTCATATTATCCTAAGGGGCACTAAGTGCAGCTGTTAGATCAATATATTGCTTAATAATACCTTGTTTATCCTATTGGGTGTTTAATATTTACCCCCAATATTAAGGAAGTTTGAATCATACTAGGTTCTAATGCTGGAAATAATTTAGAAGTAGAACATATTGTGACAATCTTTTAATTAGACTCACTATGTGTAGTTTTTTGCTTTTCCAATTCATCCTTCACATTGTTTCCAAAGTAGTCTGATTATAACTGCCACTTCTTCAATACAAATTTTCTCCTGGCATTTTAAAGCCTTCTAAAACTTGATTGCAATCTTTGTGTACTTTTAAGTTTCAACCAAACTGACCTACTAATTTTTTCCCAACATCAGGTTCTTATATGCATGTCCCTTTCCTGAAATAGTCTCTTCATATTTTTGCCTTCTGAAAACCTTTTTATTCTTCAAGATTTTAGCAGGTGATAATTTCTCTTTGTAGTATTCCTGATACTTCTTCACCTCTTCCCTAACCCCAACAAGAAGAAATTTCTCTCATTGCAAGTTTTATCTTTCTTTGAGCTTTTAAATGTACTTAACATATTTAAATGTGTATTATATTTATCTGTGTATATATTATCTTCTAGATTAATAACTCTTTGAAGAGGGATGATGATTTTTCATCTTTGTATTTCCAAGACTTATGCTCTTAACCATCATCAGAGATGAATAAAACCTTGGCTGTTCTATAGAGTTTATAACCTATCAAGGATATAGCATATAATTAGGTAATTCTGTGTAGATATAACAAGATCAGTAAATAGGAGGGCCAGAAAATCTAAAATTTAGGTAATTATTAAATTTTTCAAAAGATTTGTTTTTTAAATTTATGTGTTGATTCTGTTTAATTTCTCATTTGTCAGTTGTAGGCTGCTCATGATTAGTTCTTACCATTGCCCATTAGGTGAACTTCAATTTTACTAAATTTTCTTGAATTTATTTTATATTTATTCTGCATATGCTTATTATATTTGTATAATATGTAGAATATAAGCTGTTAGAATGTAAACTTTTTTGTGGAATAGTGATTGACATTCCATACTCTTGATGAATTTATAGGACAATTCAATTAAACCATTAAAGGACAGTTAATAACTCTAGTAAAGTACACAAATTATTCTCAAAAATTGACAAAGATAGTGCTATACTAAACAATTATATGAGACAAATACACAAATATTATCTTAATGCTTAAAGTAAGAAAGGAAAAAGCAAGGATAGGGAGCTATAAATATCATAAAGGAATATTGATTCAAAATTTTAAATAAAATTCAAATAATTAATCTACTTACTCATTGTAATCAAGTTGGATTTATACCAGGTATGTAAGGATAATTCTACATTAGGAAAATTATTACCATAATTAAGCACATGAAAATAAAATATCTAAATTTTGTGTAATGGGTGAATTCCTTACAAGCTTTTTCAGCAAATATAGGGTAAAGTAAGGATATACCCTTTTCCTGATGCTATTTGCTGTAGTTCTAGAAATGTTAGCAATAGTGATGAGACAAGAGAAAGAAATTAAAGGCGTAAAGATGAGCAAACAGGACAGGAGGGAGTGTTTCTTTTTGTTTTGGCATTTCCAGCGCTTGACACATTGTTTGACACAGAGTAAGGGTTTAATAAATGCTTGGTGATTGAATTTTGGGATAGATGACACTTGGTGTTGAGGAGGGGAAATTAAAGGTAATATTTGAACTCAAACTGAAAGTAAACATAAGATTCTAGGAGATTGATGTAAAGAGAATATATATGGATGAAAGGGAGATATGAAATTACTGTTTTGGAGGAACAGCAAGAAAATGAGAATGAATGAAAAAAAATTAAATACTGTATTATTGGAGACACAAAAGGAAGATGACCCTATTTTCTTTTTCTTTTTCTTTTTTTGGGGGGGCACCTTTATTTATCTATCTATTTATTCGCTTATTTGTTCATTTATTTATTTATTTTTATTATAGACAGAATGTATGCATGGGTAATTTTTCAACATTGTCCCTTGCAATCACTTCTGTTCCAACTTTTCCCTTCCATCCCTCCACCCCTCCCCTAGATGGCAGGCAATTTCATACATGTTAAACATGTTAAAGTATATCTTAAATATAATATATGTGTACATTTTTGTACAATTCTCTTGTTGCACAAGAAAAATCAGATTCAGAAGGTAAAAATAACCTGGGAAGAAAAACAAAGATGCAAGCAGTTCACATTCATTTCCCAATGTTCTTTCTCTGGGTATAGCTGGTTCTCTTCATCATTGATCAGTTGGAACTGAATTGGATCTTCTCATTGCCAAAGATATCCATTTCCATTGGAATATATCCTCATATAGTATTGTTGTTGAAATGTATAATGATCTCCTGGTTCTGCTCATTTCACTTAGCATCAGTTCATGTAAGTCTCTCCAAGCCTCTTTGTATTCATCCTGCTGGTCATTTCTTACAGAACAATAATATTCCATAACATTCATATACCACAGCTTGTTCAACCATTCTCCAATTGATGGGCATCCATTCAATTTCCAGTTTCTAGGCACTACAAAAAAGGGCTGCCACAAACATTTTTGCACATACAGAAGATTACCCTATTTTCAAGGAGCTCACATTCTAATGAAAGAAAACACTATATCAATCAAATCAACAAACTTTCATTAGGCACCTCCTATATGCAAGCTCCTCTGCTTGGTGTTACGGATACAAATAGCAGCACTTAGCACAGTTCCTGGCACTTAATAGATGCTTGATAAATGTTTGTTGACTTGACCTGAAAATATAATGAATGAAACCTTATTCAAAAGGATCTTAAGTTTTTAAGGGGAAAATAACATGTACATATATAATTATATATAGAATCAATGCAAAATAGGGAAACAGAGCACTAGCAGATGATCAGGAAAGACTTTGTGAAGATGGTGCTGTTTGAATTGTGTATTGAAGATAGAGATGGATTTTATGAGGCAATACATTACAGGTCTGGAAGACAGCTCTACAAGGCCATGGAGGTAGCAAATGGCATATCATTTGTGAGGATCAAAAGGAAGATAATTTTTGATAGAATTGTAGTTGGCATTATATTGGAAAGGAAACAATGAGCTGGAAAATTGGGTTAAGTGACGTGCCCAGCATCACACAGCTAGGAAGTGTTAAGTGTCTGAGACCAGATTTGAACTCAGGTTCTCCTGACTTCAAGGCTGGTACTCTATCCACTGCATCACCTAGCTGCCCCATGATGGTCTTTAAAAAAGTTAAACATTGTAATTGATATTTTATCATAAAAATAATAGAAAGCCACTTCAGTTCACTGAGTATGGATATGTTGAGGCCAGATCTGTATCTTAGGAAATCACTTCAGTAGCATTGTGTATGGTGGATTAGAGTGGGAAGAAACCTGAAGAACACTGTTAGATGGGTGAACCAGGAAAGAGTAATATCACACAAATTCAGAGAAGAGAAAATATCAAGAAGGATATTCTGGTCAGTGGTACCAAATGAAAGAAATGGATTTAGAAGGATGAGGTCTTACTGAGAAGGCAGATTTGGCAGGTAAAAGATCCTTGATAGTATTAAAGAGAGCAATTTCTTTTGAGTGATGAAGTTGAAAAGAGTTGAGGTGGGAATTGGAGAAGAAGTGGAGATGCAAATATAGAACACTTTTTTCTAGGACTTTGGCTTAGAAATAGAGGGACTACATAAAGGGAGGAAAGATTATAGCTTGAGGGGGATGGTAAATTCTAGTTTAGTGAAGTTTTGTTTTTTTCTTACAGTATGTGGGAGACTTGAAAACCTGTTTGAAGGCATTAGGAAATTCAGTTTAACAAATGTTTATTAAGTACCTCTTAACTCCTGGGTGTACAAATAAGAAAAGGAAAGCTAGTCCTATGAGAAACAATGTTTCTTTAGTGGAGGAAAACCGGAAGTCTGGAACCGGAAGCATTCCAGAGGACAAAAGCAAGGGAGGTAAAACTAAACTGGACAGAGCTAGTATAGTAAAAAAAAAAAAAAAAAAAGCTGAAAGTAGGACAAAGGTACCTTAGCTAGAGTATGCATGCTTCATTGCTTCATAAATATTAACCCAAGATGAGTTAAGGTTCATTTTAATGATCATACAATGTATGATCATTGTACATATTAAGAGTACATATTAAAGGGTTTATGTTGTAGGAGAATCAGGAAGGAAGATTTAACCTCTTCATTGAAGCCATTGAGGACATGAAGGAGAGACTTTGTGGTCAGGAGAAGAGATAAAAGTATATACTTTTGCTTCTGAAAAATGTGCAAGCTTATTTTGAGTTTTGCATCCACATCCTGCAGGAATGTTTATTTCTTTCATCCTGAGTTTGTTTATTTACTGTGCCCTTATTTGAGGTTCAGAATTGTGTTTTCTACAGTTCCTATCCTTAAGGATTTTTTAGTTTAATGGGAGAACATAATATGGAAAATGAAATAGAAAAGGAGAGGAGTACTTAGGGATTGGGAGTACCAGGAAACCAAACCAAACCGAACAGATAAGGAAAAAACCAAGAGTTACCTGTAAAAGTTCTGAACCTTCTATTAAGGCAGACTTTGGAAGGAATTTAATGTTCCATTCTCTAGCCCGACAGTCAGAGAGAGAGAGAGAACTGAGGGAGTTGAAAAGAATATTGAAAATAAAAAGCTGAGTCATTCTATATGGCACTGAAATTTCAGGTGATCACCTTATCTTGGGGACGAATCAGTAGATAAGGTGAGGTTCAAAGTCAGAGAAAAAAATGATGTAATGGAAGTTACCTTACTAGAGAAGATGAGATGATGTTATGATGCATGGTTCTTATAAGTAGGGATTGTTTCACTTTGCCTGATACATAGCAGGTGGTTAACAAATGCTTATAGGGTTTTTTTTTTTTTTTTTTTGATTGATGAGTTCAAGGGTTCATTTCAAAGTGGCATTGGCAAAAGTATCATCTTATTATCAGAGACTAGTGGAAAGGAATAAAAAGTGTGTTTGTGGGGTTATATCAGAGTATGAAAAAAGCATACTCTACTTCCCTTTTTAGAATAGATTTTTAAATCCATGAAATACATTTCATGGGATTGAAAAGGAAACCAATTATACTGAAATAAAATGCATTGTTTTTCCTATCCAGGTTTTTAGATTCCCTGAAATTTATCCTGGATTAAGAACCCCTGTTCAAATGCAAACTGAATCATCACATACTTCTTGGTTCAGATTTGATTTCTTTTGGGGGAATTTTCTTTCTTTAGTAAGTGTGGTTTGTTTCAAAGTGCTATAAATTGGGAGTCAAGAGACTGGACCTTAGATTTGACTATCTTACAAGTTAGATAATTTCTTTGGCCTTCACTTTTCTCATTTATAAATTGGGGAGGCAAAAATCTTAATCATCTCTAAGGTTAGAGTTTCAAGTCTATGAGAACTAATGAAGTTAAGAATCTAGGCCAGCTGTCAATTTTTTTCTTCATACTTCAAATAGTATTCATACTTCAAAGAGTATTCGTTGCTGTGAGCAATTGCCACTCACTGAATGTTTTAAGTTGACTGCAAAAATGAACCAGGAGTGTGAGAATTGGATGGATTGGGGTTTAGTTTCCACAGAGTTATGAAAATTAAATGAGAGAAATGCAGATAAATGAAACAAATTAGAAAAATAAAACTGAAATCTGAGAAATGGAACTAGGAGGCAGAAGAAGGAAACAAAACTAATAAAAGAAAAATGCAAGCGGGAGTCAGGGACTCAGACTTGCATAGGTTTGCAATCAGAGGTGGGGACTTAGAATAAGAAATATTGTTGTAAAATGTAATTAGAAGTGGAGAACCACTTATAGGTGGTGTTTGGGGGGGGGAGGGGAAACAGGTAATGATATAATCTGGGAAGGAGACTCATCTGGAGGGAAAGTATAATGTAATTAAGGCTAGAGAATTTTACTATAGTAGGGGGATCAGAAGCTCCTGAGAGCAAATTGTTCAATGATATATTATTAATGAAAAGATGTATAAAAACTAGTTTATTATATGCTCAGAACATAGACCCATAGCATACAAAAAACAGTGGGTCCTGAGTAGTAGTTTCAGCAGTGTTGCATAGGTTTTAATTACTTAATAAGCATGGTGGCCGCAATAGAATTTTGAAGAAAGGGAAGATAATGAACAGATAGCAGAAGAGGAAGATCTACTTCTAGTAAAATAATATACTGTCCAGTAAACATTGGGGATATAGCTGGGATTCACAGACTAACCTTATCACCAAAGCCATAGCTAGTTATAGTAACAAGCTCCTCTTAAGTAAATAAAGATAATAAAAATTGATTGAATAAAAATTGATTTATAAATTATCTTATCATTAATTAATTACTGGAGTCACAGTTTAATATTTCAGCTTGATTTTAGGGATCCTTGTTAATTACATGATTTCCCTGTATTAACTAAGTGGTAGTAATAAAGCTGGGTCAAAATTTTTAAGAGCAGCTATTATTGTTGAGCTGTTTCTAAGTTCAAGGACTAATACATTATATGATATAAGCAAATAAGATTAGTGCTTATATGAAATAGCCAGATTTTATTTAGCTTGTTACATAATAAGTGCTTAAGAAATTTTTTTTTTCATTTATGTTTTCATCTGAAAATTGAAGTGTTAGATTAGGTGGCTTCTGAGATCTTTTAACTCAAGAACTATGATCCAATGAATCTGATTCAGACTTATGAAACAGTATTCTTTCCTCTATACCACACTACTTTTTTCTTTTTTACTTCTCTGATTGTATTTTTATATATTCTGTTTAATATCTGATGGTCAGAAACATTGCATTTATTTTTGGAATTGTATAAAGTTTAAACTTAAGTTACTTAATATTGACATCTTTAAATTGTTTCTGTAGTACAAATAGTAGTTGTATTGAGATTATTTATGAAGGGTCAGATGTTACATACATCAATTCTTTTGTAAGAAACATAGTTCCATTAAATGGACAAATTCCAGTATTTGTGAAGAAATATAGAGACATAATCATCATATAAAGGTCAGGACTATAATGGCATTGAAAACAAATTTGCAGTTGTATTCAACTGGGACTCATTTTCTGCTGTTTCTCTGGGAAATACATATACGTTGGTATGTGTATATTTAATAAAATTCAATATCATTGTTGCTTGTCTCAGTGATTGGACAAAATCTACTTTTCCTTGGGCAATTTTCTTTTAAAATATTCCCAGCAGTAGCAGAACATTTTTGCTTTTATGACTGATTTTCTGGTAACTAAGTATACTTATTTCTCCAAAAAAAGAGAATTTATCAGCAGAAATAGATGCTGCTGAAACTTAAATAACAACATCAAGATGTAAATAAGTATACATGAATAAAAAGTGCTAATAAATCTTGGGTTTTGTTCAGCTTATTTAAGCATTTACTTAGCTTTTTATAACACCTATTAGTATGAAATATACAGCAATGTGCTTTATGCAGAGGAGGAGGGGGAGGAGGAGGAGAGGAAGAGGTTGTTGTTTAATTGGACATGGATGCTAAACATGTGCAATAGTGTAGGGAAATGGAGGTATTTGGCTTAGCAGGAAAACTCTTCTTCCCTCTTGGATGACTCCTACTCTCATAGAGGAAAGTTCTTCTGTTCTCTTCTTTTCTTTAAAGGCTTAACTTACTTTCTCTAGTCACTATCCTTGGCTTTGCCCTGGGAAGAGATTTCTTTAAATCTGTGTAGAAACAAAGGGACTTCTGAGGCTCTCTATACCACTGCTTTAACCTTAACCCTTGTTCCTCCTTAAGGCTCTTTTCCCCTATCTCCATTGTGCCCTGAGAATCCATAAATAGTCTGAATTGATTTTAATCTGTGATTTTGGAGAATTTAGTAATTGTTTTTTTTTTATATTTTCTTGGTTTATTTGAGTTCCAAAATAATACCCAAAGTAGAGTTTATATATATGCACACACACACATATATATGCCCACATATATATATATATATATATATATATATATATATGCACACATATACATACATACACACACTGCTTGGTATCTTCATTGCAAAATCTGTTGATCTTTTTCAATTTGTTTGCTGGCTTTGATATTGTAGACTGCAGTATCCTCCTAGATATTGTCTTCTATGTGGGTTTCTTTACAATACTCTTAAATGGTCCATCTGTTGTTGGACTGCCTGTTCTCTGTTTTTTTTTTCTTTTTTTAAACTTATCATCCATATTATTCCATGCAATTAGATATTCTCAAGGTTCTGTCCTTGGGTTTTTGCTCTTCTCCCATTGCATCCTAGATAACCTTATTGACTTTCATGGTTTTAAAATCATTTAAAAACCATTTTAAATGGTTTTAAAATCATTTCTAGGTAGATGGCAGCAATCAGACTTTACTCTAGATCAGATTATTTTTAGACATGTGATAGCTTGTCTGTCCCTGAGAGCCTGGAATAGTACAAGCCCAGGGCTTCCCTCAAAAAATGCTAAGAGCCCAACCCTAATATAAACTCTAAATTTAGGATGTAAGCTGGAAGAACAAGCAAATAAAACAAATCTCTTCATATAAAGTTGTTATGGTAATAGGGATGTGTGAGACAAAAAATCAGAAGAGAATGACTTCAAATACTTTCAAGCAAAATCTCAAAGAAAAATACAGGTTAGGCAAACACTCAACTAGAATTCCTGGAAGAGATAAAACAAAAATTTGTTTGTTTTTAAGAATTTCAAAATGATTTCCTAAGTGAAATGAAAGTGCTAGGGAGAAAAAGTGGAAAAGAAATGAGAGCTACCAAAGAAGAATCGGAAAAAGAATAAACAGCTTGGCATAAAAGGTATAAAATCTTGTCCAAACTACCTAAAAATGAGAGAAGACCAAACAGAAAATAATAATTCTGAGATAACAAAAACTTCAAAAGAATAAAAAAAATGAAAGAAAATTTGAGGTTTCTTTTAACAAAAAGTAAATAAAAAAAAAGAATCAAGGATTTAACATGAGCTCACTATGTGGTGAGCACTGTGTAAACAGAGGAAGTACAAAGAAAGGCAAAAAACAGTGTTTTCTCTTAAGGAACTCAGTTTAATAGGGAAGACAACATGCAAACTACTATATACAAATAAGATACGTACACGATAAATTGGAGATAGTCAGTGTAAGAGAGAAGACAATAATATTCAAAGAGATTAGGAGAGACTTCCTGCAGATGACTAGGTTTTATATATATATATATATATATATTCACTTCAAGAAAGCATTGAATGAATCCTACACATTGTGTTCAGAGATTTCTATCTTTGATTCCTTATAGGTTTTCTTTTGTTCTCTGATGTGCACAGATGGCTAAGCTTTAGCTAATACTTGAAGGGAGCCAGGAGATGGAGATGGAGATGGAGATGAAGATGACGAGGGGAATAGCCAATGAAAATGCCCAGAGGAACAAGTAGACTAGAGTCATTAAAACACTGAATTTGTAGTAGAGAGTCCTGTGTAAAACAAATAAACAAAAAACCAAGAAATAACAACTGGAAAGATAGGAAGGGCCCAAAGATAGAGATCTTTGAATGCCAAACATTTTATCCTGGGAATGATGGAGAGCTACTGGAATTTATTAAATAGTAGAAGTGATAGGAACCCCTAAATTCTTTATTTGATTGCGTTGAAGTTGAAATTGTATCTTGGTCAGCTCTCCCAGCCTTCTCCAGTTAGTGTAGTAAGTTAGTGTTGAGTAGCCATATTTTATTATTCATTTTCTCCTTCTAGCCATGTCTGACTATCTGTGACTTCATTTGGGATTTTCACAACAAAGCCACTCTATGGCTTATTAAAGTGTGATTGTAGCCCCATTTCTTGATGCCATTATGGGCTTTTCCAGCAAGTAGCCAAAGAATCTGTATGCCTGTTTCATAATTTTATAATTTCACAAATTAATTATCAGTTCATTGATCCTACTCTTTTATCATTTCATCTCTTTCTATACCTTTATTTATACTCATTTTGTCCTCCAGTTCCTTCACTGTTCAATACTTTTCCAGGCTATCACTCATTATTTGATTATATTATGTTTACTCTGGATTTAGTCTAACCATCTCTCTTCTTTGCTCCTATTTATGTGCCCCAGAATTATCAAATTAATTGCTATATTTAATGGGCTTTTCTCAGTCTTCCTGTTTGACTCTTTTCTGCATTTGATACTTTTAACAATCTTCTCCTTCCCGCTGCTCTCTATTCTTTAGGTTTCCATGACACTGCTTTCTCTTGGTTCTATGCATCTAACTACTCTTTAGTTTCCTTTGCTAAATCTTCATTGATGTTACAAACACTAACCATGGCTGTCCCTCAAGAGTCTGTCCTGAGATCTCTTCTCTCTTTTTTTTTTTCTATAGTCCCTTATTTGGTGAGCTCATCAGTCCCCATGAGTTTAGTTATCATCTCTATGCAAACTATACCCATATCTATGAATCTAGCTGTAATTTTTCTTTTAAGCTATATTCCCACATCACTAACTATGTATTGTATATTTTGAACTGGATTTTCTGCAGGCATATCCACTTAGGACAAAGTCTCAAAATATAATAAGCTCTCAATAAATATTCATTGATTGATCTTGAACTTGACATGTCCAAAGTTGAACACGTTATCTTTCTCTACCTTCCAAATCTTTTTCTGAAATTCCACATCACTATCGAGGGTACCACTTGGCCTTATGATATGTAAATTTCAAGTTCGTTCCAGACATCTGAAGTAAGATCAGCAGGACACCAAAAGGTACTGGTAAATTTAAAATGATATGGACATGTTAACTTTAAAATTTTACTGACAACTTTGAGATGATTTAGATATGTTAATGAACTATCCCTAAGAGGGCACAGGTAAGAAGCAGTCTATCCCTCCCCCAAACCCATAAATATTGGACCTCAAACTCCTGCCTGTCTGTCCAGTTCCCCAGCTTTATAAATAGTGTAATTTTCAACTCTTTACCCATTCATTCATTCTACATAGAATTTTCTTGTAATTTCTGTTTTTATAGCATCTCTGGTATACTTTTTCCTACTTATGCATTTATTGTTGTTCAGCAGATGTTTTGCTTGTGTCTGATTCTTTGTGACCTGATTTGGGATTTTCTTGGCAAAGATACAGGAGTGATTTGCCATTTCCTTCTTCAGCCCATTTTACAGATAAGGAAATGGAGGTTACATGGTTAAGTAAGATTTCCAGAGTTACACAGGTAGTAAGTAGCTGAGGATGAATTAAAAGTCAGAAAGATGAGTCTTTCTGATCTCAGAAGTGGTATTCTATCTAATTCACCAACTGTCTGTTCCTCTATCAAAGATGTTACTTGCCTATTAAAATACTCCTCTCTTTTTTCAGCTTTTGATTTGTTTGAGGCTGGATCTTCTCCATATATTTCAACCAAAAACAACATATTGAAACAAATTGAATGCAGAAGCAGATATGAAAATCCAACTGTCTTCTATTAAACCAAACATTAAAGAGATTTGCAAAAAGATGTAAAATTATACCCCTCTTTTCACTAAATTCTTTGTTGTTTTGGCAAATAGAATTATTTTTTTCACACAAAAAAACCCAAACGTTTATTGTAGTGGGCCAAGTATAATATTTGAAAGAAGTAATCTTACAACAAGGTATTAACTCAGTGGAATTAAGATAATGATTCTCTAGTTTACATGTACTTACTTCTTAGTATAATTCCACTGAGTTAACACCTGAACTAGAGAACTATTAATCACCATGCTAAATTAGATAACCATTGTCTTATCAATTTCTCAGAGTTAACACCTTGTTTCAAGTATACTTCTCCAGACTTCTGACTCTCTACAATTTATGGATTTATTACTGCTATTTTAAATGGATTACTAAATATTGAAAAAGTTAACATTTTCATTTCAAATGGTAAAATACAAACAGCTGTAACCTATACAAACAAACCTTCTTTGAGGTCCTCAGTCATGCTTACTAACATCAACCATGGTTGAGTAATCCACAACTTCCATGCTAGCAGAGCCTCAATAGTTTTCATATCCCTGGGACTTCCAAAATTCCTCCCCTGGTGTTTTTTGATATCTTTAAGTCTTTCTCTGCAGACTTTCTGCTTTTGTAGAACCTTGGAGGCTACTTGCATTTGACAGCCCTAGCAAGAATGCAACCTATTTACTTATGCTGTGGCTGGCTTTGTTGGTGGCCCTCTTTGCTATCACTATTGGCTTCTTACTGATTTTCTCTGAAGTTTTGGAGTGAAACAAGTCATTTATTGTAATTTTTCTATGGATTTCTTGATCATTATTTAGTCAAATGTTAATTTCAGCTTTTTATTGGAATATGGGAGTCAGACACTCTGCCTGCGTTTAGGTAGCTATCTTAGATGGAAATTCCCCTTCTTGTGTTCTAGATTTCTTTGACTCTGCTGTCCTTGGCACACTCTAGTGTCCAATCATACTGACCTGTTTGCTGTTTCTCACACATGTGACTTTTTACCTCCCATCTTAGTTTCTTTACGTCTACTCACCGACGTGCCTGAAATGCATTTCCTCCCATGTCTACCTCTGACTCCTTTCAAAATGCTGTGCAGATGCCATCTTCTGCTGGCACTCTTGTTGCTCCTAGCTTCTAGTGTTTTCCCTTCAAGGTTACCTTGAATCTACTTTGTATGTTTCTTGTACATACCTATTCTTGTATATGATGTCACATGCCAATAGAATGTCAGTTCCTTGTGGACTTATATCATTAGTATTTAGCACTTTGCCAGCACATTAATACTTAATAATTTCTATTTTGAATAAAGGATAGATGAATAATCCAAAAATGAAGAGGGTTAAGATGGGTAGAATTTTCAAAGGCCAAATGAACATTTATTTTTAGGGATTGTTGAAGTGATGATTTTTGAGTCGGTCTAGCTGTAAATGGCTGGAAGTGCCTTTTACAGTTTTGAAATTCTGTAACAGTGTGACTTAACAAGTAGCAGTAGCAGAGCTGGTAACTGAACCTATATTTTCAGTCCTCTTTTTTCTATACCATGTTGATACCAATTTACAAAGATATTTGCCATTTGAGGATTACAAAAATTGAAGTTTTGTATGTGATTCTTATTTTATTATCATTGATTATTGTTGTACCTAATGTAAGAATGTTAAACATTTAAAATCAGATGGCTGGCACATGTTACTAATCTATTATTCTCAGTGCCAAGAGAGAAACAAAAATAAATAATATAGCTCTTTTACTTAAGGAGTTTATAATCTAGTACTTCATATGGTGGTTATTTCAAGTGGGAAGAATTTAAAAGTGATTAAAAGCCAGTTTTGTTGGAAATATTTAATTATAAATAATTACTTAACCATCACAATTAGAAAAAACATACATTGTTTGATTATTGTGTTCCTGTTGGTAATAATTGAGTGCTTCACCTAGCTTAATAGTATATTAGCTATGTAAAGAATCCAATATGAATTGAAGCCTCCAATAAAAACATGGCAATATCTTTATATAATTGTTTTCTACTTATAATTTCTAGGACTTGAGTTAAAATCCAGACTCAGACTTCATCAGTGTGACCTTAGGCAAGACACTTAACTTCTATATGCCTCAGCTTTTTGATCTGTAATATGAGGGAATAATAGCATCTATCTCCTGGGGTTGTGAAGATCAAATGAGATAACAATTTTAAAGTGCTAAATGCTATTATTACTATTATTTGTTGTTTTAATAGTAGTAGTAGTAGACTCCTAGTAGTGACATCTGATAGCTTTAGCCACAGAACAATTCAGTTATTTAAAGAACTGGTTGACAACTCATTCTCCATTCCCTTTAATGCTGGGTATTCCTATTTACTTCCCTTTACTTCCTGTTCATAGTGTGCCTTAGATCTTACTTCAGTGGCTTATTTTTCTTATTTTGGTGGCTGATGAGGGATCTCATCAGCTTTTGTGGATTCATTTGTCACCGCTATGGATTTGACTCCCAAGTACATATATATGTAGTCCTAAACTCTAGTCCTTCATTATCAGGTAATTTAATGAGCAGTAGATGTCCTATAGGTACATAGGTATCTCAAACTTAACATATTCAAAATAGAACTCATTATTTCCTCCCCCTCCCAATGCTTTTTTCTTAACTCCCTTCTTTCCTCTGAGAGCACTACTTTGCTTTTAGTCACCTCAACTCTTCTCCACTCCTTCCTCCATACCCAATTAATTGCCATATCTTTATTCACAATATATCTTACACCCATTCCCTTCTTTTCACTTACATGGCTGCCATCCTAGCTTCCTGGTTGGTCTTTCTCATTTTTAGTTTCCCTTTTTCAGTCTCTCCCTTCTCCAATCTATTCTTAACATCTGGCAAATTGTTATTCCTCAAGCACAGGTCTCTGATTTATGACACTTTCATGCTTGAGAAATCCCAATGGCTTCTTCTCTCCTCTAGAATAAAATACTAACTTGCTGTTTGACTTTTAAAGCCCTTCACAGTATGACTTTAGCCCATCTATCTCTCAAGGTGTATTGTATATTATTGTACTCTCCTTTCCATTCTTCATTTTTCTACTAAACTGGCCTGTTTGCTGTTTCTTTTACATAACATTCCTTGTCCTGTTTCTTCTGTATACTCCCTTCTTTCCTTTGCCCCTTAGAATTCCTAGCTTCCTTCAAATTTGAGAAAAGATCTTTTCTCAAATTCCTTTTAGGAAACCTATCCTGATATTCAACTGTGTTTGTACCTTCCTAAGAGAATTATTTTGTATATCTTTTGTTTTTAATTTTCTATTCTTTATCATAGTTTCCCGTCTATAGAAGGTAAGATGATTGAGGGCAGGGATACTCTTGTTCCTTTTGTATCTCCAGTATATACCATAATGCCTGGCACCAATTTATTTATTGATCATAGATATGTGAATGTAGCAGTGCTAGTTAGCAGGCATTAAATCCGAGCATCTTTGTTAAATTGAAACAGTGCTTCTTTCCTATCCTTCCTTTTGTGTTCTCAAAGACTTTTCCAAGTATAAATAGCTGTGTCTGTAATTTTGGTTTAATCCCAGAACATAAAAAAGCCAGTGGATCACTTTCATTTGTGATATCTGTAGGGAAATGACTATATTCCTTCTCTTTCTTTTCTGTGCCTTAGTAGGAAGGATTTGTTGAATCAAATGCTGGCTACCAACAGGCTCCTGAGAATATATCTCATCATGGTACTGAAGAAGGACAAAAACCTTTCCTTTTAATTGAAAGCAGTGAAGAAATATGGCCTGTATTTTTAGGCCTTCAGTTTTCTTGATTAAAACATTAAAATCCTTTGCAATGCTTCTCAGGTGTCTTCTGATAGTAAGTTTTCTTTGTGTCCACATAAATCTATGGGGATTTTGTTTAACAAATCTTTTATGTTTCCCTGGGAAAGGCTGATATTGTTGTTATCAAAGTAATGTGTAGATGCTTCATTCAGTGGCCATCAGCAGGTCATCAGGAATTGTCATCATTTTTCATTTCTTTTTCTGTCTTCAGCGCAGTTGTTCCTATGAATCCACTTAATCATTCCTTCAAGGGCAAGTAGTTACATCATCCACAAAGGTGCAGCTTTCTTTTCAGGAAGATCTGAATCTCTTTTCCAGTATTGTTGTTATTAAATCCTATGTGATTCTTTTTAATACATGGTTTAGATACATGGATTATTGTGTGAGCCAGGATGCTCTGGGATGTAGACAGGAAACTCCAGTATCTGAAGTTAAATGTTTAAGACACCTTGCCCATGTTTAATGTTTAAGATACCTATGCTTGTGAGAGCATAAATCAGGTGGCTTCCCCTACTTGGTTCTCTTTTTGGTATGGCATCCTGATTGATTTTTGATTTTCTGACTTTGCTTCATTCTAGGTCAAAGTTCTTAATAATTTTGGAAGTATGTTTGTGTGTGTATGTGTGTGTGTGTGTGTGTGTGTGTGTGTGAGAGAGAGAGAGAGAGAGAGAGAGAGAGAGAGAGAGAGAGAGAGAGAAACAGACTCAGAGTCGGGGGGGAGGGAGAGAGAGAGGGAGAGAAAGAGACCTCTTTGACATAGGTTTCCCTTTGGGGAATTTTTTTCCACCCACATTCATTGGTACTCTGAAATCTGTCAGTAGACTTCTTGGGTGTCCATGTATCCTAGATTAGAGAATGCTTGCTTTGACATCCATGTTTTTCACCACAGCTGTGGTTTTTTGTTTTTCATTCCTGATGTTGCATTGTACCCTAAGATCAATAACTTAACAATAGCATCTCAGTAGAGAGAACCCAAGCTAAAGGTTAGAAATAAGATTCCCCCAGGCTTTGTTTTTGATAAGTGCTTCAATTTGTTTAGCAGTGTTATAATTTCCTTTTGTTTGTTTTGTAGTAAGTAACTTTGAAAGGAAAAGGCTGATTGAGGAAATTTGATGTACTTTTAGATGATAAAGAGGCAGTGCGGGATAGTGAATAGAATGCAGATCACAGAGCCAGAAAATCTGGATTCAAGTACTGCTGTCTCTGAGTTTGTGATGCTGAAGAAATCATTTTACTTCTTGATATAGATAGTCGTCTAATGCTAAATGTTATATAGTTGTAGGTGCTGACTTTGCTTTGGCAGATGGAGTAATCTCATAATCTCATCTGGGAGTTACTTATATCAATTAAATCACAAACCCCATTCTTCTTCCCTATTTTCTCTCCATTTTTCCCCCCAGTAATAAAACATTTACTAGAGCAAGCAAAAAGGAATGCACATCTAAAAGAAACTTTCACAAGTGTCACAAAAATCTAATAGTTCTGGATACTTTTATAAACAAGCTGAAAATAAATCATGTCAGCAAAAAGGTTATTGTAGCAAAAGTAAAAAAAAAAAAAAGTGATATACAATTGAAATCAGATTTTAAAAACTACCCAAGTTTATTTTTAATTAAGAAACATCTTGGGCCTAGGGAACAATTTCCAGAATACTTCCTAATCACAGTAATGCTGCGTACAGCTTCCCATTCTCCCATGAATCTGAAGAACCAAAGTATTGCTTCCCAAATGTTGCAGCACACCTGCAGTCATGTCAGTAATTTACAAGATTGTGCCTGCTTGTTGCCATTTTTGGAATCCAAAACTCACAATGCAGAGAGCCTGCTTGTCTCACACTAACCCATACCTGGCCAGCAGAAAAGAAAAAAAAAATCTGTCAGGAGTTGGGAATCCCCCCTGCTTCCCCCCCAAAAAAAATACCATAACAAAACTATAGAGTATAGACCTGTACTCCATAGTTAGTTTTAGGACAACCTGAACTGGCCCCTCAATGCAGAGGGCCAGAACTCTCTGAAAAAGTATACTTGAATCAAGGACAGTAGGGTGCTTATAGTTAAGTACCTACTCAGTGTGAGATAATGGTTCTTTAAACATATACTTAATGTGATACGGTGATGTAATGGTTGCACATGCTCAGTTGCTGTAGTGATGTAATCGTACTGAAGTATTTAAGGGCTGGAAGGACTGGGAACCAGCCTCTTAACCACAGACACAGAAGAGTCTCAGACACAGACACAGAGAAGATTCAGGACTCCATCTTTGACTAGCCTTGTGGTGATTCTCCTGCCTTCATCACTTTTCCACCTAAAGACCAAGGCCCATCCTGAGACCCTCCAGAGAACTAGCCCGGACATTACACCTCAACACTTAAATAGGATTTCAGGAGCAGATTTTGGCTGCCTACTGCTCTCAAGTCTCTCAAAATATACCAGAAACTCCATTCTGGCTAGAGCTCTAGCTCTCCCTGTGGCTAGAGTCCTGCTGAAACCTGAGGGTTCAACATCCAATGAGGACCAAAGCAGCTTCAAAGGAAGCTTAAGAAAAATGATTCTAAAGAAGAGGTCTTATTTCTAGGCCCTGGCTATTGATGTCCCTTAGGAGCCAAGGATCTTTGCATCTTAGATTTGTGGACCCCAACTTATCTCCAGGACACAGCCATTTATGAAGAAGAAATTAAAAAAAAAATACATTCCAGCCATTCTGTTTCATGCTTTTGCACACATCCTTTTAATAACTGTCCCATCAACTTTTCTTGCATTTGGGCGGCTCAGGCACAGCAAAGTTATTTGATATCTTGTCTGTCTTCAAGTCTGTCTTGCTGACCATCCTGTTGTTTATTCTGCTATCCACCCTGTTGTCTATCCTGCCATTTGTTTTGCTTTCACAGCCACAAGCCTCTTTCCTGTTTTCTCTATTCCAACCATTACTCCCAACATGGCTTTTCTCATGTTGACCACCACTTCCATGTCTGTTCTCTCCATGCTGGCCACTCCTTTCTGGATGGTGGTATCCATCGCCATGACGACCATCTCCATGATGTGTGGACTATCACCATGGTGATTACTACTGTCTCTATGACTATGGTGACTGCAATCTCGATTCTCTGGGCATTGCTCTCTATTCCTGTTAACACTGCCACCACCAAGTCCTTTCCAGCTGTTGCTCTCAGACACTGTGTTGTTGGGACCCTGGGTTCCAGCAGATGAGTACCCTTCTGGAACACTGCTTAGGTTTCCAGCACTGAAAAAACCTGGGAGGCCCTTGGTGGCTGTGCCAGAATTGGCATGGCCTTGCTGGGCTGAATTACTTAGGATGGCATTCAAACTCCCTTCGCTAATCCACCCACTTGCCCCAGCAGCAGAGTTCCCAGCCTTCTGGTTGCTTAAACTGGCAGCAACAAAATGGCTCTTGTACTGCAAATGAAAAGCTGCTTCCATGGCAGTCAGGCAGTCTCCCATGGCCCCTGGGAAGGTTTATGGGCCTCATAGATACTCATCACATTGTTGCTTTTTCCACAGTCTGTGTTCTCAGAACCTAGACCAGGCCATTCTCTGTAACTAAGGCTTCCACCACCAAGGTTGGGTTTTTTTCTTTCCCTCCTTTAAATCAAGATTTCTGAAACCTGGCATTCTGCATTGCTAGGTCTAGAAATTCCTTATTAACATGTTGATTGGCCCTCTCCATGTTCTTGACAAGGTCTCCATCAAATTGGTATTCTTGGGAGTAAAGAGAATATATGCCATATGCTTCTTGCCTGCTCAGCCTGTCCATTCGGTTCTATGTGTATGGCTATCAGTGTCTTGAGCCACATCATAGTTGATGATAGTTTTAATTGAAGGAATGTCCAAACCACATGCTGCAATATCTGTAGCCACAAGACCTGGCATGCCCTTTTTCTTAAAATCCAAAATGATCTTATTCCTTTCACTTTGATCCGTGTCCCCATGGAGCAGCCCTAGATAGTATCCTTCCTGCCTGAGGTTGTTAGTTAGTTCATCAGCATTGGCTTTCTTAGTTACAAATAAGAGGACACTTCTCGAAGAGGTGAATTCTACCAGATGCCGAGTGAGCCAGCTCCATTTGCTGGGTCCGGGTCACATCTTCACTTGCCTCTCCAGTGTCTCCCTGAACCACTCAGACAGGGTCAATAAGAATGTCTCAGGCCAATTTTTCAACTGCATAAAAAAGTCTATCAGGATGGACATGACTGATTAATACTCAAAATCCATGTCAAACATCTGATCAGCTTCATCACATACAGGGTAAAAAATCCTTTGGAGATTTTGGTATATTTCACATAATCAGTCAGCCCCTTCTTGAAGGGCTTTGGCCTGCTCCCACATGCTTCCTCCTTCATACATTCTACAGATCGAAAACTGTGTGCTTTCCCAAACCACTTGCATTCTATATGGATCTGCTGACCCAGCTCCCTGGTAGGGTACACATAACTGCTATGGGTCCATCCCCTGGATCCAATTCCTTCTGATCCATGATGTGAAGCAGCATGGGCCAGATATTTTTACCACTGCCTGTTTTGGCAATGCCAATCATGTGTCGCCTTCTCAGTGCCACGGAACACCTTGACACTGGATGAGAGTTGGCTGTGTACACTCAGGGTGGAACAGCACCAGAGACCCAAAGATGAAACTTATGTCGGAGATCTATCACCTGCTGTGGGATGAGGCTGGTTAGCTTTTCATCCTCATTGTAGAATTTTTTTTTTCAAATGGTGGCTAGTCAGTCTCTGAATGATCAGTGGGAAGAAGGGGATCAATGACTTTTTTGGAAAGTGCAATGGGATTTCCATCACTGTCATACTCCAGTTATCTTTCTGAACCATACTAGGAGTAGGGTTTTCTGCCATGCATTGAAAATAAGTTTCTTAGTCATCTTCCTCTTCAACATCATCTAGAATACTCTTCACATTTTTTCTTTCCTTCTTCAAGTTTCTTCATGTCTCAAGCAGCTTGATCCTCTATTTCAGCCATGAATACTTCCAGGGGATCATCATCACTGTCACTCTGCTGACTTGGAATGGAATTGCTGGGTGTAGGCGAATTTTCAACAGGAATGTAAGGCAAATCAACATTGCTAGAGTCTTCTTCCTCATTTTCAAAATAAGTATTTTCTTTATCAAAATTTGCTTGTTTAGATCCAATTTTATAGAAAGAAAGGAGCTGTAGTGGAACTGACTTCCCAAATCCTGCTGAACAGCTTGTTGAGTCAAAGGTACTATGAGACTGTTGAGGGAGCTTTGGTTCTTTTTTTTTTTTTTTCAGCAGCAATGACAAATTCACCAAATCCAAATCCCTTCTTGGTGCCAGGGTCACCTTTGTTTCAATTCATGGTGTGAATGATTTACTGAGTTACTGCAGCCACAAATGAGTCCTGCTGCTCTGGATTACTTGAGCTAGGTCTCTGTTCCCCTTTCTCGGTGGTTGTTTTCCGCCTTTAGTCACAACAGACTCTTCTCCCTGTCTTTATCTCATTAAAGAATATGAGTGGATATCTTTTTTTGTATATTATCATTATTATTATTATTATAGCTTTTTGTTTACAAAACATATGCATGGGTAATTTTTCAGTCTTGACCCTTGCAAAACCTTCTTTTCTAACTTTTCCCCTCCTTCCCCCCACTCCCTCCCCTAAATGGCACGTAATCCAATACTTGTTAAATATGTTAAAGTATATGTTAAATCCAATATATGTATGCATATTTTTACAGTTAGCTTGCTGCACAAGAAAAATCAGATCTAGAAAGAAAGAAAAAATAATCTGATAAGGAAAACAAAAATGCAAACAAACAATAACAGAAAGAGTGGAAATGCTCTGGTGTGGTCCACACTCATTTCCCATAGTTCTCTCTCTGCATGTAGCTGATTCTCTTCTTTACTGAACAATTGGAACTGGTTTGAATCATCTATGAGTGGATATCTTGATGTTAGGATTCTTACAAGGTGCTAAGTCACTGGGATTGATAGAAACAATAATTATCTAATTTAGCATGGTACTTAACAGTTCTCTAGTTCACTAATGTACTTAGTACTTATTAGAGTTCTATAAGATTCATACTTTTAAGAGAGCGTATATAAACTAGGAGCCTCAAACCAGGATTCATTCAGTCCGGAATGTTCAGAAGTCAGAAAGGGCAAGCCCACTCTCAGAGGAGGAGACAGATTCATTCCATTTTCCACCTTTGTGCTGGCTGGAGACATTCGGAAGGAGCTAGAGGCTGAAGCTGGCAGAAACAAAGGACTAGCAGCAAGCACTCGCGGAACCAAGGAAAGAGGTAGGCCTCTAAGAAAGCTAACTGGGCCCAAGGAAGGAGACAGTACTTAAAAGAGAAAATAAAGGATTTGGACTTTAACTCCTGACTGCATTTGGGGTGATTACACTGAACTGAAACTAAGACTGCTCCCAGAAGCTCCCCAAGAAACCTGTTCCCAGAGAACATTATATTTTAGAGAAGAATATTACATCTTGATATTTAATTCATAGCATAATAGGATCATAGCTTTAGAGCTGAGGTCTAAGGTTAAAGACTTCAGAATCTATCACCTCTAACCACCTTACTTTAGAGATGAGGAAACTAAGTTCCAGAGAAGTTCCAGAGAAGTGATCAAGAGCCACACATTTAGTAAAGTAAGTGGCAGAGTTGGGATTTGAACCAAAGTTCTTCAAGTCCAGCACCCTTCCCATTGTGCCATCTTGCCCTAGATTGGTGATATTGTCTGCCATCTTGAAACAAATGACAGCTGACAAAAATTTTCAGAGAGCTGTTAATTCTGCAATGTTTAACATATTTTAGTGACATTTGGTATTTGGGTAAAAGTTAAAGAGGTTGCAACAGTATTGAGGGAGACATAACTTATAGAACCATTGGTAATGGATGTACTTCTTTTGTGATATATCATTAGGAGAACAATAACAATGCTAACTCTTCTTACAAATTTGTCTTACACATTTCAGAAATGTGATATAAAGCACAATATAGTTATTATTTACAGAATGAGATCTAACTTTTCCTTCTTTTTGACAATAAACAAAAGGAAATGGGAAGAAAAAATTTAAACTGATGAAATTATTTGCTAATAGTAAAGAAATAACTCCTGGGACTTATTTCTTGATATTAAGAATTAGCACATTAGAACTAGTTTCTGTATTATGTTACATTTGATTAGAATACTTCAGATATTGTTCTGACCAATGTTGGTTTATATTTTTTCTGAAATATAAAGATAGGATAATAATAATTTGTTGTTATTGGGTCATTTCAGTCATGTCTGACTCTTCTTAAAACTTTTTTGATGTTTTCTTGGCAAAGATATCAGAATGTTTGGCCATTTCTTTCTCCAGCTCATTTTACAAATGAGGAAGACAGGGTTAAACGTCTTACCTAGGGTCACATAGCTAGTAAGTGTCTGAGTCCAGATTTGAAGTTAGTAAAGAGTCTTCCTGATTCCAGACCCAGTGCTCTTTCCACTGCACCAGCTAATTACCCCAAAATAATAATAGCATTATATTTAGTGTCTACTCTGTACCAGGCATCATGCTAAATATTTTACAAATATTATCTAATTTGATTCTCTACAAACCTAAGAAGAAGTTATTATTATTCCCATTTTACAGTTGAGAAAATTGAGCCAGAGATTAAGTGATTTGCCCAAGGTCTCAAGCTAGTAAATATTGGAGGCAGGATTTGAATTCAGGTCTTTCAAATTTGTACTTTATTCTCCCTGCTACCTTTATAAATGCTTTTTTTTTTTGATTTCTTATTGATAAATAAATGACCTTCCATCGTAAGACCTTAATTTTTTTCTTTTGCTATTGGGGACTTATTTTATATTTTAAAGGTTGGAAAGCACTTCTGCAGAAACCCTGGAACCAGTCCATTCCCAACTGTTTCTTGTTCTCCAGATTCTACTGGAATCTACTGAAAGGAGAAAAACTTGATTAAGAGAATCTCCAATGTCTTCAAGTAGGAAATTTGCAGAATATGATAAAAAGGTATAACTGTAGTCTTAAGGGTTGTAAATGTTTCTTTTATGAATTAAAAGTGTATCCAGTAGTAACTATTAAAAATCTCTTCTCTTAATGCAAAGTAAGATACCTCTGAGATACCACCTCAGACCTCTCAGATTGGCTAAGATGACAGAAAAAGATAATGATAAATATTGGAGAGGATATGGAAAAATGGGAGGGGATAAGGGATACAAATGTATTGTTGGTAGAGTTGTGAATGATCCAACCATTCTGGAGAACATTTTGGAACTATGCCTAAAGAGCTATGAAACTGTGTATACCCTTTGATCCAGCAGTGTCTGTCTCTACTGGATCTGTGCCCTAAAGAGATCATAAAAGGGGAAAAGACCCACATGTGAAAAAATGTAGCATCCTTTGTTATAGTGGCAAGGAACTAGAAACTGAGTGGATACCCATCAGTTGGGGAATGGCTGAATAAATTATAATAAATGAAGGTAATGGGATATTATTGTTCTACAAGAAATGATGAGGCTGATTTCAGAAAATCCTGGAAAGACTTTTGTGAACTGATGCTAAGTAAAGTGATCAGAACTTAGAGAACATTGTATACAACAAGATTATATGATAATCAACTATGATAGGCTTGGCTCTTTTCAACAGTGAGGTGATTCAAGATAATTCAAATAGACTTGTGATAGAAAGAGCCATCTGCATCCTGAGAGAGAGCTATGGGGACGGAATGTGGATCAAAGCATAGTATTTTCACTTTGTTGCTGTTTGTTTGTTTGCTTGGTTTTTTTCCTTTCTCATATTTTTTTTCTTTTGATCTGATTTTTTTGGTATAGCATGATGAATATGTAACTATGTTTAGCTAAATATGTTTAGAAGAATTACATGTTTAATCTATGTCAGATTGCTTGCTGTCTTGGGGAGGAGAAAGGGGAGAGGAAAGGGAAAAAATTTGGAACATAAGGTTTTGCAAACATGAATGTTGAAATTATCTTTGCATATATTTGGAAAAATAAAATAAAAAAACGACTCTCTTCTCTTTCTAATTCTACCATAGATTTCTTTGGAAGTGAAAAGTTCCCTTTCTTTGCTTTACTTCCCAGTCTTCTGTTCAAACCAGTTGATAGTTGGCAACTTACATGACTGTTGGCTAAGGATTGCTACTTAATAAATTTGAGAGCAGTTTAAGTTGTTAATAATAATTCTTTGGGCATGGCATTGGCCTGCTTGGAGAGCCCTAGGAAGCACACCAGCATTAGATCTACTACTAACATAACTTCAACCAGAATATTTGAGTGCTCTGTGATTATCGAGGACTGCTGAACATTATATTGTGAAAATTTATTTCTAATTTACAGATTGAATATAAAATTGAAGAGAATTGGATTCTTTTCAATAATGAATGTGACAAAACAAAATCAACTCCCTCTCCATTTTCTTTCATATATATATATATATATATATATATATATATATATATATATATATATATATATATATATAAAATCATTTATAAATTAGGTAGTCTTTTTGAAAGATATTTAATACTGGAGCAGCTAGATACTGTGGTATTGTGAAAAGGACTGAGTTCACATCTCAGCCTCAGACACTTAACACTTCCTGGCTGTGTGACACTGAGCAAATCACTTAACCCCAATTGTCTCAGCCAAAAAAAAAAAGATATTTAATACCTTTTGAGAGTATATAACTTTCCTTTTGTACAAATAATGATTTTGATAATTTGAGGGGAAGAGTAGACAATCTAATAGATCAATGAAGTGCCATGTAGATAATCATGAAATGAATCCTATGCTTTGATTCACTAGTAACTCATTTTATAATTTTGGGCTACTTTTAAATGGATCAATATTTATATTTCCTTTTCCACAAATCAGAGATTCTGATATGTATGTGCTTGATAGAGTTTGACTCATAGGATCTCTGTTGACTATGGAAACTGACTTGATGAATTTTGCTATTCACACCCTTCTAATCTATTCTCAACTCAGGCTAGTTGGCCAGTTTTTCTCTAATGAGAAGTAAAGAGTTTGAAAATTTTTGTTAAGCCATTATTGGCCAATGTTATACCAATATACATATATTGGCCAATATATACCAATGATATATATGCTACAACATATCAATGTTGATTTTCTATTTCTTTTTAACTTGTAATCCTAAATCTGGATTGGTTTTGACTGCTTTCTAATTTAATCATTCCTCTTTATTGTGTTTTTTAATTCTATTATACAACTCATACTTGTTTTATGAAGTGACTCAACTTTCTGACCTTGACTTCCCATCCATGGACATGTCTCTAGTCCCTAGGATTATATTCATCATCATATAGTGAAAATTAACTTGCTGTTAAAAATTCATTATATATAATTTGATTTCCTAGGAGAGAAGTGTCTTAAAATAGTTAAAAATATAAATCCTTATATCTTATTATAGATTAGGCTTCTTAAATTTAAGAATTATAAATTGCTATCATTGTATTTCTTCTTTTTCTTCTTTTTTTCCCAGAAACTCCAGGAGGAAAATTCTAGATTAAAGTGTGAACTAGAAGTTTTGAGGTATTGAAATATATTAGTGTAGCATAATGATTACTTTCAGTCACAAAATAGAGTGTTTATTCCAATGCTTAACAATAAATAATAGCTAACAGTAGGAAAGATATTCCCCCTCCCCCCGGGAAGTCGGCTTATATGCTTATTTTTTGAAGACAAATTTTATTAAAATGAAGAATTAAATTGATATGAAATTCTGATTACATATATAAGCATAGTACTCTCAGAAATACAGTGCAAGGACATTGTTTTTTTTTTTGTGATGCTATTAAAAATGTCAGAATATTTGTAACAAACTAGAAATAACCAATATGTTGTAAATAGAAATTTTCAAAACTTCAAAGCTACTTACCTTTACAAAGGTCAGATGAAGGCTATAGGAATTTAACAGAGCTATCCTAGATTGTTTTTTTGTTCTTTCCTCTTAGAATGAAAGAACAATGTTTATAGGTTCCCTATTCTTTCCCCTTGTTTCTGTTATTTGAAGTTCTTGTATTGATTTAGTAAAAAAGAGAAACATAGTCTAATTTGCTGAAGGTATCTTCTCCAGAACTCCAAAAGTCATTTAAATGTCTCGTTATAAGCAGAAAATCGTAGAATCACCAAAGTAAAAGCTGAATAGAACCATGGAGCTTAGTTATTTCACTTCCCTTATTTTATAAATGAGGGAGTATGGTGGAGAGAATGGAACTGATCTGTTCATGTCCACAGATCTAGTTAGTGAAGGTGTAGGTACTAGAAAACAAGGTTCCTGACTTCATGGATAGTGTTTGGATTTTTAAAAAAATCATCACTATTTTTTATATCATCTTTTTTAAGAGACTTTTTCTTAGGTTGATTTATAATTGTAATTGTGTCAATAGATTGAAATAAATTATTGGAAGCTAGAAATATGTTCTAATATATAATGTTTTAGGAGCATTTGATGTAAAGCATACATGAATGTTTTAAATTTATTTAGATTCATTAGATTCTCACTGAATACATTGTTGTAATATTCAGAAAACAATGGAAAATGTTTTCTTTAATTTCTAATCAGTGTTGATTCATATATTAACTTTATTGATTCTAATTTATGCATACTCAGCTACCAAACCCTAATTCTAACTATTTGTTGTCCAGAGATAGCATATGGGAAGAGTTTTCAGCAGTATCCCTATATTACTTAAATTTTCCTAGTAGTTAACCATACCCAAATATAATTGTATCATTGTATATCATAAGTTAGCTCCAAAGTAAATATCCCTAGTTTTTTCAACTAATACTTGTATGACCTGGTTTTTTGTCTTCTTACCACCATGGTTGGCCTCCTCTGAATGCATTCTAATTTTACTCACTTCTTCTAAAAGTGTCTCCCTGATATGAATGAAGTACTCTAGATGTTCTTTGGCCAGGGGAGAATACAGCACGACTCTCCTTTGGATATTGCATGCACATATATGCATACACATACACACTTATACATTTGTACACACATACACACATGACATATGTATACATGTATGTTACATGTGCATATATGGGTACATAGATGTAAAAATATATATCTATATGAATATGTGTGCACACATATTATATATAGCCAAATTATAAGAGAGGGATATCACTTGGAGAACATATGAAATATCATACATGAAGGGTATATTCTAAGACATTTACTGTTGAGTCCTTGCTGCTCAATCATATCCATGAATATCACCAGATTCTTTCCCCTTTTTGTTTCTACACATTCCTTGCAACATACAGAATATTATAACTGGGCCTCTCAAAGCAATAGACTAGCAGTTTTCTTTGTGTCTGCCTTTTTAAACTATCTGTTCCTAAGGAGTCAGATTTAGGATTAGAAAGAATTTTAGAGATCATCTAAAGGAAATTAGGATTTCCTCAATGAGGAAATTGGGAATCAGAGAAATTAAATGACTTGCCTAAGATCATACATAGATCATTGGCAAAGCAGGTCATACCTGAACCTAGATCCCTCTGACATTAATTCCGGTTTTTTTTCTGTTGCATCATTTTACTTTTTGAGAATATGTTGTGTAGTTCTGCCTGCTTTGTCTTCTACCTTTGTACCTCACTGTTGGATCTTTCCTTCAAGGGGAATGCCTTCAATTACCATGCTTCCTTCCCTTTTGAATTTGGTTGGTTTGTAAAAGTATATAAACTTACACAAGTACACACATTTTTTTGTATTTTTCATAAGAAAGTTATATCTTTTCTAATCCCATTTATCATTGTTTATTGACTACAATGTTAATAACATTTATTGATGTAGCATTTCAAATAAAGTTTTAATTTTTTAGAAATCAATATGATTGGCTTATAGAAGAAGGGAAGAGTGAATGTTTTGATGAAAGACGTATCAATCTCTTGAAAGCTCAAGTCATGCAGCTACAGAGACAGGTAATCACGTAAAAGCAATTTAAAGAAAATGGCTTTTGTTTTCTGTTGAAGCTCTTACTATGTAAAATATGGAACTCTAAAAATATTGCTAGTAATAATAATGATTTTACAGTGATTTTATATAGGCCAGTTGATGATCCATGACAGACAGGAATGCAAGAAAGAGTCAACAATTTGGAAGAGGAAGGATAAAAACTGACTGAAGAAAATAATTTCTTAAAAATACATTTGACTGAATGGAAAAAAAAAATCCACTGAAGAAAACAATTCTTTAAAAAATAGAATTGGCCAAATGGAAATGGAAGTACAAAAGCTAATTGAAGAAAAGACTTTCTTAAAAATTAGAATTGAGCAAGTGGAAGCTAATGTCTCTATGAAACATCAAAAATAGGTCAAACAAAATAAAAAAAATGAAAGAAAATATAAAATACATCATTGGAAAAACAATTGACCTAGAAAATAGATTTAGAGAGAGATAATTTAAGAATTATTATACTATCCACTAGATTGTAAGCTCCACTTGGGCAAGGTCTATAACTTATTTAAAGTTTGCCTTCTTTGGAACCTGATGCAATGTTTTGCATATGATAGATACTAAATAAATATGTAATAAGTCTCCTACTCCAAAATGTGGTAGGTGATACAATTTCTATTATTTCCCAAGTTATATTTTGTCTTATTTTTATACTACTGGAAAATCCTGAATTCCTTTCAGATTCCTTAGAATTCTTTTGTTGCAATTGAATCTCAAGGGTCTCAAAGTGTAAAAGACTGCTTGGTACTGTGGAAAAGGCATTGAATTTAAAGTCAAACAGCCTGGCTTGAGATTCTGACTCTTTTGCCTATTGGATGTGGACTTGGGCAAGCCATTACAACTTTATAAGCCTCAGTTTTCCCTTATGTAAAATGAGGTAGTTGGTCTTTGCAAGTTTTCTTCCAATTTTAAATCTTTTTTATTTTAACCCTCACTCAATGGGTGATTGTCCTTTTTGGTGAATTAATTTTATTTTTAACTCTTGAACTAGGCTTATGACACCTGGTTCAAGTCCCTTGTTTCAGAAGTTTTTCATCTTTGCCCAATTCCTATTCATTTTGTTCTAGGGCCTATATTAAATATTTTTTCCAAAACTAAGACGTTTCAAAACTACCCTTCAGTATCACCATTCTGAAGCTTCCAACTCCCCTTCTCCTTATCTCCTTCTCCTAGTTCAGGAGACAGCCCTTTCCATGGTTTTTTTTTTTTTTTTATACAGACTATGTTATAATAATGTAAACAATGTAGGGACGTCAGAGAATAGTTTCCACAGGGTAACCAATACTGAGTGAAAAAATCTAGCAGCTCCTAAGATAGCTACCAAAATTGAAAATTCCATGTGTCATTTATGTTCAATTACCTGTGCTCAGAAATAAAAAAAATAAAATATGAAATATTATTAGCTCCTTGAGAGATAGATTCAAATTCATCTAGACCAAAGCTTCTTAAACTGTGGGTCAAGACCCTTTATGGGGTGGTATAACCAAATATGTGATTCACAAAAAATTTGGCAACAGTAAAAGGTTTCTGAATGCAACTACCAAAATTCAACATCAAATACATAACGAAAGTGAGGTGTTTTTGACAGCACTTGTCTGGTTGCATCATGCTGCTTCACTGTAGTATTGGTTCTGAATACACAATATGTGCACTTTGCACTGTGCATGCAGGAATGCTGCCAGAAACACCTTGGCTCAGATTCAAGACAGTTCCGCATAAAAATTTCTAGGACAAAAAGAGGTTGTGAGTGGAAAAAGTTAAAGAAGTCCTCATCTACAGGAGGCATGATGTAGAATATTTCTTTTACACAAAACAATGAAGGTGAGTCCCAAGACATTTGGAATATAGGAAGAAAATTATCTGAAAAGGGTAGAGTTGTCCCTGTTAGTCTATTGATGAGACCATTCTTGACTCAGTGGCCAGTTATATCTCATGCAGCAGAGCTCTCCCATCTCTACCATTGAGTTAGTACCTCAAATGAAAATATTTTTCTTATATTTTTCCATTTTATAGTAGGGTAACCTTTGTCCAATTAGGTTGATCACCTCATTGTCATTGTCATTATCATTCTTATCTTTGTTCCTGCAACTCCTCTAGTCTAGCATAATTTGCCTTCTTTGCTAATCAAAGCCTTTCTCCTTTCATCCCCTTAAACTGTGCAATTTGTTAAATTGTATGTATGTTTATGTGTGTGTGTGTGTGTGTGTGTGTGTGTGTGTGTGTATATAATTAAGAGAGAGGAATGGATTGTAATTTGCATCATTAGAGAGAATGCCAACATATTTTGTTCTTATTCCATGTTATAATTATGTCTGATTCTTTATGACCTCATTTAGGGTTTTTTTTGACATAGATGCTGGAGTGATTTGCCATTTGGCAGATAGGATGAAGTGACTTGTCCAGGATCACTGAGGCTTCATTTGAACACAGTCTTCCTGACTCTAGGCCTCACACTCTTATCTACTGCACCACTTAGCTGGGCACAGATCAATTTGTCTCTTCACCAATATAGATTGTATCTATTGTAGAATTCCAGATCCTTACTTGTAGGATTAATTTTTATTTTACCTTAGGACTGTACTTTGATTTTTTGTTGTTGTTTCTATTTGGACCAGTGATTTCATTTTTTTTTTTTTTTTCGTTAACTGTGGGTGGGTTAACACCCTCCACCACTTCAGGCTGGTTATAGTCTTGTGCAGTTCTCTAAGTAAGAGGTAGCTAAAATGATTTGCCCATGATCTCTCACGGAGTCTGTTTCAGAGACTGGGCTTCAACCACAATCTTTTTCACTCCAAGACTTTTCCTCTATTCATCACACCAGGTTGCCTTCTGAATATTGTATACTAAATAAATACTTCTTAATTTATTGGTGTCATGTTTTTCCTTGAGAAGTATTTGTTCACCAAAGTAAATATTTCTTGCCTAATAAGATGAGATCAATAATAAAAATTGAAATTATAGGAATAACTACTCACTGATGTCATGTTTTCCTTGAGAAGTATTGTTCACCAAAGTAAACATTTCTTGTCTAATTATTTATTCTCTTTTCTATATTTTATTTTATGATGAGAGATAATAAAAAAACATGTATTAAGTGTCTTCTATATGCCAGGCTCTGTGTGAAGTACAAATAAGAAAAAAGAAAAATATTTCCTGCCCTCAGAGAACTTACAATCTAATGGGAAAAGATAATATACAAAAGGTGATCTATCCATTAGGTGAAAAAAAGAAAAACCTTGGTAAACTCATTTACTACATTACCTGTGTATGTCAATGAAACTTTGGTATCTCCAAGCAGCTCTTTTAAGATTGTACATTACATATCAAATTCTAATCTTTATTCATAGAGAGAATTTTCTTATTGGAGATTCAGAATATCAATGAAATTCTAGATGTGGTACAAAAACACAGAAAAATCCTCTTTCCAGCATTATTTAACTAACTCATAGATGATGGTGATTGTGATGATTATAATTGTTTTTTTAAAAATGTTTTCTGTAGATCATCTTATTTGATTCTCATCACAACCCTCAGTTAGGTGTTCTAGGTATGCTTATCTCTAATTTGCCTATGAGAAAACTGAGACTCAAAGAATTTGAATGACTTGTTCCTGGTTAATCTCATCAGAAGAGAAGTTTAAAGCCATGTGTCCTAAATTCCAAGCTTAATAGGAAGTGCATAAGTGCATAAGTTTAATAAAGGCTAGTAGCATCGTGGAAAAGTTGTTCTATTAAATTATCTTATACTTCTGATTTTAGGAATTATAAATTCAAATATGATCAGGAATATAAATTAGAAAAACATTTCCTTAATATTAATTATTTATAAGTTAAAGGAATCTAAGACAGTAATTTAGAAAGTAAACTGCAAATAAATGCCCTTCTTGAAATATAGTACTGAATAAAATAGACTGTTTTACTATGGCATTTTATAACTGCTTTGTAAATCATTTCTCAATAGGTAGTACTGCTTACAGAAGGATTAAGTTCTCGGGCTGCCCTTCTGCTAGAACTGAATGAAGCTTTGAACCCCCTCTCTCAAAAACTCAGGTAAGGGATAGAGGCAAATGATTTATTGATATATTTGTCAGCTTCCTGGAACCCTATTCCTTTAACATCTTTTCCTTCTCTTTTCCCTCACCCCTTTAGATGTCACTTGAATTATTCTGACAGATAGTGGGTTTTTGATTTAGATTTTTCCTTCCCTCTGGTTTCACTGGTATAAGAAATTCTCATTATGGGAAACCACTCTCTATTGTTTTACTGACACTGGATTGGGGACTGTCCAGCATGGAATGCCCACATCAAAGAGAAGGCTCTGTGCTCTCTGAGCAAAGCAGAAATGCATTAGCTCAAAAGAAATGTGAGATGCACAGATTTAGAGACTTCACTCTAATTATTCATATGTATACTATTTGCAGCCGACCTGTGGCAGAGCCTTCTGAGCTCATAGTTGTCTGATCAAATAGTTACACACACTGTATACCTTGACCCCAACATAGTAATGTCATTTTGATCTTCTTCAAGCATCAGAACTGTATCAGAAATACTCAGAGCATATATCAGTCCCCTTCATGTAGGTATACTACATGCACATGTATGTGTATGTAGGTATATAGGTATATACATGAATGTTTATGTATACAAGGACATCAGAAGAAAAATTTTGATTAGCATTGTAACCTTGTTCATGTATAATATGTATACAGTTATCGCATATATAGTGATATATACAATATATGTGTGCAATGTGTATATATGTGTCTTTTTATATTTATATAGACACACATATAAACATACACTATACAGATGTTGAAACAACAGCATAAAAAGAAATCAGAAAAACATTGGTTCAAGTCCTATGTTGAACTAGATATGTGATTCTGGGTAATTAGCTTAACCTCTCAGTGTTCTAAGACACTGTTTGAAATTGTAAGTTTCCTTTCCCTTTCCCTCTCTTCTTCTTTCCTCTTCCTCTCTTATCATCTTATCTCTTCTTACCTCCTCTTCTCTGTATGTGTGTTTATTTGAGTAAAGAATTGAACCTAGAGGATGTGAGTAGACTGGATTGCTTACTTGTGTGGTTGAAAATCTATAAGATAGTACATTGTCTAAAGGACTGAAATTGAGAAGTGCCCACTTGACAATAGAGAAGTACATGGTAGACATTAATGAATGGTAGCATTGTACATACAAGGACTTATGAAGGAGAAGGATATGGATATATCATCAAGGGAGAAGATTAAGAATATCATCAAAGAAATAAATAAACAAAAAGAGACTGGGATGGTGAGGTGAAGGGATAGTAATAAGTGAAGAATATGACCATTGGGTATATAATGCTTTAACCCATAGTGATCCATGGTAAATTTATGGTAGAATGTGAGTTTTAATCTTTGTGTGAGCAAGCATAGAGAGGAGGCTATGAATTACATCACTGGAGTGAGTATTTTTATAGATATCTCCATTTGAATATAAATTTTAGGGACCAGTAGGATATTTATGATAGGTTATTACCCAGTACCTCCATAGTGATTGCTCAGTTACCATGTGTATCACGGACAACTTATTCCATATTTAGATAACAGGACAACTTAGACAAGGATAGGAGTGCTAAGCAGGGTATGGGCTGTAAGTAACTGACCCCATAAGACCTTTGGGATAGAATTGTTATTAATATCCTTTATCTGGGTTATGAACTTAATTTGATTTATTTAATCTATAAATAAAACTGTTCATTCTTTAAGAAAAAAAAGAAATTAGGAAAGGAAGAAGGAAGGAAGACAAAGGTAGAAACTAATGGGAGAAAGTGAACTTGGAGGAAACTCAGTGCAATTAATTCCATTCATTGAATATTTAACAACCCCCTTACTTTAGTATGTACCTTCCATAGTGTTGGCTACAAAAGGAATACACAATCCCTGTCCTCATGGAGGTTTTAGTCTAGTCAAATGAGACAGGATGAGAGGACAGTCATATAAGCATAAAAATAAGGTTGAAATGATGTCAGAACACTACCAAGAACGTACCATAAGAAGATCATTTTTTTCCTAGCAAATTTATTTATTTTTAACATACATTGCTTTATGAATTATTTTGGGAGAGAAAAATCAGAGCAAAAGAGAAAACATGGAAGAGATAAAAGAAAAACAGAAAAAAGTGAACATAGCATGTATTGATTAATATTCAGTCTACTTATTTTTTTTTCTGGATGCAAATGGTTTTGTCCAAAGTCTATTGGGATTGCTTTGGATCACTGAACCACTGAGAAGAACCAAATCTTTTATAATTGATCATTGCACAGTCTTGCTGTTGTGGTGTACAATGTACACAAAGGCCTTTCTAAAATCTACTTGTTCATTTTTTATAGAACAATAATATTTCATTATCTTCATATATCAAAACTAAAAAGACATACATTTACAAATATTTTAAATTTGTGTTTGCACAGACAATTTTTACAGGAGAATGCTTCTTTCCATTATTAATATAAATTGTGAATCAAGAAATGACAACTTTGAATAGTTGTGTTTTCCTATTTTAACTGTCCAATATTATTATAATGTTGCTTTTGTTTTCTACTTCATTGTTCTAGCATATGTAAACTATTTTGGTGACTTCAGTATTCAGTCAGTAATTTGTTAGCTCTAATATTGACTAGAATCATAAATTTGGAAAAAATCTTAAAGAATTTTACCTTTGTATTAGAGATGGGAGTTATAAGGGAATAAAGAAAGCAGGCTAAAGCAAAATCTTCAGGTTGGAAGTCAAAAGTTGATAGAAGTGTACCAAATTCCAAGAACATTAAATAATAATAATAATAATAGTATTGATAATTAAAATGCTATATCTTTCATAAAATAAAAGCATTTTTATTTTTACAAGCATTGATCTACTTTCCTTCTCTCCTCCCATTAATTGAGCAAAAAAAAAAAAAGAAGAAAAAGAAAAGCTCTTATAACAAATATGAATAATTCAACATAACAAATTTCCATGTTGGCTGCATCTAAATTTTTTCTCATTTTACATTTTAAATTTATGACCTTTTTGGTAGGAGGTGTGTTGTGTATTTTATCCTGGGACTTCTAGAATACTGGTTTGTTATTGCATTGAGTTCTAAAGTCTTTCAAAGTTTTTCTTTATAATGTAATTGTGTAAGTTGTAATTCTGTTCACTTCTTTAAGCATCAATTCGTAGAAATCTTTTAGTTTCTTTTGACACTGTCTATTTCATTTTTTATGACATACTAATACTTGTGTTAATATACCATACTTTGTCTAGCTGTTGCCCAATATGGGGCTATCTTCAGTTTTTTTCTATTTTCAGTTTTTTGCTATTACAAAAAGAGCTGCCATAAACACACACACACACTTTTACACACTCACTCATTAACTTTTATCTCTTTGAAGTATAGGCCTAGTAATGGTACAGTTGGGTCTAAGGGGTTACAATTTGGTAACTTTTTGGACCTAGTTCCAAATTACTTTCCAGAATGATAGGACCATAGCTCCACCAACAATGCATTAGGGTACATTAGTACCCTGTTTCCCCACAACTTTTCCAACATTTGTCATTTTCTCTTTAGTTACCTTTTTTAATTTGATGAGTATAAGATGGAAGTTCAGAGTTGTTTTAATTTGAATTTCTCTAATCAGTGAGTTTTTTTTTTTTCTTTTCATATGATTGCTAACAGCATGTTCATAAGCTTTGTTCATTTATTTATTGGGAAATGGCTCTTAGTCTTATGAATTCGAATCAATTCTTTATATGTCTTGGATATGAGATTTTTATTAGAAAATTTTTCTGCAAAGATTTTTATCTGAATTGTTTGTTTCTTTCTAATTTTAACTGTTTTATTTTTCTTTTTATCTTCTTTCTGCTGTGATTCTTTCTGACCCTTTTTTGGTTATGAACTCTATTTACAAATTGAAGAGGTAATTTTTTTCCGTGCACCTGTGATTTGCTTATACAATATGTCACCTTTTATGTCTGTCTAGGTTTATTTATAGTGTAAGATATTGGGTGGTATTTAATTTTGCTGTACTGCTTTCAGTTTGCTTGGCAATTTTGGGCTTCCCTCAGTTACTGGGGTCTTTAGGTTTATAAATACCATGTTACTGAGTTAATTTCGTTCTCTATGTTCTGTACTTAATCAGATGATTGTGCTTTATATTTTTACATTATTGCTTTGTTGTGTCATTTGAGATTTGCTACTAATAGCCCCCATTTTTATCACTCTTTTCTCCATTAATTCCCCGGAGATTCTTGACTTTTATTTCCTTCTTCCAGTTGAATGTTATTATTTTTTTCAAGCTATGTAAAATCATTCTTTTGTAGTTCAGTCAATATGATAGGAAATAACTAAGTTAATTTAAGAAGTATTTTCACTTTTATTATGTTGACTTGGCTTACTCATGAGAAATTAATATTTTTCCAATTATTTAGATTTATGTCAGTGAGATAATATTTCTGCTGTCTACATATGTCTTTACTAGAAGCGGATCTTCCACTAGTAGCTTAGCACCAGGTTCTTTGTCAGGGTACATGATATGTATGATGAGAAAAAAGCTGCCCTCTTTCTGGTTGGTCACTTGCTCCTGAGATGGATAGATCTTTGCTGTGGAATTACTTCACTAATGACATCTCCCCTGACCACATAGTGCCTGACACATAATAGGCACTTAATTAATGTTTATTGACTGACTTACAATTGCATGAGAGACATGGTGGCAGAGTAGATAGAGGATTTGGGAGCAGGAAAACCCAGATTCATGTGCATGTGTATGTGACTCTAGTCAAGTCACTTAATTTTTCAGTTCCCCAGGCAACCTTGTAATATTATGAATTGTAGTTACTGATTGACTTTGGGAGATCCCCTACCAGTGAAATTTCAGGTCCTGACCCATAATCCCTATCGAGGTAATTTATTAATAACATTTGCAAAAGAAAACTCAATTAGAAGTAGCAATTTCTATTATACAATGGATTGTTTAT
The DNA here is from genome assembly GCF_902635505.1 of Sarcophilus harrisii. NCBI lineage: Eukaryota > Metazoa > Chordata > Mammalia > Dasyuromorphia > Dasyuridae > Sarcophilus > Sarcophilus harrisii. The sequence goes on from NC_045426.1 coordinate 192,800,876, forward strand.
TCTCACTTTCAACCTAAATTGAAATAACTTTAACCCTTGGTAAATTATACAATATTATTTAAGCATGGATTTATTAATGAATTTGATCTAACTCATACATGTTAATAATAACAAAGGGATAAATAGGAAATAAGTGAATGAATAGGTGAATGAATAAAGAAATAAAGGGATAAAATAGAGGTGATACCTACAGTGAGTAGATAGCCTTAGAGCTAAAAAAGCTAGGCAAAATCATACTTTCAGGACCCAAATACTGTAACTATGGAGAAGTTACCTATAGCTTCCATAAGTAAAGGGAAATTCCCCATCTGGGAGTTTTTTATGTCAATGAAATTAGAAATCCAATTCTATATAGTAATAAGGAAATAACTATAAGTTTGGTCTGGTGTAGTATAAAGAGCAAGAGTAGGAGAAAGAGCCTGAGTTTTAATGACACTTGGTTCAGCTTTGTGACTGTGTACAAGTAAGTCCCATAACTTCCCTAGATGCCATTAAAACAAGGAATTGGCAGAGATGATCATAATGTCCCTTCCAGTTGTCAAATTCTGTGGTCCTCTAAAGTCTAAGATGGTAGTTTACATGACTCAGGGCACTTAATAAAATGTTTGTAGCATCTAATTAAATGTATCACTTGGAAATAAAAATGTTATTTTGTGTTTATTAACAAATCCCTTAAGTGGGTACAACACACTATTAATGTAATATTCCTTTACATTTTATAAAACAGATCTTTTCTTGATTGGAATAGCCCTACTTGTGAAGTTCCAGTTGCACGATCTGAACTGAAGCAGATGATTAAAATGTGCCACACACTTCAAAGTAAACTGCAAAAAAACTATCAAGTAAGTTTTATTGAATGGTTATTTCCTTCTGTAGTATTTATTTAACATGTAATATGAGCTAAAAAGTAACAAACATTAACTGGCTCTAAGACTTAGTTTTCAGTGAGTGGTGTGTGTGTAGTGGTGTGTGTGTGTTTATGAGAAGAAAAAGGATGGCAGAGTGGTAGTTATATGTAGTCCTGAGATTTGGAGTAAGGAAAACTGGCTTCTAATCTCACCTCTGACACTTATTAGGCCTGTGACTATAGGCTAAGTTATAGATGTACTATAATCTGTACTAGAAAGTCCTACACTGGCAGAATCACAGATCTTTGTCATATGATAAATATTATGTATCTGTCTTATTGTTGAAGCTAGTCAGTTTCATGTTGCATTTTAAGATTACTTATTTTTTTAAAAATCATAAATTATAATTGTGCTATAATTAAGCACCAAGTCCTGTGACTAAGTTTTAAAATTAATTTGTGATAAATGATGTGATTTATGTAACATATTCTGTTTATTTAGCCCTAGTTTTTTCAAAAATGAGTTCACCATTTATACTAGAGAGGAGAGAATAATAATAATGTATATAAAATTTTTTGTGTTCTTACTTCCTACTCAACATTCTTGTCTTTTACTTTTCAAATAAAAATAACCAATTTGCTTTTGGACTGTAAGACTTAAGTATATAGAGATATAAACATTTAAATAAATCTATTTAACTGTGTTTTTTTCAAGGTTTACTTATGGTTTCAAAATAGCAGAGTTATGCTTCATTTGCCTTTATCCCTGCAACTATTCTATGAGATAAAACCGTACTATGAATGAAAAAAATCCATCTTTTCCTTCATATCATGCTACTTGATATTGTGGTTGGAGTTTCTCTCTTTACAAGTACTTCATTCTCTTTTTACCACTTGTCTCTAAGAGATCAGATAATATATCTTCTATCATGTTTTCAAAGTACTTTATTGTTATATTAATATTCAGTTTATCTAAAATACTTGAACTGAACTAAATTTGGAATATTTGTAACTTTTTAAAAAAAGTTAATATAAGAGGAGACTAAAATGCTGTCAATTCTAATGATAAAGTTAGATTTCTAGTTTATTAAAGAACTCTCATGTAGTTTAGTGTAGTAAGAAGAGCTCTGAATTTGGAGTCAAAGGATCAGGTGTAAAACTCAGTTCCACTACTTGCTACCTTGTGGTCTTGGGAGAGAATTAAATTCTCTGGGTCTTACTTCTTTTACTTACAGGTGAACTTCTCTTTCTAACTAGGATATGTGAGCTTTGATGTTTTCCTTACAAAACTTGGAATTTTACATAGTTTAGAGGAGATATAACATTTCCAAATGGACATTATTGGACTTCTATGTATGATAGTGAAATGAAAGATTGGGAAGGAACCTGATTTTCTTACATAAATCCAACCAAATATGTGAAAAAGGACCTCAGAAAGACTGATGATAAAGAGAATGGAAGAGAAAGAGAACTAAATTTTCTCTTACTCAAACCAGAGCATCTCCCAAAGATGCCAGAAGCTGAAAGAGATTGTGAAGGGGTCAGAGTAGGGAAACCCTATACAAGCCTAGGTAAGAAGCTCTTAAAGATATAGAGAAGAATCAGAGTAGGAAGCCAATACAAATTCCAGTAAGGGAGGGAAGCTGCCATTAAAAAGCCAATAAAGGTTCCCACAAATGGACTTGAAACCAGTCAGTGCTTTGAACAGGGGGATGCAAACTAACAAGAGCTCCAGTAGAAGACCTACGGGCAGATTTTTCTGTGAGAACAGAAGTAAAGAATCAACCTTTTCCTTTTCTACTTCCCTAAAAAGGACTGCACATTGATCAGAATCCAGCTTTGTACATTTTTTGTGTCCTAGAAGCCCCCATAAGAGTTAAGGCCAGTTCAGTGGCTAAATGCAAGCAATAGAGGGTTGGGTAGTAGTTCTGAAACCAGGATGATCTCTCAAATCACATTGGGATTCCTCAGGACCTTAATGATGAGCAAAACCAACGTCTAATGGAATTACAAGTGTTAACCAAGTCTAATGGAATTACAAGTGTTAAACAAGTGCAATGTATTTAAGAACATCCATTATCATATCTTGAGGCTTTTGAGTGATGACAGATTGATAAAGCCTATTGATTGAATAGCAAAACATATGATTTGTCCACATCAAATTATAACATGAAACAGTGGCTTTTCTTAATTTCTGCTGCTGGATATTTTCCCCTGGCACTTAAAGACCTTGCCTTTTCACCATGATAGTGATTATAGGTGTCCATCGGTTTTTTAGCATGATATTTGAACTGTATGTAAAGGAAAATTCATTAGATGGTCCCAAATTTATATGCATTAAACTTGGAAACCATTCCCAACCTTTGTGACATCTTAGACCTTTTGTTGTAGGCTGTTGAATGCCACTTCTGACTGTAACAGAGGTTTGATCTGGTAATATTATATTTAATTTGATGTGTCTTACACATCATTATTACATTATTACATTATTACAGGTATGTAATACTTCATCTCATATCTTACAGAGATCAACTTGACATGACTTAATAGTCTATTACAGTAGAACAGTGAAAGAAAATATCATTTAATTCTTTCTAATCCTATAAAGCTTTCTTTCTCATTAATCTATAAACTCCTTGAGGGAAGGAACTATTTTATGTTTTTGCCTTTTTTTGTATTCTCAGCACTTAACACAGTGCCTAAGAACAGTAATTGTTTAACAAACGCTTGTCAATTGATTTGCTTCTAGTTGTGTTTTCTAACTTGTCTATTTTTTTGTTTTACATGATGTCATATCTATAAAGGAAATATTAATTAGATCCTTAAGATTATGATGTTTTACATATTTCTGTATTAACTTTTAAAAAGTTTTTTTTAATTGAAACTATTTTTGTTCACTGCTTTCATAATTAGGTATGGGATCTGGGGAGAAAAAAATCCTTCATTTTATTTATGCCCATTCCCACCAACTGAACACATTTCTTGACCTGAATCTTTTCATTTATCAAAAAAGATTTGAATCTGAGATTCTAAGACAGATACTCTTAAGGCAGAACTGTCTTTAGACAGTTCTATTACAGTTTGAATGAGTACTCCTTTTCTAAAGATACTGTCCCGAGATACAGCACTGCTACTTTTTAATCTTGCCCTTAATAATGACAGTGAACAAAATAATAAGAGGTAAAAAAGTATAGTCTGTAGGTAGGACTAATAAAAGAAATTTGCTATTACTTCTGCTTTTCTACTATTTCCTTCATGATTCTGTCATTTTATTCTATGATGATCTGGTGGCTGTTGTGTTGGTTGCTAGTCAGCTTTCACTATAATCTTTTTCACTTCTTTTCCTAGATTAATTTTTCATGTAATTCATGTCTTGATATACTGGTGAATAGTACTAAAAAGAGAAAAGATTCTTCACTTTTCTTTTTATCTTAAAAACAATTGTATTCAGCAATTGGGGAAAATAGTCCTTTGGGTCCTATTAGGTTCTACTTTCACTGATTAACTGACATAGTGATCTCTTTTTTTTCCCATCTAATTTACCTATATCAGCATTTACAGGAGAGCACTCAGCAGAAAGTACAGAAGGACAGCTTGCTGCCTTCTTGTCTCTGACTTTACCTCCCTACTACTATGAAAAGAACCTTAATGTTGGAAAAGACCTTGGAAGACATTTAATCCTTCCTGTATTTAAATGAAAGGTGCTACTATAATATGCCAAACAACTGAGTACCCAGCTTTTATTTACAGATCTTCAGTGAGGGGGAATTTACTACTTCCCAGTGCAAAGAAACATTGTCAGTTGCCTGGGTGATCCAGATATTTAAAAATATCTGTTAAATTGGATGGTTGACTTTACATCTGGATTATGATATTATGTTAAACACACCCTTTGTAAGGCTTATGATTTCTGAATTGGAATCAAATGATGTATAGAAATTAGCATATTTGCAATTAAACAACATTGTTATTTGCATGCTTTTTCACAGAAGGTAAAGGAACAGCATTTCCCTTCAAAATCCTGTTTTTTTTTTTTCTATTCATAAACCAGATTGATTTGAAAACTATTCTTCTGATGTCAGAAGCTGGGCATTTTCACACTTAGCATGGGGAACATGTTTATCTGTTGTGTGTAGACGTACCAAGCATTCTGTGAGTCTTACAGTCCAGTGAAGCTGATGGACCTTTTACAGTTCATCCAGGTTCTCACATTCAAAACCTTTGTGTTGTGTATTTGATTTTTCCTTCCCATTATTTCTTATGTTCAGTTAACATGTTCTATTGCTGCTACCGTTGCATTTTCTTTCAAATGCATTCTCTTTTTAAATCTTACTATAATCATTTTAGGATGATTACTACCCCGGTGGACCATTGCAGGAACTGCTTCTTTGTGCCGTTGTCATGGCCTTCTAATCTTTTCTTTACAGAATATTCCTCATGTATAAATATAGTCCCGTCAAGTCTATACTCAGAAATCTTTTAGTGCCTCCAATTATAGTGCTTTTCTGCATATATTTTTACACTTTTATGTATTTTTCACACTATTTTCTATCCATCCTTTGAAGAATAGTTCAAATAGCATCTTCTCTGTGAAACCTTCCTTTAACCTTTCCCAGTAATAATATTCTTTCCTCTTTGGATTTCACATAACATTTTGTTTTGAAGCTCTCTATATCACATAGATGTGCTTTGCAATTATCTGTATGTCTTTGTTTTCCTGCTGAAATATAATCTCCATTAGGGTCAGCAATCATTTTATCTGAACTTGGTGTATCTTCCTATTACCCAGAAAAGTGCCTGGCTACTCTGGCCTATATTACTGGTTCCAAAAACTGGGTATGGTAGACTTGGTAAAATTTATCTTTCCATCTATCACAAACCTCCCTTCCACCAGTTAGAAACTTATGTTAAATCTAAACTGATTGGCAGAGCCAGAGTGATAGACAATGACTGGGGGATGCTCAAAATAACCTTGTCTAAATTCACATCCAGTCCGAGGAAGAAAAGCAGTGTCATTTAATGGAAGAGCACTGTATTTTGGAGAATTCCTTTATAATTAAAAACTAGTATAAACAAATAATGGTTATTCAGATTTGTAGAAGTCAAGATAATTTTCATATTCCTTGAATATTAGACCATTGGTCCCATTTTTCCCAATGCAATACTTTGACCAAGGAAATAAGTAAAGTTTTCTGAGAAGATGTGGTTGCATCCCATCATTTCATTTTAAGGTTAAAGTTTTACCTCAAATCTATTTAAGTAATCACATTTAAAAGTGGACGGGACTTTAAGAGATCCATCATTTTACAAATAAAGAACCCTATGTTGAAAACTACTCTCTATAAATTTTATTTTCTTTAATTTTTTTATTTATACATGTACATTCATTTTTTAAAACCATATTTATGAATCATGTTGGGAGAGAATATCGGAACAAAAGGGAAAAAACCATGCAAAGAAAAAAAGAGAAAAGAAAAAAAAGAGAACATAAGTGTTGATTTACATTCAGTCTCCATACTTATCTTTTTGGATGTGGATGGCATATTCTATCCAAAGTTTATTGTTGTAGCCTTGATCACTGAATTGCTGAAAGGAACCAAGTCTGTCATAGATGATCATTGCACAATCTTGCTGTTACTGTGTACAATGTATTCCTGGTTGTTTCACTCAGCATCAATTCATGTAAATCTTTACAGGTCTTTCTAAAATCTGCTTGTTCATTATTTTTTTATAGAACAGTAGTGTTCCATTACTTTCATATACCACAACTCATTTATCCATTATCCACTTGATATCTTCTATAAATTTAATTCTTTTTTCAATTTCACTCTGTGTGTGTATTTCTAGCTAACCTATAAAATAGGAGCTTGAAAATGATTCCTCCTCGCCATCCCCCTATCCCCCAAAAGCTTGACACGAAGACCTCTTTTTGTTATTGTTCAGTCATATCCAAATTTTCATGGCAAAGACATTGGAGTGGTTTGCCATTTCCACTTCAGCTAATTTTATAGATACAGAAACTGAAGCAAAAAGGGTTAAGTGACTTGCCTGTTGTCTGAGACCAGATTTTAATCTCAATTCTTCCTTACTTCAGGAGTGGTGTCTCCAGATGCCCCAATACTTCTTGAATAGTTGTTATCTTTAAGTATATACTTAAATCATATATCACCCTACCCTTGTCTCTCCTGTCCCCTATCCCTGGAGCATTTATCTTCCTGGTCTAAAGAATTACTTTTTAAATTCTGTCTTCACAGGAAAATTAATTTATTTCATTTATTAAGATAAAATGTAACAATGGACAAAGTTATATTTAATGAAGGACAAGGTGTACTTATTTGACACCAAAGGAGCAGATTCTGTTATAAGTGAAAGAATTATTGCAGACAAAACATTTTTGTTGACCTTCCAGATCTTTACATTCAGATTCTAAAGTCACTATTTCATGTCTGATATCAATTTTAAAAAAAGTTTGTATTATCTATATATTGATAAACTATTCCCCACCATTTCTTGAAAATTTAATTAGAAAATCAGACAATGTATCATTTTTCTCCTCTAATAATTGATTTTGTTGACATTAAATTACTCTTGATAATAATGCAACTCCACATGTTTCAGACTATACTTTTATTACAGATGTTAAAATTACTTTGCATTTGCTGGATTTCATAAATATTTGCTTTTATCTATATTCAGAAATCAGAATTTCATTAATACTACTGAAAATTGAGACACTGACCATCTAAAAACTAATAGTGATTGACAAATCCCTTTACTCTTTGGGAAGTGGTAAGATCACCATTAAATAAACATGATATATTTGCTTCTTCAAAAAGGGGGAAATGGCTCATAAAATGATAATAAAAATATCTTAATATTTTCAGAGATAAAAATAAATCAATCCAAAGGTTATAAAGTTATGAATGAAAATGTATAAGAACATGTGCATTTGAAAAAAAAGGTAGAAATTTTCTTTTTTGTAGGAATTTAATAATATTCTAGGATTTAGTTTGTGTGTATGTATGTATATGTTTGTGTATAAAGACAAGTTAAATAATTTCATCATTGTTAAGCCCCTTTAATTTTTGGAAGAAAATCTTTTCCCTATAAAGTGATAATGGTGATATTATTCAGAATACTACAAAGAAGTTTAGATGAATATATCTTAGCTTTTGAACATAGGCAAATAAAAACAGATTCCACTTTTGTGATTATTATGAAATAGAAATGTGACCTTTTGTGTTCAATAAAAGATTTTTGACTTTTACATTTTTTAAAAATACATAATGCTACTGTCAGGCATGGTTAATGTGTTTATTTGTTTCTTTTGCACAATATTAATTTGGGAAAGGAAATTGATATAAAATAAACATTTTTTGATTGATATTGATAAATTGATAAAATTTTATTGATATTGATTAATTGATAAAATGTCAAGACCTTGTTGTATTATATATATATATGTATACACAGAGTTTCTTATCTAATTATGATAATTCTGCTTAAAGGAAATAACAATTTTATTCATGCAAATATCTTTCCAAAATTCTTCTATTTACTTCAGCAGTCATCCACTGGGGAGCTTTGGGTAGGTAAGCAGGACCTTTCCTGGATGCCTAGGATCCAGGATTTCAGCATAAGAGAAGAATGAAATTAGGAGAAAGAAAACCATTGAGCATGTTGAATTTTTTTATGGTATTTAAATTATACATGATATTTGAATTTCATCCATGATATTGAATTTATTCATGATGAAAATGAATTGATGAAAGAAGCAGGTTATAGACCAGAAGACTTAAAGTTGAAGTAATTACATTGAAAGAAATCGAGTCAGGTCTAAACTTTGGAATTAGAGGAACAGAAAAGTCTTTTTATGTATATAAGAAAATAAACATATATATATATATATATATATATGTATATACATATATATAAACCCTCAAATTTCATGACTAGGAGGTGAGAAAAAATGATAAAAAAGAGGAGAGAAAAAAATGCAGCACTTTTTTTATGCTTCAAAATCCTAATGAAATATGAATGGTCATGATAAAGTTAATAATAAAAAACAAAAGTCACAATAAAACTTGTGACTCAGACTCACACTACCATGTTTCCACTCACACCACCATGTTTCCTTCAAGAACTTCTGTTTTTTAATATCTTTCTTAATATTTTTTCTTAATACAATAATTTTAATATTTTTTTATTTTTAAATGTTTACACTATTTAATTTCCCAACTACATGCAAAGATAATTTTCAACATTCAGTTTTGCAAAATCTTGTATTCCAAATTTTTTCTCCCTTTCTCTTCCCTTTCCAAGACAATAAGAAACTTGATATAGGTTAAGCATGTTGTTGTTATTTGTCCTTCATTCTCAAAGAGAATCATGACATCAGGGAGGGATTAACATGTGCAGTTCTTCTAAACATAACATTTTTTAAAAAGCTTGAGTTCCAAATTCTCTCCCTCTTTCTTCACCTTCTTCATTGAGAATACAAGCAATTTGATATGCTTTATATTTGTGTAGTCATGCAAAATATATTTTCATATTAGTCATGTAAAAGAAAATAGACCAAAAAATCCACCAAGAAAAATAAATAAATTTTTAAAAAGTGTGCTTCAATTAACATTCAGATTCCATTAGTTCTTTCTCCAGAGATGTACAACTTTTTTCATCCTAAGTCATTCAGAATTACTGAAAATCTAAGTTATTCAATTTATTCAATTATTCAATCAAAGTATAATAATATTATTTTTGGGTGCAATCTTCTCCTAGTTCTATTCATTTCAATTTGTATCAATTCATATTAGTCTTCCAGGTTTTTCTGAGGATGTCCTGTTCATCATTTCTACACATTGTATACATTTCTATATGATTACAACTACAATACATTTTTTTATAGAATTAGGCAATTGGAGAAATATGCATTGTGAGTGTGTTATACTACTGTAATACAAGTTATAGTATTGTCTAAATTAATTTACTTATTCAATCCTGTACCAAACTCCCAAAAGATTATCAATAGTTAAAAAAATACTAACAAAAGTCATCTGGGGGAACAAAAAGTTGAGAATATTAAGATAATGAGAAACAAAAAGTAGGAAGGGGGAGGGCCAAGCAGTACAAGGTCTCAAACTAAGTTACAAAGCATTAATCATCAAAATCCCTATTAGTTTAAAAGTAGAGAACTTGATCAGTGCAACAGATATTTAAATAAACATTTGTTTACTTTAGCATTCTGATTATACAAAATTGAAGACAATGTTCAGTTAAAACCTGATATGCTACTAAGGCTCATAAGTTGTAAAAATTATCTATTAAAATTGCTTTGATTTTATTCACTTTAAACCTAGCCAATTGGCAAAATGACTTAAGAAAAAAAAAACTGGTCAATATTAGGAATTTGAGAAAACAGTCCCTAATAAGCTAATATATTATTGCTGGAATTCTGAGTACATGCAGTCATTTTGGAAATATAAAATCTGTCTGATCTTCATACAGTTCATAAATATTTGACCTGGCCACTTCCTACTTTTTGAATCATTTTATACTTTACATCCTATCACAGAGTCTTCTGTTAAATGACACTGGTCACCTTGCTTTTCCTTGTATAAGATACTTTATCTTCAGATTCCAAAAATGTTCATTGGCCACAATTTTCTCATATCTCTCCCTTCTGGATTTCTTTTCTACTTTTACATAATTCTTTATCCCCTTGGTGTTAGTTGTCTCCCCTGTTGATTATATCAATTTATTCTGAATATATTCCACTCATTATATTGTAAATTCTTTGGGACCAGGGATTTTTTTTGTATTCCCTGAATTTACCATAATGCCTATATATGGTAGATGCTTAATAAAGTGGAATTGATTGACTGAAAATTCATTTATTTAAGTGTAAGTATTAAAAAAAAACAACAAAGAACAAAATGCTATGCTTATATAATATTAAATGATTACCAATGTTTCTATAAGATCTAAAATCTTTAAAAATAAGTATGTTAAAAATGAATATTTAAAAAATTATCTATTTCTATCTCAGGTTACTTTAAAGCAAAAGAATTTGGATTTATTGATCCAGATTTTTAGTCTTTCATTGAGATTGACTGTACTTTGTGGGCTATTTTTAAAAATGAGTTAATAGAATTTTCTTATTTGTAATTGTTGCCTTTTTGAGAGGATAATAGTGTCAATAGTCCCAGGAATTTTAAATCAAATTGGTTAGTTGCACATTAAAATCCTGGTTTTCCAGTTTGCACATGGGATTATTTATGAGTAAAATAATGAGACTTTTCTATGATTGGAAGATGCTTTCTCCTTTCTCTATGGTTCAGTCTTCCATTTAGAAGCACAAGCAATTCTATATGCTTACTTTTTTTTTTTTTTTTTTTTTTTTTTTTGGAAGCAGATGGGATTAAATGACTTGCCCAGGGTCAAAAAGCTATTAAGTGTCAGAGGATAAATTCAAACTCAGGTGTTCATGATTCTAGAAAAGTGCTGTCTGCTATGCCTTCTAGCTACTCTCCTTCCCTAACATTATTTAATGAAGAATTTTGTCATACTTTGAAGATTTCAAAATTTCTAAGGAAACAATTATCCTAATGGCATTGTTGAAAAGAAATAGCACTGGAATTCAAGCATCTTTTACACATGAGAGAAATAATTAAATAGACAAATATTGGGGAGATATCCAGGATTGGACCTCTCCCTCATTTGGAAATTAGATTGAAACTTAGTTTTCTGAAGGACAGAGTGGATGAAAACTAGGAAATTTTACAAAGAATTTAAGGTGAATTTGGATCCATTGTGTTGCACTCAGCCAGTACTGAGCAGAGGTGGATCCCCTTTTGTCTAGATTGCTGTAGGCCAGGATAGTCTGGATAAAAGATAGATCTCCTTGTCTAAGACTAAGTGATTAGAGTCATAGTTCCCCAGTCAAATCATTTGCTTGGGCCTACTTTTCATTATAATATTCATTCTTTTAATTGGTTGTTAACCAATGATAGTTGATTGCCACCCTTAGGAATACACATTCTTTTGAGGGAATATAAGTGGTTAAGCAGGTTCCATGAGAGGTTTTTGGAATTCAAGAACTTTATTGACTCCTTTATCAATTATTTGCTAGGAATGATTAATAAAATGATTAATTACCAAGAAAATATATTTCAAACTTTTTACATGCTACATGGATTTATAATCTGGAATAAAAGCTTAAAATTTTAACACTAAATAGGCTGGATGAAGCTTTGTTAACAACTGCCAAATTGTTACAATCCATTTCAGACCTGACAGGTTGTCTTTCAGATGGGTAGTAGTAAAGTAAATGTAATCAATTTCTTTATTATTCATTTAGCCTCAGCTGTGGTATTCGTCTTTAAAATATAATATGGTTCTCTGTGAGAACAGGTTTCTTGGGAAGGTAGCCCTAGTATCAGTTCAAATCAATAATCACCCCAAATTCAGCCAGGGATTAAAGTACAGTCTTTTATTGTCTCTTCCAAAATCTTATCTCCTTCACTTGGGGCTCGGCTAGTTTTCTGGAGGCCTTCTCTCTCGTTGGTTCTAAGAGTTCTTGCCACTAGTCCTTTGCCTCTGCTTTTTTCAGCCTCCAGCCAGCACAAAGGTGGAAAATGGAATCTTTCTTGCTTCCAAGAAAGGGCTTCTGGCTCTCAGTCTCCCAGAGTGCTCCTTCCGAGTCTTGTCTCCTTGCCTAGGGCTAGGCAGCTTTCTGGAAAGCCTTTCAGACCAGCCTTGGTCTCAGTGGGGGAAGTTCAGGAGGCCAGCCACCATGGTGGGATGAATGAATGAATCTGGTTGCGCCTCCGAGAGAGGCTTCTCTGAACTCACTTGACTGGCTCACTGAAGCTCTATTTATGCTCCTTCTCTGAGAGTGGGATTGTGGGATCCAAGAGGGGGATTATGGGTTTCTTCCCAGAGTGCTCTCTGGCCCTAAGAGCTTCTTGCTTATATGAGCTCTCTAAAGGTGTGAACAGAATTATTTCTATCAGTTCTACTTAGTACCTTGTTTCAAGTTCTGGCCCATAACATTTCTTCGTAGGATCAGATCAATCATACTGAACCATGCTAAATTAGATAATTATTGTCTCTATCAACTCTTATGACTTAATACTTTGTAAGGATTCCAACACTCAGCAATCCTATATTGGTCAAGTGACTGTCTCTAAGACTGATCTCATCACCAAATCATCATTTTTTGAACTGTTTCTTTTAAGCATTTTAGAAAAAGTTCAATAATAGAGTTTGTAAAGCAAAAAAGTGACCATTGCAAGTCTGTGGTTTGTGCCATCGGGATTTAAAGACTTATCTTAAAGAAAGAAAAGGAATGGAATGACAATAATTACAAATGTGCAATTAGTACTTAATATCCTAATAATATTGTGTTGTTCTGCTCATTGTGCAAGAAAATAAATCAGATAAGCATGTTACATCGCAGTTTTCAGGTTGACCAGAATTTGTACATTAATTTTATTCGGATTGTTTTAGAGCAGTATGTATAATTTTGACATTATATTATCTTCAGTGCCTACCTATCTCAATACCCTGGACATTCTGGGCATAGTTTGCTTGACTTGCAAAGTAAAAATCAACTAATACTATTGTGTAGATATTTTTATTGATATAGTTATATAATAACATAGAGGAAACACAACAGAATCTTAAACATAAGTCAAATGTAGAAATTTCTGCAGTCATATACCATTTCATTTCTCTTTGTGACAAAGGCATCTTTTGGAACAAGTTTAAGGTGTATAAGAAAACTCCCAGGCACTTGGACTTAATCTACTGCAATTATGAATGAATGTTGGAAAAATTTAAGGGTCTTTGATGTCCCTGAATATGTTAGAGAAACTGAGCTAAGTGTTTATGGGATCCTCACTCAACTCAGATGAGTACAATGATAAATGTATGTAGTAATGGTCAGTATTGACATTGACTTCTTGCCTTGGTGCCTAACAAGATTTATTATTCCTCTCAGAAAATATGGAATTGCCATGTCAATAAATCTTGTTAGATAACTCAAACAAAAAAATCAATATTTATCTAATAGCCCCAAGAAAGGGACTATGTTCAAGTTAAAACCTAACATGCTATCAGGGCTCATAAATTGTAAAAATTATTTATTAAACATTGTTTTGATTTTATTAAGATTTTAGATCTTGTAGGAATAGTAATAAATATTTAATATTATATAAGCCTAGCATTTTGTTCTTTGTGAAATTACTTGTCATTTAACAATACAAATAAAAGTCAAGATAATTTTTAAAAAAATTCTTAAGAAAATAAAACCAGTAATATATCCTGGGTTTTGTGCAAGAAATTATTTTCAGTTATTTTAAATAATTTAAACCTCATATCTTTCAAAGTTTGAATTAGAGTGCAGAGGACTTGAAACATATGAATTAAGCCTATTTTTTCTGCTGCTAAAAAATTGGTTTACTTTTCATTAGACTTTGGTTTAGTAAGATGCTGATTAGCTCCTTTATTTCTCTATAGACTATACAAGTTTATGAGCAATTTATATATTAACTTATTCAAGGATACTTATTAGGCATTTACTATGTGTTAGACACAGTGATAAGCTTTCAGAGAGAGATGGTCATAAATAAGACATTGCCTGGTCCCTTAGTACTACAATGTCTTTGGATTATTTATATTCATTTTTTTTTGCCCTGTAATTAGAAATTACTATATAAGAATAAAATTGAGGTTTTGAGAGTTCTTCATTTGTGGATAATATTAGGACTCTTCTTTATTTTGATTGCTAAAAAGATATATATAAACTTTTATCCCTGGTGGATCATGAACTCAAGCAGTATTTGCAAACTAAAGCTTAATTTTTCTGTCCTTCAGAATTTCCATCAGCCCATTTTTGATCTAGATGAAGAAAACTACAAAGAAAAGTAGATAAAGAAAAACTATGAAAAATCTATCTTAAATTATGCCAATTCTGTTCTAACATTCATCTTATGATCAACAGGATGCAATTTATGAATTTTTCTTTCTTCCTATATGAAAAAAGAAAAATTCATAAATTGCATCCTGTTGATTATGTTATAATATTAATAATTAATTTTGGGGCATTAATTTGTGCATATATCAGGATACTTAAATTCTAAATGAATGAATAAAATAGCATGCATTAAGCATTTAATAATTGCATTTTAACAATATATAATAGTAATAGCTAATAAAATAGCATTTATTAATAAAATAGCACTTGATAATTGCTAAGCACAGGGTTAAGACTGCTCCCATTTTTAAAGCAATCACATTTTAATGGAGATGATAGTACACATAGAAGGTTTTAGCTGTGAGTCAAATGGAAAGGTCATGGGGTCTTAAGAGTTCAGAGGCAAAGCAGATGTAATGCATCATCTTTATTATCATTTTCATTCATTTTCTGATGTTGAATCATTTGACAATGCCAGTCTGACTTTGGTGGCAAATGCTAATGGAAGAAGTGGGGTAGGAAATGTAGTACAGCTCTCAAGGCTCCTATGTTTGCCTTCTCTGGAGTGGCAATTGGACAGAAGTTGGTACTGATGGTAGTGAGGAAGGTGGATCCTTTACACATAGTAATTTCATCACTGATTAATGTATGGTTTGGACTAGTTTAAGTCTTGGGGTTCAGGATCCTGAGCTATCTCCATTTTAATTTTAGGGGAAGCGTACTAGGTGCTGGTGCTTGTCTGAGACATGTCACCTTCTGTCTCTCCCCTACTATACCTTGCTACTTCTGCTGAGCTGGCTTGCTTGTCCTATTATTGGTGGCAGTTGATGGGGGTGTGCAGTCCACAATTAATGGGGATGATCAATTCTTTCTTCATAGGAACTACTGAAACATATACAGCAAAGTATGGGGGGGGGTTTGAAATATTTGTATAATTCTGTGAGAATTTTCTTTATGTACTGTTGGAATGTACAGTAGGGAATGATGAATAGAAGTCTTATTCCAACACACCAAAGGATTTATTATTGTATGAAGATGAGTATTTCCTTCAATAGTGCAGATCATAGTTAAGCCATGAGTGTCCATTTTGAATGACTATTATTCATATTCTCCCACAAATCTGCCACAAATGATGCCCCAAGCCAACTAAAGTCTATTAGTTCTTTTTATACCACTTGAATATTAATGTGACATTCTGGTTGTCCCTCACGTATCCTTCCATTTTTTACTATGTAGTTAGTCTATTAAATTTTTTTTGCGTGATGCCTTCACTTTTTAATTTATTTTTCATTCCATTCATTTACAAATTTGTCTGAAGTAATGCTCCATTTTTCATCAGCTACTCTGCTTACATAATGGCTCCACACTGGGCACTTACTCCCTGGTATATCTTCACATCCTCTTTTTTCAGTCTTCTTTCATGTATTGTAAACTCCTTGAGGGAAAGGACTGCCTTTTCCTTATTTGTTTTCTCTAGCATTTAACAGTGTCTGGCACATAGGAAGTGCTTAATAAATATTTTATTGAAATAAATCAAAAAACGTTCTTCCTGCTCCTTAATGATCTTTTCCTTATAGCAAAGATGAAAAAGGAAAAAAAAATTAGGAGAAAAGTTTGGGAAGGATCATATCTTTCTGATGGTACATTCTACAACTATGAATACTACTCCTCTCTCCATACTTCTGCAATATGCAGTGAAAAGAGGACAGAGTATTTTCTTTTTTCTTCATTGAACTTGGACATCACAATTGAATTTCATTTCATTTACATTAAATTATTGTCATTATATCTATTGTTTTCCTGGTTCTATTTATTTGACTTTGTATCAGTTCATATAATTTTTCCTATATTTTCTTGAATTCTTCATATTTATTGTGAATTTATGCAAAACATTTTCATACAAGTCAAAATTGTGAAAGAAAACATAAATCTGTCACCCTAATGAAAATAAAAATGCTCAAGAAAAATTAAATTAAAATTAGAGAGAGAGCAAGAGAGAGAGAGAGAGAGAGAGAGAGAGAGAGAGTGTCAGAGAAAGACAGAGAGCAAGAGAGAAAGCGAGAGCAAGAGTGAGAGAAAGAGAAATAGAGAATGCTTGAATTGGTATTCAGACACAATCAGTTACTTCTCTGGAGATGGATAGGATTTTTCATCATTAGTCCTTCAGAGTAGTTGTGGATGATTGTAGAACTGAGAATAATTAAGTCATTTACAGTTGGTCATCCCAGAACATTGCTATTACTTTTTGTACAGTATATTTCACTTGTTCATGGAGAACTTTCCAGGTTTTTTTTTTTCAGACAGAATAATGATATTCCATGAAAAGCACATACCACAATTTATTGAGCCATTCCTCAATTGATAAACATACTCTCAATTTTTAATTTTTTTGTCCTAAGAAGAGAGCTGCTATGAATATTTTTTATACATAGGTTATTTCCCTTTTTCTTTTCTTATTTTTTTCTGAATCTCTTTTGGTGTTCATGTCTAGTAGTGGTGTTATTAGGCCAAAGCATATGCATGAATTTGCAGCCTTTTGGACACAGATCATATTTTTGATCATTTATCAATTGGGGAATGGCTCTTATTTTTTATAAATTTGACTCAGTTTCCTCTATGTTTGAGAAATGAGGCCATATCAGACAAACTTGCTTTGAAAATTTTCTCCTTTCACCCTGTCCCTCCTCAAAAGTGTTTTGCTACCGAGTACTTCTTCCCCCAATGTCCCTTTTCTTTTTATCATCTTTCCCCCTTCCCATATCCCATTTCCCTCATATTTTCCTGCAAAATAAGGTATATTTCTATACCCCTGTTGAGTATGTATGGCTTGAAAGTCAGGCCATAAGTGATCAGAACCCAACTTTAACATAAAGTCTGAAACCAAAAAGTAGGCTAGAAAAATGAGCAAACAAAAAAGAATCTTGCCTTTAAATACTACAGTGACAGATAGTTCAAGATATAAGTTCAAAAGAAGACCTCTAATAAAAGCCTTTGCATAAAAGGCAGACTGGACATAAGTTCAAAAAAAATTACTAGAATATCTTTAAAAAGAGGGGGGCAGGTGAAGGATTTCCAAAATCAAATAAAAGCAGAACAGGAAAAATTGGAGAAAGAATTGAGGGCTATGAAAGAGAGAAAACTGATAAAAAAAAAATTAACACTTGGTAAAAAGAGGCACAAAAGAGCTGAAGAAAATAATTCCTTTAAAATTAGACAAAGGAACTTGGTACAAAAAAAGGCACAAAAATACTGAAGAAAAGAATTCCTTAAAAATCAGAATTTGACAAATGATAAGAGAGTTGATAATGATAAGAGAGATAATGATAAGAGAGATATGTACTGGGAAAAGAGTGAAAGGAGAGGAAGAATGACATTCTAAACAGAACTTATACAATGGATGAGAAAATGGGGATGGGGAGACAACACACCTAACTTATATCTGAATTTTTTCTTAAGACAGAATAATACATATACACACATTTAGGTACAAAAATTCATTTTACTCAACAGGAAAGTTGGGGGCTAAGGGAAGGGGCTAAAACAAATGAAGGAGAGAGAAAAAGAAAGCTAGATGAAAGGTAGAGTGATTAGAAGCAAAAATGACCTCTTTCTGTGCTTATTTTTTTAAAGGCTTTTTAGCATGAATTTGCACAAACATAACTGTCATAGTAAATAATTTTTGTTATATTGTGGGATTCAATTGTTTTGTTATTTTAAATTTGTATATTAATATTCATTAGAACTATTGGTCTGTATTTCCTTTTCCCCCCTTTATCACTTTATGACTTAGGTATTATATTTAAACCACATTTATCACATAACTTTGAAGAAAGTAGTTTCAGTCAAATTATAAAGTTGAAAACCATATTGCAAATGTGGTTGAGAAGAATAAGTGATTGAGATGAGAAGAAATGAAAAAAGAAAGTATAGCAACCTTTTTTTTTTTTTAGAAGTTTTGATGAAGAAAGAAGAAACAGAAGATGATCAATTGAAAGACAAATTTCATGAAACTTTTTTTTAAGATTTGGTGAGTTATACATAAATTTAAAAGAAAAAGTGAAGAACCAGGGAAAAGTTAGAGATTAGAAGCCTAGTTAATTAGGATAACTGAAGGGGTAGTCTCACAATGAATCTGAGAAGGAAGAGGATCATCATAAATACATGTAGAGAGACTAACTTTGTCAAGATCAAGAAGAATTTCCCTTGTGAAAAACTAGAGGGAAGATTTGAGAGAGTAGATGATTTTTTTTTCAATGAAGAGAAAAAAGCACAAGAAGCTCACATCAAAATTCCTAAAGTTTCCAAATTAAACAATTTAAATAATTTAAAAGTAAAGAAATTGATAGTGATTATTTATTTTAGTCACTTCCCTAATCTCACCCTACATTTATTATATACATATTTACCTATGTGACAAACATTTCAGTGGATCTTATCCATGCACCTAGGATCCTGATGTGGTTTTGCAACTTTTTCAGATAAATTGCTATGGTTACTGAAGCATGAGATGTGATATTTTTTCTGTTTCATCATGGAATGGAGCCCAAGATGATGTCATAACATGGGCATTGTAATAGCTTTGCATTGGGTAAATTTTTTTAGTTTCTCATTGCCACAATAGTGTATGTGTGGCTAGCTAAAATGTGTTCTCATGACAGAAATATATACTTTTGGTCAATATATTAAGCTGGAGAGCTACAGACTATAGTTTCTTGTAAAACTAATTTTTGGGTTAGAACCCTAAGCATTACAGAGGTATCTTTTTTTGTGCTAACTTCTTTTTTTTAAATAGCTTTTTATTTACAAGTTATATGCATGGGTAATTTTACAGCATTGACAATTGCCAAATCTGTTGTTCCACTTTTTCCCCTCGTTCCCCCCATTTTCTCCCCCTGATGGCAGGTTGACCAATACATGTTAAATATGTTAAAGTATAAATTAAATACAATATAAGTATACATGTCTTAACAGTTATTTTGCTGTACAGAAAGAATCAGACTTTGAAATAGCATACTATTAGCCTGTGAAGGAAATAAAAAATGCAGATGGACAAAAATAGAGGGATTGGGAATTCTATGTAATGGTTCATAGTCATCTCCCAGAAGTCTTTCACTGGGTGTAGCTGGTTCAGTTCATTACTGCTCTATTGGAACTGATTTGATTCATCTCATTATTGAAGAGGGCCACATCCATCAGAATTGGTCATACAGTATTGTTGTTGAAGTATATACTGATCTGGTCCTGCTCATTTCACTCAGCATCAGTTCATGTAAGTCTTTCCAGGCCTTTCTGAAATCCTCCTGCTGGTCATTTCTTGCTGAACAATAATATTCCATAATATTCATATACCACAACTTATTCAGCCATTTTCCAACTGATGGGCATCCACTCAGTTTCCAGTTTCTGGCCACTACAAAGAGACCTGCCACAAACATTTGGTCCCTTTCCCTTCTTTAAGTTTTCTTTTGGATATAAGCCCAGTAGAAACACTGCTGGATTTAAAGGGTATGCACAGTTTGATAACTTTTTGAGCATAGTTCCAAATTGCTCTCTAGAATGGCTGGATGGATTCACAATTCCACCAACAATATATTAGTGTCCCTGTTTTCCCACATCCTTTCCAGCATTCCGCATTATCTTTCCCTGTCAATCTAGCCAATCTGACAGGTATGTAGTGGTATCTCAGACTTGTCTTAATTTGCATTTCACAGAGGTATCTTTACATACAAATTAGATGAAAAACAATTCCAGTATTTTAATGCTTCTTTAATTAGTTGAGCAAGTTGTCTTTGCTGTGGTAGCTCTGATTGTATATTTTGCGGAACTTTTGGACAGTTAGAGTTTAACACAATAGAGAAAAGAATTATTAATATCTAAAATCTAAGACAAGGACAGTTCTGGCTTAATAATTTGAAGTATGATAATATTTAACATTAACTTATTTGGTTATATAATCATTTGAATGAAAAACTCAAGGGTTATATCTCATGTGGCTAGTATTCACTCATTTTCTTTGTAAATTGACAGATTTCCTGCTTACTTTGGTCCCCCCAAAACTGGAAGTTGAGAAAAATTTCTCACATGTATATGCTCTCACTAGTATATGCAGCAAGCCGATGGTAGATTGGCCTAGAAGTAAGCCAGCAGGTTCTGAGTCTTCTATTCAAGTTAAAGCCATCATAGATTGCTTAAATCTTTGAAAAAATTCTCTTTCTTCACCTATTTCTATGCATTGTGTTGTCTCTTAGGGTTTATAAAAGATTAAAGCAATTTTTATAGGATTAAAGAACTATACTTAGAAAGGCTTTTTAGTCCATCTAGTCCAGTCCTTTCATTTTACAGATGTGGAAACTGAGACCCAGGGATGTTAAATGATTTGCACAAGATTACATAGGAAGCCAGCATCAGAGGCAGGATTTGAATCCCAGGGCCTCTGACTCCAGAGTCAGTGAGTGCTCTTTCCACTGAATCAAATGAATTTATATGTAATGACATTCAGTTTTCTCTTAAAGTTCTCCAATGACAGTGAATCCATTGTCACTCACACAGGATCCTTCTACTTCTTTATAACTCTTAATTATTGGGAGGTTTTTCTTTTATAGCATGTTGCTGAAAACATTGTCTCTGAGAGGACCAAAGATTCTGGTGTTCTAATTATTTGATCTTTGGGAATCGATAAACAAAAAAGAACAAACAATTTATTTTTCTTTTCTTATTTGACTTGGGGAAGGCTGAAAATCTTTTGAAAAGTAAGGATGAAGCAATACATTTGAAAGAAGGGTGAATATATCTGCTTTATAAGGGGACAGATGGAAGAAATGGGCAGAATTCATGTGCAGAGCTTCTGTGGGCAGCCACTGCCCCATCCTTGTAGTTACCACATTTGGGGATTGAGGAGAGGAACCTCTTAAATCCCATAGAAGTCTCCTAGGGCTGATACAGGAGGAATTGTACCTGTATTTTCTGAGAAATTTGAAAGTTGTGCTTCCTGTTTTCCCTTCCTGTTTCTTTTCTTTCTCTATTAAGAGAGAATATGTATCCACCCCCAAATTTCTATTTCTTTAAAGTTTTTCTCTTTGTAAGGATTTTTTTTTTATTACTGTTGACATAGTTTCTAAAAGTTGATATTAAGATAAAACAGTGGTTAAACCAAAAGCATTTTTGGTCAATCTATTTCCTTTTATGAAAGTCACTTAAGAGGGAGATTATCATTGATTGCACAGAAAGAAGAAAAAAAAAATGTTTCATTAGGGTGTTTAACTGGGACTTGAATGATTTTATTTTTATTTAAAGCATTTTATTAAATTCTCTAAAAGCAGAGAGAAAAATGAATTAGGACCTTTATTACATTTTCCTGGGCAAGGAATCTTGACAAATGTAGTTAGAATGATTCCATTTAGTACCTTTTCAAATGCCTCTAATTTACTATTGCTCCTTGTCAGGATTATCAACTATCATCCCATTTCATGAATTTGTAATTTTTAAAAATCATCTACTCTCAGAGGTGTAAGAAATCTCATAGGCCATATAGATCATTCCAGACGTAGGCAAGAATCTTCTTTTTCACATAGTCTACTAGTGTTCATCCAATCTGAAGTTAGAAACCTCTTTTAAGAAGGCTGCCCCTACTTCCTGATGGAAGTCAATTCCACTTTTGGATTTCTCCAGTGTAATGAGAAATTTCTTATTTTATATCAAATACCATAGAGTTTAAATTCATCCTTTCTGATTCCAAATTCATTGTGTTGCCTACTACATAATACTTCTGAATTCCTCTCTAATACATTAACAATATAATATTGCCACAAGCCTTCCTATAGTAGTTTTAGTACACTGTCTACTTTTGAGGCATCCCTTGGAAATATTTTGAGCACAGGTCTGACGTTATAATAAATGACTCTCTCTTAATTAAAAAACCTCTCTATGTAAGGCCAAAGGATTTCATTGCTAAAAGATTAGCCTCAGGGTGATTAAGTTTTCAAATAAAGTAATTAATTAATGAAGATCATTTACCAAGTCAAGCTTTCCCAATCTTTTTCAATTTATATGTATATATCTGGCTTTCTGTTAATCTTCCTATCTTCTATTCAATTTTAAAGGACATAAATTGTAATTTTCTATGCATATGCACATAAGAAATTAAATAATTTCAATACAATAATAAAGTTATTTACCAAATACTCCCCATCTTCTTATATGCTCAGGGATAATGTACTTTAGATTGAGAACCTTTCTACTATGCTATAAAAGATAAAATGACAGATTCTCAAAGAGATAGACACAAGACTTAGAGCACTATGTTCACTTCTGGGTGCCCATGACTGTGAAGTGAGAAAAAAAGATTGGGCTTGTTTTGCTTGACTTTAGATGTTAGAACCAGAAAGAATATATATCTATATCTATATAGATTCCTAATAATTAAGTTATCCAGAAGTCTCAGCTGTTTCAGGAAGCAATAGCTTCCCTTTTTTTTTTATTGGTAGTCTTTAGGGAAAGGCTGAAAGACCACTTGTCAGGAATGTTACAGGGATGATTTCCATGAAGGTATCAGTTAGTTTGCATAACCTAAGGTGGTTCCTGTTTTTGGAAATCTGTAATTATATATTTGCATCATTCCTTCTAATTCCTCCTTTTATCACTGATAATTGTTATATTAATGTATTCTGATGCAGTAGTTCCCAAATCTAGGTGACTGATTTTTAAACTTTTCTCATTCTTTTATTAGACAACTGGCATTGAGGAACTTGCGCTGCCCTGGTTGATGTCAAGAAAGAACTGTACTAAACCAACAGTCACACTTCTTGATCTTTGTTATGGGAAAATGGACAATTTAAATTTACAATATGTGGTGAGTTTCAATCTATTATGTATACTTTTCCTCAATCTCACATTTTATGACTAGAAGGTAAAGGAATTTATTATTATATAGTCAATCAGAAGTTGTGAGATCTCTCCCAGTAACAATATTTAGTGCTTTTAAAATTTAACAACTTTTACCATTTATATTGTGATAATAATAAAGGCAATGTAGCAATGAGGGTAGGAAACTAATCTTTGAGCTGGGAAGATAGGATTCATTAGACCTTGGCATATACTAGTTGAGTGACCCTGGAGAAGTCAATTTCTCAGTGCCTGAGGGAAATCTCTAAGACTATATATACATCATACATGAGTTGCTGATCTGGCTTTGATGGAGGGAATTTAAATGTCTGAATATAAACCCAAATTAAATCACAGATATAGCTCCTTCCTCACCCTTAAATAGCAGTCCTTAAAATAGTTGGTGATTTTTCTTTATGTGGTGTTTCTCCTATTAATAAAGATTAAAACCTTTCAATGTCCATTCAGTCCTTAGAAACCTTTTCTTACTTTTTACTCTAAATCTCCTATAGAGCTCCTATTCAACATATTGAAAAGCTTCCTCTGGTTATTTTTGGATCTTGAGGATATTATTCTAATAATAACCTTAAATTTGAACTGTGTTTTATAGTTTTCAAAGCATTTTCACACACATTAAGTAATTTGTTCCTCAGAGCAACCCTATGAGGTAGACAGGGCAGCTCTTATTTAACAAATGGGATAACTAAATTTCAGAGAGGTGACTTGAGTTTTCCAAGGTCACAAAGCTCCTGTACCATGTAAAGCAAAGTCTATATTAATTTCAGCTATGACAGGTTGCCACCCTACCTTGTATGTTGTTAATATTCTAAAATGTTTCATTCTTTTTTTTCTTCTATTATAATTGTAGTTTGAGTAGTATACTGTATTGGTTTTCAAAAATCTTAACATTTTTTTCCTGAATGTATCTTTTTCCAAATATTAAAAGCTTTTCACTTGTTCCACTGACTCCATATCAGTATCATTTCTCTCTTTGTCCTCCTTTATGCTGATGGATACTAATAGATTTTTGCACTAACTGATTATTTGGCTTTTGCTGATATTATTGTCCATATTTTAAATATTTTCAAGTTATATAAATTGCCTGTTAAATATAAGATATGAAAAGGAATTATGACTTCTACACTTTGTATAGCATCTGATATATTGCTTATGTTCATAAAACAAATTATATGTCTAAGAAATAATGGCAAATATCATGTATTAAAAAAAGGCCTCCTGTTACCTTTTGTCCTATGGCCATCTATTATGAATAGGATCATAGGACACTGAAGTAACATTGTTGTTTATTTTATCATTGGTGTATTTTCATCCTCTTGTTTACCTCTACATATTTTTCTTTATTTTTTTAACAGATAGTTTTATTTAATTAAAAATTATTTGTCTTTATTTGGACTCCCTGTATCCTTACTTATTAGACTACATTTTTATTTAATTAAAATTTATTTATCTTTATTTGTCCTCCCTATATCCCTGATTATTATTTATATCTATTTAAAGAAAAATATTTATTTTAATGGTTTCTTGCCCTCTTTCCTTCCCCTCTCCCACTCATTGAGAAGGGAAGCAATATGATACCCATTATACATGTGAAGTCATGTAAAACATATTTCCACATTAGCTATGTTGCCAAAAAAAGCAAGAAAAATTTAAAAAGTGAAAAAGCTTTAATCTACACTAACAGTTCATCAGTTTTCTCTCTGGAGGTGTATAGCATTTTTAATCTGAATCCTTTGGAATTGTGGCCTCATATGCTTTTCCTAAACAAATCTCTTTACTCCTTTGAAATTATGAATTTTCTGCCAGCAGAGGCTTCTCCAAACATTTTCTATTTACCTGGGCTGGCAAAGGGTTATATTCCTATAACATAGAACTGATCACATCACTCTGCTGCTCAAGAAGCTACAGGGACATCCTGTTCCTTCTGGAATAAAATACAGCCTTTTCTGGTGTTTAAAATCTTTAACCATCTGGCTTCAGCCCATCTTTCCACACTGATTCCTCATTACTTCTCAATCTTAACTGTACATTTCAGCCAAACTAGCTTACTTGGTCTTGCCTATTAATTTCCCTTTCTGTGCCTTTGCACAAACTGTATCTCATAACTGTAATGTTCTGTCTCCTCATCTTTCTTCTCCTATATGAGACTTTTCCTGGTGTCCCAGTTTTTTAGTGTTTTCCTCTACCTCTTTTAAGTAACCCTGGCAATAGCTATTTTATTTTTGTCTTTGTATAAATACATATTGATTTGAATTGAATTAAAGGAGTGGCGTTTAAGAACTAGCTGGATTGGAGAAAATGATTAAGTTGTTTTTTTCCCCCCAACTCTCATAGTTTTTAATTATTTTCTTGTTCCTTTCAGCTTTGAGCTGGATTATCATCAATTGTACACAACTTTTATATGATTCTAACTTCTATCATCTTCCCTTGGATTTTTGAGTTCTGTGTTTTCAACTGATAGAAAATGAAGATGAAACATTTTCACTTCCTTTATCCTACTTACTAAAAATAGTATGCCTATCTTCTTATGTGTTTTAAGAGAACACAATTACTTCAATACAAATATGGATCACTGAGTGATGAAATAAATGTTGGAAAAATAGTTTGTATGTGACAATTAAAAGTGATAAAGGATATATGCCAATAGAATCATGAATACTTTCTTTAAAAAGAGAGTTGGAAGCTCTAAATAAGATGATCACAAAATAACATGACAAAAAATGAAACTGATTTTTTTAACAAATGGGAAATGACTGCTTAGCAATATAAAAGCCATTTTGGAATCAGCTGACCAACATATCATCAACTTTTTAATGTAAAAATGAAAATGTTTCCAATTTTTAAAAGAATAGAAATGGTAACATGTGAAAGTAGATGTTTCCCTATTGGAGAATAGCTGGACAAGTTGGCTTATGCATAATAATCATAGGCATGAGTATAGTTGTAAAGGACAGTTGACCAGCTGCTGCTCTAATTTATGGCCTCTTCTCTGCTGGATATGTGCAGAGTTGAATCCATTCAAGGCTCTCTGAAGGATAGTTTAGAGTTTGTTATTTTTCCTCTTATTCAGTTCTCCTTACTTCCTTTCTCTCTGGGTATTTAGTTAGCCAATCCAAGTTTCAGAATTAGCTTACTTGTTAGCTTACACGGCCCAATGAATAGTGTCAAGCCTGGAGTCAGGAAGACCTTACTTCAAATGAATACTTAGACATTTACCAGTTGTGTGAGCTTGCACAAGTCACTTAACACTATATGCCTCAGTTTACTCATCTGTAAAATGATCTGGAGAAGGAAATGGCAAACTACTCCAGTATCTGCCAAGAAAACCTCAAATGGTGTCACCAAGAGTCAGACACAAGTGAAATGACTGAATAACAGCGGCAGCAACAGCAACAACAATATAATGGCCTCTCATATCCATGTGATCCCCTTCTCTGCTATTGTAAAATAAAATAAACTCTGTAAAGAGTTTAAATCAGACAAGAAAAAGTAGTATAATAAAAAGTTAGAAAAATTGCTAACATTTAGACAGAAATTTGGCCCTCTTCCTTAATGTAAAATTTTGTCTATTTTATATTTATTCTGTCCTCTGTGTTTTTGACAAAAACAAATCATCTAAGAAATGTTGTGATTAGAGTATATCATATATGATGCTACTGTACTGGCACAGGGAGGGGGATTTAGGGGGAAAAAAGCATGATTTTGAGGAACTTCCTTCTCTCTACTTAAAGAGATGGGCATAGTTAGGAAAGTAGGTCTGAATCTTCTTTTCTGAAATGTAAGGGAGGGTAACAGTGTCAGTAATCTTTTTTTGACTTTCTTCTTTTAGTTTTTCTTTATTTTGTTATTATTCCCTTGGCCACCAATTTATTTCTACTCCATTCATAAACTTCTGTCTCTTTCACTCTAATGGCTTTTTAACTCTTAAAATCTTCATTCATTTCTTTCAGTCTCTGCATGGAAGATTGTATCCCTTTAAGAACTATTTGACTAAAGTTCATTTTTAGGCTCAAGGATTATGATAGTTCCAAATCCCTTGCAGATCAATAGAAGGAATGCTTGGCTCTTTCATTTGCAATTGTTGGATGCTAGTCAGTTCTCAAACCCTATTACATATGAATGAAATAGAATCTAATAGCATTTTAAATGATAAATGTGAAAAATTCAAAGAACTACAGCAAGACTTGTATGAAGTATATAGAGTGAAATAAAAAAAGAAAATAGGTGCAATGATTATAATTACAATACAATACAATAATTGTAATGCAATTATTATAGTTAAACTAATTTAAATGAAAAGAACTGATTGGTATATAATTATAATAAATAATCTTGATCCATGGAAAAAAGCAAATCCTTCCTCTCCTTGTAGAGATGAAGAACTTCATATTCAAAATTTGTATCAATCTGATGTGGTTCTATGTCAGTTGCTTTTGTTTAACAGCTTTTTCTTGTTACAAGGGGAGATTTATTTGGGGAATGGGTGAAATGATATTTGAAATGACTGTAATATAAAAACAAGGTAGCTATAAAATAGTTTTTGAAGTTAAAGGAAGTAATAGATATTACTAAACATCTGCACTCCTCACATATTTCAAATGAACACTGGATTGCGAGTCAGATGGTCCAAGTTTATATCCCAGACTGGTCATCTGGGCAGAGTCACTTAGTTCTGACCTTGCTGAAGATAACTTAATTTCTCTGGGTCTCTGCTTCTTTCATATGTAAAAAGAGATAATCTTTAAGCCCCTTTCATATCCTATATCTAAGATCTATGATCCTTTCATCCTAAATAGTTGATGCCACAACATGGGAAATGAATAAAAGAACAGATTAAACCAACTATCTCCATTACTTAAAAAAAAAGTTTTATCATTATAAATCAGTTGTCATCATAAGCAGCCATGAAAGACCTTACCCCACAAATACTTGACTTTGCCAAGTGGGAATTTGTGACAAAGACAAATCTGGTTTAAAATATAGAATTTTTGTAAAATTTTGTGGAGCAGTGAAATGAAAAAGAAATTTACCAAAAGCCAGACCATCCCAAGGATATTTAAAGATTAAATTGGAAAGAAGACAATAAACAGATGATAAACGGAAATGTTCTTTGAAGATTTCTATGACAAGGGCTTCTTTCAAAGATTGACCCTGGTGCCACTTCATTTTTACTTTAACATCCTAGTCCCTAAGATGAACTGCATGGGAAAGGAGAAAAATCATTAAAGAAAATGAGGATGGGAAGACTATCTGGAGTAAATAAAGTATACACAGAGGAGGTCTTTTCTGGTAACATTTTTTTTCAAGGCATTGTACAGTTATTTCTTAAGATAACTGAAAGAGGCAAGGATATTAAACTCTTGGAACAAATTCGTAGAACTTATTTAAAAATGCAATCAAGAAAACTATTGATCTCACAAACCTACTTCTTCCTCTCTATATAATTTTTATATGAAAAAGATTACACATTTTTAAGAACATCTTTTATGAGGGTACGAGAGTGAAATAGGCAAATTTTTGTAAATTATATTCTACAGAAGACCGAATCTTTATTGTTCCTCAATAAAAATATTTGTTGGAGAATATATGGAATTTTCTGTTGGGAAACAAATATATATATTTATCAGAAAACAACATTTAATTTAGTTCAGCAGAAGACTATCTTTAAGATTTTTTCCTCCCAACTTATCTCTCATATATTTGTAATAACCATTTTTAATATATTTTCTTTTAAAATTGGTGATTGTTGTGTTTCTACTGGGCTTGTATTCCAAAGAGATCTTAAAGGAGGGAAAGGGACCCACTTGTGCAAAAATGTTTGTGGCAGTCCTTTTTGTAATGGCAAGAAACTGGAAACTGAATGGATGCCCATCAATTAGAGAATGGCTGAATAAATTATGGTATATGAATGTTATGGAATATTATTATTCTGTAAGGAATGACCAGCAGGATGATTTCAAAGAGGTCTGGAGCCTACATGGACTGATGCTAAGTGAAATGAGTAGAACCAGGAGACCATTATACATGGCAACAATAAGACTATATGATGATCAATTCTGATGGACATGGCTGTCTTCAACAATGAGATGATTTAAACCAATTCCAATTGTTCAGTGATGAAAAGAGCCATTTGCATCCAAAGAGAGGACTGTGGGAGCTCACTGTGGACCACAACATAGCATTCTCATTCTTTCTCATGTTTGCTTGCAATTTGTTTTCTTTCCTAGTTTTTTTTCCTTCTTCATCCGATTTTTCTTGGGCAACAATTTAACTGTATAAATATATAATATATTGTATTTAACTTATATTTTAGCATATTTAACATGTATTGGACTACCTGCCATCTAGGGGAAGGGATGGGGGAAAGAAGAAGACAATTTGGAACAGAAGGCTTTGCAAGGGTCAACGTTGAAAAATTATCCATACATAATTTTTGTAAAAAAAAAAAAAAAAAAAAGCTTTAATAAAAAAATGGAAAAAATTGATGATTGTTTTTGAATCTAGAAAACTATAGAATATTCTATATAAGATTACCAATCACCTAATAGTATTTTGTCTAACCACATAGGAGAAAGTAAGTACACAAAAATGCATTTTATATAGATTGTCATATTGAGTTGGATGGATTTCCCATGAAATTCATCCATTAGAAAGTATAACTTGAGTAGACATTGCAGTCAGTGAAGTCAGCCTGGAATTAAATAGGAGAAAGAGAGTAGACTAGATTACATTGGGGGAAATTATATAGTGATTTTAGTGAACTCAAATCTTTCCCCTAAAACTAAAGCTTATTTTTTTTTTTTACATTGGTATGCTTTCAGTAATGCTACAAATCATAAAAGACTTCAGTTTCTGAAGCCTTCACATCACGGGTCACCCAGAAGACAATGGATTATAGGAACATGGAGAGCACAAATAGACTGCATGAGTCTAAGGATGAATTGCACATTAAAAAGATAGTAAGAAAAATAAAGGCTGTCAGCAGAGATTAGTATGCCCTGAAAAGTTTGTAACAAGGAGCTGAACAGCCTTTGTGCTACATTTGTACCAACATAATGTCAAAGATGAATAGAAGGAAGCTCCCAGGATGTGGGGTAGACATGCTGTGGAACATTTATGGGCAGACCTGGAGAATACTCACACATAGAATGAGAGGCATGAATATTATAGTCTATAATATTTTAACACATTTTATTAAATAGCATACTTAAATACTTTAACATATAATTTTAAAATGTAATATTTAAAAACATAAAAATGTTATTAGTTCATACCAAAATTTGGCCATATCAAAACACAGCATAGGTTGTATTTGGTTTTTGAGTCATCATAATTTGCCAATTTCTGTTCTACTGTATTGAAATAGGTGCCCACATTTGATGACATCACAGATCTATTGAAATGTCCTATAAAGAATTATAGGAACATATGCAAAAATGAGAGGTGGATTTAGAAATTTTAACATTTTTATGATTTTTAGAGGTGAGGGACTAATTATAGCAGTGGAATACTGCAGGTAACATTGCACTTGTTATAATTTTCCTATAAAGGAACAACTTTATTAAGGGGAAGAGAGGCGATATTCATATGATGGAAAAACAAAAGGCAGCAACAAATTTCTTAAAAAGTAAAAGTACTTTTAATTTTAATTTTTTATATTTTAATGAAATTGTGATATCATTGATGGCTCTTTTTAAGATACAGATTGCAATCTATCCGATTTTTTCAGCCCATCCAACTCTTAAAAATAATTTCCTATAAATTTTTCACAAAAGGGTCCCCCAAATATGGGTGGAATGTTCTGACTTTTTGTGAAAATTTATTGGGTATGGGCAAGCAATCAATTGCTTAGATGATCCCCTTTATATTGATTTTTCCCATATATCAAGATATTGTTGTTCAATCATTTTCAGTCTTTTCTGACACTTTGTGAACTCATTTATGATTTTCTTGGCAAGGTTACTAGAATGGCTTACTATTTCCTTCTCCAATTCATTTTACAGCTGAAGAAATTAAGGTAAAAGGATGAAAGGACTTTCCCAGTTTTAGACAGTCAGTAAAGGTCTGAGGCTAGATTTGAAGTCAGATTACCTGACTCCACATCTACTGCTCTATGCTTCTATCTGTCCTCAAAGTATTGTACCTATAAGAAAACATAGAACTTTGTGTTCTGTTTAATTCAGGTATAATTATTTAGCAGTGCAGCCTGACTTAGTGATAGAAAGCTGCCTTCCAAAGCCATGAAGAACTGGGTTCAGGTATTGTCCCTGACACATACTGGATATATGATTCTGGGCAAATAACATAACATCTCAATACTCTAGAAAACTTTCATGAGTTAAGTTGCAGAGAAGATGCTGACCTGCATTTTTAGATGTAGTTTCTTCCTTCAGGAATTCCTTCTGAATCAATGAAATCACAGGTACAGGCCTTATCCATTTTAATGCCTAATCAGACCAAGGCCAAAATGTTTATTCATGCAGAAAGTCTTAACTTTTTATAGTATTCAATTTTTCATATGTATTGTATTTAGCTGAGCAGCTTATCCAATTGTAATTTCTTTATGGTGTTGCAAAAATCGATGGAATTTTTTCATGACTCTTTATCTTCTCTGTCTTTATCACCCACTGAATAATGTTATGATCACCATAACCATTTTCAGCCTGAATCCCTTCTTTACTCCCATATCATAAGGAATACCCCAAATTGTAATTGGCTCATTGTACCTTTTTTCTGCTACTATTCTTTGTTCCTTTTTACCTTAAAAACTTAATAGTTATGATATGGTGGCAGCTGTGGGCAAGGCTAGTGTTTTTCCTTAAAATAAATTCTCTAGTCTTGATTTTTTCAAAGTATTAAGGCTCACCTGATGTGGTTTCCTGCATGTCTGAGACTTAAAAAGCTATGTAGATCTCCAAGTAGGTCCTAAGGCTTTGGATAGCTGACTTAGCAGCATAATCAATAGTAGGATACTCTGTTCAACTGAATCATTTTGGTGTTTTTAATGAATATCTTTATTGAATACCATTTTTTTTTGCTCTGATGAGGTAAATCTTTCATTAACTGCTAAATGTTCCATAAGTACATTTTATTCCATTCTTAGTCCTGTAGTTTAGCATTAATATGAGTTAGACTTTCCAACTACAGTGGTCCATATTTTATGATCTCTTTGCTAATATGGTTTCAAAACTCTTTTCTTTAAAGGGATACAATCATTTATTACACAATTATATGATTTAGATATCAGTGTTAAAATATATTATTTGTATATTCAGACCATCATAAATAAAAGAAGCAAGCTTTATGAACTGTAAATTTGGTGCTAAAATATTTTTGGATATGTTTCTTATTTAGAGAGCCATATAAACTCTGGAACATTCTGAAATATCCATAAATTTTCTTATGTTTAATTTTCATTTTATATTCATAAATGAATCCATAATTCCTGATCTCCATTTATATATAATACTTTATTTTTAAAATATTTTCCATACTTACAAACCTTGCTGGCATGACTTCTCTCTGTCTTTGTCTGTCTCTGTCTGTCATTGTCTTTTTCTC
This sequence comes from Sarcophilus harrisii, assembly GCF_902635505.1. Classification (NCBI taxonomy): domain Eukaryota; kingdom Metazoa; phylum Chordata; class Mammalia; order Dasyuromorphia; family Dasyuridae; genus Sarcophilus; species Sarcophilus harrisii. The sequence goes on from NC_045426.1 coordinate 192,834,157, forward strand.
TCTCATACCCGCATTATAAAACAAAATAGAAAATCAAAATTGGTAATTGCGACTTTGACAGTGATAGTTTTCAGGCAGAAGGAACTGAAGGAAAGGGGAAATAGTTGAGATTGTTGGAAAAATATTCATGAGGGAGATGGGAAGAATATTTGTCAATAGGGAAGAATGGATAGAAGAGTAGTAAGAGAGTTGGTGAGGAATACAAGGAAATTTGGTTAGTGTATGGGAAAAAAATTTAGGGTGGGGGGCAGGTAGCTGAAAAAGCAGATTTTGAGACATCTCAGGTTTTATTGCTTCATAGATTTAGAACTGAAAGAGACCTTCAAAACATCTTTTTCAACTTCTTCATTTTATAGATGAGGAAATTGAAAACCATAGAGGTGATTTTGTTGTCCAAGATCACAGAGGCAGAATTGGCAGTCAGGTTGTAAACACAGACTCTCTGTTTAAAAACGAGCACTCTATCCATTGAATCATGCTGTCTCTTCTTTCTTGAAATATTGTGTTTATCTTTTGCAAATATTTTGTGAGAAGCAACCTGACATTGTGAATAGAGGGTAGACCTCTGATTCAGAGACCTAGATTTAAATCCTCCTTTTGACACATATGAACTGTCACCAGCTCACCTAATCTTCATAGGCTTCAGGATTTATCTAGTATGTGGTACAGTATCCACATCAGGAGTTTCTCAGAATGATCACAGTTTTTTGATTTTTTTTGAATTGCAAAAATTAAAATGTTTCTCTCTTTTGTTTAAAGTAAAGAATGACAGTTCTATTCAACAGTTTTATTCTTTTCCTAAATAATGTGTTTTAATAGCCTATTTTAATTATAAAATATCAGAAATTTCACTTTACATTTACATCATCATGTAAAAACCAAGTATTTCAGGGGCAATCAATCAACAAGTGATTTCTTAAATGTCTGTCACTTTGAGAAGAAGAAAGGATATAGATCCTTTGTACCTTCAACCCCATAGGATTCTTGTTCAATGAGGCCATTCTTTGCCTTATTTCTTATCTAGTCTTAATCCCTATAAGAGGGAATATAACATAAAATAAGCCTTTGCTGCTGACAGTATCAAAGCCTTGGTCAGATCTACAAATGTTAAATTGAGACCCAGGAAAGATCTTAATGTAAAAAGGCCAAGGTCTCCCACTGCATCTAGGGCCATCTTCAGTCATTTTGATGTATATCTGGATGTATATCCAGATGGTTCTAGAGGAGAGAGTAAGGTTGATGACTTTGCACAGTGCTCTCTCACTTAAATCCAATTCATTTATCATGGCATCACCTCCTTGGAATCATGGTCCTCTTCAAAAATGAAGGACAAGCAACAACAATTGTTATTTTTTCCTTTGAGGTAAATACTATATCCTTCATACTTTTTTTTTTTTTAATATTTCATGTGATTCTTGTTCATGTTTTCCTATAAATCCTTAATGGAATATTAGTAATAATAAAAAATTACAGCTTATCTATTTTAAAAATAGCTTTTTAAAATGCTTTTGTGACCATTATATCATATCATGATACTTATCACAACCCAATGGTTAGGCAAAGCACATAGTAATATTTCCATTTTGCATATAAGAAAATTTAGGTTTCAACAGGTTAAAAGACTTACTGTGTCATAAAGTAAATAAATGGCAGTACCAGGACTAAAATAGAGATCTTATAAGTATGTGTATGTGTGAATGGCTTTTTGTATGCATATATATGGATACACATGTCCCTATATATGTATGTGTGCACACATATACACATTGGCACACATGTACACATATAAGTGTTATGGTGTTTGCCCAGTTGCTTCAGTCATGTCTAACTCTTTGTGATCCTATTTGGGATTTTCTTGGCAAATGTTTTCTATTTCCTCTTATGGCTAACTTTACAGATGGGGAAACTGAGACCAACTGGATTAAGTGATTTAAACAGGAAATGTCTGAGCCCAGATTTGAACTTGTATCTTCCTGATTCCAGACCTAGCACTCTTATCCACATATGTGTATATACATGCTTTGTTGCATTTCACTTTCAGAGCCTGTATTTACTGCACTATCATCTGCAAACAAAAAGTCCAAGTACTGGTACAGTGTACCAACATTCCTTCCGCTGCAGTTTTAACTTTTCAAGTTGAAGAATTTGCCATCAGTGCAGTAGCTGCATTTGATGACGTTTGTCCTCATTGAATGGTTGGCTATATGGCTGAAAACATGGAAAAAGAGCATGGGAGCAAGTGCACAGCCTTGTTTCACTCCACTGGTGACTAGGAAAGCTTGAGAGTACTGCTCATTGTCCAAACCCGGGCAAACCTGCCATCATGAAATTGCTGACTTTTCTGGGCAACCAGATTTTGACATAACATAAAATAAGCCTTTGCTGTTGACAGTATTAAAGCCTTGGTCAGATCTACAAATGTTGCACACAGAGATCTGTTCTGCTCCTGTCATTTCTCCTGGAGTTGTTGGGCAGAAAACACCATACCAACTGTTCCTCGGCCCCTTCTGAAACCACATCAGTTCTCAGGTGGAAGACCTTTTTCCAGATGTAGGATCAGCCTATTAAAGACAACTGCAGCAAGAATCTTCCCAGGAATGACCAGGAGAGAGACCCCAGTGTGATTGCCACAGGGCATTCAATTCACCTCAGGAGTTAATTTTGACCTTACAATTAACTCCAAGGAAACACAGGTGTTCTATCAGCAGCCCCACATCATCCATAGGTGGAACCAACCATCAGTTACAGCAAATGAAGTTTTGAATGCTGTGGATGAATTCACTCATCTTGGCTGAATACTATTCAGTGATAGATACATTGATAATGAAGGCTGACACACATATTGCCAGACCTAGTTTGTTTGGGATGCTCTAAAGGAAAGTGTGGGAGAGGAGAGGTATTAGAGTCACTAAACCCAACATCTGCAGAGCCATTATGCCAACTTCATTGTTATATACTTGGGAAACCTGGGCATGTGCCAGTGCCATGCCAGGAAACTGAATTGCTTCCATTTGAATTGTTTTAGGAAGATTGCGAAGATCACTGGCAGGATCAGGTACAGGACACTGGACATTGGACAGGTTCTTTCTCAAATTAAACTGCCAAGCATTCAGACTACTGCAGAAAATGTAACTTCCTTGGGCTGGCCACATTGTTTGAATGACAAATGCATGCTTGCCAAAAAGACTGTGTTATGGAGAACTCACATAGGGTAGATGCTCACAGTATGATCAGAAAAAGTGACAGACACAAGGATACTCTCAAGGTCTCTCTTAAGGAACTTTGGAATCTATTGTATGAGATGGGAGACCCTGCCTGGCACAGGACCGCCCAGCATGGCGTGCCCTCGTCAGAGAAGGTGCTGTGTTCTATGAATAAAGCAGAATTGAACTAGCTCAGAAGAAACATGAGATATACAAAGTTAGACAATTGACACCAAGTGTTTATAGGGACTTTTTATGTCCAACCTGTGGCAGAGCATTCCAAGCTCATGTTGGTCTGATCAGCCACAATGAAACACACTAACTTGACTCTAACATAATGATGTCATTTTGGTCCTCTTCAAGAACCCCAAACAATAACCAACCAACCAGCCACACCCACAACACACACACACACACACACACACACACACACACAAATGTATGTTTATTTGGACAAAGATAGGAACCAAAAGCAATGATTTCTCCTTTTGTCCCGCTCTCCCCGCCTGTCCCCCCTCCCCCCCAAATAAAAACAACTTCAAAGTTCCTGGTAAACAGTTTCATTGCCCTTTCTACTCAGTTTAGAACCATCAAAGTTTGGATTATATCCATTAAATGAAAGATGGAATTAATGTAGGAGTATGCTGGTAATGTTTAAGAAAGCAACTCTCAAAAATATATGTTCAGCACACTTTTAAATTTAATCTGCCTCAAAATTTTCTCCAACATTTTAGCATGTTCTTAGGTGTAAACAGTGAACAAAATAATAAATCAAGATCCAATTTGTAGCTTTTGCCAATTTCTGAGACATAAATAAACACACTGAAAATTGAACAATCAACCATCCCAAGACAGTTCGAACTGGCTCCAGCATAACTCTGAAAAGCTACCAGGATGGTATATTGTATAAGAAAGAAAATCTTGTTATGTATAGATATAAATTATGTATCTCTTCTTTTTTTTTTTTATAAATTTTGGAAGGTATATGTTCTTGAATATATTTGTTAATATACAATATGGAAGATAATCAAACATTTCTAGTAAACCTCCATTGTAATATTGCCTGGGACAAAGAAAAAACTCAAATACTCCTGTTTAATATTATATATGCATGTACATTCACTCTATCTCTACTCTGTCTGTACAGAAGGGAGTAAAAGTTGAGGCACAAGTGTTACTAAGTCTGTGCTTTAAATAATTCACAATATAGTTTTTGTATCTGCTACTTACAGAATGCTTTTACTAGTAGTTATAGAAAGATCCTGTGGTTATTTCTTGAAGAATCCTATTTACATCCAGCTGATCAGAATACCTTTATTTTGCTTGAATCATATTTTTTATTAGTGGTTCTGAAACAGCTTACTCTTCTGGAAATACTGCATATAACAATGACATCAAAGAAAAAGAAAAGATTACTTCCCAATACTATTGTGTTAGGGGGTGACCTTTAGAATCCAATCTGAAACAAATTGACAAGGACAGCATCTGATTTTTACCGATCTCACTTGGAAGATATTATTGCAAATTTTATCTAAAAGTGATTTTCCTCATGAATTATTCATGGAATCTCTTCATCACGTGCTGCACCTGCTGTGATTTTTCTTTGCTTATTAAAATATATGCAACAAGCTTTGCAATTAAATCTTCAATTTAAAATTTCATTTTGCTTTGCTAATGTTTTATGATGCACTATTGGAAGAGCCATGGCAAATAAATACACATTGATATTCCTGGGATGTTTAAAAACTAACTAGTACTAAAAAAAAATAGGTGTTAATATAGCACAGAGATATATAATAAGATTTGTTAGATATTGAAATGGTGATACATTTTCTCATTGCTTAGGTTAACGAGCCTATACGTTTCATTTGAATTCTCTTAGTATTATTCAGAATTAAGTTTGTATTTTTTTCTGTCAAATACAATATTTTCAAATTTTATTTATTGATGATAATTTACTGCTATAATTACAGTTGACACAGATTTCCTATTAGTTTTTTTTTCTATTCATGACTTGCCTAGATATGAAGAAATCTGGTTGATCAAACTAGTAGCAGAAATATCTTATAGGAAAGATGTTGAAACCTTAAAACCTTCCCCTCCCTCCCACCCAATTAAGTTGATAAGAATGAACTCAGAACATGAAATAGCTTTACTGCAATTTTAAATTTAATTAAAAGTAAATCAAGATCCTCAGAGTACTTTGATTCTGATATACTCTCTTGTGGCCTCCCAACTGCTATACTGAGGACTACAGTAGCTCCATATGGGACTATGATAAAAAAAATAAAAACAGAAGGAAAATGGAGATAGAAATGCCTTATAAAAGAATGTAAGTTCCTTGAAGTCAGGGACTAGCTCATTTTTATCTGTGTATTCTCAATGCATAGCATAATCGTCACATTTAAACATTTAGTAATTGCTAAAGTACACACACACACACACACACACACACACACACACACACAGCATTGCCTTTAACACAATTATTTCCATTGTCTAGTATCTGGCCTGTTGAAATAAATCTTTATTTATAAGAAGTTCAATGTAATTCTGATCAAAAGGGAATTTCTTTGTTTTCTGTCTCTATCAGTTGCTCTCTCCATAGTATTTATCAGCTATCATCTATCAATTGCAATTAAATTAAATTAAATATGAGACGCAATCGTGATCCTTAGGCCATCTCAGTTGTGAGTGCTTATTATTTGTGCAAAGTTAAAAAAATCCCTTCACTTCCTTGGGCCCCAATTTTCCTCATCTGTTAAAAAACAAAGTGGTTGATTCAAATGATAATCTTCTTTCTACCCCTTTACCCCCCCCCCTTTTTTTTTTTTTTTTTTGCAAAGAATGGCAATCTCAGTTGCCTAAATATAGTTAACCTACTCTCAAAAATCAGCCTCCAGAAAAATGTGCACCATACCCTGTTACCATATTGAGCTTTTTTGAACTTTACACATAAAATCACCAAAGATCTAAGAATCAGAAAGGGAAAAGGAGTGGAGGTGAAGGTCTATTCATGATAGTCTCTTTCCTTACTGAATTTCCCTTGTTATCTCTCTCATATGAAAGACTGGGTGGGTAGCTGTGATTTTTCTACATCCTGAACACTTGGAATGTAAATCTTAGCAATGTAGTTAATTTTAACCAAATTCTACTACAACAAAACAAATTAATCTCTTGCATTCATGGTAAATGTTTTTAATTGCATTATAAAAATGTAAATCATCTTAACTATAAATGTATCTCATGAATTGTTTTGAAATATGAAACTGATTCATTGTTTTCTATTCAGAGAAATCTTAAATCCTTAGGTTAATGTTAGAGGCAAGAAATCTTGGTATTTAAATTTTTCTTGTTCAGTCATTTCATATCTGAACATATATGAACATATGAACAATGTAGTAAAATGTATAACCCATGATAATTGTACCATCTACTAGGATATAAGCTATGGATAATATTCATAGGTCAGTTTTCTGTAGTCATTATTATATAACTATAAATATTCTGTCTGTATATCCTCTTTTCATTTGTTCTGGTTGGCTAAGTAATTCAATTCTGTCAATAATTGGCTAAATTGGGGCAGCTAAATGGCACAGTGGATAGAGCACCAGCCTTGAAGACAGGAGGACCTGAGTTCAAATCTGGCCTCAGACTTAATACTTCCTAGTTGTATGACCCTGGGCAAGTCACTTTACCCCAATTGCTTTAACAAAAATAAAAAATAAAAAAATAATTGAGTAAGTTTTTTGTTTAGTTCTTTTTCAATTGTGTCTGACCCTTTGTAAACCTCTTTGGGGTTTTCTTGACAGATACTGGAGTGGTCTGCCATTTCTTTCTCTAGCTCATTTTACAGATAAGTAAATTGAGACAGAGTTAAGTGCCTTGCCCAGGATACATAGTTAAGAAGTGTCTGAAGTCAGAGTTGAACTCAGGAAGATGAGTCTTCTTCATTCCAGGCCTGGCACTCAATCCACTGTGCCACCTAGCTAATTTACTAGAATGGTAAATTAAATCAACATAAATAAAATTTAATTTGGTCAAGACAAATGACATGAAGGAGCAGAGATTATTGACTTTTACCCCTGAGATCCATAGCTTGGGGAGTATAAATATCAATATTTAAAAATAATCTCTGCTTTATTTTTAGCTTTGGGAGAGAAGATAATATGATTCCATTTCTATAACCCAAATTTTTAAGAAGTCCAAGTATTTTGGATGTTATAAGATTTTAATCATTATCCAAATGAACAACATATTCATTTTAAACACTGCCTTGGCACATTTTTGTAAACACATCTGCCCATCATCAGAGACTAAATCTATAAGTTGAATACTTTCTAGTTGCATTTATTACAAGCTGGTTGAAAAAATAGGATCTCAAAGAATTTCTAGGATAAGTACTGGAATGTGTTACACACACACACATATACACACACACACACACACACACACACACACACACACAAAGCCCATCTAGCTTTATTTCCTTATTCTTTTCTGGCATTCCATGTCACTCAACCTCTTGAAAAATTGGTACAAATTTCAGCTTGTTCTAGTTTTCCCCCAATGAATCTCACTGACATTCTTCACTCCTTTATTTAGCACAACCTCCCTTCCTCCCTCTCTCTCTCCCTCTCTTATACTCACACACACATCAACTTTCTCTTCTCATCTATCTAAACATCAAGCAGTTCTATTATAATGAAGCAAAAACATCCTGTCTTCCCTAGACAGATGTCAAGCTATATTCTGACACATATTGAAGGATTTCAAAGTCATAAGCTTTTGATGGAGAATGTCTGTCCTTGTCCTTTCTTAAGATTTAACCATGGGCTACAATTCTGAATGTCTTAGAATTGCCTTGATGGGACATATAACAACAGATGGTCCCTCAGGCAGACTAATCCTATGTTATTTAATACTAAAAACAAAGCTGTCATTTCAGGGAAAACACATTTGTGGAATGACACATAACTGAGGAATTGATGCATAAACATGAAAGAAATGATTTTGAAATATTTGGTTTGAAATTTATTTATGTTTTTTAGTCTAAACATTTGTTGTAAATGATTTAGAATCTTAAAGTAATATTAAGAAGCCCCTCTATCCCAAAGTGCTTCATATAGCACTTAAAAAGAGATACTCCAATAATATTTTTTTCTAATTTTGACTACAATAATATAAATTAAGAATAATAAATTTATTTGGATGGATTTTTCCTATTTTACATATTGTCAAAAAGCGATGTCAAAAAGATATAACATCTTTACAATTTTTAACAATAATTTAAAATTTCCATCTGTTTTAGAATAAAATTAGCTATAAAAAGGGTTAAATTCTTATTCTTTTGACTTTAATTGCTCAGTTTTCAGGAACTCTGTTCTCTTCTCAGAGACTATAGTGTTCCAGGAGTTTTCCTTTAAGGTATGTATGAAAATATTTGTAGTTGCTTCTTGCTCTGTCTTTGAAATATACATCCCTTTGTAAAAATGAATCAATATTAGGTGGTTAATTGGAACTGGGAAGCTAGTAACTGCTCCCTAACTCTAAGAGCCCAAGCTGATGTCAATAGAGAAAAATATCCCCAACCCTCAGTTACCACTTGAAGTCCCCTCCAAAAAAAGTTGGTGTGATTCTGGGAAAGAGTTACGAGCATTTATGCTAGATTTCTTTAACACATTTTATATCCTGATTCTAAATATTTTCACTGGCTATCCCATATGCTTGAAATACTCTCTTTCCTGGCATCTGCCCTTTGACTGGCCTCCTGGCTAGAATCTCACCTTCTTTCAGGAAGTCTTTTCTGTTCCTCCTCAATTTTAGTGGTTTTCCTCTGTTGATGATTTTCAATTTGTCCTGTATATAATGTATGTGTACATAGTTATTTTCATGCTCTCTCCTCAATTAGAGTGGGATTCCTTGAAAACACTCTTACTTTTCTTTGTAATCTTAGCACTTCGTACAGGACATAAAATACAGTAGACACTTGCTATGTGTTCATTTAATGACTGACAGAGGACAGCACTGTACTGGATGTTCTACCATAAAACTAGTTTGTGATTCTGAGCAAATAAAATTTCCAAATTAATTTGTCTATAATGCTAGGAATCAATCTAGATGTCAAAAGACATTATGTGGAATGTTCTTGCTGGCTAATCTCTGGGCACAAGGGGGCAATTGAAAAACTATTTTCAGTATTCTGTCATCATTCCATGAGAGAAAAAGAAAAATTGAAAGAAAAGAAATAAATAATAGTAAAGATGAAGTGCAAGAGGCATTATAGCATAATGAATATATGATAGATCTTGGAGTCAGGAAAACCTGGTAAACAAATAGTCTAGCTTTGTTAATACAGAGTTATGTGATCTTGGGGGAAATTACTTAATTCTTAGTACCTGGGTCAGAAGTAACAAATTCATGGGCTACAGCTCTGCCCGATGTGATCCACAAAACTATCTAGTATGGCCTGATCCAGGTTGAAATGTAGTTGGGAAATGTTTAGTGAAATAAATAAAAATACAGTATAACATAGATATAATGCTAACTTTTGGTTTTCTAAGTCAACATGTGACCATAGGGATCTGTTTTTGACTTTGACCTCAACAATTGCATTTTACAATTCTTTAAGAATTGAGTTGGTGATCTCAGTAGAGGCATTTCATACAAATGAAATAACAAGTCTCAAAACAAAATAAGATGAAATTTTTAAAAAGGTTACCTAGTAAATAAGTAAAAACCATAATAAGAATAAGGGTAATGACAATAATAGCTACTATTAACCAAAATTGACATTTTTATAAAACTTTAAGGTTTACAAAGTGCTTTAAAAATTGTATCATTTTATTCTCATAACAATTCTGGGAGGTAAGTGCTGTTATTATATCTATTTTACAGATAAAGAAATTCAGGAACAGAGAAGTTAAATGACTTGTTTGGGGTCACAGAGGTGGTAAATTTCTGAGATGGGTTTTAAACTCATATCTTCCTGATTCTTGTCCACTACTCTATCCACTGCACCATTCTAATTTGGAAATCGTCTTTAACCAATTCCCAGTTGTTACTCTAGGTGCTTGGCCTGTTTCTTTTTGCTTTCATATCACAAGGTATATCCTTTCTTATAAAGATACTATTCTTTTCAAAGACACTGATTTCTCAATATTTACCCTTCTTGACCACCTTGCAGTCTTTGACATTGTTGATCTCTTTCTTTTCTTCTTCTTCCTCCTCTTCCTCCTCCTCCTCCTCCTCCTCTCTTCTTTTCCTCTTCCTTCTCCTCTTTCTCTTTTTCCTCCTCCTCTTTCTCTTCTTTGCAATCAGGTTTAAGACAGGGTCACACAATTAACCTCTTAATGCTTCCTTCTCTCTAAGGAATCTCTTTAATGATTCCTTCTCTATAGGAAGGAATCTCTTCCTTCATGTAGAAGTTCATGACAATACTTTCCCTAGTTTCTCCTATTAACTACATGACCACCCCTCAGTTTCTTTTGTTGAATCTTCATTCAGGTCATATTAACTTTCCATAGATATCTAGAGGGTCTGTCCTGGATCCTCTTCTCTTGTTTCCCTATGTTATTTCATTTGGTGAGGTCATTAGCTCCCATGTATTCAATTCAAATACAGATGACTTCCAGTCTTGCATCTTCTTTTACCTGGTGGACAGCTCAAACTAGGTATCCCATCAACATTTTAAACTGAAAATGTTTAAAACATATTTAATTATCTTTCCTTCAAAACCCTCTTTCTTACTAATTTTTCTATTATTGTTGAGTATACCATCATCTTCTTAGTAACCTAGATTTTCAAACTACGTCATCCTTAACTCATCTGTCTGTTTCCCATTTTAAGCTATTTTCACTTGTCAAATACTGTCATTTCTACCTTTGCAATTTTTTAAAAAATATGTCCTCTTCTCTCCTTTGACTTTACTACTACTCTAGTGCAGAGGCTCATTGCCTTAGGCCTGGACTACTGAAATAATCTTCTGGTTGTTCTACCTGCCTCAAGCTTCTTTCCACTAAATTTATTCTTATTCATCTATCAAATTGATCTTTCTTTTTTTTTCTTTTTCTTTTTTTTAATTTAATAACCTTTTATTTACAGGTTATATGTATGAGTAACTTTACAGCATTGACAATTGCCAAACCTCTTGTTCCAATTTTCCCCCTCTTTCCCCGCACCCCCTCCCCCAGATGGCAAGATCACCAGTAGATGTTAAATATATTAAAATATAAATTAGATACACAATAAGTATACATGACCAAACCGTTATTTTGCTGTACAAAAAGAATCAGACTCTGAAATATTGTACAATTAACCTGTGAAGGAAATCCAAAATGCAGGCGGGCAAAAATATAGGGATTGGGAATTCAATGTAATGGTTTTTAGTCATCTCCCAGAGTTCTTTTGCTGGGCGTAGCTGGTTCAGTTCATTACTGCTCCATTGGAAATGATTTGGTTGATCTCATTGCTGAGGATGGCCAAGTCCATCAGAATTGGTCACAAATTGATCTTTCTAAGTACAAATCTGACCATGTCACCTTTTCCCACCCTCAGTCAACAAATTGCAGTGGCTTCCTGCAAAATCAGATATAAAATCCTCTGCTTGCCTTTAAAAGGATTTAGTATTCTGGTTTCTTCCTATCTTTCTAGTTTTCTTATATTTTACTTATCCTCATATTCTCTGGAGTCTAGTACAGTGATCTATTTCCTGTTCCTTGAACATAACACTCTATCTCTTGTTGCCAAACATTTTCATTGACTATTCCCTGTATTTGATTCCCTTCTCATCTCTATTTCCAGGTTTACGTGGCTTTTCAAAAGTCTCAGCTGAAGCCCCTCTTTCTACCTTACCTACTCCTTAATTTTAGAGTCTTCCCTCTGAGACTATTCACAATTTATCCTGTTGATGTATATATAATACTTTGCATGTTGTTTCTCCCCATTAAATTTCTTGAACTTATTGAGAGCATTTTGCCTTTCTTTGTATCTTTAGGGTTTAGAAGTGTTTCATACATAGTAGGTACTTAATAAACACTATGCATCTGGCAGAACAAGCATGCAAATTCAGAACTTTCTTTAAAATTTGGTTGTCATCAATCAAGGACTTTTGTAAATCTTTTGAAAGTACAATATAGAATGAATTCAGGATCTATTTAGAACTGTAGAGACTTTATTTGTTATTATTCTGTAAGCTGTAGGTTTGTTAAGTGTTAGGTTTATAGTAACTACTAACCTGTTTGTGTTAATCTATAGTAAACAAGAATTTGTCTGTATTCCTTAGTGGTTGTTCTAAGGAACAGCTTGAAAAATATACCCATGTGCCATGAGTGTCCCATTCCATCTTATAGCACAAACATGGAAAGAAATGTTTTGAATCCACTGTGTACAAACTGAAAAATTCTGAAGTGTGGCACAATGAATGCACTATTTATAAATAGTGGCCTACCCATACTGAAATGAACGGTTTATTTTACTTGTGATGGAATTTATAAATGTAGAATACAAATGGTTCAGAAAGAATTTTATGGATATCTTAACATATGCCAAAGCTTACATGGGTCTACAGTTTAGCAGCAAATTTACAGCTTATAAAGGTTATTTCTTTTACTGATTCTGGCTCAGATGTGCACCCAATATGCCAGAACTATGATGTATAAACTCCATATTTGGAAGATATATAAGAATTTTAGACTCTCATTAGTCCTTATGTTCTCTTTTAGTGTTGATCAAGAACAAAAATTGTCATTTTTCCAGGACTGTTTGAAACTTAATGTCTTTGTATGTGTTCTATGTTCTTTATTATTGTTCATTGAAGTTAGGTTGACTTGGTTTGGATATTGAAGTTATATAGAGGTGTAGCTAAAGATCCTTGACAATTCTAAAAGATTTTTCTGTTTTATTCAAAATGAGTAAATTTTTATCCCCAAGTTATTGGATCTTAATATGTTGAACAATATTACATTTTGAATTCATATTGAAAATAAGAATAAGTAGATCAAATCCATCTTCTTACTTGGGCAAGTATTTATAAAAGAAATGACAATATTTTTGCATCCTCTCTTGAGTTTTGGCAAGATATGGTAGAGTTCACATTACATTTACTAAATGTAGCAAAAAAATCCATTTAAATATGTACTTCTTGAGCACCAACAAGAATAATTACTGTTATATTATTAGGATTATGGTTTTGGTTACAGAAAGAATGAAACCTTTTTCCAGTCTTTAGAAAGTTTTCTCAGATAAATCACAGGAAATTTTACTATTTTCTTTATGAAAAAGTAACAAATAATGACATAAACTGAATTATTATATTACATGGCATGTCTTTGTAATAGTCCTTCCTTCAACATTTCCATAAATGAATCACTTCAGATGTTCATTATAAAAACTGTTCAGTTCACCCTGAAATCTAATAACTGTTTCTCTTAGGTAATATTATTTTTCTTCTCTTTAACTTTTTCTGTGAATAGTAGTCTTAAGTTTATGTAAGTGCATATGGATAGTGCATATATATATATATATGTATAAAACCTTATTAGTTTTTCTGAATTGAAATTGGAAATTTTTCTGCATTTGAATTTGAAATGTAAAAGATTTAAATTCCAAGATTAGGAGGAAAAGTTCTATTTTTCAAGAAACTTCAACAAGGAAATTAAATGGAAAGAAAAAGTCTGGAAAAATAACAAGTTACTTAAGATTACTTCTTCACAAAGAGTTTTATTAAGCATATTGAGCTTATCTATCTGAATACTTTAACTCTTATTGTAATTCTACTGCATTTTTTGTACACAAAAAAAAATGGATGGGTTGTGGATGAATGGAAGCTCTAGAAAAATCTATTACTCCATTGCATATGCAATATCTTTGATACTGATTTTCCTTCTAGTTATACCAGATCTCTTGTTCTAGTGTTCTCCTAAGTTTGTGACAGGACAGCCACCTAAAGTACTGTGTGGCCTTTTCTTGAGTTCTCTTGGAATTTTGAGGATATCAGTGGAACATGTGAATTAGTCATCATTTCTCTCCCTCTCATCATCAGCTCATCTTCTCTTTCTATCATATGTTACCTTCATGATATTATTTAACTCTTATCACCTATTAATTCTTTGTTTGTAATGTACCCATTCATATTTATCTTCCTTCTCTCTATTGTACTTTGGATGATTCTCAAATTCAAGTCTTTAAAGACAATAGTTCCAGGACTCTATGATATGGGTACTAAAAAAGGTCCCTCCCCAAACTTGGTCCCTCTTCTCCTTCTACAATAGCATGTTTGGTGATCTCCAGCTTCCATGAGCTTAATCATGATCTTTCTGCAGATGAGTCTCATTTCTATATATCCTGCCCTAGTCTCACTCCTGAGCTCCAATTCAACACCAGAACCTATACTAAGTCCTAGGCATACAAAAAGAAGTAAAAGATTATGACTAATTGGAGAGACAAATACATAAGCATGAACAGGATATATATAGAAGAAATAGGAAATAATTAACAGAGGCAAGGCACTAGAAGTAAGTGGATTTAAGAAAGCTTCCTCTAGAAGAAGGGATTTAAATTGGTATCTAAAGGAACTCAGGGAATCCAGCAAGCAGAGATGAAGAGGGAGAATATTCTAGGTATGGAGGACAACCAGAAAAAAATACCTGGAGCTGAGAGATGTAATGTTTTGTTTGTGGAGCACCCAGGAGGGCTGGTCATTGGATCAACTAGTAAAAGGCATAAGATGAGTGAAAAAAAGGGAATGCCCAACATACTATTTTGTATTTGTTCCCAGAGGCAAAAGGGAGCCACTGGGATTTATTGAGATTGGGTGTGATAGGGTTGAATCTTAGCTTTAAGGAAATCCTTTAGGTGGCTCATTGAAAGATGGATTGGAAAGATGGGGAGACAGTTGAGGCAGGTAGAATAACCAGTATGCTATTGTAATAGTTCAGGAATGAGTTAACTGAGGCATGCTCCAGAGTGTGGCAGTATCAGAATAAAGGGGTGCGAAGATGAAATCAGTAGGCAATCACAATAGATTGGACATGGGGAGTTGATAATGAGGAGTCCAAGGATGACATCTTGGTTGTGAGCTTGAGGGACTGGAAGAATGATGTCACCCTCTATATTAGTAGAGAGAATAGGAAGTGGGAGAATATTTGGGGGGCAGAATTATAAGGCAATTATTGAATCAGGTCAGGAGGTAGTTCTAGAATTTGAGTTCTGTTAATTGAGAAGAAACTGTAAAGAGTAAACTTGGTTGTTGAAAGGGTTCTTCACTTCTAGGGAAACTAGATTTCTTTCTTCCCTCACTTTCATTGTCTTCGGAATAGTGATACTTGCTTTTTTAGGAGTCACCTCACCTTGCTTATCTAGCATTGAGTAGGTATACAGAATAGCAATGAAATCTCAGCAGAGATGTTGAGTTTGGGGGACAGGGAGCAGAGTGAAGATACCATAAAAAGTGAAAGGTTATTTGGGTCCTTCATTATTTGCCAAGTACCACTTTGACCAATGTCTTCCCATATACTTTTCCCATTGCCATTGTGTTTATTTATCCAATTGTATGCCCATGTTTAGGAGAAATATTTTGGAGCTACTGTTCTTATGATTCCATTTCATTAATGCTTTTGGTTTTAATTAATTGTGGGGTGGAGTAGCTATCCTGGGGATATCTAATCTGCAAATTCAAATTGGGGGATACAGATGTAGAGCAGACATACCAGTTTATCATTGTAGCATATATATATATATATATATATATATATATATATATATATATTTCACTTTTTGTATGTATCATGGTTATGATTTTATTTTTGCACATTTAAATTTTCTTCATGAATTTTGCTTTAAAATGAACTCTAAATCTTTATAATAATCTCTTATGAGTAAAGCATGCTGTCCAACTAACTCTGTGTCCAGCTGGCTAAGGTTTACACAGGAAATGAACACAAGGAAGTTCTGTGGTAGGTATAAGATAAACATGATCCTGTTTATGTTTTGCTGATGTTCTGGTTGTTTAGAAATTAGAAAATTTTTTCTTTCTTCCTTCTTCTTTTCTTTTTTCTCTTCTCTGTCCCTCCCACCCACTTTTATTTTTGCTCTGGGCTGTTCTTTACAAAACCTAACAATCAGGCTAGTCTTCCTTGTAGCTTTGATCTTTTAACAAAATATTTTGTTATAAAAGGCTAAAAGTCTTGCAGTTTGTTGTGTTTCATACTTTGTCAGCTCATACCCCCTCAGCACATGTTATTCACAGATGGTTGAAAACAAAAGAAGAAAGGAAGGATAGAGTGTCTTAAAATTTGACATCTCCCATAATTTCCCATGAGATTGTTTTATAAATATTGGCATACTTTTCCTGACTTTTGCAGGTGCTTAAATAGAACTCTGTGGCCTTTCACCTAGCACAATTAACTTTCTTTTATTTTCAGATGTTTACCATATCTTTTTTCTAACCTTTATTTTCAGAGTGCCCTTGAAACAAAACTTAGCCAGTTGTATAGACACCTGCATGGTATGAGGCAAACACTGAACTTCATTCTAGCCCCAGGACAGGGCTCCCACAAGCAATCTCTGCAAATTCTCCCTACTGCTGTGTATTCTAGGCTGATAAATCAGATGAAGAGATGTAATCACTCTTTGGAGGAATGCTGTAGTGACTTGCTTATTTTGACCCTTGTTGTACCTTCAGCACCCTGGGTGAGTTGAGCTGCAAATCTATTTTTAAAAAACTCAATGTTGATGAATCTCATTTTAAAAAGCTAAAATTTCCGTTTCATTAAGACTGGATGTTTTGGGATTTAATAATGTTTACATTTTGGAAATTTAAATTTAGTATTATTAGGTTATTGCTTACATGTATACTTTATCTTCTTAATCAATTATACATTTTTGCATTTTGCATTTAAAGTAGCTAAGATAATTTAAATTGAATTATGATCTAATCTTTTCATCAATGTGACATACTGTGTAATGTCTCCAGATGTAGTCAACTCCATTGATGTCATTTCATAGAGTCAAATTTTAATTAAAACAGTGCCCAGACTTTTTGAGTTCAATTACTTCCTTTATTATTGTTTCACAAATTTGTAGATTTTCCATACACTAAGAAGCTAATTTGATTAGTAGTAACTTCAGAAACTTTGTAGCTGTTCACCAAAGATGCAGTTACATGGATTACTTAAGGTCAGAATGGATGGGGATTTGAGGATATCTGTAGAAGCATGGTCAGGTAGGACCTGGTTCTAGGCAGAAAGAGGGTGTCAGATGTATTTTAAGTTAGGAGAACAAGGCTCTCAATCCTAAACATTTACTTGATGAATTTAGTTTATTCTTACATGCATCATATGTTTCTAATCATGTTTCTTGGTTCATCTTGGCTTTCTGAGGACTAGAGCTACTTCTGTGTAGTATGACAACCTCCAATAAATTTATAATAGGTTTCACATATTTGGTAAAGCTAAATCTATAAAAACAGACATCTACAAATTATACTGTATTGTTTCATCTAATATACATTACCCTCCAGTGTTATTTGCATGAAAAAGTGACTAAAAATTGAATTGTCAATGTGTTATCTCAACTATTTCAAATATTTTAATGGAAGATAACCCCCAGATTTAGCAAAGTAAGATAGTGGCTGTCCATATCATTAGGTATATTTGGGGTATATGCAGCTGAGTTTGAGACATATGTCTATAGAGGAGGAGCTGGTATCTTGAGATGAAGAACCTTAAGAGCAAAAGCAGAAAATAGGGGAAAAAAGGGGGAGGATTATCAGAGCTGGGATGAATCAAAAGTATGTTGGGCTGATGGCTGATTGAATGTGTCAGAAAAAAAGTTAGACATTTTCTATGAGCAGAGCCTTGTAGTATATCAATCAGTGTGATCAACAACATCACATGCTGCAGAGAGTTCAAAATAGATTAGACCTGAGAAAAACTGATCAGATATGTCAATTAAGAAACTATTAACAAAAGCAGTAAGGATAGAGCACCAGTTCTAGAATCACTAGGACCTGAGTTCAAATGTGATATCAGACATTTGACACTTACCAGTTATGTGACTCTGGGCAAGTCACTTAACCCCAATTGCATCAACAGAAAAAGAAAGAAAAAAAAAATGAGGAAGGAGGGAAGGAAGGAAAAGAAAGAAAGAAAAAGAAGTCATTGAAAATTTTGGAGTGAGATTTAAGTAATAAGTTTGCAAGATTGCAAAGAGGTGAGGGGTGAGAAACTAGGAAGCAGAAGAAACAAGTGTTAAAAGCTTTTTTTGTAGAAGCATGGTTGCTGAAGTCAGGAGAGATATATACTGATAGCTTGAAGGAATAGTAGGGTTCAAGTAAAGTTTTTTTTTTTTTTAAGAATATGACAAACTAGTAGGATGGATTTGTAGGAACCAGTAAGAAGGGAGAAGCTGAAGATGGAAAGGAGGATAATTATGGAGTAAATCTGCTGATGAAACCAGGAAAAGATGGAATCAAGGTACCTGTAGAGAGGTTGATCTTGACAAGGAGAAGGGCCAACTTTTCATCAAAGGCTGGATTAAGAAGGAAGATAATAAAGGTAAAGTAAAATGTTGGAAAAGAGAATGGTAGGGGGAATAACATTTATGACTTTTGAGATTTAGAGTAGAGGAGGAAGAGGACATGTAATGTAAATTGCCTCTGTTTTCTAAGTAAAATATGAGGCATGATCTGTGGGAGAGGATAGGGATAGGGAAGAGAAGAGGTTTGGAACAACTGTTATGTAGGATGTAATAGAGAATTATTTAGGAAAAGTAGAAGGATTGTCTTCCTGCTTTGAGGGCCTAGTTGAGATTATTTAACACATTTTCAGTGGATAGAGTTGGTAGGGTTATGTGATTTCCTCTAGTTGCAAATTTTTAATCAAGTTGATAGGTTCCCTTATTAACCTAGCTGCATTGATTTTGTTCATGCAAAATTTTTTCAATTTAATATAATTGAAATTATTTTTCTTTTGTGATCTTCTCTATGCTGTATCTTGTTAGGGATTTTCTCTCTAAGAAGATATTAGATGGTTTTGCAAAGCTTTTTTCTTTTTTCTTTTTTTTTTTTAAACTCTCATTAATTATAGAGGTAGATTGGTAGGGAGGGAAGGGAAGAAAGATATTTGAAAATAAAGTTGACATAAAAGTATAAATAAAAATAAAATAAAATCAGGTAAAACAGATAATAATTTTTAGGCAAAAGTCTTAAAAATCTCCTTAGCCATAGCTATGACAACTTCTTTATTGTCTTCTATTTTTTCCCTCATAGTGTGATCTTTTATAATTAATGTCAACCAGAGAATTCTTCCTAAAATTACTAATGTTCTTAGATTTGCTGAAGACTGGGTTAATAAGTTTATTTTTTAAATTTCTTCCATATATAATCTGTTTCATTGACCTACTTTTATATATTTTAATCACTGTGGGATATTTTTGATTATTGCTGTTTTGTAGTTTAGTTGGAAGTCTGGAAATTTTCCTTTTCTATTTTCTCATAATTTTTAGTTTCCTCCAAAAAATTTCCCTTGAGTTTCTAGATCTTTTATCCTTCCAGATGAATTGTATTATCATTTCCTCTAACTCTATAAAATTGGTTTTTAATAGTATTCTAAAATAACGCTAAATCTATAAATTAATTTTGTTGTAATAGCTTGTTCCAGTTATGAGCATCAACTGCCCCTCTTCCTTATTTCTTTAAGAAATATTTGATAATTGTATTTATTTTGGTCTTGAATATGTCTCTGAAGATTGGATCCAATAGGTTTTATATATTAGTGGTTATTTTGAATGGAACTTCCTTTTCTATTGTTTCATCACAATTTTTTTTTTTTTTTTTTTTTTTTTTTTTTTTTTTTTGCTACGTAGAAAAGCAGTTAATGTTTGTAAGGTTTATTTTGTATCCTGTTCCTTTACTG
This sequence comes from Sarcophilus harrisii, assembly GCF_902635505.1. Taxonomy (NCBI): domain Eukaryota; kingdom Metazoa; phylum Chordata; class Mammalia; order Dasyuromorphia; family Dasyuridae; genus Sarcophilus; species Sarcophilus harrisii. The sequence goes on from NC_045426.1 coordinate 192,854,273, forward strand.
AAGCTATTAATCATATTTCAATTACCTTATTTTCTGATTTTCTATGGTTCTGTACTTTGAGTAAAACATCATGTCATCACAAAGAGGCATTGCTTTATCTCTTCTTTGTAGCTTTAATTATTTTCTCTTCCTCAAATAGCATTCCCAGAACTTTGTCAAATAAAGGGTAGGTAGGTAAAAAAAAGTAGGTAAAAGGGAGCATTTTGCTCATATATTTATTAAGAAAGGTTTTTTAAAGTATTTTTTCCATTGCATATAATACTAATCTTTAATTCTTTCCATCTTTTAATTTTTTCCTTTTTAAAATCAAACTTCAAAAGGTTATTTTATGCCTTTACATAATATTTTAAAGCAAAAATGAAATACCTTATAATTTTTTTCTGCATCTATTGATGTAACTATGTGGTTTTGAATAATTTTGTTTTTTAGTAAAATTAGTTTTTTTTTTTCCTGATGTTGAACTTTTCTTCCATCCCTAGTATAAATCCACTGTAATCATAATGAATAATTTTGGGACTATATTGTTATAGACTTTTCTAAGTTCTTAACTTAAATTTTGAAGTGAATTTCATTAATAATATTGATCAATAATTTTCTTTATTTGACTTATCATTCCCTGGTTTAGGGATCAAGACATACCTATATCATTAAAAAAGTTAGGTAGAATATTTTATTTTTCTATTTTTGAGAATAATTAATATAGCATCGACTTTTAAAAATATCTCATGGAATTTGCCTGTAGATACATTTGAATCAGTTTTTTCTTTGTTGTTGTTCCTTTCAGTTATTTCAATTTAGTTTCCTGAAGTTGTTTACTACCTCTATTTGATATTCTATTAATTTGAATATTTTACATATTTGTAATTAATTCTTGATTTCTTTTGTCTTCAGTTTTGCTGGCCTAAAGCTATATACAGAACTGAAAATTTAAAATATATAATAGGTTCTGATAATTTAAAATTTTTCTTTTTTCTTTCTTGTAATTTGCGTTGTTCCTTTTTCTATTTTGGGAATTTAATTATTCTTCCTCTTATTTTTTACCAAGTTTGGTAAATTTTTAATTGTATTAAATCAAATATTTTTTAATTTTTTAAAAAATAATTTCTATAGTCTTTTTCCTAGTTTATTTCTGCTCTAATTTTAAAGATTCTTTAATACTTTGATGCTAATCCATCCCTATAGATTCCTATTTACTCCACCCCAAATTACATACTATATATATGTATATATATGTATGCATTTATATATAAAGATTTTCTTTCAGTGAAATTCTCATTTAATTTATATGTTTTAGGTAACATTAGTATTTAAATTTTGCTGAAAATCATGTCCAGGACTCTTCTGAGTCCAGGCCCACCTTATCAGTTAACTACTGGACATCTCAACTGGGACATCCCATAGGCATTTCATATTCAAGTTTCCAAAAGAATTCATTTTCTTCCTCATCCCCCAAATCCATACCTTTAATTATCTTCCCTCTATTACTGGCAAGGGCATTATCATCTTTTCCTTTGCCCGGATTTGTAATCTCAGATTTATCTCTGACTCTTTTCTCTTCCTTATAACTCAATGCAACCAATTAACCAATTTTATTGATTCTACTAGTATAATGTCTCTCTCATCCAAGCCTTTTATTTTTCTGCACTTAAATACATGTCTAATACTCTGGTTTATGATGTCATTATCTATTGCCTAGATTTCTGCAATAACCTTCAAATTGTTTCCCTTTTCTCTATTCTCTCTCTTCTCAAATCTACCTTCTATATACCTCCATACTCGATAAAAATTGTTATTCCTGAATTATAAATCTAATCATGCCATTGTCTTGCCCAGAAAGCTTCAGTGTATGTCTACTTTTAAGATAAAATAGAAACTTTTATTTTTGTCTTATTCTTTGTGTTAGATCACATTGCTTGCTGCTGAATTGGTGCTTGGTAAATGCTATTGAATTAAATCAATAGTTTGTTTACTCCTTTTGAAGGAATTATATTTTTAGTGCTGTGCAGATGATATACTGTTCAAGCTAATGAAGTGTTAGAAATCATGCTATTATTTGATGCCTTGAAAAACAGTAATTTTTATATTTAAGCCCTACATTCAAAAATAGTTAAACATTTTGCAACTCAACATACTTTGTTATTAACAGCAATTAACAATTTTAACAATACTTTGTTAATGTAAGGATGCCTTTTAATCCTATTGCTTCATTATCTCCCACTTTGTTTAGACATGATTCATAGAACGTGATACATAAGAGCACTAATATTGTGCCTTTCTGCATTTATCTTTCTTCCTGATATTCGGTTCATACTTTGTTCTGTATCCAAATAAAAATCCTGTTTTTTATCTTTGCCTTTATTTCTGTAACAGTTGGACTAATGTGGCATTTAAGATTAAATGTAATAATTTTACCTAAATACATTCAAAATTTAAAATTCTGTTTCTCTTTTAGAAAAAATATTTTAGAATATTTTAAGGGATGATTTAAGGGCAGTTTAGTACTGCAATGGATAGAAAACTGGAACTGGAGTCAGAAATTGTTGCTTAGTCATTCATTCATAGCCAACTATTTGTCACCATATGAACATATTAGGCTCTTCAGTTCTCCACTATTTCTTGAAGTCTGTCCAACTTCATATTCATTGTTTCCATGACACAGTCTATCCATCTCCTCCTCTGCTATTTGCCTTTCCTTTTGTCTTCAATTTTTCCCAATATTAGGGCCTTTTCCAATGAATTTCAGCTTCTTATTATGTAACCAAAGTATTCCAACTTCATCTTCATTATTTAATCTTCTAGTGAATAGCCTAAATTAATTTCTTTAAGTATTGACTGATTTGATCTCTTTGCTGCCCAAGGGTCTTTCCGAAGTTTTCTCCAACATCACAGTTCAAAAGTGTTGATTCTGCAGCACTCAGGTTTTCTTAAAGTTCAACTTTCACAGCCATCCTTTACTACTAGAAAAACCATAGCTTTTACTATACAGAGTTTGGTTCTGTGACATCTCTGCTTCTTGGCATGCTGTCCAGATTTGTTATAGCTTTCCTTCAAAGAAACAAGTGTCTTTTAGTTTTAGGGTTGCAGTTGTAGTCTAATAGTTATCTTTGAGCCCAAAAATATAAAATTGGATGTTGCTTCCATTTCCTCTCTTGCTATTCCCCAGGAAGTGACAGGACCAATTGCCAAGATTTAGTTATTTTGTATGTTCAACCTTCAAACCAGCTTTTACCTTCTCCTCTTTCACTCTGTTTAAGAGGCTTCTTAAATAACCAGCAGGATGATTTCAGAAAGGCCTGGAGAGACTTACATGAACTGATGCTGAGTGAAATGAGCAGCATCAGAAGATCATTATATATTTCAACAACAATACTATATGATGATCAATTCTGATGGACGTGGCCCTCTTCAACAATGAGAGGAACCAAATCAGTTCCAATAGAGCAGTAATGAATTGAACCAGCTACGCCCAGCGAAAGAACTCTGGGAAATGAATATGAACTACTACATAGAATTCCCAATCCCTCTATTTTTGTCTGCCTGCATTTTTGATTTCCTTCACAGGTTAATTGTATACTATTTCAAAGTCCGACTCTTTTTGTACAGCAAAATAAATGTTTGGATATGTATACATATATTGTATTTAACTTGTACTTTAACATATTTAACATGTATTGGTCAACCTGCCATCTGGGAGAAGGGTTGGGAGGAAGGAGGGAAAAAATTGGAGCAAAAGGATTTGCAATTGTCAATGCTGAAAAATTACCTAGGGATATATCTTGTAAATAAAAAGCTATAAAAAAGAGGCTTCTTAATTCCTCTTCATTTTCAGCCATCAGAGTGGTATCATCTACACATCTGAGATTGTTATTTACCCCCGGCAACCTTAATCCCAGCTTTTGATTTATCCAACCTGCCATTTCATATGATGTATCTACATATAAATTAAATAAATAAGTTGACACTCTATAACCTTGTTGTACTTTATTTCCAATCTTAAACTAATCAGGAAAACCAGAGTTCAAATCTAACCTTGAAAACTTATTAGTTATATGACTTGAACAAGTCATTTAATTTCATTTGCCTCATTTTCTCCATCTGTAAAATGATCTGGAGAAGAAAATGGTAAACCAATCCACTATCTTTGCCAAGAAAACTCCAAGTGGGATCATAAAGAATCAGACGTGACTGAAATGATTGATGATTTAGTGAAAAGAGCATTGTCATCCTCAAACCAGAAAATTTGTGTTTGAGTCCTGGCTTTGTTATTTATTAGCTATATGATCTTATGAAAAGTTATGCTTTCTGCCATTGTACCATAACTTTAATATTAGGGTGTTGGAGTAGATGAGCCTTTGCAGATCTAACATTCCTATTTTTGTTGTTGAATCATTTCATTCATGTCTGACTTTTCATGACCCCATTTGGGGGCTTTCTTAGCAAACATGCTAGTGTGATTTGCCATGTCGTTCTCTAGCTAATTTTAGTGGATAAGGAACCAAGGCAAATGGGTGAAGTGATTTGCCCAAGGTCACACAGATATGAGACCGAATTTGAACTTGTTAAGATGAGTTTTCCTGGTTCTAAACCTACTGCTCTTATCTACTGTATCACCAGCTGCCAACATTCCTATAGATCCATTAAATTGTGATCCAACATCTGTTGAATCATAGATCCATGAGATAGCAGAAACTTTAGAAATCATTTAAGTCAGCCTTTAATTAAAGCAAGAATTCCTCTATTTATGTCCTTGACAAAAGTTTTCCATATTTTGTTGGAACAACTTAATTGACAAAAATTTTCTACTTCATTAGAAAGCCTATTCTACCTTCATTAATTGCCCATATTTGATTTTCTGCAACTTCCCACCATTGCTCTTAATTTTGCCTTTTAAAAAACAAATTTAATTTTTTTCTCATATAAAGGCTCTTTCAGAATGTTAAGATCTCTGTCATCCCTAAACCTTCTGATATTTAGGTTAAATATCCCAGCTTTCCTTTATCCATTTCTTGTAATACTTCATGTAGATTTCTTTTCCCATTCTCATTGCCTTCCCCTAGACTTATTCCAGGTTGTCAATACCTTTCCTAAAATTTGGTATCCAGAATTAGATACTATAATCCTGTTAGTTCAGTCTAAGCTTGCAGTAGCTTATTGGGTTATTTTATTGGATTGTTGAACTTGCAGTCCACTAGAATACTCAGGTTCTCTTCAGAGAAAATATTGCCTAGATATAGTGTCCTATCCTGTACATGAAGTTGATTTTAAAAATGCAAATGTAAATATTTACGTTTAAATATTTAATTTTGTTATCTTTTATTTAATTTATTGTTTTGGATTGCTGAAAAAATTTTGAATCCTTGAACTTTCATTCAGTAAATTAGGCATAGCTCTGTCACCTGCAAACCTAGATAAGGCAGCTCTCTGCCTTTTGTAAGTTACTGATAGAGATATTAAGCTGCCAACATTCACATTATCAATATTTCAAAGATTGTTTATATCAAAAATTATTACATAAAAAGCCACAGTGACATACGAGATAAAAATTTCTTTCTAAAGTTGTAGATTTGATATTTTTGTCAATAAAAATACTTTATTTTAAACTCAGCACAACTACATTTCTTAAGACCTCAGAGAATAAATGTAGTTTTCCATCATGCTATAAATTTCTTAGCTTGTATAAATTTATAAATTTCTTATAAAATTTTCATTGAAAACATGATAAATTACAACCATCATAAAAGCTACTTTAAAAATTAAATATAGCTTAGATCCTTGACTATGTTCAAGAAAATGAATTTAATTTATTTCTGATTAGATAAATTTAAACTAATCCTTTAGACAATTCTGCAACTTTATTAAAAGAAAACATATGAGACATGGCAAGATTATGACTTTTTTTAACAATTGTGTAATAACTTTTAGATAAGATTTATATTAAAATGTTTTTGAAGTAATGTCTCTGCAAAACATAAACATAGTACATTATTGTTGTTAATGCATTTAATATTTAGTAGCATTAACTTCTTGCATTGAGATAACATATACAGTCAAAATTTTAATCCTCTTTTGTATATAGATGATCCATTCTTCTTCCAGATTGGGTTGTATTTGGCAGCCAGAGAACCTAGGTTTGAATTTTAACTATACCCTTTATATCTATTCAACCCTTCTGAGCCTGAATTTTGTCACATGTAAAATGGGAATGTTGGACTAAATGATGTTTTAAGTCCCTTCCAGACTCCAAATCTATGATTCTATGGGTTATAATTATAGCACTGATATTTCTTTTAAGTCTTATGTCTTTATTATTGCTGGGTATTTCCACTTGGATAACTGTTGCTTCTTCAAATGCAACAACATGTCTGAAAACTCTTTTATTTTTCTCCTCAAATTGATTTCTCTATTTCTTTCAATTGTTTATGCTCTGTTAATAGTAACCTGTATTGTCCCATATGCCAAAAGACAAAGTCATTTGTAATCAATCAACAGGCAGATCAACCAGCAGGCTCCTGCAAGAGTAGTCTATGTTTGAGGAGATGAGAGCATACACTGTAGTGGTGGCAGAATCCAAGGGACAAGAAATATTTTATAAGTCAAATTGATAAGTCTTGGCAACAAATTAGAAATGAGGGAAGGAAAGATAGTGAGGAGTTGAGGGTGACATTTAGGTTGTGATCCTGAGGAACTGGGAATATGGTGTTTCCCACAACAGTAATAGGAAAGTTAGAAGGAGGAGACCTGGGTTTATGGGGAAAGATAACAAGTTCAAGTCCTCTATCTGAAAAATTAATTTGTTATCTAGACTATAACATAAGCTCTTGGTGCTCTAGTCAACTCTTAAGTAATACATTTCAGAGAAGATTTAAACCTGATTTCGTAGTGAAAATCACATTTTAGTCTTTATCCTGATTCATTGTCTGTAAGCATTATGTAGTTTCCCTAATTATCTTGTCTTAACCACATCTGATTTTACTTTTTCCCTGTATAAGATCATAAATTTTTTGGATTACACATAATAGATACTACTCTAACATTTTTTTAAAATAAGTTTTTATTGATATTTTCTGTTTCTTATATTATCATAGTTATCCTAAGTATCCATCACTCTTTCTCTCAAATTCAGAGTATATGAGGATTTTCTTTTTAACAATGATTCTTTGGAGTTAAGTCCATTAATGGAATCTCCAGATCAAAGGACATGGAGATTTTAGTTATTTTGTTTCCATAATTCCAAATGACTTTCCAAAATGGTTGTGCTATTTCACAGCTCTACCAATAATGTGTTAGTGTGCCTATCATTCCAAATTCCTTTGCAACATTAATTATTGCCATTTTGGGGATCATTTTATTTTCCAGTTTTGCTAATTTCAGAATATGAGGTGGAACTTTGGGGTTGGTTTGATTTGCAATTTTCTTATGATTAATGATTTTGGAGCATTCTTTCATAAGGTTATGAACACTTTGCAATTCTTTTGAGAGATGTTTGTTCATGTTCTTTGACCAGTAATTGGGGAATAGCTGTGTGTGTGTGTATGTACAGTGCACCTATGCATATACACACGTGTATACGCATATAAACACACATATATATGTATGTGTACCCACTTACATGTACATAGACACATAAAGTATTTATATATCTTGGATACCAAAACCTTATTGGAGATATTTGATACAAAAACTTTTATTTCCCTTTTAGACCACTGCCCTTTTTGTCCTAGTTAAATTAATTATATTTGTATAAAATCTTATTCAGTTTCATTTAATTAGTTATCTTTTGTAAATATGTCTATCTCTTGTTTACTTAAGGATATGTCTCATAATCCCAGCTATGAGAAGTATATAATCTGTTTTTCTTCTAATTTACAGTACATTTATTTGTAGTATCTCTGTACACTATACATATTATAAAAGTTCTACTTATTACTGAGAAATATTTTTTTTATCATTTTGCTGTTTCATTTAGAAAATATCATTAATCTTTTAAATCCAAATAATAAAAGATTATACTTTAATCTCCAGCAATTTTTTCGGTGCCATTTTTTTCTTTTTCTTTATTTCTATTAGACTTATCCAAAACTAAGATAGGGATATTGAAGTCTTTTGTCACTATCTTGTTACTATCTTTTAGCTCAGATAATGTTTCCTTTAAGTATTTGCATTCTACGACATGTGCAGCTTTTAAGTTTATTATTAATTCTGGTTTGTTGTCTATAGCTCCTTTTAGCATGCTATAGTTTCCTTGTTTCTTCCTTTTTATTTTTTGAATGTTTGTTTGCTCTGTGCTTCTGGCTTTTTTTTCCATTCACCTGATGCATAGTAATTTATTTCTCATTCTTTCAGTTTTGTTTTATGTAAGTTTTTTTTTTAATATTTTTCTTGAAAGCATCAGATTGTAGGGCTTAATTTCTTGTTGAATCCGTCAATCTTTCTCATTTTGTTGATTTGTTTCATCTACTTATATTTAAAGGGCTAACTTGGGTATGTATTTTCTTCCATTTGTTCCTAATATTGATTTTTTCAAGTTATGATTTCTCCCCCTGCTATTATAATTATAGTATTGTGCTCCTTCAGTTAACTTTATCTTAATCTTTTTTAAAGGTAGTTCTTTCCTTTATCCTTGATTCTCTCCCCTTGTCTATTTCCCCTTTCCCTTTGGAGTTTTACTAATTAGTTGCTTTTTCTCTCTTGCTTTTATCTGATATAAAATTCTTCACATTTCCCCCCTATCATTTAGTCAAATGGATTAGCTCTTCCTCTCCTCCCCTTCAACTAGTCCTAATCATTAGTTTTTAGATTTATCATTTTTATTAAAGCTTTTTATTTACAAAACATATGCATGAGTAATTTTTCAACTTTGATCCTTGTGAAACCTTCTGTTATAAATTTTTCCCTCCTTCCCCCCACTCCTACTCCTAGATGGCAGGTAGTCCAATACATGTTAAATATGTTAAAATATATGTTGAACCCAATATATGTATGCATTTAAATTTAATTTTTTAAAAATGGTTTCTCTCATTTTCTTCATTATCTGTCCCCTGTGTCTACTTTCAACCTTTATTCTCTAATTCATTACCCCTGTAATTATCTGGTCTTTTTTCTATTCTCTATGCAATCATAATGTCCATGGTATCCCATCATTCTCCCTTCTAGGAACTTTTTGCCCCTGAATTGTTTATCTTTCCTCATGGATTCCTCTTTTTCATTGGGCCTCACTCCCAGAATAATTAAATTATTATAAGGATGCTGTACCATGTAGGGATCCTTTTCCACCACATCCCTAATTATGAAGCCCCCTACTGATTTATACTTTACATTGGTTACCATTTTTCCCTCATTTGCCTCAAATTCTCCTCCCTGAGTCCTTGCTCTCTCATTCTTACATGAGTCAGTTGCCCCCAGAGTTCCAATTCCCCTCCCTGCTCCTCCCAAGAAGGGATAGGTATATTTTTAAAGCACTAAATGCCCATAGGAGCTTTTCCTTATTAATCTATAAAATCTCTTCTCTTTCTGAAACCATAAGGGTCACCTTCCCCTCACAGCTAGCCTTTGATTTGACCCAAGCACATTGCATATTCCCTTTTATATTTCTCCTCTTCCCTCTTTCACATACCTTACAATTTTGTAATATAGTCTTACAAAAAAACCAAAACATAGATTCATCTGTAGGCAAAAATATCACCAAATTCTGTATACAAATGCCCCAGACCTACCTTTCACTGTTACCTCAAATGGATTTCCACCTTCACACTTGTCTCCCAGGGTCCATTTAGAATAAAGTTGTTTATTAGTCTTTCTACTGTCATTCTGTTGCTGTTGCAGCCTTACCTATATCATTTATTCACCTCTGCTACATTTCTATTGTTTGAGGTGTTCAGAAGTTAAATATTTTCTTCAGTTCTGGTTTCTTTCTAAATATGTTTCAAATGCCTTTTTTTGATTGAATCTTTTTGTCATTTATTATTAAGTTCAGATTTGCAAGGTGGGCTATCCTGGGCTACATACTGAACAATACATTATTCCACTCCCTTCTGTGTGCTGGCATTTCTTGGTGTGGGTACAAAATAGTCTTATATTATTCAAATTTCCTTTACTTTATATATAAAAATATTTCTCTTCATCAATTGCAGAACTTGTTTCTGAATTGAATTACTAAACTGAACCATTAAGTGTCTTGGAGTTTGCAGCTTTGTTTCTCTTTCCTCTCTCCCAATATGTGAATTATTTTAATTATATTTCCTGCCCTACATTCACAAGTTTGGGGGAAGATCTTTTCTATTTTTTCTGATGTTATGATGTTAAAGTTTTTGTTCTGTGTTCTGCCAAGAAAACTATGATCCTAAGGTTGTATATATGCATCTTGTCTTTAAGATTAGTGTATTTTGCTTTCAGATGAGCATACACTCTCTTAATGTTACTGATCTCTCCTCTTCCTGATTGTCCTTTATTTCTGTATATTTGCATTCTCAATCTATTGGTTTCTTTTTTTTCCGAGACATGATTACAGATTCTAGTTTTTCTATTCTCCCCGTTATTTTTGCCATATAGACTTCAGATTCTGTTTTCATAATTCTCATTTCTCTTTTGAACTACACAGAAAGTGTCTTGTGTTTTCATGTTTTCATACTCTACAGGGGTCTCTGAATCATCAAATTTTGGATTATTTTCCTTTGTTTTGCAATATTTATTCATTTTCTGTTTTCATTTGATTGCTTATTTCACCTGAATTTATTTGCTAGATCTGGATGTCATGTTTTTTTTTTGTTTTTTTTTTTTTGTTGTTATTTTTTTTCCCCTGTTGACTTATCCATTTATGTTCAAGTAAGTTTTCCTTCCTGAGCTCTTCAGTAATTTTAGTCTTATTTTTAAAAATTTCTATTTACCCCCCTATTCACTTTCTGACTTCCTCCTCTCTGAAGTGACTTACTTGTTTATTCTTCATTCTCAAAAACAAACATGACAACAGGAAAGTGATGCCATGTCAGACAAGTGAATTGGATTTGAATGAGGAGGGCTGGGCTTTTTACCAACCTCACTGTCTTCTCTGGAGAAATCCAATGGTTAGATATAGATTAGAATGACTGGAGATGGCCCTGGATACTTTGGAAGACCTTAGCTTTTTTAAGCTAATGTCTTTAATAGGTCTCTGTTAATTGAGACAACTGTTCATTAGTGATGATTAATGAGAAGGAAGGAAGGATTGAAGGAAGGAAGAAAGAGGAAAGAAGGGAAGGAAGGAGGGAGGAAGGAAAGAAGAAGGAAAGAAGGAGGAAGGAAGAAAGAAAGAAGGAACAAAAGAAAGAATGGAGGGAAGAAGAGAGGAAGGAAGGAAAAAAAGAAGGAAACCAAAAGAAAGGATTAGTATTTTTACATTCACTCTGAGGCAATCTGGGCCAAAATGGAGATGGAGTGGACTTGGTCTGTTGCCTTTTTTAGCTAATCAACGAGAGCCAGAGTTATCTGGATTTTGAAGTATGGTCCTTAAGAAAAAAATCTAGCCCACGAACCCCAAAAAGGGGAGAAAAGGAGGAAGAAGCTGGCTAGTTAGCTGTGTTGCCAGGACTTCAGTGGGACAGCTTGTTCTCCTCTCACTCTGGGCAATTCAATATTCATTAGCCTAGATCTCTGCCTCACATGACTTTTACATGGTCAGAACTGATTTCAGTTGCATCTCATATTCTTTTTCTTTGGCTTAATAGAATGATGATCTTCTCTTTCTGGCTCCCTCAGTTCTCTGACCTAGCACACAGCAATCTAGAGCTGTTAATCCTTCTCCTAAAGCTTCTGTCTTTCTTAATTGCTCTTCCTACTTCTTGCCCTTGTCTATTTGTAGTTTTTTTTTTTTTTTAATTACTCAGACTCCCATAATACTCCCTGGATCAGCTCAGAAAGATGGAGAGATTTATGCAAAACCTTTTACTGCCATACTTCAATGGTAGCGCCATCTTTTTTTTTTTAAATTGTTTAATCATTCCTCCATTAGAATTCTCTTGTCTTTAATATTCTTTTTCTAAGGTAAATTATTTCTAAAATAAGGGTAAATTATTCTTCGTGGTAAGGACAAGCCTTCTGGTCTGTTGTATTTAAAGTTTTCCTTACCTTTACCATATTATATAATTTTCTTTGATTCTCATGATCAGCATTTTAATATATTAATTATCATGCTGTGCTGTATTGAGATCTGTTGAGCAGGTGTTTTGTTCCAAACTTTTGGGCTTGAATTCTTGGGGTTACTTTTTCCATTCTTTTCTTCTTTTCCTCTACCCTAGGGAGCCACTTCTCATTTCTAGTTATTTTCAGTGTACCTACTTATGAGTTCACCTTCCCCCACTTCTAAATCACTGCAATTGTGAGGAAATTTTTTCTTTTTACCAAAATTACTAGAATTATGTTGGACTTAGAAGTAAATAGACTCTGAGAAAGTGCCTGAGGAATTATCTTGTGAATTTAATCAGTGAGCTTTGGTGGATTTACTTTCATATCTATTTTGATTGTTCAAAAGTCTTTTGCTTCCTTCATAACTCATATATATATATATATATATATATATAATCACAACTAAGCCTATAGCCTATACATATATATATATATATATATATATATATATATAGGCTTAGCTGTGATTATATATACATAAATATGTGTGTGTGTATAGCTGCAAATTTTGTACATATATGTATGATTTGGACTGTGATTATATATACATAAATATGTGTGTGTGTGTATAGCTGCAAATGTTGTACATATATGTATGATTTGGACAGATACAGCTGTATAAGACACATATATACATATATATTATATATACAATATATTGTATATAATATGAATGACATACAGATATAGGTGTGAATGTTTTATATATAAGTATATTGCTCTCTGAAATTGTCATTTCAGTTATATCTGACTCTTTGTGGCCCCCTTGTATATGTACATATATGTGTGTATAAGTATACCTATACATTCACACACAAAAATAAATAAAACAAGTATGTATGTGTATATGTGCATACATGTACATATACATATTTAGGTATATTTGTTTGAACAGGTATGACTGTGAATACTAAAGTATGTGATGTTTACCAATAGTAGAGTAATTGCTTAAAGAAAAGAAGAGATCAGTACGGAATAGAATCTATCATTCTTAAAGACTTCATGGAGTAATGTGGGAGGAACTTTCATATCCAGTGCTATTTATAAAATGATGGTTTGAGAACTGTGGATAAGCTAAAAAAAAAAAAAAAAGAAATATGTACCTAATAATACATTGTAATTTGGGGTGAGATGCTGGATTTCATTCTGTATTGACATCTAAATTTATACTTTTCTTACAAGAGATCTTTAAAACAGGATAATAACAACAATGGACAATTTGGTGGGACCTTGTGGTTTGTGAAGCACTTTACATTCTCTTTTGAGTTTTACAACAACCCTTCTTAAAAATCTTTATATCATGAGCCAGTAGCCCACAGTTCTGTAACACAGTAAGCACTTAATAAATCAAATGAATGAATGGCCTTTAGATATTATAGTGTCAGCACAATTGCTTAATGACTTAATTCACAAGCTAAACTAGCTTTGGCACAAACCAACAAAAGTTGATGGTGACTAGCACCAACATTTGTCGTTTACTTTTCATCCAACATTTTCTCACCAAACCACTACTAGAATAAATATGATGATTTCTGTTTGCATGGCAGAGGTGACCATTATTGACCTAGGTGATAGGATCATATGATTTAGATGAACAATGGAACTTAGATAACATGCAGTCCAGGCTCTCCCAACATGCACTTTGCAGATGAAGAAACTATAGTCTAAAGCGATGAAATGATTTATCCAGGTTAATCACTGCACAAATACAGAGCAGGAGATAAAGCAAATCTTCCTTCTTATACAATTTCTAGTCAGGCTTTATCAGAATCAATAAACCAAAAGTTTCTCTGGCCTAATTTCCTTTACTCTTTTGTCATTCTGTCTTTTTTTCTTAATCATGACAATATAGTTCCACTGTATTTTACTCAAATATCAAAAAGATACTATTAAAATTATGACTATAATAAAGAAGGATCTTTATATATATATATTATTCAAAAACCCATGTAATGGTTTTCTAGAGAGAAAACTCATCAACTTTTAATGGATTATAAATATCCAGTAGATCCACTTTCCTGGATATCACACAGTAGGAAAGTAAAAGCTTTAGAAGAGCAATGACACAGATTCGTATGAAGTTAAGACAAATCACAGTTACAAACGTGGAAAGCTTTAACAGGCATTTTCCTGAAACATCTTCTTAGATTTGCCTCCAGATTCTTAGATTCTGACAGAGGTTAGATAAACAATTAGAATTTATATTCAAGTACCTGCAGAAACTGTAAAAATTATACCCTGACAGCTACATAATTGTAAGGGTTAGATTTATAAATATAACAAATAAATACAAATTTATTTTGCTTTAACATTCTCACAAGTCATTTTTGAAGCAAGGACCAAAACCATAATTGCATTTTCAATCAAAACACTTTATCTGACAAGTTGGTCATTTTGAACACTGACATTTTTTCCCACGAATATTATAAAATAAATAAAAGTGAGCATAGTTGATTATTGTCTATCCAATAATTTTTCTTAAAGGAAAATAAATCTTCATATAGTGCCTATCCCAACTATGTCCAGTTCCATCCTTGAAGGTTCACTGCTCTACTTTAGCAAGCTGATGGCTTTAGAATTCCTGAAGTAAACAGAGACTTTTCTAGAAGACTTTTAAAAAAATATTTTCTGGAATTCTATCAGATGATTCTTGATATATTTACTCTAGAAGAAACCCATCCTCTTCCCCAAATAAGTTTCTTATTGTCTGCAGTGGATATCATTTATTGACTTATATAGTACTTTAATGCTATTTCATCTGATCCTTATACTAACCCTATGAGGTAAGTGCTATTTTTATCCACATTTTACAGATGAGGAAACTGAGTTTGAGAGAGATGAAAAAGTGACTTGATGAGGGTTACATAGTGAGTGTCTGAGGAACGATTCTAACTCAGATCTTCTTGATCCAAGTTATAGACTTTGTCCACTGCGCCACCTCATTGTCCTAACTTAATCATTTTTTATTTGTTTGCTTTTTCATGAACCTTGTATTAGTTGAGTTTAGGTTACATTTTTTGGTATCAGGATGATAGGATAATCAGATGAGAACTTTTATTCTTTAATACCAAATATATCTATTTTTGCTAATTTCATGTTAATAGTAACAAAATAGGCTTTTAAGCTTTAACATTTTCAATAAAATAAAAACAAGATTTATAGGCTATTGATTTCATTAACCTCTGTATTTAATTTTTAAAAATTGCATTGCTTTAAATTTTCTAGAGTGATATAGATCATGAAATGTTTAAACCCTAATGCTTGGATTATTGTTATTTCATTCACATTATGTGAAAAGAAACAAACTTAAATTCGTTTCATACATAGTGTAGCTACCTTGCATATGGTTGAATAATTCATTCCCTGACATCTTCATTTTTATATTTTTGTTAAAAATGTAAAGCATATCTAAAATTATAGTGCTTAACAACTAATTTTTTCTGTTTTTCAGGCCAAAATACAAAATGCCTCAATCCCAGAATTTACTGTAGATAGTGTTCTAGCTATACTACCAACATTCCCCAAAGGAGCTCCCCAAGAAAAAGCCAAAAAGGCAGTAGGAGCATTGTTGAAGGCTACTAATTATTCCAAGCTAATGACTACACAACAGGTGAGGAAACTGGTTTGTTTTATTTAAAGTTTTGTCTTGTATTACTCTTTCCCCATTTATAATGGTGCTTAATTTTACAAATCCCCACTTTTGTTGGGTGGGATTTTGTTGGAATCTTTACAAAGTGTTAAGACATTGGAGTTAATTTAATCTTAGAAAGAGTTTTGGGCCAGAACTTGAACTAGGTACTAAGTGGAACTGATTGAACAATGCTTGTGTTCACACCTTTAGAGAGCTCATAAGTATCTAAGTACTCAATGGAATTCACACCTTTGGGAGAGTTCAGGGCTAGTATAAGATCTGAATTCACACCTCCCTTAGAACCAGAGAGCACTCTGGGAGATAACCCAGAATCCCTCTCCCTCCAGAAGGTGGAGTTAACCTTTGGGAGCTCACATAAATATAGGGAGCTTTTGAAGCTTGAAATTACTTCTTCTGGTGGAACTGACTGGAGGTACAGAGAGATTCATTGCATCTTCCAACTTGGTGCTGGCTGGAGGCTGAAGAAAGCAGAAGCAGAAGCCAAGGACAAAGCTGCAAGAGCTCAAGCAGAGAGATAGGTCTCTGAACTAACCGGGCTAATTGGAAGGAGAAATAAATGTTTGCATTTTTACCAGCTGGCTGTGATTTTGGAGTAATTATTTATTTCAACTGAGACTAAGGTTGCCTCCAAGAAAAACCTTCACAGGATTTGAAGATGAGCATCAATGCAATTCAGTGCATAAAATCTGAGTATGTTCTGATCCTACATTCAACTTTGTGTCTGCTGTTGTTGCAAGGGGTAGGTAAAAGGAGAAAGTAAAAGAAGAGAAGAGGATTCCTTTAAACATAAGAAGTCTGTAGATCATAAAAATTCTTTTGCTTATCAAAGATCATAATTAAAGTATTAATGATCTTATAGCTTCAGCAACTCACCAGTTAAGGTCATTACCATACTGTACATTGGTAGCCTGAGAAATATCATGAATGAGACAATTTTCAGAAATTACTTTTACCAATTTAGGGAGAACTGAATGATAACAGTTGTACAGAGGTGGCTGCAGAGATGGCTGTTGAGAAATCCTTCAGCAAACTGATTGTAAATGGGCTCAGACTTTGGGAAATAGGGAAGATCCTGAGCAGCCAGAGGAAAAGGAAAGGAAAAAGATTATTCTAGAATTAAGTTGGAGTCTCAGGAATTTCTGAAACTCTTCTTTCTCCTCCAGTAGCTGAGGAAAAAGCCTATGCCAATTAATTTAATCTCTCTCCCAATATTGCTCAAGTAGTAGTTATATTGCCCTGATCTTGCCTTCTGGGATTGTACTTCTATCAGGTTTTGGACTTATTATGTTCCATCCAATGGGACCATCACTCTCTTCATGAGAACTCTTGAAGCCATCCATTATTCTCAGAAATCCCAAAGACTAGGAGCTTGTGCTGGAAAGCACAGAAGCCCTAACATTTTACAATAGTGGTGGGGTTCTTAAGAGCTGAGACACTTTAGAAACATAATAAATAAATCTTGCAGTAAATATTTTTTTCCTTTGCAAGTTTCCATGGTGGCATATAACATGAGCAAACAGAAAACTGGAACCAAGTTCTCAAATACAGGGCAGGTTAGGGCAGAACCTTGTTAAACTTATATTACAAATTTGGCCACTGGTATAACTATGTCCTTCACTTCTTAACCACACAGGAAAAAAAAAAAGAGGGGTGGAGTGAGTTTGAAGTTTCTGGAAAGTTGACATTCTAATTGTATATACATTTTTTTGTGTTTGAAGGTTTGACAAAATTTGACTTGAGGTGAAAGCAAAAATTTGACAATATTTTAAAAATAATTCTTTTGCTAGTACTATTAAGGAGTAATTAAGTATGGTTTCCCCTATTGTCAAACTTTGAAAATTAAATATCCCTAGATACTTTCCTCTTTTTTATTTTCCTTTTGCTAAAAGAACTTATGCCAACAAAACAATCTTTCTTCTGTCTTAAAAATGTTCCTACTTGTTAGAATCCTAGTGTTAACTCAATGGAAGTGATATAATGCTTATTGGTTCACACATTAGAGCAAATTCTTACAAGGTGTTAAGTCATTAGTATTGATAGAAACAATGCTTAAGTTTAACACCTTTGAGAGTTCACACATTAGCTCACACATTAGTTCACACTGTTTGGGAGATTTCAGGGTTCAGTATGAGATATCCAAATTCACATCTCTCATAATCCCACTCTCAGAGGAGGAGTCAACCTTTGAGTTTATACCTCTAAAAGAGCATAAAAACAGCTGAGCTCAGTCAGGAGAGTTCAGTAGAAAAGATTGAGAGGGCAACGTCAGTTGGAGATTGAGAAGTCATGAATTGGAGTTGAGCTACAGGCAGAAGCTGGAAGAACTAAAAGACAAGCTGCAGGAGCTCTTGGAACTAAGAGGGGAGATAGGTCTCTAAGAAAGCTAACCGGGTCCAAGGAAAGAGACAAGACTTGGAAGGAGAAAATAAACTTTTGGATTTTATCAGCTGGCTGTATTTGAGGTGATTATTACACAGAACTGAAACTAAGGCTGCCTCCATAGAACCTCCCCTGAGAAACCTGCTCCCAAAGAGAACCATCATATTTTAGAAAAAGAAAATTACACCACACCTACTAATATTTTACTTTTCAAACTGACTGATCATTTCATAAAACTGTGGGGCCTGTCTGGCAAACTTATGCCTCCTTTTGTGAGGTTGTTAACTTTTTTAACTGGACAATTATTTGTGTAGAAATAGACAACTTATTTGTGACTTTTGGAGGGGTTCAACTAAGACCCCTCCTTATGCATTTCTGTCTAAATTTCTGCAGAGCATTACTTTGTTTTTTTTTTAGAAATGTTGCTGAATTGTCGTGAAAAAAGATAAAGGAAAGGAGATCTATTCTGAATTTAAATTTTTTTTAACTGATTAAAACAGTTTAATAAAAAAAGATACACATATATTTTGTGTCCTCTCAGTAGAATGTAAGCTTCCTGAGGTAAGGGACTGTTTTGTTTTGTCTTAGGATTTCAGTAGCTACCACAGTGTCTTGCATATAATAGATACTTGACATATACATGCAAATATATATATACAAATGATACACATACATACATGTATATGTATTTATGTGTATGTGTACATATATGTGTGTCTAAGAAGAAATTGGGCTAAATGGCATATGGGAATTTGCACAGTAATTACATTGATCCTAAGAGGATCCTATTCTTTTATAATAATATTCTCCCTCTGATGGCTTTGAATCATGGAATACCATGATTTCATAAACTTTCATATAGTACATTAAAATTTGCCAAGTGGCACTACAGGGAAAATAGAATGGTATTTAATCATATTTGTTTTGCCTCCTTTTTATTGCTGGGGGAGAGGGAAATACTATAGTTGAGCTTGTCCAGTTGGGAAACAAAAATCCTTTGTCATTTGTTTAAAATGAACTTTAGTTTGATTTCATAACATCTCCACATCAGTGCTCTTCAGTATTACATTTTGGCCTAGAAAATTATGTCTCACCAGAAGTTGATGTCCACAGTAACTAAAGATGTCATTTGGCCAAATTTTCTCAGTAAAACATGAAATTAAACTTGTTCTGAGCCCAAGGAGCCAAATATAAGTAAGAATAAATAAGTGTCTTGCTGTGACCCCCTTAAACTTACACATTCCAACAAGTTCAATTCTGAAAGTTTGTGTTATTTGATAACTGTGTAATGAAAGAGATGTAAAGGATTAAATCATATTTTCTATAGAGGCAGTAGTTATTAAAAGCTCTTATTTTTAAATCATTGTTTTTAGTTTTTTTCTGATTATACATATATATTAATTTTCTAATTACACATTTCTTTATGAATCATTTTGGAAGAGAAAAATCAGAACAAAAGAGAAAAACAATGAGAAAAAAAAAACAAAAAAAAAAAAGAAGTGAAAATAGCACGTGCTGCTTTATATTCAATTCCCATTGTTCTCTTTCTGGATGCAGATGGAATTTTCTATCCAAAGTTTATTGGGATTGCTTTGGATCACTGAACCACTGTGAAGAACCATATCTTTCATAGTTGGTCACTGCATATTCTTGCTGTTATTGTGTACAACATACTCCTGCTTTCTCTTGTTTCTCTTAGCATTAGTTCATGTAAATCTTTCTAGGTCTTTCTAAAATCAGCTTGTTCATCATTTTTATAGAACAATAATATTCCATTACCTTCATATACCACAACTTATTCAGTCATTCCCCAACTGATGGGCATCTACTCATTTTCCAATTCTTTGCCACCACAAAAAGAGCTATTACAGACATTTGCACATTTCCCCTCTGCATGATTTACATGATTTCCTTGGGATACAGACCCAGTAATGGCACTGCTGGGTCAAAGCGTATGCACAATTTGAGTTCCAAATTGCTCTCCAGAATGGCTGGATGCTTTCATAACTCCACCAACAATGCATTAGTGTCCTAGTTTTCCCAATCACCACTAACATTTGTCATTATCTTTTCCTGTCATTTTAGCCAATCTGAGAGGTGTGTGAGGTGATCCCTCAGAGTTGTTCTAATTCACATTTTTCTAATCAATAGTGTTTTAGAGCATTTTTTCATATGATTATAGGTGGCTTTAATTTCATCATCTGAAAATTGTCTATTCATATTCTTTGACCATTTATCAAGTGAGGATCTTGGATTCTTATAAATTTGCAGTTTTTTATATATGTTAGAAATGAGACCTTTGTCAGAAACACTGGCTATATATTTTCCCCAGATTTGTACTTCCCTTTTAATCTTGTTTGTGTTACTTTTGTTTGTGCAAAAACTTTTTAATTGAATTAATCAAAGTCCATTTTATATTTCTTCCTTGTTCTTTTTTTTTCCCCCCTGAGGCAAATGGGGTTAAGTGACTTGCCCAGGATCACATAGCTAGGAAGTGTTAAATGTCTGAGATCAGATTTGAACTCAGGTCCTCCTGACTTCAGGGCTGGTACTGTATTCACTGCTCCATCTACTTTCCCCCTTGTTCTTTTTTTAATGATCAGGTATATCAAACATTTTATAGCATTAAAAAAATAAATTATTTATAAGCAGCTTTTACTCATGTGGGCCCAGTTTGATTTTTCTTTTCCTATAGAAAAAAGTTTGTCCCTCCCTTTTTAAAGCATTGATTAGAGCAAACTCATAAGATGCCCACTAGCTTATCATATCTCATACAATGGAAATTTATACAGATTTTCTAAATTACAAATATACACAAATTCTATCTAATATAGACAGATGCCTTAGTTTCTAACCCTCTTTGCAATGATCAGCGCTCTTAATACATAGAACTCAAAAGAATACTACTTAATTTAGTTAAGGGACAAGCCCATTTCATATACCTGAAACTCCCTTAGTCATCATTAGTAGTACAAAATTTCACCCAGTCATAAGAATAAGTATTTTACTTTTAATGTTGTGATAGCTTAATGTTTTACTGAAAATTGAAACTATTAACCTACATAGACTGCTATCCATTTAGTTGATGTTTTTAATTCATGATTTGATTTGAAAAGAGGTCTTTTTTTTTTTACAAGTTTTTTATAATTTTAGAGGCATATGCTATTGATGGACAAATTTTGCCTCTTCTATTTCTCACTCATGTAACTTTGGGCAAGGAACCTAATCTTTCTCCACCTCAGATTCCTGTATTATATCACATTATCATAGAATTCAGTCTTGTTATAGCTTAGTAGATAAGTTTTTGTGGCTCAAAAAAATACTTCATAGCCAATATTCTGGTGATAAGCTTTTCTAAATTTGAATAGTCTTACTGTGTAATGAAGATACAGTCATTTATAAGTCCCACATTCAAAATCTTTCAAATCTGGTTAGGCTGGACAGGGCTTACATTTCACTGCCATAGCTTTTAAGAAAACTTAATTTCCAGACTCACTTTCATGCCAGGATAAAGTGTTGGAATATAATTTTAGTGAAGAAATTTAAAATGCATTAACAACATCTTTCCTTCTTAATTTTGACTTTATTGATGTCGATCACTGTCTCAAAAGTTTAGAAAAACTACTGACTCTAAAAAATTATAAATGCATGAAATAAAGGCATCAATTTTTATCATCATCATTATGAGGATATTTAGCTAATTTCTACATAAAAGAAGTCCAAAGAGCTCCTAAAATGCCACACCCAGAAAATCTTTGCTCTTCTTGCCAAGTGACAAGATATGGTGGCCTAGATCAGTATTGATTGAAAAAGCAAGTTGCAGTATAAAACATTTCAAAGGAGAATGAAACAAGATTATCAATGAAATTGCCTCTCAAAGTATCATAAATCTTGGCATGAGACCAAGCTTCATAAGAGCATTTGTACTTGAGATAAAATATGAGAAGACAAAGATGAAGGGCAAAGAAAAAAAAAATCCTAGCATTTCTATAACAATTGATTTTCATCAAAATGGCAGGGGAACTAGCATATTCATACTTTAAAAACTTCAATACCTGGAGATGAAATTGAGGAGCCACTGAGCTTTACAAAGTATATGTGCAAAAATTCATGCTGAAAGTGACAAAAACTTAAGTATACTAAGGAATCAAACATTTAGATATCCCAGAGGAAGAAGGTTTCAAATAAATGTTAAAAAGTGGATATTATTATTAACAAAAGAAACCGTTGAGAAGACATTAGAATCTATGAACTCTAAGCCTACCTTTTTGCAGACTTATCAGATTTTAGTGTCTCAGCAACTACCCAGTCCAACTTATTCTGAAAAAAGAAATTTCTACCATCTGTAACATAATTGATAAATGACCATTTATGACCAGCTTCTCCTTGAAGACATTTATTGACATGCATTTCTAATTTAAAACAGTATCTAATTATTGAAAAAAATTTTTTCTGACATTAAGCTTAAATTTGACCCTTTACAACTTCCATTTATTGCTACTGATAGAAATCCATGAGTATACATGAGAAGTCTATTTTTTCTTTCTCGTGATAGTCCTTTAAAAATATTTATTGAAATTTCTCTGAGTCTTTACTTCTCCAAATTAAACATAGTTATTGGGATCAAAGATTTAGTCTTTGAACCTATAATTACATATTAGGAAATTGAGATCCCAAGATTTTTGATGACTTTTCAAACATATAGATAATGAGTGTCAGATGAAGGATTTGATCTCAGGTCTTTACTCCAAATTCCACTTGTCTTTCCCTATATACCATATCTTCCTCTAATTCTTTTAGTTTCTTTTCATATGACATAGACTTAAAGACTATTTACCATTTTTGTTATTCTCTTTGGAATCCTTCCCACTTTACCAATAAATGTTCTTATTAAATTGAAGCACTATAAATGAACCCAGTATTTCATGTGATCTGATCATGAGAAGGCAATAACATTTGGAAATGTTTCTGAGAATGGTCCACATGCATATAGAAATTTTCATGAAAATATGAGAAGAATATGGGCCAAAGAGGCAGAGCCAAGATGGTAGATTAAAGGCAGAGACTCACTGAGCTCTCTGAAACTGCTTCAAATTCCTTCAAATAATGATTCTAAACAAATTTTAGAGCATCAGAACACACGGAAAAGATAGAGTGGAATATGTTTCAACCAAAGACATCTTAGAAGGTCAGCAGGAAAGATCTGTGGCATCAGGGTGGGAGTCCAATGTACAGCATACCCCTGGCCCCTCTCAGCCTAGCCCTCACACCAGCAAAGTGGGAATGGGTGTTGGGCCTCTGGATCAGTAGAAGCCCTGGAGGTTTCTAGATTTCTCAGCCCAAAGACACCTAAGTTGAATTGGAAGGTCACCAGGAAAGGTCTGTCAGTAGGCAGAAAGGATTTTGGGAAACCAGCAAACTAAGAATGGGAGTGGGCAGTGGTAATAGCAGTAACTTTTGGAGGCCTTAGATCACAGAACATCTCTACCAGCACAGAGAAAGGACTCTGTTGTTTTAGCTCATTAAAATTTACAGCCCCAGTGGAGCAGAGACACTCCTTAGTTCCAGAGCAGAAAAGAATGCTTGTGGTCAGGTCTCTAGAAGGATCTCTGAAAACAGCTTGGGACAGTGCACTCTCCACCCTGGAAAGAGAGCCCTACTTTATCAAAGAGTTAAAATACGAGTAATAGGCTGGGAAAATGAGCAGACAACAGAAAAAGATCCTGACCAGAGAAAGTTACTATGGTGACAAGGAAGATTAAAACACACACTCAGAAAATAACAAAATCTAATCTCCTACATCCAAAACCTCCAAAAAAATAAGAATTGGTCTCAGTTCATGGAAGAGCTCAAAAAAGATTTTGAAAATCAAGTAGAGAGCTAGAAAAAAAATTGGAAAGAGAACTAAGAGTGGTGCAAAACAAAAAATTTTTTAAATTGCAAAAAATAGTCCTAATGGAGAGAAGAAAATAATTGGAAACTAAATAATCTCATCCTAAAGAATGATTGGGTGAAACAGGAAATCATAGACACAATTAATAATTTCACCCAAGAGAATGACAATAATGAGACATCATACCAAAATGAGTTGGATACAGCCAAAGTGGTAATAAGGGGAAATTTTATATTTCTACAGGTCTACTTGCATAAAAAAGAGAAAGAGAAAATCAATGAACTAGGCTTGCAACTAAAAAAGGTAAAAACTGAGCAAATTAACCCCCCCCCAAGTCAAATACTAAACTTGAAATTCTAAAAATAAAAGGAGACATCAATAAAATTAAAAGTAAAAAAACTTTGAATTAATAAATTAAACTGAGTTGGTTTTATGAAAAAAACCAACAAAATAGATAAATCCTTGGTAAATTTGATTAGAAAAAGGGAAGAGGAAAATCAAATTGTTAGTCTTAAAAATGAAAAGGGAAAACTCACCACTAATGAAGAGGAAATTAGAGCAACAATTAGGAGTTACTTTGCCCAACTTTATACCAATAAGTTTGATAACTTAAATGAAATGGATGAATACCTTGAAAAATATAGTTTGCCCAGATTAACAGAGGAAGAAGTAAATTGGTTAAAGAGTCCCATTTTATTGTGAACGAATCCAACCATTTTGGAGAGTAGTTTGGAACTATGCTCAAAAAGTTATCAAACTGTGCATACCCTTTGATCTAGCAGTGTTACTACTGGGATTATATCCCAAAGAGATTATAAAGAAGGGAAAGGGACCTGTATGTGCACGAATGTTTGTGGCAGCCCTTTTCGTAGTGGCTAAAAACTGGAAACTGAATGGATGTCCATCAGTTGGAGAATGGCTGAATAAATTGTGGTATATGAATATTATGGAATATTACTGTTCTGTAAGAAATGACCAACAGGATAATTTCAGAAAGGCCTGGAGAGACTTACACGAACTGATGCTGAGTGAAATGAGCAGGACCAGGAGATCATTATATACTTCAACAACAATACTATATGATGACCAGTTCTGATGGACCAGGCCATCCTCAGCAACAAGATCAACCAAATCATTTCTAATGGAGCAGTAATGAACTGAACTAGCTATGCCCAGAAAAAGACTCTGGGAGATGACTAAAAATCATTACATTGAATTCCCAATCCCTATATTTATGCACACCTGCATTTTTGATATCCTTCACAAGCTAATTGTACAATATTTCAGAGTCTGATTCTTTTTGTACAGCAAAATAACGTTTTGGTCATGTATACTTATT
The DNA here is from genome assembly GCF_902635505.1 of Sarcophilus harrisii. NCBI lineage: Eukaryota > Metazoa > Chordata > Mammalia > Dasyuromorphia > Dasyuridae > Sarcophilus > Sarcophilus harrisii. The sequence goes on from NC_045426.1 coordinate 192,879,692, forward strand.
GTGTATCTAATTTATATTTTAATATATTTAACATCTACTGGTCATCCTGCCATCTAGGGGAGGAGGGGGGGTAAGAGGTGAAAAATTGGAACAAGAGGTTTGGCAATTGTTAATGCTGTAAAGTTACCCATGTATATATCCTGTAAATAAAAGGCTATTAAATAAAAAAAAAAGAGTCCCATTTTAGAAAAAGAAAGAGAACAAACTATTAATAAACTCATTAAGAAAAAAATCCCCAGGACCAGATGGATTTACAGGTAAATTCTACCAGACATTTAATGAACAATTAATTGTTCTTATGCCATATAAACTATTTGAAAAAACAGGAATTGAAGGAGTCCTACCAAATTCCTTTTATGACACTGTTGTGGTACTGATACCTAAACCAGGTAGAATGAAAACATAGGAAGAAAATTATCCCTGATTTTCTCCCTAATGAACATTGATGCAAAAATCTTAAATAAAATACTAGCAAAAAGATTACAGAAAATCATCTTCAGGATAATATACCATAACCAAGTAGGATTTATACCAGAAATGCAGGGTTGGTTCAATATTAGGAAAACTATTAGTATAATTGACTATATCAATAACCAAATTAACAGAAAACATATGATCATCTCAATAGATGCAGAAAAAGCATTTGATAAAATCTAACACCCATTCCTATTAAAAATATAAAAATACATAGGAATAAATGGACTTTTCCTTAAAATAGTCAGTAGCATCTATTTAAAACCATATGTAATGGTGATAAACTGGAACTATTCCCAGTAAAATCAGGAGTGAAACCAGGTTGCCCATTATCACCATTACTGTTCAATATTGTATTCAAAATTCTAGCTTCAACAATAGGAGATGAAAAAGAGATAAAAGGAATTAGAGGAGATAATGGGGAAACCAAATTATCACTCTTTGCAGATGATATGATGGTATACTTAGAGAACCCCAGAGATTCTACTAAAAAGCTATTAGAAATAATTCTTGTAAAAAATTCTTGTAATAATGTGTAAATTTTTTACAACATTATCCCTTGCACTCACTTCTGTTCCATCTTTTCTCTCCTCTCCCTCCACCCCCTACCCCAGATGGCAAGCAGTTCTATAAATGTTAAATATATCACAGTATATTCTAGATACAATATATGTGTGCAGAACTGAACAGTTCTCTTGTTGCACAGGAAGAATTGGATTCAAAAGGTAAAAATAACCCGGGAAGAAAAACAAAAATGCAGTTTACATTCATTTCCCAGTGTTTTTTCTTTAGGTGTAGCTGCTTCTGTCCATCATTGATCAACTGAAACTGAGTTAGATCTTCTATGAACTAGAAGTTCATATTATAACTATATTATAAAGCAGTGGTCACCAAAACCATTTTGTATTGGCTAAGAAATAAATAGTTGATCAGTGGAATAGGTTAGGTTCATGAAACAAAATAGTCAACTCTAGCAATCTAGTGTTTAACAAACCCAAGATCCTAATTTTTGGGATAAGAATTCATTATTTGACAAAAACTGCTGGTAAAACTGAAAATTAGTATGGCAGAAATTTGGCATGGACCCACACTTAACACCATACACCAAGATAAGATCAAAATGGGTCCATGATTTAGATATAAAGAATGAGATTATAAATAAATTAGAGGAACATAGGATAGTTTACCTCTCAGACTTGTGGAGGAGGAAGGAATTTGTGACCAACGATCAACTAGAGATCATTATTGATCACAAAATAGAAAATTTTGATTATATCAAATTAAAAAGCCTTTGTACAAACAAAACTAATGCAAATAAGATTAGAAGGGAAGCAACAAACTGGGAAAACATTTTCATAGTTAAAGGTTCTGATGAAGACCTCATTTCCAAAATATATAGAGAACTGACTCTAATTTATAAGAAACCAAGCCATTCGCCAATTGACAAATGGTCAAAGGATATGAACAGACAATTTTCAGATGATGAAATTGAAATTATTACCACTCATATGAAAAAGTGTTCCAAATCATTATTAATCAGAGAAATGCAAATTAAGACAACTCTGAGATACCACTCCACACCTGTCAGATTGGCTAAGATGACAGGAAAAAATAATGATGAATGTTGGAGGGGATGCAGGAAAACTGGGATACTGATGCATTATTGGTGGAGTGATGAATGAATTCAACGATTCTGGAGAGCAATCTGGAATTATGCCCCCAAAGTTATCAAACTATGCATACCCTTTGATCCAGCAGTGCTACTACTGGGCTTATGCCCCAAGGAGCTACTAAAGAAGGGAAAGGGACCTGTATGTGCCAAAATGTTTGTGCAGCCCTGTTTGTAGTGGCTAGAAACTGGATCAATTGGAGAATGGTTGGGTAAATTGTGGTATATGAATGTTATGGAATATTATTGTTCTGTAAGAAATGACCAGCAGGATGAATACAGAGAGGCTTGGAGAGACTTACATGAATTGATGCTAAGTAAAATGAGCAGAACCAGGAGATCATTATATACTTCAACAATGATACTGTATCAGCATGTGTTCTGATGGAAGTGGATTTCTTCAACAAAGAGAAGATCTAACTCAGTTTCAGTTGATCAATGATGGACAGAAGCAGCTACAACTAAAGAAAGAACACTGGGAAATGAATGTAAACTGCATTTTTGTTTTTCTTCCCAGGTTATTTTTGCCTACTGAATCCAATTCTTCCTGTGCAACAAGAGAACTGTTCAGTTCTGCACACATATATTGTATCTAGAATATACTGTGATATATTTAACATTTATAGAACTGCTTGCCATCTGGGATAGGGGGTGGAGGGAGAGAAGAGAAAAGTTGGAACAGAAGTGAGTGCAAGGGATAATGTAAAAAAATTACCCAGACCTGGGTTCTGTCAATAAAAAGTCATAATTATTTAAAAAATTTTAAAAAAGGAAAAAATAATAATAATAAAAGAAAATTAGAATTAACCAAAGAATCTAGTGACTGTATGTGAAATCAAGACATAATAAAACAAAACCAAGAGAATGAAAAAAATCAAAAAGAGTGAAATATCTCATTGAAAAAAAAATTGATCTAGAAAATAGATTCAGGAGAGACAATTTAAAAATTATTAGTCTACATAGAAGTCATGATGAAAAAAGAGCCTGGATATCATCTTTCAGGAATTTATCAAGGAAAATTGTCCTGATATTTTAGAAGCTAAGGGTAAAATAGAAATTGAAAGAATCCACCAATCACCTCTTGAAAGAGATCCTAAAATGAAAACTTCCAGGAATATTGGAACTGCCAAATTCTGAAACTGCCAGGTCAAGGAGAAAATTTTCCTAGCATCCAGAAAGAAACAATTCAAGTATAATAGAACTATAGTCAAGATAACACAAGATTTAACAGCTTCTACATTAAAAGATCTGAGGACTTAGAATATGATATTCCAGAGAGTAATGGAGCTAGGATTACAACCCAGAATCACCTATTTATAGAATAATCCCTTAGGAGTAAAAATGATTATTCAACAAAATAAATAACTTTCAAGTATGTGCAATGAAAAATAGAAAATTTGATTTTCAGATATTAGAGTCAGGAGAAATCAGAAAAGTTATATCTTATGGGGCTTTAAATAGCTTATCTTTTATATTCCTACATGAGAGGATGATACTTGTAACTCATTAGAATTTTCTCATTATTGTAGCAGTTAGGGAAAAGACAGGGAAGGAAACAGGGGTGAATTGAAGGAGTGAGAAAGGCATGTCTTGGGAGAATGGAAAAGGGAGAGGTGGAATGGTGTAAAAAAAAAAAGCTTTTACAGTGGAGAGGAGGAGTGAATAAACCTTACTTTTATCAGAATTGTCTCAGAAAGTAAATAACATTCACACTCAATATGGGTATAGAAATCTATCATACTCTGCAGGAAAGAAGTGGGGACGGAGATTTGGGAAAGGGGAAGGGTGATAGAAGAGAGATGGGGAGAGATAGAGAATCTCTAAACTAAAACTATCTTGACCATACATGTCATTTAGATAATGAGTTGGTTGAGTCCAGAATCAAATAGGATCTAAAATTGATTCCATGTTGAAGGTCCTTTAGTATTTTTGATGAGTAGAAACATCCACAAACAAAAAAAAAAATTACATCCTTTCAACACTTATGTCATTATGATAACTGCATGACTGCAAGTTATGGATCACTTATTTTGTTCTTGGGTTCATTGGATTTCTAGGGTCTGATGAAATGGATTGTATTCATAGTTGGTTTGCTAACATAAGTTTTATTGAAGAATACACAGAAGTAGAGGTTATGAATCTCCAGATAACCCTACATAGTGACTACTTTCAAAGAGGCTCCCTCCCCAGATAGTTCTGCAGTTCATCTATGCAATGGTCAGCTCTTACGATGTGCTCTTTGCAGACGGGGATTAGCAGGGCTAAAAGACCTGCTCTCTCAAAAATGTGGTTTTAATAGATTCTTTAGGCCTAGAAGAATATGGGAAGGGGATTTGACTGGATCTTTTCCTCCATGGCTTGAATAACATGTATAGGCCTGAAGAAATCCAAATGGCTTACTGTCTAAACCTGCTTCCATAAAAGCCCACTCTTTAATTGGTAGAAAATCCATAGGAACTTCTTGGGCAATGCAGAGCTAGTGAATCAAAGACTTATCACAAGCTTTTCTCTTTTACAATCTCCTCACCAACTACCAATCACACTGTAGAGCAGCTGCTCAAACAATTTATAGGGTGCCACTTTTCTGATGGGTAACTGTCTCTACTAGAAAAATGTTTCAATAAAACCCAACCATATTTTACTTCATGTTCTCTCTTTCTTCACTTTCACTTCATCCAGTCTCCTTAACAATTCCCTCAACACTCCCTCACCTTTCCTTTTCTTTATCACTTTCACTTTTTTCCTTCTTCACTTTAATCCTAATACCATTAACCCTGAAGAAATGAATGTTGCCATTGTTCTGGAAGCAGTGTGACAATCTCTTCCCTTTCTGATCCCAATTTTTTATGTGTGCTTTTCTAATGTTTTCTCCCATTAGAATGAAAGCTCTTGGATGTCAGGGACTATTTTTGCTTTTGTATTTGGGTCCCAAACATTTAGCAAAGTGCTTGATACATAATATTGCTTAATAAATCCCTTTTCATTCATTCACTCTTGCATTTCCAGAAACAGTGCATTGTAACTTTTTATGGCTGCCTTAATCACTCTCTGATGTTTCACTGATTCTAGACCTAGATATTATTTACATGGTAGATTGTATTGTTGTTTGTCCTTCATTTTTCAAAGAGTATCAGGGACATCATAGGATGCTGTCTTGACTCATGCATGGATTGTATTTGTAAGGCAGAACCACACAAAATTAGCTTCACTTTTTTTTTTTTTGCCAGTCATTGCAATTTGGTGAATACAAAAGTCAAGGTGGCTGGCAATGGCCCACATGCAGTGGATGATTTTAGTATCTTCCATGTCTGATCCAGCTTTAAGTGCAGAAAGTTCCTGCTTTCATGACCATTGGACAAAACTGTTCTTATCCACCTTTGCTACTAGGAGAAGTCTTCACATGCTTAGGATAGACACTCTGCTTACTTCACTGATGGATTTCATGCTTGTTGATTACCCTCAACCTGGTTTAGTCCATCTACAGAGATGGTTTACTGGGATGTGGCTGCTGCTCATGTTACTGTTTCTTAGAGTCATGGCTGAGAATCGGGTGCCAGAGAACACCAAAAGTGGATGATCAGCCTTGAAAACCAGAATCCTACAACATGATTTCTATAAGAGATTAGAAATTTAAGACAAGTGGGACTGTTTAGAAGCATCTAACTTTTTCCATGAGAGAAGGAACAGGACCTTCTATGAACTAAACAGCACTATAAGTAAGATACTAAAAAAACTGGCAGATGTGCTGATTCACTGCTGTTGGTGAAGTCTGAAAAACATTCAAGAAAAGTAGAAGTGTTCTAGGACTAGAGAAGGGCAGATGTTGGCCCAGTTTTCAAAGAAAAGGAAAAGTTTGGCTGAGCCTGAGTAGATTAAAGAGCTTGACTTAAATTTCTGGAAGAATTCTACAACACATTACTAACGGATTAGTTTATGAGCCTTTAGAAAGTGATTACCAATAGCGAATATCCTGCTTCATCAAGAATAATTCATAACACAGTAATGTACCCCTCTTTTTTCATAGTTAACCAGAGTGATATGATCAAAGAAGTGCTGTAGCCATAAAATATTTCAATTTCAGTGTAGCCCTTTTCCAGAACCAGAGCTCTGGATTTACGTAAACCAGGTGCTATCTTGGAGGCATCTCATAATACCAAATGAAAGGCACATGCCCCCCATCTATAGTTTCCCATGAGAACATGAGAATTTGATTATGTCTAGGCCTCTGTAGAATAAGTAAAGAGCTCTTGGTTCCCATGCAAGTACATAGTCTAACAAGATAGAACAGACTTTATTTTGCCTATTTGAGAGGCCTAGGACACTCTCATTTTCTGAAACAGGGATTAACTTTTCCTAAAAAGCAACAAAGTTATCTCTGGTCCATGAATCCCTTGATGCAGTTTCCTTGTTACTTAATAACAAAACATCCTTAGGAAATAAAGCTTTGGGAGCCTCTTCAATTTGGTTTATAAGTCTGAAGACTAGGTTATTCAGCATCATGTTTTGACCAGTTGACCAGAACAAATGTGTTTTCAAGTGGAGACCAGGTGAAATCTCATCCAGATAAATGCTGTTGTATCTTTGTTTCACAGCCTTGCTATGTCAGGGATAAGTAAACCTCCTTTTGTTGACTGAAAAAAATTAAGACTATCTAAAAACTATGAATAAAAAAAGAGCCTAAACATCCTACTTCAAAAAATTTTAAGGGAAGACTGCCTGGATTTCTTGGTTGTTAGGACCAAATGACATCAGTATGTCAGAGTCATGGTATACATATGTGTATATATATATAAAATGTCTGATTCTGAGATTCTGAGTTTGGAAGTCTGTACCACAGGTCTGGCACAAATGGACTATATAAACATTTGGAGTGAAGATATCACTAAATTTGTGCATTTCATGTTTCTTTTTCTCTACTTCAGTTATGCTTTGCTCCCCTTCTGTGATCTATCATGCCATGCTGGGTAATTTTGTGCCATTGTTTCCTTTGTCTCATGATTGATTCCATAGTTCTTCAGAGAGACCTTGAGAGTAGACTTATTTTGTTTCTTCTGCTCTCTCTATGAGCACTTGTCTTGTGTAAATTCTCCCTAAAGTAGTCTTTTAGGCAAACATAGGTTTGGCATTCAGGCAATGTAGCCAGTCCAAAGGCATTTTGCTCTCTCTGCTGTAGAGTTACAATGCTTGACAGTTCAATTTGAGAAAGGAGCTCCGTGTCTGGCACCTTATTTGTCAGATAATCTAAAGAATTTTCCTAAGACAATCCAAATGGAAGTGTTTGCATTTCCTAAGCATGGAGCTGGTATACTTTTCAACTTTCACAGTCATACAGCAGTGACATCAGTTCAGTGGCTCTGTAGACCTGCAGTTTGGTAGTCAGCCTAATACTTCTCTTTCACACATTCTTCCAAAGCCTTCAGAACACTGAACTAGCTCTGGTAATGCATGCATCAACCTTATTAACCATGTGTACAGGCCTCTTCATTTGCTATAACTAATGGTTCTGGTGTATGGATGGTATAGTGCTGGCTGGTGGAGAACTTTGTTTTCTTCACATTTAATTGTCAGGCAATTAATTAATATAAGCCCAGAGAATTGATCCATACTCTGATGTATCTCAGCTTCAGAGGCTGCATTAAGTGTACAATTAACTGTGAACAAAAATTTGTGCACCAGGTCTTTGTCCACTCTAGTGATGGTTTATAACCTTTCCAGCTAAATAATTTACCACTGCTTAAATCAGTAGCTGACTTTGATGACATTTTCCTCCTTGGTGAAGGAGTCTGACAGCACTGTTGAAAACATCATACTACAAAGCATGGGAGTAAGACACCGCCTTGTTTCACTCCATTGGAGACTGGAAAAGTATGAAAGCATTGTCCATTATCCAAAACTCATACAAGCATGCCATCATGGAATTGGCAGATGATACTGATGGATTTTTCTGATGAATTTTGACCTGCTCTTCCACAAGCCCTCATGATTGACACTATCAAAGGCCTTGCTCAAAATGACCAATGTTTTATACAGACTTCTGTTCTCTCCCTAGCATTTCTCTTCGAATTGTCAGGCAGTAAACATCAAATCATCTGTTCCTTAGCCCTTTCTGAAGCCACAATGACTATCAGGTAGATGACCATTTTCCAGGTGAAGGATCAGTCCATTTAGGAGAACTTGGGCAAAAATTTTACAAGCAATGGCAGAGAGAGAGAGAGAGAGAGAGAGAGAGAGAGAGAGAGAGCGCGAGCACACCAGCCTGCTGTGATTATCACAAGACAACATATTTTCTTTTATATAAATGGACAATGGAGGCATCCCTGATCTCCCAGAAATAACTTTATTTTGCCATATAACCTGGGAGATATTAGTCATCTTTTGTATGAGCAGTGGAATAGAACCAGCACCTGCAGTTTGGTGTTTTGCCATATGAGAGGAATGGCATTCAAAATCTTTTCTTCCATTGGAAATTTAGCTAGAGCCAAATTGACTTCAACCTGAGATATAGGGCTTTGGCACTGGTTGATGATAGATCTATTGAGGATACTATGGAAGTGTTCAGCCCAACTCTCCAGTATCATGTCCTTATCACTAATCAATGTGGATCCATCAGTGCTAAGCAGTTGAGATGCAACATAGATCTTTGGCCCATTGTCTTTTGGGCATCAAAAAAATACTTTGGAGTATTAATATATTTTCTTAATTTCTGGAGTAAAATACATTTCCAACACATAATACAATAAAAAGATGACTGCTTTTGAAACTACAAATCTACTACGCACAACTTGCTATTCCTTTCAAATATACAACAAAATTATTGTGGAAATTTCTTTCCCTCCCTCCCCCCCTTTTTTTTTTCCTCTCCTTTTCCCCTTTCACAGTGGAGATAGCTGTCATTGGACAGAAACAGATACTCGCACACAAATACACATGTAAAATTATTCCCTATATACTTCTGTTTATCAGTTCTTTCTTTGCAGCAGTGTCTTTCTTCATTTGTTAATTTTAGTTAATTTGAGTGTACATAATAGTAACAATAACTTATTCACTCATAGCTGTTCTTAAAACAATATTACTTTTAGTATCAGCTAGATGGCATAGTGGATAGACAATAAGTTCTGAAGTAAGGAGGATCTGAGTTCAAATCTGGCCTCAGACACTTAATACTTACTGTCTATGTGACCCTGGGCAAGTCACTTAACCCCAATTGCCTCAGCAAAAAACATTTCACTCTTCATTATTTCATACAAGTCTTACTATGTTTTTCTAAAATCATCAAGCTCATCATTTTTCATAGCACAGTAGTATTCCAGCACAATCATATATCATAAATTGTTTAGCCATTCCCCAATTGATGGGCATTCCTGCAGTTTCCAGTTCTTTACCACCACAGAGAGCTATTATAAATATTTTAGAACATAAAGATGACTTTTCTTTTTCTCTGATCATCCCTGGAAATAGTAGTAGTACTGCTGGGTAAAGGGGTATAGGTAGTTTAATAACTCTTTGGGCATAATTCAAGATTTCTTTTAAAAATGGTTGGATCAGTTCACAATTCCAACTGTGACTTAGTTTCCCAATTTTTCCACATCCCCTCCAACATTTGCCACTTTCCCCTTCTATCATTTTAGTCAGTCTGAAATTATGGTTTTTTTAACTTGCATTTCTCTAATTAATAATTTTTCCACATCCCCTCCAACATTTGCCACTTTCCCCTTCTATCATTTTAGTCAGTCTGAAATTATGGTTTTTTTAACTTGCATTTCTCTAATTAATAAAGATTTAGAGCATTTTTATATGATTATAAATTGTTTTGATTTCTTTATTGGGAAACTGGGGAATGATTTGTATTCAAATAGATTTGACAAAGTTCTTTATATATTTTAGATATGAGATTTTGATTTTAGCTACATTTGTTTTATTTGTACAAAATCTTTTTAATTTAATGTACTTGAAATTATCTATTTTTATGCCTGACTCTGCTATCTATCTTTTTATTCACAAATTGTTCAATTATCCATAAGACTAATAAGTATATTCTATCTTCCTTTCCTTTTCTTATAAAATCTTTGTTTATATCTAGATCGTGTATTAATTTTGACCTTATCTTAGTGTAAGATATTATTTTGGTGAAAGATATTGGTCTTTGCCCAGTTTCTGCCATATTGATTTCTGGTTCTTCCAGCATTTTTTTAAAACTAAATAATAATTCTTATCCTAAAATGTTAAACCTTTAAACTTGTCAAAAACAGATTGATAATGTTTATTTGCTGTTTTAAATTGTATGTCAGTGCAAAATAAATTGTAATATTAGTGTAAAACTGATTTTCATCTGCCTGCTTACTGAGACAATAATGCTGCATGTTTTTAAGCTTTGCTTGCACTTTACTTTTGATGGTATTAAATGCTGCCTTCTTAGAGATGATGGACCATCTTGCAGGTAAACCCTGTAAAGTTATCATTTTTCATTTAGAGGCCTATGATTTTCCCTATCATTTTCATCAAACCAATCTTGATGCTTGCGAGTATTCTGACCCAGATGAGTAAATGTTGTGCTGTATATCAAATCTCTGAAAACTGCCCATTCCTTTCTATTGCCATCTGTGTTGGTTCAGCTTTCCCTCCACATTAGCAACAAAATTTCACACTGGGAGAAGTACTCTAATCTATTGATAATAACTCGTTTGGATCTAATCTTGCTTTGGGGCTGCCACTTCTGTTGAATTAAATGTTTACCTTGAAAGGGTAACTCTATGAGGGATCTAGCACTTTATGTTACACAACACCTTCATCACTCACATCCTGTCTGTCCCTTCCTTTAACAATGGCTTAGTCTATTAAACATCAATGTTTGCTGCAAGAGTACATCCATGAAGTTTTATTGAGTTTAGGTAAGTGGAAGACAGTAGTGGTGATGAGAAGGTTATGAGATGCACACATCTTTACTAGTAAATGACCATTGGTATTGCTGTTCAGCTTCATTTATCCCAAGGACTCTTTGTTTTGTCTGATAATCTGTGGTACACTGTCATTAAAGTCACCCAGAATTACAAGCCTGTTCTTTAGGCACATTGATGATGAAGGTCTCCAGGTCTTCATAAAATTTTTCATTGACTTCTTCAGGATTTGTCATGATGGGAGCATATGCACTGATGATGATGTGGTAATTTCCTGAGAGTGGAAATTGCATTGCCATGAGTCTATTGCTTTTGGTAGGTACACTGGCTTATTGACTAGATTAGGTTCTCTTTTACTTCTTTTTTGAAATTAAAAAACAAATTTTTATTTAAAGTTTTGAGTTTCAATTTCTGAACCTCTTGCTTTTTCCTCTCCTCAGATGGTAAGTAATTTTTTTATTTTTTCCTGCAGAGTAAGAATCCCTCTTGTCATTGGAAGCAGGCTAGAATTAGGTTAGGTGAAGTAGACAATTTGTAGACACTCCCTTCCTCACACTGGTTGAAAAGTAGTCCTTAAAAAAGACTATTCAGGTGCCCAGGGAACTGATGCATCCTACTACTGCTTCAGGCTGCTGAGAAGATGATTCATCTTATGGCCTGGACTTCCCTGTGGAGGACTGTGACTATAGTTCCTGCACCTGTCGCTTCATCACTTGCCTGCCTCCACAGGACTTTGTGGTGTCTTCTGACTCACATACAAATTGGATTTAAGGGAGCTAGAGTTGTGTGGTTGTCAGTCTGACTGTGTCTTCCAGAGTCATTGGAGTCTTATGGTAAGACAAAAATCAAAAAGAATGGTGATAATTTGGGATTCAGGGGAAGGATCTTGGATATCTAACCTCCAAGCACACTACAATGCCTGCTTTAGCCACCTTCATGGCCACTGAAACAAACTGTTCTTATTTGCCCCATTCTATCAGGGGAAATCCTCACATGCATAGAGCAGAATCCCTTTCCCAACTCACTAATGAGTTTGAGGTCCATCAGTTACCTTCAGCCTGCTTTATCTTGTCTGCCAAAATGTTTCACTGGCATGTGACCACTATTCATGCTGCAGCTTCTTAGAGCCATAGGCGAGAGTTGGGTGACTCCTGGTAGTCACCCAGGAGTGACTGGGTGCTCCCCCAGCTACCTACTCCAGGTAGACACTAAAGGTAAAAAAGCAGCCTTAAAAGGGTTCAGTAGCCCTCATACCAGAAGTCCTAGTCTTTCCTGAACACTTGTACATCTCACCATATATCTTAGAACCAGAGAGCAAGATAGAAATGGAAAGAATTCACTGGTCATCTCCTGAAAGAGATCCCAAAATGAAAACTCCTTGGGAATATTATAGCCAAATTCCAGAGTCCCATATAAAGGAAGAAATACTGAAGACAACCAGAAACAAAGTAAATGAAGGGATCACATAAAATTTAGTAATTGCTACTATAAAGGATAGGATGGCTTGGCAGATGATGATCTGGAAAGCAAAAGAGCTAGGAATAGCCAATTCTGCTAAACTAAGTAGTACAGAGGAAATCCTACAGGGAAAAATGGACATTTAATGAAATAGTAAACTTTTAAGCATTCTTAATGAAAAGACCAGAGCTGACTAGAAAATTTGACATTTATACACAAGAATGAAGACATAAAAAGATAAACTTGAGTGAGAAATCATAAAATACTTAATCAAGTTAAACTGTTTATATTCCCATATGGGAAAATGATACATATAATATTAATCTAAGGATTTTATCATCATTGGTGTATTTGAAAGAAGGTTACTTAGGCAAAGGCATATTCTTTTGAGATGATCTTAAAAGAAGAATGGAGGGATGAAAAAGAAGGATGCACTGAGAGAAGGAGTGGAAAGGGGACAGAATGGAGGAAATTATCTTTACAAAAACTGATGCACAAGGAATAGTTTTTACAAGAGTTTGGTAGGGATAAATCTAGGAGGGAATGAGCAATGCTTGAAACTCACTCTACTCTAGACTGGTTCAAAGAGTGAGAGTGTAGAGGAAGAAAGATTATATACACATACACACACATATATATTTCTGTATGTTACCTACACACACACACACACACACACACACACACACACAGAGTTGGGTACAGAAAATCATCCTACCCAACATGGAAGTAAAAGCGGTAGGGGCTCAGAGAAAGGGGAAGTGATAAGATTGAGGATGGATTTAGGAGGCAGACTTTGAAGAAAGAACAAGATTAAAGAAAAACATTGAAGGATAAAAGAAAAGAGTAAGATGGAAGGAAATAACACAATCATAACTGAATATGATTGGAATGAACTCACACATAAAATGGAAGAAGATAGCAGAATAGATTAGAAATCAGAAGTCAACAGTATGCTGTTTCTAAGAGACATACTTGGAGATGATTCAGATAGGACTGGAGGGACTGAATGTGGATCACAATATAGTATGTTCACTTTTGTTGTTTTTTTGCTTGGATTTTGTTTTCGTTCTCATTTTTTCCTTTTTGATCTGATTTTTCTTGTGCAGCATGATAATTGTGGAGGTATGTATAAAAAAATTGCATGTGTTTAACATATATTGGATTACTTGCCATCTAGGAAAGGAAGTGGGGGGGGGAAGGGAGGGAGGGAGAAAATTTGGAACACAAGTTTTTGCCCGGATGAATGTTGAAAATTATCTCTGCATGTGTTTTGAAAATAAAAAAGTTTTATAAAAATTTTTTAAAAATAAGAGATACACTTGAAATAGACACAATTTTAAAGTAAAGGTTTGGAGTAGAATCTATTATGCTTTAGCTGAAGTAAAAATCATGATTTCAGACAAAGAAATGAGAAAAATAGACCTAATTAAAAGGAAATAAGGGAAACTGCATTTTGCTAAAAGGTATCAGACAATATCAATACTGAACACATATGCATCAAATGGCATGGCATCCAAATTCTAGAAGGAAAAGTTAGAGTTATAGGAGGAAAAATACTATAAACCAATACTAGTTGGAGAATTCAATTTACCTCTCTCAGAGCTAGATAAATTTAATCATTATACAAATGAGAAAGAAGTAAATGATAAATAGAATTTTAGAAGTTAGATATGGTAAAACTCTTGAAGAATAATGAATAGGAATAGAAAAAGGTATACCTCTATTCAGCTGTACATGCCATGTTCACAAAAATTGTCAGTGTATCAAGACAATAAAAACCTGATAGATAGATGCACTCATCTCAAATCATAATACAATTAAAATTTTTATTCAATAAAGAGCCTTTGAAGCATAATCAAACATTGATTGGAAATTGATGGTGGATCAAAGAACAAATCTTAGAAGCAATAATTTCATTAAAGATAATAATATTAATACTGTGCCGTGAGAACAGATTACTAAATTGGGTATACAGCAACAACAACAACAACAAAAACTAGGAAGTAACTAAAAAATTCTAAAGTTTAATACCAAAATAGAAATCCTGAAAATCAAAGGAGTGACAAAGAAAATGGAAAATAAAAAGATATTGAATAAATAAAACTAGAAGATGGTTGTTAGGGAAAAATTAAGTTGGCTAATTTGATCTAAAGGAAAAAAAAGAAAGAAGAAAACCAAATTACCAGTATTAAAAGTGAAAAGAATGAATGTGCAGCCAATGAAGATGAAATTAAAGCAATTATTAGGAGCTATTTTATGCCCCCCCACCATGGATGAATATTTATAAGTCTATAAATTGTCTAGATTAACAGAAAAGGAAATACACTAGAAAGGTAATTTGAATAAACCATAAATGAACTCATGAGGGAAAAGAATCCCAGGACCATATGAATTTACAAGTAAATTCTAATAAACATTTAAAGACCAAGCAATTCCAATATTATAGAAACCATTTGAAAAAGTAGATAAAGTAGGAAATCTACCAGATTTTTTTTCCATGACACAAATATAGTTTTGATACCCCAATTAAGGGAAAGCAAAAACAAAGAGAATATAAACCAATTTCCCTAATGAATATAGATGAAAAATTTTAAAGTAAAATACTATCATGAAGGAGATCATAGCAATATAGCACAAAAATCATACACTATGACCAGGCTAGCTTCATACCAGCAGTGCAGGTCTGCTTCAATATTAGGAGACTATATTACTATATAACATATTTCTATGTAAAACTCTAAACATAATTGACAATATTAAAATTTTTAAAAACAAAATCATTATCTCACTAGAAACAGAATGAGCTTTGACAAAATGCAATGCACATTCTTATTAAAAATACAAGAATGCACAAGAATAGAAATTTTCTTAAAATGATAAGCAGTATCTAAAGCCAAGAAACAAATATTTTTGATATCAACATTGTTATTCAGTATTGTAAATATAAATACTAACTATAGCACTAAGACAAGAAAAAACAAATTAAAGGGCTAAACATTGGCAACAAGGAAGTAAAACTCATTTTTTGCAGATGATATGATGGTATTCTTGGAGAGTCCCAGAAAGTCAACTAGAAAAAATTGTTGAAGTAATGAGCAATTTTAGAAATATTAAAGGATATAAAATAAACTCATACAAATCACTAGTATATCTATATACCACTAAACAAACCCTGCAATAAGAAATATAGAAATTACATTTAAAATGAAGACAGGGGGAGGATTCTAGGAAGATGGCTAAGTAGGTTGGTAAATTTCACCAGATCCCTCCCACACACAATGAACAGATTTATCTCTCAGGGAGAACAAAGACTGGTGAAAAATCAAGAAGACTTGATGCAGAACAGGGGTCTTCCTGATAAAAGCCAAGAATATCCAAAGAAAGAATGACCCCAGACTGGAGATTAACCTGTGTGAAGTACAAACACTTCTGGGCCAGCTCCAAGCAAACATTAGGTAAGGTCCCCTGAGGTGAGCTCAATGTGGCAAGAGCCTCAACAGGAACCACAGAAACTTTCACCTCCAGGACTACTTGAAAAATTGGGGGTCTGGGAAAACTGAGTGAAGCCCTACTGATTAGGAATGCCAGACCCAGCTGTGCTACAGAGACAAGGTCCTAGGTGAGAAGGAACCAGCAGTGTGTGCAGATCCAAGGGGAGTAGGGTCACTGCTGGCTTCGGGCACTTGGAGTGTGTGGGAGGGAGCTCTTGGTTTCTGGTGCCAGGTCATAAGGGAGAGCTGAAGTGAAGTTAGACACACCCTCCCCCCACCTCATGATTAGAGGTTCTTTTAAAAAGAGGTATTAGCCTCTTATTTAAAAAAAGAAGAAAGAACTCAACCATAGAAACTTATTTTGGGAACAGGAAAGACCAGAGTTTCATCTGTATAGGAAGACATTGAAGTAAAAACAACAACTTCTACTCCAAAGAGACTTTATAGAAGAACTTAAAATTAAATGAGAGATATTGAGGAAAAACAAACAAAAAAGTCCAAGAAAAACAAGAAGATTGTGAAAAAAAAGGAGATATTATAAAACTATAAAAAGGAGATACACAGTCTCAAAGATACAAACAACTTTTTGAAAATTAGAATTGGGCAAGAAGAAGCCAATGAAGCTATGGAAACCAAGAAATAATAAAACTTATTATAAAGAATGAAAAAAATAGAACAGAATCTGAAACATTTTAGAAGAAAAACAACAGATCTGGAGAACAGATCAAGAAGAGAAAATATAGGAATAATTGGAGTACTTGAAAATTGTGACCAAAAAAGAATCTTGACACAATAATGCAAGAAATAATCCAAGAAAATTGTCCTTAAGTGATAGAATATGAGGGGAAAGTAGAAATAGAAAAAAATCCACCAATCACCACCTCAGTGAGATCCTTTATGTAAAATACATAGGACTATTGTTGCCAAAATTTGAAACCCCCAGATCAAAGAGAAAATTTTGCAAGAAACAATAAAAAATTCAAAAGCTCTAGAGTTACAATTAAATTTATTTATAATTTTTTCCTGGATGTACATATACATAAATTTTTTAAATACACATTTCTTTATGAATCATGTTGGGAAAGAAAAAAATCAGAGTAAAAGGGAAAAATCAAGAGAGAATAAAAAGAAAAAAGTGAACATAGTATGTACTGATTTACGTTCAGTCTTTGTAGTTCTTTCTCTGTATGCAGATGGCATTTTCTATCCAAAGTTTATTGGGATCTCTTGGATCATTGAACCACTGAGAAGAACCAAGTTTTTCATAGTTGATCATTGTACAATCTTGCTGTAACTGTGTACAATGTATTTCTGGTTCTATTTGTTTTGCTCAGCCTCAGTTTGTGTAAATCCTTCCAAGCCTTTATAAAATCAACTTGTTTATCATGTTTTATAGAATAATAATATTCCATTACTTTCATATACTATAACTTTTCACATACCATAGTTCCCAAATTTCTTTTTCTCTGATAAAAGATAACACTATATAGTTTCTTCTATTAATTTTTGCAGCAATGTTCCTTGGGGTTTTCCTTGTGGGATCTCTTTCTGGAGCTGTTTGATGGATTCTTTCAATGACTATTTCCCCCTCTGGTTCTAGTATATCAGGGCAGATTTCCTTGATTATCTTTTGAAGAATGTTATCCAGGCTCTTTTTTTAGTCATGGCCTACAGGTAGACCAATAATTTTTAAACTCTTTTCTGGATCTATTTTTCAAGTGGGCTGTTTTTCCAAAAAGGTATTTTATATTTTCTTCCATTTTTTTCAGTTTTTTTTTTTTTTAGTTTGATTGATTCTTGAGGTCTCAGAGAGTCATTAGCTTCCATTTGCCCTATTCTAGTTTTTAATGTGTGATTTTCTTCAGTGCAAGTGCAATTGTGACCAATTCATATCACTCTGAGATTTCCTCTGTGAATACTTTATCCTCAGTTGAGTTGGTGTTTTGGTCTTTCCTGTCGCCATAGTAGCTTTCCATGGTCAATATTTTTTTCTGTTTCTTGCTCATTTTCTTTCCCTTTTTGTATTTTCTTTTTTTTTTTAACTTTTATGATTGAGAACTGCTCCTGGGATAAAGGAGGTGCTGTCAAAAGCTTCTAGTGCATCTCTGAGTCTTGGTTTTGAGCACAGGAGCTCCTTCTATTTGGATAGGGAAGCTTTGCTTGCTCTTTCTAGGAAATAGCCTGATTTCTAAGAAGCCTTCTAAGCTGGGACTGGAGACTGTCCCACTAATCTGCTCCACTACTGAGTCTGTGAGAGGGTCTTAATCACAGCATATCAACCACTGAGCCCCTCAGTCCCACTAATTTTTGGTTCATAGTGTAGTCACATAGAAATACTCTTCTACACATAGACAAGTAGGCACTTAAGAAATATCAAATTGAATTGGTTGTTATTAAAAGCCAGGTTTGTATGGTTGTATCTTTAACATGATGAAAAATATTCAGTTGTCAGGCCCCTCTTGTCTTTTAAGAGTTAAGGATTTTTCATTGTTTCCTATTCATTACCAAGTTTTTTTAAATATATCTCAGATTTTGCCTCTATTATATTTAAAGAACAACTTAATCTAAATTTTCATCCTGTCATACCTTGACTTTACTGAAACATGCTTCTAGTTAATTTCTCATTAGTTTCACTGTATTCTTAACAATGCAATACAATTTTTAGAGAAATCATTTTAATTTCCCCCTATATCTTATTCTTTCTGAAACACACACACACACACACACATATACATACAAACACATACACACATACAACTCTCTCTGCCTTCCCTGGACCTATAGTAACTTATTAATGCCTAGTGTATCCAAAGACAAATTCTTCTATTCACCTCTCAAGACCTATCCCAAATGTTTCATTTATCTCAGCAATCTTATTTCAATAAGTTTGTTTTTGGTTTTGTGGAAAATTCTTAGCTTCCACATATGGCCAAATTCATGTTATTAGAAAAGTATACTAATAAATAAGAGTCACTTAGCAAACTATATGATTATAATGCAGAAATATCCCAGATATTTTGATAAAGGCAAGTCTTCATTTATCACAAATTTTTTATTTTTAGAGTATTTAATTTAAATGCCCATGAAATATAAAAAATATTATTATTATATGGAAATAATATAATTTCTTTAGAGTTCAAATGACTATTACTATCAAAGATGTAAGAATGTAATTTATTTTTAAAATATGTCTTCCATCTTCCATTTCTATATATCACATTTTAACTTTGAAAACTGGGTTTCTACTCTGTTGGACTCTTATCTTTTACTGAATGCAAAGTGGAAATTGAATACTTTCATTAAAAATGTTTACTTGACTTGAGAGAACACTACACATACCTAGTAAGTTATTTCTGATCTAACTTCTGGTCAGCAATGACTTCATCTCCTAGTTGCTGCCATGAAATGTGCAATCAATTAGCTGCCATTTTGTCTTGGTGATAAGAATACAATTAGATAAACTTATTTTTATCAGTTTGATTTTCCAAACTAGATTAATTGCTAAATGAGGCACAGCTACTGAGATAGACTAAAATATTTTATATTGATGGTATAATATTAGTCAAAATCACTAGACACATACTCCAAAGCTGCTATTTTGGTTGTATAGCTCTAGCTCTGTTATTATAAAGGTATACCAATTAGAATGACAGGAATCTGCTTAATAAGTGGACATTTTAAATCTTTTACCCATTACTCACCATTATCTGGAAGTATACTTTATTTGTTAGTCAGCTAAGTTCATTTTACTTGACATAAGTTTATATGTTTATGTTTTATACATTTTTGATTTCAGATAAATGCTCTACAAGCAGAAGTTAATTTCCATCGAAGTATCTATGACCTCCAGATTAAGTACACCAAAGATGTTTTTGATGCTATAAAGCATATCTACCACTCATTCCTGGCAAATATTGATGGTATTCTATGTTCCCCACTAAAAGGTAAGTAGCAGTTCAGTCAATGTTCAAGACTTAAGGTAATCTCCAGTTATATATACTGTTTGGAAGGTATGGAAAATACTAAACCATGAAAATTATAAGTATTATTTAAATAAATGGTGGCATTTTAACTTAGAACTCTTGAAAAGTTGATATATTTAGAACTTTCACCCTTAGAGTTCAAGTCAGTGCTGAAAATTACCACTAGTATTTTTTTGTTGTTGTTGTTAGTGTTGAACTGAACTGAACTTTTTATTCAGTATATATATATATATATATATATATATATATATATATGCCTTTCAGAAATGGAAAAGATGACTTTTCCTATACTCATTTCCCTAAAACAGTTTTATTGTTGTAGCTAAAATGTATCTGCTACTATGTAGTAATTTCCTTATCTACATTCTCTGGCTCTTTCAACTTTCTGTCATTGTTATTAACTTAAATTAGGTAGCAGGTAAATACATATGTATCTGTCTGTTTGTTTATCCGTTTTTATATATCTGTATCATTTATTTAAATAATCCTTCATTGTAGATCCTATCAAGTGCAAAAATCAAACTATTTGATATTTATAAACTTATTTTCTTTTATTGATTTCAGTCTTTCTTAGAAGTCTCAGAAAATCATCTGGTCTATATGTCCTTGCTTCTGTGCAGAATTTCTTAAATTATTCTAGAGAGAAGTTTGTCTACCATTTTCATCAAAATCAGAAAGACATCCTCATTTTCATAAAAGAAATGTTTGGGCAATTTAGAATTTATTTTAAAAATATTGAATTTATTTTTTCAGTATTTCAAAAAAAAATCCATGTTTTCATGAGTACAGATGTCACCAAAGCAGATCTTAACTTCTCTACACTTAAAGAGTTGCTATGCCAAAACCAGGCATTTGATGGCCAGCCTTTTGGTAGTGAGTCTCTCTGAGCTTAGTTTGACTAAACTCAGATGAGTGAAGCAGTCCATTGTCCGACTCATAAGACACACACACACATACAACAGAGAGAGAGAGAGAGAGAGAGAGAGAGAGAGAGAGAGAGAGAGAGGAGGGGGAGGAAGAGGGAGATAGAGACAGAGAGAGACAAAGACAGAGTCAGGAAAGAGAGTCAGGGAGAGGGAGAGAAAGAGAGACTCAGAGAGACAGAGAGACAAAGAGAGAGAGAGAGAGAGAGAGAGAGAGAGAGAGAGAAAGGTTGAGAGATGGAGAGAGAGACAGAGGGAGAGACAGAGATGGAGAGAGAGAGGGGGAGAAAGAAAGGGAGAGGGAGGGAGGAGAGCGCTAGCACATTAAGGTCTTTTGAGAAGATTTAAATTTAAGAGAAAAGGAACATAGCACCTAGATTTGAATTATTTGTATAATTATATTAAATTGTTAAAGTCCCTTCTAATTCCAAATCCTTTGTTTCATGACAATAAACTTATTTTCTAGTGGCATCTACTATCTTACCTAATATAAACTGAGATATTTATCTATATCTATATCTATATATATGTATATGAAAGTTTAGATAACTGTTCTTTTACTAAATAGTGCATTTTGTTTTATTCATAACTGGTTCTGGAATAATTTTTCTGACCCTGGAATAGCCATACCCTATTCCTTTGCTGCAGCACAGATATGTAAGCACATATTCACCTATACTTCCTTAGAAGAAGCTCTGAAAAAAAATCTGAAATGTTGTGTCTGCCTTGGTTGTATTTCATATGTCAGTCTTATGTATATGTATGTTTTTCTTTTTGCAGATGTTCTTTCCTCTTATATAAACCTTACATTGGAACCATCAGATACTGCTTTCAAACACTTTCTCTATGTTTTAAAAAACAATGCTGGACCGATTCAAGAGGCAGTTGACACTTTGACTCCATCAGAGAATCTACAGCATGAAGGTAACAATTTTACTTGTTCAATTTGAGACAGCAAAAAATGAAAAATTGCCTTTTCAGCTTTCCTGTGAATCTATGAAAACAAGGCTGGCATCTGAAGAGGAAAATAATTCATCTCTTCTTGACAAACTGATGTCTTAGGACTTTGTAAGTTAGTTCTTCTTTTAGAGGTGACTTTGCAACTTGATCATTATATTCAAAAGTCAGTTACAGAAATTCTGTTTAATACTTAATTTTCCCTTATGTCAAATGAAGGAATGTTTAATGCTCCTAATTAGAGATATCCTTTGCCCTGGGTGAGAACCCATGAATAGTAATAACTAATGCCTTTTTTACATAGAACACACTATACCAATTTGTCTTAAATCCCAGCCATCTTGAATCTATATTTCTTTTTTTGTGCTCACATTGAGAATACTAATAATGCCAGCAAAGGTTGTAGGTAAGAATTTGCTTGGCTGTTGACTTCACTTTGTACTTATTTAATACTGTTTACATTTCTTTGTTAATTAATATAAGGATCTTTTGATCATTGAATGTTTCAATGAATGAAATGATCTATAGGATTCTGTTCAATTCTGTCGTCCAAATGGAACGGAAGCTTCAGAGATGAACATGCCTTCATTTCTTTGGCCTTGGATTTCCTCATCTGTAAAAGAAGGAAGTTGAGTTCTAAAAATCTCCCTAAGCCCTAAATCTTTGATCCTGTGATTATATATGTAGTTTCAAGAATTACAGAAACTGGCAATAAGATTTACCAGTTTTAAAAATTAAAATAAAAAATTTAAAAATTTAAAATTAAAATATAGAATATATCAGTATTTCTATACTGCCCTGTAGGTATGAGGTATGAATGCTGAAAATAACATGGCATTTAGGGTTTGATTGGTTTGATTATTAGGTATTATGGCTATTTAAATATTAAACTTAATTGATAGTTACTGTATTTATCATACTTGCTTCATTAGTTTTGAAAGAATAAAAATGCAATTATTGGGGAAAATGATCAGAGAGATGGTGGGAGCACTTGTTTCCCCCATGCTCAGGGCAGAAAGAGTCTTGTAGGGATTTCTTTATTTTCTACATTCCTGAAGGTTGTTCATAAGCTCGGCAATGTAGCAATATAAGCCAGCACTGACCTGATTAGGAAATTTAATCGTAAAATGGTAAAGAGAACAGAGTAGAATTTATCTTTTATTATTTAGAAGGCATTTCAAGATATTGTGCTATTCCATGGTCATCCTTATGAATAACACTTATAATTTTACAGCTCCACAATGCTGTCACTAGCAAAAGTTTAGATTAGTAATGTAAATTGGAATTGTTGTATGTGAGTATCTAATAAATCTCTGCCATCCACTTGTTTGTCTTTGACATTGAAAGCAGAGTGCAGAACAAAATTGAGTTTTTCATATTTCAAGATATGGGCTAGGTGATAGTTTAGAATAATTGACAAGATAATTCCATTTCCCCGATAGAATTCTGATACAGTGCTGCTGAATCTCTTTTTTTACATCTTTTAGTTTTTTTTGGGGGGGAGGGGGACTAGGGGAAGTAGCACTATAACAAGACCCATCCTTCTTTTTTGAAAGCTGTTTATCACCATAGGATCATATATAGTGAGGTGGAAGGGATTTTAGATGTCATCATAGCCCAACTCCCTTGATTTTTAAAAGAGGAAATTGAGTCATAGGAGGGTTGTCATATGTGCAACATCATTCAGGTAGGAAGCAGCAGGAAGGAAAGCCAAGTTGGGAACCCACATGCTCTCACTCCATTCTTTCCATTGCACCAGGCCACTCAATTGGACAGCCATTTTCACATTTAGTTTAATGTTTTAACATGAAACTTCTAATCATAGTTAAATAAAGTTCGTGTTGTCAGACCGGATTTGGTCCTTTGAATCTAATCATTTAAACTGAGGGTTTTTCAACATAAGCTAATCTTGCTCTTTTCCTCTGTTCATAAGGTTTTATTTACTCTAGCTTTTATAGCAGGAAACAAAATTCAATCTGTATTCTTCAGTGTCTCTTGGCTTTATTCCATCAATTCAAAAATAACCAGCCTGTATTAAGGATATAAAAGCTGTAGCTGAGGACTTTATTAAAAAAATAAACTGCAATAAATTGGCTGCTATACTTTGCTTTTCAATTGAATTGAAATTGAGGATTGGTTTAGAGCTATAAAGCCCTATACTAGTTTTGTAGAGAGAAATATTCAAAGCTGCAGAATGCTAACTTAAAAAGCATTATATTAACGATAAAATCATAAGATAGATAGTAGAATTGAAATTGATCACTTTTTTTGGAACAAATAAATAATCTGAGGTCCAGAGAATTTAAGCAACTTGTCCAATGTATTTTGGAAGCAGCAAGGGGATTCAGTCTGTAGAGTACTGGGCTTGGAGTCAGGAAGACATAGATTCAGATTCATCCTTAGAAACTAACTGTGTGACCCTGGGCAAGTTATGCTGAAAATGGCAAATGACTCCAATATGCCAAGAAAACCCAGTGGATAATATTGTCTATGGGGACTGACTGAATTGACTTAATGAAAACCAACATATAATAGATTGCTAGTGTCAGAACAAGAACTCCAACCTTTGAGTTCCTAAGCAAGAGCTCTGTCCATCACACCATGCTGCCTTTGAAACACAATGCTAGGAATGGTCAAGATTTGAAAAACATTTAAGTAGCTCAGTTGGTTTAATGGTGGAGTAATGGCAAAAAAAATTTATAACGATTCCTAAGAGAAAATATATGTGAATTTACAAATTATTTTTGTCTGAGATTGAAAAAAGGAAATCATAGTTGCTGTCCATGAAGAATCTAAGTATTTGCTTGCATTTAAAGCTATATAGCTGCTAAATACTGTCAGAACAATTGTTATAATCTTAGGCAAATCATATATTTTAAAATTCAATAATTGCTTAAAAATCTAAAAGTATGTCATGAATTACCAAATTAATTATTAATTTTGAGAAGTCATTTTCAAGCTTCAGAATACCTAAAGAAATGTCTTATACCTAATATACAATGTTTTGTTCAGTTTTTGAACATATAAAATGATGCCTAAGTATACAAACGCAAGGACTGTCCTATAATAGTGGCAATGCAAAAATGGGTAATTATGTATCATTAGAAATGAATATAATTGCTTTCAAATGAATAATTCTCACAATTAATTTCTATTATCTTTGGGGTTAAGAAAAAGAATTCTGGCTTATTTACTAAAGCTGAAGTTGAAGTTGATTTTCCCTGTTAACTGGTATTTACTTTCCACCATTTTCAGTTACAATTATTCAGTCAAATATGTTAGTTATAATATTCAGTCAATAAATTAGTAAGTATCTGTTATGTGCCAGACACTGTGCTAGGTGGTGAATATAAAGTATAAGGCTTCATTGTCTAAAGAAAGGTTGGACGATAATGTTAGAAGATAATGTTAGCTTGCTTGATAATGATCAGGCTAAAACTGTATTTTAACTTGCATTATTGATGTTTGTTCAATCCTAAAGGCTATGTTCTATGTTCTATGTTTGTCATAGATAAAATAATTTATTTTTGACAGTGTTATTGTTTTATACTTAATCCTGGATTTATGTCATTGATTTATGATCTTTGTAAACATAGGTGTTCCAAGAGCAGAGGTTAACTCAAATTCAGTAAAGACTTATTAAATATCTACTAGATATAGAACATCACACTGGGAGGAGAAGAGAGCTCATATCCTCATGTGGCTTCCAGTGTACTAGGAATACAAATATGTATAACTAAAATGTATAATATTATATAATCAATCAACCATTCTATGTATTTATGAACCACCTACAATGTGTTGGGCATTGAGTTAAGTACTATAAATACAAAGAGAAGCTAAATTTAGTCCTTGTTCTTAAGTTCATAATCAAAATACAATAATAAATATGTTAAATATATTAGTGCAAAAAATCCTACATGAGAGGACATTACAGAAGCCTTTATGAAGAAGTAACATTTGAGTTTGACCCTAAAGGAAGAGTAGAAAATAACCAGGAAATAGGTAATAGATTAGGGAAAGGTACATAGACTGAAAAATTTGGTTTTGGCATAGCAAATTGAAATTAATTCAGTTTAAATGTAATATAAAAATCAGAAGTAAAAAATATAGGGAAAAATATAAAATGAGGCTGTAAAGGTAAGGTGATACCAGATTATGAAAGGTTTTAGGTTCTTTTTATTTGATAGGCAGTGAGGAGCCACAGAATATTTATGAGTAGAGGAATAATACATCCAGACTAATGTATTACTAATATGTCTTTCAGTGGTATGAGTATACCATATAATGGTATGGAAGGGAAAATAGTAGAGGTATAATGTGAGAAAACCTTTATAATAGTTTTGCAAGCAGTAATGAGACCCTGGACTTTGGTTTTGGCATTAGGAATAGAGATAAGGGAAAGGATTTGAGGAATTCTGAAAGAGTAGAAGAATCAAGAGGATTTGGTAAATGATTGAATATGACACACACGCACATACATACACACAAAATGATAAAGAACAAAAGAATTTCAAACCATGGACATACATTTGTTTTGGGGATTAGTGAGTTTGAGTTATTGGTGAGACTTCTAGATAGAGATGTTTTAGAGAGAGAGAGATGGCAAATTCTGAAGAGTGGTTAGGGTTAGAGATAGAGTATTTCAAAAATTATTTATTGTAATTAATTATTAATTATAAGAGAGGCTTAAAATTTAAAAATAAATTTAGATTGAATTTTAAGAGTTACTAGAAATCAACTCTTTCAAATTTTTATATCAAGAAATAAAATACTAATAATGAATCATAGATTCCAGGCATATTCTTCAGTATGTATTTGGAAAAGGGGATCTTTTGAAACTACTTCCTTTCCAACCTTTCCAAAGGATGATTTTCTATAAATCTTTAATATATATTTTAGATGTTTTTCTTTTCCTTCCCCCTTCTCTCCCTCCCTTCCTTCTTCCCTCCCTCCCTCCTTCCCCCCCTCCTTCCCTCCCTTCCTTCCTTCCTTCCTTCCTTCCTTCCTTCCTTCCTTCCTTCCTTCCTTCCTTCCTTCCTTCCTATAACATTATGTATTTTAAACATTCTTTTAACATTTTGAGTTCCAAATTCTCTCCTTCCCTCTCATCACTACCCCATCCACTGAGAAGGAAAACAAGATAGTATAAATTATACATGTTGAACCATGTGAAACATATTTCCATATTAGCCATATTACAAAAAAGGAAAGAAAGCAAAAAAGTTATACCTCAATTTGCACTCAGAGTACATTAGATCACCTACTTTGTAGGTGGCTATTATTTTTTCATCCTGAGTTCTTTGGAATTATATTGAATCATTGCATTAATCAGGATAGTCAGATCTTTCATGGTTGACCATCATTACAATATGGGTTACTGGACATAGTGCTCTATATGTAATAGGTATTATTATTTTACTATTTACCTTTTAACAAAGTGTTGTTTCCCAGATTCTCTTTTATTTAGTTTTATTTTTGCTTTTGCTTTTTCTGAGATCATGATTTCTATCCTTTTTTTTTTTTTTTTTTTTTTTTTTTTTTTTTTTTTTTTTTTTTTTTTTTTTTTTTTTTTTTTTTTTTACTTTAGTTGAAGCAGATTCTGCTCCAGCCCTTTGTGGGTGTCTGTTTCAAGTGTGTCTTTTGCAAACAACATATTGTTAGATTCTGGTTTCTAATTCATTTTATTATCCAGTTCCATTTTATACTTGAGTTCATCCCATTCACATTTGCAAATTATGATTACTAACTATGTATTTTCTTCTATTCTATTTTCTTCTATTTATCTTCCTCTCTCCCTCTTACTCTTTCGTCTCTTTCTTGCTCTTTCTCTCTGTCTTTTCTCTCCTGTTCTTCCCCCTCTTTTGCTTCTGACTGCTGCCTCCCTTAATCTGTCCTTTCTTTTATCAACTTTTTCCATGATTTTCTTTCCCAACCCCACTTGCTTATTTTTTTCCTTTACCATTTCTCTGTTGGGTAAGATAGATTTCTGTATCCAATTAATTGTGTGTGTATGTATTTTATATATATAATATATATATATTATATATATATAATACACACGCAGATATATATACATATATGTATACACACATATATGTATATATAGAGTAAGATAGATTTCTGTATCCAATTAATTGTGTGTATATATATTCTTCACTCTTTGAACCTAATGAAAGTAAGGTTCAAACATTGACTATACCACCCGTTTCTTCCTCCACTATAAAAGCTCTTCCTTGCATGCCTTTTTTTATGACAAATATTTCCACAATTTGCTTTTCCCTTTCCCCTTCTTTGAGTGCATCTCTTTTTCTCACACTTTTTTTTTTTTTGCTTTTGAAATCATCCCAACATAATCGACAACACTGTGGTTTCTGTCTATATAGATTCCTCCTAGCTGTTCTAATGATAGAATTTTTAGGAGTTAAATGTATCATCTTCCCATGTAGAAGTATAAACAGTTTAAATTCATTGAGTCTCTGATGATTAATCTTTTATATTTACTTTTTTATGTTTCTCTTGAATCTTGACTGAATGTCTAATTTTCTGTTCAGTTCTGATCTTTTCCATCAGAAATTCTTTAAAGTCTTCTGTTTAATAAAAAAATTTCCCTCTGAAGAATTTATACGGTTTTCTTGGGTAGGTTATTCTTAGTTGTCCTTTTTTTTTTTTTTTTTTTTTTTGCATCTGTTGAGACAATCATGTGACTTCTGCTAGTCTTGTTCTTGATATGGTCAATTATGGTGATAGTTTTCCTAATAGTGAACCAGCCCTGAATTCCTGTTATAAAATCTTCTGAGTTTATATCTTAGTCTTCCCTTCCACTATAGTAGATTTTTATATTCTTAGGTCCACAGCTGGTGATACTACTGTTGTGCTTCATGTTGATTTTCCACCCTGTTGTGACAGATCTTGTCTACTGATCTCCTATATTGTTTTAAGCTAGACACATGTCTCACTCTTCTACTCTAAAATTTGATTTGAGGAGTCATTTTAAAGTTTTTTGAAAGGGAATGTTGGGAGAGTTCAATTAGGTTGCCATCTTGGCTCAGCCTCCAAACTTTTTTTTAAAAAGATATATTGAATCCCTAGGAATAAATTGGTCCTTTTCTTTAATGACTTAATCTTGAGACTTAGCAACATTTCCCGTGTCTGAAAAGAAATTGAGAAGTTTGTTTTCTCTGTCACCTTTATTATCTAGCACTGTCATTGTTGGTTTCTTGTGTGTAAATTACTTCTTGGTTTTATCTTTTAAATAGTAGCTTTGCATTTAGAATGTCTGCTGTGCATTGTGCTATGACAGATGAAAAATTTAAACATCTAAATCATGTTTTTTCATTTAGTTTAACAATATGGATCTTTATCTTCTTTCCTGTTTCTTACCTTTTTTGGCAATATTCCTTTGGTTTTCATTTCATTTTATAAAAATAGAAATTAAGCCAAACTACCATATTTGTGAGCATTTAATTTAGAATCAGAAAGACCCACGTTTGAATCTCTCTTTTACTTTTTACTCCCTGGGCAATCTTTGGCAAGGACTCTTGACTTGTTAGAACTCCAACCTCCTTATTGGCAAAATGAGAGTGATCTTGGTTAAGTAATCTTGAAAGTTATTTCCACCTACAAATATTGTGGTCCAGGTATATAAAATATATGAAAATGAAGACTATTTTGAATAACTACTTGATATTTTTGAAACATAATTGTCATCCTTTCCTCTCCCAAGATGTTATGTGATGAAAGTAGACCTATAAATATTCTTCTGTGAGTATAATTATTGTAGTTCCTAAGTATTATTACTTTACTCTGAAGAAGCAATGCCCTTTGTTCTATCAATCTGATGGAATAATTGGAAGAATGGGGCATTCCTTCTTCATGAATAGGAAAATAGAAAGTTTAAATCTACCTGAGCTTCAGAAAGCCAAGTATAATGCTGACTCTGTTGTAGTTCCTTTGACTATAATTCAAAGATTGGGAAAACAATTTGTGAAGTAATTCACAAAGGGAAGGGATTAAGGGGTATAAATATAGTGATACCTAATAGGATGACACAAATGAGCTACATTTAGCACCTTGCCCAAGCTTAAAGGGAAAAAAGGGTGAAACTAATTTAATCCACCACTCAGTAAGCATTTATTGCATCTCCAAGTGCTAGACATAATGCTATTAATTAAATATATAAATAATGAACCATCTCTACTCTTAAAAAAGGTTAAATACAAATGGGGAAAAACAAGCATATATGTAAGTACATCCAGAGTAAATACAAGATTATTATTATAGTATTAGCAGTTGGGGAGCATCAGGCAAGGAAAGCTTTGTGTAGAAGATGTTAACTGAAGGAAGTTAAGGATTCTATGAGGCAAATAAAGGTAAGGGAAAAATTACATTCCAGGCATGAGGGGATGGTTAGAATAGAGGCACAGAGATGAGAGAAAGAATGGCTTTTATAAGAAAGAAAGAGAAATTCAGTTTAGTTGAATTGTAGAATATAGAAAGAGAATTAATTAATAATGAAATTGGAAATATAGATTGGAGGCAGGTTATGAAGGACTTTAAAAGGCAAACAGATGAATTCATATTTTACGCTAGAGGTAGCTGTTTTTAGGATGAACTGCAGTGGGGAGAAACTTGAGGCATAAAAATCATGTAAGAGGCTATTGCAATAGTCTAGGTGAGAAATGATGGGTCCCTGAACTAAAATGATAGCTAGTTATGTAAAGAGAGAGAATGAGTTGGATGCAAGACATAGAAATAAAAATACCTAAGTTTATCCACTTGCTGGATGCATAGGAACAAAGGAGAATGATTAGTTAAGGATAACACAAGATTACAAACCTGGAAAAGAATTAGGAAGGGAAGGAATAGATATGAAGAGATTAAATTTTGGGGGGCAGGAAAGAAATAACTGAAGGTGATCATCTACTGGAGAAGATAGAAAAGATAGGATGGGATGAGATCAAGGGCAAAGTATGTATAAAAGTGTTGGTTGACTTTGGCAAGAAGGGCACCTCATAGTCAGAGGGAAAGAAAGAGATAGTGGGGGAAGACATCACAAGGTTTTGAAATGAAGAGACGAGGGAATTACCCCAGTTTTCTCAGGAGTGTGGGGAATTTGAGATATTTGGGATAACTTTTGTGTGTGGTGAGATCTGGAACCACTTAGGGAGGAATAAAAGGTTGATAACCTCATTACTTTCCAGTTGCATTATGCTGCATTTAGCTGTACAAGTAAGAAGGGGCAGAAAACAGAAGGTGGGAATAAGTTTGCTGAGAGATGTGAGCAATAGGACAAAATAGTAAATGTGAGTGAAAGCACTGCAGAATGAAGGGAAATTCATTCACCATGAAACAAGAATTCCACAGAGCACAATTAAAAGGGAAGTTGAATATGAATAGAGTTGAAGAGGATGGGATCAGAAAATAAGAAGATTGTGAATCATTTGTTCTGAGGTTGTTACAGAAATAGGGAGAGTGGGAGGGTGTTGGCTATAAGAATATTGTGAGTGGCAGATGAATCTTAATGTTCACAGCCTGAAGGCCTTCTCCCGTGGCAAGCTCACTGTTTAACAGTTTCCCTATTTTTTATAGCCAAAACAACATTAGATCTTCAGGCTTGGGCAAAGCCATGGAGAAAAATACATCTACAAATTACATTTTTACTATGTTCAAGTGAGTTCATAGTGCAAACATATATATATATATATATATATATATATATATATATATATATATCTCAGCTCCTTCACAATGATGTCCTTCACAATGAATACATATTTACAATACATATTTCATACATTGCTTCTCTTCCTGTTTAGGTCTTCTCTTTGCTCCTCTACATGATACTCTATCTATCATCTCCCTGACTTTCTTTTGTCTTTTGTGTTACCAACCAATAATTCCCATAGAAAAATAATTCAAGATTTTGTTTATAAATATTATTCATAATAATGAATATTCACAACAAAAATTTGGTAGTAGATTTGTTAATAACAGTTATAGAGGTCTAACAAAACCAGATTACTTTCCAAGTTTTCCGTAATATTAGAAGAATTAAAAACCAATTTTACTATAATAATATTATGCCACGTTTTAACATCCATTCATTTTGTGTTGAATATTATTGATGTTTGAACTGCATATGCAACATTCATCCCTTGGAGAGATATCTTTTAAATTATCATTCTTTAGAACATTTTTTTTAATTATCAAAAATTTAGCTTCTTTGTTTTAGTGATATTTTATTTGTATATTGTGATAATATTGTGCTTATTATTCTTCTGGCTATGCTTATTTCATTCTCAATTCAAACAAATATTCCCATGTTTCTCTTAATTCTCTGTAATGTTTTTTAAATTCACAGGTATTTTGCCTTATATTCACATAGCACTTAGATCTCAAAGGAGGTTGCTTCAAAATTCAAGCACTCAATGTGTCCATATGGCATCTTAATAACAAGCCCCCCCTACCAATGTGTTTATTTTTTTCATTTAGTTAGAGGATACAATTAATTCCAATTGGGCATTTAATATAATACTGCTCTTGACAGTGTCACACTCAATGTATGGTTTAATGTGTAATTTATATTAGGCTTGTAGGCTCTGGAGTGTGTGTGTGTGTGTGTGTGTGTGTGTGTGTGTGTGTGTGTTGGGGTTTGAGGTGGTTGAGGTGTGATTATTGCTCCTACTTAATAGTACTCCACATGTGGTCTCATGGTCACTGTTGGTTCCTGCTAAAGACAACTCCTCCAGGCACAAAGTTTTGGAGCTTTTTTCTGCTTCTAATTTCTGTTTTCACCTCTCCAGTGAGAGGAAGAATGGGCTTTTCTATGTCACTTTCATCACAAAACCCCAGGGCTTTTGAGATAACTCTTTAGAAAGGCAAAGCCCTTATAATAATGGACTAGGGAAAAATCCCCTACAATCTTTCCTATCACAAGGAGGCTTTATCTGGTTTCAGAGCCTTGGCTGAAATAGGCATTTTCTTTCCCAAAGGAGATTTCTCACCAGACAAGTTTTAACCCTAGTACTTGCAGGCTGGAATCTCTTCTTTTGTTTGTCCTTCTTGTTCACTAAAGCTATCTGTCATTCAACAAGCATTTATTAACTATGTAGCATATCCAGGCTTTGTACTAGGAGCCAGGGATACTAATACAAAATATAAACAACAACAATAAAAACATACCCCCCCCCCCCCCCAAAAAAAAAGAAAGAACCTTGCTTTCAAGTGGCTTGCATTCTGTCAGGGAAACAACATGTACATCTATCAGTATATCCAGAAGAAATACATATACAATAAAAAATACGGCAGAGAGAGTACTAGAAGATGGGAGGATCCAAAAAAGCTGTATATTGTGCCTCATGTTTGAAGGGAGAGTGATTATTTGAGGTAAAAGTGGGGAAGGAATGAATCCACAGCATGGGCTATATCCAGTAGAAAGTCAGGGAGATGATAGATAGAGTATCATGTAGAGGAGCAAAGAGAAGACCTAAACAGGAAGAGAAGCAATGTATGAAACCGTAGATTGGAAATATTGTAATTAATTTTAATAGCCAAACAAAGGTTTTATTCTTATAGCAAAAGGATCGTTTTATTTGCATAATCCCAGGATGGAAGTGTAAAATTCACAGTTCCACCAGCAATGTATAAGTATACCTATCTATCCAAAGCTATGATAGTTTTAATTTTAATTACAGTTTACCTAGTAAAATTTCAGGGATGTTTGGATTGTCATTTCTCTTGTTAGTGATTTGGAGCATTCTTTTAGTAGTTAGTAATAGTAATTAGTAATAATCTGGAATTCTTCTTTTGAGAACTTTTTTGATCACTTATCTATGGCAAAATGGCTTTTGCTCCTATATATGTCTGTTAGTTGTCTCAGATATCAGACCCTTATCAGATACATTTGATAAAAAAGTTGTTTCCCCCCCCATTCAACCATTTCTCTTTTTATACTAGTTGTATGTTATGCATGAAAAACTTTTCAATTTCATGTGATCAAAATTATTTATTTCATCCTTCATATCTTTATACCTTAATTAAGAATTTGCCCAACTCATAAGTTGTGAAATTATATTATATGCATAATTATATATGTATATACATATATTAGTATATACACACATACATATATACACATGTGTATATAAATACACACACACACACACACACACACACATATATATATATATATACACATATATAATGAAATCTGGTCTCCCAATTTCAAATGATATAATCTTTGATATTTAGGTTACCTACCCATTTTGAATTTATTGTGAAATGATGTAAAATGTTGTTTATATCTATTGTCTGTTAGCTGGTTTCCAGTTTTTCCCAAATATTGTTATCAGATATGGAGTTCTTTCCTGGGTAATTAATTTTTTTTAAGTTTAATTCCACACTGATTATTGGGTTTAATTATTTCTGATTTTTCCTGATTTAGTTTATTCCATTGATTTTCATATCTGCTTTTTAAACCAGGAACAAATGGTTTGAATGATTTTTTTTACTCTAAAATCTCATTTGAAAACTTGAAGTGTTATTCTGCTTTCATTCTCACATTTTTTTCTCTTTATTTTTCCTAGATAATTGTAGATTTTTTTTCTTACCAAATGAATTTTGTTGTTGTATTATCTGTCTAAAAAACTGTCCTTTTGGTAGTTTGATTAATATAGTATTAAATCTGTAAACTGTCTTTAATAGTACAATCATTTTTATTATGTTGGCATGGCCCAGGCATGAGCCGAGCCCTAAATCATCTTTCTATTTCAGTTCTATATTTCTTCGAATGTTATGATTATAAAAAATCCAGTGTAAACATTCTCCCGTTAAACATTTCCCTATAAAGATCAATTTTTCCTTTTAATTTTCAAAATATATTACTTTTTCAAATTATTTCCTTTTACTTATGAAAATATAAATACAGCAGTCATTTTGCCCACAGGGGAAATATCTTCCTTAATTCCCTGCCACCTACTAGCAGTTAACTATATGTGTTATTTTAGTTATATAGAACTCTTACATCCTCATTTCAGGATGGCTATGAATAAGGCTATGGGGATGGGTTTCAGTGCTGTAATTACTATAATTTTCCTTTCCCTACCTCTCAGTTGGATGCAAGCTGCGTGATAGTAGCTGTTCTCAATTTTTCTCTTTTTTACCTTCTCTTGCCATTCTTTCTTGATACTTCCTCAGTGTTTCAATTTGGAAGGGGAACTGTCAGGATAGGAAGAGTGTATTCAATTTTTTTATTTAAAATTTTTTTGGGGGTCTCTTCTTCAGAAACTGAAGGGCAGATCTCTATAGGTCTCCAACTATTTTAACTCAAGAAAACACTATTATTTCATTCAATCAATTTGTTGACCTTTATTAAGCTCTTACTATATGCCAGTGGACTGAACTAAATGCTAGAAATACAAAAAGAGGTAAAAGACCATTCCTGTCCTAAGAGAGCCAGTTATCTAAAGGGGGAAACAAAACACAAATATATACAAACTAAGCTATATATAAATATATATAAATAGGAAATAATTAGAAGAGATAAAGGAGTAGAATTAAGAGGGGCAGGGAAGACTTTCTATTGAAAGTCAAGAAGCTAAGCTGAGTATGTTAAGAACACTTATGCAAGTAATGAATTAAACCAGCTATACTCAGCAACAGAACTCTGGGAGATGACTATGGACCACTACATAGAAATCTCTATTTTTATCCGCCTGCATTTTTTATTTCCTTCACAGGCTAATTGTACAATATTTCAAAGTTCACTTCTTTTTGTACAGCAAAATGACTGTATGGACATGTATACATATATTGTATTTAACTTATACTCTAACATATTTAACATGTATTGGTCATCCTCCCATCTAGGGGAGGGGACAGGGGGGAAGGAGGGGAAAAGTTGGAACAAAAGGTCTTGCAATTGTCAATGCTGAAAAATTACCCATGCATATATCTTGTAAATAAAAAGCTATTAAAAACACTTATGCAAAATAAGTATATAAACAATATATATAAAATAAATGCCAGGAGATTTTGGAGAGAGGACATGAAGAATTGGGGAGACAGAAGGACTTCATGTAGAAAGTAGTGTTTGAGCTGGATCTTGAAGCATATAAGTTATACTATGAGGTAGATGTGATGAGGGAGTGCCTTCCAGGAATGTATGCCAACTAATACAAATACATGGTGTTAGAAGATAGAGTATTGTGCCTGGGGAACAGCAAAAAGATTAATTTGAGAGGACCAAAGAGTTTGGGGCTGGGTTTAAATTTAAAGCTGGAATAGTAAGTTGTGGTCAGTTTGTGAAGATATTTAAATATACCCACCCACCCCCTGAAAAAAAAGATTTTTTATTTGATATTAGTCAATAAATAGCCATTGGATTTTATTGAGAAGGTGAATGACTTGGTCAGAATAATTTTTAGAAAAATATCTATGATGGTAATTCTTTACCTAATTTCACTGAAGGAATATCTTACATTGCACTGGGAAAGATTATAAATCCCATATTCATGCTATTTTTATATTAAATTACTTTAAACAAAGTAAGAAAAATAATCATATTTTGGTAATAGTAATAATATTTATGTTTATATAAAAATCAGAGTTTATTGCAGTCTTAGTCTGTGTCATGGAAGATTACGTAGGGAGTTTAAAAATTACTGAAGTGAACAACTTTCTAACAGATGAAGATTTTTTTAAAAGTATAATGAGATACATTATTGGGGGAAGGGGTGTAAAGCCAAGAAGGTGGATTCAAGATGGCAGATTAGACATAGTTACCAGTTGAATTCTCTCTGCCTTCCACTCCAAAAAAACTTTTTAAAAACTCTTAAAATAAAACAACAAAAGATCACAGTGAGATATTTTTCCATCCTAAAATAACTTGGGAGGCCAGCAGAAATCTATGATATTAGAGTCCATGCTATGGCAGCAAGGGTGGTCCTTAGAGATGGCTGTAATTGTGACAGTAGCAGCAACTTCCAGAAGTCTTGGCCCAGAGATTGTAAGTGGGGCAGAAAACTAGTCAGAAAGAGATCATGGTGGACCTTTCACTTTACCTGATTGCAGCTAGTGCTGATTGAGGATCCTATTGTCTATGTTATTGTGAGTCTCTGTTCTTGGGTGAAGGGGAGCATTTGAAGTTAGCCACAAGGAAGCAAGGAATAATACTCCCTGTGGCTGAAGAGGAAAAGGAACCTTTCTTGGATAAGATCAGCATGGAAAGCAGGAGAGCAGTGACCATACTCTTCCCTATGTCACACTACTTTAGAAATACTGAAAACATCCAGACCCCCAGAACTAGCTCTTAAAACAGCAACATGAAAAAGTCTGCAACTTGGGACAGTGCCTCCTAACTTGAGGTGAGCAGAGCCAATCTTTAACATAAAGTTCAAGAGCAAGAAATAGGTAAGGAAAAAATGAATTAACGACTAAAAAAGAACTTGACTACAAAAAACTGCTATGGTACCAAGGAAGACCAAAACACAAAGTCTTGTGTCAATATGAAAGTAGGGAAAACAAAAGCCTCAAAGAAAAATGATAATTGCACCCAAGCTCAACAAGTATTTCTGGCAGAGTTAAAGAAAGAGATAATAGAGATTGATAAAAGAAAAAATGGGGGAGGAGGGTAAATGAGAGTGGTGAAAAGAAATTATGAGAGGAGAATTAACAACTTGGTAAAAGAGGCGACATAATAGTTAAAATGCCACAAAAATTCACTAAAGAAAGTCATTCTTTACAAATTAATTTAAGAAAGTGAAAGCAAATGACTCTATGAGACATAAAAACAAGGAAATAGTCAAAATAATGAACAAACAGAAAAAAGGGTAAATTATTTCATTGCAAAAAATAACTGACTTGGAAAATAGATTGAGGAGAGATAACTTAAGAATTACTGGACTCCCTGAAAGTTGCAATGAAAAAAAGAGACTAGACATCATACTTCAAGAAATTACAAAGAAAAATTTCCTTGATGCCTTAGATTCATAAGTTAAAAAAAAAAATTAAAAACATCCATCTGATTGTGGAGAGCAATTTGGCACTATGCCCAAAGGACTATAAAACTGTGAATATTCTTTGTTCCAGCAGTGCCATCACTGGTTCTATATCCCAAGGAAATTGTAAAAGAGGAAGAAGGACCCACATGTGCAAAAATGTTTGTAGAAAGTCTTTGGGGTAGCAAAGAATTAGAAAATTAGTAGATGCCCCTCAATTAAGGAATGGCTGAACAAGTTGTGGTATTTGAAGGTAATGGATATATTATTGTCCTATGAAAAATAATGAATAGACTGATTTTACAAAGATCTGGAAAGATTTACATGAAGTGATGCTGAGTGAAACAAGCAGAATCAAGAACACATTGTACACAGTAATAGCAAGAAAGTGTGACAATCAGTTCTTCTTAGTGGTTCAGTCATCCAAAGCAATTCCAATAAACTTTGGACAGAAAATGCCATCTGCATCCAGAAAAAGAACTATGAAATTGAATGTAAATCAATAATGCTATGTTCATTTCTTTTGTTCTGTTTTTTTTTTTCTCCCATGGTTTTTCCTCTTTTGTTCTGATTTTTCTCTGCTAACATTTCTCCTAAAGAAATGTGCATTAAGGGGCAGCTAGATGGTGCAATGTGGTAGAGTGCCAACCCTGAAGTCAGGGGTATCTGCATTCAAATCTGGCTTCAGAGACTAATACTTCCTAGCTATGTGACCTTGGGCAAATCATTTAAACCCAATTGCTTCAGCAAAAAAAAGGAAAAAAGAAAAGAAAAAAAAGAAAAATATTATTAAAAAGAAAAATATTTAAAAATATATTAAAAATAAAATAAATTTTTTGAAAAAGAAAAAATCATTAAATGTAAGAAAACAATTAAAAAAAGAATCCACTGCCTGAAAGAGATCTTCAAAAGAAAATTCCCAGTAATATTATAGCCAAATTCTAGAGCTCCAGTATCAAGAAGATATTGTTACCAATTAGAAAGAAACAATTCAGATATCAGGGACCTACAGTCAGGATGTACAAAAATATTTCAATTGGAGATACTGAACAAGTTGTGATATATGATGGTATGTTGTCTTATAAAGTAGGGGTGATTTCATAAAAAATAACAAGACTTATATGAAGGGATGCAAAGTGAAGTAAGAACCAGGAAATCATTGTGTACAGAGTATCAACAATATTGTAATGATCATCAACTATGAAAGACTTTGCTACTCTGATCAATATAATGATCCAAGACAATTCCAAAATACTCAGTGAAAAAAAAGTGCTTTCCACCTCTAGAGAGAGAACTGATGAACCCTGAGTGCAAACTGAAATGTAATTTTCTCATGTTATTTTTCTTGCTTTTGTTGTGGTGATGGTTATTTTTGTGTTAAATGGTTTTCCCTTCATGTCTGACTATTTGTCAGACCCCCTTTTGGGGTTTTCTTGCAAAGATGAGAAAGCTGAGGCAAACAGGATTAAGTCCCTTTCCCAGAATCACAGAGCTATCAAATGTCTGAGGCCAGATATTTAGGAATTTAAGAAGATAAATATTCCTGACTCCAGTCCCAGTCCTTTATCCACTGAGCCATTTGCCTGCCTGCTTTCTCCTTTTTCTTTTCTTTTCATTTCTTTACATTCCTTTCCTCCCTTCCTTCCTCCTGTCCTTCCTTCCTTCCTTCCTTCCTTCCTCTTCCCACTCTCCCTCCCTCCACTCCTCTCTCCTTCCTTCTCTCCCTTTCTTCCTTCCTCCTAAATAACTTCTTTTTTTTAGCAAGAGAAAAGTCACTTTAAATCAGAATGAGGATATTTGAGTAAACTATTAATAACAATATTATATAGTAGAAAGAATACTTCTTTTGTTGTAGTCAGACAGTCAGGGTTAAAGCCCCAACTTTACTTTTTTTTTTTGCATTGCTTGTCTGATGCCAAGAGTGCAAATCTCAAAGGAAGCTCATTACTAGGATTGGTCACAAAGTGATGTTTGTTTTTTTCCAGCCACAGCAACTCAATATCACTTGGCTATCAGTTCTATTGATGGACTCTAGCTTTTTGTTAGGCTGATTCTCCTCAGTTGTCAGATACCAAGTGTCTTGTTAAATCCACATGCAAGAACCTCTTACAAAGTGTATTCTGTACACAAAACCTTTGAACACCTATGTTTTGCTGAGGAATTTTAGTGGAGAAGTTTTATCATTATAATAAAAATCCACTAGGATAGAAGATGAATCTTTCCATTAATTGTAAGTTACTCAAAGGCAAGGACAGTTTCATTTTTCTCTTTTATCTAACCTCTCCCCCTCCCTCCCCCCAGGCCTAGCACAGTGGTAAACTCTTAATAAGGATTTGGTAATTGTTTAGTGGATTCTCTGACCATCCTAGGTCAGTGGATTCAACTTCATTTATCTCTTAGGTTTTCAGCATGTACCTCCACAAAAAGTATGAAAATATATAAATTCATGTAAGCAAAGTTATAGCTAGGATATCATGAATTGTAAAGTACCTGCTTGGAGAGACTTTGCACTGCTGAATTCCAACTCAGGGAGTCAGCTAACAGGGGGAAAAAAGAGTGATTCCATAGCAGATGTTAGAACAAAACTAAAATAAACTGAGGCTTATATGTGTGAATATAGACAAGCATCCCATAAAACTATTCTTGCAGCAAAGAAATTAGGACAATTATTCCTCTTTTCCATTTGTGCCTCTCAGCTTACATATTGTATTTTGGGGGACACTTTTCAGGTTTTTAGTTGGTGCTTGATTTTTTGATTTCACACAATATAAAAAGGCAAAAATTGTAATAATTTGGGGACAGGAGATTGCTAGCATAATAGGAAAAAAAACTATTTCTAGTTTGTAGTGCTAGTAAAATAAAATATTCCATTATCCCACGTTACTTGAAAATAAAAACAAAATATCTCCTATGAATCACAATATACCCCAAAGTCCTCACAAGAATGTCCAGCACACAGTTGTCAGTACTTTCACATATTTAATTCTTTGAAGAATAATGGTAAAAGGTAATACCAAGGAAAGTTCAATTAAGATATTGAATGTCCAAATGTACTTTAGTAAGACCACTAGTATTTACCAATCTCTGTTCCTCTGCTTCAAGTGGGATTTCCAAGTCATAAGTAGGCAAGAGCCACCATGGTTTTGGTCTAGGACAATGTATTCAGAGGATATTGTCAATACTTGCGGTTTGTCAGTAGCAAAGAAGAAATTGGGCTTAGGAACTAGTTAGCCAGCCTGTCATTCTAGTGTTCCTTCCCCTAGTCTTTCCCCTTCTTTGTAACAGTATACCCCCAACGTCCTGAGTCCTCTGCTCCTGTACTAAAGCCACATTTCATGGAGCTTGTCCTGCCAAGGTCTGTGGTGTTTATACCAGGGTGAAAAATTCTGAGCTATAGCTCTTGAAGTATCTGGTTTAATGTATGCTGCCCCTTCTTGTTCTCTCTCTCTAGGTGAAGAGGCCTTGTCGAAATTTGGAAGAGAACTTTTCCTTTCTTTAGAACAGGCTCTCAGAGACTGTGCAGAGCAACGAGATAAAGCAGCGAGAGAGACGGAGTTCTTAAGAATTGAGCTGGAGCAAGCAATCACAGAACTTCACCTTTTGAAAAAGGAACGTAAGGAAAAAGGAACTGAGTCCTCTTTGAGGTTTTCAAAGTGGAAAGGGGAAGGTGGAGGAGTATTGGGCACAGAAGACCCACCAACTCAATTTGGTTCTCAGAAACCGAGACTGGTAGTTAATTCCATTTTTTCAAATAAAGCAGAAAATTCTCGAGCTTCCTCCTTGCAGCCTCAGGAAGAAACTTCCGAGAAGGCCCCCCTGCACCATCGAGGGAAGAACTTCAGAATTAAGAGCATAAAACCCACAAGACTGTCTTTACAAGATTAATCTGGGATCCCAGCCACCCAGAAGTATGACTTTGGATATTTGTTCTAGGTGCTGGTAAACCTCATATGCCAAAATAGATCACAAATATAAAAAGTAAATTTGATGGGTAAGATTTTCTGTAGATAAATCCTAAAG
The DNA here is from genome assembly GCF_902635505.1 of Sarcophilus harrisii. Classification (NCBI taxonomy): domain Eukaryota; kingdom Metazoa; phylum Chordata; class Mammalia; order Dasyuromorphia; family Dasyuridae; genus Sarcophilus; species Sarcophilus harrisii. Next base: position 192,921,559 of record NC_045426.1, read on the forward strand.
AAATTAAATGGGAATGGTTTAAAATGATGATTATTCATTTTCCTTTAATTTTTCATTTTTGACATTTCAACATGTGATTATTCTATATGTCACTATGTGAATCTTGTTCTGGAACAAAGAGATGCACTGTTTTCTTGACTGGCTTCATGAACTGAGGTTTTTAAAATTTCAGCCTTAATTCAATATCTTAATTTAATGACTGATAAAAAAGAATCATCCTCAGCTTTTAATGCTGCTGTAAATAATAAAATATTACTATATCTTCCTTGAAAGTAATAACACAAATGCATAAAAATATTTACATGGAACAAATGCTCTTGTTAAGTATGTGATTAAAGGAAATTTATCAAAGAAGCTTATTATATGTAGCTAATTTATTTGCAATTAGATATTTTCATTTCTAAAATTTCTTTGGATATTAAGGATGTTCAAATTTTGAAGTTGATGTTTTGTTAATAAATAAAGTTGAAATTTCAGGGCATTTTCTGAGTCTATTTAAAACAAATTAAATAGTCACTTTTTTCTTTTATATTGAAACCAGAAAACAGAGGGATCTAGCTGAATATTAGTCTTTTCTAAGCATCAAGATAAAATATAAATATTCATCACATGCCAATCTTGTCTGTTTTGCCAAAGGCAATAATTGCATTTGGAATAATTAAGGTCATACATGTGGTTACTTTGTTAGCTATTTCATAAAGACATTGTTTAAAAAAGAAAACGAGACTGGTCTTTGGCTTTATCCATTTATCACATTATTTTTAAACTTGTTAAAGGAAGGTGCTTGGCTAAATACATTGATTTTCTTTCATCCTAGAAAATACTGCAATATAGTTACTAGAATTATAATTTTAAGACCTAGAAAGAACCTTAAGGATCATCTAATCCAACTATTTCATTTCAGAAATAGGAAATCGAAGTGTAAATAGAAAAAGTGATTTGCCCAATGGTACAAAGTTAGTGGCAAAGATGAAAATAAACTCTTATTTCCTGACTTCTTGAATTCCTCTTCCTTCCCACCATCTCACCTGCTTTCTTCCCATGGCTCCTGGTATCCAAGGAGGAAACTAATTACCACGGCCACTTATCTTGCTGTAACTTCTGCCTGTCACACTATCCATCCTTCCTCTTGGAAGTTTGGGGGTCAGTACTGTGGGGTTACAGACCACCCTTACATTTCCATGGTTGCTTCCAACCTCATGGAGCTTGTGCAGAACTTACTTGTGGCACAACGTGTCCAGTTCATTCCAGTGATAGAATCTGGAAGCCTCTCCATGCCCTTCCCCACCCCCCTTTATTTCAGGATTTGATATTTACTATTAATTGCTTATATATGTAGGTTGGCTTTGCAAGGCAAGCCCCCTCAGGGGCTGGTACTCTAATGTCCCCAAACTGCCAGCAGATGGCATTGGTGTCTTAGTTGATAAATTACAAACAGCTTTATATGGCATTTTAAAGATTTACAAAGCACTTTTCTTGCAATAGCACTTTGAGGTAGGTAGAAAAATAATACCCCCATTTTACTGATAAGGAAATTGGGGCTCAATGAAGTTAAATGATTTACCCACAGTCACTGAATCAGTAAGTAAGTGTAAAATCTGTCACTCAAAATCACCACGAGGCAATCTCAAACTCAATTACCCCAACTTTTCTTTGCAGATTAGCATTCTAAAGGTAAGTAGTGATAATTACATCATTATCAGTCATTTTCATTAGTCATCATCAATATCATCATCAGATTTAATATTTATATAATGCTTACTAAGTCCTAGGTAGTGTGCTAAGATGCTTTACAATTGTTATCTTTTTTGATCCGAACAACAACTTTGGGAGGTAGGTCCTGTTATTTATTATTCCTATCTTATAGGTGAGGAAATTAAGATAAACAGCGTAAGTGATTTGCTTAGTGCTCTATCCTCTCTGCCACTTAGATGCTTCTATAATAATAATAATAATAATAATAATATAGTAACAATAATAAGTGCTAGATTGAATTTAATTGAATGGTCTTTAAAATTTTGAAAACCATTAAATGAATTAAGCAACTTATTTACGAATTGAACAGTGAAAAAGATACAGTATAAAAGCCATGTGGAAAATGGAGAAAAATTCCCTACCTACATATAGCTATTTTTCTTCTATCTAACTTATCAATTGCTACTTAACGTAATCAGATTTCTGGTAAAATAATATTTAACTCTAAAATTTCTCTTATGACCTAAGAACCTATTCACTCCTAAAAAACTATACCATTCCTATCAGCTAATTCTGGTTTTTGAAGCCTGGAGCTTTTTGTTGATGTGGTTGCTTTTGATGTAAATATTTTTAATCTTTTCAATTGCTATAAGCAAGCTCTAGCTGTCTATCTCTTACTCTCTTTAGCCATGCAAGGCACATTTTTAAACTGCACTGCTCCATCAGTGGTTCCAACGAGAGGAAAAAGCAAATCACTATTGTGTAGAGCAAACTTCTGCTGTGTTTCCTACATGGGGAATGACCTCTCTGTCCATCATGCTCCTGCTCAGAGACTCTTTTTCACTCTTTATCCCAGACTTGCCTGAAGGATTGCATGGGATTTTGGATTAAAATGGTTATATTTTGCAAATACTATTATAATTTCTAAACCCAGATTTTTTTCTGAGGCAAGTTCTTTTAAAGAAGACAATTTTCCCTCAAGAATTATTTTTTTTAAACAATTTACACATCCATAACACAAATATTTTAAAATAGGTTCTATGGAACAGGTGTCCTTAAAATAAATATATAAATTGTAAAAGAGATATTAGCAAGTATGGGAGAGAACAATTAAGGCCAACTTTCCCCCTTAAACCATACTTCATAGCTTAAAATAATCTCTAAAGAAAGAAGAGGATATTTTGAAGGAAAGAAATAGAATAATTCTGGAGAGATTTCCTTTTCTGATGAGAGCTGCTTCCTCTTCATTGTATTTTTATTCATTTACATTAAATAAGGTTAGATAAATAAGATTTGAAGATAACATATGGATGATGACAATTCTTTGGGCACACTCATTGAAGAAATAAGCATCTGAAGTTGAGAAGAAATGATGAGACTTCTTTGCTATTAAAGCTGTTGGGAAATCAAAACTAAAGCTGAAATTTCTACACACAAACTACTTTGCAGTCTTTTATCTATTTATCTATTTATTCTTTTTTTGTTTTTTGTTTATTTTTTATTTATTTTAGAAAAAAAAAAAAACCTGTTGAACCTATTTATTTCCTGTTGAAAAATGAATTCTTTTGGGCCTTAAGTAGAAAAATAAATGCAATATAAGGGAGAAAACAACACCTACTATGTCATTCAATATGTCTTTGAGTACTTCAATATATGATTGGGTCCTTTGCATATGAGAACAGCCTGGGAGACCTCAAAGTGGATTTAACTCTTTCCACTGACACATAACTGGCTCTGTTGCCTTTGCCAAGTTTTCTTTACCTCTCAATACTCTCCAAACAACTTTCTAAAACTAATTTTCAGAGAAGAGGTTGACTGGGATTGGTAGAGAAAGCTTCCTCATCTAATAATTGTTTATACCAATGAAATCAAAGGTCCAATCCCTATGGGAATGCAGTATGTATATAAAGTATAGAGTGACTTTCTGTCCAAGTGGGATTATGGAAGGGGAGTACCAAGATGTATTTGAGACTGAGGGGAGTGGGAACCTTTGTCCAATCATGCTGGAGTTCAATGCACATTTGCACATTTTTCCTGCCCTCTGGTGTCATATACTAGTCTGCATTCCATCACACAAAGCCAATGCATATATCCCAATGATTTCTATCAGTTCCATTCTATTTTTTACCTCAGAATATAGCCACTAGCAAGATTTAACAGAACCATAGGTACTAGATATTTGAAACCTTATTCCCAAAAGCTCAAATATCATTAAATTGTGCAAAACTGATCTCTCCCTCCCTTCCTCCCTCCCTCCTTCTCTCTCTCTCACTCTCTCTCTTTTTCCCTCTTTCTTTCTTTCTCTCTTCCTTCCTTCCTTCCTTCCTTCCTTCCTTCCTTCCCTCCCTCCCTCCTTCTTCCTTCCTTCCTTCCTTCCTTCCCTCCCTCCCTCCCTTCTTCTTTCCTTCCTTCCTTCCTTCCTTCCTCCCTCCCTTTCTTCCTTCCTTCCCTCCCTCCCTTCTTCCTTCCTTCCTTCCTCCTTCCTTCCTTCCTTCCTTCCTTCCTTCCTTCCTTCCTTCCTTCCTTCCTTCCTTCTTCCTCCCTCCCTCCCTCCCTCCCTGTCTTTCTCCCTCCCTTCCTCCCTTTCTCCCTCTATCCCTTCTTCCCTTCATTTGCTTCCTTCCCTTCCTCCCTCTTTCCCTCTATCCCTCCCTTCTTTCCTCCCTTCCTTCTCCTCTGATTTCATAAATGTAAGGCAACATCTTGATGAAGAACTCTCTTTATCCATGCCAATCAATTTTTCTTCAATCTGTCTTCATCAATCTAAAGAGTTGTCTGACTCATTGACACTTTAAATGACATTCCCAGGGTCACATGATTAGGGTCAATCTTGATTCTAAGACTGGCCCTTTGTCCATTAAGCTCTGCTGCCTTTCTGATTATGCTATCATCTTCAAAGAATATATCACAGATTAGTTTTTCTGTAAGCAGTTCTCACTTAATTCCCTTCTAAAAGGAATTCATCCCCTAAATTCTATTGGTTAGCTCTAATAAATTACTGGGCTCATTTATTCAGTGCATTTATTCATTGCTTTCACATGTAAATAGCCATCTACCCTCTGGTCTTTCTAAATTGTAGCTTAATAAGATTATACTCATTTAAAAATTTATTGAACTAGCATGGAATATATTTATATAAAAATTAGCTGCTTAAGTACTTCCTTGATGAAAAACATAGCTGTTTTAATATTATTATGAATTTTATTCAAGGAAAAAGAATGACCTTTTAAATTTTCTTTTACCTCATTTCATGTTTTGTGTGTCTTTCTTTGTATGATTAGAAATCTTTGTGATTTAATTAAATTTTAAATAGAAAACATGTGCCCGGACAGTAAAAGTTTATTTGGAAATAATCGTAAGGAAACAATTAATAAATTAATTTGAGCAATGAAAGACCTGTTTTCTCTGAAAACACTCATTCTGATAGGCATCCATTTTATAATAAAAAAGCTTCAGTTTGTTTTTGAATCTTTAAAAAAAAATTCTTTGAAGCAAGTCCAAAGAAACTAGGTGCTCCAATTTTCCAAAAAAAAAAAAAAAAAAAAAAAATGCTCCCAGCCTTATGGAAGTTCATTGTAAGTATTTCCAAGTACCTTCCTGCAGATCCCCAAATATCTACTCATAAAGTTTGCTTTTGGATAAAAGCAACTAAGTTTTAAAATGGGATGAGGAACTTTGTTAACCCTTTATCTCTTAACTCCAACATTGTAACTTTTTTGTATTTAATAAGAAGCAAGAATATCTTTTTTTTTTTTGGTGGGGGGGGTGTGGTTAAAAAAAAAAAAAAAAAAAAAAACTAGGGTAGAAAGGCATCCCAAAGCACACCTTTTTCAGAGGGTTGCTGACAGAAAGTCTCCTCTATCTTGTACTTGTTCAAAATGACTTTTCTGATCTAAATGAAACTTCATATTTGCTCAGGTTTGCTTTTTATTGTTCCCCAGATGCCTTTTTCTGAAATATTACCAAGACATTCATTCTCACAAGTTACACCAACAGAGTTCAGGTCCTACTAAGTTGAGAGAGAAAGTATGGTCCCAAGAGTTTACTATATCAGAAAAAAAAAAAATATTAGTTAGGGAAGTAAACAATTGTCTTAGAAGGCTGTATCTGAGACTAGCATTTCAACTTCTGAACTATGGCTTCAAATGTAAAGGTGACACTTCTCACTTGTGCAGAGATGGACATGTAAGAAATGTAGATAATTTCTTTCCTAGACACTTTGCAAATGTAGTTTAAAAGGTTTTAAACTAAGAGGAATGGGGAAAGGAGAAAACTGCTTATGTATATTTTTCATGCTTATGTATATCTCCTAAGCTGGAGATCATAAAAAGGACCAACCAAAAAAGAATGACATTTGCGATACCTAGAAGTTCACAAAAGAAGAAAATCAATTCATGAAAGGAACTAACATAAAACTCATATGTACATATGCCAAAAATTTAAGCAACAAGGAAGAGCAATTAGAGACTCAATGCAAAGGGGAGAATTTGACCTGATAGGTATCAATAAAACTTTGTGAAATGAAACTATTTGAAACCTGTAACTGAACCAGATCTCTGGGTGGATACATGTTATTCAAAGAAACAGAACAAATCAAAGCAGTGGGAAAAGCATAGTATTTAAGAGAATATATTAATGTGAGGAAATACAGGAATCTGAGGCAAAAACTATGAAAAAAAAAAGTAAAAGTCAATGGAGGGAAAAATGGAAATGATTTTATCTTTGTAGTGTACTATAGACTACTTGTACAGAAGGAAGAAATGGATGAGAGCTTAAGAAACAGTTCCAAGAGCCTGGGGAAGATTTATAATGTGCTTGTGAGAAGTGATTTCCATTACCCAGTCATCTGGTAAAGCTCTCTCTTTGTCAAAAGCAGAACAGACAATAATTTCCTAAGTTACCTCAGTCATTATTTTCTTTTTCAAAAAGTGGAGGAAGCCATAAGGGAGGATTTTATTGTAGGTCTGAAATTCTATTCTGAGTCTGATTCTCACTAACCAGAGGAACTGATTACTTGTGTGGAAATTATGGGACCTCTGGGGGTGGAAATAAAATGTTGGGGCAGGGGGTATAACTATTGCCTCCTAGAGTTTTTGATAGAGGAAATTAAATCTGAATATGATCTTAGTGTATTATGAACCCTGAATTTGGGAAATCAGATTTCAGAAAGTTCAGAGGAAAAGATAGGATCTCATGGATTTAAACACTACAGGGAAGATGGCCTGAGATTGGATATGTTCAAGAATGAAATTCCGAATAAAAAAAAAAAGGAAACAGTTCTGTTGAGAAAGGGAAAAAAGGTATTTGTCTGAAAAGACCAACATAAATGTGTGGTTTGATATAAATATGAATGCAATAATAACTTAGATTTTAAAAAGAAATGTACCAGAAATGTATGAAGTTAGAAAATAGAAGATAAGAAGTAAGGGAGAAGTAATAGATAATAAGAACATGTTCACTCAGTACTGTAAAAAATATCTGATGTCCTAAAGTTTGGGATGATCTAAGAATACTTGGGGGGCTAAGATCCTCAAAAGGAGGTGGTCTTTTTTGTTTTGTTAGCTGTATTACTTATAAAAGGATTTTGGGTTGGACATAATGGTGATGTTATAACAGAGAAAAATTTAATTCCTCTATTGCTTCAAATTTCTCTTTTGAGAAGATTGAAAAAATGGAAGAATAAAAATGTCTGAAAGGGACTTGATAACTTAGATTAGTGAGGAAATAGTAAGAGTAGTAAGAACAATTAGTAACCAAGTATTTTGGCCTTGCTTGAACTACATCCTTGGTTATTAAAAGAACTGATCAGTGTGAGTGCTTAGTCACTAGCAGAGAGTTTTGAAAACTATGGAAAAAATTAGTGATGACAAAAGATTGATGAGGGGCAAATGTCTCAATTTCTAAAAAAAAAAAAAAAAATTAAAAGGAAGAGAACATTGTTTGCAAGCTATTAGCCAGTGAGCTTGATTTTAGTTTCTGGGAAAACTTGAGATCATTAAATAGATAAACTTCTAAAAAGGGGAATGGTTTTTATAAAGAGCCAACATGGTTTCATCAAAAAGAAATAGGGTAACCTCATTTCTTTTATTAAAATTATGAAAATAGTAAATGAGCGAAATTCTATGGATATAATATACTTAGATTTTAGTAAAGTTTAGGTAAAGTATCTCATACTCTTCTTCTGTAGAAGATGGAGAGATGTGAACAATAGGCAGAATGGTCCAAATCAAGGAATAACTACTTGTTAACAACTCCATGTGAACATGGCAAGAAGTCTGAAGTAGAAGACCCTAGAAATCACTCTAGGCTTTAAATTTTTTTTTCAATGACTTAGATAAATTTATATATAGTTTGCATGTTCATGAGATTAGCTAAACAAGCAAAACTAGAAGAAATAGTCAACACTCTGGGTGAGAGAATCAGAATCCCAAAAGATTTTTAATAAGTTAGAGCATTAAACTCAATCTAATAAGATGAAATTTAGTAGCAACAAATGTAAAATATTATACTGACAAAAATTCAGCTTCTCTGATATAATATGTGGGTAGAAAGTTATTTTGGAAAAAAAAGATCTTGGTATTTTTTGTATTGTAAATTCAATGTGAGTCAGCATGGTGATGTGGCAACCAAAAAAAGAATCTTGGGTTGCATTAAGAGAAACATAGTTTCTAGGAATAGGGAAGTGATAGTCCCTCTGTACTTTGCCCTAGTTAGATCTAATTTGGAGTTTTTTGTTCACACTAGCTAAGTGGCATAGTGGATAGACCTGAAGTCTTGGAGTCAGAAAAACTCATCTTCTGGGCCTTGTACACTTCCTAGTTGTATGATCCTGGGCAATACAGTTAATACTGTTTGTTTCAGTTCCCTTATCTTTAAAATGTTCTGGAGAAAGAAATAGCAAACTAGTATCTTTGCCAAGAAAACCCAATGGGGTCATGAAGCATTGGACATTACTAAAACAACTACACAGCAACAATGGCTACCACAGTTTAAGAAGAAAGTATATCAGGAAAATTCCATGTCATACGAGAATTCCCTGAAGAACTGGCAATATTTGGCCTGTAGAAGAAAAGGCTTGGAAAGACAATAGATGATTTTTTTTTTTTTTTGATGACTATTTTCTGGGTCTTCTGTGATTTAATATTGTTGTCATGGTTCATACTTCCTTTTCAAAGATGTCCAATTGCATTGGGAGGTTGATATCCTGACTTGCACATGATTTGAATCTTAGTAAGATAAAAGTCATCAACCTTTACTCTTTCCTCCAGAGTCATTCAGAGTACACAAGTCAAGAAGACTGGTGATGGCTCCAGATGTATTAGGAAATCTTGACCTTTTTAAACTAAAATCTTTCTCAGGTCTCAGGTTGTCTGAAACAATACCCATTCAGTGATTAAAGGCTACATAAGAAGTAAGGCAAAAGTTAGCTTAGTTTGCCTTTACAAAAGAATCATTCTGGAAGTGGAAGATGCTTAGGGTTTCTGGACAGAACAGAAACAATTGCTGTTTACATTCACTCTGAGCCATCAACATCCAAAAATGAATAAGTGAAGCTTAGAACCTATTATTGGCCAATTAGTGAATGCCAGAGTAATTGGGTTTAAGGCATAGCCAAGTAGTTCCATTTTAATTCTAATAAGCTTTACCCAAACCTGGTTTTCCAAAGCTAAATTTCAAGAAATCATAAATGAAAGCTACATAAGACAAAAGAGTTAATTTTCCCATTTTAAAAAATGACAGAAGAAATAAGTAGGGAAGAAAAAAATCTATCCCCCAAATCTCAGGATACCTTATGAAGTACAATGATCAAAATTTTTGAAAATTTATATTCCTTTGGACACAGTATTCACAGGTAAATATATGACTCCCCAAGTGGTCAGAGGGAGGAAGAAAAAATGAAGTACAGAAGGAAGGAAAGAAAGAAGGAAAGGAGGAGCAGCATTGTCCAACTAGAACTGGTCAATTGGGTCCCTAGTGGGGCAGCTACTATTACTCACAGATTGTTGTTTGTCCTTTATTCTTGAAGATGAGCAATGACATCAGGAGGTGATTAAATAACTGAGATGAAGGATGAAACACTTTCCCTTAATTCTGACCCATCTCATTTCCTTTTTTTTGATAGGGTAATTAAACTAGATGAAGAGAATGCTGTGCATTTAGTTTATCCTCCATATGCTCCGTGATACATTAACACTTGCTTCTTTTAAGGGGTACTCCATATATTGACTCCAAACATTTTCACTGGCTTTCCCCTCTCTCTCTTCATTTCTACCTCTTTGACTTCCTTAAAGTCTCAGCTCAAGTTTCACCTCTGTAAACTTTATTTTTCTTGAGGTTTTTTTTTTTGGGGGGGGGGGAGGGGTAATCTAAATTTCCTTTCACATCATGACTTTTATGAAAATGCTTTGCATAACTTCAGGAATACCTTCTCAATGAGGAGGGGGTAGGGAGAAGAAGGAAAAGAATTTGGAACTCAAAGTTTTAAAAACAAAAGTTAAAAATTGATTTTATCATCCAGTCAGTCAACCAGAATTTCTTAAATGTCTAATACATACCAGGCACTGTGCTAAGTTCTAGGGATACAATGAAAAGCAAAATATAGTACCTTCTCTTAAGGAGGTCATACTCTAAGAGAAAACATGCAAACAACTATGGACAAAAAAGACATATGCAGAATAAATTGGGTGTTATTTCAGAGGGAAGACAGAAAAATCAAGGAAAAGTGGTGAAAATAAAGTTTTTAAAAAGTATGCTTCAATCTGTATTCAGACACAATAAGTTCTTTCTCTGGGTATGGATAGCCTTTTTTATCAAAAGACCTTCAGAGTTGTCTTGGATTGCTGAGAATAGCAAAGTCATTCACAGCTTATCATCTTACACTAATTTTTTTGACAAGGCAATTGGGGTTAAGTGAATTGTCCAGGGTCACACAGCTAGTCAGTGTTAAGTGTCTGAGGCTGGAGTTGAAATCAGATCCTCCTAACTCCAGTGCCGGTACTCTGTCTACTGAATAATTTGTACATCATACATTTCACTTTGGAAGAACTCATGGAAAGAAGTCTTTCCAAGTTTTTCTGAGAGTATCCTCCTCCTCGTTTATTACAGCACAATAGTAAGTAAAAATCAAGATCCAAAAAGATTTTGACAAGTTAGTCTGGGGCTGAATCTATATAATAAGATTAAATTCAATTGAGGTAAAATCTAAACTCACACACACATCCCCCAAATCAACTTCACAAGTACAAGATAAATGAAGATTGGTTAGATGATAGTTGTTCTGAAAAATGTTTGGAGATAATAATGTACTATAAACTCAAATCTGAGTCAGCAATGTAACATGACAACCAAAAATGATAATGTGATCTTGGGATCCATTAAGAGGGACATAAGTTTCAGGTATAAGGATTCCATAAACCTATTGTCTGTCCTCTGCTCTAATCAGACTTTTTCTCATTCAATTATGGATATCACAGTTTTAAAAAAGACATGGTTAAGGTGGAGTATTTTCAGAAGAAGGCCATTTGGAAAATAAACGTCTTCTTATTGAGCCTTATCTGACTCTCTGTGACCCCATTTGGAGTTCTCTTGGCAATGGTACTGGAGTGATGTGCCATTTCCTTCTCTAGCTTATTTTACAGATTAGAAAACTGAGAAAAGCAGGGTGAAGTGACTTTCCCAGGTTCACATCACTATTGTATGCATTCATATTTGAACTCAGGTCATCCTGATTCCAAGCCTGGTGCTCTATACACTATGTCACCTACCTGCCCCTGAAAGGGTCTTTAGTCTTTGTCACATGAGATTCAGTGATTAAAAGAATCAAGGGTGTTTAGCCTGTGGCAGAGGAGGATCAGTGGCAACAAAAGAGCTATAAATATTTTCAGAATTGTCATGTAGAATGAGGATTCGACTTTTCTTGTTGATCCCAAAGAAGACCCAGGATAAATATCAGAAATTGAAAAAAGGCAAATTTTAGGCTTGATATTTGGGAGGAAATTTCCCTCACCGCCCAAAAAAGCCAATCTAAAAGTGAAACTTGTTAAGAATTTAAACTACTTAGCAAGTAGAATGGTCTGCCTTTAGAGGTGGGGATTTCTCCCTCTTCAGGGGTCTTCAGACAGAGGCTCAATAACTCATTGTCAGATAAATTGCTCTGGGGATTTTTTTCATGGAAGAGTTGGATGGATGATTGATGAGTTTCCTTCAAGTCTCAGATCCTGTAATTTTGTGATCTCTGTCAACTATGTGCTCTGTTGTTACTCCAAAAATAAGTGTCTTAGATCTTGGAGGTAGTTTGGTCCTTTGGTTTAAGGGGAGGACATTTCACAGGATGGTTAGGATCACAGATTTCGATGTGGAACATACAGGAGCAATTGTCCTTTCCGTGATGCGTCTCAGATTTGATTATTGTAGCTACTTCTTCTGTCAATGTGATTGACTGCTCTCTGTCATCTTTCATTCTGCCTGTTTCTGACCCATATCTTTTGTGAATTCTCTATGAAAGACTCAGCTATCATTGTTCATGCAGAGGAGATACTCCTCTGACTACTAATCTTTTCTAACTTCCAGTGTAGCATTCAGGATAGTGCCTCATTCTCCATGATTTCTTTTATGCCATTTTTTTTCAAGTGGAAATTAGTTATATATTTTATTTAGCAGAGAATTTATAATGTCTCAGTTGAAGGAAACAGTTTTAGGAAGTGTTAAACAGACTCTGACTTCTGTTTGGGGGACATATTCATGTTTACTACATTCAGCTTAATGAAAAAAGGGAAATAAATAATACAAATTAATGCCACATTTATATATATTTATTCTCATTCCGATAGCTTGCAAATTCAATCTTACTCATTTTCAGTGACATAAATAAATATTCTGAGTTCATAGAGCACAGTTGCTCAGACAACAGACTACTAAAGCAAAATTGGTAGTTCCAAATCATTTTGATCCAAGGCATTTATCAGTGGGTTTAATTTTTAGAAATCAAAATTCTATGTCTAAGATAATGTTTCCCAAGGTTCACCCATATCAATCCTCTGCTCTAAAAATGCTTTCAGCAATGTCCACATAATGGGGATAGTTGTAGCCAACAGGGTTACTTTGATAAGGATAATAAAGATAGTAGACATTTATATAGTGCTTAAAGGTTTGCATATCACTTTGCAGATTTTATCTTATTTAACCTCATAACAACCCTATGAGGTAGGTACTATTATTATTCACATTTTACAGATGTGGAAAGCTAGAGTGAGAGAAGCTTAGTAATTTATCCAAAGTCACATAGTTAGTATGTGTCATGGGCAAGATTTAAACTAAACTCTTCCTGACTCCCAAAATCAGTCTTCTATCTTCTATACAATCTGATAAACATGATCTACAAAATAGATTCAAAAGCAATAAGAACTAGTTCTTCCACACTGAATCCCAAGGAGGGTAGGCTGGCCATCGTTAGTACAACTGAAAATTTCAGGCAATATTTTATTGCACTTATAAAACACTCAAAGCATAATTATTACTCTATGTTTTGCTCCTTGCCTTTCACCTCCCAGTTATTGATCAACAGGGGAATGAATTTGGGCTGGGATGGAGAAAAGAAAAGGAGGCAAAAATTCAGGAGTATACTGGTAAATATTTAACAACCAGCTCTCCCTCTCCTCAAAATGTATATAGTATGTACCTTTAAATTTAATATGCATTTTTAACATTTTCTCCATTATTTTCTTGAGTCTAGACAATTAGTGAAACAATCAATCAATTTCTGATGTAGCATCTGATGATTTCCAAGGTAATCATTCACACTGTAAATTTAATAATCAGTTTCGAAGCCAGTCCAGCTGGCAGAAACAGCACCTGCAGAAACCGCACCTGAGCTCAAAGGAAGCTAATGGGAATAAGTGAAAAGGAATTTATTCTAGATAGGGGGGACCACATGTCAGGGAAATATTCCAAGTTTGGTTTTATCTGTCATCAGATCTAGTTGTTTTTCCCTCTAGTGATTCCAGAGGGATTCTGGATTCCAGAGCTGTGATGAGGACTTTGTTTCTTACTCCATTACTAGTTGTCTTTACACCAAATACCCTCAATTTAAAAATAGTGATTTCACGAGAGTTTAATTCAAATCAACATTTTGTGTGCAAGCAACTGTGTTAAGCAGCCCTTTAGATGTAAAGATGAAAGCAATAGATTAGAATCTTTCATGGTTCTCTGGCACTTTCCCCCAAATTGCCAATACAACCATATGGGTGCTAACACAACCTATGAGCATCTTGAATATACAGAAGTATCCAAGGCAGCCAGGGGTTCATAGCGCACATGAACACACACAAACATGTGTGTGTGTATATATATATATGTATATATGCATGCATATGTATGGGTGCATACATAACACACACATGTATACATACATGTGTACAAACACGAATATATGAAAGCAGAATGATTCTTTGGCCAAGAATATTCGAGATATGAACTAAAGTAATTGGATCACCAACTTAGTAAACATCCAGAAACCTTGCATCCAAATGAGTGTGGTCCTCTTCAAGGGTGATATCTTGAGAAGCGTGTCCTAATGATGCTGCTGTGAATCTTTATGTGAGTCAGAGTAAAAGGTAAGGTATATCAAAGAGCAGAGGGTGACTGCAGTTTTTAAATCTGGGTCACTTGAAGAATGAGGCGGCTAGGTGGTTCAGTGCATAGAGGGTTGCATAGAACTCATGAAGTCATGAGCTCAAATACAGCCTCAGACACTTTCTAGCTGTGCAACCCTAGGTAAGTCCCTTAATTTCTTATTTGCCTAATAAAAGGATCCCCTGATTAAGGAAAGAGCTAACCACCCCACTATCTTTGCCAAGAAAACCCCCATTGTTTTAGTTAATGGGATCATGAAGAGTCAAACACAACTAAACAATAACTTGAAGAATGAAGGATAGTATTGTTGATGAATTTTAGCATCATTTTTAAAAAAGAAACACATTTTGTGAAGTGAGGTAAATCTATATTTAAATGTATTTAGGACCTGGAATTTCATAATTTTATTTAAAACCATCCATTAAGAAAGCATTTTCTAATGGAAGATACTGTTTGCCAGGGAACTAGGTTACTAGTCACAGTAACAAATTATTTGAGTTTCAGACTCCTCATCTGAAAATTGAGTTTGCTATCCAAGTTGGTCTCTAAATTTTATCTTAGGTGTGAAAATCTATTTTTCTTCTTTTGATTCTATTGTCACCCTTCATTTGATCTGTCAGTTATATAACTCAAAGGATAGAGGGCCAAACCTGCATCAGGAAGACCTGAATTCAAATGTAGCCTCAGACACTCCCTACCTGTGTGATGCTACAGAAGTCACTTAACTGCTTTTTGTATCAGTTTCCCCATATGTAAAACGGGAATAATAATAACATCTACCTTCCAGGATTGTTGTGAGGATCAAATGAGATAATTATAAAGTATTTAGCACAGTACTTAGCACCCCATATATTAGGCAATATATAAAATTAGCTATTATTGTTATTATTGTTAACTTCAAGATCTTTATTTTCCCTATATATAAGAATGAAAAGCAGTATGACATAATGAGAAACACTTGAGAGTTAGAGGATTTGAGTTAGGCTTCCACTACTTAGTAATTGTGTGATCTTGGGCAATTCATTTAACCTCATTTTCCCTCAGTTTCCTTATTCTTGTTTTCCCTCCTTATCAAAGGAAATGAAAAATCACTTTTATTCTTAGTTTTCCCATGTGGAAAAATGGAGAAAATTATAGCTACACCTAGCGTATTATAGAAGATCAAATGAAATGATGGGTAGGGAAATATTTTTTCAACTATAAAGCACTACAATATTCACACACACAAGAAAGGTATTGTCATTCTGTGCTTAATGTACCCGCTTTCCAACTGTCAGGAAAGAATGAGGTTAGTTAATGTGAAACACTTTGAAAAATAAAATTGTCTATACAGTTACAAAGCATTACTATTACTAAGATGAAAGACATACTCTACAAGAAAGTGATGAGTGGAAGCTCAAGGTCAACTGGTGTGTAAGGGGATGAACAATGTGTTGTATCTTCCTGAGTGATCACAGAACAAATGAGCATCTCTGCAGTAGGACAGGAGCAGCAGATGCACTGGAGGCAGGTGATGCAGTAGAGACTCTGGGTAGCTCCCACAGGGAGGATGATAGAACTATTATGTAGTTTGCAGACTGGTTCCCACTGGACCACAGATGGCTAAATGCTTGGTGTCAGTGGTTGAGTTGCTTAGCTAAAACAGCAAATATGAGGTAATCATTTCTGGTTAGTATGGATCCAAATGAATGAATACATGAAAACACACAATGAAACTGCTTAGATATATATTTATAGGGACTGGAGAGCTTCTCAGAGGATTTTACTAAAATATGGGTTAGTAGCTATAAGATGGAGATATTGCTCATTATTGAGATCCAAGGACCATAACTCTCAGCATGTCAGATCGATTAAATAAACATCTAATAAGCCTTTCTAAAAAAAAATCCAACCAGATTTTATGACTAAGAATCTCAGATAAAATATATAAGTATCAATTAAATTATGTTAATAAATTAAATGATAAATTTATATAAGTATATAAAATCTAAATACATATGAAATTATTCATTAAAATTAGATCATAATTATTAATTAAGAGAATAACTGAATCAAGCAATGAATAAATATTTATTGAATGCTTAATGTATGCCAAGCATAGTGTATACCAGGGATGTAAAGAAAAAAAAAGTAAAAACTGATTCTGCCCTAATAGAGTTTATATTCTAATGGGGGCAGAGAGAGGGCACAGCATGGACATAATTATGTATATACAGACTATAAACAGAGTTTATAGAAGGTAACCAGAGGGGAAGGCACTTGTATCTGGGGACACAGGACCTAGAAAGACCTCCTACAGAGGGTGGCATTTGAGTTGATTCCTAAGGGAAGCCAAGGATTTTAAGAGATGAGAGGAAGGAGAGCATTTAAGACAAGGTGGGTAGCCATTGCAAACCAATCAGTTAATCAAAAGCATTTAAATTCTTATTATGTGCTAGAAATTATGTTACATACTGGAGGTACTAATGAAAATAATAAAACAATCTCTACTCTCAAAGACCTTATCTATTAACCTAGGAGACATGTATAGGTAAATACAGGAAAAATATATTAAAAAAATCATCATCAGTTTCCCCATCTGTAAAATGGGAATAATAATAGCATCTACCTTCCAGGATTGTTGTGAGGATCAAATGAAATAATTGTAAAGTATTTAGCACAGTACTTAGCACTCCATATATTAGGCAATACATAAAATTAGCTATAATTAGAGGGTACTAGTAGGCATGTAGTGTTAAAAATTGTGCAGTCTGCAAGAAAAAAAAAACACTGAGGTAGAGCTCTGAGCCAATGGCTCCTCTAAGAAGGTTTACACAAAATACAGAATCCCATCGATGGACAAACACCTAATGGACAGATTTAAATATATCTATTTTGATCTGTCAGGAGGTCCTACCAAACTGATGAATATATCCATGTGTTGGGCAGATAAGTAGATGACTAAAGCTATGCATGAGCTGATAGGCCTATAGAAAAACAGGCCACAGGCCACAATGGTCACTCATTAGCCAAGTGTTCATGGTGACCTTCCATGTTGGGCAATGGAGGGATGAAAAGAACAGAGAAACCCCCAAAATATATGGGGAGCTTTTCATGTAATTAAATCACTTCCACAATGCTGGTTTTGGTCTCCATAACAAGGAAAACCAAAAGTGGAGGTCTTTTAATTAGTTTTTTGTGATTAAGCAAGTGAATTTATAATCTGATATTCACAGCCCTGAGGCCGAATATCAGAATGTATAATCACCACTCATATGGAATCATAGCAAACTGATTAATACTGATTAGAATTAAATAGGGGATCCTATTTATATAATATAATAGAGATCCAATTAATCAACTATCACATTTGGAGAGATCAGGAAGACATCATGGATTGCTTGAGCTTTGTCTTGAAGGAATGGAGAGATTCTATAAGGTTGAAGTAAGGAAAAAGTACAGAGAGGATGGTTGGTGAGATGTAAGGAACAAAGAATTTTGAAATGTCCAATAGGTAGGTGGTGATGCAGGACTAGAGTTTGGGAGAAAGATTAAGAATAGATATAGAGAGTTAGGCATCATCTACACTAAGATGATCATTAATCAAATGAAGGCTGGGGTTAGCAAGTAAGAGAGAATAGAGAAAAAGATTGAGATAGACCCTTAGCCAATGGGTGTGACATGGGTGAAGATCCAACAAAAAAGACTGAGAAGTGCTCAAAAAAATAGAACATTCAAAAGAGAATAGTGTCATGAGGACTTAGAAAAGAGAAAGTATCTAGAATGTAGAAAAACAGTGTTAAATGCTGTAAAGAGTTTAAGGAGAATGAGGATGGAGAAATCAGTCTCTTGGATTACTCTAGATAGCATCCATGAACTCTTATAGAGGCCAGAGAAATTTACTTCAATTTTTTACAAAATTGTAGAATGGATTATTAAGCAAATAACAGGAGATAGTGACTACAAAAAAGAAACATGGCTTCAGAAAGAACTAATCATGCTAACATACATTATTTGCTTTTTTTTTTTTTTTTTTTTTTGACAAAGCCTCTAAAGTGGCAGAGGTTGGGAAGGTTGTAGATATAATTTACTAGGATTTTAGCAATTCATTTTATAAAGTTTTTCCTGTAATTTTTGTGGGAAATCTGGAAGTATATGGGCTAGATGAGAGCATAGTTGGGCAGATCCAGAAATAGTCAAATAGTTGAATTGACCAAGAAGTCATTAATGGTTTCATGTCAGTTTGGAAGGAGGATCCCCAGAGATGTGTGTAGTTCTAACATTTTAATCAATGACTGAATAAAAAAAAAGCTGGCTCACTCATCACATTTTCAGATGACACAAAACCAGGAGAGATAGTTAATACTTATATGACAATGTCAAGATTCAAATAGATTTTGACAGTTTAGAACACTGGGCCAAATCTAATGATTTAAAATTTAATAGGGATAAATATAAAGTCTTTCACTTGTGAAATTGATTTTTTTTTTTTTTTTAACCCAGATCTATTAGGGGAGAAGCAACTTCAATGGTAGTTAATTTGAAAAAGGGCTAAGATTTTGGGTGTACTGAAAGGCCACAGTGCAATATGGCAGCTGAAGAAGCTAATACACCCAACTATAGTTTGCATCTAGAGAAACATGGCATTTTGATCTCACTGCACTCTGCTACAGTCAGATCAACTGTGGATGATCGGCTCCCTTGTGGGTACTGCATTTTAACAAGGACATGGAAAAAAGAATGTCCATAGGAGGAAAACTAGAATTAAATTAAAGAAACTTTTTAGGCGAAAAGTGCTAGACTGGGAACCTGAATGTATTAAGATGATTACAAGACATGAATTCATAAAAGGTGAAGATTAGTTAAAGATAAGAGAAGATTTAGGGAAAGGAGCGTGATAATTGTCTGTTCTTCTCATAAGATACTCCATTTCTCATCTCTATCTGAGATATCCCTATCTGCCTTCCATGCTGGAATGTAACCCCTCCTTATTTCTTTGTCTTCCTTCAAGACATAGCTCAAGGATTACCTTCCTTAAGCCTTTCCTGATGTCTTCAACCTTTTATTTATTCTGTATATACTTACATATGTACTTTTTTTTTTTTAACAATAGAATGGAAGCTCTTTGTGAATAGGTATTGTTTTTATTAATTGTATTAATTACAATAGGTACTTGATAAATACTTGTAAGTTGAATGGGTTGGTTGAAAAATGTCCAATAAACAATTTAAACTCAATATGTCTAAAATGAAATTCATTAACTTTCCCTCTAAAAACCCTGCAGCTCCTTGTTTCTTCTCCCAGACTCTCAGGTTTACAATCTAGGACTCATCTGGGATTCCTCACTGCCTTCCCCTTTCTGTCCTTTTATCAAAGAAGTAGTCAAGGTGTTTTGCAGCATCTCTCATATATACTACCATCTCTCCTGTGACTCTGCCCCTGCTCTGGGATAGGACCTCACATTTTGATTATTTGCAATAACCTGCTGATTCTTTGCTTGCCTGAAAGGTCTCCCCACTCCAATCTATCCTCAATCCAGCCACTAAAATGATTTTCCTTAGGGGCAGGTCAGACCATATTACTCCCATCATCATCATCATCATCAACTTCAGTAACTCCTTATTGCCTCTAGGATGGAATATAATTTGCTCTGTTTGGCATTCAAGGCCCTTTTCAGGCTTTTTATAGCTTATTCCTTGATCTATATTCTTTGATCCAGTGACTTTAGACTCTTGGCTGTTCCATGAATAATGCATTCCATCTCTTGGTTCTGTCTGTCCTCCAAGCCTGAAACACTCTCTCCTTCCCTTTCACTACTAACCTCCTTTAAATGCCAATTAAAACCTCACCTTCTACTGGAAGTTTCCCCCAACCTTTCTAAATTCCATGGCCTTTCTTCCATTAATTATCTTCTATTTATCCTGTATGTATCTTTGGTTTGTATATATTTGCATATTATCTTCCTTCCCATTACACTGTTAGTTCCTTGAGGGCAGGGACTGTTTGTGCCCCTTTATTGTATTCCTAGAACTTAGCACAGTGTCTAAGCAGGTAGGAGGTACTTAATAAATGTTTATTTGCTGACTGACATAGAAGAAGGGTTAGATTTATTTGCTTGGTCCTAAAAGACAAAACTAGGAACAATGAGTGGAAATGTCCAAAAAAATAAATTTAAGCTGGATGTAAAGAAAACATTCCTACCAGTAAGAGCAATTCCAAAGTGGAGCAGATTGTTTCAGGAGTAGTGAGCTCCTCCTGTCTAGGAGCTGTCAGCCAGAAACCACATTATTTCTTGTCAGGTGAGACTGGATAATCTCAAAGGTCCCTTTCAACTCAGTCTGAGAATCTATGATTTGGGACACGGTCCCTATTAGGGAAATGAAAATCTAGGAAAGTCCAATTTTTGAACTTTGGTTACATCCAAGAGATGGTATTATCTGTGTGAATTATAGACCTTCCCTGGGAAGGAAGATTTGCCTAGGGATATCAGGATTTGTTATGCTACATCACTGATGCCTTTCAAAACCCTCCCCTCTGGTTAATGCTCCTGCTTCACAGCTCTACCATAGGTGGGCACCACTTCCATTCAATATCTTCCTACCCTCACTACTTTCACAGCCCCTGTAGTGCCTCCTATGCCATACAGCCATTGTGTTAAACTATGGTTTGCTACTTCTTAAAGTCTATCAGAGAATACTCATAACCTTTATCCATGAGATTTCTAGCAATTAGTTCTTAGAAAGAGATTGACAGTATTATAATTTTTCCTCACACACCTGGATAGAGGACTTCAGGAATTTGGAAACTTTCTGTGTTTTTATAACATGACCCACTACTCTCTCCTCCACACAAAACATCATTTCAGGTGGCTATGGGAATGCTTCCTCCTTGGACTTCTAGTAAAATTGGTACAGTTAAGGCACTCCTTTGCTTGTCTATCCATGTTCAGTCTTACTCTAGGATAGCTGGGAGGAATCATGCTACTCAGATCAATAAAAGGTAAGGGGAGCAGTATACAGTCAGAAATAATTGCCTTCCAGTGCTAAGTGACAATGACTCCTAGGGAAATGGACAACTTTTTCTTATAGGTGATTTGTAACATGAGTTATAAGTGAATATGGAGCATCCCAACCATAGTCTTAGTAGTCAATCCTGTATATAAACTGTGTTCTCTCTCAGGAAAATCAAAATCTAACTTCTTCCAATTGACTTGGATACTCCAAAACTATCCCCATATTTGTCTTTTGGTCAGATTTGTAAAGGGACCTCAGAACAGGACCTGCCTGATGGGAAGAACTATATTCTAGTTTTTGAGAAGGGGGTGTTAGGGATATAAACTTGATTTAATGTTATCTGTGATTTTCTTGATCACAACCTCTAGATGTCTAAGGAAGCCTTTTTTTAATCTTTCCATATCTTCTTTGGGACCTTTACTTGAGGCCCCTAAAATTTGTAGGTTGTTCTATTCTCTCAGTTCCTAATTCTCTTTTTAAATATTGTGCCAAGTGTTAGGTTTCCCGTCAATCTGAGAAGTATGCTATCTATCTCTCATTGGGTCATTATCACAATTTCCTTCTATAGGTTCCCATCTCTATTCACTTATAAAGTATAGGCATACAGAATACATTTCATTAGCACATCAGTAGCATAAAGGAAATTTTATAAAGCAAACATTTGTTGAATACTTAATCATAAAGGATATAATTTTTATTCAAACTAAAGAAGATAATTAAGCTTGACTCAAAAATTAAGAGTAGGTTTTGGACCCCTGATTTCCTCAGCATAAAGAACTCCATGATGAGGAAACTTTCTGCACCTTCCCTGAAAAATTATAGTTTTAGAAAGTCAGTGAGTTTTTTTTTTTCTTTTTGATCTGATTTTTCTTGTGCAACATGATAATTGTGGAGATATATGTAGAGGAATTGCACATGTTTAAAATATATTGGATTATTTATCATCTGGGAGAGAGCATGGAGGGAAGAGAGAGAGAAAAAAAAATTGGAACACAGGGTTGAATGTTGAAGACTATCTATGCATGTGTTTTGAAAATAAAAATCTTTATAAAAAAAGTTAGTGAGACCCCTGAGATATCAGGGCTTAGGGTCATATAGCTATCGTGACCTGAATTCAAGTTTCTTGACTTTCAGGATAATTATCTATCTACTAAATAGATAGATTATTATCTTTTTCTGCTTTTCAAAAGTTACAAACTTAATAATGACAGACAAAAGACCACATTTGTGCTATAGAGACAGTCAAATCTTCATTATCTTTAACCAGATAATGAATTAAACCTTGTGATAAATGAGATACATCATTTGATAATAATGACTTACATGCCTATACCAAACTCTATGGTTTACAAAATGCATCAAACTTGATCTAAAAATCCTATAAAGCAAATAATGCAATTAGTATTATTCCCATTTTAGAGGTTAGGGAACAGATTCAGAAACTTTAAATGATTTATTCCCAATCATGTAGTTAGATAGTGTCTAAGTCAGAACTCACAATCATATCTTTTGGTTTCTTTGCTTTGTACCATACCATTTAAAAAAAAACCAAACAAACATAAGATTTGTTATTTTGTTAAGCATAAAATTACAGTAATGGAGGGGACCTTAGGAATCATCCAGTTTTACCCACTCATTACACAAGTGCAGAATTGTGTTTCAGAAAGTTTCATTTAACTATAGGAGTATATTTGTACTTCAATTTTTGGCAGTCAAACAAATTTCTGCCATCTGGGTTGTGATTTTTTTTTACCTCCACTAAATTACATTATGAAATTGTAGTTGCATCCTCATATTTGACATCAAAAGTTAATATAAGGTAATAATATAGCAAACTTCATTGAATTAAAGGAAAAATATGTTTCTACTAAAAGTAAAATTATGGTGGTCCACAGACCACTAATATTAAAACATAATACCTTGTTCATTTTTAAAATGATTTGTTCTTATATACATTGAACCCAGAAGATCAACTCCTAACCCTTGCTTTCTCTAAAATCCTTATGTAAGATTTGCCTGTTATATGTGGTATTAACTTTGCCAGATAGTGCCAGTTCTATCAAAAGATTCTATATTGATAATGAAATTATTGTACTTCAGATATTCTACCTTTGAAGTTACATCATTTGTAGCTAGATGTATGAAAGTAAGAGGCAGCTTGATGGCATAATGAATAGAGCACTGGGACTGAAATCAGGAAAACCTTAGTTGAAATCTGACCTCAGACATTTACTAGATGTGTGACTTTGGATAAGTCAGTCATTTAGTCTCTGTTTGCCATGGTAAATGTAATAATAGCCTGTACTGTAAAGTGTTTGGCACATAGTAGGCATTATATAAATGCTACTTATTATTATTGCCATTTTGTATCTTTATTGATCCATGTCACAGTTCTCTGTCCCTACTAAATTTGTCACTAAAAAATCATGATCTTAGAAGTTGAAAGAGATTTATTTTTGTTTGGTAATTTGCTCTGCATGTAGCAAATTTAACTAATTATGATATGATATATTAGTTAAATATATCATAGGTCTTTCATGGAATTTTAAAAAATCTTATTGATCTTTGTTTGGGAAATCATTATATTTTCTACATGTTTATTAAAATAATTCCTCTTCCTTTCTTCTTTGTTCTTGGAAGATATGTTTTACAACATTAAGAAAAGGTGCATTTATCCAGAAGCTTTTAAAATGTTTTAACTTGTGTTATATTCTATGAAAAGCTTTTTTTCTGGATCTATATAATTGTTATTTCTATTCTTTTCATTGTTTAATTTATTATGTTAATAGTTTTTCTAATATTGAAAAAATACTATATTCAAAGTTTATAAATCCAATCTGATTAATATGTATCATATTTTATTATATTGTGGTGAGATTCTTTGCTTATATTTTACTCAATTTTATATCATTTTTCAGCAGATATTTGTCTATAGGTTTCATTTGCTGTTCTATTTCTTCCTGATTTAGGTATAAGGATCCTATTTGTCCCATAAAAGAGTTTAGAATAGTGTTTTCTTTTTTTTTTTCTATTTTAAAAACAATTTATGTAATAGCTAAGTCAACTATTCTTTAACTGTTTAATAAAAATCATTTGTAAGTCCATCTTATCCCTGTGGTTTGTTTTTTCCTCCCTCCCTTGCTTGCTTCCCTTTCCCTTCTTCCCCTCTTTTTCCTTCTTTTTCTCCTTCTCCTTCTACCAAGAACCAAGAGCTATCATTATTTGTAATGAAGAAATGCTAGAGGACTTTCCATTAAAATCAGGAATAAAGCAAGGATATTGTTGTCATTACTATTGTTTGACAGAGTTCTAAAAATGATAGTATAGCATTGTACTTGCCTAAGTCTGACTTAGACCTGAATCTAGTAATTTTGTTTCTATAGAAGAACAAAATGAGACATTGAAAATATATTCAACAATTAACAGAGACTTATTTAGCCAAAGCAAGAAATGATATTCAGCAAAGATAGACACTGATTAAACTTCAAGTTGACTCAGCTGAATAAAGATTCCTTGCCTGAATTGCTTAACATAATCTTGTAGCCACATTAAAGACAGAGGTCTTAGAGTTACTGATGGTTGACTTTTCCTCAGGTGATGAGTGAAAACTGTTTTACCCCAGTTTTGTTGGCTCTGCCGTCCCAGAATTCAATTTGACTTCTTCCTTTAAAGTTCTTGGAGAGGGAGGAAGGAGTTCAGCTGATTTGCTGCCTCCACACTGACATACTGGTTCCATCCTAACTCATTATGTTTCAATCCTGTATGATTATACCAGTTATTTTGACATGTACCTGAACCAAGCCAGTTCCCCTGGTAGTGAAACCAAAGAGAAACTCAAGTCATTCAATAATTAATAAAAGGAAATTCACTTATAATCTCTTGCAATAGTCATAGGGAAAGAAGGATCTTTGAAAAGGATGTGCACTGAGAACACCTCACTTTGATTTAAATGAGTAGACCTCCCTCACCTGACTAACCCATTTTGGTTCACCAGCCAAGCACTAGAAAAAGGGCTGGAGCTCCATATAGCTTGTCATATTCAGTGACCAGGAACTATAGTAAACAGCCAGAGCCATTAATTAGTCCCATGAGCCATTGTCTTGATGGTTACAATACCTTGTAAGGAAAACAAAGCAAAAAAAAAAAGTAGTTTTCTTGACTCCAGCCCCAGTGATAGATCTATTCACTGTGTCACCCAAATGCCCTACTTTGCACATAGTAAGCACTTAACAAATGCCTTATTTATGCATTTATTCATTTATTAATACATTTATGCATATATTCAGTCATTCATTTCATTCATTGGTAGATTCTGAGATCTCTCCAGTTCTAAAATTCTATGATATCAAATAAAAAAAAAAACTGGAGCCAAAAGAGGGGTGTACATATATAATAATTTCAACAGTGCAAATAAAGACAACATTAACAAAACCTAAAATCAGAAAGGCTGTAGTTAGGGGGAGAGCCATTGGTGCCAAAATATTGATCATTTCTTTTACTCTCTTTTATGAGGCAATTGGGGTTAAGTGACTTGCTCAGAGACACATAGCTAGGAAATATTAAAAGTTTGAGACTGGATTTGAATTCAGGAACTCCTGACTCTAAGACTAGTGCTCTTTCCACTGCACCATCTAGTTGCCCCATTTCTTTCTTTTAATAAAAGACAAATGACAAAAATAAAAAGGATATGTACTCTGTTACAATACTCTTCTAGCCAGTTTTGCTTAATTGTTTTCAGATGTATTAGATGTATTTTGCTTGCATGTGTTGTTTCTTGCATGTCTCTACTGTGCCAAAAAAAGGCTATATCAATAAAACAGGAAAAGGAAATGGAATACTATACAAAAGTCTGAACTCTGTCAGTCTGTACAGATGAAGTTATTCATTCTTCTTTATCATCAAAGTCTCTGTGACACTCTCAGCTCACATCTAAACTTTTTACAATTATTTATTCATAACAAAATATAACCTTTGAAGTGAATTTTTGAATCACCATCTTCATCCAAGGAATAGGTAAGACTTTTTGTTTGTATAACATTGGTTTAATTATAGCCAATAATGTTATCCTAATTTGAGGCATTCATATTGTTGTTCCTCCCACAGCTTGATTGATTCCAGATACTGTTTGTTATTGCATATATTAAATACCTTCTGGAAGGTTATACAGTGGAAATATGATCCAAAGTGTTTGTAGCTGCAGGAATATTACTATACAGAGAATTCAGAGAATAATAGACAATAAATGGAGCAATACAAAACCAAAATTTGTGTTTCAGGATATGGCGATGAATATTTATATTTGAGACAGGGCAACTCTTGAATGGAATACTAAATTTCCTTATTATTGTGACCTGGAGGAGATGAATAGAAGAGATATGATTCCTTTGCTTTAATGGGCTGAGTTTCCTCAGAGTTCCCCAGAGTTTTCCTACTCTGATGCTTCATTTGAGTGGAGAGGTATGACTGGGTTTTCAAAGGCTAAGTTCTTAAAGGCCAATAGATCTTAACAAATTGGAAAGCTTTTGAATACAGGCTAGGTAGTGGAATATCTATCCCAGATACACAAAGTGCTCTCCTTCTCTGGCTTCAAGTCCTGCTAAAATTTCACCATCTATAAGAAATCTTTCCTGAATGCCTTCAGTTCTGTTGTCTCTCCTTTGTTGACTATTTCTAATCTTTCCTGTGTATAGTTTAGTTGTACAGAATTGTCTCTGTTATCTTTAAACTCTTGAGAATAAGGATTCTTTGCCTTCTTTGTATTCTTAACACTTAGCAGAGCACCTAGTGCAGAGTAGGCACTTAACAAATGTTTACTGACTGACTTGTCAGAGGATAAGTTTAATTGAGTTTATAGAGACAAGTTTTCAGTTGAGGTGTTTTATTCTGATCAGAAATTTTTTTTCTTTGGGGGGAGATGGTTTTTTTAATAGAAATTCATGAAGACTATCTACTAAGCAGAAGGGCTAAATCTGCATTACTGGAATCATTGCCTAGGTCTTTGAAGCAAATGTTTCATCTTGAATCTGTTGTTTATACATCTTGATTACAAATAACTTTGAGCTAAAAGAGGTTAAAATAAAAAGTAGATAATTAAAATCACAGAGGGTCTGACATTTTCTTATTGAAACACCTTATTAAATTGTTCAAAATTAGAATTTACACTCTATTCAATGTGAATTCTACAACATATGGAAGATTTTCATCTAATGCAAGCATGCTATTGAACAAATGCTACTAAACTTGCCACAATGCCTTATGGAGGTATCTTGGGAACTCTGGACTTTCAAAAGTCATGTATCCAGAACTTGGGCTCCAGCTGGCTTTGCTAAATTGGAAACCTTTCTCAGACAGGCCAGATTATAGTCTGTGTTTCTGTTGTTTTAGTCTAGTTTGATTTTAGAAACCCTTATTAACAGAAGGTTGGCTATCAGGTGATGAAGTCTTTGGTCATGATTTGGTCAAATCATGAAGACAAAATACTGAGCTGTTCTAGGAAGAAGGAATAGTCACACAATCCAGAATCAAAACACCAGCATTGATGTTACTTCACATATCACTTTGCTGACAAAATAAATGTTTTTAAAGGAGACGTAGTTATTATTATCTTCTTGGATTTTAGAATTATGTCATGGTGAAATCAGTCTTTTTAAAAAAAAATCACCTCATTTAAGTTTTCAGTCACTCTGATTGTAATCTTTTGGGAAAAGACCTTAATTGATAAATAAGACTTCTAGGGATATACTTCAAGGATACCCAAACTTTTTCTGAAGAGAAGCTACTCTTTACTTCCCAAAGGGTTGATAATTATTGTCAGGAAGCATCTATGGAAGGATAATGACTAGAAAGTAGATAATGATTTTTTTTTACTCTATACAGGATATATTTTTTAAAAAATTTATTTCATTTTTTTATTACAGTTTTTTTTTATTTTCAGAACATATTCATGGATAATTTTTCAACATTGACCCTTGCAATACCTTGTTTACCTTCCCTTTCCCCCCCCTCCTCTAGATGGCAAGTAATCAATATATATTAAACATGTTAAAATATATGTTAAATTCAACATATGTATACATATTTATACAATTATCATGCTGCATAAGAAAAATCAGATCAAAAAGGAAAAAAAATTAGAAAAAAACAAAATGCAAGGAAATAACAGAAAGAGTGGAAAACTATGTTCCCACACTCAGTCTACACCTTCCTCTCTCTGGGCGTAGAAGGTCTATTCATCAAATCATAGTAACTGGCCTCAATTATCTCATTGTTGAAAAGAGCCAAGTCCATCCGAATTGATCATCACATAATCTTCTTGTTGCTGTGTACAATGTTCTCCTGATTTTGCTCATTTCACTCAGCATCAGTTCACATAAGTGTCTCCAGACCTCTCTGAAATCAGTCTGCTGATCATTTCTCATAGAACTATTGTTCTATGAGATATGAGATGTTCTATACAATATGTTCTATGAGATGTTCTATACAATATACTATTGTATATTCCATAACATTCAGGTATTCTCCAACTGATGGGCATCCACTCAGTTTCCAAGTTCTTGCCACTACAAAAAGGGCTGCCATAAACATATTTGCACATGTCTGTCCCTTTCCCTCCTTTAAGACTTCTTTGAGATATAAGCCCAGTAGTAACACTGCTGGATCAAAGGGTATGCCCAGTTTGATAACTTTTTGAGCATAGTTCCAAATCGCTCTCCAGAATGGTTGGATCCGTTCACAACTCCATCAACAAAGTATTATTGTCCCAGTTTTCCCATATCCCCTCCAACATTTGTCATTTTCTTTTCCTGTCATCTTAGCCAATTTCAGGGTTGCCTTAATTTGCATTTCTCTAATCAATAGCGATTTAGAGAACCTTTTCATATGACTAGAAATGGTTTCAATTTCTTCAGTAAATAATGAATTTGTGCCTTGAGAATGGAATTTCTTTTACCAGTTGCCTTTCCATCCTTGGTGGGAATCCTGACAAAAGTGGGTATATTTGATGGCATACTTAGATGGGTATACTTAGAAATGTTAGCAAGGTAAAGGTCCAAGATCCACCTATTATCTGGGCTCTGAAACAAACCCTAAGAGGAAGGAATGTGGAAGGGTCTGAGACAGTTGTAGGCTTTCCTTGCTCATCATTTCACCCACAGCTCTTTCTGGCTGATGCTGAAAAGGATGTCAATCCTCGTTATTAAAATCTCAGTGGAACAGGTGAGTGATTGAAGTCAAAGTTTGCATTTTAATCATCATCCTTTCTCTAGTCATTTTCAAAAGTTTTTGCATTCTTCTGACATGTTCTTAGTCTCACAATCCTCCAAGCCTGCACCCACTTCTAGCTACAAAGCAGACAACTATGAATAACAGCAGCACTCTAGGAGCACTCCAAGGGCTATTATATTGCATTAAAATGCATTTCCCTCATTTCCAGGGAGCATTTCTATTTACTATGCTAATATTACAAAGAGCTCAAGATTTCAATCTACTGTGTGTGAAACAGATAGCTTTAAGTACATAAAAATGAGGCACCTACTTTTTCCATGTGAGACCCCATTTTAAGAAGCACTATACTCTTTTCAAGTTTAGGTCAGTAGAGAAATGCTACAGGTGTACCCCAAAGATCTGTAGATACCGAGTTAAAAATTCAGATCACATAAAAATGTTCATTAAATTAAAACCCTAGCAAGGATATCTATATCCATATCTATGTATATTGTTAAGATTTTTGTATATACACACAAATATACAGAGAGATATAGACATATGGACACACACACACACACAAAAAACTTTAAAAACACACAAAATATAATAGTCAGCATAAGAATTGGAAACCTTCAGGTGTAAAGAACTACATTCCCTTCTCAACTCTGATTTACTTCTACAGAATTTGCCAAGAAGTGGGCCTTAGTGTATTTAGCCCATTCCTATTCTTTCATCCCAGGTCTCCTTAATTAAGGGCTAACTAAGCATGTGCTTTAAATCATGAATGCCATGCAGCCTTAGTTGGCCTCTTAGGGCTCAAGGCCTGGGAAGAATGAGTAATACCCAAGACATTCCACTCCTTGGTCTCAGTTTTGGCAAAGCTATTTGAGTACCAAGAACACTTTATGGCTAGTAAAAAATGACCCAGACCCAAATAAAATACCCAAGGGGAAAAACACATAAGGCACAAAAACAAAGGGGAGGGAGAAGAAATTCCAGCTACCCCAAAGAATCAAGCTTTCATTTCTTTTTTTAAATCACCATTGACTCCCAAATGCCTCAACCTTGTTCCTGACCTCAACAGCTGCCTGTTCTTTACCCCTGCTTTCTGAAACCACAGGATGTCATAGTTTTGGCACTTAGGAATGCCTGAACTCCAAGTTCATGCTGCCATTCACTGGCTTTACAAGTAATGCTTTCCCTTCCCCCTTTTAGCAATTTTCTGGCTTCCCCAATGAAAGAGTATTGCAAAGAATTAGCCAGGTGACTAATAAAATTGAGCACTCTGCCCTGCCTACCAGAGAACCATCTTTATTCCACAACAACCCCACAAAATCAGAACAGCTGTGGTGTTGCTAATATAAACTAGTCAGAAGGTCACAGGAGAATTGGAAACCCATTCAAGAAACCATGACAACAGTAAACAGGAATAGAGAGATGAAAAAGAATGACTTGAAGGATATCTGTACTCTAAAACATCAGCTTTCTTTCCCCTCCTGTCCTCCTCTCCCCAAAAAGGAGAATACTTGCTTAATATATATATGTATACATATATACATATATATATAAACATATAATCTCCCTCTCTCTCAATATATATACATATTATATATGAATATATATATTCATGTATATATATTCATATATATAATATATATATGAATATATATAAAATAATATATATTATTTATATCTACATGTAATTATCATGTTTCATTGCATGATGAAATTGATGATTTATATATATTATATGTATTTATATATATAAATATATATTTTTATTTTTATATATAATATATATTATACATATAATATATTATATATATTATTATATATTTTATTTTATTTATATTTTATATATTATATATAATATATAATATGTATATTATATATATACATATGTATATATATATATATAAAATCATCAATTTCATCATGCAATGAAACACGATGATTACAGCACAGTCTATGACATTCATAAACTCAGAATTCTGTATTCATGTATTTGCAATCATTTATCAAATGTGTACTAAATACCAGCTAGGTGTTCCTTCTGAATTCCAGTGACTTCTAGACTAGTAGAGGGAGTGAAGAATGATAAACAAAGGGCATGGAGGTGACTTGTTCATTTTGTTGGTTTTAAGAGAGATAAGAAAAGTGAGGGGAGAAATGATACACCAAGGATGAAATGAAGAATTCAGAGGAATATACTATTTCTCATAATTAGGATGCATAAGAAGCAAGGAGAAGAGCTAGAGAAAGAAGGTCACACATGAACTAGATAAAGGATTAAACACAAGTATAAATTTTTTGGTATAATGATGCATTAAGTTCAAAAAGGAAGGAAATAGGAACTGATAAAGAAGAAAGACATTTGAGAAGGAAATGTAAGAATCAGGGAGGAATAGTTACAAGAGAAAAAAAAATCACACCAATACTTTCCTCTTGGTAGGATCTGCTCCCTTCTGGTCTTTTTGCATTGTCTCCTAATATTCTGGTCATTTCAACACCACAAAGAAAAACTTGAGTAGTGGGTCCCCTCCCATTCCATAATAAAAAGAGATGTCTGGTTTTTTCACATCATCTTGGTCTCTTCAGTCACTTTCTTGAATGAAGATCACAATCTTTATCAGAACCAATGTTCTGAAAATGTATAATTACATATAGTTGAAAAAGCTGTTTAAATTGTTCTTTGTTAATTAAAAAGTCTGCTACCATATATACCAGGACAACCCCTATCACTACCTCACACCTTTCACATTTACTCATGACCCCTTTGGCTTCAAAGATTTTATGGATAAAGGATATTTCAAAATTTAATGGCTCAAAGCTTATGGGGATACTGCTCAGATTTTCTTGCTAGAAAGGGATTAGAGAAGTAGTGCTATTAATTTATAGAAAAACCATTTAAGGTCTCTTTCAAGTGACTCTCTTAGGTTGTAGAATAGATTGTTGTTTGCCCTTTGTTTTTGAAGAGGATCAATGATGTTAGGAAGTGATATCTTAGGTTGCAAGTAAATTGGATTTAAGTGAGGCAGGGCTGTGCAAAGTCAACAGTCCCATTCTCTAGTCCAGTGGCAAGACAACTGGCAATGATTCCTTGTACTGTAGAGTGCCCAGATTTGGATTTAGAAAGCTCTGAGTTCAAATTCTTTAGATAGTTACTAGCTGTGTAATCTTGGACAAGACTATCTGCCTCAATTCCTTATCTTTAAGATGGGGATAGGATTGCACTTTACTCCCAGGGCTGTTTTGAGATAGAATGACAGAATATATATGTGACACTTACTGCTGTGGCTCTCACTCTAGAAGTCCTGTTGGGTTAGATTTCATTCTTTACTCAGGTGCTCACTCCAATTCACTTGAGGAAATTGGGATTGTCTCTGCAAATGGCTTCATCCTCTGCGGTAATGTTCTCCAAAGTATAGGGAGGATTTCCTGAACCTCAGTTTCATTAGCCACTGAGTCAGATTCACTTGTATAAAGAAATATTTCCTTCAAAAGATAGAATCACATATGTACAAATTTACTTCCTCAACATGATGGAGGCACAATTATATTCTGCCCTCCTTCCTCCCCTAACTATCCCATCATCTGTTCAGAGAGAGGGATATTTAGGTTTATACTTCAGCTCAGTTCCTATCAAGCTTAGTCCTAGTTCCAGGTCTTAAACCCATGGCTTGAGACCCAGGTATACTGACTTCTCAAGGTTTCTCTCCTGAGCTGGCTGGCCAGCATTCTGCCTCGAATACTGAAACCAACTTTACCATGGTTTAAACTCAGTCCAGTGGGAATAACCACCCAAATCTGAGAAGATCAAATGACACTGGAGAGGAGCAAAACCAAATTCATCTCTTAGAGCTGGGTCAGAAGATAGAGAGCAGAGGGAAGAAAGTCCTTCTCTGTGAGATAACTATGATCTTCACCATCTAGACAGGAGAGAGAGCAAAGGAGAAAGAATGTGAACCCAGAAAGAACCTGAAACTGGCCAGTTTTAAAGACATGACAGTCAATCAAAGATTATCTCTACCTATAGATAGGGGACAAAGAAAGGCTTCATGTTAGGCAATCTGAATATGCTCCAAAGGAATCTTAGGATACCTACCATGGTATCTGTGCATGCTCCAAAGATAGAAAGAACTTTCTATTTGAATTTACTATCCCCACCTAACAGGCAGGGATGCATTTTTTTTTTTTTTTTAACATTATGCTTTGTCCCAAATTCAGAATAGTTTCCTGAATCTCTGGGGAGGTATAAGAAATTTATAATCATTTGCTTCTCCAATGCCATATCACATGATCATATGCAATCTTTCATATACAGATGAAAATCACAATTATATTATCCCCAAATGCAAAGTATTATCCATGCACCAAACAAGGAACTTTCCACACTGTTCTCCAAATATTTCTGCTTGCTTAGCCTAAGCTACAAGGCCTTTCTCAACACATAAGCCAAAGAAAGAGCAAAGAGAATGAAAACTGGTTTCCATCTGGAATAAAAATTTGGTCCACGCTGAGTGTTTCCAAACTACATGGAACTTTCTTTACAGTGACTGGGACATGCATTACCCTTTCTCAAATGAGAAAACTTTCCTGGGTGGAAATTCTTCTAATGATTCCCTCAGTGCACAAAACCATCTAACTGGGGGTTTCACAATTAAGTGTTTCTTTCTATACAGGGCACATCAAAATTCTCTACGGGACCCTGAAACATAGGCAATCCCATAGAAATTCAACCAATTTCTTTTTAACAATGAGGATTCAGGCCAATTCCAATAGACTTGTAATGGAGAGAGCCATTTGCATTTAGAGAGAGAGCTAAATGTGGATCACAATATAATATTTGCACCTTTGTTGTTATTGTTTGCTAGCTTTTTTCCTTTTTTTCTCATTTTTTTTTTTCTTTTTGGGCTGGCTTGTGCAGCATGATAAATGTGGAAATACATATAGAAAAATTGCACATGTTTAACATACATTGGATTGATTGCTGTCTAGGGAAGGCAGCTGGGGGAAGGGAAGGGAAAAAAAAAAAAACTTGGAACAAGGTTTTGCAAGAGTGAATGTTGAAAACTATCTTTGCCCATATTTTAAAAATTAAAAGCGAATTAAAAAAAAAAAAAAAGAAATTCAGCATTCTCCTCTGGATCTCTTATCTCCAAATCTATTCCAAATTTCCTCATGGATCCCTTCTTCCTGCCAAGGCAAACCAAATGGAATTGTAAACTCAACCATTAGGACAACAAGACAAGTAGATACAGTTAGAGAAGTAGCAAAGGATGTTAGTTGCTTATGGATTTTAGGCACAGATATTCTCACTCTAAAGAAATTGTAGGGAATTTTGTTTCCAAAAAAGGCAAAGTCTGGGTCTGCTTAAATGCAAAGAGAACAATATGGACATTTCTACTTGACAATAACAGTTTAGTGAATTCTAGATTAGTCTCATTATCCTTAATATCAGTACTTAATCAGGATTCAGTAATACAGAATAGTATAAATATATGTGTTAGGTTTCAGTATTTCAAAACTTATACAGAATTAAGTAATATAACTCCCATATTAGCAGTTAAACAATTAACAAATGACTTACTGAGGAAAAAAATGTATTTTTAACAGTATTAAAAATTGCCAAATTTCCCTTGGATCTTATAGTCTAGACTCTAGAAGGTCTGCAGGCCAGATGCAGCAGCTGAGGACGTTTATCCCCCTCATCCCCCTCACCCAGGGCTATGAAGTTTCTTTATTTAAAGGCCCACAAAACAAAGTTTTTGTTTTTACTATAGTCTGGCCCTCCAGTAGTCTGAGGGAAGTGAATTGGCCCCCTATTTAAAAAGTTTGAGGACCTCTGGCTCTAGAGTATCTAGAATTAAAAAAAAAAATCTTGGGCAAAGATTTTACTCTCCAGGGGCCCTGCAAAAGCAAAAGGTTAAATTTATCCAAGATATGTCCCTACATATACAACTAAGCTACTCTGGCACCTACTACTTGAAAGCCAGGGTAATTAGCTAGGTGGCTCAATGGAGTGTCAGGCTTAGGGTCAGGAATACCTGAATTCAGATCTAGCCTCAGACACTAAGCTGTGTAACTCTGGGCAAGTCACCTAACCTTTCTAGCTTCAGTTTGCTCAATTGTAAAATGAAATGAAGAAAAAAATGGCAAACCACTCCTGTACCTTTGCTAAGAAAAGCCAAATGGAATTAAGACTGAAAGAGGTAAATTTCCCCCAAGGTTCATCAGTACTTTTAAAGGAGTTGATTGGGAGGTATCTAGGCTCTCTGCAAATACCTCTAGCTAATGAAGTTCTCTCAAATATGTGGGTGTGTGCTGTACTCCAGTTCCATTTAGTCACTAACTCAGATGAGCTTTTACAAAGACATATTTTCTCCCAAAGATATCACAAATAATTAAACTTACTCCCCCAACATATGATTGCCATAGTCCCACTCCCTACCCCAAAGTTTCTCACCATGTAACCCAGGTCTCAAAACCTTATTAGAATGGGACTTGGATCAGATGTGTAAAATGTTTTCCAAACCTTTAAGTGCTATATTGATGCGAGTTATTACTGTTGTTATTTATGTCTTGGTTTGGATACAAAAAGTGAGGTTTTTGGAAGTGTTTAGATCACTCCTTATCTTAGGAATGTGGAAATAAAATGTATTTCTCTTTTATAAAAGCAATAAACACAATTCCTTGTGAAGGAAAGAAAAAAAGGAAGGAAAGAAGAAAGAAACAAGAAAGGAAGAGAAGAAAAATAAAAGGAGAAAGAAAGAAAAGGAAGGACAGAAGGAAGAAAGATGTATTCCAACAATTTCCATTTCCTTTAAAGTGTAAAATAGCCTCTGCTATTACACAGAGTCTGTGGGTGTCTGTAATCATCTTCAGGCTTTGCTTCCAGACTCTTGAGCTTCCACATCAAATTATCTTCTGTCTGTTACCCATGTTCCTGTTCCGCAGTGGGACTTGCTTTCACTACTATCATTTCCTCCAGAGGAAGTAATATCCTTTGACTTTCATCATGGTGAAGTGCATGTTGGCTCCAAACTCTGCCTCTGTCAATCTTATGAGAGTGTATACAATCTAGTTTCACTTAGCTTGCTACATCCAAACTGTTTTATTCAGCAATCACCTATCAATATTCAAAGTCACATTTTCAAATGCAAAAGATTGAATCAGAGATAGGAGCATATAATAGAGCTCTCTCAGCTACATATTGGAACCTTGTATTCTAAGGGTCAGAGAAAGCAACTAACATCCTTTGTTACACTTTTACACTCTGGGTAAATTCAGCACTATATATTAGGTAGCCTTTGAGATCAGATTTCCCCCAACAGGTGGGTTTGTGTCAGAGAACAGACTGGAGGAAGTCTGTTTTATACAGTTAATACAATTTTGCCCCTTTATCCTGATGCCACATCAACACCTAAGTTTTACTTGAAGCTCCAGTCCCAATTATCCCATTTCCACTTTGCAAAACTAAGGTTCTGTAAAAATCAGTGAGTGATCTTACCTAGTCTGTCTTCCCATCTAGATAATTTTATGTTTTATTCTTGTTCTTTTGAATCTTGCTCATTTTCTCTCTCCTTAGAAGTTCAGGTATTTTTACCAAATGTAGTAATTGAGTACTATTCCATTGCTTTTCTTTTTATTTTCCTTCTTTTCTTTAGCTGCAACATTCTTGTCTTTTTCCTCATTAGAGAATCCCTTGACATCTTTTATATGGGACATATTTTTTTTAAAGGAACAATATTTTAGTTTAAAGTGAAACAGCAATATTATTGGATTTCCTCCAAGTACCCCCCAAATAAATTCTCTAATTAACAATTCTCAAGTACTTTTATTCTTCATAGGTCACTCCCCTCCCTAATTATTCAAATGCAGAATTTCCCACCCAGCACATTATCTCTGTGGGGTGTTTAGTCATAGTCTATGCCCATGTTTATCCTAGCTGAAATGGAAATAGGAAAACAGTGTAGATTAGTAATTCCTGTGGTAATTCCCATAGCAGCCTTTCTCTTTCACTGAAGGAAATATTTTCTTGTTAGTTGTCTTAAATCAAAATTCTCTTTTCAGTCAATAGATCATTTTAATATTGCCAAGCGAATAGTTTATATTTATATAGTAAGGTTCTCCTAGAAGCACAAACTACTGTATAAATATTACATTACACCTCATACCCTGTGTACTAAATTGGGAGCTGGTGCTAATTTCCCTGATGTGTGGATGGGAGAAACTGAGACAGAAAGTAAATAGCTTTTGTAAATTCATGGTGTGAAGCAGTGACAGCAGGGCTGGGAAGGAAATAAGGACTGATTTTTTTTTCAAAGTGCTATTTCCAAGTCCCAGATCATCCATGCTGATTAGCTTGGTGGAGGGGGAGGGAGGGTTTGGGGGTTGGATCCAAAACCAATCAAGCTGAAGCTAACAAAAGGCAAACCATACTTTAATATGAGCTGAAAATGACATGTAAATCAGTAGGACAGCCTCTCTTCCTCTTTTTGATAGCTTATGAGTAATTTTGATTGTATTATTGCCATAAGTTCTTATGCATAATGGGGAAGGACAACAAAATTTTACATATGATTTATTCTACTTTCTTGGCCACACTAGCTCATATATCACTGCTGGCTTCTTGAGACCATTTCTGATATTTTCCTTTTTGTAAACTATGTTCTTCTTATCTGACCTCTGACAGCAAATAATTTTAAGCCTCTGCAACAAATCCCAGTGTGATCAGTATTAAAAATGCCACTTGCTGATTATATGTTGTTCTGGTCTTGTCAACAAATTCCTAATTGAAGGCTTTTAATCCTGCTTCTGTCCTTCACTTTCTTTGTGTGTCCTTTCTTTGCCTCCATTTTCTTATTTCTGTCATACTGTGTAAGTTTGTAAGTTGTTGAAATTAGCTAAGAAACAAGATTGTAAAATGTGTGGGAAATCTGAAAAAAAAAAAAAAAAAAAAAAAGCTTTACAAGTAGGACCAGAAATTTAGATCTGGAAGAAAACTTTGAGAACAATTACTTCAAACTTTTTTGACATATGAAGAAATTGAGACTCATAGAAATAATGGTCTATCCTAAGTCACTAGTCACTAAATTAATGAAAGAGATGAGGTTAAATTCAAGCTTTTTTTTCTCCAAGTTCAATGTTTAATCCAATATACCAAATGCTACAAAATTAATTATATAGAATGCCACCATAAAGATGCAGTAAAACAATTTATAGTGGAGATGGAAAGTGAGCAACAACAACAACAATGTTGTAGCTCCCCTTAAATGTTAGATATAAGTTCCTTGACAGATTCAAATAAATGGTTAATCAAAATAGCAAGAGAGAGAGGATGCTAGAGTAGCTGAACATGCAAGAGGAAGCTAAAGGGTAATCAGGAGGCCACAACTTGATTTAATGCATTATCAGTCAGGGTGAGATTGGAATGGGGATGGCAGGACTGATGGGTTTCTATTATAATATTCATCTCACTTTTAAATCTGCCATGCAGCTTCCCTTTGCTAGCTCTGCGGGTGCCTAT
The DNA here is from genome assembly GCF_902635505.1 of Sarcophilus harrisii. Lineage (NCBI taxonomy): Eukaryota > Metazoa > Chordata > Mammalia > Dasyuromorphia > Dasyuridae > Sarcophilus > Sarcophilus harrisii. The sequence goes on from NC_045426.1 coordinate 192,960,610, forward strand.
TTCTGAACATCTGCGGTTGGAGAAAGGACTATTACCTCTGGCTGAAGGCTTTCAGACAGAGAAAGGCTTCATTAGAAAAGAATACCAGCTTCCCCATGCAGAGAGGGGAAGCACCAAACAGCATTGCTAATTTAGCATTACCCTTGCATATGGTATTCTGGTACATCCTTTTCATTTATGACTTGGGAGCTAGGATTTGTCCTGTAGATGAAAGTATATCAGTGAGTTTTTGTTCTCTTCTGTACAAATACTATCCACTACAGTATATCCAACCTTCTATTACAAAGAGAAAAAAAATGCCTCATGATCCTTTGTAACCCAATATTTGTCTATGAGGCAGCATGGCTTCAGAAAACTTGTTTGACGTGCTTACATATCTTTTTTATTGAGGACAAGAATGAGAAGAAATCAATAGTTATAGTTCTATACCAAAGCAAATTGCTCTTTCATCAGATGTTACTTTTAAAAGAATTTGTTTAAGGAAGATAGGTCTTTAATTTGGGAATTCCTTAGAAGCACTTAGGTAATGTGAGAAAAAGTCCATTTGTGGTCACTAATGAAAAGAACCAGATTGTAAAACTAGTTAATTGTACTGGCTATTTTACTTATACTGCTTTTAATCTATAATTAGTTTAAGTACTATTATATGAAAAAATACTACTATTTTTTCAAAGATTTAATTCAGCAAAAGATAAATCTTTTTTTCCCCATGATAGGGAGGTTTCGATCATTGATCATCACACATTTCATCACTGTAGGAAGCTTCTCATGAGGAAATTTTAGCAAGGTCAATACAATTTAGCAATCTTTGGTTTCATTCCATATGAACAGATCTCCTGTGAAGACAGTGGTAACTTTTTTTATCCACTTTGGTCTTTTTACTGAAACACAAAGAATTAGCTCAAATAATCTAGGCAAAATGAAAATGGTAAATCTGGTTATTCCCCATCCCCTTGATGGGGGAATGAAACTGTGTTTCCTTTAATCTGTAAAATTATCACTCTAAATTTGTGTTCTCTTTGATCTATAATAGAAGGGTGATTAAGAGTCTCAGGTCCTCCTGGGAAAGCATATCTCCCCTGACAAGTTAAGCATCATTATTCAACTGGAAATCTTGGTCAAAAGCACTCCCATTGATCTTTTAGGGGTGTCGATTTCTTCAGGAAATTCCAGATTCTTGAAAAGGTCTTGGTCTGATAATCAGCTCAAATTGTCCCCAGCCTCCCACCAAGATCTACTCATAAAAAAGGTTTCTGCTCACTAATTCTTTGCAAAATGTCCAAAGCAGTATGCTTTGCCTCTTTGGCATAGTTGCCAGGACTCCTGTCCACTGTGAAGACATTCTCTTCTCAGTGCCAGCTTCCATTTCCTTAACAGGACTTTGCCACTTGGAAGTCAGTTTTCCTAGCAAAGCTGACTTCTCATCCAACAATAAACTTCTCTTTTTGCCACTTAATATTTGGGTTTGTGAATTCTTTCATGAAGGACCTGTGCCAACCAGAAGGGGATTCTCCCACCTCCACTCTCTGCACTGCTACTAACCTCATCACCCTCAGTGTGTGTGTGTGTGTGTGTGTGTGTGTGTGTGTGTGTTTATGAAAGCAAGAAGAGAATAATTTTCCTTTTTCCACAAGGCAAAGGGGCCCACATTGGGTTATGTAACCCCAAGAACTGACCTGTCCAGTTGAGGGTATAAATTGAAAGAGATGAAAAATGTATACTTCTAGCAATCCTATTCTCTAAATCCGTTCCTTCTTCTCCTCCCCCATCCTCCTCCACTCTTTACCACTTCAACTGTTCCTCCTCCTCCTCTTCCTCCTTTTCCTTCTCCTCCCCAATACACATGTTTACGTACCTTCCTCACTATTGTTTTGGGAGGGTCATGATCTCCATAGAAGCAAAAGATTTGTTTCTCATTTTTGTGTTTGTAAATGGGATTCTGGTTTTCTCTCATTCTCAGTTCACTGACAGCATATTAGTAATGTGGAGAACTAAATCATTAAGAATTTTCTAGATTAGGACAAAATACTGATGATAAAAATCATTAATTTTGAGGATTTTGTGTGGAAAATTTGCAACAATGGCAAGCCTTTTCTTATTACTCATCATACTCTGGGATCATTTCTTTCCACAATCAGTTGATTGGAGATCAGGCAATACATATTTGTTCTAATATTTTCCTAAGCAAAACACAATTAGCAGGGTTAATCTGTCAAACCTCTCCTCCACCTCTAAATGCATGGTAAAGCATGATACAAATGTTTTTACAATGAGCTCTTAACACTGAAAGATTTCTTTTACTGCTGCCTTCCACTTAGGGGAATTAATCATAGATTAACTCTATTTTCAAAAACTTCTACTTTTTACTACATAAACCCTTATGTGTATGCTGTATGCTGCTGTAAGTATGCTTTGAAAAGTATTGAAGCTCCTCAGATATTTCTCACTTTTTTCATCATCCACATCATTAAGCATCTTCTTAGTGTGTTTGCTGAGTCAGTTTTCCAAAATTGTAAATCATATAAATAAGGATGCCCATTGATCACAATGTACACAAGAATGTTATTGATCATTCACATTTTCACACCTACCCAATTTTCATTGGAATGATTAGAGCCTCTGAAATCTGAACCATATGCATCTACCTCATAAATCAGTATTGGAGCTTTGTGCACAGAGATGAGGACTCCATGTGCCATAATACTCTAAGGGAAATTTGGGTTCATTGAGATGGTTTCTTTGTGCCACATTACTCTCAGTGAAGCCTGGGGAGAACTGGCTTAATTTTGAGTCCCCTAAATGATTATGTCCTAAGAGTTTGGGTCGGTTTGAATTCCCTCTCTCTGTTAGTCAAATGAGGTGTGAATCAGACAAAGGAGAAAGCAGATGCCTGTATTCTAAAATATATGAATATTTAAAACAATGTCAGCCTTGCACATGATTGATAATGACTAATTTGTCATGCTTTCACTGAATGGATTGTGAATTTATTTTGCACTTATAAAGGAAAAAAATTATTCTCTTCAGTGTGTCGGTTTCCTTGCAAAGGTATATCTTATTTTATCCAAATGATTGCAACTGTAGGTTATACACAAATTAGGATCACATCTGAGCCCTTGATTTTTTAGATTCATATTGATGAGGGTATAGGATCATTTAGAGGTGCTCAGTAATACCTTTGAGAAGCTTGCTTGAAGATTAAAGAATTATCTACCTATAGATCAGAATATTCTGCAGTTATAAATAAGACGATATTTAGGATTGCAAATAAAAGATAAATTGATGAAGAAACAATACAATGAATCTAAATCATGGAATTATAATGGCCAAAATTATCCCTAGAGAAGAGATCAAGAAATGCAGCTTCCTCCTTTCACTAGAGGGGTGGGAGACTAAGTATAGATCTTGCATATGCTGTAATTTGGGGCTGAGCTATCATTTTGTTTCATTCAGTGTGGGTATTAGAAAGTATAGTACCTCTACAGTTAGAAGACAGGGGTTCAAATCCCATTTTTATGCTTACTATCTGAGTGACATTAGGGAAGCCACTTCATTCCATTATCTGTAAAATGAGGGGGTTGGACTAAATGGCCTCTGAAATCTCTTTCAGCACTAGCTATAAACTTCTATCAGAAATTTTAGACTCGACCCAGGAGCCACATGCGCTGCAACACTCCCCAGTGTGGCCAGAACCAGATTAAAATATGAGTTAATATTTAACAAAATAATTGAAGCAAAATATTTTATTTTATTACATATAAATGAAATATTACAAGTATTATATATACATAAGATAGAATTAAAACAAAACAAAACAAAAATATAATCAAACATATGTAATCTTAATAGATAATTTTCCAGTGGCAAACAGGGATCCTTATGTATGGCTTAGTTTTCCCCTCTTACCCACATTTCTCTATTCCCCATTTTCTATTTGAGTTTTATAACACTGCTTTATACTATATTTTTCCTTTCTTCTTTGTGGCAATGGAGAGCTCCTTGGGTTGGAGGGTGGAGAAGATATACAGAATTGATTGTGATGTAAAAACAAAAGGCATCAAAACTTTTGCAGAATCAAGAAATTAGAGTTCATTGGATGGTAGATATAAAAGAATTTTTAGCAGAGAAAGAATAAAGATAAAGTCAATATCTTTTATAATACTGATAATGAGTGGCAGGATATTTTCATTTTTATTCAGTTAAAGTTGAAATCTGCCTCCTTATAATTTCTACTCAGAGAGGGAGAAGAGTATAGTGGGATTAGATTAGGACATAATATAACTATTAAAAAGTTGTAAGTTTCTTAATTTTGATTTTATGGCCATTGTGATGACTACAATGAGATAACATGTAAAGTATTTTGGAAACTAAAATGTTATATAGATATTACCTATTGTTATTTTTAACAAGGCAGAATGACTGATTATTTAGTAATTTTGTTTTGTTTTGTTTTGTTGTGGCTGCCTTAGGTATGTGATGAAGCAAATTCTTTCATAAGCTCTTTTTATTTGATTCTAAAACTGAAGGGAAATTTCTGAGCCATATTTCCATTTATCTACAGCTTTTAAGCCTTTTTTTGTTTTTTCCTTTTTGAGACTCTCACTAGTAGTTCCTTTAATAGTGCATTATCTCACTAGTTATAGAATAGACATACTACATTGAGAATTACAACATTTAAATTAATATCTGTAGAGGCTCAAAGAATTGCTTGATTTTTAGTATTTCTCCAAACACTTTCCTTTAGAAAATAGAAAGTTAGTTGGTGTTGAACATTGTGTCCAGTACCTTTTTCAAGAATCAAACATGAACTTGATTATATCTTAAAATGCTAAAAATGACTTGTTACAGATGTAGCTATCATTTCTGAGTCATATTATTCATTGTCTGATGAGAGTAAACACCAAAGTTAACAAAAGATTGGAAGGAAATATAAAGATTAGAAGACGCTGGATGTGTATATGTGTGTGTATGTATGATTATAAAAAGGACTACTATGTAGAAACTTACCTGATGTCAAACAGTAAGAACCAAAATTTTGCTATCATTTTTATACTAAGCAAAGAGACTTTTTATCCAAATGTAACATAAATTATATATAAAACATATGTTATATGATTTATAGCATATTTTTATGTTATATAACACATATATATATATATAATTTTTAAATGGAGCACATTTGCAAAATATTCTGAAACATGATGACTAAAAGCAGTCTATGATTAAGAGACTGGTATGTGCCACAAATTGTGCTAAATGCTAGGGTGCAAAGAAAGGCAAAAGATCATTCTTGATTTCAAGGAGCTCTTAGTGAAAAGTAGTCAGAGAGAACAAGCCTATGGAGAAATTGGGATGAGATCCATGTAATAATCTTAAAAGCTTTTAGCAGTGGAAATTAAGACAACAAATGTATGCAAGATAGAACAGGTTTGCTGATGTTTTCACAACAACCTATTTTCATTAGCAATGATAGTAAATTAATTTTGATTCTATAACCTTAGAACTTAAATTATGTGAAAAAGTAATGGTAACCCTTTAGAAGAAGAGAAAAGCATTGTATATGACCAAGTATATATGGGAAAAAAGTTATGCTAATTGGTGCATTGTAGAAAATATAAAGTCCTACATTGTTTGTTGGTTTCATTGAAAGCCAAGTTTTTTTTTGGAAACTTCAAGTAGATGTCTCTACACATCAAAATTATAAAAGATTCCATATCTACTGGGATTATCTTATTAAATGATATGCTGAATAACTGGCTTATAGTTGTTGTTTGTCCTTATTCTTGAAGAGGCTCATGACATCACAGAGGTGATGTGCAAGTGAATTGGTAAGCACTTAATAAATATTTGTTGACTTGAATATTGACTCAGTACTATTAAATCATCTTTTACAGCAACATTTAGGTGTATAAAGTGCTTTCCTCCAAACAATCTTGAAGAAGAGCTGGTATTATTTATATTTTATAGATGTGAATTCTGAAGCTTGTGAATGTGAAATAACTTTCTTAATGGTTTAAACCATGACATCCAATGCTTAAAACATTTTTTGGACCAGCCAATTATACCTTACAAGTCCCAAATTATTGTTTCCTTTTTATTTTTTCAGAATAGACTAGGGGACCTATTAAAGCAAAGTATTTTAATTAAAATAGCAAAGAAAAGAAACTCATCATTCACAGAGGAGCATACTCTCCATACAGGAGGATGATGGAAGACTATATATCTTACTCTTGTATTTCCATTAAAAGCTTAATATTATGTGGTATTCTTTGAGAGAAATTCTGGTACTGTTTTTTTGTTTTTATTTTTGAGCTGTTATTGGTACATACTAGTTACCATTCTTATAAATGTTTTCATTGAAAGATATGGAACTGTGATTTCTCTTGTTGCTCATAATAAATCATAATATCCAAGTATCAGAGACTTAAATTTGAATTCTTCTGGGGGCCAGGAGGGAGAAAGAAATGCAAAATGTGGTGATGCCTGATATTTCTCTAAAAATTACGCAACTCAAAGATTTTAATTTGAATTATGCGGTCAAATAACCTTTTTGGGACATCTTGCCTGCTTCTCCAATGAGGGTCCTCAAGATACTTTATATTTTGTCTGAATTTTACAGTAAACATAAAAGTTCAAGTGGCTTCCAAATTTCATCAACTCATGGCAACACATGTGGGGAACAGAGATACAACAAATACTTTTGGTAAAACCAATCGAGGCAGGTAATACAGGTAATATTGGCCAATAGGTGAAAGGAACAGAGGTGAATTCTCATAAGTAATTTTCTTCAATGGATTATGCCCTTGTGTCCTTAAGCTTTATTGGAATAGGTGCATGGATCCCCAGAGGAGGAGAATTGGACTGTGGATTTTGTGATAGCTCTGAATGAGATCTAGCAGGTCAGACAAACTTCCTTTTAGCAGCATGAATACACTGGAGGTGGATTGAGAGGACTTCAGTAACCTCCCTGTCTTGCTAAATGAAGAAGCCAAAGCCAGGGAGAATCAAATCCCCTGAGTCCTAAAGTGAAACCTAGAGAAAAGGTTGAAAGCCACTTATCCTCCCAGTCAAGTTTAAAAATCAATTAGCTACAAGTTCCCTAGGTTATTTCCACCCCACCCCCTCCCAGCATCAATCAGCATCAGTCTCCACACTCCCTTCCCCCAATGTCTAGTTCTGTTTGACCCAGAAAAAACAAACAAACAAACAAACAAACAAACAACAACAACAACAAACAATGCTAAAGACTTAATTGGGCTTTTTTTGGATCAGAGCATTTCCCTTTCCACTATAGAACCTGATATGTTTAAATCTCTGTAATGCCCTTCAATGTAGCTAACTATAACTCCTGCTGTTCTATTTTGTGGCATTTGACCTTTCCTTGTATTGTACCTTGCAATCCTGAATCTCACTGAAATTACATTAAAGTAAGATGCAGAGAAGATGTCTAACTATGTCGACTGTTTATTTATTCCAAGAAAACATTTGACTCTGGAGCAAAATGTAGCTTTAAAGGTTCTCCTTAAGTACCTTGTTTTGCACATATCCCTTCCCATCATCTTACAAGAAGTCATGATCATAGCAATTACCTTATGTAGAGTTGCTGAATATTGATATCAAGAATAATAACTCACATTTTATAGCAGTTTCAGGTTTATAAGGTGTTTTCCTCAAAACAGCTGAGTCAGTGCAGGAGTTATTATTTCCATTTAACTATTTTTCCAAGGTCTCACAATGAGAGTCAGTGGTACTCTGAGGCAGTACTGAGAATGAATGTACATTCAGCTACATTCTTCATGTGTGAAGGATGGCAATGCAGAAATGAAGGCATGCATATACAAACAGTTCTCAGTAATCTTCCACGATCTGACCAAGCTTTTCCTTCTGACCATTTCACTGGCTATAGAAAAACTAAGCACATTCATATTTCTTCATTTACAAGTATAAGAACACATATTTCATACTTCTCTTTCAAATCTTTTGCGCTCACAATATAAAACTTTATATTATTATTTGTGTGCCTCAAAGCTCCTGATAAGAATTGTTGGCAGTGATGGATAATATATAATATATTAGTTTGCCCATGGAGTATGTGCTGAGTTACTCTAATCTCTTAGGATTTGTCTCTCAACCCTATGATGGTTGAAGGGGAATAAAAGTTTATGTCAAAATTGCATAAGATTGAACACTAGGGCAGGAGGAATGGAGTTTAAAAAAAGATGTGACTCCACCTTTTGTATTTGTCTTTTCCTTCATCTTTAAAATGTCATGATGTAAATCCCAAATCATGAATTTCGGACTTCATGGGAAATGTGGGGGAGGGATAATTTTCTTTATTTTTAGCTATACTTCTGGACTAGGAGCTTAGCTAAGAAAGTTTGAGCTTGAGCCTCTGGCTGCTACTTCTGCTTTGTGATTTTTCATCTGATTGTAGAGGTCCTAACAGTGATCTTGGATTATGCCAAGTTTAGGTAAAGTCTTATTATGAGTTCCAGTGACTGGAAGAGCCTAGATTCTAGTGTAAATCAACTATAGGCTTTTCCCTTTCTATACCACTATACCACATACCACTGTAGACTTCTTGGAAGAGATAAGTATCACTGGCTTAACAGTAGACATGAACCTAGAGATGTTTGCAAAGTGCAGAGGAAAGAAGAACTACAATACTACAAATTGTTTTATGCTAAATCATGATGATATATTATTAATTTTCAGCCTCTCAGAAGGGTAAAGAAAATTATTAAAAGTTATTATTACTGCTGTTGCTTTAAATTTTCATGACAAAGTATGCTTTAATATTGTGTGTTTAGCATTTTTGTTTGTGTGTTATAGGAAATAAATAAGTTTCTTATGCCTGATCTACATTATACTGTGGGCACTTTTCTACTATGCCCTATAGGGAATGTGAGAAGAGATTGTGAGCAAGGAGGAACATAAGTACTCAAAGGATCGTAAGTCAGGCAGTTTATTATTTATAAGTATACACACATACACACACACATATCCCTTGACCTACAGTCCCTTGGGCACATGAAAAAACAGTGACTCAGGCTATATAGTGTGATGTGTACTCTAGGTCTTTTATGTTTCTGCCCTTATGTTTGATTGTTATTAGATGAATTCGTAGGGATGGATTTATTGGAGTAAGTTGGGAGTAGGAAAGTATTGCAATATGAGTTTCTATTTTAAGATAAGAGTTAACAAAGAATCAAAGGACCTGTTACAATTCTTGATTTGTTTTGTTCTTTGCATATGTGGTCAAATAGTTGCCTAGGCTAAGAAAAGAAAAAATATGATTAACCCTAAAAGTTAGAAAATATGCTTTAAGAAATAATAGTAATTGCTTTATTAGTTATATCACTGTTAAGTACTTATAATACTAACAATAATGACCTAATTAAAAATAGCACAGAGTAAGGTTTGCAATGTTTTCCTTGAAACATCTTTGAAAAGTAAGATTTGCAAGCGCTATTATCTCCATTTTACAAATGAGTTTTATTTGCCCAAGGTGATATAGCCTGTAAGTATCAAAGCTTGATAGGTTCACATTGAACCTTCTCTCTATTATAGACACATGCAGATGAATGCATGTGTGTGGGACCCAAGATGATATAAAGAAAAAAAAATGGAATTTAAAATAGTTTCGCTAGTACTACTAATATGACCTTTTGCTTTCTGAGACTCACTTTTTAGTCATTTGTAAAAGGACGTATTTCAACTCTCAGTCCTGGAGACCTAATGGCAACACATCTGTCTCTCAGTATAGTTGTGGGGGAATATGGATGTAGGATGTGGGTATACATTGTCAGATGCATATTCCTCAAATATATGCTGTTGGTTTCCCTTAAATGTTTTCCTTTATTAAAAGAGAGGATTCAGGGGTCAGGCAAAGGAGTAATAAGGAAATGAAACCAAATGATACTAATAAAAAACTTAAAGTATGAAGTTGGGAAGAACTGCAACACCTCTAAATTCTATGATTGTTAGTTACTATTAGAGCTAAATGATTTCTCAATTGTTTTGCAATAAAATCAGGATGTGGTTTTAATTGTGAAGTGCTTAGCAGAGTGCCTGATACATACTAATGCTATGTAAATGTTAGTTATTATTAAAAATAAATTTTCAATTGAAAAGAATTTTCTATATATAAATGTCAATATTTTAGAGACAAGTTTCTAAAAATATATTGCAAAAAGTATTTGCTACTATAATCTTCTCTCTTTCCAAGATGTTACCATTTAGATAATCATAAAGCGTTCAAAATAATGCTCACCATTTCATCAACCTCATCTCTTAATTTCTTTGTATAGTATCCATCATGATGACTTATGCTGCTCTTGGTACTTTTAAAAGCTTTAATTAAATTTAAAGCAAAATAGAAGATCGTTCAGTATTTCAGATGAGACCATTTGCTCCCCTTCAGAGGTATTATGAATATATTTAGAAATTTTCCCTAAAAGATGATATCTTTGTAGAATTATTAGGAGACCTAGAGAAGAGTAAGAGTCGTACTTGCTTTGAATTAGGGATCAAAGAATTTGTGCTCAAATGCCAGCTATGGGATGGGATGGTATATCTCTCAACTACTTAGAATTCTGAAGGACAGAAAGAGGCTGTTCTATCAGGCTTCACTGTGTCTGAAAAGTTTCAGATGTATGTCTGGCGATGGTGATATGAGATCCAGCATGGTCACCAAAAGTGATGAAAGCTCAGCTGTGGCACTTCTTTCCCATAGCATCTACTGAGTGATAGAGGAGCTGCACTCTTCATTAATGGAGGGAATTCACACTGACATAAACATAGTTTCTTAGAATATGGACAATAGCTGCTATATTTCAGCTCCCAGATCCCCTATCTTGTTGTCTGCTGTAAGAATCTAGTATCACTAGATGGCAAACTAGACATGTGGGTCAAAATCCAGCCTATCACCTGAGTTTTGTATGGTCCATCAACCATAGTTTGTCAACCCCTAATTCTAGATTCTCACAGAAGACAACAGGATCAGGTAGCAAGGGTATATTCAATATTTTAAGAATCTGTGATTTTGACATTATGAACATTTTCTCATTCAATGGAGAGAACAATCCTTAGCAGATGATCTTTTTTAAAATAGCTTTTTAATATTTTAAAATGTAAAAACTATTCTTAGCTCATAGGTGAGGCAAACCAGGCAAATGTGGAATTTGATCCTTGGGCCACAATTTTCTGACCCCCTGGTCCAGCTTATTGGGTATCCACTGATACCTTTACTATCTTGCTGATTTTGTTTTTCTTGGTTAGTCAAGTCATTATTATTCTCACCAGTAGCCCTGGATTTTTAGAAATGGCTACTCCTTTAGCTAGCTAGGTTGACAGTAGGATTTTTAAAGTGGGTAGTACTCACATACTTGCATAATTTGGTTTGGGACAATGGAAGGTAATTTTATGTTACAAGACCAGCTCATGTCAAATCATTTCTAGTATTATATTGCTAAAATAGACTCACCTTCTTGCTTTATTTTTAAAAATTTATGTGGCCTAAGTGTTCTCACTTATAAGGAATTTATTCCCAGACCGTGAAGCTCTTCCTGCCAATGCTAGCAATTGTATCTTTCATTTTCTATCTGTGCTATCAGAGGGATAACCATCAGTGGGGGAAATGAAATTCATTTTAGTAAACCCTTTTATTTTCTGAATTCATAGAGCCATTGAGAAACCTGAGCTATATAACAAGACATCACGACTCTAGTCAGGAGTAATCTCCCTAGAGAAGTTAGAACATAGGCTGTGTTGTATTATGTAGAGAGCAGTGCTACAAAGCATTTTACCAAAATAATAAATAGCTCTTTAACTAAAAATTTTTGTACATGGCCAATCAATAAGTGTTTATTCAGGGATACTATGAATCAGGACCTGTCCTAGGTGTTGGAGAAACACCTCAGTGTGTAACAGTTCTTGCCTTCAAGAAACTTACATTTTAGCACCAGCCCTGAAGTCAGGAGGATCTGAGTTTAAATCCAGCCTCAGACACTTAATACTTCCTAGCTGCGTGAACCTGAGAAAGTCACTTAACCCCAATTGCCTCAGCAAAAAAAACAAACAAAAAAAGAAACTTACACTTTACAAAGAATACAATATGTTCTCAGAGAAGTCATTAACAACGAATATATAAAAACATATAGTTATTGTTCTGTAAGAAAAGATCAACAGAATAATTTCAGAAAGACCTAGAGAGACTTAACATGAATTGATGCTGAGTGAAATGAATAAAACCAATAGAACATTGTACACAGCAACAAGATTATGTGATGATCAATTCTAAGGGACAGGGCTCTTTTAGCAGTGAGGTGATTCAGGCCAGTTCTAATAGACTTGTGATGGAGCTAGCCACCTGCATCCAGAAAGAGGATTGTAGGGATTTAATATGGATCACAACATTGTATTTTCACCTTTTTTGTTGTTTGCTCTCTTTTTATTTCTCACTTCCTCCTTTTTCATCTGATTTTTCTTGTATAGCATGATAAATATGGAAATATATATAAAAGAATTACACATGTTTAACATATATTGGTTTACTTGCTTTTTAAGCAAGGGGTGAGGGGAAAGAAAGAAGAAAAATTTGGAAGACACAGTTTTGCAGGGTGAGTGTTGAAAACTATCTATTGTATATATTTTGAAAATAAAAAGCTATTATTAAAAAATAAAATAAATAAAATTTTGGCCAGTTAATTCAATCTGTATAATATATATATATATATATATATATATATATATATTTTTTTTTTTTTCCTCTGTGTGTCTGCTATAGCATAGTGTGGCTCACTAATTCAATTAACCTTGAATTTATAATCTAAGAAAGTTATCCAAAAGTATCAAGAGGGTAAGTGACAACTTGAATCTAATAGTTAGTATGGGAGAACATTAAAACTTGGTTCCCAAATCAACTTTCTGTCTTCTTTATCATGTTGAAAACTCATGCCTTGTATATAGAAGATGCATAATTAACATTTGTTGAATTGTTGGATTGCATTGGAGTAAGACCTGGAAGTAGAGGTACTATTCTTGTTTGTGTTGTATTAATATATATTCTTGTCTTATAATGAAGTATTATAGGTCTGTTCTTCCTAGTGATGATCTGAATAAATTAAATAGGTCCTCCAGAATATATTAGGGAATAGGGTCTTAGGAAGGGTTTTTGGGAAAGAAATCATGCCATTTTTTTTTTAAAGGTATGTCTTGAACTTAATTCTCTTCCATATCATAGATTTTTTTTTTTTTTACCCAATAAGAGAGAGAAGTAAAGGTAAAAAGAAAAGTAAGAACATTGCTTTCTTAGGAAGCCTTCAACAAGATCAACTAGGATCAGAAAACAGCTTACAAAAATGTGACCTAAATTCTAACATTAAAAAAGTAATAAAAATGAGTGAGATGAATATTTTTTAGGATATATATCAACTTTTATTGCTATATGTTGCTTATTAATACCTAGGCAGATAAACGTTGGGAAAAATAATCGGAACCAAAAATTCTAGTGCAATTTTAGACTGTAATAACTTCGATTGTATAAATGCTACAGATTTTCAGAGAACATTTGAAAGGAAAACTTTAGATTTTTAAAATATTTATATGTTTTGTGACATATATGTGAATTTTTGAAGTTTGTAAAGACATTCATCAGCTGATGCTGAGTGATTAAAAGGAATAAATTTGTAAGGCTAGCCTTAAAATTACCCAAAAAACAAAGTTTTCATCGTATACAACCCTACAAAAAAAAAAATCTAATGGAGATAAATCATGTCCCTGAAGGGGTCAGGCAAGAGAACTTTTTTGTTGACCACTGGTCTGCAAAACTGTCATCTAGAGACTTGTATACATGAAGTGAATAATGACAGGGTGCCCTAACTTGTTAAAATAAAAATAAAAAATTAACTACTAAAATTTATAAAACTAAACCATTGAAAAAGAAATGTAAATAAATAAGCTTTAAAATATGCTTTTTATAAGTTTGTAGCAATTATACTTCCATAGATGTTAAAGTTTAAATTTTCACTAAGACTTTGGGAACATATTTAAATTTAAATATGTATTGATTTCTGTTAAAAAATTACCTCATGGCAAAATAAAACATGAAAATTACATAAATAGCTGAATGAATTACAAAGAATGTGAATATGATTATACCTTGTGGGAAAAAATTATGCTATTGGCTTCCTGTTCAGGGCTCTGAGACAAGCAAGGTTGTTGCTCTCTTCTGTATTTAGCCCTTCTCATAACCTAACATCCAAAGACTCTCAAAATTCTAACATTTCTTTCTTCACAATAGCATTAATTTATCTGTTTCTCTCCTTTTCTTCTAATCAATCCTTTGTTCATGATCATATCCTTGCTGTCTTAATTACTATTGCTTTCCTTCTTCTCCCCACCTGTCATAACATTCAATATCTCTATCAACACATGCTGCTGCTGTAAATGTAATGTTTTCTTTTTCCTAGAATTAATTTAACCACTTCAAATCCTACCTCAGACCCTAATCTAGTGTCAGTTCCCTTGCTGCTTCCTGATCTCCTGCCAAACAAAACCCCTAATTTCTGTTCTGTATTTAATGGATAGAATTATAGAATCTCAGTATTGAGGGGACTTCAAAGGTCATTTTGTCCAATCTATAGGGGGCAGAAAATTTCTATGTCATCCTGGATAGTTACTTGTTTAGTATCTCTTTTAATAATAATAATAACTGACATTCATATTGTTTTACTATGTGTCAGGCACCATGCTAAGCACTTTATAATTATCTCCTTTGATCCTTACAACCACCCCTAGAGATAAATGCTATTATTATCTCCATTTTAAATGATGAGAAAATGAAGACTGAAAGATATTAAATGATTTGTCCAGTCTCACACAGTTAGGCAGTGTCTGAGGCTGGATTTGAACTCAAATCGTCCTCTCTCTAAGCCCAGCACTCTACCCACCGAACCACCTAAAGTAAAACTCTCAAAGATTACTTACTAGATAATAAATAGGGACGGGGGGAAGGAAATCTCCTCATCAATGAGGGGAATGAATAATTGAATACCTTCTAAAGTAGACCATTCTACTTTGGGCCATTTCTAATTATTTGGAAATTCTTTTTATTTTGAGATAAACTAAGCTTTTCTGAATTTCTACTCATTTACTCTCATTTTTCCCAACAGGAGAGCCCATCACACACTTACAATTCTCCCCTGAATTCAGTCTCACCTATGGTAAAGCACTTCATGTATGTTCTTCCATATTTCACTTTAGTTTTTTCTATTATTCTGTATACTACCATGTGCCTTCAATGCTTAGTACAGTGCCTACCTATTTACACTCACTCTGCACCATTAAGACTGAAATAATTAACAAGTGAGACTTATTGTTAGCCAATCAATGAAAGCCAGAGTGATTATGGTTTTTGAGAAAGAAATCTAGCCTGTAAACCTCACAATATCTTGTGAGGTTTCAGTGATCAAAATTTATATTCTTTTGGGCAGAACAACTGTAGATATATTAACTTATGTGAAAAGAGGGAGAGAAGGTGGGAAGGAACAGAGGAAGAAGGAAGGAAATAAGGAAGAAAGAAAAGAAGGAAGAAAGGAAAGAAGGAAGGAAGAAAGGAGGAAAGGAAGGATGGAAGTAGGGAAGAAAGGTAGGAGGGAAGGAGGAAAAAAGGGAAGGTAGGAGAGAGGGAAGAAAGAAAGAGGGAGGAAGGGAAGGAAGAAGGAAAGAAGGAGAGAATAAAGGAAGGAGGGAATAAAGGAAGGAAGGAAGGAAGGAAGGAAGGAAGGAAGGAAGGAAGGAAGGAAGGAAGGAAAGAAAGAAGAAAGGAAGAAAGGAAGGAGAAAGATGTTTGTATCCTGGTGGTGCAGAGTGAGTTAAATAGTTCTTTCTGTTTTGGTCAGATTTCCTTAGGGTCTTAACCTCCTAGATTAATTTTTTTTAATTTGGTAAAACAGGCCATTTTTTGTTTCATTCCTAACCTAGCCTTAATCATTAAATGGGCATTGCCTTAGTCAAACTGAGGTACTCCTCCTGCATCTGGAGCCAGCTGTCCGGATCTATGTCTTGCCAGATGGCTCTGAAGGAGAAAGTGAGGCTGCATAGCCCTCCCTCAGTTAAATCCAATTTACTCACATGCCACAGCATCACCTTCATGGTCTTCTTTGAGAAAGAAGAACAAATAGTAGCAGCAACAACAACAATAGCACACAACAACAATGATTAATAGATAATAATTGTCATCCATAGGACTTTAAGTTTTGAAAATCATTTCATATATTATTTTCACTGGATCCTTTCAACAACACTGTGAGGTAGGTACTATTATTTTTGTGATTTTATAATTGACTTGCCCAAAGGCACACACTCAAGTACCTAGAATAAAAATTTCTCTTTTTTGTGGGCCAAGACTAAATTAGGCTTAGTCTAGCAGCTTCAAAGTTTGAAAAGCAATGAACACTCATGGGCTATAAAATCCAATTAAAAACCACTCTGCTATTTAAGATGGAAAAGAAAACACTTTCAAAGGACACACAATTAAAATAAAGTGCTATTCAGGTCCTCCTGCAGAGTCAATACAGCAGACTAGCAACAAATACCACAATGGAGCTTCTGAACCATTTCCTTGCTCCTCAGACTAAGCTGTTTTCGACTTTAAGAAGCAGGAGATTTCCTTCTTTCCTTTTCTCTCTCCTTTCTTGAGGTGCCAGAGATGTAAACCCTTCTCCAGTCTTAGAAATGAGTAAGGACCGATAGCCTGGTCTTCTCCAGGAACATTCCTCCAGCTCCCCATTTTTTTCTCAACATAAAATCAGTTCAGTTCCTATCACATACCTGATTTCCATCTTTAATGATTTGATCACCAAAGCAGCACTAGTAAAATTGTCAAGGAAGTTGGGCTTGTCCTTTGTGCCTTTTTATTGGCCTTTCTTTGGTTTCTTCAACACTCTCCAATCTCACCTTCTTAACCTTTCTATAATACTTTGGAAAGAAGGCTGATTTTAAAGCTAGAGGATGTCACATGTATAAACTTGGGCCAATCATTTTACATTTCTGGGTCTCAGTTTCTTCAAATGTAAAATGAGGGAGTTGTACTAGGTGACTTCTAAGGTCCCTTCTACCATTAAATTGTATGATCCCATGAGCCTTGTTCTTATTCACTTCCATGATAATATAAGACAATCCTGCCTATTTTGCTAAGTTGTCCATATACATTGAACTTACCAGTTTTCTACTCCACTCCATCAGATAGTCAATAAACACTTATTAAGCATCTTGGGGTATTTGGGGTATGTAGGAGTACTAACACCTAGAGGTGGGAGGGCTTGCTTAGCCTTTTTCAGGGCTGCTCAATACCTTTGAAGTCTTCCTCTCATTCAACTCTCTAGTAAGATTTTGGTTAAGTGGAAGATTTAGAATGTCACAGCAACATCATGGTGACCCTTTATTATGCTATGTGAGCCACTGTCTACTTGGTTTATAAGTAGCCCTCTAGTCCCTCTACAACAGGGCCATTAAAAACAAAGTGAATTTGAGGGTTTTTTTTTAATTGATTACAGACACAACTGGGTGCTGAACACATGATTATTAAGTGAAGAAATTAATATATATTCCCAAGACATCTTTGTTCATGTTGTATATTTTCAGTCTGTTCATATTATAAGCCTCCAGGTCAGAGTCTGTGTCTAAAAGCCCTTAAAACTCTAGTGGTTTCATGGACTGTTTTGAATACAAACAAATAGGGACAAGAACACCTTGCATTAGGTATAATTTTAGCTCCATCTACAAGTCTCCCAAATATGTTAATTGGACTTTTTTGTCATTGTAGATAGAATAGATATTTAGTATTTGTTTCCTTTCCTTCTATCCACCAATGGTTGTGTTTGCTTAAGCATCAAAAAAGATTGTAGTATTTTTTGAGTGAATGGAACCCCAATGGAAATGTAGTTGTTTTATATGTTGTATGCTGAAGGAATAGAGCAGGCAGTGGGTATGGTATCAAAATTTTTAATGAGGCTTTGAAATAGCCTGTCCAGCAGCTGATCTAGCCAAGATAAACAGTCTACATAAAAACCCTCAGGTATATTTTGAATATGAATTTGCTGTCCAAAATGAATGAGAGCCAAGTCTCCTTGCAGGTCTTTGCTGAAATAGTATGAAAAACAATCCAGTGGAATAGTGTGGTATAATTAAATATGTTGAGACTTGGAGTTAAGAGACAGCATCCATTGGAAACTAAAGGTTCAATTAATGGTCAAAAGAATGGGAGTAAGGGAGTAAATGGGATTAAGGAATCATCACCCACATCACTGGATGGCTTGTTTTTGTTTTTGTTTTTATTTTTTTGGCCCATACCAGTGATTTTATTGCTATAGGCAACTCTCAGTGAATAAGCTCTTCTACAAATACACTTCAGCAACTATTCTGCAATTTATTGTTTTAGAAAGTTATCTAAGACACTTAGAGACAATTGACTTATCCAGGGTTAGAGCCGAGCAATATATGGTCAGAAATAGAACTGGAATGTCAGTCATTCACTAAAGCCAGTCCCTTAGACAGTATGTCATTTTTGCCCATTCTGTCTATCTGTCTGTCTCTGGCCTGCATTTATACCTTCAGTTAGGGAAAAACTTTCCTTTCTTCAGGTAGGCAGCAAATCACCATTTGCTAGAAAGATAAAAACCCAGGTTCTAATTTTAATTATATTTGCATATTGATTTTGAACAACTGTGATTTTTCCAAGGGAAGTCTTCTTTTCTTCTTGGCCACATGGTGAATTTATTACCATGAAAATTGTTCATGGTCATAATTGGAATGGAATAGAAAATCAAGATAGATAATCTGTACATTGCTTTCTTTGATTTACTATTAAAAGAGGCTTTACTAATGCAGTAAATAATATATAGAACCACTGGAATAGAGCTTAAAGAATTTTGCCTGATTGGATAATAACACCTGGTGAAATCACATCTTTACTTCCCATGTTTAGTATTTTAAGAATAATAAAGCAGGATTAAAACACAGATGGTTGAGCATTCCAATTCAATCATGCAGGGATGATGCAGAAATCCTTTAGAATACAAAGACACGAAGGTCAGACCTGATGTGCATACATATAAGTTGCCTTTGACATAAATTTGAGAACATAACAAATATTTTGATCTCCTTGATGGGAAAGTCTTATCAAATACCGTATTCTTATTTCTTAATGGTATGTTAAATTGAGAAATTAAAACATGAGTCAAAAACAAATGCATAACAAAGAGGTTTCTATTGCCAATTTAATTTGTTTTTGCTTTCTTTTACCTTTAGCTATGTATGTTTTATTAGTTTATAAAGTATGTGTAAGTTCATATTGCAATAAGTATCCTGAACTTGCCCTCTCTAGAGTCCTCTGTGTTTACATGAGCAGATGTGATGCCATCTCCCTTAGGGTTCTTAAAGTTTTATTGATGTTCTCATTGTCAGGAGCAATCAATTTTCAAAAGGAGGGGGGAAAATATAATAAAAAGATAGACTCCTCAAGGTAACGGCTTCCAGATGGGGCTGTTGTAGCTCACAGATGAGCTTTGTGGTGTTCTCACCTTGAGCATCCTTTCACAGATGTTCCATTTAGTTCATGGTTACTTCTTTCAATGATTCCTCTTTTCTGAACATGGTCACCATGAAGATATAAGATAACTACCTATGCTCCACCCACTGCAATATCTAGTTGCCTTGAACAGATGTCAAAGTGATACTTCCATAGAGGTTATTCATAAACTTACCTTTGAATGAAGCTATGAATTCTGAGGTGAAATTGAGGATGTAATACAGTTCAGGAAAAAGATTAGTTCTATGATTTGTCTGAATAGGAAAAAAAAGGAACCCATGGGACTTGATGAGATCATAAAATCTTTTTATGTAAGAGAAGAGGGTGAGAGAAAGTGTAGAGAGAATACAACCCATTTTGCTACATAGATTGTTTTCAAAAATAGAAATAAGGCACTCTCCAAATTTCTTTTATGACACAAATATGATACTGATATCCAAACAAAATAAAAAAAGAACTATTGATCACTACTTTTTGATGCAAAAATTTTAAATAAAATTTAGCAAAGAAACATTATCAACACATCCCAATAGGTATTCTTCATGACTGAGTGGTTTTATATTAGGGATACAAGAACAGGTCAAAATTAGGGAAAGTTAGCAAAATTAAAATATTGCCCCTCAATACATCTTCATATTGTATCAACTCCTTTTCTTATTATGTTAGATTTTAAATTCATATTAATCTTGAATTTATCAAATAGTTTAGTTTTAGTGAAGTAAGAGCAATGAAGGATTTTTATTCCATTAAAAAATAAAAAGAAGAGAAAAATACACTATGATGGGAGGCATGACCAAAGATTTCACTTCACATTGGGAGAATTTTGTCAGGGATGATGACAAACTGCATTTAATATATTTTTTCCCATTAGAATAACCTTTTCTCTGACAAAATCAGAGGAAATTGCATTCTAAAATATTGAATTCCATGTTTTATAATCTTATAATGTTTTATAACAAAATTGAATCTTGGGAAATTAGGTGATTGATACATGTAACAGTATATTTTTTGGGAAATGGGTATATTCACTCTGTCCATACCACCATGTTAAACATTTATCTGTTTTATTGATATCATTTCAAATATTTTCAGTTCTCTACAAAGTACAAATTTATATACATTGGAATAACACAAATGCAAATTGATGGAGATTTAAATATATATATGTATATAGTGAGGGGAGTGCTTAATTTATTTATAATGATCTCATTTCCTAATCACAACTTGCTTAAAATAATATGTTGGCATGTGGATATAATGTGACTTGTTATGACATGACCAAATTATAGACCTTCTAACACAACTTTGTATAAAAATATTTGTCATGATATAAAGAACTTATAATGCACATTTGCCATATTTCCAAATTATAAAGACGCTCTAAGGAATGGGGGGGGGGGAAGTCTGTAAATATGGATTCCAGAATTTATTTATCTAAGGAAAAAATGTAATGCAGTTTATGATAATCTTTGACAAACTCCCTGCAGTGTAAAATGATATCTTTAGTCAAATTTCCCATCTTATCCTATTTTTCTCTTGTATTCACTAAAAAATAACAACAAACTTTTAAAGTTGGACCTCATTTCACTTTTCTACCACCCATTCCACGATCCAGCCTGCAGATACCTTCTACTGAGTTTCCGCTGCAAGCCCTTGACCCAGTTCTCCTGGCTTCTCTCATAAAGATCCCAGTGGAGTACGGAGGGTAGGAATCTACCCTAGTCAAATAGAAACCAGGGATACAAGTCAGTAAGTAAGGATTCTTGATGGCCACATGTTGATTTATTTTAAAAAGTAATGCTACCTGTGTCTTAATGTATTTTAATTTATTTTGTTAACTCTTCCTGTATATGCTTCTATGATTACAGATTACTCAGCATTCATTCTCCTCATGTTTCCCTCTGTTTCTGAATCTCTTGGACCATCCAATACATGCCCTGCCCTGATCCCCAGAGACTCTTGCCCAAACCTAGAATTAAATAAATAATTCAGTAATCCTGGGCTAAGGAAAAGTAAATTCTAGGGCTTCAAATCATTTGAATTATTTGGATAGACATCTAGACCTTTAAAATGACCTTAACCCTCCAACCAGCATTCTGATGTTTATGCATTGCTAATTATAAATCAACATTCAGCAACCACAACATACACCCATCTGTTTCACACTAGCCTCTTTACTGACTTGTTTGCAGAATTCTTTGGGATGCTATTTACTCCAAATTTCCAGTCATGTTTCATATTAAATAACAGAGGATTTGGGGTGCACATATTACAGAAGCAGAATAATCTTGCTAAATATTGGAGACAGATATCATTAGTTAGTTTATCATTCAGATAACAAAAACAAAAAAACCCCAACCCCCCCAAAACTACCCCCTCAAACCCTTGAGTTTTCTATCTGCTTTTGCAATATATTCATGAGATGGTTTGCAGTTAATCACAGGTTAAAATATGATAAAGGGTAATTGCAAAATTACTTTTCTCATCAAAGTAAGTACAGTGGTGTGGTGGTAAATGTTTAACAACCAACTCTCTGAAGAAAAAAAGAGAAAGGGATCCTTTTATGTTTAACCAGCACATTTTCTCCATCACTTTCTTCAGTCTAGACAATCACCCAAACAATAAACCATGCCCCATTTGTAGTGTTTTTGAATTTCCTAAGTGTGCATTCTGACACTAAAAAAATTAACAATCTGCTTTTGTGAGTTATTTGGAGCCCATCCTTAAAAGTTTCATGTTGGTATGTTTACTTCCTCACCATGATGTAGGAATAAAGCAACCCAGTGGAGGCGCTAGGGCCAGGTAAATTATAGGAGTTCAAATCCTGCCTCAGATACTTACTACTTGTGACTTTCATCTGTATGACAAGGATAATAATGCCCATTGTCCTTTCCTAAGAGGAAATTGTGAAAACCAAATGAGGTAATATTGAGAAAGTACTTTGCAAACCTTAAAGTGTTAAGAAGGTAATCTACCCAAGCTGAATTTATGAAGGGTAGTTCTGTGTTGTGTGGTACTTATGGAAGGGGATATGACTGCTGATTGAGGGAGAGAATGTGGAAGTCAAGCAGCATGCATGCTTGCATTTGTGGTGGAGTTGGGGGTCAGAAATTCTTCAGGAGAAGCAGGTAGGAAGATTTTTTCAGAAGCTGTAGTGCAATAGAGACTTCCTCAAGAAGTCACTGATTTCCATCAGACCCTCTCTTGGGTGAGCTGAGATTTTATCTCACCTAGATAGGTGAAATGAGCTCACATAGAGCTAATTCACTTGTATATTTTCTGTTCTATTTTAATCTGTATAATGTCCCTAATTTCTGTTTGCTTTTTGTTTTCTTACATGGGTGTAGGTACTATTCACTATTTATGATGGTCTTTTATGCAACTGGCATTTTTTAGACCAAAAGTAGAAAGAGGTTTAAGCTTGAGGCTGTTATTCAGTCATGTCACTCGTAAATCCCATTTAGGGTTTTCTTAGCAGAGATATTGGAATGGCTTGCTATTTCCTTCTTCAACTCATTTTACAGATGAGTTAAGTGACTTAGCCAGGGTCAAACCAGTTGATAAGTGTGAATCTAGGTTTGAAGAGGAGTCTTTCTGACTCTGGACCTGGCACTCTATGCACTGTGCCACCTGAGCTTGAGTCTACCCTCATCCTTAAGAGACACCAGAGAGACTTATTTTAAACCACTGAAATAAATCCAAAATAGACATTCAACCTGAATATTTAGATCATACCATGAAAATCTTAGAAGAAAAACAAATCATATACTTATTAGAGCTTTGGATAAGATAAGCATTTTTAAGCAAACAATGCATAGCAGAAATTATAAGAAATAAAACAACTAATTTTAATTACATGGGAATGAAAAACTTCTACACTAATAAAATGATTGTATCTAGAATAAAGGAAGCAATTGACTGGAAAAAATTTTTTGAATCAAATTTCTCAGATAAGAGTTTGATATCCAGACTATAAAGATAACTAATAGAATTATGTATGACTAAAATCTCTTCTCAATAGATGAGCAATCAAGGGATGTGAATTAACAGTCTTCAAGAAAAGAGATGCAAACTATTAATAACCACATGAAAGAATTGTCCAAATAACTTATAATAAGATAAATTCAAATCAAAATTATTCTGAAATTTCATCTCACTTCTGGAAAATTGGCAAAGATGATGAAATATGAGAATGGTAAAAGTTGAAGGGGTTGTAGAAAGAATTATCTTATATATATCTTATATATTATTGATGAAATTGTATATTGATATAACAGTTATGGGAAGTGGTTTGGAATTATGCAAATAAAATGGATAAAATGTCTATTCTCCTTTACCCAAATATTCTACTGCTGGCTTATAGTCAGATGATGTCATTGAAAAAAAACAAAGTCCCTAGATATTCCAAAATATTTATAATAGTACTTTTTTATGGCATAAAGAACTGAAAATAGGTATCTTTTGATTCTCCCCATGGCTAAAGAAGTTATGGTATATGAACACAACGAAATATTACTGTATTCATTATAGGAAATGAAAAATATGAAGAATATAGAAAATCATGGGAAGATTTATGTGAACTGATACAAAGTAAGGAGAACCAAGAAGACAACAATATTTACAACAATATTAATGAAAGCAATGACTACAAAACAGCTGTAGAATTACAAAGAGCAAGCATGATCCCTAAAGGAAAAAATCTAAGAACACATTAATCCCTCATACTCTTTTTTTTTTTTTTTTTTTTTTTGACACAGATATAGGGAGTCCCTATGTGTGGAACATAGCATACATTTTTAGATTTTTTGTTTTTGACAATTATTTTTCCTCTTTTAAAAAAAAAATTCCCTCAAACATTTTTTGTTACTTAGGATAATTTCTAAAGGAGGGAGAGTGAAAGTGACATGGGGAAATTTAGGTGATGTAAAAACAAAAGATATTTTAAAATTACTTTTAAAAATTGAAGTAATAAGACTATAGCTATCATTGGGATACTTTACTCTGTAGGAGAGTATAGATTCTCTTTTTGTAGTACTCTTAACTTAAGATAATTTGTATAAAAGAATAAATTGCTAAATGTTGCTATGGCAACTAAAACAAAAGTCTATCCAAGGTAATAGTACTCTGCAAATCAGCATACATCTTCTGGACTGAAAGAGAAAGGTGGTAGAACTATTTCTGTGGGGGTGGCAAGGATCGTGATTTTATTCCTCAGAGAAGAAAGAACAAAATGAACTTTTTCTTTGGGGAAAAAATTATGAAGACATTTGCAATGCCATTATACTATAGAGTAGATTTCTTTTATCTCCTTGGGCAACACAGAATAAAGCTCAGAACAAGAACAAGAACATAGAAAGCTCAGAACAGATATTACTCCCATTCACTTCTAGGGGCTGAATGAAAGAATGTAGAGAAACAAAAGAAAGCATCATTTGAAAAATAAGTGATGCTAGGACATTATAATGCTGGGTTACTGAAGGTTAAGGACAAATTAGCAAGGACTTTCATCTCTAAATTAAATCAACTGTTGACATTCCTACAGAGAAAAAGCTTTCTTCTTCTTCTTCTTCTTCTTCTTCTTCTTCTTCTTCTTCTTCTAAAGAAACTGAATGGAGACATGTGACAAGAGTAATATAGATTTAGAGCTAGAAGGGATCTTAATGGTCATTTGTCCAATTCCTCCATTTTACAGATGAGGAAACTGAAGACCCACGAAGTTAAATGATATACCTTGCTGCTTGGGGTATAAATAAGCCACCAGATGGTACTCTGATCTAAAGCTCTAAACAGGAGCTGTACTAGCTTATTTAACTGGTCATGCTTGAATGCCCCAACTTGCTCCAGGTCTGAACTATGAACCCTCTTGAAACATTTGTAGGTAGCAACAGGCATTTTTTGGTTTTCCCAATCTCTATGTCTTCCTAGCTGTTTTCCTGAGTTTCCATCTACAGATAACACCATTTCCTTTTTAGTTAATCATAACTTATTCTAACTTGATTCCATGATTTTATTTTCTCTTCTAAATGGGTCACTGAATAACTCATTTAGTTAGCTTTTGGATTCAATTGCATTGAATATAAAAAGAAAACTTAATACTAATGTATCAAGTGGTTGGGCTCATTCACTTGATTCTAACCTTCTCTCCTATCCTCTTCTGAATAACTAGATAAAAATAATTTATTAAGCACTTACTATGTGTTAAGCGCTATGCTAGGCAATGATATATGTCTTATTGTTTTTGTAGGAAAGGAGGTCGAAACAGCTAAATATTTTTATACAAATGTGCTTTCACATAGTTTCCTTATTTGAAAATAGCAAGGAAGAATGGGAAAAATCATCTCACTATCTCCAGCTTCTCCTCTATAAACATTTTATTGATCTTATAGAAATAGTATTCAACATTCAGTCTTGCTCCTGTCCTTTCCCCAGACAAATCAGCTACCTACTATATCAGTCTGTTGTCCCAAGTATGCCCATGGCTAGCTTCTCAGATCTTCTCTAGGGTTGTGACTGTATCGCCCCTGGTGGTCCTGGTCAGGAAGATCTAAGACCCAAATAGCACTTAGTTTAATACTACAAGAGATAGAAAGAAATAAATCAAGAGAGAAATCTATATTATATGTAAGTCATGTTAATATTGTTGAGAGACTCTGTGGATAGGCAATAAGTTAAGCCTTGAATTAAAGAGTAGGAGGAGAACAGGCTAGATCACAGAGGGAAGTTAGTACACTGGAATGCACTGGCATTCCAACATCCCACCTACTTTTGGACACAAAAGCATATTTTAAAAATTCCACAAATAATACTCACTTGAGGCTTTATGACACAGACATATTAGAAATGATATAAAATGTGGTTTATTATCATGGATGAGTAGAAAAAGTTTGTTATATAAGGAGTATGAGGGATAACAGATGGACTTCCCAAATGCTACACAGATATATATATATATATATATATATATATATATATATATATATATACCATATTACAAGAATCAGGGGAAGGGAGGCCTCCTGTGTGTGGAGGGAGATCATCTAGGGAAGGTTTGAAGAAAGATATGGATAATAATTACACAAAATGAGAAGGGATATGCTTCCTGCCATTCCCATACCAATGAGATCCTTTATAACACATGAATTTATGTAAGGAGATCAAAAATTCTGGTGCCTGTAAAACATTTGGATTAGAACAGCTCCACCTTGGCCCTCTAACCTTAGGTTGATTTGTTGGGACACAAGCTAACCAAGGACATTATGTGATTTGAAATGGGTCAAATGAATCTCCTGAGTATTTACTCTGAACTCAAAGAGCGACATTTAAGACAGAAGCAAAGGAGTTAAAAAAGAAACAGTTTAGAATTGAAAATCTCTGATGATTATCTGTGAATCTTATTCCCAAAAGAATTGAAATAGTTCCTAGAACTATAGTATAAAAGATCTGAGACCCTTTTTTGGGGAAGAATCCTCAGAATTGCAGCTAAATGTGACAATGGCTACAGTGCTGGGCCTAAAGTCAGGAAGATTCCTTTTCCTGAGTTCAAATTTAGGTCTTAGATCCTTACTAGTTATGTGATCTTGGGCAAGTCATTTAATTCTATTTGCCTCAGTTTCCTCAACTGTAAAATGAGCTGAAGAAAGAAATGGCAAACTGCTCCACTAAATTTGTCAAATGGCTTATTATAACATGAATTACTTTTATACAGAGATTGGAGTAGATGGCCTCCAAATAGAAACTCAAACGAGGTCAGTAAGAGTCAGATAAAAATGAGAAACAACCTCAGAGCTGCTGCAATTAATTGGAGGGCCAACAGAGTGCAGTAAAAACTCAGCAGAGAACAAACCTGTTAAAGACTAGCAGAAGACAATCTCAGAGAGCAGCAGCAGACCTGCAAAAAGCAGGCAGCAGAAGTATGAACTGATTATGGCCCTAAAGAGGAGCAGTGACTTTCAGTCCAACAGAGAAAGCAGCAGCGTTGGTCATAGAAAGGAATTTCTCCTAGGATATATCACCAGGAGTGAATTGCTTTTGGCTACTTATGTTGTTTATGGTTCCTAGACTGACTAGTCACTAAATTTCACTCTCTTACTTATGGTGTGTGAATGTGTGAGAGTACTCTTCTTTCAATGAGAGCATATTCCTTATTATCTTGTATGCTGTTTAATTAAGTGCCTTTAGCTTTGACGTAATGTTTCTTCTGGTTGGTATAGTAAGGAGAAATATCACTAGGACTTTAGGAACTGTAGTTTTGAATACCTAATCCATTGCTGATCCACAGTATTCCTTGAATATAGGATGATTTTCAGGCAATCCACTTCTGAGGGGAAGCTGTACAACCTTGAAATCTTCTCAAATGTAATATTCTCAAAACCATATTTTCCTCATAGAAGTGTACTGTGTTCCTCTTTCCTCTTTCCCTCACCTCTAAATCTCATTTAGAATATTGCATTCCCTTCTGGGTACCAAAATAGCCAAGAAGTAAATTGTCAGGCAAACCTTCCTAACAACTAAAGCTATACAAAAGTGGAATGATCTACTTTGTGAAGTGATGGGTTTTTCTCTTGAGAAAAAAAAAAACTGATAAATAGAAATATGTATAGAATAATTTTACACATACACATAAACCTATTTGTGTCTAATGGTAGCCATCTGGGTGGGAGGAGGAAAGACAAAAAAAGAAATTTATAAGAGGATTTTGTTAAATGTTTGAAAAGAATAGCAAGTTGTGCATAGATTATTTTCAGTTTTGTGAATACTTATCTTTTTTATTGTACTTTGCTATTGAAATGCTTGTTTTATTCCATAAATTTAAAAAAGAAAGTGTAGGCAATATCTCATTGGCTGCATTATAATGTGAATTACTTTTGGAATAGGTGGCTACTGAGATCTTTGCCAATTCTACAATTTTGTGATTCTGTGACATACCCTTTGTGGGTTTTTTCTTGATTTCTCAAATTTCAAAAAGCATGCTTGTACAACTTTGCACATAGTAGATGCTTAATAAATATTTGAATTCAATTGTGTCTCAAAACTTCTCATTTTTCCATTCTGAATTCAGTGGCTTCTATGTTTTTGTGATCAGCTCATTTTAATTGTGGGTTAGAGTGAGAAGCCATACCAATAATCCCAAGTTGAATAAGTAAAGTGTTTATAGGGTAATCAGATCCATTTTTTTACAGCATTGAGTTGAGTTTTGAAAAACCTTTCATTTTGTTGATGTCAGTAACAAAAGGAATAAAGCCAGGTGGAACAGCAAGGATTCCTTTCCTTTCCTTTCCTTTTTCTTAAATCCAGTAAATTCAAAAGGGGAAAAAATAAAAGCCTTTATTTATTTATTTTTTGCATTGGGAAACAATGCTGCCCAATACCCACATTTTACTTTATAATAAAAAAAATTCTTTATGTGTAATATTGCAGTTAAGTTGGATTTGTACTGCTTAAAGTTGAAACGGATTTCCATAGATAGTTTATCTTAGCCACACATTAATCTGTTATTGTGTGCTGAAGCATTTAAGGATACCCAAGACCTTATACATTTAAAAGTTAAACTCTGTTACTAGGGCACAAGTATGAAGGTCAATAAATCTTCATCTAGCTGCTACTTCAAAGTGGCAGGGGACAGAGTTGTTACATATATTCTGGGAATTCAGTGAAATTATTTTGAGGTTTTTGTATTTATCATATCTTTTTATTTTTCATAGGGCTCTCTCATTTGGATCTTTATTTCTAAGTTATACTTTTTCCTAGAGGAAGAAATAATCATATGATTGGCATAATAACCAAAAACATACCACACTTGGAGAAAAATGGAAATGAAATTGCTTTATAAGTGAGATTTATTTCAGGTCTTTAGAAATACCATCTCATAGTTATCCAGGTAAGAAGATATTAAATATATCAAACTATGTGGCAAAAAATGTTCCCCACAGGTAAAATTGGTAGGAAAAACTATTTGTTCAAAAGAAGCAAGACATCTGCTTTATTTCCTTTAGAAACTAAAGAGAAGCATTATTGTTAGTGTTCAATAATCACAAGCAGGGCAAAAAAAATCTGGGAGTGATAAAAGACAAACCAGGGATTTTATATGTGAATAGGCAACATATAAAGATCATATTCAATAAGTCATCCAGTAGAACTGGTTTTAGGATTTAGAAAGCCTGAGCTCAAGGACCAGTTATTTGAACGCTTAAATAGTCCATCAACTTCACCTGCCAATTTTTGTTGTTATTCAATATTTTCACTTATGTCTGACTCCTCATGACACCATTTGGGGTTTTCTTGGCAAAGATACCAGAGTGGTTTGCCATTTCCTCTCTAGCTCATTTTACAGGTGAGGAAACTGAGGTAAATGAATTTAAGTGACTGCCCTAGGGTCCCACAGCTAGTCAGGGTTTGAAACTGGATTGGAACTCAGGAAGAGTTCTTCAGATTCCAAGCCCAGCACTGTAACCACTGAGGCATTTAGCTGCCTCCTCTTACTAAAGGGGACTGAATCAGTTTGATTTAAGGATATCACCTTGACATTATAATAAAATTCCTCTCTGGCACAATGAAATATACAACTCTATGGTTTAGGCTCATTTCTTCCACTTACAGATCAACATACTTTGGGTGTTACTGAATAAACATTTTCTTTCATCCCATTTGTACTGTCTGAGAAACTCACAGGGTTTGCTCTTTAGGTAATACATTGCTCAGGAAACTTTTCAGATTGCCCTCTTCTCTATCCAAAGAGCACAGAGCATCAAGAAATATCTTCTCAGAAAGTCTGGTGGACAAACTCTTGACTTCAGCTGCTTTTGAGCTCCCAAAGCTGAGACTCCTTTTTCACCATAGTGGGTATACTCTTTCTTGGTAGGTATCTTATAGATTCATCTAAGAATTTCAATATAATTTGTTTCTGTTATTCTCTTCTGTTATGATTTTATGCACTGAGATCCTCTGAGAAGGGACCTCTACAAGTTTTATCAGATTGCCTTGACACACAAAAAATTTAAGAACTCCTCATAGTCATGTTCTGAAATTTCATCAAATTGACTGAGGAAATATATCAAAATGATCAGCACTTCCCTGATTACTATCCTTTCCCCCAATACAGCTATGTAAGTGTGATTTATTATAAATGATCTGTAAATATGATAAATGATACATAAATGTTATGAAATTTACAAATATAGCCGAGAAAGTCAAATAGCCCAAAAGTTGACACAGGGAAGGGTATAATATACTATGGTAGGTGTGTTTTTACCTAGATCAAACACTGTTGGAAGGTCCCAGGAACCAAGATGATGAAACCTGGCCAAAACACAGAATTCACCGACCCCTCCTTACTACTCCATAGCCAGCAGGACCATTGCCAATCATCTTGTTGAAAGAAAGATTAAGAGTATGGACAGTAAGTTCTGGATGATATTTTCTATCCTGAGAGGAAGGATGTTATCAATGTCTATTGAGACTATAGGAAAGAATCAGATGTACATTCAGAACTTTCTACTTAAATCAGCCTTTGTTTGAAAGATACAAACACACACACACACATATAGATCTGTATACACACATGCACATATCTATATATTTTTTTAAAATCATAGCTTCATTGTTTCTAGAGTTACTTCCAGCTAAAATGACTTTCTCTCAAATTTTACTGTGAACAAACTGAAGTTTAGACTAGTGTTTTTCAAAGGAAGACTTTGGGTCCTTTTGACTCAAAAAATAACTTTTATTTAATGTTGACTTTCTGCTTTTTATTTGGAAATGCAAAATATAATATTTAGATACTGAAAAATTATTTTTAAAAATTATACTTAGCACCATAAATTACAACAACTCATATTTATTCAGAACTTCAAATTTTATTAAGTATTTTTCTTATAGTAGAAAATACTTTCTTGTCACAATAAGTTCCAGAATATTAGACTCCTGAGACATCTGGAATTTGTTTTCTCCCTGTAATGCC
The DNA here is from genome assembly GCF_902635505.1 of Sarcophilus harrisii. NCBI lineage: Eukaryota > Metazoa > Chordata > Mammalia > Dasyuromorphia > Dasyuridae > Sarcophilus > Sarcophilus harrisii. Next base: position 192,992,157 of record NC_045426.1, read on the forward strand.
TGCTTTGTCCCCAAAGTGAGAAGTGCTCACTGATTTCATAGGATGCTTCAAAGCAGGAAGGAGAAATTACTCCTTATGAAAAAGTTTATTCTTATGAACTATCTAGCCCTGAAAAGGTTTAAATAGATCAGAGAAGCTTCTATATACTAGAAGGCAATATGAACAAATGGATAACTTGGTTTCATTTTAGAATGTATGTGACACAATATACACTCCAGACATCTAGACTGGAAACTGTATACTTAAGCTAAAAAGAAGAAACATATTTAGTTTCATCTCTATTTCTTTCTTTCTGTCTCTCTCTGTCTCTCTGTTTCTCTGTGTCTCTCTGTCTCTGTTTCTCTCTGTTTCTATCTCTTTCTCTGTGTCTTTCTGTTTATCTTTCCCTGTCTTTCTGTTTTTCTCTCTGTGTGTCTCTCTATATCTTTCTGTTTTTTTCTCTCTGTCTTTCTCTGTCTCTCTGTGTCTCTCTCACATCTCTAACTTCTGTTCACCTATCCTATCCATTTATTGATTTTAATTTTATTTCCCAGAGATAACAGGCTTTTGAATATAAATTTACTTTAGTAACTAGTATCCTTGTAAAAAATGAAGTAGTGCGTGATCCCATGAGGGCAGGTAGGTGGGTGTAAATAGAATGCCAGGTCTGGAGTCAGGTGAGTTCAATCCTATTTGCTTTAGTTATTTATTTTTTTTTTTTTGGCTGTAAAAATGAGCTGAAGAAGTAAATGGAAAATAACTTTACCAAGAAAACCCCAAATGGGGTAACTAAGAGTCAGACATGACTGAAAAATGATCAGATAACAACATTTTGCCCATGAACAAATCAGCTCTTCCTATACCCCTTTTGGTACTCATCTGTCAGTATTTTTCTAATATTTAAGTTGCGTGATTGACTTTTGATGACTGACTTTTGAAATAGTAACATTAGAAATAGAGTATCACTAGAATCTGCCCACCAGACCTTGTGGAAACTAATGTGATGAGGTGTGACTAGACATAAGGAAGAAAACTCAAAAGACTTAAATGCTTCTGATGTTTTGTATTTTGGAAAATGCTTGAACCCCAAAATTCTATAATATAAATATTATTATTCCCATTTGATAGGAGAATGAAAAGGTTTATGGAGATTGAGACCTATATGGTTAGAAAGTATTCTGCCTATTGATTTTCTCTTTTGAATGAAGTCAATGTAACAATGAATTAAAGGAGATCCTTCATAGCTGACCAAATCCAAGTTTTATTCATTCATCTTTCGATAAATCTTTTCTTTTTTTGGAGGGGGGTAATTCGATCACACAACTATTATGTGCTTGAGAAGGATTTGATCTCAGGCCCTCCTGACTCCAACATCTGTATTGTATTTATTAGATCACATAGGTGCCCACATCTTTTTCTTATAAATACATCATGTAATGGGCCTTACTCCCTTATTTTTGAAGTTGCCTTTACTTCTTGGTTCACAGAGAAAGTACTGTGTTTGGTAATATGGTGTTATGGAAAAAGTCAGAAAATTTGGGTTCTATAATGTCCCATAAGAACATGGGAAAAGGCACTGAAGCTGTCTAGTCTCATTTTCCTTATTTATCAAAATAAAATCCATATTTACACCACCCATTTCATAGACCATCATCAGAAAAAAGGCCCTAGATGCATTTGAATATATTATAGGATAGGAACTGCACCTGTAATTTCATTGTTATAGAGAACCCTCAAATATGAAAACTCCCCTTACTAATGTAGCAGTACTTTTTCTGCACCTTATACTCCTTGAGAGTTTCTTAGAAGAGTGAGAATCTACTGACTTAAGGATAAAATAGCAAATATATGAACCAAGTCTTCCTGATTTGTAAGGCAGTTGTCTATCCATTATGCTGCATTACCTCTGTATACATATCAGAATATACATATATATATATATATATATAAATAAAATAAATGAAGTAGTTTTATGTGCTTGATTACATCTCAAAGGATATGAATTCTAGGCAGTTGATGCCAAGAGGGAATACAAAATTATGGAGATGAGTAATGGAATATTTTGTATAAGGAAGGAACAGTAAGAAAACTTGTTTGGGTGGGTGCAGAGAATTGGAAGGGAAATAATGTCTAAAGAGGGATAGGTTATAAAATGGTTTACATGCTAAACAGCAGAATTTAGATTTTATCTTAAAAGTAATAGGGAGTTACTGTCTTACTTAAAGAATTCTATATTCCCTGAGCATATGAATCTAATCCCTGGGAATATTGTATCTGTTCATTTGGAGTTTAAATTCTGATATCACACACATACACATACACATATAACAAAAAGGTAACAATGACCAGAGAGGGGCACTTTGATTTGGAAAGTTACAAAGATGATAAGTGGTTCCACAGGGAATACATGAATATACTCGTTCTCTAATGGCAGAGTAATTTAATCATAGTTCAGATCTGGTCACCACCTTTATTTTGTGTGTGTGTGTGTGTGTGTGTGTGTGTGTGTGTCCTCTTCCGCTGCTGTAGTATTATCCCTCTGAGCTCTATATTCCCTTAGTATTGTCTTTTCTCCCTCTTGATGCTTGGTGCTGTTCTTATTCATAACTTGTTCTAGTAGCCTGTGAAGAGATAATCTATAAAACTGTAGTTTTCAAGAGGGACATGAGATGAACATGAGCCAGTGTAGACATGGGCTATGTTAGTAGACAATAGCTGCCAGGAAGCCTCAATGATTGCTCTGGTCAACACTTATCTTTGAATTTCTTTGTGGTGCATTCTTTCAGTTCTTCTCTTATTGCCATTGCTTTTGCTGTTTTGTTGGATTCTTTGCTTTTTTATTTGAAAGGACAAAATGAAACATTAACCCTGCGTCCTCTCTTATTCTTCAGTTTTCTCAGGATTATATTTGTATAGTTTAACCTACAGGCACTAAAAAATCGCTGGAGTTTCTTGAGCCAATGAATCACGTGGTCTACCTAAACAATTAGGGAGCTTATGCTGTCTGCTTCCTAAAAGATGGATTGGATAGGAGAGGAGAGGGAATGGAGACAGGAAAACCAATTAAGGCCAAAGTACAGTATCAGAGAATTTGGAATTGGAAGAGACCTTGGGCATCATTTAATCCATCTTTATTTTTATACTGAGGTGAAAACTGAAACCCAGAGAAGCAAATGTCCTCCTCTAAATAAAGGGCTATAAATGGTAGAAACACTCATTTTCAATCATTCAGAAAGGCTATGGAATTAGACTGAAATTGGTCTAAATAAATACTAAAATGTCTTCTTAAGTGAATAACCAAATGTGTCATTAACTGGTAGTTTGCTCATTCTGCTCAGCAGTGAATCAAGCTGCATCTTAGCACGCTGAGGGCACTTTACCCATATCCCTTTTGTTTTTCCTTCCAGATTAACTTCTTCTTACTGGTTTGTCTAATAAAAATGAGGTATCAGAATAATAAAATAGAAAATCTTGAATATGTTAACATTCATAATATAGTGAATATGTTAACATTATTCACTAAATGAGACATACTGTTTCATTTGCAAAGCCCTCCCCTTCTTTCCTCTTCCACCTATACCAATGTAGTATAGTATGGTTATCTCATGCTCCCATCTACAACACATTATACTGTCATTATCCAATTTCTATTCAAAATAGCTCTCAGAATTCTTGGTATTTTAAAGAAGCCAAAATACTGTGTATGTGTGAAATATAAACCATATTCTCTATAAGAATTGCATGTAATAATCCACCATTGCCTGCAAGGAGACTTGTAAGAGTGAAATTGAGAAGAGGGCATTCAAGAATAGAGAATAAAAAGGGATTAATGAATTCCTAAAATTACAATAAAACACAGACTTGTTTGTGTTTAAGTAAAGAAATCCCAAAACCTACATTGGAGGTGTTATAATGATGGGTTATCAAGTCTCCCAGTTAGCTCCTGTGTAAGCTTCTTTGGAGACTGAGACCAACAATTACTTGGTAGCAAATAATCTGGAGGCCCTTATGATATGGAGGACAGATCAGATAGGGAGCCCCATAGGGGAACAATAGGAAATTCTTTTTTCTATACTTAACCTGAATATCATACACCCTCTCAAAGCACTACATTAAAGAGCTTTGTTCACAAAACAGATAAAGAATTTAATATGATTTCTTAAGAGAGAAGATATTATCAGACACAATTTCAGTGCATTCACATCTGTTCACTTTAGACAGGAATTGCTCCTTGACAATGTTTTTGGGTTGTGTGTCTTTTTTGTTATGGCTTTTGAGAGGCAGAGACAGACACATAGAAAGACACAGTGAGAGGGAAGGAAAGAAGGAAAAAGTAGAAAAAAGGAGGTAAGCAAAGAATAATGAATAATGAATTAATAGATGCAAAATTAAACAAAAAATGAGCAATCCAGTTGTCTAAATAAATAAAGAGCTTACTCTAAAATCCAGTGTGACTTTAAAAAAAGTTAGGAGACTTCTGAGCCAACATCAAGATGAGAATTTCAGCCCAGTGTAAATAAAATCATCATGCCTCTTGCTTAAAAAAAAAAAAAACCCAACTGTTTTGGTGGTTTCCAAGTCTTTCACTTCATGAATTGGACTTGCTGAAGCTGCCACCTCCACTCTTCTGGCACTGTGGATGCATTTCAACTCTGTCCACATCTGGAAATGCCAGATCATGCAGCTGTATCAACAAATCCTGCTTCTTGGCATGATGCCAGGATGCCACCCCCACATATTCTCCTTCATTTTCTCCAAAGTATTATGCAGATGGTCCCAGCCCCTACTTCTCACATCAAACACAGGGTTTCTTTTAAATGCAGTCAGAAGTACTAGTTTTAAATAGTGAGAAGAATGGCAGTCTTTAGATGTGGAATTAAGCCAAATATTTTCAAGAAAGGAAATAATCAAGATTTGTCCTCCCAATTCTTAATCATGATTATCATTTTGATGATTAGTAGCAATATGGAACATTTCCAAAAAACATTGCAAAGAGGATGATATCTGTTTAAGTATACTTTCTGTTTACTACTGTTGATTCTTTATGATGTAAATCCCTTTTAAGATATGAGATCTCTGATCAGAACTATTTTTTTCCTGTCCTAGAACAATCAATTATTTTTGAAAGATAAAACAAGAATATTAGTAACATTGTGTGAATTGATTCCTAAGAATTGACATGTTATTCTTTTCCATAGTGTCCTTGTCTCCCACCATTTCTTTGCAGGATTTCAAAAGGGTTTCTCTTCTGAATCTGAGAGAATAGGAGTGATTTATTGCTTTGCTTTGGTGGGCCATATACAAAGATTTCCAATACTTACAATTAGAACTTGTTGCTGAATTCAGGGGGCAAGGCATTGGTATATTCTTAAAAAGCAGTGTCTCTTAGCTTTAGATACTTTCATATGGCCCAGACTGGTTTTCGTCTTGGGGAAATGATGGCTTCTTGGCTTCCAATGAGAGAGTTAGATTTTCTCATCCTATTTGGTTATTTAGTACTATTCCTTCCTCCTCACCCCAGTGGACCTACTTTGGGTCACCAAGATAAAACTAGAGCTTCCCCACAGGATGCAGTAAAATGGTTTTCAATGAAACAATCAATGAATATTTATTAAGCAAGTGCCTATTAGGTGCCACATACTGTTCTAAGGATTGAGATACAATAAAAGGCAACACAGTCCATGCGCTTCAGAAACTTACAATATAATGGGGAAGACAACATGCAAATATGTGTGTGTGTGTGTTATGGTTGCGACTGAGTGGAAGATAAGGAAGTCAGTATTTGGAGCAGAGGAAGGAGAAAATTTAAGACATACTCCAAAGTATAGTGTTAAAGGGATGGTATTTATTTCCTATTCATTAAAGATAAATTTTAATTAATGGAATTCTTAAAATAAGACTTAATAACTTAAACTATAATATTATAATTCTTGGAAGACTAAGACTTAAACCCTTATACCACCTACAGCAATTTGTGGAGTTGCTTAGTAGTCATTGTTATGTTTCACTGTGGTTTTGTATTGTTCCCTCAAAGTCCATGTCTTCTAGTCAGTCAGGCTGGGTCTTTGGCTCCTACTCTGGTCAGTGGCCATCTTCTCATGTTGCCACTCATTTTCATCCAATGAACCCTAGACCTCGTGAATCCACTACGTCATTGACAAACCTGACTTGAGGATTAAGTCTGGCTGCTTAAAATTAGGGGAAAAAGCACAAAACAGAAGCAGCAGTGGCTATATATAGATCAGGATAATTGGAGAAGACCTCAAATTCGGTGAGAGACCTTGGCCTTTTTAGGCTAATATTTTAATGGGTCCCAGTTTAACTGAGGAAACCACCAATGGTTAAGGTTAGGTAAGAAAACAGGCAAATAATGGCCTTTTTAAACCTAATCAGAAATGAAAGAAAGAAAGGAAAGAAGGAAGGGAGGGAGGAAGGAAGGAAGGGAGAAAAGGAGAAAGAGAGGAAGAAAGGGAGAAAAGAAGGAAGGAAGGAAGGAAAGAAAGAAGGAAGGAAGGAAGGAAGGAAGGAAGGAAGGAAGGAAGGAAGGAAGGAAGGAAAGAAGGAAGGAAGGGAGGAAGGAAGGAAATCAAGTGGGGATTGTCCTGGATATTTGGCCAATCAATGAGAGTCAGAGTAATTTGGTTTTAAGGTATGATTCTTAAGAAAGAAATCTAGCTCACAAACCCCAAGCTATCATGTGAGTTTTCAGTGATCAAAATTTAAATTCCTTTGGGCAGAGAATCCATAGTTAAGAGTATGATACCATATGTGAACAGAGGAGAGGGAAGGCAAAGAAGAAAGAAAAACAGAAAGAAAGAAAGTAAAAAATAAATAAAGGAAGGAAGGTACAGAACGAAAGCAAGGAAGGAAGAAATGGAAAGAGACAGAAAGAAAGAATGAAAGAAAGAAAAGGAGGGAGGGAAGCAGGAAGAGAGGAAGGAAGAAAGGAAGGAAGGAAGAAAAAGAAAAAGAAAAAAAGAAGAAAAAAGAAAGAAGTTGCATTGCCCAACTGACCAGTTCTAATTGGGTCTCCAGAGGGACAGCTCCTACTACTACTCACAGAGGTTGTTGTTTGGCCTTTGTCCTCAAAGAGGACCATAATACCAAGGAGTGGATGCCATGATATACAAGTGAATTGGATTTGAATCTTTTTGAATTGGATTTTGAATCTCTTAGTCAACTACCTAGGACTTGAATCAGTTTGGACATATGTAGATATAGGTAAACACTTTATCTAGCATGGACAGTCTGGCAAATAATTCTATACCAAGAACAATGGTTGCCATAGTCTTGCATTTTCCAGCAAAGGACTTAGAGACAGTGAGACGACTTATGCCATAAACAAGCTGATATTCTTGGCTCTGAGGAGAGCTGTTCTTGAGAAGATCAAAGACTACTTTTGAACTAAATTTCACATATGGACAGATGACAATCCACCAGCCTGTTTTCTGATCAGCACCAAGTTGGTTGCTGCCTGACTGAGATGAGTAGCAACACTAGCCAATTATAGTTCAATATTCACTGTCCATCATCAGAAAATAGCAAATCTATAATTTTTCCCCATAGGACAGATAAGAACAAGAACATGAAACTACACCCAGAAGGGGTGAACGTTGTCTGTGGTATCATAGGAATACTTTTACCTATTATCCTCATAATGCCCAGGAATGCAGTTAAATGGAAAGATAGATGAGATTCTGGATGCATACCAGAGTGTGCATTATCAATGCTTGTGAACTTTATTTCATTAAACAAAAACTTTTCTTCAACTGTCCTTAGATAACTTGGCAGAGGGAACAAGTACACGATGAAAAACTAGAGGGTGATACAAGCCAAATTCGAGGGATGTGGTGGCTCTTGGGAACTCAAACTTCATTCCCTGGAGGATTCCTTAGTGTTGAAACAAAGGTAAAAGTTGTAAATTATGCAGTGGAATGCTATATGTGACTAACTGATCCCATACATGCTGCCAGGAAGCAGTTGGTGCTGCCCAAGGCATTTTATTCCCTGGTCATAAAATTGGCATACAATGACTTTGGGCTCTTGCATCAAGAGAAAAATCCAGAACTTGTAAGATACTTATTTTACAGGCTCAAGATGATATCACCAAGATATCACTAAGCAGAGATTACTAAGAAGAGAATTTAGAGGAGGAAGCAGTTACCAATTCACACTGTTTACTTGGAGAAAACAAACAGTGACTAAGCATTGGAGCTGGTTTATATTGGCTTTTTGCCTCTGAAAATGGAAATGAATATAGGCTATATCTTTTTTTGGTGAATGATCATTTTATGTGATATACAAAAGAATCTTCTAATAGTAACTAAACAACTTCTGTGTTCAGTAATTTTTCAGTTGTGTCTGACTCTTTGTGACCCCATTTGTGGTTTTCTTGGCAGAGATGTTGGAATAACTTACCATTTCTTTCTCTTGTTTATGGTACAGATGAGAAAATTGAGACAAAATAGCTTTCCGAGGGATACATAGCTAGTAAGTGTCTGAGGCCAGATTTGAACTCAAGAAGATGAGTCTTTCTGACTCCAGAGCCAGTACTCTATCCATTGCATCATCTCATAATTTCTACCACTGCTAAAACCTTGTGGAACTAATAATTCATTGTATATGGATTTCCTTCCAAGATCAATTCTAACCAAGGTAAAGGCTTTGAAAACCAACTGTTAAAGAAGTGTTGACTTTGGCAGGAATCATGATCTGCAAGTATACCTTGTCATCCACAAAATAACAATGTCTCATTGTTAATAAATAAGCTCTGAAGTTCTACCTCACATCCATCATATGAGAGAGAGAGAGAGAGAGCGAGAGAGAGAGAGCGAGAGTGAAACAAAGAGACAGAAAGAGAAACAAAAAGATAAAGAAAGAGAGAGAGGGAGGAAGACAGAGAGAAAGAGAGAGAGAGAGAGGTATAAGAAAATAGGCACACTGTTGGTGAGATGTAAATTGATTCAGCCATTCTTAAAGCCATTTAAGCTATGTATCCAAATTCACTAAACTGCTTTTGATTCAATGAAAGCACAACTAGGCCTATACCTTCAGGAGATCAAAAGAAAAGAAAAAAAGTTTCTTTTGTACAAAAATATTTATACCTGATCTTTTTGAAAGTGGCAAAAAACTGGATACCAATGGGTTGCCTATCAATTAAAGAATAGTTGAGTAAATTATGGAATATGAATTGGTGGAATATTATTCTACTATAAGAAATGATGAAAAGGATCTTTCAATAAATCTGGAAACACTTCCATGAATCAATACAGAACCAAGAAAATAATTTATACAACAATAATATTTTAAGGAGAAACAACTTTAAAAGATTTAAGAACTCTGATTAAAGCAATGACCAACCATAATACCAGAGGAATTTTGATGAAATATACCATTCACTTCCTAAAAGAGAGACTATAGATTTAAGATGCACAATGAGCCATGTATTTTTGGACATGACTAATATATTAAATTATTTTTCTTTACTATGGAATTTTGCCATGTGAGTTTTCTTTTGTATAAAAAAAATTGAGGGAAAGTCAGAGGCCTAGACACACACACATACACACATAATTTATCATTTATTTTATTTTAAAAGGGAAAAACAGGCAGATTTAGTTTTATGTATAATTCTCCCCTATTCTATAACGTATGAATATAATTTATATGCTCATTTTAAATCCACAATAAAATAATAAATAATTTTTAAAAATGTCAATATTAATAAAAAAGAAATCTATCCTTCAAGGAATAGATCACAAGGTTCAGCAAAATGCCCAGGTGAGACAACATGTGGAATTTCTAGCATATTCACAAAATTTCATCAAAGATGTTGCCATAAGCTTTATCTTATATTTATTTTTGAGCAAAAGCCATTACTAGCTATTTGTGTTTTGAAGTTTCAGAAACTATAGGAGATGAAGAAGT